>NC_060122.1:202569870-203819870 GCF_021461395.2 Schistocerca americana | reverse complement strand
TTTTGGAGAAACAGGTTGCGTTCAGAGATTTCTTCCAACACGTGGAAAAAACAGTACTATGGCTCGCAATAGTATGAGGAAGGGCGATGAGTATCACTAACTTTTCTTTGAAACTGGCTGATTCTCCAGACAAGTACCAGAGTCTATTATGTAGCATTCACTACCACTCGCTTCAGTAGGGGCGCACGTCTCAGAATGTTATCACTGGTAATTCATTACATCTCTTGTTATTAAAAAAACACTGCATACCTAATTGGCAAAAGCGGTTTCAACGTATGTGGCTTTTTCAATATCCAGTCAGCCAGTCTTGGTCTAAAGTTGTGTTATTTTCGTGAGGTTCCTATCAGTAAAGTGGTAATTGGAAACAGGGTTGGTAATTGAATTATTTTATGTAATTAATTAACTGAAAAAAGCTGTATCATTTGAAAAATGTGTTCGCCGTCACCGTCCGCCATTAACCTGGCGAAAACACTCTTTCTACGTCTTTCTAGAACTTTCTGGGAAAAGGCTATCCGTCGGGCATGACTTCTGTGCCGATGACGTATTTCCGTTCGAAGAGGGCGTTAAACATTATTGTACAGTATAATCGTTGCATCACCCGTGGTATTCACTTTGGTTTAGATGTGCTTTCTCATTCGCTCGTTTGTCTTTCTATCTTTCATTCCTAAGCGAAGTTCTTGTTGCCCCAAGAAAAGATGCACGAAAAAAATTCGAATTAAACTTCTTCATTTATATGAAATTTGTATGCCACACTTGTTGATTTGCACTTCATCCTGTTCCCAAGTGAAGAAATTCTGTACACTTGAGGTGTTCACGATTTGCTGCCTTGGGGCATTGCACACAATGATCTGGTCCAAGATAGCCCTATACGCTTTGCAGATGCTTTTCGGTATTGCACACGGAAAGGAACATATTCCTTAGAACACCGTTCAGAGACTGTCGTCTCTCGTATCGGTCGATGCACAGAAGGTACGCCCATCACAGTCAAATTAGTTTATATTTGGGTAACATATACATCAATATACGTTTCTAAAGGGTACTTTGACTTCAGTGAATCCTTTGGAGATCTTGACCATTGTGAAACAATTTCTTTATTATTGTCTGAGTGGCTCTGTTAGTGATTCAATAATGAACAGACAAGTTTTTGGCATTGTAAAATAGTCTGTAGAGAGTTTGTAGCTGCTTGTGCTTCGCAATCGTACTAATTTACGATCATTATCACTACCACAATTCATTTAATGGACACCTGTCTAAGGGTTCCCCATGGGCCAGTACAGTTGGTCATTGATCGAAAAATATGTTGTGGGAAAACGACATTTCGTACGGCGTCGAAATCATCGGCATTATCAGTAATCGCTAAAGACCCCAGCATACCGTTTTGATAAGCTCTTATACTGTCATCCCTGTTTCGGATTTTAAGTCTACAAGATTTATCAGATTTGTAGAAGCTGCCAATAGAAGTCACTAATGACAGCAAGGAAACCAGGAGATTTAGTACCAAATATTTGTATTGGATTTGGTGATGTGAAATGTTGCGTGCTTATTACTTTGGAGCAATTACTTCATGTAGGCTACATGTAAATCCCACGAACACTAGTGTACTGTGTATCTGCATGATATATTGTGAAAAATCGTTTCCATATTATCTGACAGACGCAGGGAAAAAACGATACAAGTTTAGAAGGAACGATAGCGAGGAATAAGGTAGATCATAAAATTTATTTCAACTTCCAACCGAGATGTAAAGCAGTAAAGCTGTTGTTTTAATACGATGAGACTACGAATAAATTTGCTTCTGAGTCCAAAAATGATCGTCAGTTTCTTTTTATTGTGTCTACTGTAACACAATAACAAGAAATTAAAGATAATTTATTCCAGTCAGCGATTAATCTGTTGATAATCTCAGCTAGATTATAAGAATTTATTTGAGAACTGGAAGGTGTACAAAATGGAATTAAGCAACAAGTTGAGCATTTTGGAAAGTGAAGATTCTTTTTAAAAATTATGTTGAGTACCTCATCTGACACTAATGTTGTAGATTATTTCTTGTCTGCCTTACCAGGAAAAGTGAGGAACCCTTGCAGTTCAAGGAACAAGACTAACCTGAAAAAGTTCCACGATCGAAACCGGTCATAACGCAGTAAATGTGTCATAATACAGTTCCATGATTTCAATTTGTCATTAAGATGAGGATTACTCGGATACGGGCAACACAAAAACTGTGTGACATACGGGGGCGCGTCATAAAGTGAATCGGCAACGCCAAAATGGCTCACATCGTTTTAAATTTCGCGTCTACGCGTATCTACAAGGTGGCAGCACATACCGCGTGGAAGGTATCCGATATACAGCTATCCGCAGCCAGAAGTTAATCATCTGGAGTCAGACTAAGATAGAACGTGGGCTATGAGTGTGTATCCTAATAGAACAACGCAATTTTTGTCATCCGGGGACTGTCCACAACGTATGTCCAAAGCGAAATTTGTCCCGTACATGGCCAGAAGTGTATTTCACGAAAATCTGTGTTCTGTTGGATACAGAAACTTAGCGAAGGGCAAGGACGGTCACAAAGGAGGAGTGACCTGGCAGTCCTATTTATCCAGTGATGGTACATTGTTTCCACATACAGGGGTATTTTACATCCCCCAGTACACTTCGGTCTTGTGGGTTGCTGCTGTTAGACGAACCAAGTACACCTTTTATATACCAAGAGACCACCCGTTGGATGCAATGGCAGCCACAATAATTGTATGCTGCAGGCTTCTGACGCCTAGTCCACTTTACAAGGGGTGTACGTTAACCAAGAAAACAAATTTCAGGCTATTACACGCGGCAATAATGCCTAGTCCTACTTCGCGACATATTTATTGACACAGCCTCGTGAAAAGAAAGTGAGAGGAAAGAAAATCTCAACGTCGCTATTATAGTTATAGGGAGTTTTAAAAATAAAAGAAAAATGAGGAAGAGGAAAATAGAAAATAGTTACTCAAAATGATATTCACTGCCCTGTTTTTAGCACCTAAGGCAGACGTGTTTTTATGACATCCATGTTACATTTTTCATTGAATGACAATATCAATGAAATTCCCCAACAGCCCGGTAACTGAGCTGTTATTTTATTTTGACTACAAATTTTGGCATTCCACTATGTCATCTTCAGGCCCCTATGCATCTCTCGAATTAAACAATATTGTCATACAGTGCTATATATCCCTGGATGTCATGGATTCAAATAGTTTCGCAAGTACTTCGTTCGAAGACTTGATAGAGCAGCTATCAAACCTTCGAATGAAGCACTTGTGAAACGGTTTGAATTCACGACATCCAGTCCGACAGTATCGTTTATTTTGGAAGATGCTAATGGGGCCGGAAGATAGCGTAGAGGAATACCGAAACTTGTAGTCAAAATAAAATAAAATATTTCAGTTACACGACTGCTGGCGAATTTCGTTGATATTGTCAATTACCAGACCAGCTTATGTCCCTCTGTCCATGATGATCAACAGATTTTTCATTGATGTACGAGAGACGTGCAATAAGTAATGCAACACATTTTTTTCTGACAGTAGATTAGTTTTATTCAGTATTCCAGTACATCATATTATGCCCCACTCTTTTGGCTGCAAAACCTTATTTTGAAATATAATCCCAGTAAAATGGAAATGAGCTTTTGGCGTCATTGACCGGGAGGCCCCTTACGGGGCAGATCTGGCCACCTTGGTGCAGGTCTTATTAAATTCGACGCCACATTGGGCGACCTGCGCGCCAGATGGGGATGCAATGATGATGAAGACAACACAACACCCAGTCCCTGACCAGAGAAAATCTCAGACCCAGCCGGGAATCGAACCCGGGCTCGTAGGACGGCAATCTGTCATACTATTTTTTTTAAATCTCATTTTATTCACTTTTGTTCGTTGCATCTGCTCGGGGCGGACGTCGTAAGACATCCATTTAAATTAATTGTTGATTGATTAACTTTGTTTTATTACAGTGGGTAGCTAGGACCCGGACCAAACACGCTGAGATACCGTGCCAGCATTTTTTTGTTCGATATTGTTCGTTGAATTTTTTCGGTGCGGACGTCCGATTGACCCGTTGAGGTTGTTCGTTGATCCGTTCACTCAGTTTTTCTTTTATTACAGAGAGTAGCTAACCCTCTGACCGAACACGCTGAGCTACCATGCCGGCTAAATGTAGACTGGCTATGGCAAGGACAGAGTTTCTGAAGAAGAGAAATTTGTTAACATCGATTGTAGATTAATGTAGATGTAAATGTCGTGGGATTAGGGTCTCCCGTCGGGTAGACACTCAGATATCGGGGCGGACAAAATCCCAGTACCGTGCGACGACCTTAAGCCACCTTAATGGGAGGGCGTGTGAGCCCGCATGGTACCACTCTACCGTTCGACGTCGGAGCTAACGTCTTGCTGCAGCAGTATTCTCTCCATCATCGGCGTTCTGCTTTCCGCGGAGAGCATGCTTCATTTGGCCAAACAGTAGACGGAAGAACAGTCAGATGAAGTTTTGTGAGCTCCTCTCTGGTGCGCTGAATGGATGACACCTTCCGTTGTCACGGAGGAGAGGTTCGTTTGCATTTTCGTGGCGACGAGGATGCTGAAGGAGGAAATAAAACAGAATGACTCTTCAGTGTCCCAAAGAACGTCACCATGATTTTACGGGCTGCGGGTGCGTCTTTGAACGTTTTCTTCGGAAGACAGGTGGTTAGCACCACTCTATGGATTGCCGTTTTGTTTCCGTTTCGATGGGGTGAACTCTTGTTTCGTCTCCTGCGACGAAGTTCGACGAAAATTGTCAGAATCAGCCTCGTAACGAGCAAGGAATTTCGCACAGGTGGTCCTTCATTGATGTCTATGGTCTTTCCTTAGGCGACGGGGAACCTAGCGGGCACACACCGAGTACCGCATCTCGTAGACGAGTGTGTCAACACTACCAACAGAGACGTCCTGTTGAACACAGCCAAAACTGCACATGGTGAAATAAGCTTACACATTGACTGTTAAAACACTGATTAAAATGTTAAGACGACCGTTCTTGCATCAGTGGAGATGGATTTGCAGGTAATAGGCTTCTTTATTTTTTTAAACATTCATGGCGCGGCAAAGAAAACATACGCTTTTAGCGTCCTATTGATTTGGATAATGGTTCAAATGGCTCTGAGCACTATGGGACTTAACATCTGAGGTCATCAGTCCCCTAGAAGTTAGAACTACTTACACCTAACTAACCTAAGGACATCACACACAGCCATGCCCGAGGCATGATTCGAACCTGCAACCGTAGCGGTCGGGCGGTTCCAGACTGAAGCGCCTAGAACCGTTCGGCCACATCGGCCGGCCCTATTGATTAAATCTTGAAAATGAACGATGGGACTTGGCTCTTAGCATTTACTTTTCCGCGTTATGAATGTTTAAAATGTAAAGATATATATCACCAGAAGGTGCATGTCCACAGATGCGAAACTGGTTGTGACTTTTTAATAACAGAATTTTAGCAGCCAGCGCCGAAGATTTTATTCACAACATGCAGTTCAGAAGAGAGTGGTGTGAGTGCGATCCATTGAGCACCTCGAATTAGTGTGTCCACACGTTCCAACACTCCAAGAGTCACATATATGTGCGGAAGGATATCGGTAGGTTTGCGTGACGTTGCTGCGATGATGGCAGACACCTCTGCCGACTCACCGTGCTTTTCTTCACTGCTAGGTCTTCGTAGATATTCAGCTAGCACCTTTTGAATATCTGCGATGCTCTGGTTTTCCGCCAAAACGAACTAAGTGACAGCTCTCTGCTTGCACCGGACCTCCGTTACGGACGCCATTTTGAAGGCTACATACAGCGCTGCATCTGTCGGAACTGCATGGCACTGTAGGGGCTGAAGCGGGAATATATCGCTATGTCCCGCAAATAACAACTCACTGTTTTCAACAGGAATTGGTATAGAAAATGTATTGCATTACTTACTGAACGCTCCTCGTATGAAGAATCAGGGCACACCTGCTGACATTGGTAACTGCGATTAGCGAACATGATTTGTCTCCATGTATCTGAGTGTATCGGACAGATGGCTATGGTTAATGGGGTGTCGATTCCCACAGCACTTCGGCGGATGACGTGCCGCTGGTGTTCCGGCTGTCGTACATGTACTACACTGTGGTGGGCGCCCTGATCGTGGTCACCGTCGGCTGGGTCGTGAGCCGCCTGACGGGCCCCCTGAAGCCCGGCGAGATCGACCCCAGGCTGCTGGCGCCGCAGGTGCGGCCCGCCGACCTCAGAAGAGCGGCCCAGCACGACCCCGCTGTCGCAGAGGAGCTGCTGCCACGCGGGACACAGCACAAGCCCGCCACCGACGCCAACCCCTAGCTAATGGGTACCAGGGGAAAAGCGTCTGCCGCAAACACTACGACAGTGTACGTGGTTGGCGTGTAAGTTCGTAGCGTTTTTCCAAAAGTTTAATAAACACGACAGACGCACATAAGAGAGATTTAGTCACCAATAATATATTGTCCTCCACTACAACAGTTTTCCAACGATGGGGTAACTTTGTGATTCCGCTACTTTAGAAATCACGTGGTTTTGAGACGAAGAACACGTCGAGCCATGTTCGGAGCGCATTTTAACTGAGAAAGAAGTTCCTTGGAGTTTGTTAGGCAGACAGCGGAAAAGGTGAAAATCTGAGAACGAAAGAACAGTTAAATAAGGTGAGTGCGGAATGATTTCCCAACCCAAGGCCTGTAAAGTGTCTTTTCGTCAGTCTATCAGAATGCGGGCGGGCGTTATTGCACTGTTGCTGGCCGTTATTGTAGGATTACGTCAGCAAGACGTCTCAACTGTTCACAGTAAAGGTCAGTAGTGATGGTTACACGTCGCGGAAGCAACGCGACATACACCCACTGCCGGTGTGCCGCCAGCTGCATAATATCTTTTGTAGATGCGAGTAGCTCATTGCTTGGGATTAACCGTAACATTTACCAGGAATGAGACAAGGTAGAAATGGTCGGCGTCGTTCACGAACAAATTAATAACGAGTAAGCAGAGATGCACAAATGGCCACTCGCTGATTTTTGTCATTTTGGCTTAGAGCCAGCGGTACCTGTACACCCTATCTTTGATCCTTCCCCAGTCCATGCGAAAGTCTCAAGATGATGCAATGATCGTAGTTCATCCTATGTATGAGTTCTCGAGCACACTGACATTAATAACTGCTGAGTAATACGTTTAAATGATCTTTATACGTAAAGTGGAATTTCACTAATTTAAAAGGAAACCTTTTTAAAACGACTAAATAATTTTGTTGCTGCTCTCTGATCCAGTGACATTGTCCCTAAACACGGTGCGAACATTTCTGGCTCCCTCTGCTGCTGTCGCCCCTCCATTGAACTATTATATGGTGGAAATGATCCGATTTCTTTATTTGGCACTTCCCCTTTCTAGGGTCTTCAGCTCCACTCACTATGTCGAAGTGGCAAATTGACACTACGTTAACTTATACGGCAACAGTGAACTACAATAAGAAAATGACACTCTATAAGAAAACCCATAGCAATCGGAATTGAAAAAAAAAAACAAAAAAAAAAAAAAAAAAACGCTACGAACTTATGCACCGACGTAATATTTTTACTTCAGATTGAAGGGTGTCAGTGATCCTCTTTAACCATTACCTTTGTTTCTCGCAGAAAGAGCTCACTAGTCACAAACAACATATTGAAGTGGAGATAGTGAAACAAATGAAAAGTAAAATCTGAAAAATTTTTCCCTTGTCTCTTTCATTACAACACATTATCAGACACGATTATTACGCAAGTCTTAGGCTTCTACATTTAAAAATTCCCATTCACGTTGATAGGAAACACAACATCTCTAACAAGTACATTTGATAAGGCGAAAAGAGTATACCACATTTATCATAATGCTTAAGATCAGAATCAAGGGCAAATCCAACCAATCAAATAATAAAAACGCCGTCATGATTAGGCAAGAAAATATATTGGTATCTGACCTTTGGATCTATCTGGAAATCTGAATCTGTCTAAATCTGAATCTGATTAAGTAGCCTCAGTGCGACTGACCAAGGAACAAATTTCTTTGACGATTTAAAATAACACTTCTCAAGCAAGGACACCTGTTCTCATCAATTAGGAGCGGTGAGACGCATGCAGGTGAATAGGCTGAGCTCTACTCCAGGAACTTGACGTTTACTAAAATAAGGTATTTTCTCTTCGAAGTTATCATTTAACAAGCAAGGTTCGCCATAGCACAATGGTTCCTTACGACGTTTGATTTCTTAATCCGTTCTATGGACATTATTCTTTCAGAAAAGGTTCTTGCTGTCGGGGAGATCGGACATGGTTGATCTTCCAAACGCATTAAAAATTCAGGCACTCACTATGGCGATGTAAGGAAAACAATAATTCCTACGATCTGAATTCTGTTGTCCTCAAACCTAGCATGCGACCATTCATTATACTCAAGAAAATCTGTCGACCACAATCAGGAAGTCCTAACAAGGCTGGATTGCGAAACAAACCAAGTCATCCTTTCAAAACTAAAATTAAAACCGATAAAAAATCTATACACACAGATCTAAGTGATATAACGCCAACTATAACTGAATTTAATTATTGAACATATAACCTGCAATGAGTAACGAAAACGATTGACTGGATCTCTGCCAAAACGTTTTATCGTAAGTGCACCCCGGAATAGCACGTGTTACTCACCACGTCATCAGATCCTAGCTTGTTGTTACAAACTGTTTTCTAAAACAAGCCAGACCTTGTGCTCTGATGCATCCTTCCAGAGTGGCGGTGGCCGCCAACCAATCGTCACAAGAAACAACCCTGCGGCACCAAACACTTTGCCCAGACAGGTGGAAGTTAAAAATGCCAGAGCCCGCTTCATCTTCACAATAGCTTACCAAACAGAAGTTTGATGGATAACTCGACAGTCCGCACCTTGATCAAACTAATAAAGCACAAGACATACTTTTAAAAAGAAAGGGACAAACCGCCTTCGGTCCAGTCACACTAAGATTCAATGGATGTTCCCACTCTTCTACAACAAGAACCAAGAAAGCTATATGCGTTCTTCGATTACACGTGCTCTCCCAATTAAGTATTCATACATCACAATCTCTGATTAGGTGTCGGCCGCTGTGGCCTAGCAGTTCTAGGTGCTTCAGTCCGGAACCGTGCTACTGCTACGGGCGCAGGTTCGAATCCTGCCTCGGGCCTGGATGTGTGCGATGATCTTAGGTTAGTTAGGTTTAAGTATTTCTAAGTCTAGGGGACTGATGACCTCAGATCTTAAGTCTCCATAGTGCTTAAAGCCATTTGAACCATCTAATTAGGTTACGTGAAGAGGGTAACGTAGGACACTGATATGATATAAAAAGAAGCTAAATCAGTGAAGTTGATTCTTCGCCCAATCCTCCTTCGAGGCGTTGTTGAATCACAAGAAGATACCGGAAAGCAATATTCTAGACTAGGTGAACCGAGTTAATAATTACAGATGATGCTTTCATAAAAGGTGGATGAGACAGAATCCTTTCAACACCACCACTGAAGAAAATACCTGATATAAAAAGAAGCAAAATCAGTGAAGTTGATTCTTCGCCCAATCCTCCTTCGAGGCGTTGTTGAATCACAAGAAGATACCGGAAAGCAATATTCTAGACTAGATGAACTGAGTTAATAATTACAGATGATGCTTTCATAAAAGGTGGATGAGACAGAATCCTTTCAACACCACCACTGAAGAAAATACCAGCCGGAACATTTGTGCTCTCAGAATTCATCCTACCTGATCTGTTGGTATACTTTTGACATTGACATATTTAACTGAATCGTCCTGTCGAGTGAAGACCCCATCGGTTTCTTGCAATTCTATCATACTCCACGACTAAAGATGGTAGAAGATATTAAAGCTTTCTGTCAGAGACATAAACCAAAAAATCAATTTCCGGTACTGAATATAACAGCGTTCAAAAACTATGTTTCCTACAAGAAACTCTTTATGTACGGAAATAATTATCACAAAATGGTACTGACCAAAATTAAGACACTGTACAATAAATTCGCAGTACATGCACATATTTGAAGAAACGTGTTTAAAAATATTAATATAGATCCCTTATCTTGCACAGTTTCCTCACCCTCTCCTCGAAATTCCATGTCAGTCGTTTAAGACATTATTAGCTACCTACAGAAAATATTGATCCATTTGCCAAGAATGACTAGACAAAACAACAGAAAACCAAACATATCGACAGCCTGATAAACAGAATACGATCTTTATGATGATTTCCCTCCTTTTCAACAGACAGTTACTACAGCACGATAATGTGGACTGTGACTGTTTCTGCAAGACGAAATTCGTGTACGTCCGATACAGGAAGAAGAAAGAGAATGAGCCTTTGTTCAGCTTTGCAGTGGGACACGACGGCGTATGAAGAGCTGTGGGCAAGGTTATCTTGGTGACGTCTGACCGTGCTTCGCCTGAACCCTGGCAGCGTGTAACATGAAGGTGTTGTGATGCTAGAGTGTCGAATAACCCGTAGGTTACAGAAAAGCTGCATTTGAGTATACAGTGAGGTGAAGAGCATTACGAAAAGCTTGTAAGGGTATTGCAAGGTAGGTTGTTCAAGAAATGATATTGATAAGATAATTTCGATACGTTCCGCAGTTTACGAGTTATTTAACATTGAATTAGCCCATCAGCTGGTTGCGCGGGCAATTTCCAGCGGCCCGTCAGAGACAATGTCGCCAAATGTGTTCTGGGGAGGGGGATCCTAAAACTAAACAAGAGAGCGATACAAAAATTAGACACGTTGCGGTAGAAGTAAGTATCGACATCGATCCCAAGGCCGAACAGTGAGCTATTATCTACTCTCTAAGAAGAAGCGACGCTAATTTAACCTAGCAGAGCGCTTTAATATGCGCGCGCGCAATGACCTGATTAGCTAACATCAGTGCCAACGAAGTCGTAAATGACGCAACGGACCGAATTTTTTCTTAAGACTTATTTATCAGCACAGACTGTTTCAGAACACCCTGTGTATGCAACACAGAAACGTTCCAAGCCCTTTGTCCTATACCCTACCAACACAAAAAAAACGCTTAGAAGTGACAATGAGGTGATCATTTGAAAAAAACAGAAATGCGCGTTAAGTTTTCCATTGAAAAACTTATACCAACGAAAGATTTTAGTTAACCTATAGTTCTTCTCACAACTTTTGAATGATATATGCTAAGATTATAAACAAGGTGTATTTTGAAGTTAGAGATAAAATACAAGAGAATCGTACTACTAATACTAATATAAAGGAGAGTCATAAAACAATCTTGGAGCAATAAGTAAGGAACTGTAGTGCATTACATATAGCACACAAATCTTACTACAACACCAGACAACATTTATTAAAATTCATCAGGAGAATCACAGAATTCATCCTTATACGATACGATAAATAAATGTCAGTAAATTTTTAGCAATGAGCTCACTAAATGCTTAGTGAGGAAGAAAATATTGTTGCAAAAGCAGAAACAATACTGGAAAACAATAAAGCCTCATTTTTATTTATGTTTTATGAGTCGTTTCTAAAAGTTTTTAATTCAATTATTTAATAATTTCACTTTGGTCAAACATAAATTTGATTAAGGAATACTACGGCTAAAAGTTTGAGAAAGATAATAAAGAGATATTATATCAATCAACTTGCAAACACATTTATAACGACTGAAAAACCTTGTAAAATAGTCCAAGCAACGAGTCACTACTGATGCAATACAGAGCTGATGGTACAACAGACTTGTTTGGAATTTGTGTGTTTTCAATCTCAGCATTAAAATTAAACATATGTTGTTGTTGTTGTTGTTGTTGTTGTTGTGGTCTTCAAAGATTGGTTTCATACAGCTCTCAATGCTACTCTGTTCTCTACACGTCTCTTCATCGCCCAGTAACTATTGCAACGTACATCATTCTGACTCTGCTTAGTGTATTCATCTCCTGGTCTACCATTTTTACCCTCCAGTCTCCCCTCCAATACTAATTGGTGATCCCTTGATGCCTCAAAACATGTCCTACCAACCGATCTCTTCTTATAGTCAAGTTGTGCAACAAATTCCTCTGCTGCCCAATTCTACTCAGTATCTCATCATTAGTTACGTGGTCTACCCATCTATTTTTCAGCATTCGTCTGTAGCACCTCATTCGGAACCTTCTATTCCCTTCTCGTCTAACCTATTTATCGTCCATGCTTCACTTCAATACATGGCTACATTCCATAAAAATACTTTCAGAAAAGACTTCCTGACACGTAAATCTATGCTCGATGATAACAAGTTTTCCTTCTTCAGGAACATCTACATTTAACATCCTCTCTACTTCGACAATCATTTATTTACCTCCCTAAATAACAAAATTCATCTACTACTCTGAGTGACTTTTCCTAATCTAATTCCCTCAGCATCACCTGATTTAATTCAACTAAATTCGATTATGCTCGTTTTGCTTTTGTTGATGTTCATCTTATATCCTCCTTTCAAGGCACTATCCATTCCATTCAACTGCTCTTCCAGGTCCTTTTCTGTGTCTGACAAAATTAAATTGTCATCGGCACACGTCAAGGTTTTTATTTCTTCTCCATGGATTTTACTTTACTACTCCAAGTTTTTCTTTTGTTTCCTCTACTCGTTGCACAATATACAGATTGAATAACATTGGGGATAGTCTACAGCCCCGTCTCACTCCCTTCCCAACCACTGATTTCCTTTCATGCCCTTCGACTTTTATACCTACCATCAGGTTTCTGTACAAATTGTAAATACAATTTCACTCCCTGTATTTGACACCTGCTACATTTAGAATTTCAAAGACAATATTCCAATCAGAATTGTCAAAAGGTTTATTTAAGTCTACAAATAGTAGAAATATAGGTTTGCCTCTCCTACATCTGTCGTCTGAGATAAGTCGTAGGGCCAGTATTGCCTCACGTGTTCAAACATTTCTACGGAATCCAAACTCACCTTCCCCAAGCTTAGCTCCTACCAGTATTCCCATTCGTCTGTAAGCAATTCGTGTTAGTATTTTGCAGCCGTGACTTATTAAACTGATAGTTCGGTAATTTTTTACACTTGTGAACATCTGATTTCTTTGTGATTATAATTATTATATTCTTGAAGTCTGAGGGTATTTCGCCTGTCTCATACATCTTGCTCACCAGATGGTAGAGTTTTGTCAGGGTATGCTCTCCCAAGGCTATCATTAGTTATAATACAATGTTGTCTACACGTGGGGCCTTGTTTCGACTTAGCTCTTTCAGTTCTCTATCAAATTCTTCACGCACCCACTTCATCTTCTTCTACATACTCTTCCATTTCGATAATACTTCCTTGAAGTAGATCGCCATTTTATAGACCCTCTATACACTCCTTCCACCTTTCTGCTTGATTTTCTTTGCTTAGAACTAGTTTTTCATCTGAGCCTTTGATATTAATACAAGCGGTTCTCTTTTCTCCAGAGGTCTCCTTAATTTTCATGTAGGCTGTATCTATCTTACCCCTAGTGATATATGCCTCTATATCCTTACATTTGTCCTCTAGTCATCGCTCCTTAACCATTTTGCACTTCCTGTCGATCTCATTTTTGAGACGCTTGTATATATTTTTGCCTACTTAATTTACGACATTCTTGTATTTTCCCCTTTCATCACTAACATTCAATACCTCTTCTGTTACGCAACGATTTCTACTAGCCTCCGTTGATGATGATGTTTGGTTTGTGGGGGGCTCAACTGCGCGGTTATCGGCGCCTGTACAAATTCCCAACCTTTGCTCAGTCCAATCCCGCCACTTTCATGAATGATGAAATGATGAGGACATCACAAACACCTAGTCATCTCGAGGCAGGTGGAAGTCCCTGACCCCGCTGGGAATCGAACCCGGGACATCGTGCCCTAAATCTCAGGTTTTTGAAATGTTTGTATAGCTCACGCAAGGAATGTAGACATTATCTAAGCGCCTGAGCTCAAATTTTCAAAGTGCACAATACCGCCGAGCCGCTAATAAATGCAACGTTAAGGATTCATGTGTGGTACCTAATTTTATTTAAGAGCCATTCAAAACATGAAAGTCTGTTTTGCTGTTACAACAGTAATAGTGTTAGAATTTTTCTTTTTTTGTAAAGACTGAGAGGCATTTGAAATTGTAAATCGAATATGAATATAGGAAACCCTTTATTTACCACAAGTAGTTCCGTTTTCAACTCTTTCAAGTTTCCTTTAAACTAACAACCTGTCTCTACGGATACCAAGCAGTTTTCTTTTCCTCGTTACTGGAATTTCAAGGCTACAGTTCGTGTAATTACACTTGCGATCCTAGTGAAAATTATTTGAATTTGACGTTATGCTATGTAGTTTATGTTGGCTTGAAATATTTGTATTAACAGTTTAGGTTTTTGCGATTTCGACTGGCCACACCACACCTCTAGATAGCTTCACTGGAACAAAATTCCCTCTGAGAATTATGGTGAAAAAGTCAGGCTAGAGGAGAGTATTGCAATTCAAAATATTTATTATTGCACACAATAACCAAATTAATTTGAGATGAAATACATACTTATGAGATAAAGTCACACAGAAGTCAGTGTTAGGTTTTAACTTACGTGGGAGGAAGTTTCACGTGATATCTGGGACATGGCTAGCTGCGACGCGACGTCGCCAGCTATTGTGATACTCAAGAAAGGACATTGCAACAGACTGTCACGTCCATTACCAGTGGATTACGTCAGCCGTTGACCTAATGGACTGAGAGTATTGTTTGAAGGGATAATACTAAGTACGCCGTGGACAGCAGAGAGTGTGACTGCCAGTGCGCCATGTCTGAAGCTGGAATTGCCACAGTCGCAGCTTGTGAGCTATGGAGTCTCTGCCGTAGTATAATGCATTACGAAGCTCTAATAACGACAGAAAACTGAAACTAGTTCTTCTGTTTACTTGATTTCTCACATACAAGGAAAATTAAGGAATAAATTTCACTTCTAAGCTATGGGTGGGATTTGTGTAACTGTTTTCTGTCACGAAGAAGATGTAATCAATGGAAGGTACCGAAGACATTCTTTTAAGGTAGAGGACAAAGACACGAAGACGGAGATCCATCTTTAGTGCCTGTAATGGTTGCTTAGTAGAACTAAGTATGATTTGCTGCACTAAGTGAAAGTTTCCACTTCTAATTCCAGAGAAGAATTATATCTTAGTATGAGAACTTCAGAAACTTTAGAAACAGTGAATTGAAAATTTAAATTAAAGTTACAGGGTACAAGAAAACTGTGAAGATGTTAAATGACAAGGGAAATCTTTCAGGTAGTGGCTACTGACCTGATATAGCAATGATAGCATGTCACTAGGAATAGAATGCACTGAATGAAGTTAGTCAACGACAGATCTCGATAAAAGAATGAAATACGAGAGTATAAAGAATTCAGTGTGAGATACCTGCTAGTTTACTGAACACTTAGTAATAAAAGAAAATTAAGTGCAACTAAAAAGAGATAAAATGAATAGATCTCATGTTTAGAAACAAGCAGTGTTAGAAAAAATACTGCTGTGTACAGGATAATTAAGGTTGCGATAGGAGAAAAGTGTAAGTATTAACCTAATGGGTAGTTACGAAGTCTCTTAAGAGTAGCCAAAGGGTAAAAGACACTGGGTTTAAAGTCACTATTAGGATATCCTGGTTGATAATAAACACAATTTTTTGACTGGCTACCAAGAAGGATCCTTTAACAATACCATCACCATTTCGTTTGCTTCCCAATGGTGTGAAGACATCGAGGTAGACGGGGTACTGAACTCTGGATTACGTTTAAAAATAACCGTCTGTTATTGTGAAGCAGTTAGAGATCTCAGATTACCTCGAAGTTAAATATTGTTTTTTGAGGTCAGATTATCAGAACAAAAAGAAAGTAATCGATTTTATAGGAAATATAGTTTTATCACAGTCAGCAACTATGAAAACTATTATTATTATATTATTATTATTATTATTATTATTATTATTATTATTATTAGCAGTTTCAGTTGCTGCAAATAGTGATCTGGAGTAATAAATTTTTCAATCATAGTGTCTATGAGATTCCATCCGAGGATAAATAACGTCAAAAGCACAAACTGAGCATTCAAACTGAAAGCTGTGTATCATGTTTGAATTTTAAATCGTATGACTAAATTTTTATTTAGCAGTTTCAATTTCCGTAACGGGAAATGGTGAACTGAAAAATTTATTAATTGTATTACACATTTAAAATATTGTTTATTTAACTGTATTGCTTCGAGGAAGTGATTCTCAGTATTCAGGAAGATTTAAAGTTGAATTCTTTATCCCTCCGATTATCTACAAACTGTAAGAGACTTTTCATTGAATTTTTAATGTAGTTGGCCACCAAGAGTACACGTGGTCTAGGGGTAGCGTCTTTGATTCATAATCAAAATGTTTTCGCTCCCGGGTTCGATCCCCGCCACTGCCTAAATTTCGATAAATAATCAGCATTGGCGGCCGAAGACTTCCGGCATAAGAAGTCAGCCTCATTCTGCCAACGGCCTTGTCAAAGAGGGCGGAGGAGCGGATAGAGGTTCAGGGCACTCTTGTCCTAGGGGTGGGAAATTGCCCCTAAAGGCGGAAGAATCAGTAATGATCAACGACATGAGGATGCAGAAGGCAATGGAAACCACTGCATTAAAGACACGTAACGTGTATCCACAGGACATGTGGCCTGTAATTGAAGAAGTGTCATGATGATCTCTCCATTGCCAAAAGATTCTGGAATAGTCCCCCATTCCGATATCCGGGAGGGGACTGCCAAGGGGGAGGTTACCATGAGAAAAAGATTGAATAATCAACGAAAGGATAACGTTCTACGAGTCGGGGCGTGGAATGTCAGAAGCTTGAACGTGGTAGGGAAACTAGAAAATCTGAAAAGGGAAATGCAAAGGCTCAATCTAGATATAGTAGGGGTCAGTGAAGTGAAGTGGAAGGAAGACAAGGATTTCTGGTCAGATGAGTATCGGGTAATATCAACAGCAGCAGAAAATGGTATAACAGGTGTAGGATTCGTTATGAATAGGAAGGTAGGGCAGAGGGTGTATTACTGTGAACAATTCAGTGACCGTGTTGTTCTATTCAGAATCGACAGCAGACCAACACCGACAACGATAGTTCAGGTATACATGCCGACGTCGCAAGCTGAAGATGAACAGATAGAGGAAGTGTATGAGGATATTGAAAGGGTAATGCAGTATGTAAAGGGGGACGAAAATCTAATAGTCATGGGCGACTGGAATGCAATTGTAGGGGAAGGAGTAGAAGAAAAGGTTACAGGAGAATATGGGCTTGGGACAAGGAATGAAAGAGGAGAAAGACTAATCGAGTTCTGTAACAAGTTTCAGCTAGTAATAGCGAATACCCTGTTCAAGAATCACAAGAGGAGGAGGTATACTTGGAAAAGGCCGGGAGATATGGGAAGATTTCAATTAGATTACATCATGGTAAGACAGAGATTCCGAAATCAGATACTGGATTGGAAGGCGTACCCAGGAGCAGATATAGACTCAGATCACAATATAGTAGTGATGAAGAGTAGGCTGAAGTTCAAGACATTAGTCAGGAAGAATCAATACGCAAAGAAGTGGGATACGGAAGTACTAACGAATGAGGAAATACGTTTGAAGTTCTCTAACGCTATAGATACAGCAATAAGGCATACCGCAGTAGGCAGTACAGTTGAAGAGGAATGGACATCTCTAAAAAGGGCCATCACAGAAGTTGGGAAGGAAAACATAGGTACAAAGAAGGTAGCTGCGAAGAAACCATGGGTAACAGAAGAAATACTTCAGTTGATTGATGAAAGGAAGTACAAACATGTTCCGGGAAAATCAGGAATACAGAAATACAAGTCGCTGAGGAATGAATTAAATAGGAAGTACAGGGAAGCTAAGACTAAATGGCTACAGGAAAAATGTGAAGACATCGAAAGAGATATGATTGTCGGAACGAGAGACTCAGCATACAGGAAAGTCAAAACAACCTTCGATGACAAAAGCAACGGTGGTAACATTAAGAGTGCAACGGGAATTCCACTGTTAAATGCAGAGGAGAGAACAGACAGGTGGAAAGAATACATTGAAAGCCTCTATGAGGGTGAAGATTTGACTGATGTGATAGAAGAAGAAACAGAAGTCGATTTAGAAGAGATAGGGGATCCCGTATTAGAATCGGAATTTAAAAGAGCTTTGGAGGACTTACGGTCAAATAAGGCAGAAGGGATAGATAACATTCCATCAGAATTTCTAAAATCATTGGGGGAAGTGGCAAGAAAACGACTATTCACGTTGGTGTGTAGAATATATGAGTCTGGCGACATACCATCTGACTTTCGGAAAAGCATCATCCACACAATTCCGAAGACGGCAAGAGCTGACAAGTGCGAGAATTATCGCACAATCAGCTAAACAGCTCACGCATCGAAGCTGCTTACAGGAATAATATACAGAAGAATGGAAAAGAAAATTGAGAATGCGCTATGTGATGATCAGTTTGGCTTTAGGAAAAGTAAAGGGACGAGAGAGGCAATTCTGACGTTACGGCTAATAATGGAAGCAAGGCTAAAGAAAAATGAAGACACTTTCATAGGATTTGTCGACCTGGAAAAAGCGTTTGACAATATAAAATGGTGCAAGCTGTTCAAGATTCTGAAAAAAGTAGGGGTAAGCTATAGGGAGAGACGGTTCATATACAATATGTACAACAACCAAGAGGGAATAATAAGAGTGGACGATGAAGAACGAAGTGCTCGTATTAAGAAGGGTGTAAGACAAGGCTGTAGCCTTTCGCCCCTCCTCTTCAATCTGTACATCGAGGAAGCAATGATGAAAATAAAAGAAAGGTTCAGGAGTGGAATTAAAATACAAGGTGAAAGGATATCAATGATACGATTCGCTGATGACATTGCTATCCTGAGTGAATGTGAAGAAGAATTAGATGATCTGCTGAACGGAATGAACAGTCTAATGAGTACACAGTATGGTTTGAGAGTAAATCGGAGAAAAACTAAGGTAATGAGAAGTAGTAGAAATGAGAACAGCGAGAAACTTAACATCAGGATTGATGGTCACGAAGTCAATGAAGTTAAGGAATTCTGTTACCTAGGCAGTAAAATAACCAATGACGGACGGAGCAAGGAGAACATCAAAAGCAGACTCGCTATGGCAAAAAAGGCACTTCTGCTCAAGAGAGTCTACTAATATCAAATACCGGCATTAATTTGAGGAAGAAATTTCTGAGGATGTACGTCTGGAGTACAGCATTGTATGGTAGTGAAACATGGACTGTGGGAAAACCGGAACAGAAGAGAATCGAAGCATTTGAGATGTGGTGCTATAGACGAATGTTGAAAATTAGGTGGACTGATAAGGTAAGGAATGACAGATAAAATAAGTGAAGGAGTTAGATGTCTTTGGACAAGCCAGTCAAAATAATGAAACGAAGAACACGAGCAGCTGCTCGAGCGTTATCAGCTAAAATATCCTGTAAAGTAGATGGCAGAGACAGGACAACACGAGATTGACTAAAACGGGGCCAGGACAATAAAACATGGCGTACTGTTAATGCATGACCACAAGGGCACTGCGGGGCTGGGTCACCGGAGAGCAGGTAGCGGTGGCTAAACCGGCAATGCCCAATCCGCAACCTGGTCAGAAGGACCTCTTCTCTCCGAGATGGTCGGGAGGAAGTTGTCCAAGCAGTTGGGAACGGTTTTACTGCCCGGAGCTTGTTTCCTTGAAGTGATGACCAAGTATCCCACCACAAAGACACAAGCCTCTTACAAACAACCCCACTAATGTCAGATGACGGGACACAATGGGAGGCTGGCCGAGGGAGGAGGACTGCAGCCTTGGCTGCAGCATCAGCAGCCTCATTCCCAGGCACTCCTACATGGCCGGGAACCCACAGAAAGCTGACAGGAGAGCCATCAGCAGCAGAAGAATGGAGGGACTGCTGGATCCGTTGCACCAAAGGATGGACCGTATATGGAGCTCCAAGGCTCTGAAGAGCACTGAGTGAATCAGAACAGAGCACGTACGATGAAAGGCGGTGGCGGCGGGCATACTTAACGGCCTGATGGAGAGCAAAAAGTTCGGCCGTAAAGCTGGAACACTGGTCGAGGAGCCGGTATTTAAAGGTGCCGGCCCCGACGACAAAGTCACAGCCGACACCATCGTCAGTTTTGGAGCCATCAATGTAAATAAAGTTGTGACTGGCAAGTCGCGCACGAAGTTCGACAAACCGTGAGCAATACACTGCAGCCGGAGTACCCTCCATCGGGAGCGAGCTGAGGTCGAGATAAATATGAACCGGAGCCTGGAGTCACGGTGGTGTCGTACTCTCACCCTCTCTGAAGGTGGTAGGGAGGGCAAAATCCAATTGTCGATGCAGGCGACGAAAGCGGACTCCAGAGGGCAGCAGGGCAGACACATACAACCCATACTGACGGTCGAGAGAATCGGCGAAGAAGGACTGATAAGAGGGGTGGTCGGGCATTGACAACATCCGGCAGGCATACCGACAAAGCAGTACGTCGCGCCGGTAGGTCAATGGTAATTCGGCAGCTTTAGCATAAAGACTCTCGACGGGACTAGTGTAGAATGGTCCGGTCGCAAGACGTAACCCCCAATGGTGGATGGAGTTGAGACGGCGTAAGAGGGACGGCCGAGCAGACGAGTAGACGAGGCTCCCATAATCCAGCTTTGATCGGACTATGGACCGATACAAGCGAAGCAGGACAGTGCGATCCGCTCCCCAAGATGAACCACTAAGAACTCTGAGGACATTAAGGGATCGTGTACAACGGGCAGCCAAATAAGAGACGTGCGGAGACCAACGAAGTTTCCTGTCCAGTGTGAGCCCGAGAAACTTAGTTGCGTCCACGAATGGGAGAACAACGGGACCGAAACATAAGGATGGTGGAAGGAACGCTTTATATCGCCAAAAGTTGATGCAAACCGTCTTCTCTTCAGAGAACCGGGAGCCATTTGCCACGCTCCATGAGTATAGCCTGTCTAGACAACGCTGAAGGCAGCGCTCCAGGAGGCATGTTCTCTGGGCACTGCAGTAGATCGCAAAGTCATCGACAAAAAGAGAGCCTGAGACATTAGGTGGAATGCAATCCATAATTGGATTGATCGCTATGGCAAAAAGGGCTACGCTCAAGACGGAGCCCTGAGGCACTCCGTTCTCCTGGAGAAAGACGTCGGACAATACGGAACCCACACGTACCCTAAACTTTCGATCTGTTAAAAAGGAATCAATAGAAAGGGGCAGGCGACCGCGTAGACCCCACCTGTGCATAGTGAGGAGGATACCTCCTCTCCAACAGGTATCATAAGCCTTCTCCAAATCGAAGAACACGGCTACCGTTTGGCGCTTTCGCAAAAAGTTGTTCATGATGAATGTCGACAAGGTCACAAGGTAGTCAACAGCGGAGCGGCGGCGACGAAAGCCGCATTGAACATTGGTAAGTAGCCGTCGAGATTCAAGAATCCAAACTAACAGAGCGTTAACCATGCGCTCCATCACCTTACAGACACAGCTTGTAAGAGAAATGGGGCGGTAACTAGAAGGAAGGTGTATCCTTCCCGGGTTTGGGTATAGGAACAACGACGGCGTCACGCCAACGCATGGGGACTTGACCTTCGGTCCAGACGCGATTGTAGCTACGAAGAAGGAAGCTTTTGCCTACCGGAGAAAGGTGGGCCAGCATCTGAACGTGAATGGCATCTGGCCCCGGAGCAGAGGACCGGGACAGTGCAAGTTCACGTTCGAGTTCCCGCATAGTAAAGGGGGCATTATAATTTTCCAGATTCAGCAAGTGGAAGGAAGGTCGCAAAGCCTCTTCTGCCTCTTTCCTGGGAAGGAAGGCGGGGTGGTAATGGGCGGAGCTTGAAACCTCCGCGAAAAAGCGGCCGAAGGCGTTGGAGACATCCACAGGATCAACAAGGACCTCATTACCTGAAGTCAGGCCAGGTACCGAGGAGTGGGCCTTAATGCCCGACAGCCGGCGTAGGCCACCCCAGACGACAGAAGAGGGAGTAAAACTGTTAAAGGAGGCCCAACAAGCTTTTTTGCTGTCTTTGATAACTCTACGGCATTGCGCTCGGAGTCGTTTGTATCCAATACAATTCGCCAACGTAGGATGGCGGCGAAAGGTGCGTAAAGCACTTCGTCGAGCACGGATAGCGTCTCTACAAGCCTCATTCCACCAGGGGACTGGAGGTTCTACGCAGAATCGGAGAGGAAAGGAATATGTGGAAAACACTGATAAGGAGAAGGGACAGGATGATAGGACATCTGCTAAGACATGAGGGAATGACTTCCATGGTACTAGAGGGAGCTGTAGAGGGCAAAAACTGTAGGGGAAGACAGAGATTGGAATACGTCAAGCAAATAATTGAGGACGTAGGTTGCAAGTGCTACTCTGAGATGAAGAGGTTAGCACAGGAAAGGAATTCGTGGCGGGCCGCATCAAACCAGTCAGTAGACTGATGACCAAAAAAAAAAAAAAAAAAAGTCACCAAGTAGATATGTGCACAATGAATCGCAGTTGTATGGGTGTCAAGAGCAGCGAATTAGTGTTAGCTACCTACCTGCTTTTAGTGCACAACAGTGGCTAATAAGCGTCTTAGCGTCCAATATTTTGCTTCTAATAGATACATAACAACATAAAATCCTGATTTAAGCGCCACATATGCTCCATTCTGAGAAAAGTACTGCACATATAATTCGTAAAACATTGCGTCCTTCATTATAAAGGCTTTGTCACCACACTTAAAATATATATGTAACAGTGATTTTATCATTATTCTGATTAATCGTCCAGTTATTTAAGTGGGGGGGGGGGGGGGATGCTCTAGTTCATTAGCAGTTCTTCCGTAAACACTGTCTCGCACTTGAGTAAACCGAAGATAGCGTCCCTAAAATAGGCATTGGCATGGAATGTAGGGGAGGGGGATATTTCTTTATTTGATTTGTGACGAGCATGCCCTCAAGTCTGATAGAATAACTGCATACGTCTCTTTCTGTTTGTCAGCTGACAACTGAATGTCGTAAACACGGAGAAACTAACAAGACACTTCAGAGTACGTAGATATTACATACACGGAACAGTTTTAAACATGGCTGTTACTCAAACAACCGTATACCAGTTTCAACATAGGTTTACATAGCCAACCGGTTGCACATAACTGGTAGGTACAATGACCTAGGTTTCGACACCTACTTGGGATGTCTTAATCAGAATGAAATTAAGATAAATCGTAAAATGACATTGCTGAAAAGCAATGGTCAGAATTTAAAGCAAATAAGCTCAAGTCAGAAGTGAAATAAAACGTTCCAGCCTTTGCCACATGTGCCAAGATGGGAACAATATCAGTCTGTGTGAAGTGTTTATTGATCAAATACACCCAGTCATCTTTCCGCTTTTCATACGGCATGTACTACTTCACAGTCTGTATCATTTGTGTGGTTCGGGTTATGTACAGCGTGAATCTTGACGAACTATTACGATAAGGGGAAAGACGACTCTACTGCAAATACTTGGAAGCTTAGAATAAAAGACCACACAGTATTGCCTACGAATATTATACTAAAATTCCGAGAGAAATTTTTTTTAAATTCGATTCATATTTTTGGTAAGTGTGGATTTTATTTCTTTGTCTCAGACAATTGGCTGTGACCTTTCTTAATTGCACCGACTTTTATCCTTTGCTGTACATCATTTATTATCGCATTTTCAACAATTACGGACGAGTTTGAGAGAAAGACTTCAGAATGTGTCGGTGGTGCCCAAGAATGACATCTCTGAACATGAGGAAATTGTACTCATTGGTCTGTGGATCAACTGAACGACACTATAATGGTAGAAAAAGTATTATGACCATAAAAAAATCGATTCTCCATAACATATAATAAAATTAAAAACGGTAAATAGATTTCGAAGACGTGAATGTGGGTGAAAAATGAAAAGAATAGTGGATCTGAATACGATGGAAACTGGAATTGATAATGCAATGGAAGAAATGACGATTTGACTTACCAAATATGGACAGGTTATGCAGCGAGTTATAGGATATTCCGTATTGATAGCACTGGTCCCAACTAACCTGAAACAGAGGAAAATAGTCACCATCAACAAACGATTCAATTACTATTATAATAAAAGAATTAAGTTCTTATCCGCTAAGTCTCTACGTATTAGAAGTGAAATTTTAGAACGCTATCCTTACTGAAAAACGGTCAGTATCTAAAAAATAATACTGACATAAACGGATCGTGGCCGGTATAGTCAGTGAGTATTGTGAAGTAGTTCTCGAGTTCTATGGCGTCGAGAGGCCTGGTCGTGAAGGCTCTAAGCGGTTTTTTTTTCGTTTGGCCGGTATCTGTGCGCCCTATATTGCATTTATTAGAACAGTACAAAACTCTAGGTACAGCTGTTACACATGGTCAGACAGTCCCGCTAACGTTGAATGGTTTAATTGCGTTTATTAATTGCTGTGTCGGCCTGCCTCGACGTTATTCACGAGATGTTACAGTACATTATGGTACTTTGGGCCAAAAAGAACGTGAAATACGAAATATTCGGTGGTCGGATGATACTGTATATCAGCGCGGATATCCGTTTTCTACGGACTGATAACATGTAGACCTATGGAACGACACTGCGAAGCTACAGAATAACATATCGTACAGTGGGGAATCCTCCCGTCCCATTCTACACTGCTGTCTGGGGCACTGCTAACAGTTCTCTTAAACAACAAATGTCAGGCGCGTCGCCCTTACGGAACTTCACGACTGACAACTTAACGTCCGTGAAACTGGCAGATGAGCTGGAACAAAAAGGAACAAGTTTAGTTGGCGCTCTTCGGATATCACTCAAGGAAGTCCTTCCTGCAGCGCGAAGTGGAGACGACACATTGTATGCAACACACAAGTTAGGCGACAATCTTCTCACAGCTTACCAAGACAATAGGAAAAAAGCATCCGTATTCTGAGTACATTCACGCTGGATGTCAGATGAATGAGAATACTGAGAAGAAACTTCCAAAAAACTGTGAAGCTTTGTAATGAAAATAAGGATCGGGGTCGATATAGCTGACCAAATGGCTAGACGCTACACTGTCCGAGCGTGCACCCACCAATTGCCTGTGCGTGTCCTTTATAATAGTCTTGACCTTGCCATGATCAACGCTCACACAATTTTTAAGTTAGTTACCTCTAAGTAGATTTCACGTCGGGACTTTATCCGCAGAGTCGCAGATGAGCTTGCTGCCTTTTATAAACTGCAGAGAGAAGTCGATCTCAACTCTCAGACACTCGATACCGGCTCTGTCCAATATGGACGTAGCCGGTCTTGTCACATTCAGCACACAACAAAACAACAAATGGAAATAAAACAGCAAGCGTATGCTTCAGGTGCAACAAGCCTGCGTGAAAAGATGCCGAGCAAAAGCTCTTGTCAAACGTCTGAATCTCAGCTTAGGTAATTCTGTCAAGTCCTTGTTCTTAAATGTTTTCAAATGTTTAAAATGGCTCAGATGGCTCTGAGCACTATGGGACTCAACTGCTGAGGTCATTAGTCCCCTAGAACTTAGAACTAGTTAAACCTAACTAACCTAAGGACATCACAAACATCCATGCCCGAGGCAGGATTCGAACCTGCGACCGTAGCGGTCTTGCGGTTCCAGACTGCAGCGCCTTTAACCGCACGGCCACTTCGGCCGGCTCAAATGTTTATAATTATATATATAAAATTATATTTAATTATAATTTAGAGTGAGGAAGTTATGGCAATATTGTCCCTATATATCAGTTTCTTCAATCAACATGATTATATCAGGAAGTCTTATGGAATGTCAAAGGTAAAGTTACTTTATTTCACTATTGTTGCGTTCGACTAACTCGGTTATTGTACTGAGAGCTGCTAGATTTGAGAGACAGGAAAGTGTATTATTTGGATGTTGAGAATTTAATTAAATTTAAAATCTGTCTTGAACACTTTTTCACAGTACACACAAAAAAAACTGTTGTCATTTATGCGCATATTTCATTTTTTACCAGCCTCTCTCTTACAACTTTTAATGGATCATGGAACCAAGTGTGTTCGAAAAACAGCTCGATTTGCAGTTAACAGAGAACTCATTGCAACTCTCGAGTAATTTGCAGCTTTAGCGTGGCGGCGCTCAAGACAGAGCAGTACTGCAACGCGTTATCCAGATTTGCGCAGAACAGAGGTAAGGACAAAGTATTTAAATTTTTTTTTATTTGTTCAATCAGGGCCTACTTTTGTCATTAAGAGAGATTTTGCTATCAGTTTTGCAAAACCAATTAGTGTAGAATTCATGTGAAATTTCTTTGTTTAGGTAGTTTATACTGTTCAAAATTCTTGCAGTCACATTGATAACTTTTACAGTATGAACCACTTCCCTTTTCATTACGAAAATTATTTACTGTTACAATGCAGCTTTCCTTTCTCGTTATGACAGTACAAGTTACATTACGTCAGTTCATTTATTATTACAGCTCAGAAACTACTTCAGTCATTTTTTATTATTTAAAAGAGAACATTCACTACATATTATTTTAATTATTTTAAAGAGAACTTTCAGCATTCATATCTACGTCAATACAATGTTTGTATGAATGCATTTTGAAGAATTCAGCAGTCTTATTTTGTAAATTGTAACTACTCGTTTCGCATTTATATGCATAATACGCACGTTTGAAGATTCAGTGTAGCAATGATGCACCCCATCTACCGCCTTTCGGTCTATTTATTATGTATATATATATTTATATACATAGAACTATATGTAAGTTGGCGACATGGTGAATGTTTTCCTCCACCACTTCACGAGTAAATCTGTATGTGTGTTAAGGTTATAAATGTGAATCACGAGCTACAACCTTATGTTGTCCATGTATGTAACTTCGACTGGTTACGAAAATAAAAATAAATTAAAACAATTGTCCGTGTCAGTCACATTTCATTTTCTCCCCAGCCGTGTTACTATGGTTTACACTCTAGTATTCCGGTGGATCAATAGATTACATCACATTTTTGGGCGTAGCCAGTTGTCTACTTTCAGTTTCATGTAACGGCAAAGAAAGGTACTATCAGCACTTGTAATATGGTACTAGGATTACATAAAAAGTAATAAAACTACTTACAATTTGTTCGAGCAAGGAGAATCCTGAGTTCCGTCATGAATATGCATATTCATCCTATGTCACGCAAACATCAAACAACAACGCGCTGCATGATTGCGAGATAATATGACGAGGTAACGTGACGAATCCCTCATAGTCGCAGCTGAATTCTGAAAAGTGATGTCGTGGAATTGGTATTCCAGCGGGTGCACTGTTTGTAACAAGCGACACTGGCGTATTTGTGGAGTACATTTGCCTATACGATGTCCTGGTCCGTGCCACTAGCGAAACAGTTTCAGTTCGTCGAGTGACAATACGTAGTCCAAAAGTTATATACACCAGTAGTGTTGTAGTGTTAAAATCAGACACCGTGGCCACGAGAACACTGTGTTTGTTCATTAAGGAATAAAAGCACAGAACACAGTTTACTCGACACTAATCACTCTCTTTGTGCAGTTCACATCCATGTGGTACACATGAAAACTTACATTTTTTGTCCTTGTCCTCACTAAGAAAGTCAAACCCTAGGCACGCCGTCACGGCACTGACCCTACTACTCGATTGTTGAGTGTCAATAGTTGAAACAGTTTATCTTACAGCACAGATATATTGAAACATTTATGTTGAGATAGATACATTTGCGATATTTGAATGTATTAACATTTACGGGAAAGCACACTAATCTTGACTTCTCTCTCTCTCTCCCCCCCCCCCTCCCAATCAAACCCCTCTAAGGCCGACCATCTGGTCTCTCTCTCTGTACTCTGCCCTCTGAACTCTAGTGCGACCAAGAGTAGATAGCAGATCAGGCTTCTACCACTCTGCAGCATAGTACACAAATCGCCCC
This sequence comes from Schistocerca americana, assembly GCF_021461395.2. Classification (NCBI taxonomy): domain Eukaryota; kingdom Metazoa; phylum Arthropoda; class Insecta; order Orthoptera; family Acrididae; genus Schistocerca; species Schistocerca americana. Next base: position 203,791,752 of record NC_060122.1, on the reverse strand, counting down.
CTTCACTTGTTATCAGTTTCGTATCACCTTTGAGAATGGAAAAATTAGTACATTGTGTTACTTCTTCGTTACTTCTGCTATATATTGCCCAAGATTTTTAAAATATATGTGTTCTCGAATAATGAGGTTAAAATGTTAAAGTTTATCATTTAACCTTTTCGTTTTGATGTTTCGTTAAAACATTTCTTTACCAAAATATTGGCTCTAGTCGCTTAAACTGGACCCCCCATCTTTTCACTGAACCGGACCCCTTACTTTTTCAAGTTTATTCTCTTGAAAATCCTCTTCAGATTCCGAGACGATGCTGGGGAAGGATGATCAACGGAAGGGAAGTTCGTCTAAAATGCCTAAAGTTTTAGTGCTGTTCGTAAAATGAAAATAGTTTGGAAGAACGTCAGAAAATAGTTACATGCTCGAAAAATAACACGATGTTGTGCAACATCAAGCAGCGAAAAGAAAAGAATACGACCTAAAGTTTTGGGTAAAGATTTTGAAGAAGATATACTGCAATTAATTAATTAATTAATTTTATTTTTTGAGTGTTCAATCTTCTGACTAGTTTTATGCGGACGGCAACAAATTCCTCTCCTCTGCCATACCTTTCACTTCTAAGTAGCACTTGCAACATACGTCCTCAGTTATTTGCTCGATATATTGTTATTGCTATCTTCCGCTACAATTTTTGCCTTCTACGGCTTCCTCTAGTACCACGGAAAATATTTCTTGGTGTCTTAACAGATATCCTGTCTTATTCTCCCTTCTTCCTGCCAATGTTTCCATTTAGTTTTTTCTCGCCGATTCTGCGGAGAACCTCCTTTTTCGTTATGTTATCAGTCCATCTAATTTTCAACATTTACCTCAAATTCTTTGGTCTTCTTCTCTTCAGGTTTTCCCATAGTTCACGTTTCACTGCCATACAATGCTGTGCTCCAAACGTACATTGTCACAAATTTCTTTCCAAATTAATGCTTGTAGCTGATAATAGATTTCTCTTGATCCAGAATGCTTTTCTTGCCAATACTAGTCTGCTATTTATGTCCTCCTTGCTCATTCCGTTATTTAGCCGCCTACATAGCAGAGTTCCTTAACTTCTTCTTGATAACCAATCATGATCTCGTTTCTCGCTGTTCATTTCTGTTACTTCTCATTACTTTCGTCTTTCTGTGATTTACTGTCAGTCGTATTCTGTACTCATTCGACTGTTGATTCCATTCAAAAGATCGTACAATTCTCCTTAATATTCTCTGAGGATGACAATCTCATCAGCGAATTTTGCCACTGATATCGTTCCACTTTGAATTCTAATTCCACTATTGAAACTTTGTCTGATTTCCGTCACTGCATCTTCGATGAGCAGATTGAACGGTAAGAGCTAAGGAATACATCCCTGCCTCACACACTTTTCAAACCTGTTATTTCGTTCTTGGTCTTCTAGTCTAATTTTCCCCACCTTCGTTCTTTTACATACTATACATTACACTTCTTTCCCTGTAGCTTACCCATACTTTCCTCAGAATTTCAAACATCTGGCACCATTTTACGTTGTCGAACTGTTTCAGCGGATCGACAAATTTTATGATTGTGTCTTGATTTTTCTTGTCATAATTTCGACATCAACTGCGATGTCAGAACTGCCTCTTTGGTGCCTTTCCCTTTCCTGAGGCCAAACTGATATTAATCTAATAGATTCTCAGTTTTCATTTCCATTCTGCTGTTCTTTATTCAGCGGCTTGGATGCGTGAGCTATTAAGCTGATTGTGTGGTAATTCTAACACTTTTCCGCTCTTGATGTCTTCGGAGCTGTGTGGATGATGGTCTTACGAAAGTCTGACGGGATATCGCCAGTCACATACATTCTACACTCCAAAGTGAATAGTCGTTCTGTTGTCACTTCGGCTAGTGATTTTGGAAATTCCGATGAGGTTTTACCTTTCCCTCTTGCCTTAATTGATCTAAGATCGCCCAAAGAAATTTAGGTTCAATGTTGGATCTCCTATCCCTTCCCTGTCGATTCCTATCACATCATTAGACAAGTTCTCCCACTCACAGAAGCCCCAACGTCATCTGAGGATGACAATCTCATCAGCGAATTTTGCCACTGATGCAGTTCAACTTTTGTACCACCAATGGAACAACACCGGCTATCTTTATCTACTAAGTATGTATACTGAATAGAAGTATTTATTGCATCATTGCTGTTGCAGTGAATCAGTATGTAATGTTTTCACCTCACTCACACACACACACACACACACACACACACACACACACACACACACACACACACACACGTGTATGGGAGTGAGAGACAGAGACAGTGATTTTGCACACACGTCCTGTCGCTCTCTTCGGTACAGTTCTGACCCTTCATGTTCGCAGCCCAAAGGTCAAATGTTCAAATGTGATCCAGTGAGTAGTCAGCCCCTCCCAGGAGACAGCAACTTATAGAAGGCACCTTCAGTGCGGAGTGGGTGGGTTTGCATACTTCAACGAAGTCGAGAGCTGTGTCGGCGGTAGCATAGCTACTGGAGAGGTTATCCAAGCAGGAGTGGTCTCGACTGAGGAGCCAAACAAAGAGGCAAACATAGGGCTTCCCACGTACAGCGCGGGGAGGCCTTTAGAAGCGTGGTGAAGACATGTTCCCTAAGGAAACAAACCTGACAGAACATCAGGCAGGCAGGATACCCAGCGGTGGCAGCTCCATCACGCGACTTAACTTGCGCAGAGCTCAAAACGCACTCAGGGGATTGTAAAATTACTGACAAACTCATAAACAATCTCTGATACTGGTCAGTATAAACTGGTGACAATATTAAAATCGCAAACGATGTAGCATTACGGATTATATGTTTCTAGCAACACGGAATGTTCGAGGACGGACCTACAAAGAGAGCGAGCTAAATCAAGAACTCAAAGAAAGAAAATTAGTCATAGCAATAACGACAGAAAGTAAGAAAAATCTAAGAAAATTTTTTCACAGATTACTAGGCGTCTTACAGTGGTGTCCCACACAGAAAACGATATAGTACTGGATTAGAAATTTTAGTCAATGACAAATGGAGAGATGAGATTCGTGAGTGCATCTTCGTAAATCAAAGAATGATAGATTTCAAATTGCAAGAGATCTTTATGGGATTGTACGGGACAGAGGGGAGAAGAAGGGTGATACTGATACCACTTTTTAAGACGATCTTCAGAAAGCAGTGAACAAAATTGACAAGATAGCACAAGCTGTCATTGCTAGTGATTTTAAGGCAAAAGGTGGCAACTTACCTATATCTGGAATGCAGGATTATGTGGAGAAAAGCTCTAAATAATCGACAGGAGCTGCATTAGTTTGCTTCTTTTAATAATTTTAAAATTACTAATACCTTTTACGCAAAGTAACACATTCATAACTTTAGCTTAAGTGCAGGAGGATCGAAGTCTGTGATTCTACGCTGAAGCTCCAAAGAAACTGTTATAGGCATACGAATTCAACAGCCAGAGTACGGCGCTGTGGTCGGCAGCGCCCATATAACCCTTAGTTGGTAACGTGTGAAAAATTGACGTTTACGGTAACACCCGTCTGGGAGACAAAGGAGACCAAATTTTTCAAAGAATGTCCACTGTAGTGAATATCGTGGAAATGAAACAATGACGTCCACACAGTAGCACGTTCAACACACGAATGAAGCATAGCTTTAATTTCAGTGCCAGGTAATAATGCACGCCTGTCAACGATACATTGAGAGCTTGTATACCCGCCAAAGAGACGGATGTTACCAACTGCGGCTTAAGACAAGTGTCTGGCGCAGTTGTTATCTCGGTCACTGCTGCTACAATAGCAGATTTTCAAGATTTGAGTCAGTTTGAACGTGGTGTTATAGTCGGCGCTCGAGCGATGAGACGCAGCAACTCATACGTAGCGATGAAGTGCGGATTTTCCCGTACGACCATTTCACGAATGTAACGTGAATGCCAGGAATCCGGTGAAACTAAGTCTCTGACATCGCTGCGGCCAAAAACTGATCCTGAAAGACCCGGACGAGCGACGACTGAAGAGAATCGTTCAGCGTGACCGAAGTGCTATCCTTCCGCAACTTGCTACAGATTTCAGTAGTGGGCCATCAACAAGTGTCAGCGTTCGAACTGTTCAACGAAAAATCATCGATATGGGCTTTCGGAGCTAAGGCCCACTCGTGGACCCTTTGTGACTGCACGACACAAAGCTTTACGCCTCGCCTGAGCTCGTCAACGCCGAGATTGGACTGTTGATGATTGGAAACATGTTGCCTCGTTGGAAGAGGGTCGTTTCAAATTGTATCGAGCGGATGGACGTGTAGGGGTATGGAGATAACCTCATGAACCCATGGACCCTGTATGTCAGCAGGGGACTGTTCAAGCCCGTGGAGGCTTTGTAATGGTGTGGGGCGTGTCCAGTTGGAGAGATGTGGGTCATCTGATGCGTCTAGACACGACTCTGACAGGAGACAAGTAAGCATCCTGTCTGATCACCTGCATCTGTTCATGTCCACTATGCATTCCGACGCACTTGGTCAATTCCAGCAGGACAATGCGACACCCTACATGTCGAGAATTCCTACAGGGTGGCTGCAGGAACACTCTTCAGAGTTTAAACACTTCCGCTGACCACCAAACTCTCCACAGATGAACATTATTGGGCACATCTGGCATGCCATGCGAGGTGCTGTTCATAAGAGATCTCCATCTCGTCGTACTCTTACGGATTTATGCATAGCCCTGCAGGATTCATAGTGTCAATTCCCTCTTGCACAACTACAGACATTAGTCAAGTCTGTGTCACGTCGTGTTTCGGCACTTCTGCATGTTCAAGGTGGCTCTTCACGATATTAGGCAGGTACACCAGTTTCTTTGATTCTTCACAAATACGGTGAAAAGTAGCGAAGTGAAAATAAGCAGCGAAAAGTGATGTGCACTGTAGACTATTTAGCCTTTCTATCACCTCTACTAGATACTGCAGATAAGCAGATTTCCGCTACCACACATTACACCACTCTGCACTGAATTTCTCCGGTTTCGTTACACGAAGATAACACGGACGCTACGAAAATTAAAGTCCCTAAGACTGTTCTGCATTTGCACCCGGTATCGTCAATGACGAGGGCTAGTAGAAATCCTTCGGTAACAGAAGAGATATTGAATTTAATTGATGAAAGGAGAAAATACAAAAATGCAGTAAGTGAAGCAAGCAAAAGGAATACAAACGTCTCAAAAATGAGATGGACAAGAAGTGCAAAATGGCTAAGCAGGGATGGGGGTTGGGTTGTTAGGGTAAGAAGACCAGACAGCGAGGTCATCGGTCTCATCGGATTGGGGAAGGATGGGGGAGGAAGTCGGCCGTGCCCTTTGAGAGGAACCATCCCGGCATTTGCCTGGAGTGATTTAGGGAAATCACGGAGAACCTAAATCAGGATGGCTGGACGCGGGATTGAACCGTCGTCCTCCCGAATGCGAGTCCAGCAGGGATGGCTAAAGGACAAATGTAAGGATGTAGAGGGTTATCTCACGAGAGGTAAGATAGATACTGCCTACAGGAAAATTAAAGAGACCTTTGCAGAAAAGAGAATCACTTGCGTGAATATCAAAAGCTCAGATGGAAACCCTGTTCTAAGCAAAGAAGGGAAAGCAGAAAGGTGGAAGGAGTATTAGAGGATCTATACAGAGGCGATTTTCTTGAGGACAATATTATGGAAATGGAAGAGGAGGTAGAGGAAGATGAAATGGGAGATATGATACTGCGTGAAGAGTTTGACAGAGCACTGAAAGACCTAAGTCTAAACAAGGCTCCGGGAGTAGACAACATTCCATTAGAACTACTGACAGCCGTGGGAGAGCCAGGCCTAACAAAACTGTACCATATGGTGAGCAAGATGTATGAGACAGGCGAAATTCCCTCAGACTTCAAGAAGAATATAGTAATTCCAATCCCAAAGAAAGCAGGTTTGGCAGATGTGAAAATTACCGAACTATCAGTTTAATAAGTCACAGCTGCAAAATACTAACGCGAATTATTTACAGACGAATGGAAGAAGTGGTAGAAGCTGACCTCGGGGAAGATTAGTTTGGATTCCGTAGAAATGTTGGAACACGTGAGGCAATACTGACCTTACGACTTATCTTAGAAGAACGATTAAAGAAAGGCAAACCTACGTATCTAGCATTTGTAGGCTTAGAGAAAGCTTTTGACAATGTTGACTGGAATACTCTCTTTCAAATTCTGAATGTGGCAGGGGTAAAAAGCTGGGAGCAAAAGGCTATTTACAATTTGCACAGAAACCAGATGGCAGTTATAAGAGTCGAGGGACATGAAAGGGACGCAGTGGCTGGGAAGGGAGTAAGACAGGGTTGTAGCCTCTACCCTATTTTATTCAATGTGTATATTGAGCAAGCAGTGAAGGCAACAAAAGAAAAGTTCGGAGTAGGTATTAAAATCCATGGAGAAGAAATAAAAACTTGGAGGTTTGCCGATGACATTGTAATTCTGTCAGAGACAGCAAAGGACTTGGAAGAGCAGTTGAACGGAATGGACAGTATCTTGAAAGGAGGGTAATAGATGAACATCAACAAAAGCAAAACGAGGATAATATAATCTAGTCGAATTAAATCGGGTGATGCTGAGGGAATTAGATAAGGAAATGAGACACTTAAAGTAGTAAAGGAGTTTTGCTATTTGGGGAGCAAAATAACTGATGATGGTCTAAGTAGAGAGGAGATAAAATGTAGACTGGCAATGGCAAGGAAAGCGTTTCTGAAGAAGAGAAATTTGTTAACATCGAGTATTGATTTAAGTGTCAGGAAGTCGTTTCTGAAAGTATTTGTATTGAGTGTAGCCATGTATGGAAGTGAAACATGGACGATGAATAGTTTAGACAAGAAGAGAATAGAAGCTTTCGAAATGTGGTGCTACAGAAGAATGCTGAAGATTAGATGGGTAGATCACATAACTAATGAGGAGGTATTGAATAGAAATGAGGAGAAGAGGAGTTTCGGGCACAATTTGACTAGAAGAAGGGATCGGTTGGTAGGACATGTTCTGAGGCATCAAGGGATCACCAATTTGGTACTGGAGGCCAGCGTGGAGAGTAAAAATCGTAGAGGGAGACCAAGAGATGAATACACTAAGCACATTCAGAAGGATGTAGAGTGCAGTAGGTACTGGGAAATGAAGAAGCTTGCACAGGATAGAGTAGCATGGAGAGCTGCATCAAACCAGTCTCAGGACTGAAGACCACAACAACATATTCAATGATTATCTTGAGATATTTTAGCTTACATGGAGTCTTCTACAGAAGTCTCGTGGATGCCATTTGTAGATAATGGTGACCCGTTGGATTGTTCCTCTCAGCAGGTCTAGAGTTCATTGTTCCTATTTTAAATGGTGCAAAATACGAACAGCAGTGCAAAATAAAATTCCAAATTATCATCGGCTATAAAGGAACGGATACTGACTTAGGATGGCAGAAATGCTTCACCAAATTTAATTTATTCAAACTTTGCCGTGAACAGTCCGCAATAAATTTCGGAACTTGAAATCTTTTCTTAACACAGTGAATAACAGTCTTATTGCCCGCAATATGATTTAACATTTCAGTGTCCCTAAGTGTCCTATCAGTTACAACAGACGTCGTTACACAATTTTAGTCCCGATAGCTAACCTACAAACGCTTAACCATCGTTTAGCGCCCGTCTCCTCCCGTTCTCCTCTAACTGGACCTTCTCAACATTCAATAAAAATTCACCTTAATTAAATCAGCTAACTTTACCCATAAAAAATATTAAAGTGGTTGAAATCAGTAAGTGATTGTCGTCAGTACAAGCAAGACAACCGTTAAGGTTGGAAGTTAAAATGTAATATTAATCTGTAAAAGCAAATTCTGTGCGATACACGGCTTGGCACCCCATCCGAACGGTTACTCCCCATTGCTACAGCATAGGAAGCCTCTCGAAATTTCCGTGTGCCTACACTTCTTGTGGCTTGAGGTCAGTTACCGATTACTGATGCAGCTTCCCTCTTTACAAGGCAGCCTATAATGTAATGTAGGAATAAAAGCAGGGTGAAACGTGGTATAAATGCCACAACTGTATTCTAAATGATTATAAAAGAAGAATCTCATGTAAGATTACGTGTTTATAGAAGCAGCGGCTCGGTGTTCTTTTATACAGTAAGATAAGGCCAATATTAGAATGGAAAATAGCAACGAAACTCGAAAAGAAGCCACAACATGAGTTGTTCAAAGTACATCTCCTGTCGGAATATACTATAGCGATAGGAAACTTTATAAGTACCCCCCAAACTCCAAGAAAATCTTTCTTCACTACCAGTCAATAAAGACATTAATACAGTATGGAATAATATTAAGACATGCATCATCGAACTAGCCTCGGAAGCACTCTGTAAAAGGAAGGAAACTAAAATACAGAAATTAAAGTAGCCCTAAAAGAAAAATAAGTCGATTATTTAAAGTTTATACCGACAGGAACAGGAACCAGATGGCATACACAAAAAATGAAAAGGAACGCTGCGAAACAAATAGCGCGCAAAGCACACCAAATGCCGTGGGACTCGTTCGTAAGAGTCTTAGATCACGACGTACACGGAAAACAACAATGTGGAAACAAAGTCACGAAATCCCTTGTAAAGGAAGAAAGAGATACCGTCTCACCGAACATTATACCCAGTAATAATAATGGCGTGTGACGAGGGCCTCCCTTCGGGTAGACCGTTCGCCTGGTGCAAGTCTTTCGATTTGACGCCACTACGGGGACTTGCTCGTCGATGGGGATGAAATGATGATGATTAGGACAACACAACACCCAGTCTCTGAGCGGAGAAAATCCCCGACCCAGCCGGGAATCGAATCCGGGCCCTTAGGATTGACAGTCTGTCGCGCTGACCACTCAGCTACCGGGGGCGGACATTATACCCAGTGAACAATGCATAAATCATCATATAGACTTCTGATGTCTGCAAAAGTCCGAAGATGACACTAGAGAAAGCGTATACAATGAAAACAGTAGATCCATTTAATATGGAAGAGTTACAAGAGGCTTTGAGTGGCATAAAGAACAGGAAAGCTACCGGAATAGATAGAACAAATGCAGAGCTAATTAAATATTAAGGCTTATCTCTAGAGAAAAGGATTTCGCTGTTAATAAATGAATATTGCAGCAATTTCTAGATCTCAGGCCCTTGGTATACAGCAGAATTTGTCTCTATTTGAAGAAAGGGAAACGTTTACAACTGTCAAAACTGTTATGGAATCAGTCTTCCGAACACTGGCTACAAACTGCACTTAAAGATAATCAGTCAATATCACAGCGGCTTGTACTTCTCAGGAACAACACGCAGCTAGATCAAGTCGTTCAAGAACAGACAATGTGTTTGTAATTAAGATCATTGTAGAAAAATGCGGAGAGTATAGACACCCATATGGCCTTTATCGACCTTGAGAAGGCTTTTGGTCGTGCGAGCCATGAGATCCTGTGGAAGACTGTGGATATGGATACCCTTATCACCTAATATGGGTAGTGTGAAGTCTTTGCAAAAATACACGCATTGTAAGAAACAGATACGAATCAATTTAAAAAATAATTATTAACCAAGCTGTAAGACGGTTGGGTGGACTATTACCCACCCTTTTTCATATTTACTACTAAATGAAGGTGATCACCAAAGATAAGTGTACCAGCTGAACGAAATATGCAAGAAATACAACTTGAAAAAAAAAAATTCTAGTAATAAAACAAAAATAATTTCATTTCGAGGAAGATATCCAGTGAGATTAAAAATTTGTTTTCGATAATTCAGGTGTAGATCATGTTCCTCAAACCTTTTATTTAGGCTATGCTACCCCTGAACCATGGACCTCGTCGTTGGTGGGGAGGTTTGCGTGCCTCAGCGATACAGGTAATCGAACTGCAGGTGCAACGTGACGCCAGACAAACGTGTGGTTTCTGAAGTGGGGCAGCAGCCTTTTCAGTAGCTGTAGGGGTAATAGTCTGGATGATTGACTCAACTTGCCTAACATCACCCAAAACACCATTGCTGTCCTGGTACTGCGAACGGCTGAAAGTAAGAGGAAATTACCGCCGTAATTTTTCCCGAGGGCATGCAACTCTACTGTATGGTTAAATGGTGATAGCGACCCTTGGGTAAAATATTCCGGAGGTAAAAATAGTCCCCCATTCGGTTCTCCGTGCGGAGACTACTCAGGAGGACGTCGTTAGCAGGAGAAAAATATCTGGCGTTCTGCGGATCGGACCGTGGAATGTCAGATCCCTTAATAGGATAGGCAGGTTAGAAAATTTAAAAAGGTAAATGGATAGGTTAAAGTTAGATATAGTGTGAATTAGTGAAGTTTAGTGGCAGGAGGAACATGATTTCCGTTCAGGTGAATACAGAGTTATAAATGGAATATTAAATAAGGATAATGCTGGAGTAGGTTTAATGATAATAAAAAATAGGAATTCGAATAAGCTACTACGAACAGCATAGTGAACGCCTTATTGTAGCCAAGGTAGACACGAAGCCCACGCCTATCACAGTAGTCCAAGTTTATATGCCAACTAGGCCTGCCGACGATGAAGAGACTGAAGAAATGTGTGATGATATACAAGAAATTCTTCAGATAATTAAGGGAGTCAAGGGGGACTGGAATTCAGTAATTGGGAAAGGTATAGAAGGGAAAGCAGTAGGTAAATATGGACTGAGAGAAAGGATGAAAGAAGAAGCCGCTTGGTGAAATTTTGTACGGAGCATAACTTAGTCATCGCTAACACTTGGTCTAAGAATCATGAAAGAAGGCTGTATACGTGGAAAAGACCTGGAGACACCGGAATGTAACAGATTAGTAGTAAGCACTACCTGAGCCCAATCTTATTTTGTTACTCGCTCCTGTGAATGGGAACGTGTTATGCAGGTCTTTGAGTCACTCGCGTTCATCTAGAAAAGTTTTTACTGAGTTTAACGAAGGCGATGTTGGCCTGATATATTCGACGATGCCAGTTGGCTACACTATCTAAAGGATCCCTCTAAGAAATACCAAAATAACTAGAAGATGCCTAAATAAGGTGAAATGCGTAGTTGAAAAATAAAAAAAATAAAAAATTGCAACCAAGACTGTTTTTAACCAATACTATTTTTGGTTGGGCATAATCAGGTGATCCGCAACTCCATAACACTCGCACGAATATATCATCCACACCAATCCACACCAATCCACACCAGCCGGCCGAAGTGGCCGTGCGGTTAAAGGCGCTGCAGTCTGGAACCGCAAGACCGCTACGGTCGCAGGTTCGAATCCTGCCTCGGGCATGGATGTTTGTGATGTCCTTAGGTTAGTTAGGTTTAACTAGTTCTAAGTTCTAGGGGACTAATGACCTCAGCAGTTGAGTCCCATAGTGCTCAGAGCCATTTTGAACCAATCCACACCAATCCATACCAACCCACACCAATCCACACCAATCCACACAGTTCTAATTTTTATCTTGTACAATGAATGGTACTTTTCCTGAAAAAAATTAAAGTAGTTCCAGTCTGGTAGTTTCGACCAAGCTTTTATCGAAGTTACTCTTTTATTATTAGGCGAATGCGGCTATCAGGAAATAGCAACTAACTGTTCCCCTTTGGGAATTCCTTTGCCACACTCAAAGTTTCCTGTATACAGGCTGTCTGTCGTAAGAGTCCTCAGACGCATTTTCTCTGGTGTTTCGGTAGAGATCTGCAATTTCGTTTTGGAATGAGTAGCAGGAAACCGCCCAGACAAATACTACTACGGGTTCCCGGGTTCGATTCCCGGCGGGGTCAGGGATTTTCTCTGCCTCGTGATGACTGGATGTTGCGTGATGTCCTTAGGTTAGTTAGGTTTAAGTAGTTCCAAGTTCTAGGGGACTGATGACCATAGATGTTAAGTCCCATAGTGCTCAGAGCCATTTTGAACCAAATACTACTCACCACGTCTTCACGCGACGCCCAGTGTCGACGAAAAGCTCCGGTTTGTTTCCCGTTTCAAACAAAATTATTTTCAAAGCGGAATTTTATGTGCCCATTCAGTCCAAGTTTAGTCCAGTGCAATGTTATTACAATCGATGAGCATTAACAGCGACAGTAAAGCACGAAGAATGACGAGTTCAGCAGCAGCGTAGAAGCGATGTGGCCCACGTTCACTGCTAATGCCATGCTGCAGGGCTGTTCAGTCGCTGCTGGAGCTCATACGTTATAGGAAAACTACCGACAGTATATACAGTTCTAAATCAGAACTGCACTAAGTCGCTCAACACGTTTCACAAAACACATTTTACAACGAAAACTGTACAATTATAACCGTCCTATGCTTCTTTTCCTTTTTATCCGCAAATTACGAAAGTCATGTACAATTCCCTGAAAGTTACTGCTGTTTAAGGGCGGAAAATTTGTAACTAGTTTGTAGTATTTATGTTGTGATAGTACTCTATTGCTCCTTTTGATGTTTCAGTGTCTCAGCGATGCTTATACTCGAACCAAATATTGTAATATTGTGGCTTTCTTTGCAGTGCAGTAAACTAAAGGTAGTGTTCGATAAGTGTCATCGCGTGTCCTTCTATCCGGATCGTTTCTAAGAGACTGGTGTTCAAAGGTAGTGTGTACTGTCGATGTTCAGTAATGAACTAACGAAATCGTGGTGACATAACTAGAAAAGGAGAAAGCTGATGAAAACAATGACTGAAAACATCAGTGGAAGCAATGGTATCGTCAGAAATGCCCCACAGTCGACCGCTCTTCACCTCAACATACACTAAACGATCTCACGGATAGGGTGAGCAGCAAACAGCGACTGCTTATGATGCTGTAGTGTACAGTGACGCCATTGACTGACAGTAGGAGGATAGCGGATAACTTAGACAATTTCTCTGTAGTGTGATGAATGGCAGCTTGCTCTAAAAGTACAAAAATGTAAGCTCATCCAGATGAGTGGGAAAAGCAATCATCTACTATTCGAATACAATATTAGGGGAGCACTGCTTGACACGGTCAAGTCGATTAAGTTTCGCTACAAAGTGATATGAAAATGGACGATCCCGTAAGCGCTGTGGTAAGAAACAAACAATCAATATACAGAGGCGTCCAAAAAAATATATCCACTGTTTAAAAGTCCATAACTGGCAAACTAATTGACGGAGTTGTCTCATCTTTGGTAGTGTAATAGTTTGTAGTTATGGTATTCGCCTCACAAGCGTTGTATTGAGTTGATTTGTTTTGTCAGATGACAGACGCCAGATAGTCAGTGTTTTGTTCTTAGTTGCACCTAGTTACTCGAGTAAACATGGCTGGCGCAAGGCTTACATTCGATGAAAAGAAGTCCGCTTTGAAGTGGTATTTTAAGTACGAAAACATTAATGAGGTTCAACGGCAACGGCGAAATGAGTATAAAACAGAGCCACCGACACGTTTAACGATTCATCGCATTCGAGACAAATTTGAAGCCGAAGGCTGTGTTAAAGAGGTACACAAATAATTATCTGGACGATCTGTAACAGTAACAGGTCCAGCTAACTCCCGTCGTTTGTTACAACAATTCACTTGCTCACCACAGAAGTCTGTGAGACAGTGTGCCCGTGAAACTGGAGTGAGTCGCCCAAGTGTTCGGCGAATTTTGAAGACAGCAAAGTGGAAGTGCTACATCCCACGATTGCTGCACGCAATAAATGAGGACGACCCAGATCATAGAATGGAGTACTGCGAGTGGCTTACTAACATGGTGCGCAACGATGAAGAGTTTGCAGAGATGATTGTGTGGTCTGATGAGGCACAGTTCAAACTCAATGGTACAGTAAATCGCCACAATTGCATCTACTGGGCCGCCGAAAATCCGAACGCCCATGTAGACAAAGGCGTGAATTTGCCAGGAGTAAATGTGTGGTGTGGGTAGTCTTACCGGGGCTCTTGATTGGGCAATTCTTCTTTGACGGCACACTTACCGATGAGGTGTACCTTCAGAAGCTTCAGACATCCATCTTACCTGCCATCCGAGACTTGTATGGAGATGGAAGAGTTTACTTTCAACAAGATGGTGTCCCAGCCCACTACCAAAACGATGGTAGGGCGTATCTCAACGAAAATCTACCAGGAAGATGGATCGGGCGTAGAGGTGCTGTGGAGTATTCACCACGTTCCCTAGACCTAACTCCTCTGGACTTTTACCTTTGGGGAACACTAAAGGATGTCGTTTATCAACAAAAGCCAGGCCACATTAAAGGAAGACATAGAAGCAATTCGAGACATACTAGACTTGGCACCGGTAGGTGCAACACCCTCATTTTACAGAAATGCTCCGCGAACAAATGGGAAACCATCGAGCAAAATACTATTGTGAAAGTTTACAGAACCGGCATTTGCGAATGACTGTAAAACGACCCTACTGCATCAGTGTATATCTCGTGTAAGAACCGCAAAGACAAGAGAAATGAGGGTCGTACGGAGGCCTATAGATATTCGTCGTCGTTCTTCCTATACCCCCCCCCCCCCCCCTCCGTCCCTCTATTTACGAGAGTAACAGGAAAAGGAATAACTAGCAGTGATACAAGATGCCCTCCGCCGTGCACTACGTGATGGCTTACGGAGTATAGAAGCAGGTGTAAATACACAACATATGAAAACATACAAAATAATGAAGGCTAGATATCTAAACTTCTCATGACGAATCACAAAACAATTAAACTTAATTCAAGAAATTGCGCTGAGTATGGTATTAATATGTAATTATTTCGAGGGTGGGGTGTATGAGTTCTATGGAGGATGAATAACGTTCTTTGCGAAGCTGTTCCAAGGCTGAAGAAGCACTGTGTTGAGAACAAGGTCTACAGAGACTTTAAAAAATATGTTCGATATGATACAACCAACAAGTACGGCTTTAATGTGATGATAACCGTTCTGAATGTACTTCCGCGTCATGAAAACAAGTAAATAAAACAGTAAAATAATCTATATTTTGGCTACATTACGTACGTAGCCATTTCGTATACAAACTGAACTCTTCGTAAGGCCACTGAAACACAACCAAACCAGTTGCTGCTTTAGTGTTTCATATCGTGAAGTGACAATAGGTCAACTATGATTTTACGAAATGATCGCTGCGGTTCGTTATGGCAGATCGGGTTGCCCACTCTGTCTGCTGAATAATGGTTTTGAACTACAAAACTTGTCTCTCCTAATATCGGAGAAGTAGACACGTTTCATCTGTAACGAACTTTTCGTAGTTCTTTTCGGTATGTCCTTTCGATAACTGTTTTAAGGCTTTCAGATATGAGATATTCAAACAGCTGCAAGTTTTCATATATTGCAAAATAAACCCATTTAATGAAGAGTTGAGGATGTTCAAAAAGTTTCACAATATTCTCTCTGCTACATGAAGGCAGACAGAAACTTGGCGTGCATTTCAGCTTATGCATTGGACTACAGTTTTCATTTTCAAAAGTGTCACTCGATTTTACAAGTTCGGAGCATGTACATAAAACATTCAAACCATTGGGTACTTTATGCATTTATGTTTACCTTTCATAAGTGATCAACGTAGCCAATAGACGCACTACAAACATTCAGCCAAACTCGTCCCATAGTTTTCCGAGTGTGTTCGGAGTGAATGAATTCAGTTATGTTGCTATACGCCATGGCAATTCATCCAGAGATGTTTGAAGGTTCGGTACACAGACAAAACCTTACAGCCCTCACAATAAAAATTTAAAAAAAATAACAATCCAATACCGTGAGACAGGGATGCCTAGGAGGCAAGTGTTGCAACCCGAGCTGTACTGCATTAAGGTCGGTCCATCACTGAAGTGAACCAGTGTTAAATAGTCTTATATGCGTTTACCAGTAATGTGATGCTCCTTCCTACTGAGAAACGAATCTTCAGCATGTAAATACACTGCTGGAAAAAAAAATGCAACACACTCAAAGACACAATCTTTATTCGGCAAGTGATGTGACAGAAAATTCATTATCGCAGAAGTACACGATAAAAAATTCAGACGTGTCACAGAAAAGGGTGCCCAAACTAAACAACCACATTAATACACTGTACGAACCACCCCTCCTCCCCGCTGGCCGGGCGCGCGGGGTAGCCGATCGGTCTAGGGCGCTTTGTCACGGTCCACGGTCCGCGCGGCTTCCCCCGTTGGAGGTTCGAGTCCTCCCTCGGGTATAGGTGGTAAATTTAAGTTAGATTAAGTAGTGTGTAAGCTTAGGTATCGATGATCTCCACAGTTTTGACTCATAAGACCTTACCGCAAATTCCCCCCCTCCCCCCCCCCCCCCCCCAAAAAAAAAAAATCCCTTCTCGTGGAAATTCTGGAGTCCTTTAAAGCATGGAAATGATCATACGGACGCCGAATGTCATCCAGCAATAGGTTTTCCCAAGCATCTTGCACCTTTTGCTGCAATTCGACTATGGTTCTTGCAGGCTTTGACGAATGGTTACATTCCCGCTCCACCAACTTGTGGAAATGGTGAGAGGTCTAGCAATCTTAATGGCCAGGGCTGTAGTTGTATACCATGAAGAGCTCGTTGCGACGTTGCAGCCGAATGTGACGTGCACTGTCTTGCTTAGAAGCACGGTTCCTTCCTGACGAAGAAATACAAGAAGGACGGGGGTACCAACATCTGAAATGTAGCGGGTAATGGTAAATTTACTATACAGAAATATCAAATGTGAACGACGCCCTAAAAGTGTATACTGACAGAACTTGCCACTCACCAGACAACTCTTTCAAGGCCACAGAGTAGTCTTGCTTGGCGCTTCACGGTTTCAGTGGTAGAATGGCCTCAGGCACACAAGAGCTTAATCCTGCTGCAAGCAGACGGTTCGCAATGGTTCTGGGCTTCACAGCAGGTGGAACATGTGCCGGGATTCCGTTCCTGGATGACGGTCGGCCACCGCGGTTCTTACTATGCGTCGATCTTGAAGTGAGCCAGTGCTACGCGGCCGCCCAGATTAATGTCTACGGGTGTTGGAATATTCCACAGACAAGCTCTAACAGCAGCTACACACCACGAATACATTGTGTCCAACATATGCAGCAATCCGTCGATTCTTCCAACCAGCTTCGCACAGGCCTACAATGCGTTCGCGTTCAAATGGATGAAATTATTCAACAGAAGTACGCATTCGTCCGAGGGACCTGGTTGCACCCTAGAATGAATGATGCAAACACTGCTCGCCTTTAAACTCAGCACGGTTACTACCGACAAAGTCAAAATGGCGCACAGCCAGGCCTGAGTCCATCTGATCGCCAATGATCGTGGAAAATGAATCACTAAACTACGTCCTCTCAGTATGCATATATTATCCACTGTTGCCACTGAATACAGTCCTTGAGGGCGTGCACTTTTTTCCTGCCATGTTTTTCTGGGGAAAATGCACCGATATTCTAGAAATTCTCGACTGCACGACTATGGTACGTATATGACAGTTGCGTTCTCTTTATTCTTGTGTTATACCCACTCACTTTTGCACTTAAATGGAACGTAGCCTCACTAAGCGTGAAATAAAAATGTTACCTCCAGTTTCCACCCCCTTAATGTATTTACAAAACACGCTTTTGATTATCACCGCCAAGAAAGTCTTGCAATGAACTAATAATGTATGGTTTGAAACATAAACGTCACTGCAATACACGCCAAACAGATGTATGACTCTCGGTTGGCTATCGTGCATATCGTGAAAAATTCTGTAGAATATGCTCTGCGTCTTAAATGAGCACACAGGATGACCTGCGGGTTTCCCCTTATATAAAATGTGATCTAGAATCACGTTACGCTTTGATTACATTACTTAAATTACTTACCGCAACTAATACCAAGCATAATAAAGTTTCTTAATGCAAAGAGAAAACACATAAATAAAAACGCAGCGTTAATCACAAGATCAAAGAAACGCTCTGGCTCGGTAGTATAAGATGCTTAGGTCACTCAAAAGAAGCGAAATTTGTTAGAAAAACGTTAACCACAAATGGAGAGTCATGAAATTAATTCATTACAAGTCTGCATTCAACAAATGATTCCAGCTGCGCATGAAACCAGCTACAGGCCCTCAATGAACGGTAACATCAGCTACCTGATATCAGCTCTTCACAATAGTAGGGACAGAAATTTCTGAAACACAAACAAAATAAAACAATTACCATACGTGAAATACCAAAATAAACCCCTGAGTTAATACAAAACGGCTCTTCAAAAGAAAATCCACCCAAGCTCGGGACTACATGTGACTCTTCACCCAAAAATGTATTAATAATGAACGAAACTTATACTTGACAAAACAAAACGTGCAGAGATTAGTATGACTTTTAAAAAATCACCTATAAAACAAAACAACTTTAAACAATGCCGGCGAGTACAGCAGTACAATTCACGACCCAGATCTAATATTTTAAACAGTTACACTAACTGTTAGCTGAGCAGTTTTCAGACAAACTACGACTAGGCACACCAGTCAATTAAATGAGCCAGAATATGCTTACAACAACACAAAAATAAAGCTGGCTATGGTTTGCCACTGCTGCTTTACAATATCAAAAGAATGACTTTTTCAAAACCAGAAATTCTACTCAAGCATAAAAACAAGATGTCATAATATTACATGGAACAACTTCCTGTCAGTTCATCACAATCAAAGCGTAACAGTGACGACGTTAAAGGAGAGCACCACATTCAGTCATTTACCTCACGGCGATGGCAAAAAATCATTTGCATGTAAACTGGTCGATGCTCACTGTTTTCAAGATGCAGCGTTGCAGAACCTTCACAGAATGATATACATTAGCCAGTTCTCTATGCACTGTGAGTGCTCGGCAACTGTGAAGACCGGATTTAGCAGATACTTTGTAATGGTTCTTTATTTACGTGACCATTACGGCACTCCAACCCCAGTTCTCGATACCAGTAATATCGAACTACTTTTCTGCGAAGTAAGACATATTTTTGTGACAATATTCAGGTTTGGTTTTATTAATGTATAGGTACTCCGATGTATCGATATATTACAATGGTATGGTTCTTGTGTTTATTCATTTCTGTGAGACTGTCATAATCTTTGACTTACTTGTAAGTCTTTGTTTCACTCTGCAGAAGTTGTGTTGTTATTTCGCTTTGTAAAAGAACAGTCAAGTCTTGTGTTTAGTTAAAGTAGAAACTAAATATGTGAAGATTGATACAAAACTGTTTTCTTGATGATGTATCAATTAAGAAGAAGTATATGTGAATTTACAAGAAGTTTATTAAAAATGTGGATAGTGAACATCAAGTCAAAAATTATTTCTATCATGCCATTGTCCCGATCTGGGATTGTTTGATCATTAAGAATTTCTTGAAAAACGCATTTGTTAGGTCTTCAACTATTGCTAAAATACAGATGCGGACCTTCTAGCAGCCAAAGTGGAATCACAAGATGAGCCATAAGGACTTCGACGAAATCTACGTGGGAATCCATTCAAGATAAGTGCCAAATTAATGACTTATTTAAAGTGACCTCATTATTTCGATTCTGATGATACCATCCACAGTAAATAGTTTTGTTGTTGCCCGATAAAGCGAACATATGCTGCGTGAGTAATATTATCAATCTGATTTCTAATCTACTTTGTTAGTGGTGGTATTGTTAGAACCTCCATTTATCAAAATTCAGTCTACCAAACTCCATTTACTTCGTACCGTGGCTACACCGTTCGGCCCCGTCTGAAGTTCTAGGTGGCAATTGGTACACGGCACACCGTGGCCTATAATGGTTCTGGTGCAACCTCATCCAGCCAAACGATAGAATTTAAAACTGACTAACACTTCAGCCAAGGCATAAAGCACAGCCGACAAACAATATCCTAGCCGGCCCCCGTACCAACTTTTGACTACCGATGGCACGACCTACCCGCCTCCTAGTGGGCAGCGATACTATGCATCCACGAGCTGAAAGTTAATCTTTGAGATCGACCGCGAATCGGCTAATAAACCACCAGTGTCTTGAAACTGCTGTTGTCATCGTCGAATGATCTGAGCTACAATGCTTTGCTTTCACTGAAGTCAAGTCACACGCCTGTAACAGACAGTATGCTGATTACTTCGTCATTTGGTGCTCTACAACACTAAAAAGTTGTAACTGAGTAGCACCTATCGAAAAGGAAAATGCTAACCGTCTTTTGTTGCTGTGTTGTGCTCATCTTGACTCAATGCTATTCGTCGAATGAACGAACGAGTGAACGACTTCACTGTATCAAGGGAGCCGTTACCTGTAACCACATGAACAGCATCTTACAGTTACCACCAAGGTAAGATTTTAGCTTCGATTTTGAACTTAAAATTTACCACATGTTACTATCTTCATTCATATGGAAGTTATAGTTTTATAAATCGGGTGAATCTTATTGAAACACACGGTAATTCATTGCATGTACACCAATGATAAAGTAACTGGTAGAAACAACTTCTTGCTTAAACTTGCAGGCAACACATGGGGTTCACGACCCAGGACAGTAAGACTATAGCAAAAGTCTTGTGCTACTCAGCTG
Organism: Schistocerca americana; assembly: GCF_021461395.2. Lineage (NCBI taxonomy): Eukaryota > Metazoa > Arthropoda > Insecta > Orthoptera > Acrididae > Schistocerca > Schistocerca americana. Next base: position 203,771,196 of record NC_060122.1, on the reverse strand, counting down.
TGAAGTACTCTTGCGTTGTGTGGTGTAACTCCAGCTACGTGAAACAAGTGGATATACCACTCAATGAACCGTGCTGGATCATCACAGGCCATCTGAGACCAAAGACTGAGAAGGTGTGTTTCCTAGCTTACACTAGCATCAGATGCGAAGTGGCAGCGAGGAAGAGAATAACAAAATTGATTACATCGACAACCAACATCCTTTTTGGTATCAACCAGCCCGTCGTCGACTTAAAACTAGGAGGTTCCTGCATATAACAGAAAATGTCACTGACAAACCGCAAAAAAACAGAGCTGAAATGTGGTGAGAAAGAAATGTCTACCTCCGAGACTGGTTTGGAATGTACCAAGGGAAGAACTGCCCCAGGACACAGAAAGGAGTGAAACATACTGTGAACTTTGAACAGCTGCGCGGGATTAGCCGAGCGGTCTAACGCGCTGCAGTCATGGACTGTGCGGCTGGATCCGGCGGAGGTTCGAGTCCTCCCTCGGGCATGGGTGTGTGTGTTTGTCCTTAGGATAATTTAGGTTAAGTAGTGTATAAGTTTAGGGACTGGTGACCTTAGCAGTTAAGTCCCGTAATATTTCACACACATTTGAACATTTGAACATCTTTGAACAGACTACGTTCCGGAGTTGCAAGAATCAAAAGCAGCCCGAATAAAAGGGGATTATCAGACGACCCGATGTTATGGTATTGCTTGCAAGAGCAGACTACTAGCCACCTCATGATGTGCGAACTATGCCCAAACACTTGCACTGTTGAGGTCCTGAAGGCTACACCAAATGCGCTAGATGTGGCCAGCGATTGGCTGAAAATTTTCTAGCTATATAATACGACTAGTTACATGTAAGTTTATACAAGGTTTGTAGTTTGTTGTTATATACAATATTCTCATGTTTCTGTTACGATTAAATTCGCAACTACAGATAGTATCAAATCTTGAAGTACATTATGGAATACTGGTCACACCGGAGCTGTTTTTAATATTGCATTGTTAAATGTGACGGAATTATTATACGGTTAGTGACCTCAGTAATAACGGTGAGACCAATGAACACAGACAGATGTATGAAGGACAACTACCAATAACAAAATGTTATTCGCTTACGCCGATAACACAAGTGTAACAGTTAGCACGGCAGTGATGCATCAGTCGCTGGTCAGGGACTGTACTCTCTTTCCTTCGATACTGAATTCCATCACAGGTTTATGAATAGGCTTTACGACTGAGTGGCGCTATATCTCCGCGATTTAGGGGCTTAGACCAAGAAGGCGGATAAAACGTTTCAGATTTACTTAATGCAAGATTCGGAGAAGAGACGCGCCGAAGAATCGCTAAAACACAATTCCTATCTATCAGACGTATCACTTAAGATTAACGACACGGTTTTAAATACAATACGCGTCCCTCGTTAAGTAGCTCCAAACATTAAAATTCCTCGATGAATGCCCTAATACATTTATTGTGGTCGCTGTAATGCGTCAGTGAAGAATCACTACCGCGCTGTTACGAAAAATCTGTAATAACCGAGAGCATGACTTCCCTACTCGTAAGTAAAATTTCACAGTATTCCCAATTAGTATTGATAATTTTACCACACCCAATGATCGAAGTTACTACTTCCTCTCTGAAGAATGAAAAAGTTTTTTTCCGACTTGTTTCATGCGGATCACCACGAATACGTCTTATGTCTCAAGCTTTTCATCTCAGAGAAACACTTGCAACCTAAGTCCTCAGTTATTGGTTGAACGTGTTCAGATCTCTGTATTCCTCTGCAATTTTTATCCTCTCCAGCTCCCAATAGTACCATGGAAGTTATTCCCTGATGTTTTATTAACGCATGTCCTGTCATCCTGTCTCTTCATTTGTCAGTGTTTTCTACATACATATTTCTCTCCTCGCCGACTGAGGAAAGCAGATCGAGGGCTGAGGAGGATCTCTGCACAATCAGAGAGGAAACCAGATAGACTATGGAATGTGTGACGGTGTATATGTGAGACATTTTCTTTTCATTTAGCACTGCGTTTAACTTTTGAGATAAAATTCTTTTTGCACTGTGTTGAATAACTGGATGTTTCTGAATATACTGAAATATTTAAATAAATTTATTTTAAAAAATAATCTTTAAATTCCTCTAAAATCTTTAAAAATTCTTAATTTTTAAGTAAATCTCTGTATTTCTTAGGGTTGAATTAATAAAGAGCGTTTTAAAGACTTCCCTCATCAAATTACCATGTCCTATCTGGATGCACAAAGACAACGTCAAACCTGTACGTATTCTGCAGGTTGCACAATGATACCAATTTTATGAGGGAAGTCGTTCAAGCGCTTTTTATCAGCTCAACAGAATACGTAACATCTGGAGACAAATAGCCGCTCTCCGAAATTAACTGTTGCCAGTTGTTCATACGTAACTCTGGGCAGTTACACTTTTGAGAAAGCTAAGCGATTTAAGTATGTGGGACTGACAGTCAACCACTCAAACAACGTCTACAATTAAATTAAACAAATATTAATATCAGCCAAAAGAATCTGTTTGGCATTAAAGAAAACATTTTCCTAAAGGCACTTAACTCGTTCTGCCAGATTAACCATTTGTAAAACACTTATAAGACACCTGTAAACATGCCTCAGAAACTTGGTCACTTCATCAAAAGATATTGGCAACCTAGAAGCATTTGAGCTGAAAGTATTTAAAGAACTCTTCGCCAAGCCTATGAAGACGGAGGAGGCTGTACAATCATGCACCTGTTACAAGGATGGTAAAGTCAGCCAGACTGAGACGGTTGTGGCACATGGCAAGCATAAGTGATTCGGATGTAACTAAACGGAGATTAAATGCAAATGCAGGGGTGAAAGAGGAGCAGTTCGTTCCTGCAGAAAAAGGGGAGCGGGAGATGGTGTGCTCGAGCCTTGGACCGTGAAAACTGGGGGGACAAAATAAAGGGGTCGAGATTCAAAATTTTAGAACCACAGACTAACAATGATACATAATAAATGGCAGAGAATCATTGCCATTTAAAATGTGTTAGTAGTTTCAATGTTCACAGAATGGCTATTGTAAATCAGTGTAACTCTAGAGCAACGTTACCAACTGAAATGACAATTAAGTTTCAAGACTCACATTGCAGAAACAGCTTAACTGACAGACAAAATGCCAATGATGGAAGTAAAAGATAATAAAACCGTTCACCGACGTATAGTTGAGTAACTTAAGCATTAGGCTGTCACTTTTTGCAGTTAGTGCTATAATGATTGTTTAACCAATATACTAGGTGTTCTCTGGTTTCTGAGTCAACGTATCAAGAAGCATCACGTTTTCAATAGTCCAAGTAAAGATAGTTCATTAAATCATCTGCTTTCTTCATTTCTTCTTCTACTTTCACTGAAAATCTGGTTTTCTGAAAGTGGTTGAGAGTGCACTACTGTAGCTTCTTACGATCTGAGGGTGGCCTGTGACCGTTGAAGCTAGTAATTTCTTCTTGAAATTTTTTATGTGAATGTGTCTTAAAACAAACTAATTTTGAAAACAATTTCGATGACCAATTATGTTTCCAGAACGGCCCAAATTTCGTTGTTCCCAAAAATATTCTGAAAGACGTTAAATGAAATATATTTCAGAAGAACGTAATTTAGCAAGGGCGCCTCTATTTTTTAATTTTTTTTTTGATGATGCTGAAATCGGCTCGTCTGTGGGGAAATATGACGGAATGGAATTTATTGAAGTCCAGATATACATAAAATTTTCATTATCGCTATGTTTCGCTCCATTTCCTTTTATCTCTTTCTTGTGTCCGCTCGTAGTTTATTACTTGACTGTTCCGCTCCATGCTTATCTGTTTCTGTGTTCTCAAGAAAGACAGATAGATTTACGAGTAGTGAACCAAACCAAAAGAATGTTAAGGACAATACTTATATATATGGCAGCACGCATGTTCTATCTGGACAGAACTAGTGTGGATTACTTTACAGCCTGCGAGGTTGTTTCACATAACCAGAGTTGCAGTTCGCTAGACCGGGATACCTGTCGTAAAATGTGCATCAAGTATCCACATTTATAACACTGAATGGTTTCCCGCCGTAATTTTTTATTATTTAAATTCCTGTATTCAGTACACATAATCTCTTCGAATCCAAAAAATTCCTAGTGAAGATGACATATAATCATTATGAGTCCTTTATTGAGCACTGTAACTTCAAATTATCTTTCATAGGATGTGTCATACCATCAACCAGTATCTCACACAATTTGGACATGATCTATACTACATTCTCCGAAATTCTCTCTAAATGATTTTTGTTCAAATAGCTCTGAGCACTATGGGACTTAACATCTGAGGTCATCAGTCCCCTAGAACTTAGAACTACTTAAACCTAACTAAACTAAAGACATCACACACACCCATGTCGGAGGTGGGATTCGAGCCTGCGACCGTAGCAGTCGCGCGGTTCCGGACTGAAACGACTAGCATCGCTCGGCCACCGCGGCCGGCAGTATATGATTTTTGTAACTGAATTGTTGATCTTTGTGGTTCAATAGAACAAGTTACACACTCCCGTCCCACAGCTTCATCGTTTTGAAAGACTTCAGAATCCTCCAACAAAAAATCTCATGCAACTATCATTAACTATATAAAATAAGGCTCCATCAGCGAATAAAGGGTACGTAAGAAAACTATTTTTGTATTGTTTTATTCGGAAAATGTACTAGTTCCAGGAGGCAGATAATCACATACACAGGACACAGACTGTCTAAAAATCTACATCTACACAGATACTCGGCGGAAAATACCCTTTACCGCTATCAGTTATTTACTTTCCTGTTCCACTCACAAATAGAGCGATGGAATAACGACAGTCTATATGCCTCCTTATGACCCCTGATTTCTCCTATCTTATCTTCGTGGTCCTTAAGGGCAATACATATTGTCGACAGTAGATTCATCGGACAGTCAGCTTCAAATGCCGGTTCTCTAAATTTTCTGAATACTGTTCTTCGAAACGAACATTGTATTCCCTACAGGGATTCCCATTTTGGTTCACGAAGCATCTACTTTCTAGGAATTACTTTCTAACTTCTAAAAACTGACAACGAAATCTCGCCATTCAGTTTAAGACAAGAATTTCTGCACTAATCTTTGCTTGGATCATATCAAGAAAGATTCTTGTAAATTCTGTCAGCTGTTATGCAGAACACAGCATGAAATGCCCTCCCATGAACGTTATACGTCTTTAAGGATCGATTTCAGGGTGGGTGAACACGAACGGCAACACCAGTGTACGCATGGCTAAGATAATGCAAGACCCTGACTGACTTCTCTCGGAGACGAGTAAAATTTGTATTAAAAGAGTACGACTAACAACAAGCCGATTTATAGACTTGCAAATAGAGTACTAGGATATAATCAACATAAACCATCGATCGTCGTTTAGTTCTACGAACAACTAATAATGTGGAAAAGCATGTCAATGAAAATCTTATATATTTCCAAATGAAACTATAACGAAAACAATACGGAAGGTCTTTTATGAACCTAACGCAACGAGATTGTTCTCAAGAACCGACACAAACGGTGGCCATCCCGCAAAAGTAAAAGCTTTACGCACATTTGCTTGTTAAAAAACTGTCTTCTCTGCAAGGTTGCCAGCAGTCCATCTAACGGTCAACAGAATCAATTGGACTCGTGATCGATTTCACTTCGCAGACTTTTGTTTCCATTTTATTATTTTAACAAACAAGATATTTATCATGCTTGTACAATAAACTTATCAGGGATTTGAGCTTCTGTTCAACTTCTACTTTTGCCACTAAGTTCTATGTAGGGCATTTATTTTTAGTGAAAATACATTTCTCGGTTTAGTCGATGGATAAAACTGTACAAGCCACACAATATTTCGTCGGAACAGGTGTTCGACATCTTCAAGTGTCACTGTTGTTCTGTATGCTGTTGCAAGACGTAACTTGTGGTACTCGCGCAGTCCACCTATAATAAAAGCATTAAAAGACCTGTGGGAGAAAAGTTACTATGCTTTTCAAGAAATGATTCAGGAACTACTTTGAAGGATGTTTTGTGTTGTCTCATTGAATATGCTATATAGTTAATTCACAATGGTCATGTATACTATAGCTATGCAAACACCTACGATTTACGAATACCCTGTAAACTACGTACCATGAAGATAAATAGGTTTGTATTCTGTAATACTCATGTTGCGTGTAAGAAACGTGGGAGAATTATAATATACAGTGGTCAATCACAGTGAATATTTCGTTTGCAATATTACCGTTACCAATTATAACAGACCACTAAGTTGTTCCTGTGTCATGTTCGTTACTGTCTGCCAGATTTGTCGTCTTTCTTGGTTCTATGTTGTAGAAGATAACTATACGTCAACGTAGAAAGGAACCACTTAATAATCATCTTTCCCACAAGAATATTTATTTCTGGGATACCAAATGAATTGGCTAGTTATTATGCTGGAGAACTAATGCTGTTTGCAATAGGAGAGTGGTAACTCTGTACTGTAATGAGAAAACCGCTAAACACTCTCTGGGGACAGATGATTTGCAGCATAACGTGGTGTACATATTTGACAAAGGATGTAGAAAATCACTGTAGCAGAATCTTGTGTCTGAAAGGCAAGCCCTCACGATGGGTTTATAATATAAAATAAACACTGGAGTACCAGGATGAAGTGGATATAGCATCGGTGAAACTGACTGAGACATTTCTAGTGAAGAACCTCACTGTGAAGTCAGCGTTCTAGAAATGGTAGGGAGTATGGACCTGGACCGAAAAGGTGCTGAGACAAAAACTAAAAAGACTCTTAACAATATTTTCTGACCCAATATCAATTTAACGTTAGCCCACAAACGATAAAAAGCCACCAAAAAACATTTAAAAGGTGCCTTTTATGTATTCTTTCTAAAAAATTTCTTACTAAAGCCTTCTTGGCTTGATATTTATTTTATACGTGACATGTCTCTTTCTTTTACTGTTAGTCAATACTTACACTTTTATGTAAAAAAATTACCATAAATTTGTACATATGTTATATGCCGCTTTAAATATTTAATCTCTGATGTGTTGAAACCTGGTCAAAATGACTAAAAATTTTGACCGTGGACTTATTTAGTTCAACTTTAATTTATAAACGATCACTGAACCAAGCAGCCATGTTTAAAACTGGGCTGTGTTAAAATTGTCGCTATTAATTCTAATCTCAGCCGCCTCTTTTACAAACGGACTCCCAGCATGTTGACGCATGATCCAAGACTCCCGTATTCACAAACATTATTTCTCCCTTTTTTGTGGCAGTCGCAAATCTCTTCATGGAACACTTTGAGGAGCAGTCTCTGAACTCGGTGGCGTTGCGCTCGTCTTGTCTCTTTTCAACAGTTAAGAACTGGTTCACTGAATTCAAAAGCTTATATTGAAATGATTCCGAAGAAAGAAGATACAAAATTGTAATCACGGCTGAAAAATGAACAAAGTGTGCAATAAACTCTTGCTCGATTGGTGATTAAGGATGTGTGATGACGCGATGCTCTATCCGTAGCATAAGAAAGAGATCAATGCAGTTTGCCTGAATACTTAGCTACACCAAACGTGAGAGTGAATTCCTCATCAATGTTTGGATATTTGTAAAATAAAATGACCTGTTTTTGTTTACAGATTTGTTTCTGTACATGAGACATGGGTTCATTACTTTGAGTCAAAAGCGTAACAGAGGTTAATTTAGTGGGTAGGAGCAGGTGGTTGTAACCCAAAAGGGGCAAAGTTAATTTCATCTGCCACAAACTTTACCGCCAGTGTTTTCTAACATGCGAAATGTAACTTCCTGGTGGGTTAAAACTGTGTGCTGGACAGAGACTCGAACTCGGGACCTTCGCCTTTCGCGGGCAAGTGCTCTACCATCTGAGCTACCCAAGAACGACTCACACTGCATGCTTACAGCTTTGCTTCCGGTAGTACCTCGTCTCTTGCCTTACAAACTTCACAGAAGCTCTCCTGAGACGAGATACTGGCAGAAGTAAAGCTGTTAGGACGGGGCGTGAGTCGTAATTGGGTAGCTCAGTTGCTAGAGCACTTGCCCGCGAAAGACAAAGGTCCCAAGTTCGCGTCTCGGTCCGGCACACAGTTTTAATCTGCCAGGAAGTTTCATATCAGCGCACACTCCGCTGCAGAGTGAAAATCTCCTTCTGGCTGCATAAACATGTTCCTTATGCGAGACAAGGTATTATACTTTGAAAGGTTAGTCTAAGCTAGCTGTCGAATATTACGCAAGTATTCTTAACCAAATGTAGGGATAAAAAAATAACTCACTAGAATGCGTAGATCTTAAACATGAAATAAACCGTTTGTTTTTACGCATTTCTCCGTAAAAGTGCAAAGGTGATCTAGAAGTGAGGATTTTGAAATAAGAATTCTTGGATCCTCCGCCGTTTCCACCGTATTTGGTACACTAGGATGAGTCAAATTAATGCACTAAAGAAGATTTTCTTGACGAGTGAATTAATCGTTTTATCATCTTTCCAACAGACCTAAATTTTCTATTAGCCTCCCCTACAACAGCTTTCATATTTTCGTTCCACTTCACATCGCTTTCAGGCGTTACGCTAGATATTTAAACAATGTCACAAGTTCCAGAAATGTACCACTAACATTGTAATCGGTTGCTGCCGGCTTCGCATCCGAATATATGGATATCATCTGTCACTTATTATAATATCTAGACACCTGCCATTCAGCGCAGAAACTTAAAATACTCTCTCAGGGATTCTGCATGTCGTAGCGATTATACAGCCACGATAAGTTTCTTTAGACAACAGCATCTTCAGCGCAAAATTGGTTAAATATAACGAGAACGTGTTGACCCTATTTTGATTCGTTGAGACGCTGCCTATATTAATTTACTCCTTGGTCAACATTCATAGCCCGTTATTAGGTAATGGACTCAATCATTCAAACGTTCTTCAAACCCATCTCATTTCTGTGAATTTACTCTACATGACCGTGTTTTGGTTATCAGTCCACTATGTACTACAACGTCGAGTGCCTTTAGAAAATTTAGATATTTACAAGAAGATGAAAGTCATTCAAAATGCATGGTTTCATGAAACATAACGTACTTACTTAATGATTCAATCAATATAAGTAGGGGAAATTCTTCTGACTGGGGAGAAATCGCTTTTGGGACCCCACAAGACTCAATGTAAGGTCCACTATTGTTTCTCATATATGTACACGACCTTCCGTTTATCATACGACAAGCACAGTTAATTCTTGTTGTGTATAACACTACAATTGTAAACAAACCGAACAGACACACAGCAACAGAAGAAATGGTAAATAATGTTCTTAATAGTAGTTTTCTGCGAATCATGTCACCCTCAATTTCAGAAACACACAACACAATCAGTTCTGCATGTCTAGAGGTACTACACCAATGATAACTGCGACTTCTTCTCAGATATATTGCGCTATACGGTTCTTTCACATTGACAAGACCAAGAATCTAACAGCAATACAGATTTTTCTCCCTCACTGGGAAAGAGAAAATCTCGCAAATATCATTCGACCTGGTCAGACATTCCTTTAGCAGATTTCGAGGCTGTCACACGGAAATTTAGGGCTTCAGAAAGAGTTTCTCGAATTCCCGCTCCAAACTTACCATTAGTTTCTTTTAAAACTGTAAAAATGTGGACAGTCAGTGTGAAAAAACAGTTTTGACATTACTACCCGAGGACGATGAACTTAATCATCTAGGGGGCTCGACGGCACATGTATCATCACGAGATTTATAAGGCTTTTGATGCTGGAAGAACTTAGATAAGACTTTTAGATGTAGTTCTATTGAATGATTATGATATCTATTTCCACCTGAGAAACAATATAATCGAGATGCAGTCTCTCGTACATAATCAGTTCTCACCAAAGCTTACCAACTGAAATATGCCTGGTAAAAATCAAGATATTTAGAGGATTACCCGCGACAGTTTGAAATCCTGCTGAATTTTGTTTTATGTAGTGTTGTCTGTCGTGCGTATTACAATAAAAGTTAAGTTCATTCTACGCGCATGATGTAAGAAAAAGTTATGTTTGAGCATTTATTTACAGATTATGATTTTTATAAGGATTTTGTATCATAGTAGTGAGTTACTTATTATTTTCAATTAACAAAATACACGTATGTGAAATAAAAACAAAAAAATACTGGTCATGTGCGAAACGGGACTCGCGTACTGAGGGCTCTGTACAAATTTAAGTGTGCATATAGGCAGTTCATCCATTCCGGAAATAGAGAATGTTGACCAGTCTTGCCTGTTACCGTCATTAGTACTGGCAAAACATCGATCCCATGGATTCGAAGGTTTTCGAGAGATTTTAATTTCAGTAATGTAAATCTGACATAACCTCACGCAGGACGCGGGCGACCATTATTGTAATAACCCTAGTTGTGCATTCAGACTGACTGGGCCGCACTGGCAAAAGTCAAACATCAGACAAGGAATGACGTCATTGCTCATATGACGCGTTTAGGAATTTATCAATCTTCAGACATCCATGCGTGATTACTGTACACGCATGTGGCGTTGCAAGTTGTCTGTCAAACAAACACTCGCAGACAAGTCTGTAGTTCAGTGCAGTTCTCCCGATTTGAGTTTGTGACTGAGTGAAAAAATACGGAATTTTTGCAATTAGTCGGAATACGCTGGTGACTCGAGACACATGTATGCATAAAAGCGCTGCAACAGTAGCTGCCCATAATCCTACGTCAGGTGTTGCATTGAAGTGGTATCACGAAGTGGTATCAAAATAATAGGAGAATACAGTAATTAAACAGGCCAACGAAAAAATGTTGTTTCCATTATTTTATGTTTCATGACGGCTCTCATAGTTCTTAAGTCAGCGAATACATAACGTCTCATCCCAAGCAACTACCGTTGCATATTATTGTTTGATATAAGTGCTAAACATGTAGCAGATGACTTGATGAAAGAAAATACATTCATATAACAAAGAAATATAAAATAATTATATTAATATTGCAATGGCAGCAAACAGTTGTCATCATCACAATTCTTCTGTTGCCACTTGAGTAATTTCAATTTCTTCCAAATCCGTTCGTCAATATCGTAAACAGTTTGCATGTTTTATGTTGCCACCATTAAGTAGTATTAAATTGCATCTGATAATATAGATTTTTTGCTTCTTACACCATTCGTAACGTTATGAAGATAGTAACTGTTCCGAAAGAACAGATACCAATGATGACCATGCAGCTTCTCCAGAAAGAAATGATATTTAATCGAAACCCTCAGCTGCCAACAAATGTTGTTGATTCCTAACGTTCTCTCAAACACAGGTGCTCGACTTGTCGAACATTGTACTTTCCTTACATGTTGTGTACACTCACTAACACTTTAAGCACTTTGTTTCGATGTTGCAGGTCAGGATAGTCTGTTGTTTTATTTTCTGTGGCTATGAATGCATGTGCTATTTTTCTTTGTGTGTGTGTGTGTGTGTGTGTGTGTGTGTGTGTGTAGCGGACATATATATCGTAGCTTCTGAGTGCACAAATTATAGCTTTGTGAAATCTACTTTACTGTTGCACTTTTGTGGGTAAACTAGAACGGGTATGTTGACAGTTTCATGTGATACTGATCCTGTGGTGTGTAGGGTAAATTTTATTCATTTACTGTTTATTTTATTCGTTTAACTAACGTTTCGTTACTGATGTTTCTCTGGTCATTTCTTAAGTGTTTCTATTCTGTGATTGCCTTTTGAGTTTAGACGTTTTCTTGTAGTGTTAGGAATTGGTTCTTGTTACTGAATCTGTCTATTTAACATATTTTCTATTGCGGTTAGGTAGTGGTTTCCTTGTCTGAAAATGTTGAATGACTGGCGCCGTACTTCCAAGTTCTTTAATGTTCTTTACATATTATTTCATATTTCCTGTTCGTATGTCTTAAGTATGGAACGTCACAGCTTTTTCACTGAAGTTGGCAAATGTCAGTTTCTGATATACCTTTGTCATCTTCCATCATTAAACTTTCCTGTATCGAATTATTAATTTGGGGAGATACTTTACTCCTTGTTATTTATGCTTGGAAACAGGTAAGCAAAAAGTGAAAGGTCTAAGTAAGACATTGATATCAGTTCAAAAAGGCGCTATAAACGCTACACTTGTTCAGGATGAGTCACTAACTATTGCCACCAAGAGTGACTCCGAAAGTATGACAGGAGCTGAAAAGTTTGAGGGGTAGTAGTTGCATGGGATAACGGGGGCCATAATATGACGTTGGTTTTTTGTTGCTAGGTGGGGTTTCGTCAGAGATAAGAAGGTCAACTTTGCTTTTTAAATGGGATGCTATAGTTTGGTACTTGTTTTTTGATAGCGGCTATCGAGCCGAATCCAATGATGTGTAAAAGTAAGATCTTTGAATGTCAACCAAGGTCACAAAGGTAGCTTGAACGTCCATTTACAGAAGGTGTTCGAAGTGATGACCACTGGTATCAGTGCAGTGCTACAATCTTATTATCATTGATTGAGTGGTATTCCTCATCACATCGGCACTTATCGAAGCACATGCTCTGATATTTCTCTCGCATATCTTCAGCTGTAGTTGGAACGTCTTTATAAACAATGTCTTTTACGAATCTCCACAAGAAAAATTCAGAGGCGTCAAGTCTAGCGAACGAGCTGCTAACGACACAACTCCTCCGCGTCCAATCAAACGATTTGGACATTGTCTCTGCAACTCATTTCTAGCCATCAGCGAAAAATCTGTCGGGCGCCCATTGTGGTGATACCACATTCTGTTCCTTGTTTCTAAAAGTATTTCTTCCAATAACAGACCTAATGTTTCTTGCAGGAATGTGGTGTACTTCCTACCATTAAGATTTCCTTCGATGAAACAGGAGCATATAATTCTGTCCTCCAGAATTCCACACCACATATTCACCAACCACGGATTTTAGTGTGCAACTTGCCGCAGCCAACATGGATTTTCAGTTGCCCAATAATGCATGTTTTGAAAATTAACATTTCCATGGTTTGTGTATGTAGAATCGTCAGTAAATAAAATCAAATAAATAAATGTCTCATCCCTCTGAATCTGAAGTTGAGCCCATTGGCAGAATTCAATGCGACGCATATAATCCGTACCAGTTAATTTTTGGTGAAGACTGATGAGGTAAGGATGATATTTCTGGCGACGCAGAACACGAACAACACTACTCTGGCTCATGCCAGATTACCTTGCAATTTGACGCGAACTAACACAATGATCTCGAACCACAGTGGCAAGAGTACCAATTTCCGTTTCCTCGTTAGTAACTAAAGATCCGATTGTTCTCAATTTATGATACACATATTTAAATTTACGACGTGCAGGGTGAATGCGTTGAGGATATCTTTCAGCGTATAAGACTCCAGCTCTCACTGAATTTCATGGGCATTCCCCGTAAATGAGAAGCATATCGACTTGTTCTTCGAAGAAATACATCATTCGTACTTACTTGATTCAACGATACTAGTCTTACCGTTCCTATTAGTGTTGTATTGCGAAACCGTCGAATGATGTTTACGTGTCAATGGCACGGTAGATGGATACACCGTATTCGGCGAATATTTACTATTTGCACGACATACGAGAAAGAATGAGCTTCAATAAGTGCCGAAGTGATAGGGAATACCACTCAGTCCATGAGAAGAAAACTGCAGCACTACATTAATGCCAGTGGTCACCACTTCGAACACCTTCTGTAAATGGACATTCATGCCATCTTTCTGACCTTCGTTGCCCTTGAAAGACCTTTCTGTTCCACTTTGTTAGATACGCTTCAATAGCCGCTATTAGAAAATAAGTACCAAACTATAGCACCCCATTTAAAAAAACAAAGTTGACCTTCATATCTCTGAAGCGACGCCACATATCAACAAAAACCCAACGTCATGTTATGGCCCATGTTGTCCCACGCAACATTTGTCCCACAAACTTTTCGGCTAGTATCATACTTTCGGAGTTATTCTTGGTAGCAATAGTTTAGGACTCACCCTGTATGTGTGTATGTAAATGTAGAACATAGGCAACGCCAATTTATCATCAGTACCTGGGGCGTGCGATGTATGTTGGGTCATTTATCTTGAAGTGTATGAAATATTTTTCGGGTCAGTTTTATACTCTAAGAGGAAAAAAAGAGACTCTTCACGAAGGAGCTATGCAGCCTGATCACAAACTGACGTTGATAGAGTTATCGATGGGAAATGCAAAATTCTATACTTTGGCCGCCGATGGATGAATGTGTGATGCTGCAGCGCAGTTTCAACACACAGCTGGTGAGGACAGTGAACAGAGAAAATGTCGCTACCGGGGCATAAAGTCTTTGCAAATTTCTTTCCGTGTGTCAGCTGGACAGTAGCTGTACCTCACAAAAGGCGCATGAACAACAAACGCAGATGTCAGCATCTGAGACAGGACGGTTAGTTTGGCTCAAGGATGGCGATTGGAGTAACTGGAGAAATGCTTCGCATTTGATAGAAGTGATGACATTATTCGACGATTTTTTTCAGCAATGTGTGAACCGTAGCCGAACACAGCGTCAAGAACGAAGCAATCGACCTACAAGACGAAAGAAAGTGAGGACAGAGCAATCGTCAGAGAGGCACTCAGAGCACCGGATTCGTCATTATCATGGATCAGACATGCAACTGCTTCTCTAGCGACCAGACGGGTCACTGATAGGTGGCTGACAGAAAGATAATCGAGGCCACGACGACCCTTGCGTCGATTATGGCTCTGAGCACTATGGGACTCAACATCTTAGGTCATAAATCCCCTAGAACTTAGAACTACTTAAACCTAACTAACCTAAGGACATCACACACACCCATGCCCGAGGCAGGATTCGAACCTGCGACCGTAGCAGTCCCGCGGTTCCGGACTGCAGCGCCAGAACCGCTAGACCACCGCGGCCGGCTTGCGTCGATTACTATTGATCTCTGTACACCAAGAAGCACGTTTGCAATGGTATGGAGCAAATTTTGGCCTGGAATCTCATTGAATAGAGGAAATTGTCTTCTGTGATAAGCCCCGCATCGGACTAAGGCCCGATGATCAGCAAAGACGTGTCTGGAGGTTCGCCCACCCATACGGCCATACGGCCCGATAGCCGGGAGTATGGCATGCCCTTTCACTTCATAGCAGGAACACTTTGGTTGTCATCTGCAGCACCCTTACAGTACAGCGGTGACTCGACGATATTCTACGCCCCATTTTGTGGCCCTTCATCACAAGCCACCCTGGGTTTACATTTTGGCAAGATAATGCACGCTCGCCCGCGGCGTGAGCTTCTGCTGCTTGTATTGGCCAACCTATACCTTTGACGGCAAGGTTAAAGGATCTGTCCCAACTGAGAACGTTTGGAGCATTATAGGCATGGCCCTCGAACCAGCTCACGAATTGGATAACTCTTATCAGTCAATGAGAAGTCGAATGACTGTTTGCATAAGGAACGTTGATGGGATAACTCATTACTGACTTGCTCAATTTGGAAAGCTGTTTCTCTTAAATAAATCATCCATTGTTTTTTTTGCAACTGTCCTAATTTCCTTGTCTGTACATGTGCATTACAGGTAGAGATTTCCGTCTCATTTGGGTTACTCCATCGGGATTATTCTTTCGTGGTGCGTCGTTTTTTTCTGAAAGTGTATTTTGTCTTGCAAGTATAACAATAATTACTTCTGTGGTCGACCTTTAAGCGTCCTCATCCCTTATGATTCGTGAGAGGATGAGGACGTACGCGTGAAAGGACAGTTAGAGCATCGAAACGGCTGAGTCGTGTAGCGCACAGTGGCTAGAGATTACAAAAGACGTGTGAATGACCGCATGTTTGGCATTTCTTCCCACATACTCCTAGTCATTGTAGTGGAAAGCTCCCATCGTAAACATCAGCAACCGGAGGTGCCGGCGACACTTCAAGGCTCGTCGAGAGATTATAAAATGCTTTGCATTGGAGTCGCGGTTGCTGCTCAAACAGCCGCCAGGCAGCTCTGCACTTGCACTAGGACGTCGACCGGCAGGGGGGACGCAGCCGCCGAAATCAACAGTCCTGCTGCACCGCTCTCACCGCCGCCCGGTCAACATTTCCTTTCAGAATCAGGCACCGAGGTAAGGACCATTTTGCAAGGCAGCCCGTCGTCAAGTAACCTGAACACAAATGGTTTTACAAGCAAGGCATTCGCAGGTGGTGAAGGTTGCGATGAATGAAAACACCGCTGCTATCTCGTAAACTTGTTTTAAATTACCATACGATCTGGTTACGGACGCATATTCAGCTGTAAGTTACATATTTAAGGATTGAAATATCATTTTAAACCGTACTGCAATTTTTGTACGGTTGTAGTTGATTATTTGAAGACTTAAACACCCAGAAATTGTTCCATTAATCCATCATAAGGTGAACCCAAGTCCTTAGTTAAGCCGTTTCCATTCTGAGAATATTGTTTTTATCAAAACAATAAATAAAACTGAACGAACGAAAGCTAACTTAGAAATTGAGAATGAGTTTAATGTAATATCTTCTAAGGTTGTTGCCGGGTACATAGAATCGATATGTTGCCCATTCACTGTGTGTGCCCGTGTCTGTAAGGAAATGGAACTGTACTGTAATCTAAAACCAACTTTCAAAAGTTTAGCTAATAGTATAGTTAACGGTGTACGTAGTGCAAGGCCGTAGTTACAATTGCCTAGGCAAGAACGAAATGAGGAAACTGAATGTACGAACTCTGACTGAATCATTTTAAGATCTATTGATGGTAAATTGTTTCAACACAAGGAACTGATTGTGCAGGCGGACAAAAGTAAAACAGCAGTAGTAATTTCAGAAGCTGGTGACATAAGTAAAGCACCAAAACATTTTCCACTGAATAACATTACAAAAAGTGGAAAGGATTTTACAGTAAAATGTGTAGCAAATATAAGAAAAAGGTTAATCACATCTAAAAATTTTCCTAGCAGAATTAAAAAAAAATTACATACGCATATGTGTGCATCTACATTACGGGGAAGAGTAAACGTCCACAAAGCCAACCCGTCACACCGAATAGCGTTCGCAATTTGGGGAGGTGGGCTATGAAACTGAAAAGTCACTTCCCGGCTATTTGAATAAGCGTTTCTGGCATCCACTTAATTTAAGATTAAAAATAGGTACCAACTTATTATAAACTGACAGGATTTATCTGTTGCAACTGGGACACGAGTGATGACAATGATGGTAAAAACATTACTCCATTATAGCAACAGACCAGGTTCAAAAAATTATTGCCGAGAATCCACACACTTTCTGTGATGTCGTCCCAATTTTCCGCTATTTTCCATTTCAAAACGAATTTTATTCGCTTGGAGTTGGTGGGGAAGCTTTCGTGCCTCAGTGATACAGATAGCCGTTCCGTAGGTGCAACCGCAATGGAGGGTTTTCTGTTGAGAGGCCAGACAAACGTGTGGTTCCTGAAGAGGGGCAGCAGCCTTTTCAGTAGTTGCAGGGGCAACAATCTGGATTATTGGTCTGGCCTTGTAACACTAA
Organism: Schistocerca americana; assembly: GCF_021461395.2. Classification (NCBI taxonomy): domain Eukaryota; kingdom Metazoa; phylum Arthropoda; class Insecta; order Orthoptera; family Acrididae; genus Schistocerca; species Schistocerca americana. Next base: position 203,753,601 of record NC_060122.1, on the reverse strand, counting down.
CCAAAACAATCTTGCTGTGCTGGTACTGCGAACGGCTGAAAGCTAGGGGAAAATACAGCCGTAATTTTTCCCGAGGGCATACAGCTTTACTGTATGGTTAGATGATGATGGCGTCGTCTTAGGTAAAATATTCCTGAGGTAAAATAGTCCCCCATCCGGATCTCCGGGCGGACACTATTCAAGAGGACGTCATCATCAGGAGAAAGAAACCTGGCGTTCTACGGATCAGAGCGTGGAATGTCACCCTTAATCGGGTGGGTAGTTTAGAAAATTTAAAAAGGGAAATGGATAGGTTAAAGTTAGATATAGTGGGAATCAGTGAAGTTCGGTGGCAGAAGGAACAAGAATTTCGGTCAGGTGAATACAAGGTTACAAATACAAAGTCAAATAGGGGTAATGAAAGAATAGGTTTAATAATGAATAAAAAAACGGGAGTTCGGGTAAGCTACTACAAACAGCATAGAGAACGCATTACTGTGGCCAAGATAGAAAATGGCTCTGAGCACTATGCGACTTAGCTTCTGAGGTCATCAGTCGCCTAGAACTTAGAACTAATTAAATCTAACTAACCTAAGGACATCACACACTTCCATGCCGGAGGCAGGATTCGAACCTGCGACCGTAGCGGTCGCTCGGTTCCAGACTGCAGCGCCTAGAACCGCACGGCCACTCCGGCCGGCGCCAAGATAGACAAGAAGCCCACGCATACTGCAGTAGTACAAGTTTATATGCCAAGCAGCTCAGCAGATGAAGAAATTGATGAAATGTATGATGAGATAAAAGAAATTATTCAGGTAGTGAAGGGAAATGAATATTTAATAGTCATTGGTGACTGGAATTCGAGAGTAGGAAAAGGGAGAGAAGGAGACGTAGTAGGTGAATATGGATGGGGGGTTAAGAAATGAAAGAGGAAGCCGCCTGGTAGAATTTTGCACAGAGCATAACTTAATCATAGATAACACTTGGTTCAAGAATCATGAAAGAAGGTTGTATACATAGAAGAACCCTGGATATACTAGAAGGTTTCAGATGTATTACATAATGGTAAGACAGAGATTTAGGAACCAGGTTTTAATTTGTGAGACATTTCCAGGGGCAGATGTGGACTCTGACCACAATCTATTAGTTATGAGCTGTAGATTAAAACTGAAGAAACTGCAAAAAAGTGGGAATTTAAGGAGATGAGACCTGGATAAACTGACTAAACCAGAGGTTGTACAGAGTTTCAGGGAGAGCATAAAGGAACAATTGTCACGAATGGGGGAAAGAAATACAGTAGAAGAGGAATGGGTAGCTCTGAGGGATGAAGTAGTGAAGGCAGCAGAGAATCAAGTAGGTAAAAACACAAGGACTAGTAGAAATCCTTGGGTAACAGAAGAAATATTGAATTTAATTGATGAAAGGAGATAGTATAAAAATGCAGTAAATGAAGCAGGCAAAAAGGAATACAAACGTCTCAAAAATGAGATCGACAAGAAGTGCAAAATGGCTAAGCAGGGATGGCTAGAGGACAAATGTAAGGTTGTAGAGGCTTATCTCACTAGGGATAAGATAGATACTGCCTACAGGAAAATTAAAGAGAAAAGAGAACCACTTGTAGGAATATCAAGAGCTCAGATGGAAACCCAGTTCAAAGCAAAGAAGGGAAAGCAGAAAGTTGGAAGGAGTATATAGAGGGTCTATACAAGGGCGATGTACTTGAGGACAATATTATGGAAATGGAAGAGGATGTAGATGAAGATGAAATGGGAGATACGATACTGCGTGAAGAGTTTGACAAAGCACTGAAAGACTTGAGTCGAAACAAGGCCCCTGGAGTAGACAACATTCCATTGGAACTACTGACGGCCTTGGGACAGCCACTCCTGACAAAACTCTACCATCTGGTGAGCATGGTGTATGAAACGGGCGAAAGTCCCTCAGACTTCAAGAAGAATATAATAATTCCAATCCCAAAGAAAGCAGGTGTTGACAGATGTGAAAATTACCGAACTATCAGTTTAATAAGTCACAGCTGCAAAATACTAACACGAATTCTTTATAGACGAATGGAAAAACTGGTAGAAGCCGAACTTGGGGAAGATAAGTTTGGATTCCGTAGAAATGTTGGAACACGTGAGGCAGTACTGACTCTACGACTTATCTTAGAAGAAAGATTAAGGAAAGGCAAAGCTACGTTTCAAGCATTTGTAGACTTAGAGAAAGCTTTTGACAATGTTGACTGGAATACTCTCTTTCAAATTCTAAAGGTGGCAGGGGTAAAATACAAGGAGCGAAAGGCTATTTACAATTTGTACAGAAACCAGATGGCAATTATAAAAGTTGAGGGGCATGAAAGGGAAGCAGTGGTTGGGAAGGAAGTGAGACAGGGTTGTAGCCTCTCCCCGATGTTATTCAATCTGTATGTTGAGCAAGCAGTCAAGGAAGCAAAAGAAAAATTCGGAGTAAGTATTAAAATCCATGGAGAAGAAATAAAATGTTTGAGGTTTGCCGATGACATTGTAATTCTGTCAGAGACAGCAAAGGACTTGGAAAAGCAGATGAACGGAATGGACAGTGTCTTGAAAGGAGGATATTAGTTGAACATCAACAAAAGCAAAAGGAGGATAATGGAATGTAGTCGAATTAAGTCGGGTGATGCTGAGGGAATTAGATTAGGAAATGAGACACTTAAAATAGTAATAGAGTTTTGCTATTTGGGGAGCAAAATAACTGATGATGGTTGCAGTAGAAAGCATACAAAATGTAGACTGGCAATGGCAAGGAAAGCGTTTCTGAAGAAGAGAAATTTGTTAACATCGAGTATAGATTTAAGGGTGAGGAAGTCTTTCTGAAAGTATTTGTATGGAGTGTAGCCATGTAAGGAAGTGAAATATAGACGATAAACAGTTTGGGCAAGAAGAGAATAGAAGCTTTTGAAATGTGGTGCTACAGAAGAATGGTGAAGATCAGATGGGTAGATCACATAACTAATGAGGAGATATTGAATTGGAGTGGGGAGGAGAGAATTCTGTGGCACAACTTGACAAGAAGAAGGTTCCGGTTGGTAGGAAATGTTCTGAGGCATCAAGGGGTCACCAATTTAGCATTGGAGGGCAGCGTGGAGGGTAAAAGACCAAGAAATGAATACAGTAAGCAGATTCAGAAGAATGTAGGTTGCAGTAGGTACTGGGAGATGAAGAAGCTTGCACAGGATAGAGTAGCATGGAGACCTGCATCAAACCAGTCTCAGGACTGAAAGACGACAACAACAACAACAACAACAACAGAAGAATGTTTGGCCATCGATCCACTACACGCCTTTTTCTTGGCATTTTCGTGATATATTTTGAACCAGACCTCATGCAAAATTTCCTCAGCATGCTGGTAGGGCACTGATATGGAATATATATATGGATGGTGTGTTAAATTTCTGTTGCACTTGAATGATCAGCATCAGAAGTTAGAGTTTACCTTACAGCAGACAGAGGATAGCACTTCTATTTTTGGACCTCTCACTGACTTTAAAGAAAAGAAAAGAAATCTGTTTTCACACTAACAGAAAGTCTACAACGACAGACTTGGATATTCATAATGATTCACGCCATTTATTTATGTATGAACCAGCTGCACTTCGTGGTATGTTGAATCGTATGAAATCCCACTTTCAAAATAGGCGAAAAATAAAGAATACACACTCATATACTATACTGATTATCAAAATGGGTATAAAGTAGAATTTACTACCATTAAAGTCCATTCGAACAGGCTTCGGAAAGCCCAACCGTACCGACCGACCGCTGTGTCGTCTTCAGCCTGAATGTGGACATTGAAGGGCACGTGGTCATCACATCGCCCTCCTGGCAGTTGTCACTTCTCGCGATTGGAGCCACTACTTCTTAATCAAGTAGCTCCTCAACTGGCCTCACAATGGTTGAGTGCACACATTTTGGCAACAGCGCTGGGCAGACCCGGTCAGTCATCCATCCAACTTCCAGCGCAGTCTGACAGCACGTAACTTCGGCGATCTGACGAGAACTGGTGTTACCACTGCAGCAAGGCCGTTCACTGTTATCAACAAGGGTACATGGGAGAAGCTATAACACTTCAACCAGCTAATCAGATAAAGGAAGTGGTATTTTCTAGTAGACTACCATATTCTGATTCCATCTCGGTGAACACTGGCCGTTGAATGAGATCCAAAAACATCATTCCTGTATATTTCATTTCTTCTAATCTGGGCGGAAAACACATACATAAAGAAAGCGCTTCCTGTAACAAATATAATGCAGCCGCTGATTACTGCATCAAATGCAACGATTGACCCTAAAAATACATCGGGAAAAGTGGTAGGTCTTTCAGCAAAATTTTCTGCAACATCTTAAATCTCCTTTAATCTTCGACCTATGGGAAGAGGGGCATAGCATCATAAGTCTCAAAATATTGTGCTCCTCCACAGAAAAGAAAACAGACAAATTTTGAATTTAATGAAGGAAGCGAATATAGTTAGATTCAAGACATGACAGTATATACAACACGATGTCTAGTTAATTGGTCTTAAGGCATCATCATATTTTGACAAACTGTGATTGCTTGTACGTTTAACTACATGCAAGACAGATTATTTAAAATATTTCTGATTTTTTGATGTAAGGAAGCGACGCAGCGCTCTTAATCAGGTGTTAAAGTTGCGACATAGCAGCTACGTGACAGCTACTATTTACCTTGGCAGTCAGTGTTTCCCAGTGGTCGGTGACGGCAGGGCCTAATTCTGCATGCATCCCCTCCAATGTCTGATTTGACATGGGTAAGATAGTGGCGTGCCTAGTTTGTTCAGTATTTTGCACTATTCCCATCGTTAACTATGCTACTGGCCATTAAATTTGCGACACCAAGAAGAAATACAGATGATAAACGGATATTCATGGGACAAATATATTATACTAGAACTGACATGTGGTTACATTTTCACACAATTTGGGTGTGTAGATCCTGAGAAATCAGTTCCCAGAACTACCACCTTTGGCAGTAATAACGGCCTTGATACGCTTGGGCATTGAGTCAAACAGAGCTTGGATGGCGTGTACAGGTACAGCTGCCTATGCAGTTTCAACACGATACCACAAAATTCATCAAGAGTGGTGACTGGAGTATTGTGACGAGCCAGTTGCTCGGCCACCATTGACCAGACGTATTCAATTGGTGAGAGATCTGGAGATGTGCTGGTCAGGGCAGCAGTCGACCATTTTCTGTATCCAGAAAGGCCTGTACAGGACCTGCAACATGCGGTCGTGCAATATCCTGCTAAAATGTAGAGTTTCGCAGGGATGGAATGAAGGATACAGCCACGGGTCATATCCCATCTGAAATGAACGTCCAGCGTTCAAAGTGCCGTCAATGCGAACAAGAGGTGACAGATACGTGTAGCCAATGGCACCACATACCATCACGTCGGGTGATACGCCAATATGGCGATGACGAATACACTCTTCCAATGCGCATTCACCGCGATGTCGCCAAACACGGATGCGACCATCATGATGCTGTAAACAGAACCTGGATTCATCCGAAAAAATGATGTTTTGCCATTCGTGCACCCAGGTTCGTCGTTGAGTTCACCATCGCAGGCGCTCCTGTCTGTGATGCAGCGACAAGGGTAACCGCAGCCATGGTCTCCGAGCTAATAGTCCATGCTGGTGCAAACGTCGTCGAACTGCTCGTGCACATGGTTGTAGTCTTGCAAACGTCTCCATCTGTTGACTCAGGGATCGAGACGTTGCTGCACGATCCGTTACAGCCATGCGGATAAGATGTCTGTCATCTCGACTCCTAGTGATACGAGGCCGTTGGGACCCAGCACGGCGTTCCGTATTACCCTCCTGAACCCACCGATTCTATATTCTGCTAACAGTCATTGGATCTCGACCAACGCGAGCAGCAATGTCGCGATACGATAAACCGCAATCGCGAAGGCTACAATCCGATCTGTATCAAAGTCGATAACGTGATGGTACGCACTTCTCCTCCTTACATGAGGTATTACAACAACATTTCACCAGGCAACGCCGGTCAACTGCGGTGAGAAATCGGTTGGAAACTTTCCACATGTCAACACGTTGTAGGTGTCGCCACCGGCGCCAACCTTGAGTGAATGCTCCGAAAAACTAATCATTTGTATATCACAGCATCTTCTTCCTCTCGGTTAAATTTCGCGTCCGTAGCACGTCATCTTCGTGGTGTAGCAATTTTAGTGGTCTGTAGAGTATGTTATGAGCTATATTTTCGAAATTGGTCTTAGCCTCAGCGCCGTTCCCTTTTCTTACTGATGCTTGCATATGCATCTATCTTTGAGCATATTAACATCGCCACCTTAAGGCCACGACCTTACCCTCCAATCTCCTGATGACATCTCTCGCACTGCTGCCTTCCTGTACCAGACCTTGTCTGACGCCGTCGCCACCCATACCCCCATCAAAGCCATCCACCCTCACCGCCCCGCCCTGCCTCCACAGGCCGTCCTCCTTCTTCGAGAGTCCCGCCGCCTCTACCGCCCTTTTCTCCGCTCTCGTGACCGGGACACACTTACCCGCCACCGGCAAGTACAACGACACATCCGCAACCTGCTTACTGCGAAGAAACGCCATACCTGGCGCCATACATGTACACAACTCAACACCACGCTCCCCATAAACTCTTCCAAGTATTTGTGTAGTTCCCACCGCCTTACCGGGAACCGCCCCACCCACCAGTATCCTCCCCTCCTTGATGAACATCCCTTTCCTGACTACCTCAGTAAGGCCAACCACTTTGCCTCTCACCTCTCTGATGTTTTTCCCATCCCAGATGATCCCCACTTTGATTATTCCCTCTTCCCTGACGTCATGGACAGTACGAATACCTCTGTTCCTCCCCTTGCTCCTAGCTTCCAGTACTATGCCCACACACCACCATCTGAACTTAACACTCCCATCACTACACAGGACATCAGCCTCACACTCCGCACTAAACGCAACACTGCTCCCAGCCACGACTGCATTACCTACCGCCATCTCAAACACTGACCTCCCTCCTTCGTTTCAGTCCTTGCCACCCTCTACAATGTCATCCTTGCCACTGGCTTCTACCCCGACCTGTGTAAAACCTTCCATATCCTGATGTTCTCCAAACCCAACAAGCCTCCATCTGATGCCTCTTCCTATCTGTCTCACATCAGTATTCAGCAAGCTCTTGGAATCCATCCTCATCCATCACCACCTCCTCCCCGACACCCAATGTGGCTTTTGACCTTCCTTCTCTGCCGATGACCAACTCCTCCGCCTCACTCATCTCCTCTCCCTCCAGGTTAACTCCCATCACTCCGCCATTTTTGTCTCCCTCGACCTTGAAAAGGCCTACGACCGCGTCTGGCATCCCGGTCTCCTGTTTAAACTCCAAACCTACGCCCTTCCTTCCAACTACATCCATCTGATGGCCTCCTTCCTCTCCCGCCGCCCCTTCTATGTTACCATCCATAATGCCATTTCCCACACCTTCTGCCCCTCTGCAGGTGTGCCCAAGGGCTCTGTCCTCTCCCTCTCCTCTACCTCTGGTACACAGCAGATATGCCCCAACCCCCCCTCCAGTACACCTCTTGCAATATGCCGATAACACCGAATTCCTCGCCCTCACTCCTACCCTCCAACGGTCCCAACGTCTTCTCCAGAATCACCTTGAGCTTTTTGCCATATGGTATAACCAGTGGCTCCTGAAAATCAATCCTTCCAAGACCCAGGCAATCATTGTAGGTCATACCACTAGCTCCTTCTGGCTCCTGGATTTCTCCCTTACCATCTGCACCCGTCCTGTTCACCCCATCCCCACCCTCACCTACCTTGGCCTCACCATCGACCGTCACCTCACCTGGATCCCTCATCTCCGCTCCATCCAATCCAAAGCCCACAACTGCCTCTGACTTCTCAAACTCCTCTCTGACCGGACATGGGAGTTGCACCCCTCTACCATCCTCCACACCTACAAATCCTTTATCCGTCCCATCCTCTGTTATGCCAGTCCTGCCAGGATATCTGCCCCCCCCCCAAATTATATAAGTCCCTCCAGATCCTTGAGCGTCATGCAGTCTGCCTCGCCTTCCGTATACACCTCCCGTCCCCCAAGCGCATCCTCTATGACCTCATTCCTTTCCCCATCTGCTCCTATTCCTCGAACATATCCACGTACTCTACACCTCATGCCACCTTGATCTCCCTCACCCCCTGGTTGCTCCTCTCCTCTCCCATCCCCGCCCCCTGCCACATCTTCACTGTTGTGTCCCCCCTACCCTCCGTCTCTACACCCTTCATCTCCTTTCCCAAGGTGGCTTCCATCAACTCTCCCTCTGGATGATGCCCTGTCTCCGTACATTTATCCCTCTTGTCAACCCTGATCCTCACCCATCCTCACCCCCCCCTCCTTTCCTCCCTCCTTTCCCTGGGCTCCCTCCTCCCCTTCCTTCCATCCTGCGTTTTCTCCCCACCTAACCTCTGCCTACCTCCCTTCTCCCCCCTGATTCCTTTTGTATTCCCCTCCTCGGCCTTCCCCACTCCCTGTCGCGTCTGCTCAGCACCCCCACCCCTCTTATGGGTCCTCATCCTCCAGTGGCTCCTTTCCCCCTCCCCCTTTCGCTTTTCATCTCCTTTGTCCCTTTTTCATTTTCCCACCTTCTGTCCAGTTTCCCCCACCTGCTCTTGGCTGTGGTATGTCGTATTTGTGCCAACTTTTTAGTGCAGCGTTTAAGTGAGTGTTCAGTGTTGTACGTCTTTCCAAAGTGTTGTGAACAGAAATCATTCTGTCGCTGGACGTGAATTTTATATCTCTTGCGAACAGAAACCAGACTGTCGCCGTGTTTTTTAATTGTCTGTCTATTATTTTTCTGCTTCCTGTGTATTTTATTAGCATCATCAACCCTTTCGTTTATGTTTTAAGTTCCACAATTTTCCGCCATTTTACCTTTAAGTCATCGATTTTATCGCCAACTTTTATTATTTATTATTTATTATCTTCATCTTTTTAAAACAAATAATGTAGGCTGAAGAGCGGCGTAATAAGCTGCTGCCAGCCCGCCCCCTTCAGGGGGAATCGAAACTCAATAAAGAAAAAAAATTTGAAAAATTGCCACCTTTTAAGTTTTGACAATATTCTCAGGCTGTCAACACATTTACTTATACCGTTAGGTTCAATTATCATGGATTTATGTAACGATGTTCATGAGTTTAAGTCCTCAAATTATCGTTTATAACAGAAGAAAACTTCAATGTATTTTATCATTGCATTAAAGTGCTTAAATATGTAGCCGGCCCCTGGAGATGCGGCTGGAAGCCTTGAAAATGGCAATTACTGCCAGCTGTCATTGGTACTTTTATTCGTCATAACCTGCAACAACAAGCAAGGCTTAAGGGGACACTGAACCTCTCATAACTGCTATGTTAAATAACTTACATCTTTCCTTGCGCATCTTGCACAACAAAGATAATTTTCTTGTGTAGCATTGTGGGAATGCTTGACACCTTTTGTGAAAGGGACTTCAGCTCATTGGTACTTATTGTTGCGGCATTGACTAATGACCTCAGATGTTAAGGCCCATAGTGCTCAGAGCCATTTGAACGATTTGAGCCGTTACGGCATTTTTTTATATCTGACAAAATTTTCATCAACTTCTGTTGCTGTCGAACTTTTATTTACTTTTAGACATATTATTGTGAAATGTTTATGGTAAATTGCGTAAGTAAGTGACAAGGCTTAGTGATGGTCATTTCATCGCAGCGACAATGATAACAAAAGTTAATAAATCCACCAAGTAGGCTAGGAGAGTATTTATGTTGGAAGGACGACATAAGCAGTTGTACCAAATAACTTAGACAGTGAATTGACTACATTTAGTTCCAGTACGATAGACGCAGAGCATTTATGGGCACTGACTCTAAATCACGCTCTGGAGATGTATGTGCCAAGTAAGTGGATTAAGGACGGAAAAGACCCATCGTGGTTTAATAAGAACATTCGGAAAATGCCAAGGAAGCAAAGATTGTTGCACTCTCGGTTCGAAAACGAAGTTTTAAATGCCAACAAACGAAGTTAGTAGGAATTCGTGTGGCTATAAAAAAGATCGAAGCTTACACTAACTTACACAGTCATACTTAAAGGAAAGACGTTGCCGAGAACCCGACAAAATTCTGAATCTATGTAAAATAACTGATCACGTTGAAGGCTTCTATCCAAACATTCGTCAACCTGTCAGGAGTTGCAATAGAGTACACGAAACGGGAGCACAGGAAACGATGGAAATGAAATGGAGGTTTGGCGTCATTGGCCGGGAGGCCCCTTGCAGGGCAGGTCCGGCCGCCTTGGTGAAGTTCTTATTACATTAGACGTCACATTGGGCGACCTCCACGCCGGATGAGGCAGAAATGATGACGAAGACAACACAACACTCAGTCCCTGAAAGTAGAAAATCCCCGATCCAGTCGGGAATCGAACACGGGCCCATAGGACGGCAAACCGTCACGCTGACCACTCAAGCTATCGGGGCGGACACAGGAAACGTTAAAGAGAGTGGACTCAGTTTGCGAACTGAGCTCTACAGAAAACACTTGGGAGTGAACCGATCTTAGTACGTACTGCACTGGACAGGAAGCAGTGCTAATACCAGGTGATCAAAAGTCAGTATAGATTTGAAAACTGAATAAATCACGGAATAATGTAGATAGAGAGGTACAAATTAACACACATGCTTGGAATGACGTGGGGTTTTATTAGAACCAGTAAAATACACACGTTCGAAAAATGTCCGACGGATGGGGCTTCATCTGATCAGAATAGCAATAATTAGCATAACAAAGTAAGACAAAGCAAAGATGATGCTCTTTACTGGAAATACTCAATATGTCCACCATCTTTCCTCAACAATAGCTGTAGTCGAGGAATAATGGTGTGAACAGCACTGTAAAGCATGTCCGGAGTTATGGTGAGGCATTGGCGTCGGATGTTGTCTTTGAGCATCCCTAAAGATGTCGGTCGATCACGATACACTTGCGACTTCGGGTAACCCCAAAGCCAATAATCACACGGACTGAAGTCTGGGGACCTGGGAGGCCAAGCACGATGAAAGTGGCGGCTGAGCACACGATCGTCACCAAACGACGCTTGCAAAAGATCTTTCACGCGTCTAGCAATACTTTGTTTGTTTTTGGTTCTAATAAAACCCCATGTCATTCCAAGCATGTGTGTCAGTTTTTACCTCTCTATCTACATTATTCCGTGGTTTATTAAGTTTTCAAAGCTATATTGACTTTTTGATCACCCGGCATAATGAACATGGGAGATATTAATGCTTGCTTGGACGCACTACAGGAGCACAGAAATCCGATACGTCTTGGGGAATGCAGGTAGACTGGAAGAGTCAGGGATATCATAACACATAAAGCACATATCAGCGATAGTAATGCGTTTCCTTTGGCTTACCAGAGGGAGATGTCTGTTTGCTGCTGACTTCTGGGAGTAAATATGAAGCATTGTTCCGTCCGCATACTACAGCACATGGTTGGTAGAAGATGAAGGTCATAAAAGTACAAACCTAAACAATACTGTAACCATGCTACAAGGGACTATAAGCAGCTAACATGTCTTACCGTTGTGCGCAATAAAAGGTCCTTAGCGGAATATTTGTGATGATGCAAACTGTTAAAGTGGTGCGTGATGGCGTTTAATCACCTAAAGATTGAGTGTGTCTGAATCAACAGAAATGAGGCAGATATCATACAATTTGAAACATTCCTGCGAAAAATCTTATTCTACAAACAGGATGTGAGGGAAAATGGGACTCTGCAGGAAATTTGTGAAGTATTGATATGTTAATTACAGAAAGTACCGTGGCATATTCGGTGTGTTTAGCGTAGATAGCTACAGTAACTCTGCAATAAAAGACAGTAAATTTTTATATGATATTAAGAAATAAATGTTTATTGTTAAAACTTTTCTCACTTTATATCTGCTGAACAGCCTAGAGTTATATGAATATCTACAAAAGTTAAACAAGGGTAGTGGGAAGTAGTCTAATTACATTAGGTGTTGCTAAAGAAATTAGGTTAGGAAACGAGAGTCTAAAAGTAGTTGATGAATTTTTGTGTTTGGACGGAAAAATAACTGTTGATGGTCGAAGTAGAAAGGATATAAAATGTAGACTAGCAATGGCAAGAAAAGACTTTCTCAACACAGCGATTCATTAACATCTAAAATAAATTTAAAGTGTTAAGAAGTCATATCTGCGTGTATGTGTCCAAAGCATAGCCACGTGCGGAAGTGAAATGTGGACGATAAGTAGTAGCGGCAAGAAGAGAATAGAAGATTTTGAAATGTGCTACAGAAAAATGCTGAAGAATAGATGGGTGTGAGTCTTCTTCAGTTTTCTTCTTGGTAATTTTAATTTCGTATATCACTGTGTGGATACATTTCCGAAAAGGTACTACTGAATGAAACAAGTTTTTCTTCCACAATCTCTTGCTAGTGACATAAGGCAAGTAATCCTTCAGAGTTGTATCTCAAGATTTTTGCCTTTATGGGGAGACAGCAAACTAGGTTACTATGATATCATTTTTTCTCAGGACTGTTGATGCCCATTATTAATTCAAGAATATATATATATATATATATATATATATATATACCACACAACCTGTCAGCCTCAGACATAGATGTGTGTGCTGTCCTTAGGTTAGTTAGGTTTAAGTTATTCTAAGTTCTCAGAGCCATTTAGAAATTCTGATGCAATGTTATCTGTCCCCTCTGCCTTATTTGCTTTTAAGTCTTCCAAAGTTCTTTAAAATTCTAATTCTAATACTGGATCCCCTATCTCTTCTATATCGACTCCTGTTTCATCTCCTATCACATCAGACAGGTCTTCTCCCTCAGAGAGGCCTTCAAGGTACTTTCTCCACGTATCTGCTCTCTCCTTTGCATTTAGCAATGGAATTTCCATTGCATTCTTAATTTTAACACTCTTGTTTTGACTTTTCTTCATTCTGAGTCAGTCCTTCCAACAATCATTTCTTTTTCGACTTCTACACGTTTTTAATACTGCCATTTCGTCTTAGATTCCCTGCACTTCCTATTTATTTCACTCCTGAGGGTCTTGTACTTCTGTATTGATGAATTTCCCTGAACATTATTGCACTTCATTCTTTCATCCAGCAACTGAAGTACTTTATGTGTTATCTATTGTTTCTCGCAGTTGCCCTTTTTATACCTATGTTTTTTATTCCAATTTCTGTGATTGGCCTTCTTAGAGATATCCGTTCCTGCTCAGCTAAACTGCCTGCTTTGGTACTTGTTATCGCAATATCTAACCGCAGAAAACTTCAAGCGTATCTCTTCATTTCTTAGTTCTTCCATCTTCCACTTCTTCACACGTGAGGTGCGTATACGCTTGAAACCTGCTCGAAGTGCCATACAAACGCTAATTAGGTAACAAAACACAAAGGCGTTCCGGAAGCAAAGGTATCAATATGAATGTGCGCATTACTCAGTCATAATATCTAAGGACATACATTCCAGACTAAATAGAACCTGAAAAGTTTTCGTATAGAAACTGAGAAATGCTGGCGTCATGATATTAATTTTTAGAACTATAAACTCTCATAATTTCGATAACATCACAATTTACACAATATAAAACCGAAGTGTGCACTCAGCATTACCAGTATTCCATAAAGTACTATGCGATCATTAAGATGACAGGAATGGTTGTTCTTTCACTCGTTTTCACCTATTTTAGGAAAATTAGTCTTTGTGTTATTTTTTCTCTCAGAAAATGCTGTTTCCCTTTCCGACCTTCCCTTTTAAATTTACTATGGTTTATCGGTTCTAGCTGAGGTCTTATGAACCGTGTCGAATATGTTGCTGACAGCAGGCATGGCCAGCTTGCGAATGAGCCCATTTACCTGGATGGAACGTTTAGTGGCTCGACCGAAAGCGCACCTGTAGCCTGGTGCTGGAAGCTATAATGCATCTACTGTTGACCGATATCAAATTACTCCAGATATGCTATTTGCTACAGTAGTCTGGTCTGGTTGTATACAGCAGAATGTTAATATCCATATTTCTTTTATAATTTTTGCCAGAAAATGTTCAATAATTTCCATTTTACGTAAGAATAGCGTACTTTTGGGGATTTTATTAGTATGTCTAAAAAAAAAGAAAAATACTTACGAAGGGTGATATACATTCGGTACATTCAGGTTAAAACTACTTTTATCGGAAACGCAGTGATAACAGGATGCTAATTTACGCTTACATTCCTTCGTTTACATGCCTCTTCACAACGTGTCCCTCCTCCCCCTACTTCCTCACGAACTCCGCGTCTTCCAACTCACACTGTCTCCCTCTTCTACCTGCCTTTCACGTCCCCTTCCATTTTCATCTACTCCTTTCTATTCATTTACTTATCCCTTCTCTGTCCATCTTCTCTTCATCACTGTCTCTATCCATCGCCTCCTCATCCTCTCTATCAATGTCCTTCACCACCCACTTTCTGTTCATTTCCTTTACCCCATGTCATCCTCCTGTCAATCTCCTCTACTCCTTCTCTCTGTCCAAATCTTCGTCCCCTCCCTTTCTGGCCATCTCGTAACTTACCCCAATCTAACTCCTCCTCCCCTAACTCTGTCCAATTTCTTCTCCCTCTGTCCAAATGGTGTCACCCCTCTCTAACTCCTTCTACCCATCTCTTTCTGTCCGTCTCCTCTTACTCAGTCTCAGTCTGTCCATCTCCTACTCCCCTCTCTCTGTACATCTCATCTTCTTCCTGTGTCCACCTACTCCTATGGCAGCCACGCCGAATGGGTGTTAGGTGGTTTTTACCCCCCCCCCCCTCCCTTCCCCCCAGCTGTATTTCTTTCCAGACTATGCACCAAATTTGGTTGAAATACATCCAGTGCTTTAGGAGGAGGAGTGGAGTATACATAAATACATGTGTCCTCGGGTTCTTTCGCGGCAGCATGCTGAACACACACACACACACACACACACACACACACATCCATTTTATATACGTATGCAGGGTGTCCAACCAAAGAGTCGTTAGGTATCTCAGCAGATGTCTCTGATGTCTCGAAAGATATTTGTAACTTCGTGTTCGTACTGTGTAGCTGGAATGAGTGCAAAAAAATATTGCTCAGCATGTCTTTTCATGCAACGCCCAGTGGGGACGGAAAGCGTCTGATTGTTTCTCATTACGAAAAAAAAAAAGGTTTTTCAGATCCTTTTGCCTCCCTATTCGAAAGAGCTATTCCAAATAGGTCCTATGCGTCATTCGTTTTATTTACATGTAAGGAAAGTAAAACGCGAAGAACATCCAGAACTCCAGCAACGACTGAGCAGACTGCTGCCATGCAGCAGCGCTGCTCATTAGCTTATGCAATACTGGATATTCTTCATATTTTAATACCCCTGTTAATAACTGTCGGTAAAATGAATATCGCACTACTCTAATTTGGAACCGCTCTATCAAACAGGCAGTCATACTTCCGCTTGAAGAAAACATTTTGTTCCTAACAGGACGGAAACCAACGCTTTCGGTCAACGTTGGGCGTCGCGTGAAAGACGTGATGGGCAGTATATGTCTGTGGTGACTAAAGCTGCAAATTGCAAACACTCTTAGAAGGGATACCCCTTACGTATACAGGCAAATGCTTTTATACATTTCATCAAGGAAATATCATTCGTCTAATGTTAGGTCCCCAATGCTAAATTTGGTGTACGATACTAAATAGGTAAATAATGTACCATGGCTACACAATTATTTATGCACATAATGATATCAGTTATTTATTGCTAGTAATATCATATATATAATATACTATATTCAGCTTTTTGTATTTTTCAGTTTTTTAAATTTCTGTTTAAATTTTTTAAATCTGATATCGTGCTTTTATCGTATAACTTAAATTATCTGAGTGATCTTGTTCAACGTTGTAGGAGACATGTTCAAACACGTATTATGTTTAATATTATTGCCTCAACTATTAAATTCAAATTTTTTCATGTTCCTTTCATGATGAAATAAGACTTTATCATGTAATAAAACCTTTTCAGGCAGACTAACAGAGAAAAAAAAAAACCACACCGAAATAGTACCTAAAATGCTGAAACGTGTATAGATATAAGATAAATAAATTATTGTATCTTGATATAGGATGCTAGTCTCAATTTTTCTTTGCAGATGCAGAAGGAAGACTATATCCAAGAGATGATTATTAAACTCAAATGCAGTAGCTGTGGAAGGTAGCTACTACATTTATCATATACCGTGCTGATCTTTTCAGGTATCTACTACAAGCTCCAGACGTCTCTGACAGCAATATGACATTCAACGCAAGTGTGAACTCGCAGTTGACGCAACACATGCTATTCGGATGGGTGGACCACCTGTCGTTCGCACTCATGCTGGGCCTTTCCGCAGCCATCGGTATTTATTTTGGCGTGTTTGGTCGCGCCAAGAATACTACCCAAGTGGACTACCTGCACGGCGGCAAACGCATGAGAGCATTTCCTGTCGCAATGTCACAAGTATCTAGGTGAGAGACGTTACTATGTATGAGAAATTTATCCCATCCTTTTATATCCCGTCCTCCTGTTGGCAACTGCTGTCGTCACCGTTGAAGTCTTCCGCAACTTTCGCAGTATCGTCTTCGGATCCAGACCAGCAAATTATTGCAGCCAGCTGTGTGACAACGAAGAAGAGCGACAGCAGAAGATGGTTCCTTATTATCCGTTTACCGTTAATCCTCAGATAAGTTTCCATTGTTCATGTTAGTGGAAAAAAACACAGGATGTTCAGAATACCTCGATACAAACTTCTAGGACTTGTAGAGGGAGTGAGTAGATAATATGAAACTTCCTGGCACGTTAAAACTGTGTGCCGGACCAGAACTCGAACTCGGGACCTTTTCCCACCGCGGGCAAGTACTCTACCGACTGAGCTACCCAAGGACGATTCACGACCCCTCCTCACAGCTTTAGTTCCGCCAGCACCTCGTCTCCTATCTTCCGAACTGCACAGCAGCTCTTCTGCGAAACTTGTAGAACTTGCACTCCTGCAAGAAAGGATATTGCTGAGACATGGCTTATGCTGGGATGTAGTAGGAGGGCGTAGGTTACCGTCAATCAGAAAGATTTCCAACAGTTAGTAATAAAATATTTATTACACATAAAGAAATACTCAAATGATGTTTCTTCTAGTGAAATGTCCAACATAATTAGACGTTGAAATTATCACAAATTCTCTAAAATACTGAAGTCCTGTTGTTGTTCCTCTTAGTGATGCCTAAATAGGGTCCAGAGTTGGCCTACAATCTGTAAGGAGCCTAAGTCTCTGAGGCGACCGACGAACACTGCAGCTTGTAGACTCGGGACACTGAAGAGATCTGTCCGCCGTAGTTCAGGGCTACGGTGTTTAACGGGGCATCGACCAATCGTTATCCACACATGTGATGGGCATAGGTTGGCAGCTGCGTCTTCTGACGTACCTCGATATAATTCGTACTTACAATCCTTACATCTGCTGAGCTACGAGTGTTTCGGGCGCGTCTTATCGAAAAAAAGTTCAAATGTGTGAAGTCCTAAGGGACCAAACTGCTGAGGTCATCGGTCCCTAGACTTTACTAAAACTAACTTATGCTAAGAACAACACATATTCACCCATGCCCGAGGGAGAACTCGAACCTCCGGCGGTAGTGGCCATGCAATCCGTAACATGGCGCCTTTTTCGAAGCGGCCACTCCGAGCGGCGGCTTATCGACTGTGGTGCGGTACTCTCTGGAGACGGGTCAGTACCGTCACCACTGATTAGCCACAGACTGGTGGATGTTTCCAGAATGCAGCCCGGTATATGCACATATTAAACATCATGGTAGATTAAAACTGTGTACTGGGCCGAGACTCGAACTCGAGAGCTTTGCCTTTCGCGGGCATATCCTCTACCGACTGAGCTACCCAAGCACGACTCAAGACAATCATCGCAGCTTTAGTTCCAGTACCTCGCCTCCTACCCTCCAAACTTCGCAGAAGCTCTCCTGCGAAACTTGCAAAACCGGTCCTCCTGGAAGAAAGGATATTGCCGAGACATGGCTTAGCAATAGCGTGAGGAATGTTTCCAGAACGAAACTTCCACTCTGCGCTGATACGAACTTATCATATCAGCACACATCCCGCTGCAGAGTGAAAATTTCATTAATGAGTACATAATATTCTCAGCAGGCAATCATGTCCGGAAACTTACCGTTTCCTTCTACGACGATTTGATTTCGGATGTTTAAATCGCCCACTTCTACTTGAGGAATTGAATTAGGTGTGATGCAGTATAGTTATTAGGCAACAATACGAAAGAAAACATGGCGGAAAGTCCATTTATCACTGAAGCACAATTGTATGTGTTAACACTTAAACATTTCGTCTTTACTTTATCCCAAAACAGAAAATAATCCAGAATACTGTATGTACGTAACAGTACTGATGCATAACAACATCAGGTGACCGTCTGACGGAGTAATTGTCATTCTACCTACCCTATAGCATACCAGGACAAGCAACTCTTCCCTCAGCAGAAGTGGATGCATTACACATCTGAATTAAAACCGTCGTAATACGTAAACAGTACGTTTCCCGACATGACTTCATACTCAAATTATTATGTACTCAGTCTCCCCTAAAGGTCCTAGAAGTTTGTAACGGGAACTTTGGAACAGCATCTACTACACAGGCTAGCAAATAAAACACTTTACTGGCATTATTCGTGATTCAGTGAGTACTTCCTCTTATTTTCAGTATTGGGATTATGCGGTTTCATTCTATTTTTATGAAGCCATTGCTTCAAGATGACCTATTCAACATCCACGAACAGCACCTCACTTGGGATCTTCGGAAGTGGAAGTATTATATACATTTTTTGTTAATATGTGTTACGTATTTTTATTTTATGACACGTTTTGCATCCTTGAGTATTTCTTCACTACACATGTATGTCTCACCTCATCTTTTCAGTCATTATTAGTTTATGGGCCAGTAAATTTTGAAACTTAGGTTCATATTTGTGTACATAACAGACCGATACGTTGAACATCACTCTCATATTTATGATATTTTTTCTTTCATGCATGTAAACCTGCGATTCACAGTCATACCTCTGGAACCACGCTGATGGGAGTACCTGCAGAAGTATACCTATACGGCAGCGTCTACGGATGGGTTTGCTTATCAGTCATTTTCGCACTCATCACCAACTACGTGTTTCTTCCTGTTCCTTCGATTTGCAGCTCACATCAACTTATGAGGTGAATTCCAAAACAACTGAAGTCGTATCAGGATTTACTTTATCATTATACAAAATGAAAATAGCTATAAATAATGCGATCATACCGTCTGTTGTCTTTACCGTCAGTAAATTACGACTATGGTGTTTTTTAAAGAAACTACCGTAATCAACATACTTCCTCGTTTCCTTTAGAATTCCATAGTACCCATACCAATCACAACGAGAACGATATAAAACTATGATGAATTTACTTTTTGACAGTGCCTTGGTCAAAAATAATCGGTTTTGTACTAGTTTTCCATAATACCCATACCACTCACAACAAGAGCGATGTAAAACTATGGTGCATGTACTTTTTGATAGTGCCTTGGTCAAAAATAATCGGTTTTGTACTAGTCTGTGGCGGCCTAGATTAACGTAGAATGTTGTCTTAAGCTATGTAATTAATTCATTTATTAATGTATTTAATGATGCAATCAGGTCCATCTTTTCTAAAGAATGGGACTGTTTTACGTCAGATTCTGTTTTTATTGTCCGCTGATTGTATATATTTGGTGAAAAGATTTTTAAAGAGTTAACATTTTTATTGCGATTATCACAGGTACCAGTATATAGCATTTACGAAAGCAGCTACAGGCCATTTAACAGTAGAAACTGAGAAGTAAGAGATTTCTTTATGTTCTAAACATAACTTTACAAAATTTAGTAGGTTTCCTAAAAAAAGTATATTGCATTTCGGTTTAAATTGCCTATATCACTAAAACTTCTCAGGACCACTTTGCCTAGATACACTACTGGCCATTAAAATTGCTACACCAAGAAGAAATGCAGATGATAAACGGGTATTCATTGGACAAATATATTATACTAGAACTGACATGTGATTACATGCCGGCCGGAGTGGCCGAGCGGTTCTAGGCGTTACAGTCTGAAACCGCGCGACCTCTACGGTCGCAGGTTCGAATCCTGCCTCGGGCATGGATGTGTGTGATGTCCTTAGGTTACTTAGGTTTAAGTAGTTCTAAGTTCTAGGGAACTGATGACCCCAGAAGTCCCTAGTGCTCAGAGCCATTTTTTTGTGATTACATTTTCACGCATGCCGATGCAGATTAAACACGATACCACAGTGCATCAAGAGTAGTGACTGGCGTGTTGTGACGAGCCAGTTGCTCGCCCACCGTTGACCATACGTTTCCAGTTGGAGAGAGATCTGGAAAATGAGCTGGCCAGGGCAAAAGTCGAACGTTTTCTGTATCCAGAAAGGCCTGTACAGGACCTGCAACCTGCGGTCGTGCATTATCCTGATGAAATGTAGGGTTTCGCAGGGATCGAATGAAGGGTAGAGCCACGGGTCGTAACACATCTGAAATGTAACGTCCACTGTTCAAAGTGCAGTCAATGCGAACAAGAGGGTGGCCGAGTCTTGTAACCAATGGCAATCCATACCATCACGCTAGGTGATACGCCAGTATGGCGATGACGAATACACGCTTCCAATGTGTGTTCACCGCGATGTCGCCAAACACGGATGCGACCATCGTGATGCTGTAAACAGAACCTGGACTCATCCGAAAAAATGACGTTTTGCATACGTGCACCCAGGTTCGTCGTTGAGTACACCATCACAGGCGCTCCTGTCTGTGATGCAGCGTCAAGGATAACCGCAGTCATGGTCTCCGAGCTTATAGTCCATGCTACTGAAAACGTTGTCGAATTGTTCGTGCAGATGGCTGTTGTCTTGCAAACGTCCCCATCTGTTGCCTCAGGAATCGAGACGTGGCTGCACGATCCATTACAGCCATGCGGATAAGGTGCCTGTCATCTCGACTGCTAGTGATACGAGGCCGTTGGGATCC
Organism: Schistocerca americana; assembly: GCF_021461395.2. Lineage (NCBI taxonomy): Eukaryota > Metazoa > Arthropoda > Insecta > Orthoptera > Acrididae > Schistocerca > Schistocerca americana. The sequence continues at coordinate 203,732,427 of NC_060122.1, read as the reverse complement.
ATCACGGCGTTCCGTATTACCCTCATGAACCCACAGATTCCATATTCTGCTAACAGTCATTAGATCTCTAACAACGCGAGCAGCAATGTCGCGATACAATAAACCGCAATCGCGATAGGCTGCAATCCGACCTTTATCAAAGTCGGAAGCGTGATGGTACGCATTTCTCCTCCTTACACGAAGAATCACAACAACGTTTCACCAGACAACGCCGGTCAACTGCTGATTGTGTATGAGAAATCGGTTGGAAACTTTCCTCATGTCCGCACGTTGTAGGTGTCGCCACCGGCGCAAACCTTGTGTGAATGCTCTGAAGAGCTAATCATTTGTATATCACAGCATCTCTTCCTGTCGGTTAAATTTCGCGTCTGTAGCACGTCATCTTCGTGGTGTAGCAATTTTAATGGCCAGTAGTATATACTGAATTTCGATTTAAATCGCCTATGTCACTAGACCTTCTCAGGACCGCTTTGCCTAGAAATGTTCTTACTCCCTTTGGACGTTCACTAACTAATGCAACAATTAAATTTTCTCCGCTAACACCGTGGAATATTCTCGCTTCATGTCCTACATTTCCATGAAGTTGCGAAAGGTGGTGTCGCTATAAGTAGCCCTTAAAATGGCGTCTATAAAGGAGGTACGTTCCAAGGAGTGAGCTGTCATTGAGTTTCTTTTGGCGGAAAAACATAACATCGCAGATATTCATGGGCACTTGTTGCCAGTGACCTATAGACCTGTGAGTCTTTGGGCGAGGCTCAAACCTGTGCGATCCCCCGCGTGCGGGCAGGTGGCACACAGCTGTGACCCTTGAGTTATTTTAAAGTGCGGACACTTTCATTCGAAGTGATCGACGGCTCGGAATGCAAGACGTCACTGCTGATCTGGACGTCTCAGTCGCTAGTGCTGACACTCGTCCACCAGTTAGGGACAAAAAAGGGTGTGTCCACTGGGTTGCTCGACGCCTAACAGAAGAACATAAAGAGCAACGAAGGGCCATCTGTGCGGATTGCTTGTGTGGTTCGAGGCTGATAGTGGAAATTTTGTGTCGAAATCTTCACAACCGACGAAACCTGGGTTCATCACTTGTATCCGGAAACAAAAGGAAGTGGATGAAGTGACGCAACACCACCTCTCTTCTGAAGAACGAAAAAGCACCCTCAGCAATTCAAGTCGTGGTGATGGTCGTCTAGGACTCTGAAGGCGCTATTCTGTTTGATGTGCTCCCTCTTGGTGCAACGAACGAGGCTGAAGTGTATTGTGTTATCATCAGGAAATTTAAGAAACGGCTTCAGCGTGTCCTTCGCCACAAAAATCAAGACGAACTTCTCCTTCTCCGTGAGAACGCAAGGTCTTAAACAACTCTGCTCACCCGACAGGAGCCCACATAACTTATTTTGGCCTTTGTGCCTTACCCATCCTACAGCCAGGAGCTCGCAGCTTCCGTTTGTTTGGCTCAATGAAGGCTACACCCCACGTGAAGCAGTACGTGAATGATGGGGAAGTCATGGAAGCAGCAAGAAGCTAGCTGCGATGTCGACCAATGCAGAGGTACCAATGCGAACATACGAACTCTCCCAGTATGATGACGTGGAGGCCATTACACTGAACATAGAGTACGTTAAAAAATATGGTTTTGTAGCAAAAAGAGTAGGGAATAATATGGTGTATCCTTAAGAAAGCCAACATGCTTACAGAAAAAAAACCTATTGCATTACTTATCGAACGCCCCTTGCACTTTCGAGACGCAGCTAGCTAAATCACTGGTGCCCTCCGAGGGCCTTAACATCGCTTGTCATATGACAGTTCCCTAAGCAGTGCCAGATTGATGTCATAACTCTAACCCAGAAACACAACAAATAATCAGTTACACACCAGTATACGTAAAATATGTGGGTACAGTTTCCAGACACATGGCATTACTTTCCGTTTTTGGAATTGATTCTTTACCGGAACAAATTTAAAAAAATAAATAAATAAAAAATTAGAAGGTCGCAACACGTGAATCAGCAGTAACCCCCGACACAGGTGGGACAAATATTGAAAGAGAAGAAATTGATAGTAGAAGAATAATAACAGCAAACGTTCGCAAGAGCAAGGCCCGACTTACAGAGGAACGTGTGCTTCTGTTGCAGTACTTGGAGCGCCGCTTCAGCCGTACTATTCGCTTATTTGCATCTGGATTCTTCACACTCAATCTGGTGCTTCACATGCCTTTGTACGTGTACTTGCCTGCTATCGCACTAAGCCAAGGTTGGTTTTAACACTGAAACTAACTACAATCTTAGTAAAACATCGATCTACATTGGCAAAAACACATACAGCTACAGTTTCTTTTAGAAAATGTAGTATTTCCTCAGCATAAAGCAGGTACATAGAGCATGTTGTAACGTGTGAGATATATTTTGTTGCTCGGCAGCCTAGTTTTTTGTTGTATGAATAAAATAGCGTATTAAACGGCACAGTGAAATCCCTTGTTAGTATTGTACGCATACTAAACAGTAGTAGAACTGTCCGCAGCCACAACCATATTAATCGAATCTTTTTTTTTTTTTTTTTTTTTTTTTCCACAGTGTCTGGAATCAGTGTCCACTGGATCACTCCTCTGGTTTGCACCGTCTGCGTTTTATACACTATGCTGGTAAGTAAGCAGTAGTGCAAGGTGATCTTTAGCCGTATAGATTAGTAGAAAGACCTCATATTGCGATGGAGAAGTCGGCAGTCTTAGTGTAATTTATTAAAAAAATTAATGTAAAAACCTTTTATGTATAGACCGCAAGTTTTAGTAAATAATTACAGCACGATGACAAGTTTCGGTTGTTTTTTACAACCATCTTGAGGTCGTTCAAATTGTAAAAAGCGATGCACAAGCAATGGCAAACGTCACCGGTAACTGTAGTCAAGCAGTGAAATGCATTTGCATTGTACGTGCTGAAGATTATGGCAATATGTAGTCGAAAATGTCATCATGAGCGAGTCAGTTTGTATACCGTAAACTCCCAAGACGACGGGAATTAAGAAGAAACATAAATCGGTTCAGTTGGCTCCGAGCACTATGGGACTTAACATCTGAGGTCATCAGTCCCCTAGAACTTAGGACTACGTAAACCTGACTAACCTAAGGACATCACAAACAACCATGCCCGAGACAGGATTCGAACCAGTGACCGTAGTGGTCACGCGGTTCCGGACTGAAGCGCCTAGAACCGCTCGGCAACAACGGCCGGATAAGAAGGAACATTTCCAGTTAAATTACTAAAACTTGCATCACATGCCAGAGATTTTCAAATAGTCAGCTTTTTAAAATGTGCAGAAGTCGAAGATTAAAAGTAAAATGCCACATGTCCAACCTGACTGACAAGTCACGGGAAAAGTCAGTTTCTTGCCTGTGTACCGCTTTTTTTACGATTTGAACAATCTGAAGATTGTTGTGGAAAGGAACCGAAACTAATCATTGTGCTGTACCCGCACGCTGATAAATAAGGGTTAATAATGAATCACCAGTTATCATGCTCCATTAAATTTCGGGAATGCAGCCGCATAAATTCTGCTTCTTCTTCTAATATTTCGGCTGTATATCTTTCAGCCATCTTCAGAGAGAGCCGTACGACTCTCTCTGAAGATGGCTGAAAGATATACAGCCGAAATATTAGAAGAAGAAGCAGAATTTATGCGGCTGCATTCCCGAAATTTAATGGAGCAGTCTTTGCGCCGCGAAAACCTGAAGATTCACACCAGTTATCATGTTTCATTTATTTTCAAAATGAATTTCGGGGATCGTGGAACTTCGTTCAAGAGTGTGAATTAGTAGGATCTACACTCTGATGTATATTTGTTTGCAACCTGTACAAATTTAATACCTAAACGCAGAATTTTAAAAATAATCAAGTAATGCCTGTCATTAATCTTTCGAGAACTGGAAACAAATTATTGGAAGAGCAACAAGTAATTTCTGATCTGAGGATTGCAATGCAGTACTGGATGGTAAGTACAAAACGAAAACTGGTTATGTACACCTATGACATATTAATTTTCTGCAAATATTTTGAGAAATGAGGTCGCAGATGAAATGGACTTCGGATTAGAAACCGTGTCGAACATCACCACAATGAATTTGAAACACTATAGAGTTAGCGCTATTGGTATCTTGAGAGTCATGGATGAATAGCTCTTATAGCGTGTAAGTAATCAACTTGTTAAATTGGGGAACCTGCTTAAGAATAACCAATTGTAATTCTAGGCGCTTCAGTCCGGAACCGCGCTGCTGCTACGGTCACAGGTTCGAATCCTGCCTTGGGCATGGATATGTGTGTGATGTCCTTAGGTTAGTTAGGTTTAAGTACTTCAAAGTCTAGGGGACTTACGTCCTCAGATGTTAAGTCCCATAGTGCTTAGAGCCATTTGAACAACCAAACAGCTCGTGCACTATCTCAATTTCGTAAAGAGAGATTCAACTAGCAACATTCTACTAGCCTCAAAGAATCTTGCCTTCACCGTACGACATTTGCACGCTACAGATAATATACGGCATTGTAGTACGGTTATGTTATGCACGTTACAGCTCTAGTATATTTTACATAAATTTTTACATTTCTATCGCCAGTACTGAACTACATTCCAAGTGGAACACATTTAGTAACAATTTAGAAGGTAAAGATTAGTCCCTTAGTACTAGAAGCTTGGAATTTTATGTGCGAAACAACTCTGAAAAATGAGCTAAAAGCGTTGTTTACAAACAGCATGCTTTATCGTATTGTGACAACTTTCCTACAATTTTAGTATTATCACAATTTCAATTAATATGTCCACCATATACGAGTAGCAATGGTTGCTGTATAGTATCTGAAAGTGTTCGAATGTCTGAGAAAGATCTCTGATTCTGAACTTAGTAACTTATTTTTCTTCCCTTCCTTAAACATTTTTTTTTTTTGAGTCATCAGTCCTCTGACTGCCTTGTATCCCGCCACTAATCCCTTCCTTGCCTCAAGCTATCTCGGAGTAACACTTACAACCTATGTCCTCAGTTATTTGCCAGTTGCATTCGAATTTCTCTCTTCATCTACAATTTTTTACTCTTGTACCATGAAAGCTGTTCCCTGATTTCTTAATAGATGTCGAATCATCCTGTCCCTTTTTATTGTCAGTGTTTTCCACATGTTCCTTTGCTCACCCATCCTGCGGAGAACCTCCACACTTCTTACCTTTCTTGGTCCAAATAATTTTCAACATTCTTCTGTAACACCACATTTCAATCATTTCTATTCTCTTCTCTTCCTGTTTTCCCACAGTTCACGTTTCACTTCCATACTCGTACAATGCTGAGCCCCAAACATACACAGCTAGAAATGCCTTCGCACAACTAAGGAATATGTTTGGTATTAGCAGACTTCTCTTGTCCAGTAATGCCCGTTTCACCAGAGTTTGTTTGTTATGTCCACCACTCTCCTTCCATCATGTTCTGTTTTTCTGCCTGGGTAGCAGAATTCCTTAATTTCGTCTATCTCGTGTTGCCCAGTTAGGATGTTAACTTTCTCACAGTTCTCAACTGTGTACTTCTCAGTAACGTAAGGTACTCTAAAAACATAAATACCAGTGAAAAGTTCAAACAATGGGAAGGTAGGAACCATTTAGCATGAGGCGCGCAGATCTTGAGAGTTGGAACGCTTGCTCGGATGGAATAAGTGTAGCGTTCCTTAACAGACTTTATAATACCACGGAAAACATAGGTGTGGGTAACGAGCATGGTATTTAATCCACTCTAGTCGCGAAAGTAAATCCAGTGCTTTAAATATTGTGCTGTGTCGCTGGGTAATAAAACTTTAAGTGTTGGAACTATTCCGTTATTTAATCAAAGGGCATATAAAATTTCCTCAGCATGCTGGTAGGGCACTGATATGGAATATATATATGGATGGTGTGTTAAATTTCAGTTGCACTTGAATGATCAGCATCAGAAGTTAGAGTTTACCTTACAGCAGACAGAGGATAGCACTTCTATTTTTGGACCACTCACTGTTTTCAAAGAAAAGAAAAGAAATCTGTTTTGACACTAAAAGAAAGTCTACAACGACAGAGTTGGTTATTCATAATGATTCACGCCATTTATTTATGTATGAACCAGCTGCACTTCGTGCTATGTTGAATCGTATGAAATCCCACTTTCAAAATAGGCGCAAAATAAAGAATACACACTCATATACTATACTGATTATCAAAATGGGTATAAAGTAGAATTTACTACCATTAAAGTCCATTCGAACAGGCTTCGGAAAGCCCAACTGTACCGACCGACCGCTGTGTCGTCTTCAGCCTGAATGTGGACATTGAAGGGCACGTGGTCATCACATCGCCCTCCTGGCAGTTGTCATTTCTCGCGATTGGAGCCACTACTTCTTAATCAAGTAGCTCCTCAACTGGCCTCACAATGGTTGAGTGCACACATTTTGGCAACAGCGCTGGGCAGACCCGGTCAGTCATCCATCCAACTTCCAGCGCAGTCTGACAGCACGTACCTTCGGCGATCTGACGAGAACTGGTGTTACCACTGCAGCAAGGCCGTTCACTGTTATCAACAAGGGTACATGGGGGATGCTATAACACTTCAACCAGCTAATCAGATAAAGAAAGTGGTATTTTCTAGTAGACTACCATATTCTGATTCCATCTTGGTGAACACTGGCCGTTGTATGAGATCCAAAAACATCGTTCCTGTATATTTAATTTCTTCTAATCTGGGCGGAAAATACATACATAAAGAAAGCGCTTCCTGTAACAAATATAATGCAGCCGCTGTTTACTGCATCAAATGCAACGATTGACCCTAAAAATACATCAGGAAAGGTGGTAGGTCTTTCAGTAAAATTTTCTGCAACATCTTAAATCTCCTTTAATCTTCGACCTATGGGAAGAGGGGCATAGCATCATAAGGCTCCTCCACAGAAAAGAAAAAACACAAATTTTGAATGTAATGAAAGAAGCGCAAATGGTTAGATTCAAGACATGACAGTGTATACAACACGATGACTAGTTAATTGGTCTTGAAGCATCATGACATTTTGACAAACTGTGATTGCTTGTACGTTTAACTACATGCAAGACAGATTATTTAAAATCATATTTTTGATTTCTTGATGTAAGGAAGCGACGCAGCGCTCTTAATCACGTGTTAAAGTTGCGACATAGCAGCTACGTGACAGCTACTATTTACCTTGGCAGTCAGTGATTCCCAGTGGTCGGTGACGGCAGGGCCTAATTCTGCATGCATCCCCTCCAATGTCTGATTTGACATGGGTAAGATAGTGGCGTGCCTAGTTTGTTCAGTATTTTGCACTATTCCCATCGTTAACTACGCTACTGGCCATTAAATTTGCGACACCAAGAAGAAATACAGATGATAAACGGGTATTCATGGGACAAATATATTATACTAGAACTGACATGTGGTTACATTTTCACACAGTGTGGGTGTGTAGATCCTGAGAAATCAGTACCCAGAACTACCACCTTTGGCAGTAATAACGGCATTGATACGCTTGGGCATTGAGTCAGAGCTTGGATGGCGTGTACAGGTACAGCTGCCTATGCAGTTTCAACACGATACCACAAAATTCATCAAGAGTGGTGACTGGAGTATTGTGACGAGCCCGTTGCTCGGCCACCATTGACCAGACGTATTCAATTGGTGAGAGATCTGGAGAATGTACTGGTGAGGGCAGCAGTCGACCATTTTCTGTATCCAGAAAGGCCCGTACAGGACCTGCAACATGCGGTCGTGCAATATCCTGCTAAAATGTAGAGTTTCTCAGGGATCGAATGAAGGATTTAGCCACGGGTCATATCCCATCTGAAATGTAACGTCCACTGTTCAAAGTGCCGTCAATGCGAACAAGAGGTGACAGACACGTGTAGGCAATGGCACCAAATACCATCACGTCGGGTGATACGCCAATATGGCGATGACGAATACACTCTTCCAATGTGCATTCACCGCGATGTCGCCAAACACGGATGCGACCATCATGATGCTGTAAACAGAACCTGGATTCATCCGAAAAAATGATGTTTTACCATTCGTGCACCCAGGTTCGTCGTTGAGTTCACCATCGCAGGCGTTCCTGTCTGTGATGCAGCGACAAGGGTAACCGCAGCCATGGTCTCCGAGCTAATAGTCCATGCTGGTGCAAACGTCGTCGAACTGCTCGTGCACATGGTTGTAGTCTTGCAAACGTCCCCATCTGTTGACTCAGGGATCGAGACGTTGCTGCACGATCCGTTACAGCCATGCGGATAAGATGTCTGTCATTTCGACTCTTAGTGATACGAGGCCGTTGGGACCCAGCACGGCGTTTCGTATTACCCTCCTGAACCCACCGATTCTATATTCTGCTAACAGTCATTGGATCTCGACCAACGCGAGCGGCAATGTCGCGATACGATAAACTGCAATCGCGAAGGCTACAATCCGATCTTTATCAAAGTCGATAACGTGATGGTACGCACTTCTCCTCCTTACACGAGGCATTACAACAACGTTTCACCAGGCAACGCCGGTCAACTGCGGTGAGAAATCGGTTGGAAACTTTCCACATGTCAGCACGTTGTAGGTGTCGCCACCGGCGTCAACCTTGAGTGAATGCGCCGAAAAACTAATCACTTGCATATCACAGCATCTTCTTCCTCTCGGTTAAATTTCGCGTCCGTAGCACGTCATCTTCGTGGTGTAACAATTTTAGTGGCCTGTAGTGGATGTTATGAGCTATATTTTCGAAAGTGGTCTTAGCCTCAGCGCCGTTCCCTTTTCTTACTGATGCTTGCATATGCATCTACCTTTGAGCATATTACATCGCCACCTTGAGGCCACGTCCTTACCCTCCAGTATTCTGATGACATCTCTCGCACTGCTGCCTTCCTGCACCAGACCTTGTCTGTCGCCGTCACCACCCATACCCCCATCAAAGCCATCCACCCTCACCGCCCCGCCCTGCCTCCACTGGCCGTCCTCCTTCTTCGAGAGTCCCGCCGCTTCTACCGCTCTTTTCTCCGCACTCGTGAACGGGACACACTTTCCCGCCACCGGCAATTACAACGACACATCCGCAACCTGCTTACTGCGAAGAAACGCCATGCCTGGCCCCATGCATGTACACAACTCAACACCACGCTCTTCATAAACTCTTCCAAGTATTTGTCTAGTTCCCACCACCTTACCGGGAACCGCCCCGCCCACCAGTATCCTCCCCTCCTTGATGAACATCCCTTTCCTGACTACCTCAGTAAGGCCAACCACTTTACCTCTCACCTCTCTGATGTTTTTCCCATCCCAGATGATCCCCACTTTGATTATTCCCTCTTCCCTGACGTCATGGACAGTACGAATACCTCTGTTCCTCCCCTTGCTCCTAGCTTCCAGTACTTAGGTCACACACCACCATCTGAACATAACACTCCCATCACTACACAGGACATCAGCCTCACACTCCGCACTAAACGCAACACTGCTCCCAGCCACGACTGCATTACCTACCGCCACCTCAAACACTGACCTCCCTCCTTCGTTTCAGTCCTTGCCACCCTCTACAATGTCATCCTTGCCACTGGCTTCTACCCCGACCTGTGTAAAACCTCCCGTATCCTGATGTTCTCCAAACCCAACAAGCCTTCATCTGATGCCTCTTCCTATCTGTCTCACATCAGTATTCAGCAAGGTCTTGGAATCCATCCTCATCCAGCGCATCCATCACCACCTCCACCAACACCACCTCCTCCCCGACACCCAATGTGGCTTTCGACCTTCCTTCTCCGCCGATGACCAACTCCTCCGCCTCACTCATCTCCTCTCCCTCCAGCTTAACTCCCATCACTCCGCCATTTTTGTCTCCCTTGATCTCGAAATGGCCTACGATCGTGTCTGGCATCCCGGTCTCCTGTTTAAACTCCAAACCTACGCCCTTCCTTCCAACTACATCCATCTGATGGCCTCCTTCCTCTCCCGCCATCCCTTCCATGTTAACATCCATAATGCCAATTCCCACACCTTCTGCCCCTCTGCAGGTGTGCCCAAGGGCTCGGCCCTCTCCCTCTACTCTACCTCCTGTACACATCAGATATGCCCCAACCCCCCCTCCAGTACACCTCTTGCAATATGCCGATAACACCGCATTCATCACCCTCACTCCTACCCTCCAACGGTCCCAACGTCTTCTCCAGAATCACCTTGTGCTTTTTGCCACATGGTATAACCAGTGGCTCCTGAAAATCAATCCTTCCAAGACCCAGGCAATCATCGTAGGTCATACCACTAGCTCCTTCTGGCTCCTGGATTTCTCCCTTACCATCTGCACCCGTCCTGTTCACCCCATCTCCACCCTCACCTACCTTGGCCTCACCATTGACCGTCACCTCACCTGGATCCCTCATCTCCGCTCCATCCAATCCAAAGCCCACAACTGCCTCCGACCTCTCAAACTCCTCTCTGAGCGGACGTGGGGTTGCACCCCTCTACCATCCTCCACACCTACAAATCCTTTATCCGTCCCATCCTCTGTTATGCCAGCCCTGCCAGGATATCTGCCCCCCCCCCCCAAATTATATAAGTCCCTCCAGATCCTTGCAGTGTGCCTCGATTTCCGTATACACCTCCCGTCCCCCAAGCACATCCTCTATGGCCTCATTCCTTTCCCCCATCTGCTCCTATTCCTCGAACATATCCACGTACTCTACACCTCACGCCACCTTGATCTCCCTCACCCCCTGGTTGCTCCTCTCCTCTCCCATCCCCGCCCCCTGCCACATCTTCACTGTTGTGTCCCCCCTACCCTCTGTCTCTACACCCTTCATCTCCTTTCCCAAGGTGGCTTCCATCAACTCTCCCTCTGGATGATGCCCTCTCTCCGTCCATTTATCCCTCTTGTCAACCCTGATCCTCACCCATCCTCACCACCTCCTCCTTTCCTCCCTCCTTTCCCTGGGCTCCCTCCTCCCCCTCCTTCCATCCTGTCTTTTCTCCCCACCTAACCTCTCCCTACCTCCCTTCTCCCCCCCTGAGTCCTTTTGTATTCCCCTCCTCGGCCTTCCCCACTCCCTGTCGCGTCTGCTCAGCACCCCCACCCCTCTTATGGGTCCTCATCCTCCATTGGCTCCTTTCCCCCCTCCCCCTTTCGCTTTTGCTCTCCTTTGCCCCTTTTTTATTTTCCCATCATCTGTCCAGTTTCCCCCACCTGCTCTCGGCTGTGGTATGTCGTATTTGTGCCAACTTTTTAGTGCAGTGTTTAAGTGAGTGTTCAGTGTTGTACGTCTTTCCAAAGTGTTGCGAACAGAAATCATTCTGTCGCTGGATGTGAATTTTATATCTCTTGCGAACAGAAATCAGACTGTCGCCGTGTTGTTTAATTGTCTGTCTATTATTTTTCTGCTGCCTGTGTATTTTATTAGCATCATCAACCCTTTGTTTTATGTTTTAAGTTCCACAATTTTCCGCCATTTTACCTTTAAGTCATCGATTTTATCGCCAACTTTTATTATTTATTATTTATTATCTTCATCTTTTTAAAACAAATTATGTAGGCTGAAGAGCGGCGTAATAAGCTGCTGCCAGCCCGCCCCCTTCACGGGGAATCGAAACTCAATAAAGAAAAAAAAAATTGAAAAATTGCCACCTTTTAAGTTATGACAATATTCTCAGGCTGGCAACACATTCACTTATAACGTTAGGTTCAATTATCATGGGTTCATGTAACGATGTTCGTGAGTATAAGTCCTCAAATAATCGTTTATAATAGAAGAAAACTTCAATGTATTTTATCGTTGCATTAAAGTGCTTAAATATGTAGCCGGCCTCTGGAGATGCGGCTGGAAGCCTTGAAAATGGCAATTACTGCCAGCTGTCATTAGTATTTTCATTCGTCATAACCTGCAACAACAAGCAAGGCTTAAGGGGACACTGAACTTCTCATAACTGCTATGTTAAATAACTTACATCTTTCCTTGCGCATCATGCACAACAAAGATAATTTTCTTGTGTAGCATTGTGGGAATTCTTGACACCTTTTGTGAAAGGGACTTCAGCTCATTGGTATTTATTGTTGTGGCCATAGTGCTCAGAGCCATTTGAACGATTTGAGCCGTTACGGCATTTTTTTATATCTGACAAAATTTTCATCAACTTGTGAAATGTTTATGGTAAATTGCCTAAGTAAGTGACAAGGCTTAGTGATGGTCATTTCATCGCAGCGACAATGATAACAAAAGTTAATAAAGCCACCAAGTAGGCTAGGAGAGTATTTATGTTGGAAGGACGACATAAGCAGTTGTACCAAATAACTTATACAGTGAATTGACTACATTTAGTTCCAGTACGATAGACGTAGAGCATTTATGGGCACTGACTCTAAATCACGCTCTGGAGATGTATGTGCCAAGTAAGTGGATTAAGGACGGGAAAGACCCATCGTGCTTTAATAAGAACATTCGGAAAATGCCAAGGAAGCAAAGATTGTTGCACTCTCGGTTCGAAAACGAAGTTTTAAATGCCAACAAACGAAGTTAGTAGGAATTCGTGTGGCTATAAAAAAAGATCGAAGCTTACCCTAACTTCCACAGTCATGCTTAAGGGAAAGACGTTGCCGAGAACCCGACAAAATTCTGAATATACGTAAAATCACTGTCACGTTGAAGGCTTCTATCCAAACATTCGTCAACCTGTCAGGAGTTGCAATAGAGTGCACGAAACGGGAGCACAGGAAACGATGGAAATGAAATGGAGGTATGGCGTCATTGGCCGGGAGGCCCCTTGCATGGCAGGTCCGGCCGCCTTGGTGAAGTTCTTATTACATTAGACGTCACATTGGGCGACCTCCACGCCGGATGAGGCAGAAATGATGACGAAGACAACACAACATCCAGTCCCTGAAAGCAGAAAATCCCCGATCCAGTCAGGAATCGAACACGGGCCCATAGGACGGCAATCCGTCACGCTGACCACTCAGCTATCGGGGCGGACACAGGCTGGCTGGCTCTGAGCACTATGGGACTCAACCGCTGACGTCATTAGTCCTCTAGAACTTAGAACTAGTTAAACCCAACTAACCTAAGGACATCACACACACCCATGCCCGAGGCAGGATTCGAACCTGCGACCGTAGCGGTCTCGCGGTTCCAGACTGCAGCGCCAGAACCGCGCGGCCACTTCGGCCGGCGCGACCACAGAAAACGTTAAAGAGAGTGGACTCAGTTTGCGAACTGAGCTCTACAGAAAACACATGGGAGTGAACCGATCTTAGTACGTACTGCACTGGACAGGAAGCAGTGCTAATACCAGGTGATCAAAAGTCAGTATAAATTTGAAAACTGAATAAATCACGGAATAATGTAGATAGAGAGGTACAAATTAACACACATGCTTGGAATGACGTGGGGTTTTATTAGAACCAGCAAAATACACGCGTTCGAAAAATGTCCGACGGATGGCGCTTCATCTGATCAGAATGGCAATAATTAGCATAACAAAGTAAGACAAAGCAAAGATGATGCTCTTTACTGTAAATACTCAATATGTCCACCATCATTCCTCAACAATAGCTGTTTCATCTCCTATCACATCAGACAGGCCTTCTCCCTCAGAGAGGCCTTCAATGTACTTTTTCCACTCACCTGATCACTTCTCTGCATTTAGCAATGGAATTTCCTTTGCATTCTTAATGTTAACACTCTTGTTTTGACTTTTCTTGATTCTGAGTCAGTCCTTCCAACAATCATTTCTTTTTCGGTTTCTACACGTTTTTAATACTGCCATTTCGTCTTAGATTCGCTGCACTTCCTATTTATTTCACTCCTGAGGATCTTGTACTTCAGTATTCATGAATTTTCCTGAACATTATTGCACTTCATTCTTTCATCCAGCAACTGAAGTAATTTATGTGTTGTCTATTGTTTCTTCGCAGTTGCCCTTTTTATACCAATGTTTTTTAATCCAATTTCTGTGATTGGCCTTCTTAGTGATATCCGTTCCTGTTCAGCTAAACTGCCTGCTTTGGTACTTGTTATCGCAATATCTTACCGCAGAAAACTTCAAGCGTATCTCTTCATTTCTTAGTTCTTCCATCTCCCACGTCTTCACACGTGAGGTGCGTATACGCTTAAAACCTGCTCGAGGTGCCATAGAAACGCTAACTAGGTAGCAAAACACAAAGGCGTTCCGGAAGCAAAGGTATCAATATGAATGAGCGCATTACTCAGTCATAATATCTAAGGACATACATTCCAGACTAAATAGAATCTGAAAAGTTTTCGTATAGAAACTGAGAAATGCTGGCGCCATGATATTAATTTTTAGAACTATAAACTCTCATAATTTCGATAACATCACAATTTACACAATATAAAACCGAAGTGTGCCCTCAGCATTGCCAGTATTCCATAAAGTACTATGCGATCATTAAAATGACAGGAATGCTTGTTCTTTCACTCGTTTGCGCCTATATTGGGAAAATTAGTCTTTGTGTTATTTTTTCTCTCAGAAAATGCTATTTTCCTTTCCGACCTTCCCTTTTAAATTTACTATGGTTTATAGGTTCTAGCTGACGTCTTATGAATCGTGTCGAATATGTTGCTGACAGCAGGCATGGCCAGCCTGTGAATGAGCCCATTTACCTGGATGGAACGTTTAGTGGCCCAACCGAAAGCACACCTGTGGCCCAGTGCTGGAATAAGCAGCTATAATGCATGTACTGTTGACCGATATCACGTTACTCCAGATATGGTGTTTGCTACAGTAATCTGGTCTGGTTGTGTACAGCAGAATGTTAATATCCATATTTCTTTTATAATTTTTGCCAAAAAATTTTCAATAATTTCCATTTTACGTAAGAATATCGTACTTTTGAGGATTTTATTAGTATGTCTAAAAAAAAAAAAAGAAAAATACTTACGAAGGGTGATATACATTCGGTACATTCAGGTTAAAACTACTTTTATCGGAAACGCAGTGATAACAGGATGCTAATTTATGCATACATTCCTTCGTTCACATGCCTCTTCACAACGTGTCCCTCCCCCTACTTCCTCACGAACTCCGCGTCTTCCAACTCACACTGTCTCCCTCTTCTACCTGCCTTTCACGCCCCCTTCCATTTTCATCTACTCATTTCTATCCATTTACTTATCCCTTCTCTGTCCATCTTCTCTTCATCACTGTCTCTATCCATCGCCTCTTCATCCTCTCCGTCAATGTCCTTCACCACCCACTCTCTGTTCATCTCCTTTACCCCATGTCATCCTCCTATCAATCTCCTCTACTCCTTCTCTCTGTCCAAATCTTCGTCCCCCATTTCTGGCCATCTCGTAACTTATCCCAATCTAACTCCTCCTCCCCTAACTCTGTCCAATTTCTTCTCCCTCTGTCCAAATGGTCTCACCCCTCTCTAACTCCTTCCACCCATCTCTTTCTGTCCATCTCCTCTTACTCAGTGTCAGTCTGTCCATCTCCTACTCCCCTCTCTCTGTACATCTCATTTTCTTCCTATGTCCACCTACTCCTATGGCAGCCACGCCGAATGGGTGTTAGGTGGTTTTTATCCCCCCCCCCCTTCCCCCCAGCTGTATTTCTTTCCAGACTAAGCACCAAATTTGGTTGAAATACATCCAGTGCTTTAGAAGGAGGAGTGGAGTATACATAAATACATGCGTCCTCGGGTTCTTTCGCGGCAGCATTCTGAACACACACACACACACACACACATCCATTTTATATACGTATGCAGGGTGTCCAACCAAAGAGTCGTTAGGTATCTCAGCAGATGTCTCTGATGTCTCGAAAGATATTTGTAATTTCGTGTTCGTACTGTGTAGCTGGAATGAGTGCAAAAAAATATTGTTCAGCCTGTCTTTTCATGCAACGCCCAGTGGGGACGGAAAGCGTCTGATTGTTTCTCATTATGAAAAAAAAAAGGTTTTTCAGATCCTTTTGCCTCCCTATTCGAAAGAGCTATTCCAAATAAGTCATGTGCGTCATTCGTTTTATTTACATGTAAGGAAAGTAAAACGCGAAGAACATCCAGAACTCCAGCGACGACTGAGGAGACTGCTGCCATGCAGCAGCGCTGCTCATTAGCTTTTGGAATACTGGATATTCTTCATATTTTAATACCCCTGTTAATAAATGTCGGTAAAATGAATATCGCACTACTCTAATTTGGAACCGCTCTATCAAATAGGCAGTCATACTTCCGCTTTAAGAAAACATTTTGTTCCTAACAGGAAGGAAACCAACGCTTTCGGTCATCTCGACTGCTAGTGATACGAGGCCGTTGGGATCCATCACGGCGCTCCGTATTACCCTCATGAACCCACAGATTCCATATTCTGCTAACAGTCATTAGATCTCTACCAACGCGAGCAGCAATGTCGCGATACAATAAACCACAATCGCGATAGGCTGCAATCCGACCTTTATCAAAGTCGGAAGCGTGATGGTACGCATTTCTCCTCCTTACACGAAGAATCACAACAACGTTTCACCAGACAACGCCGGTCAACTGCTGATTGTGTATGAGAAATCGGTTGGAAACTTTCCTTATGTCCGCACTTGTAGGTGTCGCCACCGGCGCAAACCTTGTGTGAATGCTCTGAAAAGCTAATCATTTGTATATCACAGCATCTCTTCCTGTCGGTTAAATTTCGCGTCTGTAGCACGTCATCTTCGTGGTGTAGCAATTTTAATGGCCAGTAGTATATACTGATTTTCGATTTAAATCGCCTATGTCACTAGACCTTCTCAGGACCGCTTTGCCTAGAAATGTTCTCACTCCCTTTGGACGTTCATCGGACAAACTGTTGGTTGACTCTCTGTTAATCCATCATGGACTCGGGACATTAGCTGGTAAAGTAATAATCAATTAAATTCGCTAACAGCCTTGTAATTGAAATGTTATTTTGTTTTGTTTTGGCTACCAGCTCCGGCATTCCACTATGATAACTTCAGGCCCCATGTGATTCTCCCAAAAATAAAAGATATTGTCATACAGTGTCATATATTTCTGGATGTTGTGAATTCAAAACCGTACCCGATGTACATCATTCGAACACTTGATTGCATAGTAGAATGCCGGAAATGGTAGTCAAAACAAAATAAAATATCACCTCAATGCACGGCTTTTGGATAATTTCATTGATACTGGTGTTTCTGATAAAGTATGATTGTAAGAGCAACTTCATACCAAAAAGAGCGCGATAAAAAAGAAATGATCCTTCCTAGCGCCCATTATGAATCTACCTTTGAAGCTTTACGCTGTGTCTCTAAAAGTAAAATACCAACTATTCTGGACAATTCTTTTGAATGAAGCTCCCACCATTTGACTGTAAAAATTATTTTTTTTATTATTATTTAATCGATATTTCGGCCTTAGGCCATTTTCAAGTAGAAAAATGGAATAAACGAAGTATAAATCACAAAGCAAGAGATTGGACAACCATGAGAATGGTGGATAAATAATGTGAATCTTTACATTTATATGTTAGAGGACATCAGACTGGTATGAAATACTAGCCCTTGGCAGAAAAGCATATCTGGTCGTACAGCAGAACTGTCATTAGCAGAACTGAGAACATCTCTAAAACACGTAAATAATTTACAGACTTTCATTTGTGCAGTCTAGAGCACAGCTGTTGTATGAAATACTAACTATTAAATAAATATGGACCACACTTATGTCTGAACAGCAGCCGGAATGGACACATATGAAACGATCTTAGAAAGATCGCCTGAGAGATATCACAGTTTGCAGAGCATAATCTGTGTTGTGTTAGGGCGCAAGGTAGCTGAATTGTTTATTGCACGATAAATACATTATCTTTGCATACATTGGTACATATCAGTGTTCACAGTATATGACTCGGAAGCCCACTATTAAAGTTCACATGTAAATATTGTCAAACGTCTAATCGTAATATATTTGTAATGTAGTAAATTGTGTAAGGCATGGTTTCCTATATACGTGAGTAGTAATATGTGCTGTTACAAATTGCAGTAGCATTAGTGTCGCATATTTGAAAAGTGCAACACCGGATAGGCAACAGAACAGCAGCCAGAACGAATAAGTTTTCTAGAACGTACTCGTAATACAAAGGAGATGCAAGAGAAAGGGCGCTGGTTTTTGGGGATTGGCCAGAAATGTTATGTAGACATATGAGGTATGTGAGCTCGCGTGGACAGCCTCGAGGCGTGGCAGTGCGTTGGCGGTGACCGTATGTAGTCACACGAGACTCAGCAGAGCGGAGGCGGGAAGCGCCAATGGGGATGGGGGGCGTGGCCTACTGTACAGTGTGAAGGCGGAGGCGGTGTCGACCAAAGCCAGCTCAGGAGGGACGTCTGTGTGGGACATGCCTGCGGCCTTGTAGGATGTGCTCTGGCTTGCTCACATTCATACATAGCCAGTAACTCCCTCCATGGGATTTTGGAACCCGGAGTAGTGTACTTTCATTCAAATCGTTATCCATGTGTTACTTAGACGAACAATTAAAGGTTGTGGTTATTCAAGTCTTGTCTTTGTTCGACTACTTCTAGACCAAGTTCCATAACCCTTTCAATCTTCTAGTTAGTCATCTCCACGTTAGCTGATTGGACGGATCTTCTCCAGTCTCTACATCTATATCTACATACATACGGTGCGTGGCGGAGGGTACCTCGTACCACAACTAGCATCTTCTCTCCCTGTTCCACTCCCAAACAGAACGAGGGAAAAATGACTGCCTATATGCCTCTGCCCGAGCCCTAATCTCTCTTATGTTATCTTTGTGGTCTTTCCGCGAAATGTAAGTTGGCGGCAGTAAAATTGTACTGCAGTCAGCCTCAAATGCTGGTTCTCTAAATTTCCTCAGTAGCGATTCACGAAAAGAACGCCTCCTTTCCACTAGACTTCCACTCGAGTTCCTGAAGCATTTCCGTAACACTCGCGTGATGATCAAACCTACCAGTAACAAAACTAGCAGCCCGCCTCTGAATTGCTTCTATGTCCTCCCTCAATGCGACCTGATAGGGGTCCCATACGCTCGAGCAGTACTCAACAATAGGTCGTATTAGTGTTTTATAAGCGGTCTCCTTTACAGATGAACCACATCTTCCCAAAATTCTACCAATGAACTGAAGACGACTATCCGCCTTCCCCACAGCTGCCATTACATGCTTGTCCCACTTAACATCGCTCTACAATGTTACGCCCAAATATTTAATCGACGTGACTGTGTCAAGCGCTACACTACTAATTCAAACATTACACGATTCTTTTTCCTATTAATCTGCATTAATTTACATTTATCTATATTCAGAGTTAGCTGCCTTTCTGTATACCAATCACAAATACTGTCCAAGTCATCTTGTATGCTCCTACCGTCACTCAACGACGACACCTTCCCGTACACTACAGCATCATCAGCAAACAGCCGCACATTGCTATCCACCCTATCCAAAAGATCATTTATGTAGATATAAAACAACAGTGGACCTACCACACTTCCCTGGGGCACTCCAACTGATACCCTCACCTCCGATGAACACTCACCATCGAGGACAACGTACTGGGTCCTATTACTTAAGAAGTCTTCGAGCCACTCACATACTTGGGAACCAATCCCACATGCTCGTACCTTATTTAGGAGTCTGTAGTGGGGCACCGAGTCAAACGCTTTCCGGAAGTCAAGGAACATGGCATCCCTTTGATACCCTTCATCCACGGTTCCCAAGATATGCGAAAAAAGGGCGAGTTGCGTTTCGCAGGAGCGATGCTTTCTAAATCCGTACTGATGCATGGACAGCAACTTCTCTGTCTCAAGGAAATTCATTATATTGGAACTGAGAATGTGTTCGAGAATCCTGCAACAAACCGATGTCAAGGATATTGGTCTGTAATTTTGAGGATCCGTCCTTCTACCCTTCTTATATACAGGCGTCACCTGCGCCATTGTCCAGTCGCTCGGGACTTTACGTTGGGCAAGGGATCGCGATAAATGCAAGCTAAGTGCTTGTCATTGTGGTCTAGACCACTTGCTGGACGCGATATGAAGACATTTTTTCTGGTATCAGATACGGCCTTAGGTCGTAGAATTAGAATGCAGTCATCACGCCACGAGTTAGAAATCTACATCTACATCTACATTTATACTCCGCAAGCCACCCAAAGGTGTGTGGCGGAGGGCACTTTACGTGCCACTGTCATTACCTCCCTTTCCTGTTCCAGTCGCGTATGGTTCGGGGGAAGAACGACTGTCCGAAAGCCTCCGTGCGCGCTCTAATCTCTCTAATTTTACATTCGTGATCTCCTCGGGAGGTATAAGTAGGGGGAAGCAATATATTCGATACCTCATCCAGAAACGCACCCTCTCGAAACCTGGACAGCAAGCTACACCGCGATGCAGAGCGCCTCTCTTGCAGAGTCTGCCACTTGAGTTTATTAAACATCTCCGTAACGCTATCACGGTTACCAAATAACCCTGTGACGAAACGCGCCGCTCTTCTTTGGATCTTCTCTATCTCCTCCGTCAGACCGATCTGGTACGGATCCCACACTGATGAGCAATACTCAAGTATAGGTCGAACGAGTGTTTTGTAAGCCACCTCCTTTGTTGATGGACTACATTTTCTAAGCACTCTCCCAATGAATCTCAACCTGGTACCCGCCTTACCAACAATTAATTTTATATGATCATTCCACTTCAAATCGTTCCGCACGCATACTCCCAGATATTTTACAGAAGTAACTGCTACCAGTGTTTGTTCCGCTATCATATAATCATACAATAAAGTATCCTTCTTTCTATGTATTCGCAATACATTACATTTGTCTATGTTAAGGGTCAGTTGCCACTCCCTGCACCAAGTGCTTATCCGCTGCAGATCTTCCTGCATTTCGCTACAATTTTCTAATGCTGCAACTTCTCTGTATACTACAGCATCATCCGCGAAAAGCCGCATGGAACTTCCGACACTATCTACTAGGCCACCTCTCTTTGGAATATGGATCGTAACCAGCACGACATCACATATAACGACAAAATGGCTTTGGGAACCCCTTTTAGATTACTTGAAAACCTGTGCGCTGACCAGCAGCAGAGCCAGAAGCCAGGACAGAAAAGAAAGAGGTCTCCCGCTTTTGAGAAAGAAGGCGCCTGAAGAAAGAAATACAGGCTGGGACTAGCCCAGTATCAGACGGCGCCTGGGGGCAAGGAGGACACCCTGGAAGGCTGCCAGAGGCGGTGCAGCCTCTGTAGTAGCGGACGAATGGCGCCCGGAGTCGAGGAGGACATCCCGGAAAGCGGACAGGGTCGCCCGAGAGCAATGCGAGGACGCGGACGACGCTGAGAGGACAGCCGGCAGCCATGGCGGGCAGCGCAGGGTCGCAGATGCCACAGAGGAGATGCATCAGCACCGGCAACGACAGAAAGACGTGTGGGTAACATACGGCACGAGGGCAGACAGCAGGCGTGTCGGGACACGGAGATATTGTTTCCAGTGCAGGTTCTTATGTGCCTGAATAGCAACTTGGGCAGTTCGTTAGTTTACCGGGTGTGCTAAAATCATTACTGCAATCATTTGAAGGCACTAAGGATACTCTAAGAGAGTTGCTTGACAATTGTGATCTTGCATTTTATAACGCCTCTTCTTCTTGATGATTTGGTTTGATTTGTACTTGGCCTCGGCTAAAACTCGGCGACAGTCGGTAGAGTGTTGAGATCGTTATCAAGTTACGAAGACGACGTTACACAAAACGACAGTGCTGAACCGAAATGTCGACGTGCGTGAGATATTTACTTCACCAAGAATCGCAATTAATCGTTCGTAATCGATGTTTAGCTGATTAATGATGAAATATTAATAATAAAACCAATACAGTCACATCCACAACACATTCCCTACAAGTGGTCGTAATTTCAAGTATCTAAGAAATCGTAACAGTGGGTTTGTTATTTGAGTCAAAGATTCTACACAAGAGCCGAGAGCTACAGTCAAATACTATCGTTGAGCGTATTTATTACTCGGAGTTTCATGTCAATAATTTGATAAAATTTTAAATCACAAACGCACGACTTGGAACGAGAGGGTGTTTTATTGCACAATATCAGTCACTTCCTAACCGAGCTTTGAGAAGAAAACTTTCCCAGGTGTTGGCGGGATTTATATTATATGCTTCGGACGTATCACTGAAGTTCCATAAACCACTGGCTATTATGAATGAAAATTGTCTATCAGTGTTCGTTGCCTAAATAACTGCCTAAGTTGTTTAGTTCAATTATCTAGATTATCTAGTTAAAAGTTCACTTTATTCTAGTAGGTAAAAGTTCTCCGTTCGAATTCTAATGCCGTGATATTTGAAGTCAGAAGATCGTATCACTGCGTCATAATAGATCGCAATTATTCAATATCAAAAAACAATCTAAGCGCTCCTACATGTACGAGCATTCAAATATATGACTTGCTTCGGCTAACTCTTGTAACGTAGTGACAATGCATTGAATTATACTTAGTCATTACTCACGATTCCCAATGAGTACTCACACGGAATATTCTTTGGGATCGTTGGTTCTACTTTGCGAACGTTACTTTATGCTAATTTTGCGATTTATTATGATTTTGATATTTATTTTAATGAAATTTACTCTTTCTGTCGTAGATTGCTAAATTGTCAAGTCTTAGATTCCTGATTTAATTACTTGTTATTGTCCTAACAATAGTGATAAATGGAACTTCCTTCGCTTATTCTCTTGTCTGGGAATTTGGCACTTGGGGGGAAATCTTTGGGGTATTGGGAGCTAATTTTTGACTTTTATTTCTCGTCCGAGGAAGTGGCATTACAATTTTAACTTGCAGAACCAGAGTAGCACGATAACCTTCTGAAAATGGTTAAAACTAAAATAGTGGGCTCAGCACGTCGCAACTTTTTAATCAAAGATCTAAGCGCCACTTGGTGAGATGTGCATGCCATATTAGGTAGTAAAATGACACTTACTTCTACACATGTCAAATGTATGCAGTTCGGCAGGAACGAGAGGAAAGTACGCATATAGCTCAGTGGGGCTCGAGGTTGGATATCATGCACCACCATTCCAGGGAAGGAATCAGAGGTACCAAGCAAGAATCGGATGTAGGAGGCAGCTTTGCTTTCATTTGGAAATCATGCAGAACAGTGTTTATCAAAGCAATTTACGATGGCAGGAAGAAGAAAATAGCACATATGCGAGGTAAGCAGTTAACGTTACGAGAGGCTCTGACAGAGGAGAGCGTGATAGCCTCGACCGAGAAAAGGTGATCACTCGATGTGGTGGTGCAGTGCCATGACCGAGAAGAAAGCCACCAAGGTTCTCATGTGTGGGAAGAAAGGCCATATGGCGCATAAAGGATTAAGAGACCTGGGGACAACTGTATCAAGAAAATGCAGGGAAATGGACCAATCATGAGAAGTGAGGCGCTCACAATGTCATTCATCAAGTCACAGAGGCCCATGTCGGTAACGTGTTTTCCGAGTAAACTAAATAGTCATTATGCGAGAGATGGTCAGAAAGCGTTTGTCGTGCATACAGGAGTATGACAGGCAGGTGGCCCAGACTTCTTCAAAGAACATGGAGTCATAAACAGTTATACTACCGGCAGACAGTTGATCCATGGGAGCGGATCAGAATGAAGACGGAGCAAGAGTTTGAGCTCTGAGTGGTGCAGATGGTATTAGAAGTCTGAAAATTGCTAATATGGTTGTCCACATACTGAAAAGAGAAGACTCTTCAGAGAAACCTCAGACACGGAGTGAAAGGCCTAGAAGTAAATGAAGACGGAGTCACAGTGTGAGCTCTGCATTGTAAATTCGAAGAAAACAGAAGGATCTTGTGAGAGATGCTTAATCGTGAAGCAAGAAATTCGTGGGAAGGCGAGAGCGAATTTTGACAGGAACTCAACAGAGGCAGACAACAGGTAACGCCGGAGAAAATCAAAATGAGAACAAACAAATTCTTTCAGCGTCAACAACAGGAGCCGGTGAGGCACGGCTGTGTCGAATAAAAATATAGGCGAATGGAATGAAACAAGCTATAATTCTGAAACAGGAAATCACCAAGGGCGTGTATTTACCTGAGGTATAAGTAAAAGTAGAATCGGAACAATTCCTGACGAGTGAGCTGAACACTACAGATGAGAGTATGTTACTACACTCCTGGAAATTGAAATAAGAACACCGTGAATTCATTGTCCCAGGAAGGGAAAACTTTATTGACACATTCCTGGGGTCAGATACATCACATGATCACACTGACAGAACCACAGGCACATAGACACAGGCAACAGAGCATGCACAATGTCGGCACTAGTACAGTGTATATCCACCTTTCGCAGCAATGCAGGCTGCTATTCTCACATGGAGACGATCGTAGAGATGCTGGATGTAGTCCTGTGGAACGGCTTGCCATGCCATTTCCACCTGGCGCCTCAGTTGGACCAGCGTTCGTGCTGGACGTGCAGACCGCGTGAGACGACGCTTCATCCAGTCCCAAACATGCTGAATGGGGGCAGATCCGGAGATCTTGCTGGCCAGGGTAGTTGACTTACACCTTCTAGAGCACGTTGGGTGGCACGGGATACATGCGGACGTGCATTGTCCTGTTGGAACAGCAAGTTCCCTTGCCGGTCTAGGAATGGTAGAACGATGGGTTCGATGACGGTTTGGGTGTACCGTGCACTATTCAGTGTCCCCTCGACGATCACCAGTGGTGTACGGCCAGTGTAGGAGATCGCTCCCCACACCATGATGCCGGGTGTTGGCCCTGTGTGCCTCGGTCTATGCAGTCCTGATTGTGGCGCTCACTTGCACGGTGCCAAACACGCATACGACCATCATTGGCACCAAGGCAGAAGCGACTCTCATCGCTGAAGACGACACGTCTCCATTCGTCCCTCCATTCACGCCTGTCGCGACACCACTGGAGGCGGGCTGCACGATGTTGGGGCGTGAGCGGAAGACGGCCTAACGGTGTGCGGGACCGTAGCCCAGCTTCATGGAGACGGTTGCGAATGGTCCTCGCCGATACCCCAGGAGCAACAGTGTCCCTAATTTGCTGGGAAGTGGCGGTGCGGTCCCCTACGGCACTGCGTAGGATCCTACGGTCTTGGCGTGCATCCGTGCGTCGCTGCGGTACGGTCCCAGGTCGACGGGCACGTACACCTTCCGCCGACCACTGACGACAACATCGATGTACTGTGGAGACCTCACGCCCCACGTGTTGAGCAATTCGGCGGTACGTCCACCCGGCCTCCTGCATGCCCACTATACGCCCTCGCTCAAAGTCCGTCAACTGCACATACGGTTCACGTCCACGCTGTCGCGGCATGCTACCAGTGTTAAAGACTGCGATGGAGCTGCGTATGCCACGGCAAACTGGCTGACACTGACGGCGGCGGTGCACAAATGCTGCGCAGCTAGCGCCATTCGATGGCCAACACCGCGGTTCCTGGTGTGTCCGCTGTGCCGTGCGTGTGATCATTGCTTGTACAGCCCTCTCGCAGTGTCCGGAGCAAGTATGGTGGGTCTGACACACCGGTGTCAATGTGTTCTTTTTTCCATTTCCAGGAGTGTAGATTCTAGCGGAGGCAGATCTGGAGCGTTCAATGTGAAATGTGTCAGTAAAAATATGCCACAGCTGAAATCAAGAGTAAGTGCACTAAAGGAGAACATCCGCACTAGTTATTTGACTGTCGAAGAAGAGGCAGCGATCACAGAATTATGCAACATGTGTAGCAATGTTTTCCATTTGGCTGGAGACATTTTATCTTACAAAGATAATATTAGTTACGAAATTAAACTGGTACCAGAGGCAGGAGTCTGGGTGATACGTTCGCGACACTACAGAATACCGCAATCACAAAAGGAGGTGCTCCAGCAGCGAATCGAAAAGATGTTAGGGGAGTATCAAGTAAAAGTGGTTGGAATTTTCCCTTGGTTTTAATTCCAAAGAGGATGGATGCCAGTGGAAAGCAAAAGTGGTGAATAGTCGCGAATTACAGGTGACTTAATGAGACTTCCGTAAATTCTATGTCTTCCTTGCCAAAAGTAGCCGAAGATCTTGATGATCTAGGACAGGCAAAGTTCTTATACACCTTCGACTTAGCAAAGGGTTATTATCAAGTCTTATTAGACGAACAGGATCGAGAATAGACGGGTTGCAGTACGCCGTATGGGCATTGCGAGTAAAACAGATACCCAAGGGTCTAAAAAAAATCTCCTAGCAGAATTTAGAAGTTAATAAATTCCATTTTGACAGGGCTACAAGGTGACACATTCTTCATCTATTTGAATGATGTGGTAATATTTGTCTGCTCATTAGAGGAACATAACATGTGGCTAAAGGAGGTATCCGAGAGGCTTAGACAACACAATTTAAAGCTATTGGACGCGTGTGAGTTGTTGCAAAAGCAAGTATGTTATTTGAGTCGTATTTTATAGGCCCGGGCCATGAGGTCGGATTCACAGAAGGTCAGTGTAATGAAAGAGTATCCACAACCCAAAACAACGAAGCAATTAGAGGCGTATTTAGGGCTTGTGAGATCGTACTGGCGTTTTATGAGCAACCTCACCAAAATCGTGAAGTTGCTACATGAATTATTAAAGAAGTGCCTTATACCTCGGGTGTCGAGCAGGGAAACGCTTTTCAGCATTTGAAATAGAAGCTGATGAGTCCACCTGTGAGACAGTACCTGGACTTCGTAATTATCACAGACGCTACCCAGTCACGTATTGGAGCAGTTTCAACCCAAGGAAAAATTGGAAGCGACTTATCTGTAGGGAGGATGCTGAACAAGGCAGAAAGAAGATACAGTACGACGCAAAGGGAGATGTTGGCCATTTGTTGGGCAATGAAATATTTTAGACAATACGTATTTGGAAGACAGTTCCTGATAGGTACTGACCACAAAACCCTAATATCGTTAGCACGTCAAATCTGCCAGAGAGATTGATGAAATTTAGGTTAAAGTGGAGGACCACGACTATCATATCCTGTACAAGAGTGACAAATGAAATCAAGTCACCAATGCACTCTCACGAGTGAGAGACAGCAGGGCAGTTGGTGTGCGACAAGACGGAAATGGAAACCGTGGCGCGGCCCATGGGTGCCTATTCTGTATCTTTCCGCCATTGTGCCGATCGTTTCGGTACCCAAGAGCACCGAACGGTCTAGTACTCGAATTAGAGCCCCTGCATTATTCAGTATGCATTTCGGTATCGATACCGTTCGGGTCTAGAGAACCGAGGCGCTGTTGTCGGTTCGCGTCGCGCAAGCCAACCAAAAGCAAGCGGCCGCAGATCCGCGCATGCGCACTGCAGCGCGCACAGCGCCACGAACACAAAGCGGCTAGCAGACGACACAGGCGCGCTATTCTTACGAGTACCGAAAATTGCGTTTACGTTGCCATAACGCATGATGCCGCATTCCATTGAGCTGACGTGCCCGCCTTCAACGCTGTTGCCTCCTCCTTAACAGTATCCATTTCCATGATTCCCAGCTGAAATTCACAGAAGTTTTACAGTTTCCCTGACCGCATGTTTCCATGCATGGATAATAACAATAGCGTATTTGACTGTATTCTGCAGATTGTCGTAAACTCCGCATTATTTCATCTTATTCTCATTTACACTGACATCGTGTTTTGGATTTTACGTTTCGGAAAATGAGTTAGGAACAGTGTGTAGTACCACATTGTAGTAATACATCTATAAAAGCACCCGTGAAATTGATTCTGAGAGTTCCAAAGAATAAGAAGATAAACAGAATGTGGTTATAACTCACTCCTAGAGATCAAAAATGGCTCTAAGCACTATGGGACTTAACATCTGAGGTCATCAGTCTTCTAGACTTATAACTACTTAAACCTAACTAACCTAAGGACATCACACACATCCATGCCCGAGGCAGGATTCGAACCTGCGACCGTAGCAGCAGTGCGGTTCCGGACTGAAGCACCTAGAACCGCTCCTCCACAGCGGCCAGCTCCTAGAGATCCAAATGACTAAGTAGCCCACTTCCCTTTATGATACATCAACGATTTGGGTCTTAAAAGCAAAATTGAAAAAACGCATTTTCGAGAGCTCCTGCAGCTCGTCGAAGTTTATAACATGCATCTCATGAATGAAAATGTTTCGTATATGGTGCTACAGTCTAAAAATATTAGGGTGGAGATCTTTCATCTCTATCTACTGTTGTTGAGGATTCTATCGCACATAAACAGTTGTGACAAGCAAGATTATGAAGATGACCGCTGCTAGTTACATTCTCAGTAATTTAAGTTGTGCTCTTAGATTCCTGTCTAACCGCAACTCGGAAATCGCTACATATTCGGAAAAAATGGTGAATTATTTCTGACAAGAAGAAATATAAAGGTCACTGTCGGTTGTTTCGCTCGCAAGCAATTTCATCTCCAGCAATTTCATATTTCGTTTCTTAAACACAGAAATCACGAAATCATTACTGAGTAAGTGCGCGCTTACATGTAAGTAATAACGAATATAGCAGAAAAATCTTAGCTTACTCGAATAACAATGTCTCAGAACGTGTTGCGTATATGGAGAGGGTAAAATTCTTTCACCCATCTGTGAGCGAACCCATGTCCTTTGGTATGGCATTCCCGCGCGCTAACCACTTTTTTTTTAATTCCACAAAAACAGTAACAAAAATGGCTACAATGACATGACATAAATAATGTGACCGATAATTGCACCCACAAACTACAGCATTCATAGAGTGAGGAATCATTTTCAGTCTTTAGCAGTAGCACAATTTAGCACCCTCACTGTCACCTTCAACTGGTGGCAGTTCAACATGCAAATTTTCTTCTTCAGCAGCCTGAGGTTCCTCATCGTCATTTCCCAGACCCAAATTAATCATTCAGTAATTCCTTGCTGTGTATTCCTTCCAGGATAAATTACGTGGACGGAAGAGCAGTCCCGAACATCGCAAAATCCTTCACTGCCTTTTTATTTATGTCAGTTCCAGCCTTCTAAACGCATCCATAGGGAGTTCAAGATCTTCCTTTATATCAGACACCAGATGTTTCCCGTCATATTCTTGTATCTGCTGTACTACTGATTCATTTTTCGTGTGTGACTTGCAGGTGAGGTTAGGGTCGGGAACGTGAACCAACCCATTCCCTCTCTACTAGGAATCCAGTTCCTAACCTATACCCATTCTGTTGAAGACAATTCGGAGCATGTTACCATATTACTTATTGTGATTCTCATATTTAAGTATTTTATCGAATTCATTTCCATATATATCTTGTATTCAATATGGACATCGCTCCCAATATTGTTAAAAACGTAACTTGTATATTTGCCCTTTAACCAAATCACTGCGTTATTTTTTGCCTGAGGGTAGTAACTTTCTTCTGGTCTTAAGAAAATGTTAGTCGGTACATTGTTTGCTGAAGTTGGAACACTGGTCACAAGAAACGTACATTTGCTGCCAACACAGTAGCCTTTCAGTAGGCCTTACGTTTGTATGGTCGCTGCGTAACGTCTTCTTGACATGGGTTCATACCCTGCATGTAATTCTCAAAACGCCTCTGCTCAGAATCCGTAGGCATCGTTTGTCTAGGTTCCTCTTGCGCCAATAGAAGCTTGCGATATCAGTACCTCACTGTAACCACCAGTTACTTATTTTACAAGTAGCGAGCTAGACGGTATTGGAACACAGTGTTTCAGAAGCATCCATCACGACGGATACAGATTTAGGACCGTATCAACAGTGACCACGAACTCAGTGAAGCTGCCGAAACTACATTTCTCTAATTCCTTCGGTAAATCGGTTTCACCAGTCTCAACCAGGCCACACATATCCCATTGCAATACCTGATTTGTTGCACAACAGTAAACGATTCATTTATTAAATTTGCGTTTTTCGATGCACTTCGCAAACTAGATGCACGTACGCTAAATAACAACTTTGCAGCTGGCTGTAAGTGCCCTCAAACGGGATCCAGCAAGCAGTTACAAAGCGCTTCAGGATGGGTTTCTATGGTTCGGTCATATAAACCTCATGCTAAAATGGTTTAAGACCACATAACCTATCCAATTATTAATTTTAATCGTTCTGTCGCTCAAGCCAGTGAAGTAAGCTGCAAGGAATGACATGGCGCTTCCTATGGCAGTAATCTTTTTCATGCATGCTATCAGCAATCACATTTTGCATAAATTTAGGAACCTCGGCAACAAACATCCTCGTATCTTCACCAAGGAAAAACGCAGTCGTTTCTTCGATATATGCAATTGAACAAGTTCTGTGACACACTCTCTCTCTCTATATATATCACACTATTGGGATGCAATGAACGGAAATACATAACACGACAAGAAACCGAAAGAACTACTTAATCAAATTGAAAATCTTGGAAATTGGTTAAACTGAATAAATAATTATGAAACAATTTATATCAACAGGGCAAGTGCGAGAGGAAATCACGGAAGAAACGAGGCACGCTTTTTATTAGTTGGCGAATGCCCTAAGCGAGAATAACACGTTTGAAGCTGAGCGCTGTATTACGAGATATTACCAGAGTTGTACCTTCAATAGTGGATTGCATGCAATATAGATGCAACGCAACGGATAAACCTATTTAGGTTATACCAGACGTTAGTTTACACCGTCTCTCCCCGTCATTGCTTATCACAGAGCATGAGCGAAAGAGCTCTCTCTTCCTTCGTCTTTTGCATGTGCAGTTAGGGGAAAAATACTGCTTTGTGTAGTGGACGATCTGATGAGTGATGTCACGGTGTTTTCGAAACATGAACAATGGAGCTGAATAAAAATTGAATGCGCAAGAGGGCGTGCAGCAAGACACCATCATCAATGTCTCCATCAGGCTTACAGGTAATCCTTATTGTCGTGTGGAATAGTGGCAAGATGGGTGACCGTCGTATCGCGTAAATGGACAAAGATCAAAGACTAACGATTTGCAAGGTGGCCCGAGAGAAAGGATTAGAGCATATGACTGCTTCACATTCCGAAGGACCTCTTGGGCATGAGAAAAAATCCACCGAATGATGGAGCAATGTCCACGATTCGACGCTGTTCGTACCTCTCGGAGAGAAACGAACGTGAGGCTTTCTCACGCCTTATCATTACGCTGGCTGTTTATGGGCGACATCGTACGAGCCATACCTGAAATGTTAATCATATCAATGAGTCCGTCATTTCATTCGTCAGAATCTCAGCAAAGTGGAAATGAGGTCTATTTTCATTCCGTTGTACAACTGTGATGGTGTTATCCTAACGCATACCATTCCCCAACTGCATTCCATAAATGCGCTGTTATTGTTCGTTTTTGGAACAAAATCTGCTACCAACTTTGAGAAAGAAGTACGGCACTTTCCGTATAACCCACCAAGCAGTTTTCACGAAATATCAGGGTACATACATCGCGAGTTGTGATTCCTCTACGCGATAGATGGCACTGTGGAAGCGCTGTACCATTGACCATACTACCCGTATTTAGACGCTTGCTACTCTGACTTTATACCAGATATGTTACACAGATACGTGGGACAGTACAACCGCGCCATTCTAACTATTAACGCAACTGGCTCTGATAAAGGTTTTCTTCACTTTCCACATTGCTGGCAACTGGTTAAACGCAAAGCTAGTGACTACTTTGAAGGACAGTAAAACACTGAAACTTGTTTCTGCGTCCTATCTCTTGGAAATAAATATTTGCCCCTTTCGAAGATCTGATACTCTTATATTAGGAGTTAAAAACAAAGAAACGGCATGGAATTCAGCAACAAATGGCTGTGATTTCTTTTGCGTGTCTGCTCGCTGATGTGAAGTACTTGGAGGGTTGTCTACTGAATTTATTTGCGGTGCAGGGCGGCCTGAAGGCGGTGGTGTGGACGGACTTCCTGCTGAGCGGAGTCACGCTGGCAGCCTTCATCGCGGTGCTTATCCTGGGGGTGGTGAGCGCCGGCGGCTTCGCAGAGGTGTGGCGGACCGCCGACGAGGGCGGCAGGGTCTCCTTCTTCGTGTGAGTATGCAAAGTGCGACACTGCACAGTATCATAGCAGGTAGGCTATTAGGCAATAGACTTTGCAACACGTCCATTTTTAATGGGATGACACTCTCAGAGGGTAAAATTACATCTGGCGAAACCGGACATTTGTTTCTGACAGATCTTGAGCTGATTAGCCATAGAGTTGACGCTCGGTCCTTTGGAGAGTTGTATTAAGAAATATCTGCTACTGGCCATGCGCTCCTGAGGCTTAGTCCGGTTAAATGAGAAAGAAAGAAAACAGAACACACTAGTTTGTAACACGTATGGGAATTCGATTGCTATCTACCCGACTTTTCCCTACTATTTCTGTCTATCTTATCCTCCCTCTCTCTTAGTTCGTCTCTACTTCCTTTCTCCTCTCTCCTTCTCTCTCCCACTCAATCTCCTCGTGTTCTCTCTTTCTCTCTCCCCCTTCTCTCTGTCCAACACCTCCTTTCCCCTTGCTGTGTCGATTTTCCCCTCTCCCTCTCTATTCATCTTCCACCTTCTGCCACACTCTTTCTGTCCATTATCTCCTCCACCATTTTTATGTCCATCTTTTCCTGCTCCACTCTCTCCATCACCTCCCAGCCCTTTCTCTGTCCATCTCCTCCTTTCCGATTCTTTTCTCCATTTTCTCCCCTTGCTCCACTCTCTGGCCTTATTTACTTTTCTTGCTCATTCAGATTACGTGATACTATTCTAGTCAAAACTGATAAGGCATATACAGAACTTGCGTGTTTGACTATAAAAATTTAATGTAAATCGGTAAAGAACGTTTCGAGATTTTTGGTGAAGACGTTTCCGCTTTAAAAGTTACATATTTAATTACATATTCTACATATTTAGGAAACAGGTATATAAAAACACACATTTACACCAATACTACGTTGTGTCACCATTTAGAAACAAGCGGTGAAGAATTTTCGGAGACTTACGATGTTGTAAAAAAAGACAGTCAGGTTTCATTTATATATATGTAAATGCTGGTGTTATTATACACATAAAAGTACAGGTGAAGTCGAATGCAATATTGTCTCAAAATTTCAAAAGAATATGTTTAAGACTTTCGGAGGTTCAAGATTTTGGACAAATGAACATGAAAGGTTTGCTAACTTCTTTATTAATATATATGTATTTAGATATGATATGGTGCTCCAGTAGGTCCACAAAAATGCACGTATTCGAATGCAACGTATTATCAAAATTTCAAAGAAATCAGGAAAGAATTTTCTGAGCTTTACGATTTTGTACAAACGAACATTTATATTTTTATTTATGTAGATAGTTATCTTATTATTTTTATTATTACGGTGTTAATTAATACAAGTATCAAATAATAACTTTTTACTGTACAATTTTCTGACAAGCATCTCTACTTATTGCATCCTCTTTGAGTGTACCGTCATGCTCCATTATTTCACTGACGCGGTTATTCCAAGATCACCTGCAAGGTGGTTTCAAGTCAAAACTTTTCCTAGGCCACAGATGATTTGGCATTCTCAAGAAGTGCCTATAGCACTATAACAATTTTCTTTCAGTTCTGCCTACCAGAGTTTTTTACTACAGTTTCACTTGCCATCACTCTAGTTCTTACGTCATCGTTAGCTTTTTCCTCCAGTCTTGATAGCCTGGCACTCCTTTGTAAACGATGCGTTTCTACGACTATCAGCCTTCTTTGGACGTCAGCATCTAACATTCGTAGTTCTGATCCACAGCTTAGGACCGATTCAACCACTAGCCCATCCGCTATTTTCTTATTGTTATTAGAAATATTCTTGTCCTATAAAAAAGAATTCATGCACCCTATTACTTTTCTGTTTCGCTGTATTCTATAATATACCTCCGCATTACCCAATCCACTTTTGTCAATTTATGCCCATAAGTAGCTAATTTTCTACCATTACTGCACCGTCATTGACGTGAAATTTAAAATTTCTTCAGAAAAAGAACTTAATATTTTAGTGTTAATTTGTTTTTATTCCATTTTTTAGATATAATGTAAGGTGTCAGGCAAATCCAACACCTTCCATGAAAACCCTGACATGATAAACATATCCAGTAGTATGTCACATAGCTCCGAATAAATCGTGACATTAAATTAACCAAAGTAATACGAGTAACGAGTGAGCAAATGGAATACCACAGACTAACACAAGAATGCCTAAATGCATGTCATACCTTCCCACCGTGAGACAGACGCAGTTACGAGGGGAGAAGCGAGAACAGAAGCCGAGAGCAGAACTGTGTTAAGCTGGAAGGCCCTACGATAAGGGACGGACGGACACCCACGTCGCCAGCTAACTGCTAGGACTACACCACCCGCAAGTTTTAGCGTGAGACTTTTTTCACGTCTCTGTTACGTTAGGACCACCCCCCAGCCCATGTTAAAAGCTAGAGCCCTCCAGAAGAACAGTATAGATCTTACGGTAACACAAAAAGGGCTACACCACCCGCAAGTTTTAGCGTGAGACATTTTTCGCGTCTCTGTTACGTTAGGACCACCCCCCAGCCCATGTTAAAAGATAGAGCCCTCCAGAAGAACAGTATAGATCTTACGATAACACAAAAAGGGCTCCACCACCCGCAAGTTTTAGCGTGAGACATTTTTCGCGTATCTGTTACGTTAGGACCACCCCCCAGCCCATGTTAAAAGCTAGAGCCCTCCAGAAGAACAGAATAGATCTTACGATAACACAAAAAGGGCTACACCACCCGCAAGTTTTAGCGTGAGACATTTTTCGCGTCTCTGTTACGTTAGGACCACCCCCCCAGCCCATGTTAAAAGCTAGAGCCCTCCAGAAGAACAGTATAGATCTTACGATAACACAAAAAGGGCTACACCACCCGCAAGTTGTAGCGTGAGACATTTTTCGCGTCTCTGTTACGTTAGGACCACCCCCCAGCCCATGTTAAAAGATAGAGCCCTCCAGAAGAACAGTATAGATCTTACGATAACACAAAAAGGGCTACACCACCCGCAAGTTTTAGCGTGAGACATTTTTCGCGTCTCTGTTACGTTAGGACCACCCCCCAGCCCATGTTAAAAGCTAGAGCCCTCCAGAAGAACAGTATAGATCTTACGATAACACAAAAAGGGCTACACCACCCGCAAGTTTTGGCGTGAGACATTTTTCGCGTCTCTGTTACGTTAGGACCACCCCCCAGCCCATGTTAAAAGCTAGAGCCCTCCAGAAGAACAGTATAGATCTTACGATAACACAAAAAGGGCTACACCACCCGCAAGTTTTAGCGTGAGACATTTTTCGCGTCACTGTTACGTTAGGACCACCCCCCAGCCCATGTTAAAAGATAGAGCCCTCCAGAAGAACAGTATAGATCTTAAGATAACACAAAAAGGGCTACACCACCCGCAAGTTTTAGCGTGAGACATTTTTCGCGTCTCTGTTACGTTAGGACCACCCCCCCAGCCCATGTTAAAAGATAGAGCCCTCCAGAAGAACAGTATAGATCTTACGATAACACAAAAAGGGCTACACCACCCGCAAGTTTTAGCGTGAGACATTTTTCGCGTCTCTGTTACGTTAGGACCACCCCCCCAGCCCATGTTAAAAGCTAGAGCCCTCCAGAAGAACAGTATAGATCTTACGATAACACAAAAAGGGCTACACCACCCGCAAGTTTTAGCGTGAGACATTTTTCGCGTCTCTGTTACGTTAGGACCAACCCCCAGCCCATGTTAAAAGATAGAGCCCTCCAGAAGAACAGTATAGATCTTACGATAACACAAAAAGGGCTACACCACCCGCAAGTTTTAGCGTGAGACATTTTTCGCGTCTCTGTTACGTTAGGACCACCTCCCAGCCCATGTTAAAAGATAGAGCCCTCCAGAAGAACAGTATAGATCTTACGATAACACAAAAAGGGCTACACCACCCGCAAGTTTTAGCGTGAGACATTTTTCGCGTCTCTGTTACGTTAGGACCACCCCCCAGCCCATGTTAAAAGCTAGAGCCCTCCAGAAGAACAGTATAGATCTTACGATAACACAAAAAGGGCTACACCACCCGCAAGTTTTAGCGTGAGACATTTTTCGCGTCTCTGTTACGTTAGGACCACCCCCCAGCCCATGTTAAAAGATAGAGCCCTCCAGAAGAACAGTATAGATCTTACGATAACACAAAAAGGGCTACACCACCCGCAAGTTTTAGCGTGAGACATTTTTCGCGTCTCTGTTACGTTAGGACCACCCCCCAGCCCATGTTAAAAGCTAGAGCCCTCCAGAAGAACAGTATAGATCTTACGATAACACAAAAAGGGTTACACCACCCGCAAGTTTTAGCGTGAGACATTTTTCGCGTCTCTGTTACGTTAGGACCACCCCCCAGCCCATGTTAAAAGCTAGAGCCCTCCAGAAGAACAGTATAGATCTTACGATAACACAAAAAGGGCTACACCACCCGCAAGTTTTAGCGTGAGACATTTTTCGCGTCCCTGTTACGTTAGGACCACCCCCCAGCCCATGTTAAAAGATAGAGCCCTCCAGAAGAACAGTATAGATCTTACGATAACACAAAAAGGGCTACATCACCCGCAAGTTTTAGCGTGAGACATTTTTCGCGTCTCTGTTACGTTGGGACCACCCCCCAGCCCATGTTAAAAGATAGAGCCCTCCAGAAGAACAGTATAGATCTTACGATAACACAAAAAGGGCTACACCACCCGCAAGTTTTAGCGTGAGACATTTTTCGCGTCTCTGTTACGTTAGGACCACCCCCCAGCCCATGTTAAAAGATAGAGCCCTCCAGAAGAACAGTATAGATCTTACGATAACACAAAAAGGGCTACACCACCCGCAAGTTTTAGCGTGAGACATTTTTCGCGTCTCTGTTACGTTAGGACCACCCCCCAGCCCATGTTAAAAGATAGAGCCCTCCAGAAGAACAGTATAGATCTTACGATAACACAAAAAGGGCTACACCACCTGCAAGTTTTAGCGTGAGACATTTTTCGCGTCTCTGTTACGTTAGGACCACCCCCCAGCCCATGTTAAAAGATAGAGCCCTCCAGAAGAACAGTATAGATCTTACGATAACACAAAAAGGGCTACACCACCCGCAAGTTTTAGCGTGAGACATTTTTCGCGTCTCTGTTACGTTAGGACCACCCCCCAGCCCATGTTAAAAGCTAGAGCCCTCCAGAAGAACAGTATAGATCTTACGATAACACAAAAAGGGCTACACCACCCGCAAGTTTTAGCGTGAGACATTTTTCGCGTCTCTGTTACGTTAGGACCACCCCCCAGCCCATGTTAAAAGATAGAGCCCTCCAGAAGAACAGTATAGATCTTACGATAACACAAAAAGGGCTACACCACCCGCAAGTTTTAGCGTGAGACATTTTTCGCGTCTCTGTTACGTTAGGACCACCCCCCAGCCCATGTTAAAAGATAGAGCCCTCCAGAAGAACAGTATAGATCTTACGATAACACAAAAAGGGCTACACCACCCGCAAGTTTTAGCGTGAGACATTTTTCGCGTCTCTGTTACGTTAGGACCACCCCCCAGCCCATGTTAAAAGATAGAGCCCTCCAGAAGAACAGTATAGATCTTACGATAACGCTAAAAGGACCACACCAGCTGCAAGTTTTAGCGTGAGACTTTTTCGCTTCTCTGTTACGTTGCAAACCTTAAAAACATTGCCCCACCACGAAAAGTATAACGTTTCTCATTGGATAGAGCTTAAGGTTAACATTGAGACCCTGATTGGTCAGATGAAAACACAGCCAGATAGTTTTTTTTAAACCAACTTCGGTAAATTGTAGTAAGGAGAAGTTAGAAGAGAGTTGCTTCCGAGAGGGCGAGCTGGACGGAGCTGCGCTGTCCACCGCCCCCTGACGAACACCGACAAGGTAATGAACGCATGCGATGCCGCATAACAGCGCATAAAACTTCACTCAGAACTGCAGAAGTCGCATCTGTTAAACCCCTTTTTGCGTAATACTAGTGTCGATCGTCAATTAAAGCTCATGGTGTTCACATTTGCCACTTGAAGTAAAAATCTGAAATGAGACGATTTTTCTGTCATATAGTTATTGAGAAGTCACATCAGCCACTGTAATTTACGACAAGTTATATAGGTAATTAAAGATAATTGAGGGTCACTGTAGACCATTTTGATAGTTGTCTCTTTTGTGAAACTTAATTTAAACCTAGATTATAGATGTGATATGGCATAGGTCATCCTTCGATCCATTGTAGAACTTGGAAACCCATTCAGGGAATATTCGTTCACATTTTTGTTGAACGCAGTCGGTTTTTACCATCCTGTATTAAAACATTTCCTTTTATCAATAGTGCAATTTATAAACGATGTTTTGTGAGTAGAATAAAATTTCCAGTGGTAAACTTAACTGCTTTTTCGACGTTATTTTACCAGCTAACTAAAAATAGGAAAGCCTTGAACCCCTTCCACTAAACTTAGTTAGTATTAAGAGTCCTTTACAGGGAGTGCAGTGGAGCTGACGCTGAAATCATTAAGTATGTGGTTATATCATCGCTAGTCTCACTGAACTCTTCTGAATTCTACATGTCATGTGTGGTCTGACGTCTCCTTACCAGCAACAGGTCCCAGGTTCAAACTAGTCAATTCCCTAAAAATCACACTCAGAGCGTCGTTGCGCGAAGGTGGTAGGGAGACACGATATAGAACAAACAGACACCACGCAGAATGTTTAGAATAACTAATAATTTATACATTCTTTTTGGGATAAACTTTAAAGTTATTAACCTACAATTATCAGTTATTCCGTTTTTATTAGTCCTTAGTTGTCATATTTCTGACATAAACGTATCATGAACTCAAGATCGTATTCACCTCGTCATAGGATGGCTTGATCATGAGAACAACCATACGAAAACAACTGCACATCGTCCTAATGTATTCCCAGTTTGCGAGCCTTCCCTTTACATTTTCGAACCTCAGGAAGTTCTTACAGACCACCGATCCAACCCGCAAATAGGAGAACAAGGATTTGACACGAGGGTTTAGTACCCTAGGACGGTTGACTACACTACGTCTAAAGAGACCACCTCCTACGATAAGACTTTGTTAAGAATTAGCAATAAACTAACCATCAGCCATTAAGGAAACACTGTAAACGCTATCGAAGGAAAATTTGGTCTAAGATCAATTCGATTTTAGACGGAATACTTGTGCTACCATTGCAAAAAGACTCTTGCTAATTGTGGGCGAGATGTTTATAGAAAATGGAAGAGATCGATGTATGTGTATTTTACATACCTGGTTAAGTCATTTAATGATGTGGCTTGGGATAAGCTTGCAATTAATACTCGGGAAAAGAGAGTGGAGCACTTACGAACTTACTAAATATCGTCGATGAGAATTATTATTGCCTATACAAACCGAAACATACTTCATGGGCATTTAACTGAAACCATCTGAACAGCATTACCAGCAATTACCCTAATTTTTATTGCACCCCGAGGAGCAAGTGCCAGCTGCACAGAACCAAGAAAGTAACACAAGGTTTCTGACTGTGTCCTAACCTTCGTCAGTCTGTACTTGGAAAATAGGATTGACTCTTGATGACAAGGGGGTAAAAGCTGAAGGTTTTTATATGAGGTGATAGGAGAGGAAGGAAGAAGTTTCAGAACCTTGACAATGTGCTGGAAAGCAACAGGTGCGGTAACTGGAGACGCAGGAACTGGAGACGCAGTAAGACTTGGCATCACAGCAGATGTCAAGGAAGACAGTGGCCAACACGTGAGGTGGCTGCGTCCGCTGACACGATACATCTATCAAATACAGCGGATGGACGCTTGTCAGTCGCTCTCGCGTTTGGTCTATGAAACCTTTCTTTACGCGCCATTCTAAGTCCGACTTTGCTTTTGTGCTTAATGGATTTTGCCCACACTCTGGACCAGTTTATAAAGCTTGTCGACCAGATTTGCCTTTGGATTCAAAAACTTCCATGAAGATATAATTCAACACGTCGCCCGTAACCAGACAAAATCGACAGTCAAAGGTAATTTACGGAGCACAACAGGGAAGTGTGGCAGGAGGAAAGTACAACGCTAGAAGACCGTGCCGATTTGCCGAATGTCCCGCAGAAAATTGATGAATGGTGCAGGTTCTCGCAGCTGACCCTGAATGTGAATAAATGTACCACTTCCGCATACATAGAAAAGAAATCCACCGATGTGGATGTATACTTCCGTATAATGACCGACTGAGGGACTAGTGTCTACCGTAAAATGTCTAGAAATACCTATCCAAATCGACCTTAAGTGGGACGACCACATAAAACAAGATGGCTATTCATACCCGAAAACCGAGCGAGATGGAGCAGTGGTTAGACACTGGACTCGCATTCGGGAGGACGACGGTTCAATCCCGCGTCCGGCCGTCCTGATTTAGGTTTTCCGTGATTTCCCTAATTCGCTCCAGGCAAATGCCGGGATGGTTCCTTTCAAAGGGCACGGCCGACTTCCTTCCCCGTCCTTCCCTAATCCGATGAGACCGATGACCTCGCTGTCTGGTCTCCTTCCCCAAACAACCCAACCCCAATACAAAACAAACAACAAAACACACCCGAAATCTATATATGCTAGAGCAATAAAAACCAATTGGAGTGCGAGTGACTGCTGTGTGCCGCTGTTTCCTTATATTCTACGGTCGCTGTGAACAACAGTTCCTTATGGAATCAAAGTTGGTACAAAGTAGCAAAAGCAGACGCCAGACTGAGATTCATAGGAAGAATTTTCAGAAAATGAAACTCGTCAACGAAGAAAGTGGCTTATAAGACGATAGTTCGACCGATTCTTGAGTGTTGTTCAACAATGTGGGATCCTGGACAGGTAGGTCACGGGATCGTTTTGTCGGCGCGACAAAGTTACAGAGACGTTCAACAAACTTGAGTGGTAGACGTTACATGAGAGGTGTTGTGCATCACTAACAAGTTTGATAGTGAATATCCGAGAGAAAACTTCCCGGAAAGAGCCGAAAAACACATTAACTCCTCCAAAATACGTCTCGTGATATAACCACAACAACAGAATTCGAGAAATTAGAGATAATACAGAAGCTTACCGACCGTCATTCTTCCCATGCGCCATTCGCAAGTGAAACAGGATATGAGGGATCAGTTAATGGAACCAAAAGCCACACATAGCTGGATGTATGAGCATGATGTAGATGTACTCTATGTAATCAAAAGTATCCTGATACCTGGCTAGAAATGACTTACAAGTTCGTGACGCCCTCCGTCGGTAATGCTGGAATTCAATATGGTGTTGGCCCACTCTTAGCCTTTATGACAGCTTCCATTCGCTTAGGTACACGTTTAATCGATTGCTCGAAGGCTTCTTGGGGAACGGCAGCCCGTTCTTCACAGAGTGCTGCCCTGAGGAGAGGTATCGATGTTGGTCGGTGAGGTCTGGCACGAAGTCGGCGTTTCAAAACATCCCACAGGTGTTCCATAGGGTTCAGGACAGGGTTCTGTGCAGGCCAGCCCATTACTGGGATGTTATTGTAGCGTAACCACTCCACCACAGGCCATGCATTAAGAACTGGTGCTCGATCGTGTTGAAAGATGCAGTCGCCATCTCCGAACTGCTCTTCAACAGTGGGAAACCAGAAGGTGTTTAAAACATCAATATAGGAATGTGCTGTGATAATGCCAAGCAAAACCACACGGGAT
Organism: Schistocerca americana; assembly: GCF_021461395.2. Taxonomy (NCBI): domain Eukaryota; kingdom Metazoa; phylum Arthropoda; class Insecta; order Orthoptera; family Acrididae; genus Schistocerca; species Schistocerca americana. The sequence goes on along the minus strand of NC_060122.1, from coordinate 203,690,707 downwards.
GCAAGACCCCTCCATGAAAAGCACGACCACATCATAACAACACCACATCCGATTTTTGCTGTAGGCACTACACACGCTGGCAGATGACGTTCACCGGGCATTCGCCATGTCCACATCCTGCCATCGGATCGCCACATTGTGCACCGTGATTCGCCACTCCATACAACGTTTTCCCACTGTTCAGTCGTCCAATGTTTACGATCCTTACACAAAGAGAGGCGTCATTTGGCATTTACCGGCGTGATGTGTGGCTTATGAGCAGCCGCTCAACCACGAAATCCAAGTCTTCTCACCTCCCGCCTAACTGTCGTAGTACTTGGACTGGATCCTTATGCAGTTTGGAAATCCTTTGTGATGGTCTGGATAGATAGCTGCCTATTACACATTACCACCCTCATCAACCGTCGGTGACCCCTGTCAGTCAAACAGAAGAGGTCGACCTGCACGCTTTTGTGGTGTACGTGTCCTTTCACGCTTCCACTTCACTATCACATCGGAAACAGTGTACCTAGGGATGTTTAGAAGTGTGGAAATCTCGCGTACAGACGTATAACACAAGTGGCACCCAATCACCTGATCACTTTCGAAGTCCGTGAGTTCCGCAGAGCTCTCCATTTTGCTCTCTCACGATGTCTAATGACTACTGAGGTCACTGATCTGGAATACCTGGCAGTAGGTGGCAGCACAATGCACCTAATATGAAAAACGTATTTTGTGGGGGTGTCGGGATACTTGCGTTGTTGTTGCGTCCGTTTTCAATTTTATATCACTTTACGATGGTTGGGTTACATATCCAGCCACTTTCACACATCGGATGATGTTCCAAAAGCGTGAAACGCGCCACTGATATTAACCATGACTGGTTTTGTTTTGAAATGATGTAGATAAACGTAGATGAACGTCGCTTCAAGACAGTTGTTCACCGTGGGAATGTTATGGCTGTTAGTGTGGTACTGTGTCAACTACTTATCGGAATTCAAGAACTACTGTACTCACCCAAGTCCCGAAAAATGTGAGAATTATCGCACAATCAGCTTAACATCTCATGCATCAAAGTTACTGAAAATAATAATACCGGGTGATCAAAAGGTCAGTATAAATTTGAAAACTGAATAAATCACGGAATAATGTAGATAGAGAGGTACAAATTGATGAACATGCTTGGAATGACATGGGGTTTTATTAGAACCAAAAAAATACAAATGTTAAAAAAATGTCCGACAGATGGCGCTTCATCTGATCAGAATAGTAATAATTAGTATAACAAAATAAGACAAAGCAAAGATGATGTTCTTTACAGGAAATGCTCATTATGTCCACCATCACTCCTCAACAATTGCTGTAATCCAGGAATAATGTTGTGAACAGCACTGTAAAGCATGTCCGGAGTTATGGCGAGGCATTGGCGTCGGATGTTGCTTTTAGCATCCCTAGAGATGTCGATCGATCACGATACACTTGCGACTTCACGTAACCCCACAGTCAATAATCACACGGACTGATGTCAGGGGACCTGGGAGGCAAGCATGACGAAAATTGGCGGCTGAGCACACGATCATCACCAAACGACGCGCGCAAGAGATCTTCCACGCGTCTAGCAATACCTTGCTTTTTTTTTGTTCTAATAAAACCCCATGTCATTCCAAGCATGTGTGTCAATTTTTACCTCTCTATCTACATTATTCCGTGGTTTATTAAGTTTACAAATGTATGCTGATTTTTTGATCACCCGGTATAAGAAGAATGGAAAAGAAAGCTAAGGATTTGCTAGACGACGATCAGTTTGGCTTTACGAAAGATGATTTATTTATTTAATCGTGTCTGAGCTACATCTGTAATTAATTAATACGCTATATATACTAGATTACAAATACAAGTAAATGATAGTTATTCATTCATATATACATTCGTGATCTTCACATATCGTAAGTCGTCATTACTGTCTAAAGCAAGGCTCATATCTCTCTCCAGTGTTCGGCACACTTCACTGCAGCGTCGTTGGCCAACCACAGGTCTTGGAAAGTGCATGGGGCCAGCAAAGATGGACAGGTCAGCAGGTGTGTCATGGTTTGTTTTCATCCACATTGGCAGGACTCTTCTTCGGCGTATCCCCACTTGATCAGGTTATCCTGAGATCTTTCCATTTGACACCTAAGTCTATTTAGGCTCTTCCAGACTCTCCATTCCAATTGTGATCCAGCAGGAAGTTTTTCTTTAATGTTCCAACTTTTCAGACTGCCCTTATTCAATTTCTGTTTCCACATTGATTCTCTAGTTGTAGACTGACTTTCGGTTAGTGGACGTTCAACTTTTATGAAGTCTTTCCTAGATTTAAGTCTTGCCTCCGCTTCCTGATGTGCGTACAGGGGATGTCTTCTATCTTCGCACTGCCTGCTTCGTTCGGTCATCGCCAACGTTTGCCGTCTGATCTGTGGGGGGGCTATTCCAGAACACATATAAAGGAGATCACGGTTTGTAGGCTTCAGGCATCCCGTGATTAATCGACATGAGGCATTCAGTGCTGCGTCTAGCTTCTGAGCATGTGTCGATCTTCTCCAGACGGGGCAACGAAACATGATGTCACCAGAGAGGCAGTTCTGACAATGCGGTTGACAATGGAAGCAAGACTGAAGAAAGATCAAGGCACTTTCATAGGATTTGTCGACGTGAGAAAGGCGTTAGATAGTATCAAATGGTGCAAGGCGTTCGAACTCCTGAAAAGTTGGGGTAAGCTATACGAAAAGACGGAATGACGGAAATAAAAGACACGTTAAAGAGGGGGATTAATATTCAAGTTGAAAGATATCAGTGATACGATTCGTGATGACAGTGCTATCCTCAGTAAAAATGGGGAAGAATTACAGGATGTATTGAATGGAATGAACAGTCTAGCGAGTGTAGAACATGAATTGAGAGTGAATCGAAGAAAGAAGTATGCGGAGTAGTACTAACGAGAACAGCGAGGAACTTAATATCAGAGTTTGGGATAAGAAAGTAGGCAAAGGAGTTGTGCTATCCAGTCAGCAAAATAATTCATGACGGACGGGGCTAGGAGGACATAAGAAGCTCATTAGCACTAACAAAAAGGTCATTCTTGGCCAAGAGAAGTCTACCAGTATCAAACGTAGATCTTAATTTGAAGAAGGAATTTCTGAGAATGTGCTTTTGGGGCACACCATTGTATAGTAGTGGGACACGGACTGTGAGAAAAATAGAACAGAAGAGAATCGAAGCCTTCGTGATGTGGTGCGAGAGAGGAATGTTGAAATTTAGGTAGACTGGTAAGGTCAGGAATGAGGAAGCACTCCGCAGAATCCTCGAGGAAAGAAGCATATGGAGAGCAATGAGTAGAAGAAGGGCCAGGATGGCTCAACATCTATTAAGATATTAGAAAGTTACTTTAGTGGTCCAAGAGGGAGCTACAGAGAGTAAAAACTGCAGATGAAAACAAATTGGAACACAGAAGCGCTAAAGAAACTGGTATATGCATGCATATTCAAATACAGAATACGGCGCTGCGGTCGCCGACGCCTATGTAAGACAAGTGTCTGGCGCAGTTGTTAGAACGGTCACTGCTGCTACAATGACAGGTTACGAAGATTTAATTGAGTCTGAACGTAGAATTGTAGGCCAGTTTGGGTACCCTTCACGATTGCACGACACAAAGCCTTACGCCTCACCTGGGCCCGTCAACACTGTCATCGGGCTACTGATTACTGGGAAGTTGTTGCCTGGTTGGACGAATCTCGTTTCAGATTGTATCGAGCGGATGGAATTCTACAGGTTTGGAGACAACCTCAAGAATCCATGGACCCTGCATGTCAGCAGGGGTTTGTTCGCTGGTGGAGGCTCTGTGCTGGTGTGGGGCGTTTGCAATTGGAGTGATATGGGACACCTGATACATCTAGATACGACTCTGACAGGTGACACGTACGTAAACATATTGTCTGATCAGTTGCACCCATTCATGTCTACTCTGCATTCCGACGGACTTGGGAAATTTCAGCAGGACAATGTGACACCCCACACGTCCAGAATTGCTACAGAGTGGCTCCAGAAACAATATTGTGAGTTTAAATACTTCTGCTGCCCACCAAACTCCCCTGACATGAACATTAATGAGCATGACTGGGATGCCTTGCAGTGTGCTATTCAGAAGAGATCTCCAGCCGCTCGTACTCTTACGGATTTATGGACAGCGCTTCAGGATTCATGATTTCAATTTCCTCCAGTTCTACTTCAGACATTTCATATTGCGGCACTTCTGGGTGCTCGCGGGGGGCCTATACGATGTTACGCAGGTGCACCAGTTTCTTTGGCTCTTCAGTGAATATCCGTCATGTAACTGAGGACGCCGTTTTCCATGTGCTACCTGTCGGAAGAACTAGAAAAAAACTCCTTGATCAAAAAGGTGAGGAAAGCCCTAGATGGGATTTCTGACTGCATTGAGCTCACTGGACGACAGTTTTCTGGATTAATTCTGTACCCTGCTAAAGGACGCGCGTGATAATAGCTTTCTTTTGGACACTGGGTCGTGTTTTGTACAAGTGATCTGCGGTATGATATCGTTAAAATGGAAGCTAACGCAGCTTCATGTTCTGCAATAGGGACACCATCGGTCAAAGTAGGAATATTTAATTTCAGTGTTTTTATCTGTTTCCCACTAATTTTCTGTGCTTGTTGGGGAAGTGAAATGGGGGAGTACTTTTGTGTCTTCCATTGTAAGGAACATTTGATAATGTACTGGGTGATCAAAAAGTCAGTATAAGTTTGAAAACTGAATAAATCACGGAATAATGTAGACAGAGAGGTACAAATTGACATCCATGCTTGGAATGACATGGGGTTTTATTAGAACCAAAAAAATTCACAAGTTCAAAAAATGTCTGACAGATGGCGCTTCATCTGATCAGAATAGCGATAATTAGCATAACCAAGTAAGACAAAGCAAGGATGATGTACTTTACAGGAAATGCTCAATACGTCCACCATCATTCCTCAACAATAGCTGTAGTCGAGGAATAATTTTGTGAACAGCACTGTAAAGCATGTCCGGAGTTATGGTGAGGCATTGGTGTCGGATGTTGTCTTTGAGCATCCCTAGAGATGTCGGTCGATCACGATACACTTGCGACTTCAGGTAACCCCAAAGCCAATAATCGCACGGACTGAGGTCTGGGAACCTGGGAGGCCAAGCATGACGAAAATGGCGGCTGAGCACACGATCATCACCAAACGACGCGCGCAAGAGATCTGTCGGACAATTTGTGACTTTAGTTTTTTTTGTCTTAATAAAACCCCATTTCATTCCAGGCATGTGTCGATTTTTACCTCTCTATCTACATTATTCCGTGGGTTATTAAGTTTTCAAATTTATACTGACTTTTTGATCACCCGGTATATCAGCATTTTTGTTATTTCTTTGCACCACTCAGACGAATTCTGCTTGAAGATAACTAACGACGAATTTTTCCCCCTTAAAGATAGCGACTCTAACGCTTAGCGGCGTATTATGTAAGTGATTATTTTTGTTTACTTACTAGTTGTAAACTTCAAAACGCCAGTCCTTTCTGGAGGTAAGAATTAGTCGTTGCATTTTGAATTATTTTCCTGCATATTTCAGTCGTGAAAGAATGCGTTAGTAGCTCCACTTTCAGGATGCAAATCACGTTTGCTTTAAATACACGCTGTAAAGCTCATGAGCGTTGGTTACCTTTGTGACTGGACTTCGTAAGCTGATGGTAGTCAATAACGCCTTTAAGGCAACAAAGACGCTAGTATCAACACCTCACAGAGTTTCAAAGACGTAAAGTAATAGGGCTGCGAGAAGCTGGATGTTCCTTCTGCGATACTGCAGAAAGGCCTGGCAGAAATGTAACCGTTATATATGACTGCTGGCATCGGTGGTCACGAAAACGTATGGTCTCAAGAGGACCGAGTGTGGACGTCTACGTGGCACTACCGAGAAGGAAGAATATCGCGTTCGGCCCATGGCTCCGGCACATTTTACTGTATGTGCAGCAGTTGGCACCACAGTGACACAACGAACTGTTACAAGTCGGTTACTTCAAGAACAGCTCCAAGTTAGACGCACTACGAGGGCTGTCCAGAAAGTAAGTTACGATCGGTCGCGAAATGGAAACGACTATGAAAATCCGATAAAGCTTTGCAAAGATGTGTTGGGCAGTGTCTCTAGTATGATTCTAGGTAGAATTACGTCGCTCTTTTCATTCCTGAGCTCTTAGTGAGCGCGTGAAGATGTTATAGAAAATAATGTCTCCCGCCAAGTACGAGGGCCTGGTGAGAATTTTCCCCTGAAGCTATGCAACCAACATTACATGACTGTCGTGCGGTTTCTTCTTCAAGACAATTCTCAGCCTCATTCTGCAGTGGCAATGAAGATGTTCCTGCATCGTTTCAATTGGAAATGTTTGGTTACCCACAATACAGCCCGTAATTGTCTCCCACTGAGTTTCGTCTCTGCTCAAACGAACCGCTGGCTATGAAGACAACATTTTGGCACAGACAATGAGCTTTGGGCCAGCGTAGAGAATTGGCAGAAAGCACTGGTGGCTGCCTTCTAAGATGAGGGTATTGGAAAGTTGGTACAACGCTACGACGAATGTCTGAGTCAGAACGGCGACTACGTAGAGAAGTAGCTGAAAGGTGTAGCTAACTGTTACAAATGAAACATTTCTGATTTTCACTGTGATTTTCATTTCTCGATCAATCGTAACTTACTTTCTGGACAGCCCTCGTATATCGTACCTTTCGCTCAGACCAAAACACCGCTATTTGCAACTTCAGTGGTATCAAGCGAGAGCTCGATGGAGGTCAGGGTGGAAGTCTGCTGTTTTTTCTGATGAAAGCTGGTTCTGCTTCGACGCCAGTGATGGCCGTGTGTCCGTTAGAAGAAGGCCAGAGGAGTGCCTGCAGCCAACTTGTTGATAGACACACTGGATCTACACCTGGCGTTATGGTCTGTGGTGCAATTTCGTATGACAGCAGGAGAACTCTCGTAGTTGTCCCAAGCACCTTGACTGCATATCTGAAAGTCAATCTGATGATTCGACATGTTGTGCTGCCATTCATGAACAGCATTCCTGGGGGTGTTTTCCAAAAGGACAAAGTTCGCCTGCATGTCACTGTTGTGACACAACATGCTCCACGCAGTGTCGATAAGTGGCCTTGGTATGTTCGATCATCATATCTGGCTCAGATCGATCACATATCGGACGTCGTCGTACGACAGTTCCAGCGTCATCCACAACCAGCATTATCAGTCCCTGTATTGAGCGACCAATTGCAAAAACATGGAACTCCCTTGCACAATCAGGCATCCCGCACCTCTAAAACACAGTTTACCTGCATTTAACTTTTGCAACAGCTTATCTCGCGCTTACGTTAACATTCCATGGAATGTTTATCACTTAAATATGTTACCTAGACAAAAGTATTGCCGAATTTTCGTGATCCTACATTAATTAGTTTTTCGTGTTGCTATTTCTTTTCGATGTCCATGTATTTTGTATTGGTAGAGCTTTTGCCCGCAAAAGGCAAAAGTCCCGAGTTCGAGTCTCAGTCCGGCACACAGTTTTAATCTGCCAGGAAGTTTCATATCAGAGGACACTCTGCTGCAGAGTGAAAATCTCATTCTGCGTGTATTTTGTGTTTTGCGCAAAGGAAAGGAACATGAAAACAAAAATCTTAGCAGGCATTACGATAATAGCCTAAATTTTATATATCTTGAAAGTAGCTGAAATGGCTTGCGAATGTGCTACCATCAAAGGTGCACTGGTTGTACAATACTGGTACAAAATTAATGGGCAAGATGCTGAAACTGAAGGTTTGTTTGGCGTACTACACAAAAAAAAAAAAAAAAAAAATGCTAGAGACTTCCGAAATCTAATGCATGTGAGCATTGCTAAAAATTAACGGTTCATATCGTATAAAGTGAAGCGGTATCACAACGAAGGAGTAAAGGTATACGAGAGGCATAGGAACTACAGTTGCTAGGATTCCTAGGATACGCGAACCGTTGTAGTAGTATACTAGAAAACTGGAGAGAACAACAAAGAGTGTCAAACAAAAAATCGAGGATGGGGTCAGAATTGCAAAGACTTGTTTTGCTTGGATAGGAAAACTTGGGTGACCACTGCAAAGCAAACAACAAATTCAAATGTGTGTGATTTCCTAAGGGATCAAACTACTGAGATCATCGGTCCCTAAAATTTTTTTTTTGTTGTTAATGAGTCTACTGACTGGTTTCATGCGGCCCGCCACGAATTCCTTTCCTGTGCTAACCTCTTCATCTCAGAATAGCACTTGCAACCTACGTCCTCAATTATTTGCTTTACGTATTCCAATCTCTGTCTTCCTCTACAGTGTTTGCCCTCTACAGCTCCCTCTAGTACCATGGAAGTCATTCCCTCATGTCTTAGCAGATGTCCTATCATCCTGTCGCTTCTCCTTATCAGTGTTTTCCACATATTTCTTTCCTCTCCCATTCTGCGTACAACCTCCTCATTCCTTACCTTATCAGTCCACCTAATTTTCAACATTCGTCTATTGCACCACATCTCAAATGCTTCGATTCTCTTCTGTTCCGGTTTTCCCACAGTCCATGTTTCACTACCATACAATGCTGTACTCAAACGTACATCCTCAGAAATTTCTTCCTCAAATTAAGGCCGGTATTTGATATTAGTAGACTTCTCTTGGCCAGAAATGCCTTTTTTGCCATAGCGAGTCTGCTTTTGATGTCCTCCTCGCTCCGTCCGTCATTGGTTATTTTACTGCCTAGGTAGCAGAATTCCTTAACTTCATTGACTTCGTGACCATTCTACTACTTCTCATTACCTTCGTCTTTCTCCGATTTACTCTTAAACCATACTGTGTACTCATTAGACTGTTCATTCCGTTCAGCAGATCATTTAATTCTTCTTCACTTTCACTCAGGATAGCAATGTCATCAGCGAATCGTATCATTGATATCCTTTCACCTTGTATTTTAATTCCACTCCTGAACCTTTCTTTTATTTCCATCATTGCTTTCTCGATGTACAGATTGAAGAGTAGGGTCGAAAGGCTACAGCCTTGTCTTACACCCTTCTTAATACGAGTACTTCGTTCTTGATCGTCCACTCTTATTATTCCCTCTTGGTTGTTGTACATATTGTATATGACCCGTCTCTCCCTATAGCTTACCCCTACTTTTTTCAGAATCTCGAACAGCTTGCACCATTTTATACTGTCGAACGCTTTTTCCAGGTCGACAAATCCTATGAAAGTGTGTTGATTTTTCTTTAGCCTTGCTTCCATTATTAGCCGTAACGTCAGAATTGCCTCTCTCGCCCATTTACTTTTCCTAAAGCCAAACAGATCGTCACCTAGCGAATTCTCAATTTTCTTTTCCATTATTCTATATATTATTCTTGTAAGCAGCTTTGATGCATGAGCTGTTAAGCTGATTGTGCGATAATCCTCGCACTTGCCAGCTCTTGCCGTCTTCGGAATTCTGTGGATGATGCTTTTCCGAAAGTCAGATGGTATATCGCCAGACTCATATATTCTACACACCAACGTGAATAGTCGTTTTGTTCCCACTTCCCCCAGTGATTTTAGAAATTCTGATGGAATGTTATCTATCCCTTCTGCCTTATTTGACCGTAAGTCCTCCAAAGCTCTTTTAAATTCCGATTCTAATACTGGATCCCCTATCTCTTCTAAATCGACTCCTGTTTCTTCTTCTATCACATCAGACAAATCTTCACCCTCATAGAGGCTTTCAATGTATTCTTTCCACCTATCTGCTCTCTCATCTGCATTTAGCAGTGGAATTCCCGTTGCACTCTTAATGTTACCACCGTTGCTTTTGTCACCGAAGGTTGTTTTGACTTTCCTGTATGCTGAGTCTCTCGTTCCGAGAATCATATCTTTTTCGATGTCTTCACATTTTTCCTGTAGCCATTTAGTCTTAGCTTCCCTGTACTTCCTATTTAATTCATTCCTCAGCGACTTGTATTTCTGTATTCCTGATTTTCCCGGAACATGTTTGCACTTCCTTTCATCAATCAACTGAAGTATTTCTTCTGTTACCCATGGTTTCTTCGCAGCTACCTTCTTTGTACCTATGTTTTTCTTCCCAACTTCTGTGATGGCCCTTTTTGGAGATGTCCATTCCTCTTCGACTGTACTGCCTACTGCGCTATTCCTTATTGCTGTATCTATAGCGTTAGAGAACTTTAAACGTATCTCGTCATTCCTTAGTACTTCCGTATCCCACTTATTTGCGTATTGATTCTTCCTGACTAATGTCTTGAACTTCAGCCTTCTCTTCATCACTACTATATTGTGATCTGAGTCTATATCTGCTCCTGGGTACGCCTTACAATCCAGTATCTGATTTCGGAATCTCTGTCTGACCATGATGTAATCTAATTGAAATCTTCCCGTATCTCCCGGCCTTTTCCAAGTATACCTCCTTCTCTTGTGATTCTTGAACTGGGTATTCGCTATTACTAGCTGAAACTTGTTACAGAACTCAATTAGTCTTTCTCCTCTTTCATTCCTAGTCCAAAGCCCATATTCTCCTGTAACCTTTTCTTCTACTCCTTCCCCTACAACTGCATTCCAGTCGCCATGACTATTAGATTTTCGTCCCCCTTTACATACTGCATTACCCTTTCAATATCCTCATACACTTTCTCTATCGGTTCATCTTCCACTTGCGACGTCGGCATGTATACCTTAACTATCGTTGTCGGTGTTGGTCTGCTGTCGATTCTGATTAGAACAACCCGGTCACTGAACTGTTCGCAGTAATACACCCTCTGCCCTACTTTCCTATTCATAACGAATCCTACACCTGTTATACCATTTTCTGCTGCTGTTGATATTACCCGATACTCATCTGACCAGAAATCCTTGTCTTCCTTCCACTTCACTTCACTGACCCCTACTATATCTAGATTGAGCCTTTGCATTTCCCGTTTCAGATTTTCTAGTTTCCCTACCAAGTTCAAGCTTCTGACATTCCACACCCCGACTCGTAGAACGTTATCCTTTCGTTGATTATTCAATCTTTTTCTCATGGTAACTTCCCCCTTGGCAGTACTCTCCCGGAGATCCGAATGGGGGACTATTCCGGAATCTTTTGCCAATGGAGAGATCATCATGACACTTCTTCAATTACAGGCCACATGTCCTGTGGATACACGTTACGTGTCTTTAATGCAGTGGTTTCCATTGCCTTCTGCATCCTCATGTCGTTGATCATTGTTGATTCTTCCGCCTTTAGGGGCAATTTCCCACCCCTAGGACAAGAGAGTGCCCTGAACCTCTATCCGCTCCTCCGCCCTCTTTGACAAGGCCGTTGGCAGATTGAGGCTGACTTCTTATGCCGGAAGTCTTCGGCCGCCAATGCTGATTATTTATCAAAATTTAGGCAGTGGCGGGGATCGAACCCGGGACCGATGACGTTTTGATTATGAACCAAAGACGCTACCCCTAGACCACGGGTACACTAGACTTACACACTTACACACTACTTAAACTAGTTTATGCTAAGAGCAACACACGCAGCCATGCCCGAGGGAGGACTCGAACCTCCGATGAGGGGGGGGGGGGGGGGGGGGGGCGGGGACGCATTCCGTGACATGGTGCCTCAAACCGCGCGGCCACTCCGCGCTGCTACAACACTTTGACAGTAAGTTGGAAAATTCTTGGAAGGTAATGGCTCCACTGCTTAAAATTTATGACGACGCTTTCTACTTATAAATCTTCTGTTAGTGCAGCTGTAGTTTCTAAAGCCACCTCAGAAATTGATTTCATTCATCTTCCACGTAACGTGATTTACATTTGAACTATATGTATGGTATGGGAATTTCGTGCGAGATGCATTCTGTCTACTATCCCCGAAAGAGAGCGAGAGCACAGGAGTTTGAATATCTGCAGAGGAATGGGATATTGTTTGTAGGCTTCTTATTTTAAAGGTGAATACTACCTACAGTTAAAAATGGAGGGGATTTAAGCCCTAACGTCCCGTCAACACGAAAGTCTATTTAGTCGGAGCAACCGTTCGAAAAGTTAATGACAGTAAGAAAATTCGAAGTGTCGATGGGAACCACTCTTATTTTGACTAGAGAAATCACTGGGATCTTACTTGAGCACTGTTATCAAGGACGACTAGTGGGAGTCTGGAATATTAACCAGGCCCCCAACAGGTTCCGTTCTGTAGTTTGTTTCTGACTAATTGATTACACGTGTTACTGAAGCAGTAAACACCTGCTTACTAGAATGTTTTTACAAAAGTACAGGAAACGTCGCAGTCGAGACGATATCAGTTTGTTTCCTTGGACCACTATCGATTTCCTTCTGTCCTTACCTTACAGAACGGGCAATGTTACTAGCAGTCGCATGAAGTTCATTTGTATCTAAGAGAACGGATAACTGTGCAAATAATAGCTGTAGTATTTGCTGCGTGCTGCATACATACAAGTTTATCTTAGAGACAACTTATCATCGTTAGTAGGCGACTCGTCTACATTCGGGAAGCAATGAAAAATGTTGAACAGTATTTAATCCGTTTGTATAGAAATTAATTAATTACTCATTTAAGCTTCATTTCGCAGGACCCTGGCTGGCTTCACCTTTGGCATAATCCTCATGAAGGTCATCAGCGTCTTTACTGGGTTTCTGCTCTATGCCATCTACCGCGACTGTGATCCTGTTAAAACCCATGTAAGTGCTATGCAGTATTTAGAAGTCTTCTGACTCAAATACTTTAGTTGAATATTGTTAGCTTGGTGTGTCAGTGCATTATCTCATGAATTTGGGTATATGAAATATTTGAGCTTGAATTTCTTGCGTAAGTAAATATATCTTCTGCTCCTTTCGGTAATGGATTACTGTCTGATATTCTTCTATACTGATCGGTTTACGGCATCATGACAAAAAGAACAATTAAAAACTATTCAGTAAGTGGCAGATGATGCTCTTACGTTACATCTGCATCTACATACATACTCCGAAATCCACCATACGGTGCGTGGCGGAGGGTACCTCGTACCACAACTAGCATCTTCTCTCCCTGTTCCACTTCCAAACAGAACGAGGGAAAAATGACTGCCTATATGCCTCTGTACGAGCCCTAATCTCTCTTATGTTATCTTTGTGGTCTTTCCGCGAAATGTAAGTTGGCGGCAGTAAAATTGTACTGCAGTCAGCCTCAAATGCTGGTTCTCTAAATTTCCTCAGTGGCGATTCACGAAAAGAACGCCTCCTTTCCTCTAGAGACTCCCACCCGAGTTCCTGAAGCATTTCCGTAACACTCGGGTGATGATCAAACCTACCAGTAACAAATCTAGCAGCTCGCCTCTTAATTGCTTCTATGTCCACCCTCAATCAGACCTGATGGGGATCCCAAACGCTCGAGCAGTACTCAACAATAGGTCGTATTAGTGTTTTATGAGCGGTCTCCTTTACACATGAACCACATATTCCCAAAATTCTATCAATGAACCGAAGACGACTATCCGCTTTCCCCACAACTGCCATTACATGCTTGTCCCACTTAATATCGCTCTACAATGTTACGCCCAAATATTTAAGCGACGTGACTGTATCAAGCGCTACACTACTAATGTAGTATTCAAACATCACGGGATTCTTTTTTCTGTTAATCTGCATTAATTTACATTTATTTATATTTAGAGTTAGCTGCCATTCTTTACACCAATCACAAATCCTGTCCAAATCATCTTGTATCCTTCTACAGTCACTCAACGACGACACCTTCCCGTACACCACAGCATCATCAGCAAACAGCCGCACATTGCTATCCACCCTATCCAAAAGATCATTTATGTAGATAGAAAACAACAGCGGACCTACCACACTTCCAGATGATACCCTCACCTCCGATGAACACTCACCATCGAGGAAAACGTACTGGGTTCTATTACTTAAGAAGTCCTTATAGACTAACTGAATATCCGTCGCTACTAGAGTATTACTTTGTTCCCATCTTCTGTTATTATATCTCCTCCTTCCCCATCTGCCTGTCCCTGCTTCATTCCGTCTGTGTCGATCTCCTCCTGCCCTCTCACTGTCTCTCTCCTCCACCCCTCTTTCTGTCCATTTCCTCCTCCGACAAGCATCGATGTTTTTCTTCCCTCAACGTTCGTCTCCTCTCACACTTCTAATTCCAACTCCTCCCCCTTCCATGTCTGGTCTTCTCCTCCTGTGCCTCATCCTGTCCATCTACTCCTCCCTCCTCTTTCCTTTATCCACCTATCTCCACCTCTCTCTCCCTCTCTCTCTCTGTTAAACTCCTCTTTCCTCTCTGTGGCAGTTTCCTCCTCCCCCTGTCTCTTCATCCGCTCCTACATCTCTTCCACCCGCCTTCTCCCCCTCTTTCTTTTCCTTGTCTGCCTTCTCCTCTCCCTTTTTTTGTCCATTTCCCACTCCCATCTCTGTATCTGTTCCTACCACCTGTCTATTTCCTCCTCCCCCCCCCCCCCTCGCACTAGCTGTCCATCCCCTCATGCCCCCTTCTCCCTCCGCGTTATCGGGATTACCCCTCGGCGTTATCGGGATTACCCCAGTACTAGCCTTGTAATTCTTCCTCCCACAGTAATTGTTTTCAGATACCAACTAATATGTGGACGGAATTTGATGAAATCGTTCCAGGGATTTAGGATGAGCTTTTTACGTGAGGAAAATGTGATGAAGACTGTGAAAGGCGACTCCCATGTCAGTATCAGACAGTTGGCCAACCAGTACAGGGTAAGCCTAATGACCGCGTGGAACATTCTCCATGACAACTGTTAAAACCATTATCACAGCGTGTGCAGGGCTTACTGACGACAGATTTTGCACATCGGCAGCAGTTCTATCACTGGCTTCTTCTCCAGGCAACCACGATTCCGAGATTTGCGTCATCCATCCTTTTGACAGACGAGGCCATCTTCAAAGAGTGACATTTCAACTTTCGTAACAGTCATCTGTGGTACAGTATGCGAAATCCCTATGGTATGGTGACAGCGAATCATCAGCATCGGTGCAGCTGGAATGTGTGGGTCGGGATAGTTGGCGACCGTAATTTGAGACCAGTTTTCCTTCCACGTCGCTGGAACTATCGACGTTCCTTGCGGTTGACTTTGCCTCCCCTGCTGGAAGAGATGTCATTGATGATTCGAAGGGTTGGGTGGCTGCTACATGACGGTGCTCCAGCCGACATCGCCGTTAACGTCCGGACGCATCTCAATCGTTTCTTCCCTGGTCGATGGATCGGACGAGGGGGTCCAGTTTCATGGCCTGATCGTTCACCGGATCAATACCTGTGCGATTTCTGGTTACGGAGCCTTCTCAGGAGTATGATGTTTGCAGAATCAAATCCAGGTATGGAGACACTGGAGCAGCGTATTCATACTGCCTTTGATACTGTTCAGATGCAGCCTGGACAATGCGAAGGAATGAGCCAGAACTGGCTACGACGATGACACTCATGCACTGAGGTACATGGACACCGTTTGCAACTCATACTGTGACTGCGGCTGCCTGGTACAGCGCGTGTTAGACCGCGGTCTCTGTAACGAAGAATGATTGAATAAATGGTCTCTATCATGGAAAACCATGCGTTTCTGGACATAAGTTCATTAGATCTTTTTTGTTCATTATCCTCTCATCGATAAATCCCTAGGGTTTGTACACGGTGGAAAAAATCACTCTGTATTAATCTGTTAGCCATTGTTTAACTTAACGTCGTCGTGATTGTAGAAATATATGGGTCAAAGTTTTAAAAAAAAGAGCATTTGTAGCACTCACACATCATAATTTTATGTTAACATCAAGCGCATCACTCTAATTTACCACATCCGATACCACCCAAACTGTTCCAACGTAATAATTGGTTAAGTTATTGGGAAATAGAGGGATATACCATCAAAACGACTTGTATTGTTGGAGAGAGTGTGTTCTCGACGCTCACAGAGCACGGATGTCGTCATGTACGGGTCGGTATTGTGGCAGTAGTGCGCAGAACTAATTACGCAGACAGTATCACGGCATCTGACTACGACGAGTTCGTGTGCAATGGGCAATGTGAAAACACTGCGAATTTTCATGTTCTGGACTTTTCACTTGTCTCACCTATGAGAATCCTCCACCACCAGTGAAAACTCCGTTGATTAGGATCAACAGTGAGTCTGCGGGCTCTAACCGACCGATGGACCACATGCGTAACAAATCACTACCAGGGTCAATGTTGGACCATCCAGACCGAAGCCGAGATCACTCAGAATAATTTCCTCTTTAGTGGCTATAGGTTTCACCGTCCCAGTAATGTAATTGTGTTCACCATACGCGAGAACACCGTCATAGGACAACCAGATTACGTAACAAAAGGAAGGTGCTGGGTTTGATGAGCCATGATGAAACGTTGGTACATGAACAGTGACGAAATGCCACGGTAGGTTCTCTGAGTTTCCTCCTTGTGTGTAGCGCGTTCCTTTTGAAACTCCCGCTTCGCGCTCTGCTGTTTCCTTATCTTAGTCAGCGGGCGCTGTGGCGTTGCTGCGGCCGGCTGCCTGCCGTGTTTTCGAGAGAGTCTCGTTTTGGAGGAGGGACTGTAATTGCTAACGTCTGAAATCGATCAAAGGGGATGAGGCCTGGTTGTCCATTGGAACTCCTATCGTACGGATATCGTTGGACTTAAAGTAGGACTTTTTGACCATTATTTTGCGTTATTTGCAAGCGACTGGCGTCTGCAGTAATTCGGTGAAGATTATTTGTTTCATCGGTGTGTAAATGACTGAACAAGGAGCAGTTTATTTAATGTTCACCTTATGCTCGTGTTCAGCGTATGCCAGTTTCGAGTGTAAATTTGACTCTCACCTTTGTCAGATGATTTTGAGCGCATCGTCAAATACTGAATCCAAGTAGTGGTTTTCAATTAATTAGCTGGGTTCTTCCTTTTCCTCGTCACGACGCGTGTTAAATGACAATGTAGAATTGTAGACCATAACTTGCTACCTCATTTGCCTGGCTTCAGTAACAGAGCCTAACATGCTAACTAATTAAGGCCTGTGGCAAACAAAGGTATTACAGTATGTTGTAAATATGATCTGAAATGTAACTGATTTATAGTGCGGTAGTTGATTCTGGAGTATGAACGGACGTGCTGTCAGGTCTGCCGTGTAAGGGAATCCTGATAATTTTGATTACCTTCTGACCAGGGTCCTTGCTCGACGCATGTCTTTAAATACGCCGCTAACCTGGGTAGCGTATGTTGTGACTATTTTAAATTAATCACTGCTCAATAGCCCAACACAGTTTGTCGGCAGTCAGAAGCCGTGTATGTGTTATTTATTCCTTTATTCTAGTCAATCTATAACCATGCTATTCTTAATTTGTTACTCTAGGCAGCCATTAAGTTGCCTTTTTGGGGGTGTTCAGATCGAGTGCGGGTCCTTTGAGTATAGATTTGTCAATTTCCAATTCGTTTTGTAAAGAAAGGAACTTATTGGAGGTTAACTGTCGCCGTAAGGTGTTGTGGACGGTGCTCTTTCCTGATATTCATCTTCGTGTTCTAGTCAGTGTGTAAACTTGCTATTTATTTTATCTTTACATGGAGTGTGCTTGCCTTGATATAAGTGACTGTTTCTTAACCAGTTTTTTAACTCGTCTACGCTCATATTTATATTTATGGGAGAACTTAAAATTTGTTCCCCTGTTGAACGTTAACTAGAGTGCATAAAACTGAATGAGGTGTTTATTATTGTTATAGTGCTATTATCTACAAAGTGTAACACGCGACATTTTCTTAGTCTGATATCAAGTGTTAAAATAATGCAAATCGTAGTGAAGCGATGAGCTATTTCAGTTGTTCTCGTGATTTACTATCTCCGTATTTGTTCATTTAAACTCATATTTGTTTAAATATTGGAAGGAGATGCATGTGTCCCAGCACACGCAGATGGTAGGGTGAGAATGCATCTAACGGCTACATGTAATACGTCAACATTTCCCCACGCAGGCAGAAAAGTGGTGGTAGATGTTCACGATTCATCAGCCAGGCACTAATGCGTCTGCCGTCGTTCCTCGCCAGCGAACAGTAAAAGAAAATACTTCCCGGTCATGTACAAGCTGCTGCTAGCCTTCAGCCCCCATGAAGGCCCCTGTACCTTCACCATAAAGTGCACCAACATAATTTGAGGAACATTCCATGGACAAGAGAATGCTTCTATGCTCCCATCCTCCTTGTCCCCAGAACTCAGTACTACCCCTTCTGTGATGCTATCGAGAGCGACGTAAGCTTCTTACTCCCATGTCCGACCAAATTTGGACATAGTGTTGAGCGGTCATCAATTAGAATAGCACTCCGGTTTTATTGGTCAATAGCATGTCTCCGTATGCGGAAAATAATTAATCTGATTAAACTGAAAATGTTTGAGACCCGGTTTCCACATGCTAGGAATTCGGAAATGGATCCATACATCTTATATAAATGGATGTTTGTTTTCACATGTCTTCCGAAACCATTGGACCTATTTCCCTCAAACTTTTTACACATATTACTTGCTGTGGGGGTAGGACAATCTACTTACCAAAAGCTTAGGGGTGGGGGCGAAAGAACAGTGTCGCTCATGGCGCTTGAATACCCACACTTTAGAGAAACAGTATTTGAGAATGAGAAGACTGATTTTCAACAAACTTTACATATTCTTTCAAGTCTTCATGCACCTTTTTTCGCGACAACGTCACACAACGATGAAAGGAAAAAGATTATCGCGTACTACATTTTGGCTGTTCATGCAGCAAAACTGTAGGATGAAGCATAACGTCTTGATATATTGCTTCTATCCTATTAACTGTATTCTCGACACGTTTTCTGACAGTATTCGCATATTCTAATGAATGAAATTGGAAAGTTATACCATTGTTCAACACATTATTCAGGAGATGTTGTAAACACTTGAATGCGTGCAAAGCTGCAACATCAAAGAAGTAGTTTTAGTTTACTACTGCGATGCTACTAACTCTACTCGCCACAGTTTTCAGACAGTATCCACATAGACCGTTGAATATAGCGACCAAAATATCATTCTACGACACAGTTGAGGAGACATGACACGAAACGCGGAGACGCGTGAGAAACTACCGTATCATGCGTGCCATTGCAATTTATTCCTTGTTTACTCCCAATTCTGTTCACAGCTCATTTCGCAGACAGTAGTCACATGTCACTGGATGTACCCGATCCGCAATATTCTATTATCGTACAGGACATGTCATAAATATAGAACAGTGTGAAAATGAAACTGCAGGAAGAAATTCGCTAGAGATACAGTGGAATGTGTGCAAATAGGTGTGAAATATGTTAAATATATGTGAAATATACTTGACAAGTGTGTGAGCGTTTCTGGTACGTCTTTCATGATTTCCTGCTTCCTGAAACGACCGTGTCTCAGACAAACGTCGAAACACTGCATGCTGTGGTTGTTATCAGCGGGCGTTAGGCGTCCTCATACTACCTCGCTGTCGGCCGCCCGCTGCCATTTGACTTTTCGTACGTAAACACCACGTCGGCAAGCTCTCGTTTTGAATACAGAACCATTGTATACAACGCTGTGTCACATCCACTATAAGGTGAGTCAGCAAGAGAAGTGAATCGATTTCACTTTTGCCAGCATTCTTAAAAAAATTAGAAAAAGTAATGTACAGGCAGCTTCTCAACCATCTGACCACAAATAACATATCATCAAGAACACAGTTTGGATTTATGAAGGGTTCTGATAACGAGAAGGCTATTTACACCTACAGTGAAAATGTACTTAATTCATTATATAACAAATTACAAGCAGCAGGTATTTTCTGTGATTTGTCAAAGGCATTTGATTGTGTGAACCACAACATCCTTTTAACCCTAGAATGCATATACAGGGCCTCCGAGGCCCTTGAATGTCTTCATTTTTAAAAAATTTTTATAATTTTTTGTTTGATTTCAAACTGCTTTCCAGTACTCTTTCACTAACACTGTGACATTCCTCCTATCAAGTCTGAACGAGATACCCTTTTAAGTTTTTTGTATAATTCAATACGTTTACCCATACACCGTGAATGCATAAGCAGGTCTTCAGAAACACCACACATTTATAAATGTTCTTTAGCCTATATTGTCTTCAACATTTGTTTGGGAGCAGTTATTAATTCAACAATAACTGTAGTGGTATTTCCAGCAACAGGAGTGCCAACAGCAGCAGCAGCTGTAGTAGTAGCAGTATAACTAAAAAATAATACACATACTTTCACTTTAATCTGTTAGAGTTAAATTAAAATCTAACATGGGGAAACTGGTTTTCGATGGAGGGTGCTGCTTTAACCGTGGTAGAGGAAGTTTTTGGTGTTTCGAGAGGCACTCTATCGAAGACTTACACCGCATTCAGAGCAAGTGGAAAAACCATCTTCCTCTAAAACACCGCGGAGTCATCGTGACAAGCGGTCATTGAAGAGTTCTTCAAAAGCCACTGCAGAATCGAATGTCGCACTCACGCCGGCCGCTGTGGCCGAGCGGTTCTAGGCGCTTTAGTCTGGAACCGCGCTGCTGCTACGGTCGCAGGTTCGAATCCTGCCTCGAGCATGGATGTGAGTGCTGTTCTTAGGTTAGTTAGGTGTAAGTAGTTCTAAGTCTAGGGGACTGATGACAGATGTTAAGTCCCATAGTGCTTAGAGCCATTTGAACCATTTTTGTCGTACTCAAGAACCTGTCAGCGCGAAAACAACACGAAGTGAACTCCATAAGCAGAGGATTGCGGGATTAATAAAACTCATAATTGGTACAAATGCCCGTAAAAGGAAAACATGGCGCCGAAACCAGAAAACCTGGACTATGGGGCTACGGAAGAAAGTAATTTGATCGAGTGAGTCTTCATATAGTTTCCAACTTCCGGCTGAGTTTACGTCCCAAGAGTGAAACATGGCGAGGGGTTGGATGATGATTTGGGCAGCCATACCGTGGTCTTCTAAGGCCGCCATCGATACTCTGCAAGTTCGTATTTACTGCCAAGGATTATGTAACGATATTGGCTGGTCATGTTCATCCCATGGTCAATTGTTCTTTCCCCAGTGGTTATTCCGTCTTGCAAGACAACAGTCTCCTATTCACACAATTCGCATGGTCCTGGATTGTTTTTCTGAGCACGAGAGTGAATTGTCGCTCCTAACCTTGCCATTAGTTACCAAATCTAACTAATATTAAACATTTGCGGTCTACTTTGGAGAGGTGGTCACGCGATTGCTATCCATCTTTTTAAGCTGAACTTGCTACAATTAACCAGCCAGTATTTTGCGAGAAGAATGGTATACGATTCTTTTGAAAACCACCCACAAACTATATTCGTGCAATGTGAAACGACTGGAAGCTGTTTTGAATTACCATCTGGTTTATTACACCGTATTAGGCACGGTAATCTTTTGTTTGTCCATCACCTGGATATCGTCAGCTGTGAGCGACAGGAATGACTCTCTCTACATCAAAGAAATGAGTTTTGAGTGTATATTATTGAATAAGTGTTACACTTATTACCTTGGAACTGCTTGAGTGATGTAAAACGTGATCATCTTGCTACAAGTTTTTGGTTTTTTGCTTAAAATAATTTCTAAAATGTTTTTTCCTTATTTTCCAAAACAGCCTGGCTATTCGCGCCATTTTCCTGACTACTTGGCCAACCTGTTCCGACAGTTATGACGTTAAGTAAAGGAGTGAGAAGCATATTAATACGTTCGCTGAAGTGTATAGATACTTATTGTTTCTTTCACCTTTTACCAGAGGAAACACTTCTCACTTCTGCACAGACATGTATGCATAATTTCACTTTTCAATATGAATCCCAACTAGAGCAGGTCTTTACAATTAAGGTATGCTGAATATTATCTCACTGGTTTCTCGTTGCTACGTGATACAAAAATTAATATTTGTGAATGGATATTGCAACCTTGGCTTTTCTGCAATTACATTGGTGTGCAAAATTTGTGGCCGAATCTAACTTTCGCGTGGTATGTCACTCCAGATAACATAGATCGATAAAAATTGGGCCCTACGTAGAATGAAGTGCTATAATCTGTATGTATTGAACTGGAGACCTAGAAACGACGGACAGGCTTAGACCCACCGCAGCTCTCAGTGGTTCACAACAACCCACAACCACCCACAACAGACCCCAGCAGTCCACCCAACCCACCGATGCCTCACACCGAACCTAGAGCTATTGTGTGGTTCGGCCCCCAGTGGACACCCCTCCCCCCCTTCCTCACCCTCGGGAACCGCATCATATGAGACGAGTGTAACCCTAAATGTTTGCGTGGTAGAATAATCGTGGTGTATACGTATGTGGAAACGGTTTTTGCGCAGAAATCGCAGACACGGTGTAAATAAGGCGAAATAAGGGGAAAAAGCCCACTTTCGCAAAGGTAGAGGGAAAACCGCCTTAAAAACCATCCACAGGCCGACTGGCACATCGGACCTCGACAAAACCGCCGGGCGGATTCGTGCCGAAGACTGGCAAGTCTTCCCGCTCGAGAGGCAGCGCATTAGACCCACAGCTAGCCGGGTCGGCTGTCATAGTATATTACACGAGGTAACCGTAAGAAATAGGCAATGAGGCGAACTTTTACTCTGTCAATAATTACGCTGATGGCATCGCGATTCAAGATGTACCCCAGGACGTTACAAATGGCGGGACACGGTTCTTAATGTGTTCAATCACCGCAGATGTTGTGCAGCATGCTCCCACGCTACGGCGTTCCACCGCTCCATCAGCGCTGCCGACAGCTGCTGGGTGGTATTTAAGTCGAGACGACGGGCAGGTCAGTCAATTCGCTTAATACCCTTTCGCTCTAAGACCTCCCTGCACACTTCGATGCGGTCGCGCATTTTCATCCGTAAAAATAGTTAGGGCCGAATGAATTCCTGAGAAGGCGGACATTGTGAAGGAGTATAGACACAAAGCTGACTAGTGAGTATACTCTGTACAATGATTTAGATCTTGATGCCATTGGAACATTATGTACCCCACACCACAACAGCTGGTCGGAACACACAATGCACTCCACACAATGCACTCGAATGTTGAGCTACACGTCTTGGCTCTAACTATGTTAAACTAGTCCCTTTTTGCTTACATCGTCATCCTCTCACCGATGGTAAGGAGTGAGGTCGCTTATAGGGCGACAACGGAAGTAGTTGGTTCTATACAGGGTGAGCAAAATACATTGAAATTACAAGTCATGGGATACATCCTTGTATTGTCTCGGCCCTACTTCCCCCGGACTAGTGCAGCAGCTCGATGAGGAATGGACACAACAAATCGGACATCCCCTGTAGGAATATTGACCCATTCTACAGCTATAGCCATTCATAATTGCCAGTGCAGGATTGTGTGCAGCTCTCGATTATGTCCCATAAATGTTCGATGGGATTCATGTCCAGCGATCAGGGAGGCCAAATCGTTTCTATGTTCTTCAAGCCAATATCGAACAACTGTGGCCGAGTGTCATGACGCGTTGTCATCCATAGAAATTGCACAGTTGTTTGGCTACAGATGGTCCAGAGTACACGATAATAACTGTTTCCAGCTAATGATAGATTCAGTTAGGTAAAAGGAGCCATTCCATTCCATGTAAACAGACACCATTATTGAGCCACCACCAGCTTGCACAGTTTGTTGTTAAGTTGGATACTTGGCGTCGTGGGTTCTCCACCACACCTAAAACCCACCATCAGCTCATGTTAACTGAAATGCGGACTGATCTCACCAGGCCACGGTTTTACAATCATCTAGGTCCAACTGGCGTCACAAGCACAAGAGAGGCGCTGCAGGTGACGTCGTGCTGTTAGCAAAGGAACTTGTGTCGGTTGTCTGCTGATATAGCCCATTAACGCCATGTTTCGCCACGCTTTGCTAAAGGATACGTTCTTCGTACGTCCCACATTGACTTCTGCGGTTATTTCGCGCAGTGTTGCTTGTCTGTTAGCACTGACAATCTACGCAAACGCCGCTGCTCTGTCGTTAATGCAAGGACGTCGGTCAATGCGCTGTCCATCGTAAGAGCTAATACCTGAAGTTTAGTATAGTCGGCATACTCTTGACACTCTGGGTCTCGGAATACTGAATTCCCTAACGATTTCCGAAACTGAATTTTCAGTTCGTCTTGTTTCAACTACCATTCCACGTTGAAAGTCTTAATTCCAGTCGTGTTGCCATAATCACGTCGGAAACCTTTACACGCGAAGTACTTGTATATAAATGACGGCTACGCCAACGCACTGCTCTTTTATACCATGTGTGCACGACACTGTGATCAGCTGTACATGAGCATAACGCTGTCCCACGTCTTTTGTCAGCTCACTGTGGAAGTGGCTCGGAAAAGAAATCATTCTTCTCAAGAAAGGGAATCCATTGTACGTCATCGGCAAGCATAATATGCACTTGTGGCCATTAAAACTGCTACACCACGAAGATGACGTGCTACAGCCGCGAAAGTTAACGGACAGGAAGAAGACGCATGATATGCAAGTGATTAGCTTTTCAGAGCATTCACACAAAATTGGCGCCGGTGTCGACACCTACAATGTGGTGACATGAGGAAAGTTTCCAACCGATTTCTCATACACAAACAGCAGTTGACCGGCGTTGCCTGGTGAAACGTTGTTGTGATGCCTCGTGTAAGGAGGAGAAATGCGTAACATCAAGTTTCTGACTTTGATAAAGGTCGGATTGTAGCCTATCGCGAGTGCGGTTTATCGTATCGCGACATTGCTGCTCGCGTTGGTCGAGATCCAATGACTGTTAGCAGAACATGGAATCGGTGGGTTCAGGAGGGTAATACGGAACGCCGTGCTGGATCCCAACGGCCTCGTATCACTAGGAGCCGAGATGACAGGCATCTTATCCGCATGGCCGTAACGGATCGTGCATCCACGTCTCGATCCCTGAGTCAAGAGATGGGGACGTTTGCGGGAGAACTATCTGCGCTAACAGTTCGACGACATTTGCAAAACCTCATTTTTTCGGATGAATCGAGGTTCTGTTTACAGCATGATGGTCGCATCCGTGTTTGGCGACATCGTGGTGAACGCACATTGGAAGCGTGTATTCGTCATCGCCATACTGGCGTATCACCCGCGCGTGATGATATGAGGTGCCATTCGTTATACGTCTCGGTCACCTCTTGTTCGCATTGACGGCACTTTGAACAGTGGACGTTACATTCCAGATGTGTTACGACCCGTGGCTCTACCCTTCATTCGATCCCTGTGAAACCCTACATTTCAGCAATATAACGCACGACCCCATGTTGCAGGTCCTGTACGGGCCTTTCTGGATACAGAAAATGTTCGACTGCTGCCCTGGCCAGCACATTCTCCAGATCTCTCACCAATTGAAAACATCTGGCCAATGGTGGCCGTGCAACTGGCTCGTCACAATACGCCAGTCACTACTCTTGATGAACAGTGGTATCGTTGTTGAAGCTGCATGGGCAGATGTCCCTGTACACGCCATGCAAGCTCTGTTTGACTCCATGTCCAGGCGTATCAAGTCCGTTATTACGGCCAGGGGTGGTTGTACTGCGTACTGATTTCTCAGGATCTATGCAGCCAATTTGCATGAAATTGTAATCACATGTCAGTTCTAGTATAATATACAGGGTGTTACAAAAAGGTACGGCCAAACTTTCAGGAAACATTCCTCACATACAAAGAAAAAAAGTATGTTATGTGGACATGTGTCCGGAAACGCTTACTTTCCATATTAGAGCTCATTTTATTACTTCTCTTCAAATCACATTAACAGAACGTACCAGCGTGACCTCAAACACTTTGTTACAGGAAATGTTCAACATGTCCTCCGTTAGCGACGTTACATGCATCCACCCTCCGTCGCATGGAATCCCTGATGCGCTGATGCAGCCCTGGAGAATGGCGTATTGTATCACAGCCGTCCACAGTACCAGCACGAAGAGTCTCTACATTTGGTACCGGGGTTGCGTACACAAGAGCTTTCAAAGTGGAGGCCATTGAATTGGTCCGCCTCTACCAATCCATCGGTCACCGAATCTGTTGTTGAGAAGCGTACGAACACTTCGACTGAAATGTGCTGGAACTCCATCGTGCATGAACCACATGTTGTGTCGTACGTGTAAAGGCACATGTTCTAGCAGCACGGGTAGATTATCCCGTATGAAATCATGGCGGTGAATCGAGGAAGTACAGTACATACTGACGAAACTAAAATGAGCCCTAACAAGGAAATTAAGCGTTTCCGGGCACATGTCCACATAACACCTTTTCTTTATTTGTGTGTGAGGAATGTTTCCTGAATGTTTGGCCGTAGCTTTTTGCAACACCCTGTATATGTCCAATGAATACCCGTTTATCATCTGCCTTCTTCTTGGCGTAGCAATTTTAATAGTCAGTAGTGTATGTTGTTAGCTGGACTGCCCACCTAAAGGTGCATGAAGTATTTCCCGGGTCATGTCAGTTTTGTCCACACTGCACTGACAAGCTACAAAATGGATGTCCAAAATCCAACTGCTGTGAGTGAAATAAAAATTTCCGTTTTTTTACTTATTCCTGATAAATGTGCCATGATGTGTCGCAGTTTATTGTATATCTTGTTGCTGAAAGAATTTATTAATATAGTGAGCTGAAATACGTCTTCGATGTGATGTTTACAATATCTTCGGCTGCCACGGCGGTGCAGGAGGTGTCTCGTCCCGACCAGCTGCTGCCGTTCTACGTGATGCGGGTGGCCGGCCACGTCCCCGGACTGCCGGGCCTCTTCGTCGCCGGCATATTCGGCGCTGCCCTCAGGTGCGTACTGCCGCTGCAGCGGAAAAGTCCTACAGAACACGTACGATCGACCTCAGTGTTGCTTATGTTCGATGCATACCAGCATGCAGTTCTGACGGCGCAGTTACAGCCCAGATTTCAGTGCAACTGAGACATTGCCGTTCATGCTAAGAGCCAAACCGACAATGGGACAAAATAACTTCAACAAGCAATAGTACGACAAAGAATATCTCTTTCCAAATGATGCGCAATTAAACTATGTTTTAGGATGTGACCACCTAGATGCATAATTTCATTCTGGACTTCTTTAACCGAAGAAGGGAACTGGAACCGTTGCCAGTTTAATTCGACACATTTCATTTGACATAGATTAATCAAGTTGAGTAAAAATTTATCACTTGTGCCCTTTTATCAGCTGCGAGACTGCGTTCCAGATTGAACGGGAAACAATAGTGTCACAAACTGTCGTACCTACTGGTTCTAAGATACTGTCATGATTACACATCTTTGCAATGTATTCATGGGAGTGTAAACACTTCATTTAACTGTAGGAGAAATTGGAACGTATCTTCCGAAACATGTAGTGTGAGGAATAAGAAAATTCAATAGAGTTTGTCGATTTTATTACTGTACACTTGTTACTACAGTCATCACCACTGTATCTATGGAGATGTACACGTCTCCAAGGAAAATTTAATTGCGATGAACCACTGTGATGAAGGAGTGCTCATGTTTACTGGCCTTTTTTTTTCAAGTTTGGTCCATACTACCACCTCTGAAAGTTGCCTGCCCTATAATCTTAACAGCAGCATCGATACTTGTACTCCACTGTCAGACATCAGAAAGTTTTTCGGTCATATATTTAGGATAGCTTGTTTTCGGCCTAGGATCCCTACCTCAAACTGACATATTAAGCTTTGTTTCACTATTCCTGAAAGTTTGTAACATCACGAAATCATCCTGAACTTACTACATTAATATCAGTGTCCAGATGTGAAAATTTGCTTGGTGTTTGAGTATATTTATTCTGTATCACTAATAATTCGTCTTACACATCTTAGCAATGCCGGCCGGAGTGGCCGAGAGGTTCTAGGCGCTACAGTCTAGAACCGCGCGATCGCTACGGTCGCAGGTTCGAATCCTGCCTCGGGCTTGGATGTGTGTGATGTCCTTAGGTTAGTTAGGTTTAAGTAGTTCTAAGTTCTAGGGGACTAATGACCTCAGACGTTAAGTCCCATAGTGCTCAGAGCCATTTGAACCATCTTAGCAATGAGCGCTTGATTTCAGTTCCATGTCTGGAACTCTCAACGCTCTTTCTGGTACTATCTACGAGGACTTCCTGCTGCCCCTGATGCCCAAACGGAAGACAGATCTGCTGGTGAACTTAATAATGCAGGCCATCGTGCTGGTTGTGGGCATCATCACCGTAGGAATGGTCTACATTGTCGAGAGGCTGGGAACAATTCTGGAGGTAAGCATCCATCTCTAAGACAGCGTATACGCAAGAGTTCTGAAGGACTCCGGACGTTTGTTGTAGGGTACTAACGGCAACAATCGGACAATACGAGAAATGAGATTAAAATTAGTTACCAAGTTAAAACGATAATTCTGATACCAAATACCTTTCAGCAGAAAAAAATCTGAAAGGTTTATGTAATCAACTGGATCTTTAGTCTAGTCTGATACAGTCTTTGAGCTTCTGTTCGTTTAATCCTCTAACAAATTTTATGTAAACAGACTGAAGTGGCAATTGAAAATTCATGTAAGTACCTACACGTGGGATTCAGGCTGGATCCGTCATTTATGTTCAATGGTGAGGAGCTATTCCAGAACATGTAGAGGTTCGGCAGTTCTGTTCGTGTGTGAAGGGGAATTTAGAGTAGACTGAGGCGGCAGTGAGAATATGGATAGAGGAGGGAAGCGTGCAAGTGTAGTCTCTGCAGTTGTGCGAACCACTTTGACAACGTGGCTTAGAGGCTAGCGCCCCTGTCTAGTAAGCTGGTTCGATTCCCGGTCTTCGTACAAATTTTCACACGCTGGTTCAGTCTGTATACGTAAAATCGTATCTTTACGAGATGAGAAAACTGAGGTGCCGTCGTTTCATTTTTCTAACAAATTTATTCTGGTAGTGTCTCCTTTTTTAATAGAGTATACTTTTACAGTACATTCGGTACTTTTATGATCACACCAAACAGGTACAGTTTCGCGTAAAGATTTCTCTCTTACCAAAACATCAGAACATCTTCTTAAAATTCATGGTTTCTCATTTCTTCGTGTATATCAGAACCGCCGGAGCAGTAACAGCCACCTAGTATTTCAGTTACGTCAGAACACGTGTTTGAAATAGAACTTCAGAAACATCTGACGCAAGAATGTAGCCACAGGACGGTTTGCATCAAGTGAAGTGCAGGACAGATTGGATGTAGTATGTGACGTGCATTTCTTTTGTAAAAAATGTAATTCTACCAATTAAATGTAGTGCAATTGTTAAATTCAGAATTCCTGAAAATGAGTGAAGAGGCAGCATCTACGAAAGACTGATATATCTTCAATATGAGTACAGTTCCTGTTCTAAATGTAACGTTTAAAGTTAGGTTTTTTATTAATATTATTCATTACTGCAATTGACAGGACCTAAAGTGATGAAAATGTGTCTGTCATTATTGTAATTGTAAAATAAAACGTGAAATCTAACATAATTTAATATTAAAATATTGTGCGCTTTTCACTGTTGAAATCAATTGTTCATTAGGCTTGGAGCTATAGAAAATGTCACTGAATTTAACAAGATATACAAGATTAATTTGTGTTTATAGTCATTTCATTCTTTCAGTATGGGATAATCAAACATTACTTGTTCCATTTGAACATTGGTTTGAAGCCCATCCAAGGTATTTCATTGGTTGTTTCCCTGATTTCTAGCTCTGCATTGCCAACCCGATGCAGCCGACAAACATTAGTTAAGGAAACATTTTCTTACATCTGTTCATGTATCAAAAAATTGCTATAATACGAAATAAATAATTCGAAAGATAATTTTAGTTAAATGTTCCTGGAGAACTATGTTATGACAAAATTTACGGAATATTTGAACTGATAAAATCGAGTAAATCGTCTACACAGATAAATGACATGAAATTTCTTATAAATGTTCTGAAGTGTTAGAGATCATCCGTTCAGCGGAGCACTTTCTGAGGCGAATTCCTCACCCTCACATCTGTTTCTCTTGTAATAAACATTGCTCAGTAGCACAATTTTCCCGTGATTAAGTCGTTTGAAATGGGTGTGGAATGCATTGGAGTGCCATATTGCAGCATGTCCACATGCAACAAAGACCCTCCATCAGCTGTCAGCCTCGCTGGTGGTAGAATGGAAAGCCCTACCACAAGAACATACCAATTTTATGTACAGCATGGAAGCACGTTTTAGAGCATAGATCGCCGTCCGTAGTGATCACACTCTTAACCAAGAAATGAAAACATATATTTGTTTCAGTTAGTTCTGAGCTACGCTGGAGCAGCTCGTTCAACATGTGGTCCAAGTTTCGTTGAGCTACGTCACTCGGAAGTGACATGTCACATGTCAATGTTACTTGCACATCCAAATTTTGCTGATGATGGATGATTTATCCAACAGATGATGTTTGGTTGGTCAACTGCGCGGTTATCAGCGTCCGTACAAATACCCACCCGTTGCTCAGTCCAATCTCGCTACTTGCATAGATGGTGATGAAATGATGAGGACAACAGACACTCAGGCATCTAGAGGCAGGTGAAAATCCCTGACCTCGCCGGGAATCAAACCTGGGACCTCGCGCTCGGGAAGAGAGAACGCGACCGCGAGACCACGAGCTGCGGGCATTATCCACGAGACAGAGCTTAACAAGTCAATAACGCGTTCTTCCACTTCTGGCCCATATTCGGCTTGGCACTGACAAGGGTGTCGGATGTCCTCTTGAGGGAAATCGTGCTAAATTCTGTCCAATTGGTGCGCTAGATTGCCAAAATCCCGAGATCATTGGAGGGCGCTGCCGTTTATGCTCCAGCACGAAGCTAAGTCGTAGAAACGCTCACCATGTGCGGGTGGGCACTGATTTGCTGAAATGTAAGCCCAATATGCTTCCAGAATGAGATTTTCACCCTGCAGCGGAGTGTGCGCTGATATGAAACTTCCTGGGAGATTAAAACTGTGTGCCGGACCGAGACTCTAAATCGGGACCTATGCCTTTCACGGGCAAGTGCTCTACCAACTGAGCTACTCAAGCACGTCTCACGCCCCGTCTCCACAGCTTTACTTCGGCCAGTACCTCGTCTCCTACCTTCCAAACTTTACAGAAGCTCTCTTGCGAACCATGCAGAACTAGCACTCCTGAATGAAAGGATATTGCGGAGACATGGCTTAGCCACAGCCTGGGGGATGTTTCCAGAATGAGACTTTCACCCTGTGGCGGAGTTTCGCAGGAGAGCTTCTGCAAAGTTTGGAAGGTAGGAGACGAGGTACTGGCAGAAGTAAAGCTGTGAGTACCGGGCGTGAGTCGTGCTTCGGTAGCTCAGTTGGTAGAGCACTTGCCCGCGAAAGGCAAAGGTCCCGAGTTCGAGTCTCGGTCGTACACACAGTTTTAATCTGCCAGGAAGTTCCAAGCCCAATATGGCTTTCCATGAAGGGCAACAAAACGGAGCGTAAAATATTGTTGACATACCCCTGTGCTTGAAGCGTGCCGGGAATGACAACTTAAGGGGTCAATCAATGAAACGGAAAGGCACTCCAGAGCATCATTGGAGGTTCTCAGGCCACGTGATGGGCGACAGTTTGCTTTGTATCCCACTGCTGTCCGGCGCATTTCCAGAAACAACTGGTCACCGGGACGTGAAATGTGTCTCATCACTCCAATCAGTGAGGTTCCAGGCAGAATGGGCCGACACCACTGCACATGGGCTTGTCAGCGTACAGAGGTCAATGGCAGCCACCGCATGAGGCGCCGTGAGCTCAGCTCCCTTTCTGAGAGCCACCTACTTACGGTCCTTGGGGTTAACTGCAGCACCGGTAGCACGTCGTATCGATGATAATGAGGAATCCGTGGCTTCTGAGTGCCTCTCTGATGATTGCCCGGTCCATATGTATCGTCATCCGTCTAGATCGACCGCTTCCTCTCTTGTGCATACTATGTTCGGCCATGGCTCAAAAACTCCTGCCATCACCGTCGAGTAGTAGCATACCTACTATTCAAATGTGGAGCGATTCGCCGATTACTCCAACCAGCTTTCTTGAGCACAACAGCACGTTCTCTCTCGAATGATGAAATCTGCGTACATTGTCCACGCACCTCTCTCGGAGGCATAGTTACTGTCCAACTGAGTATACGGAATGATATTTGCGAAGACGGCGTCCTGGTATCGACATGTCCCCTGTTAACCATTATTGCCGACTGCTTGGTGAAATTGTTGTGCAGCGTCACACATTCGTCCATCGGCCACCAAAATTTGCTGTTTTGCATCTCCCGTCGATACCAAGAAAATTTTGAATACCCACCAATTAAGAAAGTACATTATTAGGAACTTCTTCCACAGTGTATCTATCCTTACTGGAAGATTGGAAATTCCTGTTAGCTACTCGCCAGATGGGACTGTTGATTGTAGAGCTGTGTGACAAGAGGTAGTTAATTGCAAACACGTCTCTGTTGTTACAGTAGCCAACTATTTTCTTTGTAAAATACCGATTTATTGAAGTAAATATAAAGCTACCACGCTACCAGCAGGAGAGCAATACTCAAGTATTCGATAAAACTGACGTATAGCAGGCCTCATTTTTTTTATTTTTTTTTTCCAAATAGGGGCTCTCGAGCGTTCAGCAAGGGTTAGCGCAAGCAACATTAAATAATGGAATGAAAATGTATCAATACAATTTACAAATTGATAAGAAACGTGTACGATCGACATTGCAAACATAAAGTTGTACGAGGTGTTTTTTAGCTGTTTAAAACATGCCTCCAGTGCAGGGACTCGAGACTTTAGCTTTGCCTTGTCCTGGCAGTGGTCCACTAGCTGAACTATCCCAGCTGGGCCCAGAGCCTTCAGAGTGCCAGGAGCGGACTCCCACACGCCCATCAGTAGGCCGCGCCAGGCTACCAGTGTGTGCGCTGCCGCCGTTACTCCGCTAACTGCCTATTACAACTAATCTTGTGACAACAGCGCGCCGTTTCTCTTTGTGTCCACAGCTGGGCTACAGCGTGGGAGGCGTGACGAACGGCGCGCTGCTCGGGATATTAACCACTCGGCATGCTGGTTCCCTCGGCCAACACCAAGGTAAGCACTTATCGCAATTTAACGGTGACACGACACCATCGTTACTCATTACATTTTTACTGTCAACAGAAAAAGTAGAAACCTTTTGTAATTTGGGTTCCGTGCATATATCGGTTAAAATGCAGCCCTTATAGGATCACGTTTGTTGTCCATCTGTCTGCCTGTCTCTCTGTCCGTCTGTTAAAAACAAATTTTATTAGGAACGGGTAGACGTATGAAGTCGTAATTTGTCACTCACTATCCCTTGGTGGTGCAAAAATTAAAATCTATAAAGCAGCTCGATCAACAGATACGGTCATTTACATCACACACTTTGATACTCGCACTCTCTCATCAAAATCTATAGGGTGCATGTCGTAGACCTAGAATCATGCAGCTGATAGTAATTAGGTTTAACAGTACAATTACAGGAAAAAATCTGAAACATATTGATCTGTAATTATATCACACACAAAAAATTTTTGTCACATATTGTCCGTCAGTTAAGATCCCATTCTCTCAGGAACGGTAAGACAAATGAAGTTTCAATTTATATCTTTTACTACAGTCTGTGGTTGCTTTGTGCTGTATGAAAGCTAAAAGATACAACCGTTTGTCACACATTTTGGAATGTTATATATAATTTTCTCCGCTCAGGGACTGGGTGTTGTGTTGTCTTAATTATCATTTCATTCCCATCGACGCGCAAGTCACCGAAGTGGCGTCAAATCGAAGAGCTTGCACCCAGCGAACGGTCTACCCGACGGGAGGCCCTAGTCACACTATATATATATATACATATGTATATATATATACACTCCTGGAAATTGAAATAAGAACACCGTGAATTCATTGTCCCAGGAAGGGGAAACTTTATTGACACATTCCTGGGGTCAGATACATCACATGATCACACTGACAGAACCACAGGCACATAGACACAGGCAACAGAGCATGC
Organism: Schistocerca americana; assembly: GCF_021461395.2. NCBI lineage: Eukaryota > Metazoa > Arthropoda > Insecta > Orthoptera > Acrididae > Schistocerca > Schistocerca americana. Next base: position 203,656,617 of record NC_060122.1, on the reverse strand, counting down.
ACAATGTCGGCACTAGTACAGTGTATATCCACCTTTCGCAGCAATGCAGGCTGCTATTCTCCCATGGAGACGATCGTAGAGTTGCTGGATGTAGTCCTGTGGAACGGCTTGCCATGCCATTTCCACCTGGCGCCTCAGTTGGACCAGCGTTCGTGCTGGACGTGCAGACCGCGTGAGACGACGCTTCATCCAGTCCCAAACATGCTCAATGGGGGACAGATCCGGAGATCTTGCTGGCCAGGGTAGTTGACTTACACCTTCTAGAGCACGTTGGGTGGCACGGGATACATGCGGACGTGCATTGTCCTGTTGGAACAGCAAGTTCCCTTGCCGGTCTAGGAATGGTAGAACGATGGGTTCGATGACGGTTTGGATGTACCGTGCACTATTCAGTGTCCCCTCGACGATCACCAGTGGTGTACGGCCAGTGTAGGAGATCGCTCCCCACACCATGATGCCGGGTGTTGGCCCTGTGTGACTCGGTCGTATGCAGTCCTGATTGTGGCGCTCACCTGCACGGCGCCAAACACGCATACGACCATCATTGGCACCAAGGCAGAAGCGACTCTCATCGCTGAAGACGACACGTCTCCATTCGTCCCTCCATTCACGCCTGTCGCGACACCACTGGAGGCGGGCTGCACGATGTTGGGGCGTGAGCGGAAGACGGCCTAACGGTGTGCGGGACCGTAGCCCAGCTTCATGGAGACGGTTGCGAATGGTCCTCGCCGATACCCCAGGAGAAACAGTGTCCCTAATTTGCTGGGAAGTGGCTGTGCGGTCCCCTACGGCTCTGCGTAGGATCCTACGGTCTTGGCGTGCATCCGTGCGTCGCTGCGGTCCGGTCCCAGGTCGACGGGCACGTGCACCTTCCGCCGACCACTGGCGACAACATCGATGTACTGCGGAGACCTCACGCCCCACGTGTTGAGCAATTCGGCGGTACGTCCACCCGGCCTCCCGCATGCCCACTATACGCCCTCGCTCAAAGTCCGTCAACTGCACATACGGTTCACGTCCACGCTGTCGCGGCATGCTACCAGTGTTAAAGACTGCGATGGAGCTCCGTATGCCACGGCAAACTGGCTGACACTGACGGCGGCGGTGCACAAATGCTGCGCAGCTAGCGCCATTCGACGGCCAACACCGCGGATCTGGTGTGTCCGCTGTGCCGTGCGTGTGGTCATTGCTTGTACAGCCCTCTCGCAGTGTCCGGAGCAGGTATGGTGGGTCTGACACACCGGTGTCAATGTGTTCTTTTTTCCATTTACAGGAGTGTATATGGAAATTTAAAAAGGGAAGTGGATAGGTTAAATTTAGATACAGTGGAAATTAGTGAAGTTCGGTCGCAGGGGAACAAGACGTCTCGTCAGGAGTATACAGGGTTATAAATACAAAATCAAACAGGTGTAATGCAGGAGTAGGTTTAGTAATGAATAAAAAAGCAGGAGCGCGGGTAGGCTACTACGAACAGCATAGTGAGCACATTATTGTAGATAGAAACAAAGCCCACGCCTACCACAGTAGTACAAGTTTATGTGCCAATTGGCTCCGCAGACAACGAACAGACTGAAGAAATGTATGATAAGACATTGAAACAGTGAAGAGAGACAAAAATTAGTCATTGTGGACTGAAATTAGATAGTAGGAAAAGAAAGAGAAGGAAAAGTTGCAGGTAAATATGGGATGGGGGTAAGGAATGAAAGAGGAAGCCGTCTGGTAGAAATTTGCACAGAGTAATTAAAGCGTGGATTGAAAATCATGAAAGGTTATACACGTAGAAGAGGCCTGGAGACACTGGAAGGTTTCAGATAAATTATATAATGGCAATACAGAGATTTAGGAACTAGGTTTTAAATTGTAAGACATTTCCAAGGCCACATGTGGACACTGACCATAATCTATTATGAACTGTAGATTAAAACTGAAGAAACTGCGAAAAGATGGGAATTTAAGGAGATGGGATGTGGATAAATTGAAAGAACCAGAGGTTGTAAAGAGTTTGAGAGACCTTTAGGGAACGATTGACAATAATGGGGGAAAGAAATGCAGTAGTAGAAGAATGGGTAATTCTGAGGTATGAAATAGTAAAGGATCAAATACGTAAAAAGACGAGGGCTATTAGTAATCCTTGGGTAACAGAAGAGATAATGAACATAATTGATCAAAGAATAAAATTTAAAAATGCAATAAATGAAGTAGGCAAAAAGGAATACAAACGTCTCAAAAATTGGATCGACGGGAAGGGCAAAATGGCGAAGCATGGATGGCCAAATGTAAGGATGTAGAGGCATATATCACTAGCGGTAAGATAGATACCGCCTATGGGGAAATTAGACACCTTTAGGGAAGAGATGGCCACTTGATATTCATACAAGAGCTCCGGCTGGTCCCGGCGGAGGTTAGAGTCCTCCCTCGGGCGTGTGTGTGTGTGTGTGTGTATGTGTGTGTGTGTTTGTTTGTTTGTTTGTACTTGACGGTGATATTATGGAAATGGCAGAGGACGAAGAGGAAGATGAAACGGGATATTGCATGAAGAATTTGGCAGAGCACTGAAACAAAGCCTCAGGAGTAGACAACATTCCATTAGAACTACTGATAGCCTTTGGAGGGGCAGCACTGACAAAACACTACCATCTGGTGAGCAAGACGTATGAGACAAGCGAAATACCCACAGACTTCAAGAAGAATATAATTCCAATCCCAAAAAATCAGGTGTTGACAGGTAGGAAATATATCGACCCATCAGTTTAGTAAGTCATGGCTGCAAAATACTACCACGAATTCTTTACAGACGGATGGAAAAACTGGTAGAAGCCGACCTCGAGCAGTATCCCTTTGGATTCCGTAGAAATGTCTGAACACGTGAGGCAATACTGACCCTACGACTTATCTTAGAAGCTAGATTAAGGAAAGGCAAACCTACGTTTCTAGCATTTGTAGACTTAGATAAAGCTTTTGACAATGTTGGCTGGAATACTTTCTGAAGGTGACTGGGGGTCAAAAACAGGGACCGAAAGGCTATTTACAATTTGTACAGAAACCAGATGGCAGTTACTAGAGTCGAGGGGCGTGAAAGAGAAGCAGTGGTTGGGAAGGGAGTGAGACAGGGCTGTAGCCTATCCCCGATGTTATTCAATCTGTATATTGAGAAGCAGTAAAGGAAACAAAAGAAAAAAATTGGAGTAGGAATTAAAATGTATGAAGAAATAAAAACTTTGTGGTTTGCTGATGACATTGTAATCCTGTCACGCAGCAAATGGCCTGGAAATGCAGTTGAAGGGAATAGACAGTGTCTTGAAAGGAAGATATAAGATGAAAGACAACGAAAGCAGAACGAGAATAATGGAATATAGTCATATTAAATCAGGTAATTCTGAGGGAATAAGATTAGGAAATGACACTTAAAATAGTAGATAAGTTTTGCTATTTGGGGAGCAAAATAACTTATGATGGTCGAAGCAGAGAGGATATTAAATGTAGACTGGCAATGGACGGTGTTTCTGAAGAAGAGAAATTTGTTAACATCGAGTACAGATTTGTCAAAGACGTTCCTGAAAGCATTTTTAAGGAGTGTAGCCATGTACGGAAGTGAATAATGGACGATAACTAGTTTAGACAAGAAGAGAATAGAAGTTTCCGAAATGTGGTTTACAGAAGAAAGCTGAAGATTAGATGGGTAGATCACGTAACTAGTGAGGAGGTACTGAATAGAATCGAGAAGAGGAATTTGTGGCACGACTTGACTAAAATAAGGGATCAGATGGTTGGAAATATTCTGAGTCACCAATGGATTACCAATTTAGCATTGGAAGGCAGCGTTTGGGATAAAAATCGAACAGGGAGCCCAAGAGATGAGTACACTAAGCAGATTCAGAAGGATGTAGGTTGCAATAGTTACTTGGAGATGAAGCAGCTTGTGCAGGGTATAGTAGCATAGAGGGCTGCATCAAACCTGTCTCTGGACTGAGGACCACAACAGCAACACATTTTGATACTCGCAAACTCAGTTACCGGAAGCTATAGGTTGGTCTAGAATCATGACAACAAGCAAGAAGAAAGGCTTCACTGTACAAGTAAATGGAAAAATCCGAAAATTTTAATTTTTGGCTTTATCACAATATTCATTTTTTATCTGAATGCCTTTCTGTCCTTCTGTTAAGACGCCTTTTTCTCATGAACAGGTTGTATCAAGTTGAAATTTAGACCACTTACTTGGTCTATGGCCCCTCGATAGTGTACAGAAGTTAACCTTCTGAGACAATGCAGCCATAAGATACTGTCATTTACGTAACATATTTTTGTCGTTTCGTCTAGAGATCGCCTTGCCACACCGAAGTCGGTGACGTGAATCGGTACTACAAACATTCGCAAGGGCTTGCTGCAAGCTGCAGCGCCGTATGGGAGGTGCTCCAGAAGACCACACCTCAGTCTCAGCAATAAGCAGCGCCCTCACACGGAGTTTTGCATAGTGTCAAGTACGCAAGAGTTCATCCTTAGTTCGCTACAGCAGTCAGCATCATAATATAGGACCAACTAGTCGGTAAAGTTTCACGTGGACTTTTGGTGTTACTAATGTTGAACATTATACCTCAAAAGAATAGTGGCAAAGAAGTCTGTCAAATGTAGTAAATCTTTTATTCATTTATGTAATAATGTAACTAAAATTTCATGTGTTCTAGTCTCATGAGCCTCCTCTCAGAGCAATCAAAGAATCGACAGAACAATATAAACAGTGTTCATACTTCCAGGCTCACTCATCAAAACATGGTACACCTTATTGAACTGGATTCACAAAATTCAGCAAGAAACAAGATTTCACAGTACAAGTAAAGGAAAAACTAGAAAAATTTAGAATTCACATGAGAAACGTAAATTTCTATCATTTTCTATCCGATTTTCAACTTAAAATTAAAACATTCTCTAAAGTGCCCGAATTTCTGTGACTATCTTACCAGTATCAATGTCCATATTTTATTTTTTTGGTCGTCAGTCTCCTGAACGGTTTGATGTGGCCCCCCACGAATTCCTCTCCTATGCTAACCTCTTCATCTCAGAATAGCACTCGCAACCTACGTCCTCCATTAGCTGCTGGATGTATTCCAATCTCTATCTCCCTCTACTGTCATTCTCACATGTCTTAACAGATGTCCTATCATTCTTTCCCTTCTCCTTATCAGTGTTTTCCACATTTTCCTTTGCTCTCTGATTCTGCGCAGAGCCTTCTCATTCCTTACCTTATCAGTCCACCTAATTTTCAACATTTGTCTGTACCACCACATCTCAAATACATCGATTTTCTTCTGTTCCGCCTTTCCCACAGTCTGTTTCACTACCATACAATGCTGTACTCCAGACGTACATTCTCACAAATTTCCTACTCAAATTAAGGCCGATATTTGATGTTAGTAGACTTCGCTTGGCTATGAATGCCATTTTTGCCATTGCTAGTCTGCTTTTGATGTACTTCTTGCTCCGTTCATCGTTGGTTATTTTACTGCTTAGGAATCAGAATTCTTTAACTTAATCTACTTCGTGACCATCAGGCCTGATGTTAATTTTCTCGCTGTTCTCATTTCTACTTCTCATTACCTTCGTCCTTCTTCGATTTACTCTCAATCCAGTCTGTACTCACTACACTGTTCATTCCGTTCAGCAGATCATGTAATTCTTCTTCATTTTCACTCAGGATAGTAATGTCATCAGCGAATCGTATCACTCGTGTGCTTTCACCTTGAATTTTAATTCCACTCCTCAACCTTTCTTTTATTTCCATCATTGTTTCGCCGATGTACAGATTGAACAGTAGGGGTGAAAGTCCTTCTCTTACACTCTTTTTAATACGAGCATCTCGTTCTTGGTCGTCCATTCTTATTATTCCCTCTTGGCTCTTGTACATACTGTAGATGGCCCGTCCCTCCCTATATTTCACTCCTACTTTTCTCAGAATTTCGAACATCTTGCACCGTTTTACATTGTCGAACTCTTATTCCAGGTCGACAAATCTTAAGAACGTGTCTTGATTTTTCTTTAGTCTTGCTTCCATTATTATCCACAATGTCAGAAGTGCCTTCCTCGTGCCTTTACCTTTCCTAAAGCCAAACTGATCGTCATCTAGCGCATCCTCAATTTTCTTTCCATTCTTCTGTATATTTTTCTTGTAAACAACTAGGATGCATGAACTGTTACGCCGATTGTGTGGTAATTCTCGCACTTGTCAGCTCTTGCCGTCTTCGTAATTGTGTGGATGATGCTTTTCCTCAAGTATGGCGCCAGACTCATATATTCTACACATCAACGTGAATAGTAGTTTTGTTGCCACTTCCCCCAATGATTTTAGAAATTCTGATGGAATGTTACATCTCTCTTCAGCCTTATTTGATATTCAGTCCTCCAAAGCTCTTCTGAATTCTGATTCTAATATTGGATCCCCTGTCTCTTGTAAATCGACTCCTGTTTCTTCTTCTATCACATCAAATTTCCACTCAGAGGCTTTCAATATATTCTTTCCATCTGCCCGCTTTCTCCTTTGCATTTAACAGAGGAATTTCCGTTGCTTTTAATGTCACCGATAGTCGTTCTGGCTTTCCTGTACGCTGATTGTGGTCTTCCGACAATCATTTCTTTTTCGATGTCTTGATCTTTCTCCTGCAGCCATTGCGTCTTAGCTTCCCTATTTATTTCATTCCTCAGCGACTTTTATTTCTCTATTCCTGAGTTCCCCGGAGAATTTTTGTACTTCCTCCTTTCATCGATCAGTTGAAGTGTTCCTTCTGTTATCCATGGTTTCTTCGCAGCTACCTTCTTTGTACCTATGTTTTCCTTCCCAACTTCTGTGATGGCCCTTCTTAGAGATGTTCATTCCTCTTCAACTGTACTGCCTACTGAGCTGTTCCTTATTGCTGTATCTATAGCCTTAGAGAACTTCAAACGTATCTCGTCATTCCTTAGTACTTCCGTATCCCACTTCTTTGCGTATTGATTCTTCCTGACTAATGTCTTGAACTTCAGCCTATTCTTCATCACTACTATATTGTGATCCGAGTGTGTGCTCCTTTGTACGCCTTACAATCCAGTATCTGATTTCGGAATCTGTCTGACCGTGATGTAATCTAACTGAAATCTTCCCGTATCACCCGGCCTTATCCAAGTATAACTCCTCCTCTTGTGATTCTTGAACAGAGTTTTCGCTTATTAGCTGAAATTTATCACAGAACTCAATTAGTCTTTACCCTCTCTCATTCCGTGTCCCAAGTCCGTATTCTCCAGTAACCTCTTCCTGTTCTCGTTCCCCTGCAACTGCATTCCAGTCCCCCATGACTATTAGATTTCCATATCCCTTTACATACTGTATTACCCTTTCAATAACCTCACACATTTCCTCTATCTCCACCTTCAACTTGCGACGTCGACATGCAGACTTCAACTATCGTTGTCTGTGTTGGTTTGCTGTCGATTCTGATAAGAACAACCCTATCACTGCCTTAGCTTCCTATTCATTCGAATCCTTTCTCCGTAATACCATTATCAGCTGCTATTGATATTAAAATGGTTCAAATGGCTCTAAGTACTATGGGACGTAACATCTGAGGTCATCAGTCCCATAGACTTAGAACTACTTAAACCTAATTAACCTAAGGACATCGCAAACATCCATGTCCGACGCAGGATTTCAACCTGCGACCGTAGCAGCAGCGCGGTTCCAAACTGAAGCGCCTAGAACCGCTCGGCCACGGCGGCAAGCTATTGATATTACCCTATACTTATCTGATCAGAAGTCCTTGTCTTCTTTAAACTTCACTTCACTAACTCCTACTATATCTAGATTGAGCCTTTGCATTCCCTCTCCAGATTTTCTACTTTCCTTACCGCGTTCAAGCTTCTGACTTTCCACGCCCCGACTCGTAGAACGTTATCCTTCCGTTGATTATTCAATCCTTTTCTCATGGTAACCTCCCCCTTGGCAGTCCTCTCTCGGAGATTCGAATGGGGGACTATTCCGACATCTTTTGATCTTTTGCCAATGGAGAGATCATCATGACACTTCAATTACGGGCCACATGTACTGTGGGTACACGCAACGTGTCTTTCATGCAGTGATCTCCATAGCTTTCTGCATCCTCATGCCGTTGATCATAGCTGCTTCTTCCGCATTTAGGGGCAGTTTCTCACCCATAGGACAAGAGTTCGCTGAACCTCTGTCCGCTCCTCCGCCCTCTTCGACAAGGCCGTTGGCAGATTGAGGGTCGACTTCTTATGTCTAAAGTCATCGGCCGCCAATGCCGATTATTAATCAAAATTTAAGCAGCGATGGCTTTCGGGACCGAAGACGTTTTGATTATGAATCAAAGACGCTACCCTCACACCACAACAGACAAAAATCGTAGAGATTCTCGATTCCCGAGACGCACGAAGTGTCTATATACATAATTAAGTTCGTGCAGAATCGTCTGAGCTTGCGCCCTACTCATACCTGGCCATTCTCTTTTTTTGATTCCTCAGTATATTCAATTTAGAACGTAGTGCAGATTTCAAAATTGCAAGTACTTTCTTTCTTTTTAGACCATAAATAGCTCATTTTGAGTGAACGAACTACTAAATTCAGCGTTTAACAAGTCATATTTAATTATCTTATTTTGTGTCAAAACGATAAACAAGTCGCAGGAAGGAAGGTTTCGATCCGTAAGGGAATAGTATAGGACCAGAATTTGATACTACACTCCTGGAAATTGAAATAAGAACACCGTGAATTCATTGTCCCAGGAAGGGGAAACTTTATTGACACATTCCTGGGGTCGGATACATCACATGATCACACTGACAGAACCACAGGCACATAGACACAGGCAACAGAGCATGCACAATGTCGGCACTACTACAGTGTATATCCACCTTCCGCAGCAATGCAGGCTGCTATTCTCCCATGGAGACGATCGTAGAGATGCTGGATGTAGTCCTGTGGAACGGCTTGCCATGCCATCTCCACCTGGAGCCTCAGTTGGACCAGCGTTCGTGCTGGACGTGCAGACCGCGTGAGACGACGCTTCAACCAGTCCCAAACATGCTCATTGGGGGACAGATCCGGAGATCTTGCTGGCCAGGGTAGTTGACTTACACCTTCTAGAGCACGTTGGGTGGCACGGGATACATGCGGACGTGCATTGTCCTGTTGGAACAGCAAGTTCCCTTGGCGGTCTAGGAATGGTAGAACGATGGGTTCGATGACGCTTTGGATGTACCGTGCACTATTCAGTGTCCCCTCGACGATCACCAGTGGTGTACGGCCAGTGTAGGAGATCGCTCCCCACACCATGATGCCGGGTGTTGGCCCTGTGTGCCTCAGTCGTATGCAGTCCTGATTGTGGCGCTCACCTGCACGGCGCCAAACACGCATACGACCATCATTGGCACCAAGGCAGAAGCGACTCTCATCGCTGAAGGCGACACGTCTCCATTCGTCCCTCCATTCACGCTTGTCGCGACACCACTGGAGGCGGGCTGCACGATGTTGGGGCGTGAGCGGAAGACGGCCTAACGGTGTGCGGGACCGTAGCCCAGCTTCATGGAGACGGTTGCGAATGGTCCTCGCCGATACCCCAGGAGCAACAGTGTCCCTAATTTGCTGGGAAGTGGCGGTGCGGTCCCCTACGGCACTGCGTAGGATCCTACGGTCTTGGCGTGCATCCGTGCGTCGCTGCGGTCCGGTCCCAGGTCGACGGGCACGTGCACCTTCCGCCGACCACTGGCGACAACATCGATGTACTGTGGAGACCTCACGCCCCACGTGTTGAGCAATTCGGCGGTACGTCCACCCGGCCTCCCGCATGCCCACTATACGCCCTCGCTCAAAGTCCGTCAACTGCACATACGGTTCACGTCCACGCTGTCGCGGCATGCTACCAGTGTTAAAGACTGCGATGGAGCTCCGTATGCCACGGCAAACTGGCTGACACTGACGGCGGCGGTGCACAAATGCTGCGCAGCTAGCGCCATTCGACGGCCAACACCGCGGTTCCTGGTGTGTCCGCTGTGCCGTGCGTGGGATCATTGCTTGTACAGCCCTCTCGCAGTGTCCGGAGCAAGTATGGTGGGTCTGACACACCGGTGTCAATGTGTTCTTTTTTCCATTTCCAGGAGTGTATATTGCGAAATAAATTTTATGCTCTCCGATTGAGGAAATCTTTAGCGACATTTGGGATATCACTTTTCTAATTATTCAAGGGTTATCACTATTAATTTTTTTCATCACACTTGCTGACTCCTGTTAATTAACTGTTTGAATCTGTGAACATTGTCACACTAACGATATCGTAACGGCAATCAGATTATCTTCCCTAATAATATCGAAAAGATGGACAAGTCCATTTGTAAGCAAGACGTGCAAAAAACCTTAGTCCTCTGTATTATTTCGAGATGTTGTGGGACAATGTTTTCTCTTATTTATGTGACACTGTCTCCGGGGTTCGTGTATTATCAGAATAATGCTTTTCTCCTTAAAGCGACATTCTGTTAACATTTTTTTATTATGGTGATCATTGTAAACCTCCCGTTGCTAATCGTTACGCTAGTGGTCTACCACACACCTCCGAAAAAATTTGCAAGGGCATTCTATTTTAAGCTATGTAAATGGAACATTTTTGCTTTCGAGTGAGGATCATCTCCAGGCGTATGTAGTCAAGCGCAGATTGTTCTCCTTTCTCGAACGTTGAATGTTTCTCAACTTCCCACCCCAGCCACCCCACCCCGTCAGCCACCGACTGCCAGACGCCTTGCACGCAGCTAACAGATCTGAGCATCGAAAACATAGCTAACACACACTCCGCAGATGATTTTCATGCAGACACTAACGCCTTTCACCGAGAAGCTAACCCCATGATGTGGCACCTAAACTACACTCCTGGAAATGGAAAAAAGAACACATTGACACCGGTGTGTCAGACCCACCATACTTGCTCCGGACACTGCGAGAGGGCTGTACAAGCAATGATCACACGCACGGCACAGCGGACACACCAGGAACCGCGGTGTTGGCCGTCGAATGGCGCTAGCTGCGCAGCATTTGTGCACCGCCGCCGTCAGTGTCAGCCAGTTTGCCGTGGCATACGGAGCTCCATCGCAGTCTTTAACACTGGTAGCATGCCGCGACAGCGTGGACGTGAACCGTATATGCAGTTGACGGACTTTGAGCCAGGGCGTATAGTGGGCATACGGGAGGCCGGGTGGACGTACCGCCGAATTGCTCAACACGTGTGGCGTGAGGTCTCCACAGTACATCGATGTTGTCGCCAGTGGTCGGCGGAAGGTGCACGTGCCCGTCGACCTGGGACTGGACCGCAGCGACGCACGGATGCACGCCAAGACCGTAGGATCCTACGCAGTGCCGTAGGGGACCGCACCGCCACTTCCCAGCAAATTAGGGACACTGTTGCTCCTGGGGTATCGGCGAGGACCATTCGCAACCGTCTCCATGAAGCTGGGCTACGGTCCCGCACACCGTTAGGCCGTCTTCCGCTCACGCCCCAACATCGTGCAGCCCGCCTCCAGTGGTGTCGCGACAGGCGTGAATGGAGGGACGAATGGAGACGTGTCGTCTTCAGCGATGAGTGTCGCTTCTGCCTCGGTGCCAATGATGGTCGTATGCGTGTTTGGCGCCGTGCAGGTGAGCGCCACAATCAGGACTGCATACGACTGAGGCACACAGGGCCAACACCCGGCATCATGGTGTGGGGAGCGATCTCCTACACTGGCCGTACACCACTGGTGATCGTCGAGGGGACACTGAATAGTGCACGGTACATCCAAACCGTCATCGAATCCATCGTTCTACCATTCCTAGACCGGCAAGGGAACTTGCTGTTCCAACAGGACAATGCACGTCCGCATGTATCCCGTGCCACCCAACGTGCTCTAGAAGGTGTAAGTCAACTACCCTGGCCAGCAAGATCTCCGGATCTGTCCCCCATTGAGCATGTTTGGGACTGGATGAAGTGTCGTCTCACGCGGTCTGCACGTCCAGCACGAACGCTGGTCCAACTGAGGCGCCAGGTGGATATGGCATGGCAAGCCGTTCCACAGGACTACATCCAGCATCTCTACGATCGTCTCCATGGGAGAATAGCAGCCTGCATTGCTGCGGAAGGTGGATATACACTGTACTAGTGCCGACATTGTGCATGCTCTGTTGCCTGTGTCTATGTGCCTGTGGTTCTGTCAGCGTGATCATGTGATGTATCTGACCCCAGGAATGTGTCAATAAAGTTTCCCCTTCCTGGGACAATGAATTCACGGTGTTCTTATTTCAATTTCCAGGAGCGTATTATAAATGTTCCTGGATGGAATCTGTGGGACATTCTGAAGAATTTCATCCACCCGAACAGAAAGCCAGCAGAGGAAGATAAATACGACTACAACACAAACGGGTAAACATCTCCTTCGATTCAGACAATACTAATTTATCGGAATAAAGAAAACTACGTTGAGGTTCTACTGGTTGCCTATAAGTTCGGCTATTTTCTTTCTACTACTGTGATTTGTTCTTTGCTATGTTCTGTACTGTTTATACCACGTTTCAGATCTTTGGCATCCGGTATATTCCTTAGTGCCGAACAGCACAGTGACGTATTCCAGTCTCTCCACAGTTGTATTCGGTTTAGATGCTTTGCTTGCAAGAAAATTGTTCATACTACACTTGAAGTGACAATGCACCTATATTCTTCGGTGTGTAAAAGCTTTTGTGCGACGTGTACTTAATGTTGCGCAATCAATAGAAACAAGGGAACAATTCGGAAGAACAATGTGTAACGAATGAATAGAGGTAGTTACACCCTGACAGTTACCGCACATGGATTTGCTCAAGTTGAACAACGATCGAAATACAAAAATAATAATAAATTGATTCACTGTAGATAGCAATAACTGTGAATAATTAAGTGGTTGAATAAATTTAGAATGCAGAATAATTACGGTCGCCAGATAAAAAATGGGCAAAATTTAATCTGGCTAATGACTGACGTAGCGTTGAAATCGTGTAATAATCAGGAGCGAATAACAATGAAGCAACTGAACAAAATGCACTCGCATGGTATCATTGCCACTCGTAGCTGGAGCCTCTTCGCAATGATACCATCGTCCGTGCTAAGTACAGAGACTCTGTCACGTGTGGACATTGCGATAGCTGCACTGTTTCTTGCCGAATTATTTGTAACGAGTCTTTATACACTTGGAAAAATACAAGTTAAGTAAATCTTCTGTTTACTGTGTTAATATGTTCGCTAATCATTTATGCTCCTGTCCAGCTCTCCTATGATGACAGTTAATGCCCCACTCTGTAGCCCACCTCTCCTTGCGGTTGTGTATGAAGCTGTACACAACAGAATTTTACCAACATTGCCATCATGTTTGCTACAAACATTTCGTATAATTATTTCTAGCTCTGGTAACTGAGTGGCAGGGCGATGGAATGTCCTACCTAACGGACCGGGTTCGATTCCCTGCTGGGTCGGAGATTTTCTCCGCTCAGGGACAGGGTGTTGTGTAGGCCTTACCATTTCATCCCCATCAACAGGCAAGTCGCCGAAGTGGTGTCAACTCTAAAGACTTGCACCAGGCGAACAGTCTATCCGACGGGAGGCCCTAGCCACACGGCATTTACTTGTTCTTCTAGCGTCATATTACGTTTTCATGAATGCAGTATCCTGCCCACTCGTCTAATATAGGGTGCCTAGGAAGCTGTTATCTCGGATCGCTGGACAACTCAAACAAATCGTATTGATGGAGTTTATTATAGTAAGTTAAAATGACAATACTTAAACAAAACAGTTCCTATCCCACTGCTGTAGCGTTTGTATGACGGCTCGTAGTCCATTTCCCCTCGCGGCCCTTTTTTTTTAGGTTGAAATAAAGCTTCACCGGTGGCTCTCGGTCTTCTGTCTTGCTGGATAGTATGTTCCGTTCGACGTTGATGTCATTCCAAAGACATGGCCTGCACCTCAACAGGTATGGGAAGGGGAGGTTGGCAAAGCTTATAGGTGACAGCATAGGTGGGGTTGGTGGGATCACTCATGGGAAAATTCCTTCAGTAGTGGGTGTTAGAGCTGCACCCTTTTTAGATTGAAGTCAGCTGATAGGTATTCCTGCTTAAGGGAAGTCTCTCTAACAAGGGAATCACTTTTGACAAAGCTTAGGTATCCGAGTAATGAGGGAATTAGTATATTTCATCAAAATATACAAGGTATTAAAGTTAGTGAACTGCTTATAGATGTTGACTCTGAAATCATTGGTATATCTGAACACTTCTTAAATAAGGAGATAATTCAGAGGCTTCCTTTACCAGGATACAGGTTGGCTGGCAGCTTTTCGAGGAGCTCTTTGCGGTGTGGGGGAGTAGCCATGTATGTGAAAAACGGCATCCCATTTGAGTCAATTGATGTTTCAAAGTACTCCACTGAAAAGGTGTTTGAATGTTGTGCAGGTGTGGTTAAATTTAACGGAGCTAAACATCTAACTGTTGTTATTTATAGTTGCCCAGACTCTGATTTCACAACATTTTTGCTAAAGCTAGAGGAGGTTCTTGGTTCACTTTATAGGAAATACAAAAAGTAAGTTATATGTGGTGACTTCAATACTAATTGTATAAGTGATTGTGCAAGGAAGAGGATGCTGGTAGACCTCTTTAATTCATATAATCTTATGCAAACCGTATTCTTTCCAACGAGAGTGCAAGGGAACAGCAGAACAACCATAGACAACATTTTTGTTCATTCCTCATTGCTAGAAGGGCATTGTGTTAGCAAAAAGGTGAATGGCCTTTCAGATCATGATGCACAAATTTTAACTTTAAAAGATTTTTGTGCTGCAACACGTGTTAAATATAGTCATCAGCTGTTCAGGAAAGCTGATCCAGTTGCTGTAGAGACCTTTGTAAACCTTATAAAGGAACAAGAGTGGCAAGATGTTTATAGCGCTGATACAGTAGACGATAAATATAATGCATTTCTCAAGACTTTTCTCATGCTCTTTGAAAGTTGCTTTCCGTTAGAACGTTTAAAACAGGGTACTAGCACAAACAGGCAGCCTGGGTGGCTGACTAGAGGGATAAGAATATCTTGTAGAACAAAGTGGCAATTATATCAAAACGTTAGAAACAGTCAAAATCTAAATGTAGCAGCCCATTACAAACAGTATTGTAAGGTGCTTAAAAATTTTATTAGGAAGGCAAAAAGTATGTGGTATGCAGATAGAATAGCTAAGTCTCAGAATAAAATTAAAACCATATGGTCAGTCGTAAAGGAAGTTGCTGGTCTGCAGAGACAGGTCGAGGATATAGAATCAGTGCGTAGTGGGAATGTCCGTGTTACTGATAAGTCGCATATATGTACAGTATTTAATAATCACTTTCTGAATATAGCAGGTGAACTAAATAGAAACCTAGTCCCAACAGGGAATCACATAGCGCTCGTAGAAAAAAGTGTTCCGAGACTGTTACCTGAAATGTTCCTTCATGATACTGACGAGAGGGAGATTGAGTTAATAATTAAATCACTAAAGACCAAGAACTCTCATGGATATAACGGGGTATCTAGCAGAATACTGAAGTATTGTTCTATGTATGTTAGCCCAGTTCTCAGCCATATCTGTAACTTTCCCTTTAGGAGTGGTCGGTTTCCTGACCGATTAAAGTACTCGGTAGTGAAGCCACTTTATAAAAAGGGAGACATCGACAACGTTGACAATTTTAGACCTATTTCTATGCCATCGGTGTTTGCTAAAGTTATCGAGAAGGTTGTATATACAAGGTTACTGGAGCATTTAAATTCACATAATTTGCTGTCAAATGTTCAGTTTGGTTTTAGAAATGGTTTAACAACTGAAAATGCTATATTCTCTTTTCTCTGTGAGGTTTTGGACGGATTAAATAAAAGGTTGCGAACGCTAGGTGTTTTCTTTGATTTAACGAAGGTTATTGACTGTGTTGACCACAAAATATTACTGCAGAAGTTGGACCATTATGGAGTAAGGGGAGTAGCTTACAATTGGTTCACCTCTTACTTTAAGAACAGAAAGCAGAGGGTAATTCTCCGCAATATTGAGAATGGTAGTGATATTCAGTCCCAATGGGGCATTGTTAAGTGGGGTGTTCCCCAAGGGTCGGTGCTGGGGCCACTGCTGTTTCTTATTTATATAAATGATATGCCTTCCAGTATTACAGGTGATTCAAAAATATTTCTGTTTGCTGATGACACCAGCTTGACAGTGAAGGATCTTGTGTGTGATATTGAAACAGTAACAAATAATGTAGTTCATGAAATAAGTTCGTGGCTTGTGGAAAATAATTTGACGCTAAATCACAGAAGACTCAGTTTTAACAGTTTCTAACTCACAATTCAACAAGAACCGATATTTTGATCGGACAGAATAGGCATATTATAAGTGAGACGGAACAGTTCAAGTTCCTAGGCGTTCGGATAGATAGTAAGCTGTTGTGGAAAGCCCATGTCCAGGATCTTGTTCAGAAGCTAAATGCTGCTTTATTTACCATTAGAACAGTATCTGAAGTAAGTGACACTTCAACACGAAAAGTAGTCTACTTCGAATATTTTCATACGCTTATGTCGTATGGTATTATTTTTTGGGGTAAATCTTCTGATTCAAAAAGGGTATTTTTGGCTCAAAAACGGGCTGTTCGAGCTATATGTGGTGTAAGTCCGAGAACCTCTTGTCGACCCCTATTCAAAAATCTGGGAATTCTGACATTGCCCTCACAGTATGTATTTTCTTTAATGTTGTTTGTTGTTAGCAATATTAGCCTATTTCCAAGAGTTAGCAGCTTTCACTCAGTTAATACTAGGCAGAAATCAAATGTGCATGTAGAATGCACTTCCTTGACTCTTGTGCAGAAAGGAGTGCAGTATTCTGCTGCATCCATTTTCAATAAGCTACCACAAGAACTCAAAAATCTTAGCAGTAGCCCAAACTCTTTTAAGTCTAAACTGAAGAGTTTCCTCATGGCTCACTCCTTCTATTCTGTCGAGGAGCTTCTGGAAGAGCTAAAAAATTAAGCAAATTCCAGTGCTACATTGTTGATTTTCTTCATTTAAACTTACGACTTGTCACCTGAATATGTTTTTTTTATATTTCGTTTTATCTGTTTCTAATATCGTGTTATAATTTCATGTATTGACTCGTTCCATGACTTCTCCTTAATTTGGTCCCACGGAACAATAAATAAATAAATAAAATAAAATAAAACATCACTGGAGTGCACATTGAAGGTGTGACGGTGGGACTTGAAGTCCCGTCCCACCCTCTGACGGTGGAAGTTCAGGTCGCAGGGAAATACTAACTACGAACTACATTAGGTATCAACAGTGGTGGTTTACGATGGTCGATACCATTGAGTGGCCAAGTCAACCCCGCGGGTAGGCGGCGCGGCGCGGCGCTTCTATTCTTTTCATGTAGATGCCGCTGCTGTCGTGGTGTCGTCCTAGTCAGCGTACTACTGGCTAACGTAGTCTCAGGGCCCTCTCTGCTGTAACGTTCCGTGCTGACGAGCCTGCGCGTGATGTAACGCCGGAACAATAAACACTAATTATTGACGAAACATGTAAGTGAATATAATTACAAACAATTGTTTAAAACTCTTCGAATCAGGCGACTGTAAAATGTGAGGCCTTGTGTTGTAGTGTTAAAAAGTATTTCCTTCGCTCTGGGGAGGAGCTCATAGATAATTGTATTTTAGTTCTCCTGCAATTCATTCGTTACACACGAAGTGATTCCTCCCCTTAACTTCTTATATTGGTATAAAACAACTATTTTTCCGAAATAGAGGAAGTGGGAAGAAAGGGAAAAGAGTGGATGGGAAACCACACAGGGCACTGTCGTATTACAGTTGCGAAAGTTGCAAATTTGTGTTGGAGCTGGACTCGAACCTCCTTTAGAACGATTGCTTTAATAATCTGGGCCACCGAGACATAAATTCTCCTGCCTCGAGCATGGATGTGTGTGATGTCCTTCGGTTGGTTAGGTTTAATTATTTCTAAGTTCTAGGGGACTGATTACCTCAGATGTTAAGTCCCATAGTGCTCAGAGCCATTTGAACACAAATTCTCACCATTTTCGCACCTTCCAGCGTCCATTACACCTCCTACTGACAAATTCCTGATTCCCGCAGGTATTCTAACGCTATTTGTGCATCCGCACTGACACACATGTAATGGAGGCGTCGCGCTCGTACATATCAATTGTTGTCCTGTCGGACATGTCCTAGAGATACACAATACTCTGTTAAATTAAAGGAAAACAAACTCGGAGATAGCCGTACCATCCTCACTGAGTGGAGTGCAGAGTACCTGTCGACGTGGATTCGCGTTCAGCTGTGACGGCAGTGTCTGTCCTCAGGGAGCCATCGTGGGCAGCCTTTGCGGCATGACCGTCGTGGCGATCCTCATAACCGGCGCGCAACACGCCACAGCCACCGGAAGCGTCAGGTACCCGCCGCTGCCGACGTCCGTGGAGGGGTGTCCCGGTAACCTCACAGCCAGCGTGCACACTGCCGCAGCAGCCGCCGCGACCAGGTAAGCTGTCCAGGTTGTTACTGTTTCAGACAGACCATACTGTCATTTTTCGTTCCTTTTGTAAGATTCTATGGTTGTGTGGTCTAGGGGTAGCGTCTTTGAGTCATAATCAAAACGTCTTCGGTCCCGGGTTCGATCCCCGCCACTGCTTAAATTTTGATAAATAATCAGCATTGGCGGCCGAAGACTTCCGGCATAAGTCAGCCTCATTCTGCCAACGGCCTTGTCAAAGAGGACGGAGGAGCGGATAGAGGTTCAGGGCACTCTCTTGTCCTAGGGGTGGGAAATTGCCCCTAAAGGCGGAAGAATCAGCAATGATCAACGACATGAGGATGCAGAAGGCAATGGAAACCACTGCGTTAAAGTCACGTAACGTGTATCCACAGGACATGTGGCCTATAATTGAAGAAGTGTCATGATGATCTCTACATTGGCAAAAGATTCCGGAATAGTCCCCCATTCGGATCTCCGGGAGGGGACTGCCAAGGGGAGGTTACCATGAGAAAAAGATTGAATAACCAACGAAAGGATAACGTTCTACGAGTCGGGGCGTGGAATGTCAAAAGTTTGAACGTGGTAGGGAAACTAGAAAATCTGAAAAGGGAAATGCAAAGGCTCGATCTTGATATAGTAGGGGTCAGTGAAGTGAAGAGGGAGGAAGACAAGGATTTCTGGTCAGATGAGTATTGGGTAATATCAACAGCAGCAGAAAATGGTATAACAGGTGTAGGATTCGTTACGAATAGGAAGGTAGGGCAGAGGGTGTGTTACTGTGAACAGTTCAGTGACTGGGTTGTTCTAATCAGACTCGACAGCAGACCAACACCGACAACGATAGTTCAGGTATACATGCCGACGTCGCAAGCTGAAGATGAACAGATAGAGAAAGTGTATGAGGATATTGAAAGGGTAATGCAGTATGTAAAGGGGGACGAAAATCTAATAGTCATGGGCGACTGGAATGCAGTTGTAGGGGAAGGAGTAGAAGAAAAGGTTACAGGAGACTATGGGCTTGGGACAAGGAATGAAAGAGGAGAAAGAATAATTGAGTTCTGTAACAAGTTTCAGCTAGTAATAGCGAATACCCTGTTCAAGAATCACAAGAGGAGGAGGTATACTTGGAAAAGGCCGGGAGATACGGGAAGATTTCAATTAGATTACATCATGGTCAGACAGAGATTCCGAAATCAGATACTGGATTGTAAGGCGTATCCAGGAGCAGATATAGACTCAGATCACAATATAGTAGTGATGAAGAGTAGGCTGAAGTTCAAGACATTAGTCAGGAAGAATCAATACGCAAAGAAGTGGGATACGGAAGTACTAAGGAATGACGAGACACATTTTAAGTTCTCTAACGCTATAGATACAGCAGTAAGGAATAGCGCAGTAGGCAGTACAGTTGAAGAGGAATGGACATCTCTAAAAAGGGCCATCACAGAAGTTGGGAAGGAAAACATAGGTACAAAGAAGGTAGCTGCGAAGAAACCATGGGTAACAGAAGAAATATTTCAGTTGATTGGTGAAAGGAGGAAGTACAAACATGTTCAGGGAAAATCAGGAATACAGAAATACAAGTCGCTGAGGAATGAAATAAATAGGAAGTGCAGGGAAGCTAAAACGACATGGCTGCAGGAAAAATGTGAAGACATCGAAAAAGATATGATTGTCGGAAGGACAGACTCAGCATACAGGAAAGTCAAAACAACCTTTGGTGACATTAAAAGCAACGGTGGTAACATTAAGAGTGCAACGGGAATTCCACTGTTAAATGCAGAGGAGAGAGCAGATAGGTGGAAAGAATACATTGAAAGCCTCTATGAGGGTGAAGATTTGTCTGATGTGATAGAAGAAGAAATAGCAGTCGATTTAGAAGAGATAGGGGATCCAGTATTAGAATCGGAATTGAAAAGAGCTTTGGAGGACTTACGGTCAAATAAGGCAGAAGGGATAGATAACATTCCACCAATTTCTAAAATCGTTGGGGGAAGTGGCAACGAAACGACTATTCACGTTGGTGTATAGAATATATGAGTCTGGCGATATACCATCTGACTTTCGGAAAAGCATCATCCACACAATTCCGAAAACGGCAAGAGCTGACAAGTGGGAGAATTATCGCACAATCAGCTTAACAGCTCATGCATCGAAGCTGCTTACAAGAATAATATACAGAAGAATGGAAAAGAAAATTGAGAATGCGCTAGGTGACGATCAGTTTGGCTTTAGGAAAAGTAAAGGGACGAGAGAGGCAATTCTAATAATGGAAGCAAGGCTAAAGAAAAACAAGACACTTTCATAGGATTTGTCGACCTGGAAAAAGCGTTCGACAATATAAAATGGTGCAAGCTGTTAGAGATTCTGAAAAAAGTAGGGGTAAGCTATAGGGAGAGACGGGTCATATACAATATGTACAACAACCAAGAGGGAATAATAAGAGTGGACGATCAAGAACGAAGTGCTCGTGTTAAGAAGGGTGTAAGACAAGGCTGTAGCCTTTCGCCCCTACTCTTCAATCTGTACATCGAGGAAGCAATGATGGAAATAAAAGAAAGGTTCAGGAGTGGAATTAAAATACAAGGTGAAAGGATATCAATCATACGATTCGCTGATGACATTGCTATCCTGAGTGAAAGTGAAGAAGAATTAAATGATCTGCTGAACGGAATGAACAGTCTAATGAGTACACAGTATGGTTTGAGAGTAAATCGGAGAAAGACGAAGGTAATGAGAAGTAGTAGAAATGAGAACAGCGAGAAACTTAACATCAGGACTGATGGTCACGAAGTCAATGAAGTTAAGGAATTCTGCTACCTAGGCAGTAAAATAACCAATGACGGACGGAGCAAGGAGGACATCAAAAGCAGACTTGCTATGGCAAAAAAGGCATTTCTGGCCAAGAGAAGTCTACTAATATCAAATACCGGCCTTAATTTGAGGAAGAAGTTTCTGAGGATGTACGTCTGGAGTACAGCTATGAAACGTCCCCTTTGAACAATTATACATGACTGTCCTTAAACTGACACACAATATTTTGTTAGCGCAACGCAATCTGACTTTCAAAATTCCCTACAAAAGAATGGCCCTGACTAACATTAAACTATACCTTTCACAAATCACTTACCTCACAAAAATCTTCGCTGCTCAAGCTACTGCAATACAGCGAGCGCCACTACTGCCAGCTAAATAAAAGATTCAAACTATGGAAGGCACTAACTACTGATAGGGATAGTTAGCAAATGAAAGATATTAATAGAGAACAAACAATGTATTTACCTTGATATCATCATATATAAATATAGCAGTTCATGACAAATTTCAAAACTCCGCCATCTCTCTCTCCACATCCACCACTGCTGGCGGCTCACCTCCAACTGCGCAACGCTACGCGCTGTTCACATCCAGCTGCCGCTGCCCAACACTACAATGGCGAGTATTACAACAATGCAAAGCAGCCACAGACTGCACACAGCACAGCCAGTGATTTTCATACAGAGGTGGCGTTACCAATAAAAAAACCTAAACAGCCTACTTACACAGCATTGTATGGTAGTGAAACATGGACTGTGGGAAAACCGGAACAGAAGAGAATCGAAGCATTTGAGATGTGGTGCTATAGAGGAATTTTGAAAATTAGGTGGACTGATAACGTAAGGAATGAGGTTCTACGCAGAATCGGAGAGGAAAGGAATATGTGGAAAACACTGATAAGGAGAAGGGACAGGATAATAGGACATCTGCCAAGACATGAGGGGAAGGACTTCCATGGTACTGGAGGGAGCTGTAGAGGGTAAAAACTGTGGAGGAAGACAGAGATTGGAATACGTCAAGCAAATAATTGAGGACGTAGGTTGCAAGTGCTACTCTGAGATGAAGAGGTTAGCACAGGAAAGGAATTCGTGGCGGGCCGCATCAAACCAGTCACAGTAGACTGACGACAAAAAAAATATGGTTGTGTATGTTTCCGCGGGGTATATTCAAGCGTACAACTTCTACTAAGAACAGGATCACAGGACTCGTAAAATGCTAGGTTGTTAATCATTTTTGGCTGGCGTCTTCAAATATAACTATTATCGCTGTTTTTCTATGGTAAGAGATATGAAATAAAAGCTTAGTATTATTTCTTTTTAACTATCTCATCCATGACGGTAATTTTCGGCAAATTTACTATATACTTTTAACAATAAAATTGTCATCAGTTGCAAATAAATTTTTATTATATAATATTTTGAACATTGCTGCACTGCAGCAACTGTTACAGAACAGCAGGTGTAATAGACGGCCAACCAGTTTCAAGCGGTATAATAGACAGCCAACAAGTTCCAATAAATGGTTCTTTTCAGATAAACTTGATCACGTTTTTGACGGATTTAAACCCGTCTTCCTTAGGACAATAAACTTGACACTAGCAATCAGTCAGTAAAGATATCTCCATATGATTTGTGTCGGAAACGGTCTGTGTGTCCATATCTGAAAGTTAAGGGCCCCTGATTCAAGGGCTTGTCACATTAGTAAAACAAATGTCTTCAAAAACAGTAATTGCAACTGATCGACAGTCTGTAACATCAGCTGCATTTTTATTATGCTTGGCTGGTTGCGATAAATTAATTTGTTATCTTGGTTTAACACATGTCTACATAAACTTTGAACATGCCCTAGAGTAATGATGGGAAAATGAAAGTAATGTGTGTAAATTTCGTCTCAGTCACGACCATTATGCATGCAATATCGACCGTTTTGGGATTTAAATCATTGCGAAGACGACCCTCATCTTTCTGTGTGTAACGATTAAGTCCCTATACTACGGTTCGATTAGAGAGATGCGTAGTGCACATCATATAAGCACCCAATACGCGTAAAATATGATTGGATGCTTTTACTACTCGGAATAGACCTGATTTCTTTGTATGTATGGCCTACAACAACAGGACGTGGGACTACAAGGCGAAAACAAACAGTTGAGAAGCAGTTTTGATTAAGACATGATTTACTGCAAAGATCAATAACACCCATGAAACAAATGACTTCATATTAAAAACGGTACAATGCTATAGTACCTTACTTGCATGATAGCGATGCCTGAATAACATCTCAGTAAGGGAGACCAGTGAGAATGGCTTCAGAGTAAAGGACATCAAAGTAGGGAATACATGTAAGGAGGCGAATCGTCCTGTATTAATGTCAGAATATACGAACGCAACATAGTAACAAACAAAGGAATAGTCCTTTCTCCACATCAGAGCAAGAGGCTATGGCATAGATTGACTTAAGTCGATGGACTTCTTCACCCCTGTGAAACATTATCTCTGTTATTGCCGGAGTAGCTCTCTTATTTATTCAATAATTGACAAGTTCATGCGCAATGTAAAATAGTTTACTGTCTCTTATCAGCTACCTGTGTTTCACAACCGTACTAATTCACGTCCGTTATCCGTCTGAGGCACCACAATTTATTTGACGGACACCTGTTTAAACGTATCTCGTTAGTTCAAAACAATTCGTCACAGATCGAGAAATGTTTTGTGGGAAAAACGACATAACATACGGCGTTGAAATCGACAGCGTCAGTAATCGTTTAGAAACGCCAGCATACCATTTCGCTAAGCTCTTATACTCTCATCCATTCTGAAGATTTTTCTACGAGCTTTACCACAACCAGTACTCTCCGGCGTTTTAGGGAAAAGCCGTGTGACAAATACGTCACGCTGACCTTGGTTCAAATGGCTCTGAGCACTATGGGACTTAACATCTTAGGTCATCAGTCCCCTAGAACTTAGAACTACTTAAACCTAACCAACCTAAGGACATCACACACATCCAATCTCGAGGCAGGATTCGAACCTGCGACCGTAGCAGTCCCGCGGTTCCGGACTGCAGCGCCTAGAACCGCACGACCACCGCGGCTGACCACACTGAGCTCACAAGCCCTTACGAAGATGACGGAGTGCACCTATAGCAGCTGCCAATAATAGTCCCTAATGGCAGCAAGGAAAACCAGAGATTTAGTACCAAATATCTGCATAGAGTTTGGTGACGCGAAATGCAGCATACTGATGGCTTGGATCAATTACTTCCTGCTGGCTACGTGTAAATCCTACAAACGATAGTGTACTCTGCATCTGGATGACATATTGTGACCAATCATTTCGATATTATCTAACGGACGCAGAGATAACACAGATATAAATTTAGAAAGACAGTTAGCGAGGAAAAAGACAGATTATAAGATTTATTTACACTTGGCGTCGTGATCTAAGTCAGGAAAGCAGCCGTATGATAAGTTGAGATTACGAATGAATTTGCCTCTGACTCCAAAAATGATCATCAGTTTCTTTTTGTTGTCTATTGTGACACAATAGAAAGGAATTAATGATTTTTTTGCAGTGAGACACTATCCTACTCCTGATCTCCACTAGATTATACGAATTTGAGAAGTGGAAGGTATACAAGATTGAATTAAGCACCAAGTTCAGAGAGGGAGATAATTTTGTTTTTTGGTTATGTTAAGTAGCTCATCTGACACTAATGTTAATGATTATTTCTTGTCTGCCTGATCAGGAAAAATGAGCAGCCCTTGCAGTTCAATGGACAAGACTAACCTGGAGAGGTTCCATGAATGAAACCGGTCGTAACGCAATAAATGTGTAATAATACAGCTGAAATGAGAAATTAAAATCATTAAAATGATTACTCGGATACGGACACCGCCAAATTGTCGTAGGTACGGGGGTGCGTCATTAAATAAATCGGTAACGCCAGAATAGCGCATATCGTTTTAAATTTCGCGTCTACACGCATCTTCAAGGTGGCAGCCCATGTCACGCGGAAGGTAGCCAATACAGTTTTCCGCAGCCAGAGGTTAATCATCAGCAGTCAGACGAAGGGAACACTTGTGCTGTGAGTGTGTACCCTCCTACACTATTGGCAATTAAAATTGCTACACGAAGAAGAAATGTAGATGATAATCGGGTATTCATTGGACATATATATTATACTAGATCTGACATGTGATTACATTTCCACGCAATTTGGGTGTACAGATCCTGAGAAATCAGTACCCAGAACAACCACCTCTGGCCGTAATAACGGCCTTGATACGCCTGGGCATTGAGTCAAACAGAGCTTGGATGGCGTGTACAGGTACAGCTGCCCATGCAGCTTCAACGCGATACCACAGTTCATAAAGAATAGTGACTGGACCTGCAACATGTGGTCGTGCATTATCCTGCTGCAATGTAGGGTTTCGCAGGGATCGAATGAAGGTTAGAGCCACGGGTCGTAACACGCCTGAAATGGAACGTCCACTGTTCAAAGTGCCGTCAGTGCGAACTAGAGGTGACCGAGACGTGTAACCAATGGCACCCCATACCATCACGGCGGGTGATACGCCAGTATGGCGATGACGAATACACGCTTCTAATGTGCGTTCACCGCGATGTCGCCAAACACGAATGCAACCATCATGATGCTGTAAACAGAACCTGGATTCATCCGAAAAAATGACGTTTTGCCATTCGTGCACCCAGGTTTATCGTTGAGTACACCATCGCAGGCGCTCCCGTCTGTGATGCAGCGTCAAGGGTAACCGCAGCCATGGTCTCAGAGCTGATAGTCCGTGCTGCTGCAAACGTCGTCGAACTGTTCGTGCAGATGGTTGTTGTCTTGCAAACGGCCCCATCTGTTAAATCAGGGATCGAGAGGTGGCTACACGATTCGTTACAACCATGCGGATAAGATGCCTGTCATCTCGATTGCTAGTGATACGAGGCCGTTGGGATCCAGCACGGCGTTCCGTATTACCCTCCTGAAGCCACCGATTCCATATACTGCTAACAGTCATTGGATCTCGACCAACGCGAGCAGCAATGTCGCGATACGATAAACCGCAATCGCGAAAGGCTACAGTCCGACATTTATCAAAGTCGGAAAGGTGATGGTACGCATTTCTCCTCCTTACACGAGGCATTACAACGACGTTTCACCAGGCAACGCCGGTCAACTGCTGTTTGTATATGAAAAATTGGTTGGAACCTTTCCTCATGTCAGCACGTTTTAGGTGTCGCCACTGGCGCCAACATTGTGTGAATGCTCTGAAAACCTAATAATTTGCATATCACAGCACCATCTTCCTCTCGGTTAAGTTTCGCGTCTGTAGTATGTCATCTTCGTGGTATAGCAATTTTAATGGCCATTAGTGTAGAACAACGCGATTAATTCAGCCAAGGGTCTGTCCACAAAGTATGTCCAGAGCAAAATTTGTCCCGTATATGGTTAAAACTGTATTTCGTGGAAATCTGTTTTCAGTTGGATAGAGAAATTTAGTGAAGGACAAGACCAGTTAAACAAGGACCGACCTGGCTGCCCTGCTTATCGAGTGATGGTACATCGTTTCCACATCCAGGGGTGTGTTATTTCCCCCAGGACACATCCGTCTCATGGGTTGCTGCAACTAGACGATCCAAATAAACCTATATATTCCTAGAGGCCACTCTTTAGATTCAAGGCAGCTACTATAATTTTATGCTGCAGCCTTTTGACGCCTAGTCGAACGATCGGATAAAGTGTCTGACGTCACAAGGGGTGTATGTTAATAAAGAAAAAAGTCAGGTTAGTACACGTGGCAATAATGTCTACCCTACGTCGCGACATATTTATTGACACAGCCTCGTAGAAAGAGAGCGGAAAGAAACTCTCATCGTCGCTATTATAGTTATAGAGTTTTAAAAATAAAAGAAAAATGACGAAGAGGAAACCAGAAAAGTGGTTCCAGATAACATTTACTGTCCTGTTTTTTAGTGCCCAAGGCAGACGTGTTGGTATGGCATCCATGTTACATTTCTCATTGACTGAGAATGTGTGCGTGAAATTCAAAAACAGCTGCGTAACTCAGGTGTTATTTTGACTACCAGTTTCGGAATTCCACTATGCATCTCTAAAAATAAACGATATTTCCATACGGTGCCATCTATCCCTAGATGTCGTGAATTCAAATGGTTTCACAAGTGCTTCATTCGAAGACTTGATGGAGCAGCTATCAAGTCTGCCTGAGGGTGCGGATTTGAACGTTTTCTTCGGAGCAGAGAAGGATGGCGCCCTTCCATAGACTGCCGTTTTCTTTCAGTTTGGAAGGGCTGAATCCATGTGCAATCGCCTGCGAGGATGTTCAACAAAAAATTGTCACGACAAACCTCGTAACACGAGATCAATTTTGCACTGGTGGTCTTTAGTTACTCTTTATGCTCTTCTGTTAGGCGGCGGGGAGAACAGCGGGCACACGCCATTCAGTACTCCAACCCGTGGATGAGAGTGTCAGCGCTACCAACGTGGACGTCCAGTTGAACATATTTTTTGGGGGCCGGGCATCGGCACACAAAATTGCACATGCTGATAAAATATTCCGCACTCATTGTTAAAACACTTTGATTATAACGTCACGACAGGTCTTGCGTCAGTGGAGATGCATTTTCAGGTAAAAGGTTTTTTTAATATTCATGGCGCTGCAAAGTAAACAACCGCCTTTAGCGAGCTATCGATTAATGTTGAAAATGCACGATGGGACTTTGCTCTTAGCATTTACTTTGCCGCATTGTGACTGTTTAAAGAGTAGAGAAACTTATCACCAGACAATTCATATCCACTGACGCGAAACTGGACATGACTTTTTAATAAGAGTATTTTACCAGCCAGTGCGGAAGATTTTATTCACTACATCGACCTCAGCAGCGAGTTGCTTGACTGCAATCCAACGATCACCTAGAAAGTGTGTCCGCACGTTCCAGCATTTTACGAGTCGCAGCTGTGTGCGGACGGCCGACACGCGGGGTATCAGACAGTTTGCACCACGTTGTTGCGATGATGGCAGACGCCTCGCTCAACGACTTTCCGTGATTTTGTTCAATTCTAGGCTCATAGCAATGGCCTATGAATATCTGCGATGTTCTGGTTTTCCGGCAAAAGAAACTGAATGACAGGTCTCCGCTTGGAGCAGACCTCCGGAACAGATGCCATATTGAAGGCTACTATAGCGCTACATCTTTCGGAACTGCATGAAACTGTATGGGATGAAGCTCGAATATTCCACGATGTCCGGCAAGAAATATCGGACTTTCTCCACCGAAACTGTTAGAGAAGAAAGATGAATTGTATTACTTACTGAACTCCCCTCGTATTAGGAATCAGGACACATATGTTAACTGAAACGCCAGCTAAACCCGCTGGGCAGAACAGGTGATTAGGATTGTGGAAAGGGCCAAATAAGGTGTCGGTCAGGTTCACACAAAATTGTAATTTATTGTAATTTAATAACACCTTTAAACCGAAACTGTACATAGCCGAACCTTTAGGAGTTTCAAAAAGGCAATTAATTCACGGCTCAAGGCCTCCAAACAGGGAGGCTAAGAGCATCAAGGCGAGCGTGAATAGACAAACATAAACAAGATGCAATAATAACGGCTGAAAGCCCACAATAAAATTTTCAAAATTTTAAAATAAATTACCATAACCTTTCAAAGGCAGAAGGCCGCAATGCTTTTTTCTGGAATAAGGATTTAATGGCCACACAACATGAATGGATGTGGCTTGAGTAGTTGAAACCACTACTCAACTTTGACGTCCTGGATCGGTGAACCACGAAGCTCGTAGAGATTGGACAGCTCCACACACGCTCAGACATAACTTGCCTGGTCCGCAGCAACCGACCGACTCACTCCTCTCAGAATGCCGACAGCATCTAATATAGTCGTCAGTGTAAATAACGCCAACTACACACAGAAACTGACAAACACTTGTACAAAGACCTGAACTATACCCAACAGTAACTAAGTACGCAGGAAGACCAATCGGGAGTCGATTCGCGCGCGCGTGTGCGTACACACAAACACACCTACACACACAAATGATCGGATTGCCAAAAGCGCATCGTCCGGTAGGACGACCGACCGACGATCCACCAAGACCGTGGCCTGGCTCAAGTGATCCGTGGCGGCAATGGTCGGGCGAGCCGCATCGACACAGACCTGACTGCTGCTCCAACCCGACTGCACTAAAGTGCGCGTCAGTTATGATGGCGGCCGAGTTTAGGTTCGTTCTGCGAATCTGACGTCACAAAACACAGTCAGCCAATGAACAGAGAACGACGTTGCCAGAGCTCGACTGAAGTGCAGAGCACGGACGAGTGTCTTCAGTTTTAGAAACGTTCAGTCATAAAGTAACTGAACAAAAGCAATGTCTTGATAGCAGATTTTCTTTTATAGAAAGTTTGGGAAAAGCGTTCTTTATACCAATTGCTTCATATTCTATTAATTAATTAAACCAAACAAGCAATAAGACTCCTAATTCAGGCGATAGCAAGGAAAGGTGTTTGTATCATTCTCACTAACCGCTTTTTCGCAATAAAGAACAGCGGTAATTGTTTCTTTCCTAGTGTACTTCGACGAAACGTGAGTAATTCATAATCATACCAACAGTGTTTGTCGGTATTTTGAGTGATTTAATGTCCTCCGGGAGATATATATTGAATGACGAGCTGCGTTAGCGTAGTGGTTCAAGTGTCCCGAGTGGAAGGATCAACCACCGAACTTGAACAGGATGTCTTGCGGCGTCCGCAACGACCAAACACAACGATCAATAACGAACAACATGCCAAAAAAAAGGTGTATGACTGCTAAGCGAAAGGTGCTGAGTTCAAACCTTGATCGGTGCTTAATATTTTCTTTATTTAAAAACAATATCGAAGTGTCTTACTACATGAATTTTAATCGTTTGAATGTAATTTTTTGCAATTTCTAGTGGCAACTAAAATCGACCATACGGAAAGTATACGATATGGACTTCTACCTCTGCAAACTCTGCAATGGTCTACTACATCTAATGCTGCACAATAACTGCGTTGAACATCGAAACAAAACTGTCATTTATGGGGCGAAGGTATCAGTCAAGATGATGTGTAAAAATCAAATTTTTGGGCCAAATAGTTTTTGTGAAATCGAATGATGAAGTGTGTCAAAGCAGTCGAAACACCATGTCTGCACAGGCGAGCAGTGCCATAATGACAAAATCGCGCGCATCGCGGAATGCGGGGAGCACGTCTCTGTAGCAGCGAAAGGGTTAATGCGGCCGTGGTGGCTTTACTTCATAAACTGCGCGCTCTCCGCTGAACGTAAGTTTGCGAACTATACTAAGGCGCTGCTTCTCTTGGCGCGTACAACTGGCAACGCAGCAATCTCCCGCGTCTGGGCGGGCTTGCGCGAACCGCCAAGATACAAGAATTGAACTATAGTGCTGCATTGCAACACTCCGACTGGCAGGTCCGGACTGCGCTCCAGACGCGTTCCAACTGACTGGCAGACCCGAACTACCTATCACAGACAACGACCGGGAAGTAACAGCAGTCCAGTAAAGATACTACGAGAGGGGATATGTCGATATGCGCTGCTAGCGCCGGTCACGGTCAGGCAAAGTAGCAACTCAGTGACATTAGTAATTTAAATTAACGTAATGAGGTGGAAGTACGTTAAAAACAGGGTGTAAAATACATGATGGCGGGAACACGAGCCACGCACGGCTCATTAACTTTGGTATCTGCGGTTAGCGAACATTATTTGTCTAAATATTTGAGCGTATCCGACTGAGGGCTATGGTTCATGTGATCTCGATGCCCACAGTACATCGGCGGACGACGTGCCGCTGGTGTTCCGGCTGTCGTACATGTACTACACTGTGGTGGGCGCCCTGATCGTGGTCACCGTCGGCTGGGTCGTGAGCCGCCTGACGGGCCCCCTGAAGCCCGGCGAGATCGACCCCAGGCTGCTGGCGCCGCAGGTGCGGCCCGCCGACCTCAGAAGAGCGGCCCAACACGACCCCGCTGCCGCAGTGGAGCTGCTGCCAAGCGGGACTCGGCACAAGCCCGCTACCGACGCCAAGATATAGCGAATGGGTACCAGGGGAAAAGTGTCTGCCCCAAACACTACGACAGTGTATTTAGTTGGCGTGTAAGTTCGTAGCGTTTTTCCATAAGTTTAATAAACATGACATATCTAAGTAAGAGATTTAATCATCAATAGTATAGTGTCCTCCGGACCCGCCAGGGTAGCCGAGAGCGCTAACGCGCTGCTTCCTAGACTCGGGTAGGCCCGCCGGCCCCGCATCGAATTCGCCCAGCGGCGTAACGACGAGGGCCGATGTGCCGGCCATCATGGATGTGGTTTTTAGGAGGTTTTCCACATCCCGCTAGGTGAATACCGGGTTGGTCCCCATGTTCCGCCTCAGTTACACGGCTCGCAGACATCTGAACACTTTCGCACTATTCCATGGATTACACTCGACGCAGACAGTTGGGATACGCTAATTACGTCCCGGGGGTTACGGTGTGGCAACAGGAAGGGCATCTGGCCAACCCTTAACCATTAACATGCCAAATCCGATTAACAATGGCTGACCCTGCGTAACTGCGGGACAAGGCTCAAGCAATAGATAGTATATTGTCCTCCACTATTTACATCAGTTTTCCAACGATGGGGTAACTTTGCGATTCCGCGACTATAGAAATCACGTGGTTTTGAGTCGAAGAACTCGTCGATCCATGTTTGGGCGTTCTTTCACACGGAAAGGAAGTCCTTGAAGGTTGTCCGACAGAGTGCGGAAAAGGTGAAAATTTGAGTGTGCAAATCAATGAATAAGGTGGGTGCGGAATGATTTTCCAACTAAGGCCTGTAGAGTGATTTCTTTGTCAGTCCAGCAGAATGCGGTCGGGCGTTATCTTGGAGTGGCATCGCTTCAAGCAGTCTCCTTGGTCGTTGTTGTTGGCTTGCGACTGCAAGACATTACACTTCGGGGAAGCAATGAGGCTGTCGTACAGCACACCGTCATTGCTCCACCAGGTGCATTGCATTATCTTTTGTGGACGCGCGCAGGCCTTTGCGCAGAAAGTTGCTGCTTAGTTTGGGGTCAACCGTACGTTTGTTAGCACATGCACACCATTTTTAGTCACCACTAATGAGGCAAGATAGAAATAATCGGGCTTATTCAAGAGTTAATTGAGGGCTAGGAATCAAAGATGCATAAATAGCCACACGCTGATGTTTGTGATTTTGGCTTAGAATATGCGGTACCTGTACACCCGATCTTTGATCCTTCCTCATTGCATGCAAATGTCGTACGATGATGGACTCATCACAGTTCATCAGTTACCAGATCTGGAGTACACTGACGTGGATGATTGTTGGAGTAACGCGTTTAAACGATCTTTGTCAAATCCAGAAGGTCTTCCTGGACATGGAAGTTCAGTAATTTGAAAACTATCCTCTTAAAAACGAGAAAACCACTCTTTTCATTCTCTGTCCAATGGTATTATCCCCTACATGGCGGAAATTTTTCTTCGCTATCACCCACCTACTGAACTAAAACAGAATTATATATCGGAAATGTTCCGATTACTACACTTGGCACTCCGTTTTACAGCGTCCTCAGCTCCGCTCACTGTCTCCAAATCAGAAATTGACAATATGTAAAAAAAACAGCCACAGTGAGCTACAAATAAAAAATGACACTATAACTAAACCCATG
The DNA here is from genome assembly GCF_021461395.2 of Schistocerca americana. NCBI lineage: Eukaryota > Metazoa > Arthropoda > Insecta > Orthoptera > Acrididae > Schistocerca > Schistocerca americana. The sequence goes on along the minus strand of NC_060122.1, from coordinate 203,623,483 downwards.
GCTACAGGAATACCAATATGAATGACAGAAACGCTACGAACTTACGCACCAACGTAATACTTTCACTTTCGATTCAAGGATGACAGTGATCCACTTTGACCGTTCCTTTGATTCTCGTGCAAAGAGCTCACAAGTCACAGACAACATTTTGTACTGGAGATTGTGAAACAACTGAAAAGTGAAATCTGTAAATCTTTTTTCATATCTTTTTCTTTAGAATACGTTACTTCTGAGAGACGATTATTACTTACATCTTAAGCTTCTACATTAAAAGATGTCGTTTCATGTTTTTATTAGCTGATTACTTAGATTTGGTCTTAATTCTGAACTTTATCATTACTATAAATGCGGGAAACACGATTCGTCTTTTCAAATGTACTTGTTGGAGCTATTGTTTCGTATCAAGAGCGTTTAGTGCTTCTGTGTCGGCAAATTACACTGAGTGCAATATCATCTAAATTTGGCAAGACAACAGAGTGGTGTCTAACCTTATGATCTATCTAAAAACCTGAATCTATCTAAATCAGAATCTGAAAATTGACTGATCTGGGAATAAATTTCATTGGTGATTTAAAATAGCATTGCACAAGCAAGGGCATCTATAGTAATTAAATAGGAGCGGTGAGATGTATGTAAGCGAAAAGGCTAACGAGTCCTACTCCAGGAAATGTTAACTAAAACAAGGTATTCTCTGCTCGAAGTTTAGCAATCATTTAACAAGCAATATTCACCTTAACAGTACGGTTCCTTACCGCGTTTGATTTCGTAATGCTACGGACATCATTCTATCAGCAATGGATTGTGCCATCGGGGAGATTGGACACGGCTGATCTTGTGAACATATTGAAAATTCAAGGACACACTACAGCGGTGGAGGGAATTGCTACGAATTGAATACAGTTGCCGTCAGACCTGGCACGTGACCATTTACTTCGCTCAAGAATTTCTGTACACCACAGCCAATAAGTCCCAACAGGGCTGGATAGCGAAAGAACCAATGCTCCCTTCTGAAACTAAAATCGAAAAGGATAAAAAAATCTATACCAGCAGAACTAAGCTATGTAACTATCACGATAATTGAATTTAATTACTGAACGGGTTATTTGCGTTGAGTAACGAAGGCGACTAAGTGGATTCGCAGCGAAAACTGTTTATTCTAGGTACACTCGGGAACAGCACGTGTTACTTACCACATCATCAGATTTTAGCTCATTGTTACGAACTCTTTTCTAAAACTCCCCAGACTCTATGTTCTGGTGCATCCCCATATGGTGACGGTGGCCGATAACCAATCCGGTCCAATCAGACTAAGATTCAGTGTTGTACAACAAGAACCAAGAAAGCTATACGGCATCTTCGACTCCACATGCTCTCCAAATTAAGCACATATTCATACATCACAGAGATAGTTCTGATTAGGTTAGGGGTAGAAGGCGACGTTGGATACTGATATGAGATAAAAAAAAGGCAAAATTAGTAAAGTTGTTTCTTCACGCAATCCTCCTCTCAAGCAGAGTTAGATGACAAGCAGATAGCAAAAAGCAATTTTCTTCATTTGGTGAACAGAGTTAATCATTACAAATAATGCTTTCACGAAAGGTGGCTGAGAGAGAATCCTTTCGACATCACTGGAGAAAGTATATGTCTCAACACCTGTGTTTTCAGAATTCTTCCTACCTTGTCTACTGCAGGACTCTAACTTCGTCGTATTTAACTGTATCGTCCAGTCGACTGCAGAACGAAGTCTACGCAGCAAGGTTTTGCAGCTCTCCCATACCCCACGATTAAAGATACTAAAGCTTCCTTTCAGACGCAAATACCACAAAATCAATTTGCCATATTGTATATTAACAATGTTGAAGAAGGATGCTTTCTACAAGAAAATATCACGTAACGGTACTGATCAAAATTAAGACACTGCACAATTAATTCGCAGTACTTGCGCCTGACAAATGTGAACAAATAACATTTGAAGAAACACGTTTACAAATAATTATATACATCCCTTATTTCTTACTGTTTCCTAACCTTATACTGGAACTCCCATGTGTCCTTAAGAAACTATTACGTTCCAGCAAATACGGCCGATCCATTTGCCAAGAATGACTCGATAAAGCAATAGAAATAAAGAATATAGACTACCTGATAAACAATATACTATCTCCACAATGAGTTCTCTTCTTTTGAATAGATTAACGTGTCAGACAGTTACTATAGCACTATAAAGTTGATTATTCCAAGTTCTGCACGAAAAAATCGGAGTGCGCTCGATGCAAGCAACGGGTCAGAGGCTGTGTCGCCAAATGTGTTCTTGGTTTGACGTCCTAAAACTGAAGAAGAGTGCGATAAAAATAGACATGGGTTGGTAGAAAGGATCGAAACCGATCCAAAAGCTGAGCAGTGAGCTACTATCTAAGCTCTGATAACAAGTGACACTATTTGGTATGTAGGGGCCCAATTACATAACTTCAGTGCTAATGAACTGGAAACGACGCAACGGACCGAATTTCTTCTTAACAATTATTTGTCAGCACCACCGCCTCTCAACACCTTTACAAGCATTTCAGATTTTCTCTGACCATCCTTTTTATGCAACACAGAAACGCTCCAAGTCCTTTACCCTACACTTTAAAAAGAAGTAGAAAAACCGCTTAAGTTACAATGGGGCGATAATTTGGAGGAACACAATAAGTTCTCCAATGAAAAACCTGTACCAGTATAAGATATTAGTTTACTTATTAACCTTCTTACAACTTCTGAATGATACATGCAACGCTTACAAACAAGGTGTAGTTTTAAGGGACAGATAAAATGCCGGTGAGTCGTACAGCTAACACCAATTTGAAGGAGTCTTAAAACCGTCTAAAAGCAGTAAACAAGGAATAGTAGTGCATTACACATAGCACACAAATACTACTAGAGCACCAGACAATGTTTGTTAAAATTCATCAGCAGAATCATTGGATTCATCCTAATACGATGCGATAAGTAAATGTTAGGCACTTTTTGGTAATGATCTTAACAACTCATGAGTGCTAAAATGTTAGGCACTTTTTGGTAATGATCTTAACAACTCCTGAGTGCTAAAATCCTGTTGCAAAAGCAACGAAAGCAACGAAAATATTGGCGAAACAATAAAACCGAATATATTGTAATATGTAAGTATCAGTTGTTCTTAAATTTTTTGTCATTCGATTATTTAATAATTTCACCTGGTTCAAACATAAATCTGAATTAGGAATATTATGAGTAGTAAATATGATAGAGATGATAAAGAGATGTCTTATCAATTAGCTTGTAAGTGCATTGAGACTGGCTTACAAATCTTGTAAAACAGTCAAAGGTACGAGTCATCCCATGTACTCACTAATGCAATACGGAGCTTTCTTGCCAGTCATTTAGGAGGCATAGCCACACCTCCCGTAAGAGGCCGCAATACCGCGTCAGTCAGTTAGCTTTCGGAATAGTTAAGAGTCAGGACCTGTGGCGGTCCAGTAACATGCATCTGAGATTTATAAATTGTATGTGTAGTTCTCACAGGGAAGGCAGAGACCATGTGAGCACCTTAGCTCAAAACATACATTTGCAAAATGCACAATATTTTTGAGATGCTGATAAATTTTTGTAAGTGCTAAACTTATAATAAATGTGATGTTAAGGGTTCATGCATGTTACCTAATTTTATTTCAGAGCCATCCAATGCACGGAAGACTGTGTAGCTGTTACAACAGTATTAATGTGATAATTTTTGATTTTTTGGAAAGATTGAGCGAAATTTGAAGTCGTGGAGACATTGTGAAAGACGATCCTTTATTTATCGGAAGTAGCTTAGTTTTCAACTCTTTCAAGTTTTATTTAAGGTAATAACCTGCCCTTACAGACAACAAACAGTTTTGTTTCCATCACTACTGGAATTTGAAGGATACATCTCGTGCAGTTACAGTTGTGGTCCCAGTGAAAATTATTTCAAGTTACCGTTATTCTATCCCAATTTATGTTGGCTTGAAATATTTGTAATAACAGTTTAGATTTTCGCTATTGTAAATGGCCACAAATCACTTCCAGATAGCTTTACTACAACAAAATTCCCTCTGAGAATAATGGTGCAGAGGTCAGGCGAGAGGTGAGTATTGTAATTAAAAATATTTGTTAGCTCTCAATAAATAAGTTAACTTCAGGCGAAATACATATTTATAAGGTAAAGTCACACAGAAGACAAGGCGTTAGGTCTTAACTTATACTAAAGAAAGTATCCTGTGATCGCCATCTATTGTGATTCCCAAGGAAGGACATAGCAACAGACAGCCACACCCATTACCAGAGGATTACGTCAGCCGTTGACCTAATGCACTGACCGTATTGTTTGAAGGGATAACGCTAGGTACGCCGCGGGCAGCTGTCAGCTTCGCGACCACTTCGCCATGCCTGGAGCTGGAACGCCCACTGTCGCAGCTTACCAGCTACTGGAGTCTCGTGTGCAGTACACGGATTTACTACGGCCTAATAACGTCAGGAAACTAAAACTATTTCTCCCATTTACTTCATTTCTCGCACACAATCAAAAGTAAGAAATTTCACCTATTTGCTACGGGTTAGATTTATGTAATGGTCTTGTATCACGAAGGAGATGTAATCAGTGGAAGGCACTGAAGATATTCTTTTATGGTGGAGAACAGAGACGAAAGCGGAGGCCGACTTTTAATGCATATAAGAGCTTCCTTAGTAGATCGAAACATTATTTGTTGCACTAAGTGAAAGTCTTCACTTCTCATTCCATAGAAGAATTATATCTTTGTTTGAGAGCATAAGAACTTCTACGGATGGCGACTGGGTAGTTTAAATTTGAAAGAGACAGTAAGACGACAACATACAAGAAATTGTTTTCTAAAAACCCATTCAATATTGTACGAAAATTATACTGAAATTCCGAAAGAATTTCGATTTCACTATTTCTTTTTAATTCGATTAAAACAGGCGACTGGTCTACCTGACGGAAGGCCATAGCCACACGACATTACATATCTTTATCGGTTTTATTTCTTTGACTCAGACAACTGGCTCTGGGCTTTCTTAATTGCACCAACTGTTAACCTTACCTGTATCTCATCTATTATCTGAGTTTGAAGAATTCAGGGATTTTATGTGACAAACACTTCGAATTTTCTGTGGTGCCCATGAATGACATCTCTTAACATGAAGAGCTGGTACGCAATGGTCTGTGGAGCAACTGTGAATGGCAAAACAAGGGACAGAAAAAATTCAAACTCCGTAACATATGATACAATTAAAAGGAGTAAACCGAGTTATTTTAGAAGCTGTAAATATGGCTGAAAAATAAAAAGAACGATTTGAGTACAATGAAATCTGGAATCGATAATGTGCAGTGGAAGAAATTCAGATTTAACTTACCAAATATAGACTTCTTACGTAGTGATTTATAGGATATTCCATATCGACAGCACTGTATCGAACTAACCTGCAACAAAGGAAAATGTTCGCATCAACAAACGATTCAAACAGTATCACAGTGAAAGAATTCAGTTCTAATCCACTGAATCCATTAGGTATTGACAGTCTTCATATGTCAAAAGGCTCAGTATCTCAAAAGTAATGACATAAACCGATCGTTCCAAATATGGTCAATAAATATTGTGAAATAGTGCTCCAGTTCTATGTCGTCGAGAGACCTGGTCGTGGAGGATGCCAAAGGGGCCCTCTAAGCAGGCTTGTCTGACCACGTGGAACAGCTGTACCATTCAGCTCTTTTGTACTGTTCAGATCAATGCGACGTAGCGCCTACAGATACCGTGCGAACGAAAACAACCAGTGCTAATAACAGGATTCATTTGGATCCTTCTTGGCAAGTATGTATCATCCCTCAGAGTGGGGAAAATGCGACGTTACTTAATAACTACGGAAGTTATTAAATAACTCCACTGTATGAATAAAGAGTCCAAACTCGCAAGTCATGTGTAGCTACATCTGAATCAACATGACTACTCCGATGTTCAAATTTTTGTGCCTAGCAGATGCTCCTTCGAAATACCTTCAGACTATTTCTCTACCGTTCCACTTTCTACCAGCGAGCGAGAAAAGTAAACATTTACATCTTTCTGTAAGAGTGGCGATCAAAACGTTCCTGTTCAAAGACCACACATACTTCTTGACTTCATTCGGTGCTCATATACCAGCAACGGAGTCGCGATGGGCCGCATATACTATGTAACAACGCATCCAAAATGAAAAATTTTCATCGCTCCATGTTTTACAATGATCACTTTTCCCTGTATAGGTTGGCTACAATAAAATATTTTCGCATTCAAAGGCTGGTTGAAATTTCGTGAAAAGATGTCACCACAATAAAGAACGCCTTTGTTTTAATGAGTACCCTCCCAACTCACTTATCAGAGCTGCGATTGTTTTACGCCTGTTTCGCGATAATGCAAAACGGCTGCCCTTCTTTAGACTTTTTCGATGTACATGATCAATACTATCTGGATACAATCCCATACTGCACAGCAATATTCTGGTAGAGAAGGGACAAGTGGAACGTAGACAGGCTCTTTAATATACCTGTTGCAACTTCTAAGCGTTCTTCCAATAACACGTAATCTTTGGTTTGCCTTCACCACAGCATTATTTATGCGATCGATCAAATTTATGTTCATAATGCTAATTCCTTAGCATCTAACAGCCTTTAAATCTGTGTAATTTATGGTGTAACCGAAATTTAACGTATTTATTTCGTACTCACGTGGATGGTCTTACACATTTTCTCATTCAGGGACAATTGCCATTTCTCGAACTATACATATCTCGTGCCGAAAACATTTTGCAATTGCTTTGATCTTTGTTTTACTGGAGGGTAAATAACATTATCTGCAAACAATCTTAAAAGGCTTCTCAGATAGTGTCTTAAATCATTTATATAGATTAGGAACAGCAGAGGTGCTATAGCTCTTGCTTGGGGAGCACAAGATATTGTGTTTTCCCCTACGACTTTCCGTCGATTTCACCGTACTGTAATATTGCTGACAGGAAATTCAGTCTCGCAAAGAGGAATAGTGCCAAAAACTTTCTGAAGATCTAGAAATATGGAATGATTTTGAAATCCTCTGCCGATAGCAATCATTACTTAGCGTGAATAAAGAAGTAGTTGTGTGCTGACTGTGTGTCAACAGATCGTTTTCTTCGACGTAATTCAAAATGTTGGAACACTGCGTATGTTCCAAAATCTTACTGCTAAATAGCGTCAGCGATGTATGTCTGTAATTAATCGAATTACTCCTATTTCCTTTCTGAGTATGGTGTGACCCGTGCAACCTTCCAGTCTTTTGATACGGATCTTTCATTGAGTAAGCGGTTGTATGTGACTGCTATGTATGTTGTTAGAGTATCAGCATACTCTGAAAGGAACCTTACTGGTATGCTATCAGGACCACAAGACTTGCCTTTATTGAAGATTTTTAAGCTGCTTCGCTATACCGAGGATATCTACTTTCATGTCGGGATTTAGTCTCGATTCTAATTCTTTAATATTTACTTCGTCGTGTTTAGTGAAGGGATTTCAAAAACTGTGTGTAATGACTCCGCTTTAGTGGTGTTGTCTTTGATAATATTACCATTAGTATTGTGCCCTACCGCTACAGTACTTTACATATGACCAGAACCTCTTTGGATTTTGAAACTGAGTTTCGTTCTGTATCTCGCGATAAGTCTGCACTAAGTTTCGAGCTTCCATCAAACATTGCCAATGTTTGAGATTTTGTGTCAGGCATGCTTTTTTCGTTGTTTCTGCCACAGTATTATGTTCTGTTTGTGTACCTTGGGTGAGGGGGGGGGGGGGGTCAATACCGTCTTTTATTGATTTATTCGGTACGAATCCCTCAATTGCTTCAGCTACTTCACTTAAGCCAAATGTTGTGTATCCTTGCATAATTAGTTCCGAAGCAGTGGAGAGTCTCTCTTAGGAAGGCACCAAGCGAATTTTCAACCGCTTTTTAAAACAGATATATCTCGCCATCATAAAGAGGATGGACAGAAGTCACCACCAACTATAATTCTATGAATGGGGTACCTATTTGAGACAACACTCGTGTTATTTTTGGACTGTTCAGCAACTGAATGATCTGAGCCTCGAAGGGTGAAGGGGAGGGGGGCGGCGGGATCGGATAAGGAATTAATAATTAATTCATTCCGTTCGTCAAGTATAACTTCTACCCTTTGTAACTCACAGGAACTACCAACTAATATTCGCTGCAGTATAAACTACTTCTATTAATAACAATCACGCCGACACCAACTTTATTTGACCTATCTTCTCTAAGCACCTTTGCAAAACTTCGGTTTAACGTACCTTCGGCTTTACCCAGCTTTCGGTACAAATAACGATTTGAGCTTCAGCGTTCTCTACTTACGCTTGGAGCTCTGGTTTTTTTTCCAACACAACTACGACAGTTTACGAGAATAGCACTGACTATTGAATTGTCTGCCCTCTTCCCGTGTTCATCCTATGCCCTTTGACAATGAAGCGTCTTATGTACCTTCCCGACACCCTTTACTCCTACAAAACGGCGTAGTCCACAGCACATAGTCCCCGCTACTCGTGCAAGTGCCTCCTGCGTCTAGTGGACCACTGACGTGTTAAGTGGAAACCGGAAACTCACCATACTGTGGCGCAAGTCGAGAAATCTGCAACCTAAACGACCGCAGAACCGTCTGAGCCTTTGACTCAGTCCTTCCCACAGTTCATAGTAGCTGACGGAAAGTCGTCGAGTAAAATAGAAGTGACCTCTAGCGTTCTCCAAGGCAGTGCTACAGGCCCTCTGCTGTTCCTTATCTGTGTAAGCGATTTAGGAGACAATCTCAGCAGCCGTCTCGGAATTTTTGCAGACGATGCTCTTGTTTGTCGTCTAGTGATGTCATCACATGGTCAAAACCAACTGGAATACGATTTAGATAAGATATCTGCATGGTGAAAAAATTGTCAGCTGACCCTCAATAAGGAAAACTATAAGGTCATTGACATTAGCGCTAAAAGGCATCCGTTAAACTTCGGTTACACTAAAAACAGTCAAATCTATAGGCGTAAATACTACTAAATAACTAGTAATTACAATTATGAGCGACTTAAATTAGAAAGGACACATAGTAAATGTTCTGGGGAAGGTGAGCCTAGGACTACGTTTTATTGACAGAACAATCAGGGGATGCAACAGATATACTAAAGAGACTGCCTACACTAAACTTGGCTGTTCTATTTGGAGTACTGCTGTGCGGTGTGGGAATCTTACCAGATATGATTAACGGAGTACGTCGAAAATGTTCAAGGAAGAGCAGCACGTTTTGTATTGTCGGGAAATAGGGGAGTGTGTCACTGACATGATGCGATTTTGGAGTATACATAATTAAAACGGCGTCTTTTCCATGAAATTTCAATTACCAACTTTCTCCTCCGAATGCGAAAATAACTTGTTGACGCCGACCTAAATAGGTAGAAACCATCATCAGAATAAAATAAGCGAAATCGGAGGTCGCACAGAAGGATATAGGTTGTTTTCATTTTTCTTCCTTTTTTTTCATTTTTCTTTTTTTTTTCGCACGCTGTTCGACAGTGGAATAATAGCGAATTATTGGTAAGGTGGTTTCATGAACCCTCTGCCAGGCACTTGTGTGATATGCAGAGAAACCATATAGATGTGGGTGTAGAAGTCGTTGTCATCTCAATCTCCTCCTCTTACTTTACCCGTTTTCTCTATGATAATATTGAACATGGCTCAAATTTGTTAAGCTAATCCGTATCCTTCTAAATGCACTTTACTGTTATTATTGTTGTTGGTGTTGTTGTTGGTATTGTTGTTCTTGGGAATCCTCTGTAAGAGCATTGGTATGTTTTGTTTAAGGTCAGCTGAAACAGAGGGCCTCAAGGCCCTAATATGTTCAGGCTAAGTAAGCAATAAATAAATAAAATATTTCATTACAGAAAGTTTTATCAGATTTGTTGTGAACGTGTATGTGGATCTATGCGTATTACTTAAAGTGCGACTGGAAACAGCAACCAACAAGCAAAACATGTCTAAGTCTCCGATTCACATTTCGTTGCACCGCAGAAAGCAATCCAGTTAGAAAAGTCTTCTGATTCCCATTCTAAGTAAGAAATTCTGCATATTAATTCGGCTGCTGTCAATAATGGCAACCAATGTACGATACACAAGTAACAGCAACCAGTACACTAAACTCACGCCAACACCCAACTCTTAGTTCACACCATATATAGGAGTTTATCTAATATGTCTTTCATACTGTCCGTGGCAGTTCGGTAGAAGTTTTTTAAAGTGGTAACACAAGTCACGTGTAAACGTTGAAATCGTATTTTGATGCACCGTCGAAACCCTACTACTAAAAGGGTGCTTTGATCTCATAATCGGTTTATACTACTTCAGCGTAATTATACATGAAAGATATGCTTATGATAATGAACACGTATAACACAGAGGCCATCGACATTTTACAATGTTCGACTCTCTCGTAAAATACTGCATGCATTACAGCCCTTTAAAGAATATTATATTTTATGCATATAAAAATATTTCGCTCAAAAAACGTTTGTACATGTGCAAACACACAGCTTCACAAAATAAACAGTAACAATCCCATCGATGGCAGCTACAGAACATGCATAGTAGGAAGCACGAAACCTATCCTATACTATTGCGATTCTAACTTCGATGTGAAATGGAATGAAATGAAATGAAAAGAAAAGATCGAGACAAGTGAGAGTAGGAATCGTGCTTTGAGCGTTCTGTAAAAACTCAAATACGAAACTTACTGAAACATTAAAACTGTTCGTCGGATCAAGACTCGAACTCGGGACCTTTATCTTCCGCAGTCAGTTGCTCAACAAACTGACCTACCCAAACGAAACTAACGACCCGCCGTGCTTGCATAGCCCAGTTACTAGACCTCTTACCCGCGGCAGGCAATAGTCCCGAATTCGATTCTCGGTCTGCCACACTTTCCATCTGCCAGTCAGAGTCATGCACGCACATACGCCTTTACAGAGAGAAAAAAATCATTTTGGCAACTTAATTATATCTATAGACAGTTCATCTATAGGTTTTGATGACTGAATTTGTGACTACCAAATTATGTGACAAAAATGGGCGTATCATTTGACTGCATTGATTTAGAAGCTTCAATTCTTTACACAACCTACGGATCATATGCCTTAAAAGTTGATAAAAATTTCAACGTGATACCTCTACCAGATCCTCAGAAAAATGGCTCTTAACAGATGGATGCAACTCTAAAAAGGAGAAAAAGATATCTGTCGAATTACAGTAGTATCTGCACAGTCTCCGAATACCGTAAGGTAACAAGCAAGTGTTCGCTTGAAGCTAAATAAATACAATAAAAAATTAAAAAAAAACGCTTTTGTGATTACTGTAAAACTGCTTAATCAATGCTCTTAAAGTAATGTGTAAAGTGCCATGCAGTGACGACTGTGAGAATTGCTACACGGATGTTTGATAGAGGTCTGAGATGGAAGCAATTAACTCTGTCCTTAGAACCAATATTATTGAGTATGAACACTGACAGGGTGCTTCTGTTTGATAAGTAAATACAGTAAAATTGTCGATATTGCATGATCGCCGGCCGGAGTGGCCGTGCGGTTCTAGGCGCTAAAGTCTGGAGCCGAGCGACCGCTACGGTCGCAGGTTCGAATCCTGTCTCGGGCATGGATGTGTGTGATGTCCTTAGGTTAGTTAGGTTTGATTAGTTCTAAGTTCTAGGCGACTGATGACCTCAGAAGTTAAGTTGCATAGTGCTCAGAGCCATTTGCACCCATTGCATGATCTGTGCAGCTATATTACTGATCGTACTACAACATACACTGAAAGTATTTTTAATGCTATCGTAGGAACAGTTGAGAATCGATAGCAACGTGTGGTAGTATGCGGATAGAGGCAGTTGATTTCTGAAATGAGATATGTGATTGCTCATTGTGATACTAGATGAGTTGGTATTTTAGGGAATCCTGTTATTGTCATCAGGTGCGCAGAAATATTCTTCGATGTAAGGATACACTCCGGGGATATACCACAGTTTAGGTAGGTTATGCCAGTTTCACTTGTGCATGAAATTTTCGAAAAGAGACTGCGGAGACCCACCGTCGTGGTACTGTGTGTGGCATTTCTCACTGCGATGAGTAGAACTGCACCAATCACGTCAGAGATGTGTCTATTATTACTCCGACAGTAAAAGAAAACGAGCCAAAGCAGGGAAGAAACTTATCGCAAACTGACTCAACGCCGCGGAAAGGCGCTCTCATAATTTATTGTCGGTGGTTACAATGGCGGCATTACGGTGGCATCTGTCACCATGTCTGGAACGCCGTGAGCAGTTGGCACCACACGCTCCACATTCCAGACGCTGCCGACATTCCTCGATCACTGCATCCTCAAGGGGATCGTAACTCTGCGTTGCAACAAGTTCTGCGACTGGTTCTTAAATATGTTCTTTTACAAACATGTTACAAATATGTTAAAACATGTTACAAATATTAAAATTACCAAATATGCAGCAACCAGTCGCAAATTCTCGATGTATCACTTTGTTTGACCACTGCTTAAGACAGTATTATTATTCAGGGCACATATTGGTTGAAAGCACCGATGATGGCTGTTAATCAGTTGAAATTGATTTGCAAAAGTGAATAAATAAAACATGATTTCGCGACTGGTTGCTGCATATTTGGTAATTTTATGGTTTACGGTCGCTGCACGACTTGGGAACCACATGGAGCCCATCACTAATATGTTACAAATATGTTATTTTACAAACATTTACCATAGGATGAAGCCTTTCAAGAACATGTCATGTAGTCCGCAGCTCGTGGTCGTGCGGTAGCGTTCTCGCTTCCAGCGCCCGAGTTCCCGGGTTCGATTCCCGGCGGGGTCAGGGATTTTCTCTGCCTCGTGATGACTGGGTGTTGTGTGATGTCCTTAGGTTAGTTAGGTTTAAGTAGTTCTAAGTTCTAGGGGACTGATGACCATAGATGTTAAGTCCCATAGTACTCAGAGCCATTTGAACCATTTTTGAACATGTCATGTAGTGCCACTCTGGAGATATAGCTCTGAACAGCCTATATAAGTATTTTATTCCTTTTATTATTTTTTTGTTTTTGAGTTTTATTAATGATATTATTCAAATATTGCCAATGCGTCTCGCTAAAGACAAATGTTTCAATGTATCTTTATATATCTTTGTAGTAGAACCTGTTTCGACAATCGAAATTAATAATCGAAGTGTACGATCTGTGACAGGAGATGAGGACTGTTAAATTGACAGCATAACTGGGGGATTAGCTTTCGTCTGTGAGGACACGGATACAATATTTAAATTGAAATGCGCACCGTATCAGTAGAACTGTAGAAATACAGTGATTACTATTCACTAAAATGTGAACTGTGAGCTGTGCTTTCATCTCTGAATGACTTGAGCCAGTGTCTCGCACGTCAACTTTTTGACGACTATATTTGGGCCGCTGCTGAAACGAAGCATGTGTGCGGTAGCAGATCTAAACATTACGAGAACGGGGCATTGATGCGCGCACGCAATGAACTGAAACTGTTTCGCGGGTGGCACGGAGTAGAACACTGTATGGGCAAATACACTCCGTTAATACGTCAGTGTCGGATGTTTCCAATAGTACATTCTCTGGAACTGAAATTGCTCAGCATCAAGCTCCCGACGACAGATGCGTCACTGGTATGACGCACGGAATGGCTATGAGCCCTCCGTTGTCTCCACCAGTGGCCAACGTTTTTACGAAACATTTTGAGGAGCGCATGTGATTAACAAGCGCAAGGTCCAAACAACATCAATTCTACCGTGTAATAGATTAACTCAGAGTGAATGGAAGTGTCGAGGGCATGCGTTTGGCTAGGCAAGGCTTGTCTGTGACCACCACATAAAGAGAGGCACAAGTGCACAGAAATCTGTAGCCTAAACGAATTTTTCGCGTATGTAGGTAAGCATTGTCCAACACTGCTTGCGTTGGGCAGTAGGAGGGGCGGGTGGGGGGGGGGGGGGGGTCGGGGCTCATCAGGCTGAAGGTATATGGTGAGCTGTGGGCCAAAATTCAAGTATGCGAAATAAATAGTTCAGATTGTATGTCAGAGTCCGTTAAAATGAGGGATTTGAGCTCTATTGTTTACGCAAGACCATTGATCAAGAATCTCTCAGTGAAGGCTAAACGATCTTCAGACGCCATGATTTAGGCCATCTCCAATAAATTCAGGAACCACGATGTGAAAAAAAATTCGGTGTGCGTATCAGTATTCACTTAACGCAGGACTTTCATGGGTCCTGTTTAAATCAAGACCGTGACGAAGAATCTCTCAGTGAAGGCTAAGTGATCGACTGAAGGCTAGAATTTTATTAAACGAGGTGTAAATTCAAAACCTGCGACACACATAAATGTCCCACATGCATGTTAGTATTCGTTACACTCAGGGCTATAAGTTCTATATAGTAAGTTAAACGTTTGTCACTAAGCTATAAGGAAGCGCCATGTAATCAGCGGAAGATCAGGATCTAGTCAATCAGTCATAAAGAAAACTCCACAAAAATCAGATAAAATATACTACCTAGCTTTCTGTACGCAAAAAAACAAAAAGACAGTAACAAAATGCAAAAACAGCTGTTAATAATACTCTTCCAATACACTTGCAAGAGATCAAATTTAACGGCTTCCCTAATGACAGAATGTATATAACACAAAACTTCATTCACTACATGAAATTGCGCACGAAAATAACGTGTAACCTGGTGTCTCAAAATATTTACTTAACAACTGCAAAGAAATGAATGGGTAACAGTAACCTCAGTGTCTACTAAACCAACCGATTACCTTTGTTTACGATACCAGAGGAGCACTCCAAAGAAAGTGGTCTTATCAGTGCAAGCGCTTGTCCGAGAACGCCCATCCCAAGTGAGGGGAGAGGGAGGTTTCTGCTAGAAACTATTCGACTGACTCCAGCAAAAGCAGACCTCCGCTCCGGGCCACCGAACAAGCTCTCTGGTTTCAGCATTGTCCACCTTCAAATTAAGTTGACACTAACATTTAACCGCTCCGTGACAACTCTGTCCATACTGGAGCGAACTTCAAATTTTTTCTTGCATTTACTCACTCACACAGAATAAATTGGGAAACAGACTGTGTAAGCTGTTACCGAGTGATGTGGCGCAGGGGTTAGCACACTGGACTCGCATTCAGGAGGACGACGGTTGAAACCCGAGTGCGGCCATCCTGATTTAGCTTTTCCGTGATTTCCCTAAATCACTTCAGGAAAATGCCGGGATGGTTTATTCGAAAGGACCGACTTCCTTCCCTAATCCTATGGGACCGATGATATCGCTGTTTCATTCCCCCCACACCCCCCCCCCCCCCCACCCCCACAGAAAAAATAAACCAACCAACAGATGCTGTTGCTTTATTCGGAGGCTGCTTGTTGTTTTGGCAGCGTAAGCAACAGAAAGACAATACACTGCCAGCAGGTAAGACGCCAGGCGCACTTAACACTTATGAAACTGATACTACTGCTCAGTTTCAAAGTGTCAGTCCCTTCTTTCGTGGATGAATTGCATTTCGTTAACACTCTTCCAATGAATGCTTTCAGGATGTTTACTCTTAAGCATTTTACGGCAGTTACTATGTCAAGTGACTTTTCGTCATCTCTTTTAGACAGTAACGGATATCATTGCCTATGTATCTACATTACGTTACTGGCTTCTGACGAAGATCAATCGTCGCTGTCTACACCACTAACCGATCCTCCACATATCTTCCTGAATTTTTACAGCCTTCTCACACTGCTACATTCCCGTTGACAATAGAATCATCAGGAAAGAGCCTCGAGGGGTTTCCTACGGTGTCTGATAGACGATTATACGTGCTGGAAGCAGAAATATGTCTATAACATTTCACTGGAGAACACCTGAAATTATCTGTACATCCGTTAGTGTCGCCTCGTTAGACACAGGTGAAGTTGCTAAACCGTCAGTGTCATCATGAGTGCGTGTCTGTAGGGACATAAGAAAGTAAATTACACGTATCGTCCCACGCTAAGAGCACTGCGCCATAAGAGTGAACCGTTGGATGAAGAGAGTTCATGTTCCATCTTTCATGCAGATACACAGAATAGGTGCGTCATGGTGTGGCAGTGAAATGGAGTGGCAACTGAAAACGTGTTCTGAAGTTGAAGTATGCAAAACGTCTAAAATGCACACACTCTGACTGTGAAATTCTGTCAGTCTGTGGGCCAAACACATTGTCGCGTCCAGCCGTAGCGAAACGGTGCCAATAATTCGACCAAATTGGAATGACTGTGTGACCAAGGAGCGCATTTCTGGGGTCGAGGAATTCAACGATCGTCAGAACACTCCGACTGTTGCGTACAGAGACTGGTTGGTTGATTCGGGGTAGGGGCACTAAGACCGAGGTCATCGGTCTCATCGGAGCCGCGCGGGATTAGCCGAGCGGTCTCAGGCGCTGCAGTCATAGACTGTGCGTCTGGTCCCGGCGGAGGTTCGAGTCCTCCCTCTGGCATGGGCGTGTGTGTTTGTCCTTAGAATAATTTAGGTTAAGTAGTGTGTACGCTTAGGGACTGATGACCTTAGCAGTTAAGTCCTATAATATTTCACACACATTTGAACATTTTGTCTCATCGGATTAGGGAAGGATGGGGAAGGAAGACGGCCGCGCCATTTCAAAAGAACCATCCCGGTATCTCCCTTAATCGATTTAGAGAAATCACAGGAAATCTAAATCAAATTGGCCGGACTCTGGTTTGAACCGTCGTCCTCCCGAATGCGAGTCCAGCGTGCTAACAACTGCACCACGTCACTCAATTTCCTTGCAGAGACATGGGGACAATGCTGAAAAGTAGTGTGATGCATCCGTGACACTTTGAAGTGTAGAGGGGCATTCAATGAAATTTACTTGGCCTGCGATAATAATGTGTAACTTTCTTCTTGAAGCACTCTGGTACCTAAAACCCGCAAAGCACTACTCAGGACGCTGCAGCAGCTACGCGACACTCGAACGCCATTTCCTAGAAACAGTTTGACGTATACCATTCAGAACATGCTGCATCGCACCGTGGGCGCACGGTAGTAGGAGAAGCGGCACAAACCGTGGCAGAGAGCGGCCGGTGATGAACGGAGTGCGGGCAGCGCTACAGAGCGTGTTGTTATTGACTGACGAGACGGGGCTGTTTGTCATTGCTACGCGGGAGCATTCACAGCGACTGGCCACTGTGTCCCGAGTCCTGCAGAAGCCACGAGGCAGCGTACGCATTAAAGCAATGGCCGGGTCTCCGGAGGTAGTAGCCATTCCCTGGCGTTACTCCGGAAGAGCGTCTAATTCCACGAAATACACGCACACCCTAGAGAAAGCCACAACGTGCAGTACGTACATTTACTTAATTTCGAGAGGCTTAATGCCGTACATTAACAGCTACGTTGGTCGCAGGTTTCACTGCTAAATCCTTATACTCTGTTTAGTAACTTTAATAACAATTATAGGCATTTCTTAAGGGAAGTTATTTCCCTACGTAGCCTGTTCTTTCATTTTGAACTAAACACTTCCTATCATTATTTAACAGTTACATAATTTCGTCTGCTTGGGCATTATTAACCGCAGATGACAAGAGTGGGGGGGGGGGGGGAATTGATAATTTGTGGTAAGCTCTTATGCGACCAAACTGCTGAGTTCATAGATCGCTAAGCCTACGCACTACTTAATCTAACTTAAACTAATTTACGCAATGGTCAACACACACACCCATGCCCGAGGGAGGACTCGAACCACCGCAGTCGGGGGATGGGTGGGGGGGAGGAGGATATTACCGTATTTCATAGGTAATACACTAGTATTACACCTGCAACGGTATACATACAAAATGAGTACAAAATGTATAGTTTTACACACTACCACAAGAATTTTAGTCTTATAATGTTATTGGAAAATATGTCATAACTTATGTTAGGTAATAGGTAAACGCCAAGAGTACGGTACTGCACACACAAAACAAGTAAATTCTCCTGCTTTAGACACTAGCATTACAAAAATTGCTCTTGAACAGTGGTTACGAAATGACGTCATTCTTCATTTGCTCGGAGGACAAAATGAGCATACTTTTATCCCTTGATGTGGTTGTAGGTTCAGCTGCTGTTGCTGCTCTAGTGACGTTCCCCAAGAAAATCACCCGGACGCAGCACTATCCATGTTGTGTTAATTTCAGCAGCCAAGACAGACTAGCACTAGAGAGTTTCAATGTGGTAGGAACTAAGGTTCTTCTAGCGCTGACTGCTTAATATCGCAGCTAAGATGACACAGTAAAATAATTTCTAGACAATAAAACTAAAATGCCTAGTATTAGAAATCAGGCGAGCCACTACTAAACATTCGTAATATAATTTGCTTTGTAAAGAAAGATTACCTTTTCTTCCTGCACTCTATTTTATTTCTACCGGACGCATTTCGCCTTTTTCACTTTAAGGCATCACCAGTGGGATCTAGAATGATACAGTTTTGTTTTGATGAGCGTTATTTGTACATTATAACTCGAGACCTTTTCCTCTCGCGGGCAAATGCTCTACCAACTGAGCTACCCAAGCACGACTCACGCCCCGTCGTCACGGCTTTACATCCGCCAGTACCTCGTCTCTGTTTCATTTCTACTGTGTTGGCTACACGTTAAGCTGGGCCAAATGGCAGATAACGTATCAAGAGATGGAGAATATTTACACTATCCCTGCGAGACGTATTCACATCTATCAGAAATGAAAGTGGAAGGAGGAGATTCCAAATCTGAACAAGAAATAACCATGTGTGAAAGGGAACCTTCTGTATCATTTCAGGAGGCTGTTCTAAATTCTAAGGTAACAAATATGACACAATTAAATTCCTATGCAGAAAAGTCCAGGAAATTAGGCTGATTGATCAGAATCAAGATTCCCATTTTGTAAAACCACCTTGACTTTTTCCTTAAAATCAGGATTCGATAAGCGAGAAACGAGATGAGTGCTACCATATATGATACAATTAACTTCCTACGCAGAAAAGGCCAAGAAGCTAGGCTAATTGATCAGCATCAAGATTCACTTTTCGTAAAAGCACCTTGACTTTTTCTTTAAAATCAGGATTCGATAAGCGAGAAACAAGGTGAGACGCAAAGCTGATAGGCAGGCAGTATCAGGGCCGCTGGAATAACAAGACGATGGAGGAGACTGCAGCTGGTCACTTCGTCGAGAGGTATAAGTGTGGTGTCACCGCCAGGCACCACACTTGCTAGGTGGTAGCTTTAAATCGGCCGCGGTCCATTAGTACATGTCGGACCCGCGTGTCGCCACTGTCAGTGATAGCAGACCGAGCGCCACCACACGGCAGGTCTAGAGAGACGTACTGGCACTCGCCCCAGTTGTACGGACGACTTAGCTAGCGATGCAACACTGACGAAGTCTCGTTTATTTGCAGAGAAGATAGTTAGAATAGCCTTCAGCTAAGTCAATGGCTACGACCTAGCAAGGCGCCATAGCAATTGATAGTTATCGTATGAAGCATGTCTCATCAAGAACGATGTATACAAATGTTGGATTAAAGTTAAGTATTCCAGCAGCTACGTACTTTTCTTTATAGCATTCATTACGTATCCTGTTTCAGACCTCACGCCAGCCTGCTTGAGTTTAACGCGTGCATTTCGGCCTTATCTAGCAATACAACAATAAGACGCGATTCGTAAGAAGAAAAGTTGTAGCAGGTGCTTGAAGAAGACAGATAAGAACGTAGGAGAACAGGCACGTAATTCCTATGTGATAAACAGCTGTTTTCAACTTTATACACACGTAAAATTCTTGTTGATGTTGAAAAATTGACCACTTTTCATTTCATGCGTTTTGTTAAATGTTCATATTATAACAATGCCACGTCGTGACTACGCCCTCCTGCTTGGCTGAGTGGTAACGTAATGTCTACCACGCAGTGGGCCGGGATTCGATTCCCGGAGGGGTTGGAGATTTTCTCTGCCCGTGGACTGGATACTGTGATGTCCTCATCATTACCGACGCGCAAGTTGCCCAATGTGGCGTCACCTGAAATAAGGCTTGCACCCACCGGCCCACAATGCCACACGATCATTTCATTTCATAGTGACAAAATTTTGTGTTAGTTAATATACGGTTTCAGTGCCTAAAAATCATAGGATTAAGCCAGTAGTAAGAAAAAAGTGGTCAAAAATAATTCTCTTCTGCCTTACCGTATGAAAATTTTTGCGCTCACCTGATCAGGAGGTGCGCAGGAATATCTGAAACTGTCTATCTGCACACACATACCCAATCCTCAGCACTTATGATTATTAAACTCCTTGGATCAGGTCAGATTCACTGCGTCTGAGGCCTATCATTTAAATCCCCTGATGATGCGCAACGCATTATTAAACTGAAATTGCCTACACTTGTAAATACTATAAAGCAAGTACATAGGAAGTGCACGGAAGAATAATGTGAAGAAACTGAAAAAGAAAAGATCGTCGGAAAGATAGACTGTGGAAATCATACAGTGTATTCCGAAGAGAGAGAGAGAGAGAGAGAGAGAGAGAGCAGAGAAGTGCGAGAAACATCGCGCTATTAACAGCTCATGCAGCGACGTTGCTGACAATTATACGGATGAATGGAAAAGAGAATCGAAGAACTGTTAGATGATGATTAGTTAACCTTTAGGAAAGATAATGGCTACAGAGTGGCAGTCCTGAGATTGCACTTGATAATTGAAGCATGACAGGGGAAAATAAAGACACACTGATAGGATTCGTCGACCTAGAAAAAGCGTTCGACACTGTAAATTGCTGCAAGATGTTAGAAATACTGAGAAAAATAGGAATAAACAACAGAGAAAGACGTGTAATGTAAAACACGCACAACAACCAAGAGAGAGCCGGCCGCGGTGGCCGTGCGGTTTTAGGCGCTGCTGTCCGGAACCGCAGGACTGCTACGGTCGCAGGTTCGACTCCTGCCCCGGACATGGATGTGTGTGATGACCTTAGGTTAGTTAGGTTTACGTAGTTCTAAGTTCTAGGGGACTGATGCCCTAAGATGTTAAGTCCCATAGTGCTCAGAGCCATTTGAACCAACCAAGAGAGAGAACAATAAGAATTGGAGATCAAGGACGAAGTGCTCCGGTTTAAAAGGGTGTAAGTAAGGGATGCAGTCTTTCGACTCTGTTGTTCAGTCATTTAACAGGCAATGACGGAAATGAAAGAAACGTTTAAGAGTGGGGTTAAAATTCAGGTGAAAGTATAGGAATGATAAGATTCATTCACAGCATTGCTTCTTCAGTGAAGGTGAAGAATAATTACGGAATATGTTGAATGGAATGAACAGCCTAATGCGTACAAAATATAAACTGAGAGTAAATCGGACAACGACAAAAGTAATGAGAAAGGAGAGAAAAGTAAATAGCCAGGAATTTATCAACATTGGTGATCACCAAGCAGACGTAGTTAAGGATGTGTGAATTCCTAAGGGACCAAACTACTGAGCTCATCGGTCCCTAGATTTACACACTACTTAAGTTAACTTATGGTAAGAACAGCAGTGTTGCTTCTTACGTTCGTCTGTCCACTGTTTTCCAGTGGTTTCTTAAGTTTCTCTGCGAATGACTGACTTCAAATGGAATTCCATAGACTTTCCATTCTCTGATGGTGTCTGCTCTTTCTAAACTGGGTTTGTTGTCTGGTACAAATGGTAGTACGATTTCGCCGAGGTATTTAAAAGAAAACATACGCGTAATAGTCCTATATTTCGTTCTTAGTGGGATCTTTACATATTTTACGTAAATTTCACATCAAAAGATTTTTCTCATATTTGAAGACTTTTGATGTTGTCTCGTGTAACTTCTGTATGGCGTACTTGGTTTCCTCGCCAGTTTTGTTGAAGATAGCTAGATAGTCGCCGCAAGCTAGACTGATTTTCTGTCGTGAGGTCCCGATGTTTAAACTCTCGATTTCTTTCTCCCATTCTCTGATGGCTTTCGCAACACAATGTTAAACAGAAGCGGAGAGAGGCCATCTCCTTGTCGAACTTCTGTACGTACTTCAAGAGGATCAAACAATTCATCCAGAAACTTCACTTCAGGGTCTAGTAGATCCCTCAGAGTAGTTGGTGGGTCACGACGTCCATAAACACCCTTTTCAGTCTATCACAGGCGTGTTCAATAGGGCTCATGTCTAGAGAACATGCTGGCCACTCAAGTAGAGCGATTTCGTTATCCTGAAGGAAGTCATTCACAAGACGTGCACAATGGGGGCGCGAATTGTCGTCTATGAAGAGGAATGCCTTGCCAATATGCTGCCGATGTGGTTGCACAATCGGTCGAAGGAGAGAATTCACGTGTCGTACAGCAGTTACGGCGCCTTCCATGACCAACAGCGGCGTACGTTGGCCCCACTTAATGCCACCCCAGAACAGCAGGGGACCTCCACTTTGCTGTACTGGCTGGATAGTGTGTCTAAGGCGTTCAGCCTGACTGGGTTGCCTCCAGACACGTCTCTGACAATTTTTGGTTTAAGGGAAGTGCGACACTCGTCGGTGAAGAGAACGTGATACCAATCCTGAGCGGTCCATTCGCCATGTTGTTGGGCCTACCTCTACCGCGCTGCATGGTGGCGCGGTTGCAAAGATGGACCTCGCCATGAACGTCGGGAGTGAAGTTGCGCATTATGCAGCCTATTGCACACAGTTTGAGTCGTAACACGACGTCCTGTGGCTGCACAAAAAGCATTATTCAATATGGTGCCATAATCCGCAGGTAGCGGTCATCCACTGCAGTAGTAGCCCTTGGGCGGCCAGAGCGAGGCATGTCATCCACAGTGTCTGTCGCTCTGTATCTCCTCCATGTACTAACAACGTTACTTTGGTTCACTCCGAGACGCCTGGGCACTTCCTTTGTTGCGAGCCCTCCTGACACAAAGTAACAATGTGGACGCGATCGAACCCCGGTTTGACCGTCTAGGCACGGTTGAACTACAGACAACACGAGCTGTGCAACTCCTTCCTGGTGGAATCGTTGGAAGTGATCCGTGTAATAGGCGCAGCTCACGCAAGTTTGTTTACGTCTTTGGGCGAATTTTGTGACATATCTGAACTGTCAAAGGGACTGTGTCTGTGTAAAATATCCATAGTCAACGTCTGTCTTCAGGAGTTCTGGGAACTGGGGTGATGCAAACCTTTTTTGGATGTGTGTACGTTTTGATATGATGCAAGTGCCCGTGTCCTCATTCCACTCCGGCCCCCTCCCACCCATCCCCTCTACACACGCCTTTGTGCTTTGCCATGATTGTGTGACTTACGTGACCCAAAAATACATAGCCGTACTATAGGTGAAACCACAACGCAGAGCTATCTGTGGAGAGGCGAGACTAACCTATGGTTACTGAGAGAGGGCAACGTTTTGCCAACATGGCTTTGCTATGTTGTTACCGTGAACGGCTAAAAGCAAGGGGAAACTACAACGGCTATTTTCCTCGAAATCATGTTGCTCTGTTATATCGTTAGTAGACGGATGATAATATGTAACAAACGTAGCTGTCATAGCTGGATTAGGGAATTTAAAAAGGGAAATGAATATGTTAGATGTATGAAAATTACTGCGATGGTAAGAAGAAAAAGCACCTCTGCTCAATTGAGTGCAGGGTTAGCAGTACAAAATCAAATAGGAGTAATACATGTGTGCGGATAATAATGAATAAGACAGTAAGACTGCTGAAAGGTACAATTAATAGCGCAGCGAATGCATTATCATAGCCAAGATAGATACGAAACCAACATCCACCGCTGTAGAACACGTTTATATACCTACTAGTTCGCGAACGATGTAGATGTTGAAAGAATGTGTGATGAGATCAAATGAATTACTTAGATCGTTGTAGGAGTCGAATATTGAATTAAGATGTGAAATGTAGATGTTGAAAGAATGTGTGATGAGATCAAATGAATTACTTAGATCGTTGTAGGAGTCGAATATTGAATTAAGATGTGGAATTGGAACCTCGTAAAATTTTGCACACAGCATAATTTAATTTTCGGTTAAAGAATCATAAAAGAAGGCTGTATACGAGGACGAGAACTCTAAACACCAGAATGTTTTAGATAGAAGGTACAACACTGAGACAGAACAACTGAATATAACTGACGAGTGGATAACATGTAAACACAAAGTAAATACTGCAAGCAAAAGTGCGTACAGACAACTAAATAATGAGGTCGAAATGAAGTGCAAATGACAAAGCAATATGGATGGAGTACAAGGAATATTAATTTGAAGAAAATGTTATCGAAAGGGAAGAAGGAAGTATATGAACAAGAAATGGATCTAAAATTGCGAGAAGAATCTGACAGTGCGCTGAAAGATCTAATATAAAACACGGCCACTGGAGTAGTCGACATTCCCACAGAATTAGAAGGATCCTCTGGTGAACGAGGCACAAAGAAACTTTTCCGCCTAGTTCAAAATGGTTCAAATGGCTCTGAGCACAATGCGACTTAACTTCCGAGGTCATCAGTCGCCTAGAACTTAGAACTAATTAAACCTAACTAACCTAAGGACATCACACACATCCATGCATGAGGCAGGATTCGAACCTGCGACCGTAGCGGTCGCTCGGCTCCAAACTGTAGCGTCTAGAACCGCACGGCCACTCCGGCCGGCTTTTCCACCTAGTATTCAAGATATATGACACAGGCGAAGTACTCTTAGACTTCATGAACAACGCAGTAACTGAAATAAAAAAAAGCAAGTGTTGAAAAATGTAAATATTAGTGAAAATTCAGTACAAGTGATGGTAAAACGGTTATTAATGAGGCTGGTACCACTCTTCTTAACTAAAAACGATTATTACGAAGCATGCTAACTTGCTCTTAACTGCTTTACGGTGATTCGGTAACTACAGCTCTAATGTGTCCTAAAATGTTTTCGCACTTGCTACGCTTCCTTCAGAGTTAATAAGAAATAAACTAATAACCTTTCTGTATTGATTCATTACGACGTCTCACGCCTTCACTTGTAAATAAAAGCCAATAATTTGTCACAGATTCAACCATTCATAGCATTCATTGAATACACATACACAATTATAAAATACAATACTGTTAAGTACTCAAGTTACGGAAATTGACTGACTTTCAATTCAAGCGGAGACATTAATTAGCAGCGTTGCTAGTGTAGAACTTCTTAACATGAAGTTATAAGCGCTTGATCTGTTGCGATTTCAAATACTATCTCTCAATAGTATACGCATGGAGAGTCACTATCGAACAAATCCCTAAAAATGCTGTGTAATAAAAGAAGATCGAGTATAATTTAATGGTTCTCTTTGAAGAAACGAAGTTTCTTTTCTTGAGATTATACAGGAATGCAAAGTAACTGTCTGCTAGCGGAAATTTGATCTTCGTTATAATGCACCTGGTCACTGTTTTATAGCTAAGCCCACAGAACCGAAAGTGCAATAGTTGTTTATTATTTAATTATGGAATAGTCAGTCGATCTCTCGTGTTTTGTAATTCTTAATTGAACTGAAATATTGGGAATGGCTTGTTATTATGTTCGTGTACATAAACACGGCTAATCCCGACATAAATGTGGCTTCTCCAGAGATATAAATCGTTCTTCCTATATGACTCTGTAGTTTCAGCAGCAGAAGATGGATGGTGGATATGTCGTGGCCAAGACTGCTTCACTGTTCTCAGATGTCAGTACGGTGATGAATCTTCTCGAAATTGAATCAACTACCCAAAATTTTAATGACTCAAATTCCGATTTCGTCAGACACCGTCTCCAGGCTGGAATTTCTTTAAATATTTCAGATTGGGTATGTGTATGGGACTGATAGTTTTTTTTTTTTTTTTTTTTTTTTTTGTAAATACACAAATTCGTTAATTTCAACAATAGACACCTAAGCAATGATTTATTTAAATGGCGTGTCGTTTATTTATTCATCATCTTTGTACGCAAATTAACACACGCTTGGCCCTCAAGGTAATTATTCTGACAGTAATTGCACTGCTTCAAAATCGTTATCCGTAACACAAAATATCTGCATAATTGTCATTGAATATTGACGCAGTTCACTCATTTGCTGTAATTTACCAGCTTTCCACTTTTCATTAAAATATTATCTTCTTTTGGTGGTTTAAGCACATATGAAAAAGGCAAAACTTGCCAAAGCCGGTAATGCGAATATCTTTCTATATATCTAAGCTATTGTGAAGAAATATTATATTGTCTTCTTCACTCGCTGGTTCTCCTATTATTGCGTACACTAACACTTCTTGATGAAAACACGCAATTTTTTAAATTTTTTTATTTTTCCGATGTGTTAAGTTCTTTGTTCTTGATGATCTTCTGCGTCGGCTCTAATTTATTAAGGTTTAGCCATAATAGTTTAATGACTCGTTATGACAATGACACAACCATCCATTTAAGCGAAAATTTTCGTTCTACTCGTTGCTAAACTTCCAAACGTGTTTCTTAGTCTTTCAGCACTTATACTCTTCTCTCCATACTCCACTACCCATCCATTACAACAAAAATTTCCTCCTCTTCACAAAACACAATTAGTTTTTCCACTCACCAAACAACAACATCCAATTCATTTCTCTACTTCTTCCGAATCTTTTGGACAACAGTCTCCCCAATAATGTTAATTACCAAGATAATTTTGAACTATCTGGCACTTCCTATTAACAATTAATACTACACACAAATTAACTTTAAATGTATAGAAAAACATTACATTGCGTCTGCATTAAAAACACCATTGTACACAACTGAAAGATACCATAGTTTCACAATGAAGAAAGACGTCTTTCACAATAGTTGCAAATAAGTGACACAAATTATTTACAGAAGAATGGAAAACCTGATTGAAACCGACCTCGATGAAGATCAGTCTGGGTTCTACGGAAATATAGGAACACTAGGGCTTTTATCCTCATAGTATTTTGCACTGGCATGCCTGAATCAAATCTCATTGATTTAAAAGCCGTGTCACTTGCAAAACTGACTCGAGGTTTTCACAGTTGTCTCTACCATCGTCATCAGGAATAAAAGCGACCGTCGGGCTGGCATGGTAATTCTCTTTTATTGGCGCTAATCCACTTCTGGAACATTACAGACAGGGTCGAAATGGCGCATGTGCAGAAAGGCGATTTGGGCAGTTCATAGCAGTGCCTCAATACCAATGACGATAGACAGCGGAAGAGGTCGATCCCCCGTTTGAAACTGCTGCTCCTGCTTCCCTGTCAGCGCCAGGGACCCATCTTCGCTTTTGAAATTGCGCCTATACTAGTGGAACACGGTGTCAGCCCCGGGATTCAGTTGCTTTCCTCCTCATGACGATGGCGGAGACATCCATAGAATGGTCGAGTGTTTCGTTGGAAGTGACATATCTTCCGAACGAAGAAGGTTTTATTCAACTTAACGCTTTATCCTAGAAGACTGTTTAAAGGAAGGGGAAAGTACGTTAACAGCATTTGTGAATTTACAGAAAATTTTAATGTTGATAGAAGGCAATCTTTGAAATTCTGAAGGGTACCAGGAATGGAATACTGTGTAAGCAAGATTTGTAGATAATCTTTCGTAATGAAACCAGCTTGCGGTTGTGAAGAATCGAGAGATATCAAAGGGAATAAGTGCTTGAGAAGCGAGTGAGCAGGGTGTACACTATCCACAATACCTTCCAGTTTGTTCACTGATCAATCAGTAAACGAAACCAAGGAAAAATACGGAAAGAGAATTAAAGTTCAGAGACAAAACCTAAAAACTTTGACGTTTGCCAGCGGTACCGTAACATTGTCAGAGAGTGAAACGGCTTGTGAGAGCACCTGAACGGAATTAGAGAGAATATAAAATGCAAACTGGCAACAGCAAAAATATCATTCCTGAACAAGAGAAATTGGTTAACATGGGATAGAAGTGTGAGGACTTTCTCACGGTTTTTGTCTGGAGTGCAGCCTTGTATGGAATTGAACAGTGGAGGTGCACAGAAGCTTTCGAAATGTGGTGCTACAAAACAACTGTTTGATTGAAGAACAAATAAGGAGGTACTGAACCACGTCGAAAGAAATGAGGAATGTATGGCTCAACTTGACATAAAAAGGAATTGGTTGAGGAACAATACCCTAAGGTATGTAGGAATAGTCAGTTTGTCAATGGTGAGAAATGGGTGTGTTTGGGGTAAATTAAATTATGACTCATGAAATCTCAATATACTTTGTAAAAAAAATTGGATTGCTTTAAGTTTGTATACTTTAGTTTTCGTAGAACATACCTGGTTTTCTCAACGTCTACCTCTTCTTCTAATATATTTGAAGGTATACACTTATCCGACACATATTTATGTTTCAGATTGTAGAAAATTTCTTGCAGCTTTACGTCTAAACTTTTTTTCGTTCTAAATGAAATCGACTGTAGACAATGGAAACTAATGTTGAAACTGAAACTCACTGAGCAAGTCATTATGGAGGAAGATACTGCGAAAAGAATGCACAGTCCCTGATACTAATTTGGATTATTTACGAATAAACCGTACAGGCATGTCACATAACGAGTTCCGGCAGAGTAATAAATGTTTATTCAGTGCGTATCTTCGTGCGGAGCGGGCAAAGCCAAAAGACAAAAACCGTCATTGTTGTGGAACAGCATTTGGCGAGGTAATCAGTCCATCATCGCTCACACAAAAGTTTTCAACAATGACTGCCAATTGAATCAATTTGCTACTGTTTTTGGCGGTGGACACAGAAATAATCTCTGTTTCGCCAAGCCAGGACTCTGCCAGCATACGGCATGTATTAATCTATTTACTGCGCCCGTACTTTATGTTCGAATGCACGTCGTACTCGTCTCTCCTCTTATCCATCGTATTTAAATACATCCATATAGTAGAGCCCCGTAGGTAGGCTTTCTTCGTCAGATACTGCACGAGCCATGAGGACCACTGTACTTGTTATGCACTCGTGCTGTGAGTGATTACGGCAGCTGGACGCATCCCGAAACAAATTAGTGATAATAGATTTCCTGTAATGACTCCCTCTTTGCGTTCCACCGGTACGTACAAGAAGTGGAGTTCGCCATTCTTTTCAAATGTTCACGGTGAATTTGACGCTGGAATCCAGGAAGTCCCGATGCTGGAAGACGTTCTGAAGCACGACCATGTGGACACAAAACAAAGGTTTCATTAACATACTTGGAACAGCATGTAACTTGATTGAAGCTCTTTCCAGAGCTTTGTCCCCGAAATGCTTTGATGAGTTCAAAAACGGTACCCCACAGTGATGTTATGCCTTTGTTCATAATACCCATAGAATGTAGATATGTCAAGAGCTTCATTGACGTTGGGCAGTGTAGCAGTGAAAGTTACCCTGATCAGCTTGAAGGAATCTTAAAACCATACCCTGATTAAGAATGAGAGCGTATTAAATGTCCGCATGGAAATAAAAGAAAGCTTCAAGAGTGCGACTGAAATTCAAGGTGAAAGGATATCAATAATACGATTCGCTGATGACACTGCTATCCTCAATGAAAGTGAAGAAAATTACATGGACCGCTGAATGGAATCTAACGAGTACAGAATATCGATTGAGAGTAAATCGAGGGAAGACGAAAGTAATGAGAAGTAGCAGAAACGAGAAGAGCGAGAGACTTAACATCAGGACTGATGGTCACGCCGTAGATGAAGTTAAGCAATTCTACTACCTAGGCAGCGAAATAACCAATGACAGACGGAGCAAGGAGAACATCAAAAGCAGACTAGTAATGGCAAAAATGGCATTCCTGGTCAAGAGAGGTCTACTGGTGTCAAACGTAGGCCTTAATTTGAGGAAGCAGTTGTGAGAATGTACATCTGTATGGTAGTGAAACGTGGACTGTGGGAAAACCGGAACAGAAGAGAATCGAAGCATTTGGGATGTTGTGCTACAGGCAAATGTTGAAAATTTAGGTGGACTTACACGGTAAGCAACGAGGAGGTATTGCGCAGAATCGCAAAGGAAAGGAATATGTGGAGAAAACTGTTAAGGAGAAGAGACAGGATAATAGGACATCTGTTAAGTCATGTGGGAAGACTTCCATGGTCTTAGATGGAGGAATTCGTGGCGGGTCTCATCAAACTAGTTGGAAGACTGATGACCCAAAAAAAAAAAAGTCAGGTCGTAGCTAAGATCCGCAGTAGTAAATATAAATTTTCTATATCGTACAAATATGGCAAAAATGAAGATGGGTTATGAAGTGAATTCAGTATGTGAGTAGACTTTGCGACATGAGAGTTCCATACGACTGTGCGATATTTGATTATTTTTCTGCTTATTTCTTCACTACTTTTGAGGAGAGTAGATGGTTTTGTGACTCAGGAAGAAGGCGTCCCATTTTCTTGCTAGAAAATTACGGGTGCAGGTTTTCGTGTAGTGATCTGGCTTGATCACAGTAAGTAAGTTGAGTTGTAAGGGCTCATGAGAAGGGACTTAGGTCCCCAGGGCACTGATGTTTGCGGAAGTCGGTCGCAGTAAGTGACTGCTCTGCTTCACATCCCTGTAACCAGATCTCAGAATGAATCATCCCAGCTCTGCTCAGTCGCAATCGAAAATTCCTGCCCTTACATTAGAAGTTACGTCAGCCAGTCAAATGTGTTTTGCCCGCTACCAGGCCTCCGCCACAAGGCTAGCAGGTGATACCAATCTCTCCAGTCTTATGATGCGTTCTGTAAACCAAGAATGGGAAATATCTGCAGGGCTTTCCTGCATACACGTAAATCAAGCAACATTTTGGTGGCCACATTGGCAGTAGCTTTTTACTATCCTTTCCGTGTGGGGTTTTCTAAGAGTTGGGAGGTAGGCTCGAGGGAGGGATAGTTTCGGTTACTTGCCTCAGAGGAAGAGAGATGTCTGGCCCTGGCAGCGAGTAGGGTACATGTTCGCTGACGCCGATTAGGGCGATCTTTATCGAGCGGCATTCGGCGGAATTGGCGTAAGTTTTCTGAGCTTGGAGTAAATGTCACATTCGAACTAGTGCTACCCGTTATCTGAGCAGTTTACAAATTGTGGGATTTGCTATGCATCTTGGGTTACGTGACTAATTGTATTGCTTCGTGGGTGCTATATTATTTCGTGGGTCTAGAACTCGTTTGCTTTGCATTTGCGAGCTGCGCAGATTGGAAAGCTTTCAGCATTTCCCAGGCTCTATTAATAAATGACTTACTAAACTCAGGACTGATTTGAATCTCAGAAACAAGCTATTGTTCTACAGCTGATCCTTGTTAGATGACTTGTTAAAAATTAATATAGTCAGTTTATATGCATTTATAATTAGTTTGTTTCATTGTGATGGTATTTCGTTGTAATACGATGGCCGAATCCTCTGATAAATTTACACGCAGATATTGCGATAGATTGTTTAATTGATGCGTAACGGGCATTGCACTCACTCGTATATGTTTTTCCTTCAGCGAGGCACGGTAAAATTTTGTAGTTTTGCATTATTTGTTTAAATTACTGCATACAGCAATGAGGATGGGTCAAAGACAGTTGTAAGTGCCGTTATGGGCCTTGCAACATGTATTCTCTGTTTGTTTATATGAGAGTTTTCTCTACGTATACGAAGTGTAATTTTCGAATCCTTAATGATAAGCCAGCCAAGGGGAGACTTTCTACCTTGAGCGTAAATTGTACTTTGTGTGTATGCAGTAAATTATACAGGGTGATTTTGCTTAGTGGTAACGTACTGCAGGAAACGGGACCTGAGAGGATGCGGGGCAAAATGGATCACATGGACATGTGGTCGGAACCACACTGTGTCTATGATAGAGGATATTTATTACTTTACCATGGCTGCACAGTACAGTTATGTTGAAGTCACCGGTAGACAAGGTGTATGTAGTGGCCTCCAAGGGCCACTAAGTATGCGTCAATACAAAGCAACAGCCACAAACGCACATAATCCAATGTGTTGTCCTGCTACCAAATGGCGTCACAGGCACCATGCGTTGTTTTAGGGTCTGCATGTGTGGGTTGGACTCAACATAAACGACTTTTTTCAGGGGCCCCACAGGTAGAAATTTAAAGAGCTGTGATCCAGTCGACCGGGAAGGCTATGTGACCGGACCATGTCGTTCGATCCACAGTTTGAGATAGTTCTTGTCAACATATCTCCGTACGAATACGCGTAAGTGAGCTGGAGCACGTAGGGGCCACATTACCCTTCGTACCCAGTACATCTTCTATGTAACGACTTATATAATCTAAACGGAACCACCGTAAAATAATTTAAAGAGAATAATCAACAATGACCAAAGGCGCGTCATCAAGCAGAGGACGCAGAGCGAGCGACCGGCAGAAAGTGCGGATGTGCCTCGTGTGTAAGGTGTTGTGAAACAATCCCACAATGTGCTCACCAACAATCCCCTCCCACGTATTAAGGTTGAAGTAGCACTAAAGGTTCGCTGCCAACTTACCACTCAAAAAGAGATTGTAGTGAACATCTAAGACGCCACCCATCGTAAAGACAGCCTCATCTGTGATGACGATGGATGACACATAGCCCAGCACTGTTGTGGCCTGTGTGGCGAATCAGGGACAAAACAATCGCCACAGAGGCAAATCCGTATTATGAGGCCTGCCCGCGTTTTAAGGGTTACGGATAGTGGAGGTTATGGAAAATGCTTCACAAGTTCTTGTGGCTTATCTTCAAAGTTGCCTGTTCATTCGGCGATTTCATTTCTTCACATTAAATTTCACTTTTGAATACATCACGAGAGCTATTTTTGCAATACTTGCCATATCTTCTGTACTCGGCCTAATATTATCGACATAAGCTTTGTGAGCAACATCTTTGCGTAATCACTCAGGCGATTTCGCATCTTTGGGGGTGTCAGTTTGTCTTTCGTTCAGTGCGACCTTTATCTGAACCAATAGTTGTTCTAATTCCTGGGGCTACTTTGGAGGAGTTCTGGGGTGTTTTCCAACTAAGGTAGAAAAGTCATTTCTCCAGGCGTATTTTATGACGAAATAAATCTCGGGTGAACATCCTGGTATGAGTGTGCATAGGACACAATATTTCGGCAATCGACCATGTTGCCATCATCAGGTGCGCTGATGTACTAGGCTGTTCACACAAGATTTATTTCGTCAAGGTAGAAAAATGATTGTGCTGGTGTGGATATTCTGCAATACTTTAAGTATTCGGTGAAATCGTTTCAGTTATTTGCTTTGGCGAAGTTTAGGCGAAATGGTTAGGTTATGTATGGGATTGTTGGCTAAATTTCTCTATCATCTGGATGTGATAACTACATGTCCATGCACACGACAGTGTCCGTCCGCCTAGTAAAATGGGGACTTATTGCTTGCTCAAACTTGATTCAATGGAAGCAGAATATAGTGACGGACACTATCTTTTTAATCCGTCGTGCGTTAGAGTCAAAGTTATCGTCCTGTCCTAAATTACAAACAAATTAAGATTTTTTTAAAATCATGTAATGAACGGTGTATACCGAGTATACATACTGAAATTGAATTTCATATCTGCTGCTTTGAGGATCTATGTTGGTTTGTAAACGTAGGTTTGGAAATCGGATTGTTCGCTTGGTAACAACAGACAATGAGGTGACAAAAGACATGGGACATTGATATACATACAGTTATCGATAGTATCGCGTACACAACATATAAGAGGGCAGTGCATGGTTCGAGCTGTCATTAGCACTCACTTCATTCGTGTAGAATGGTTTCTCCAATTCGTAAATCATTAGGGAATTCAGTATCCCGAGATCCACACTGTCAAGAGCGTGCTTAGAATACCGAATTTCAGGCATTACCTCTTACCATGGACAACGCAGTGATCGACGGCCTTCCCTTAACGACCGAGAGCAGGTGTGTTTGCGTAGAGTTGCCAGCACTGACAGACAAGCAATACAGCGTGAAATTACCGAAGAAATCAGTGTGGGACTTACGACGAAAGTATCCATACGTAAGGGCAGTGGGGCGAAATACGTCGTTAAAGGGTTATGGTAGCGGACGACCGCCGCGACTGCCGTTGCTCACAGCGCGACATCGCCCACAGCGTATCCAACCGAAACACAACAATGTAAGCAGGTAAAATCGCATCTAAACGTATCGCCTTTCCGTTCGACTGACAGTGTTTGAATAACGTTTAGGTGCGGACACCGCGTTCTTTATAGATGCTCAGTGCGGACGGTGAACGAAGCAATCACTCCAAAATCGCTTGCAGCTTTGGCAGCAGCTACAAAATTATTTACATACCAAGTCTTCTCCAAGTTAATGTACTGTATTCCTGTTCTACAGTGTCTTTAGCATTGTAATTCTTAAATTTAGAACTCCAGAATTTATCAAACGAAACCGAGGGCAGACGATGGCCTCTGGACTGCCTCTGTGTTAAGTTCGGTATCTTTGTAAAATCACGTATTATTTTGAAATTTGGTACAGCCTCACTATTATGGTTAACAGATGTGGTGCTGTCATCTTGGCGTTGTAGCTGAATAACAAGCATTAGTTAATCCAACTCGTTTCAGAAATTTTAGGCAGGAAATTGTTTTTCTCTTAATAATTCAAAAAGCGGGTGAGTTAGCTCCATGAAAACTTGTGCTACTTGTTTTTGTGATAATCTGAAAACTCCAGAATTATAACTCTCTAAATTTATTCTTACACACTTTTTTTTGTTGCAAAATGTGTCTTTTTAAGGGAACTACTTAGCGAACCATTTGAGATTCACAATAATTATCGTTTTCATAGTCTTACATCATGTGATAAAGTTTTGAAACTATATTTAAAATTGGTTGTATGTAATTATCTGGTGAAGTTTATTTGTTTGCGGCTCAAGGCACATAGAAGGCTCTGTTGTCTGTACCTTGGCCGAACGACTAGGAAAAATTAATAGTTCATGCCTCTCAGCGCCTAATTGCTTTCCCACAGTCTAGTATCGGGATCACACTGCACAGGCCTGAATATGTACCAGATGCAGTCGCCTCTAATGCTTTATCTTGATAAACGTACCTTTATCACACAAAAGATGAAATTCTTTTGCAACAGGTGCAATTGCTGCTGGGGATACTTTTCTCCGTACCGTAATGTCATCTCCTATTCCAGCTTGCGTGTCCATGGGTAAACAACAAGTGTGCCTGTTCCGGCTTGCTACACTTAGCCGATGTCGCGCGGCGCTGCCCTACGCAACACACTTACAACACTACTCTGGCGTGAATGGGCAAGAGCAGTGAAGTGGGTGTTCGATTGTATTAAAGCGTTCTGTATGACCTTCCTTGACCTCGGCTTCAGTGACGTGACAGCTTCGAGAATAGTAGAAGTGTCTGCTACAGGAACAGCCAAACGAGTGGGACCAGCAGTATTTTTGTTTCCGATGCCGTTTTTTGTTGTTTGATGGTCTTGTTCAGGTTTCTGAGCATGATGTTGATCCTAACGCCCCTTCCATCACTGTTGGATGGACCGAAATGAACTACATTACAAAAGATAGTGCGTCTGATAACAGTAATGTAGTGCTAAATATAAATAACCACTGGTTTTAAGTCAACCTGACAGAATAATTTTAATGTGCTGGAACAATTTAATGTCATTTGTTATACATTTAATTGCAGTTATTGTTTACAATGTGCAATAAATTTTATTTATGTACCTATCAGAGGAACTGGAATGACCTCTTGCACGTATTATTGCCAGTGAAATAAAAAAAATGCTAATACTTTTCGTACAGACGATATCGTTAAGTGATTTTATGGCATTTCCATGAAGGGGACAGCGCTCCATTCAAGGGTGCTAGCAGTGGTTCAGTAGTGGCAACACCGTAAGCGCTGCTATGAATGCCGTCACATACGAAGAAATTATATAAAACTTAATGCATCCATGAAAAGTAGATAAGATTGACAAACCAGTGTCACAGGCCAAGACACCTGGAATAATGTAACCATCACACAGAACCCAATATGAGCCCGACGCTACATCAAACAGTTTCTTTTTGGGTCATCATTCTACTGACTGGTTTGATGCGGCCCGCCACGAATTCCTTTCCTGTGCTAACCTCTTCATCTCAGAGTAGCACTTGCAACCTACGTCCTCAATAATTACTTGACGTATTCCAATCTCTGTCTTCCTCTACAGTTTTTGCCCTCTACAGCTCCCTCTAGTACCATGGAAGTCATTCCCTCATGTCTTAGCAGATGTCCTATCATCCTGTCCCTTCTCCTTATCAGTGTTTTCCACATATTCCTTTCCTCTCCGATTCTGCGTAGAACCTCCTCATTCCTTACCTTATCAGTCCACCTAATTTTCAACATTCGTCTATAGCACCACATCTCAAATGCTTCGATCCTCTTCTGCTCCGGTTTTCCCACAGTCCATGTTTCACTACCATACAATGCTGTACTCCAGACGTACATCCTCAGAAATTTCTTCCTCAAATTAAGGCCGGTGTTTGATATTAGTAGACTTCTCTTGGCCAGAAATGCCTTTTTTGCCATAGCGAGTCTGCTTTTGATGTCCTCCTTGCTCCGTCCGTCATTGGTTATTTTACTGCGTAGGTAGCAGAATTCCTTCACTTCATTGACTTCGTGACCATCAATCCTGATGTTAAGTTTCTCGCTGTTCTCATTTTACTACTTCTCATTACCTTCGTCTTTCTCCGATTTACTCTCAAACCATACTGTGTACTCATTAGACTGTTCATTCCGTTCAGCAGATCATTTAATTCTTCTTCACTTTCACTCAGGATAACAATGTCATCAGCGAATCGTATCATTGATATCCTTTCACCTTGTATTTTAATTCCACTCCTGAACCTTTCTTTTATTTCAATCATTGCTTTCTCGATGTGCAGAATGAAGAGTAGGGGCGAAAGGCTACAGCCTTGTCTTACACCCTTCTTAATACGAGCACTTCGTTCCTGATCGTCCACTCTTATAATTCCCTCTTGGTTGTTGTACATATTGTATATAACCCGTCTCTCCCTACAGCTTACCCATACTTTTTTCACAATCTCGAACAGTTTGCACCATTTTATATTGTCGAACGCTTTTTCCAGGTCGACAAATCCTATGAAAGTGTCTTGATTTTTCTTTAGCCTTGCTTCCATTATTAGCCGTAACGTCAGAATTGCCTCTCTCGTCCCTTTACTTTTCCTAAAGCCAAACTGATCGTCACCTAGCGCATTCTCAATTGTCTTTTCCATTCTTCTTTATATTATTCCTGTAAGCAGCTTCGATGCATGAGCTGTTAAGCTGATTGTGCGATAATTCTCGCACTTGTCAGCTCTTGCCGTCTTCGGAATTGTATGGATGATGCTTTTCCGAAAGTCGGATGGTACATCGCCAGACTCGTGTATTCTACACACCAACGTGAATAGTCGTTTTGTTGCCACTTCCCCCAATGATTTTAGAAATTCTGATGGAATGTTATCTATCCCTTCTGCCTTATTTGACCATAAGTCCTCCAAAGCTCATTTAAATTTCGATTCTAATACTGGATCCCCAATCTCTTCTAAATCGACTCCTGTTTCTTCTTCTATGGTTTCTTCGCAGCTACCTTCTTTTTACCTATGTTTTCCTTCCCAACTTCCGTGATGGCCCTTTTTAGAGATGTCCATTCCTCTTCAACTGTACTGCCTACTGCGCTATTCCTTATTGCTGTATCTATAGCGTTAGAGAACTTCAAACGTATCTCGTCATTCCTTAGTACTTCCGTATCCCACTTCTTTGCGTATTGATTCTTCCTGACTAATGTCTTGAACTTCAGCCTACTCCTCATCACTACTACATTGTGATCTGAGTCTGTATCTGCTCCTGGGTACGCCTTACAATCCAGTATCTGATTTCGGAATCTCTGTCTGACCATGATGTAATCTAATTGAAATCTTCCCGTATCTCCCGGCCTTTTCCAAGTATACCTCCTCCTCTTGTGACTCTTGAACAGGGTATTCGCTATTACTAGCTGAAACTTGTTACAGAACTCAATTAGTCTTTCTCTTCTTTCATTCCTAGTCCCAAGCCCATATTCTCCTGTAACCTTTTCTTCTACTCCTTCCCCTACAACTGCATTCCAGTCGCCCAGGACTATTAGATTTTCGTGCCCCTTTCCATACTGCATTATCTTTTCAATATCCTCATACTCTTTCTCTATCTGTTCATCTTCTGCTTGCGACGTCGGCATGTATACCTGAACTATCGTTGGCGGTGTTGGTCTGCTGTCTATTCTGATTAGAACAACCCGGTCACTGAACTGTTCACAGTAACACACCCTCTGCCCTACCTTCCTATTCATAACGAATCCTACACCTGTTATACCATTTTCTGCTGCTGTTGATATTACCCCATACTCATCTGACCAGAAATCCTTGTCTTCCTTCCACTTCACTTCACTGACCCCTACTATATCTAGACTGAGCCTTTGCATTTCCCTTTTCAGATTTTCTAGTTTCCCTACTACCTTCAGGCTTCTGACACTCCACGCCCCGACTCGTAGAACGTTATCCTTTCGTAGATTATTCAATCTTTTTCTCATGGTAACCTCCCCCTTGGCAGTCCCCTCCCAGAGATCCGAATGGGGGACTATTCCGGAATCTTCTGCCAATGGAGAGATCATCATGACACTTCTTCAATTACAGGCCACATGTCCTGTGGATACACGTTACGTGTCTTTAATGCAGTGGTTTCCATTGCCTTCTGCATCCTCATGTCGTTGATCATTGCTGATTCTTCCGCCTTTAGGGGCAATTTCCCACCCCTAGGACAAGAGGGTGCCCTGAACCTCTATCCGCTCCTCCGCCCTGTTTGACAAGGCCGTTGGCAGATTGAGGCTGACTTCTTATGCCGGAAGTCTTCGGCCGCCAATGCTGATTATTATCAAAATCTAGGCAGTGGCGGGGATCGAACCCGGGACCGAAGACGTTTTTGATTATTATTAATCAAAGACGCTACCCCTAGACCACGAGTGCCATCAAACAAT
Organism: Schistocerca americana; assembly: GCF_021461395.2. Taxonomy (NCBI): domain Eukaryota; kingdom Metazoa; phylum Arthropoda; class Insecta; order Orthoptera; family Acrididae; genus Schistocerca; species Schistocerca americana. The sequence continues at coordinate 203,584,414 of NC_060122.1, read as the reverse complement.
ACAGTTTTCTTAATGTATTTAAATCAGGTCTCCATTGTAACCAATGACTTTCAAACTAATGCGGTGGCATGTTTGTCAACTTTTAAATCTGTTCTGCATAGCTAGATGGCAACTGGTATCGCTTGAACAAAAATACAGCGATGGTCCATCCACATTGCCAGACTGTTACGTGTATTTCGAAAACTTCCACTGACGGTGATAAGAGGGCGTTGAATAGCAGAAGAAACAGTAATTTGCAAATAAGCTTTCAAGACTCTCTGGTTTACAGTAAATGAAACGTCTGTCAACAGACCGCTGCTACTTCACTATCAGTAATTTATGGAATCCTGGTGTTCTTCCGCGGGGAACCTTGAAACGTGCGAGATAATTTCTATTTACAGAAACTGAAAAGTTGTCGTAAAGGGTGGTGAAATAACAGAAACGTTTCTGGTGGCGACGAAAACGCCTTTGCTGTGTTTAGGTGAAATCCAAGTGCAAACCTAACTTCATTTTCGTTATCACGCACACAGATCTCATCTGAAAAGTGGAAATCTTCTAACCTGTTGCGTATGGTAAACAGCTTTGGAACTTAGAGTGATATATACGCGTAGTATCATAATTAAAAGCAGGAAATTAAACTAGTGAAAATATTCGTCAACGTAAGCAAGAACTTTCCAGCAACATATTTTATCAGACGAACATATTTAGGTGGAGACTAAACCTAAAATTTTACACTTGAAATAAAGTTGTACCAACTAGCAACGTATTTCATGCTGAAGTTCATAGTGGCTCCTAATCACATATATTTGCAGTAATCTCAAAAACGGGTTTTTCGTGGACCCATGTTCCATGTTTCTTCTACGTTTTCTCTCCTACTAACGTACAGTTTTGATCATTATATGGAAATAATGAAGAAAGAGAGAGAGAGAGGTTTCTCTAAACAAGGCAAATACTGATGAGATGGCTCCGACTTTTACATACTATCCTTCCACACCCAGGGCCTGCACTCCATGATGACCTCATAGTAGACCAACACTAAGTGCCACGGAATACTTATCACTAAGCTTCCTTCTTTTCCTTCTAAGAAGTTCTATAACTTTAAAAAAATATATCTACAGTTGTGAGAAAGGATTAACGTTGGCATCAACTTCAGCTGTTGTTATGATCTATCACCGTTCTTGGTTCCTTCCAGAGAATGGCGCAGGTTGTGACGAAATCCACCCTCACTCCTCGGGTGTGAGCACAATGTCGATTCACTACATTATTGGAAGGACTGATTGGGTACCTCTGGTCTGGAACCAACTGAAGCGCTACACCTGACTGTTGCTTTTTGAAAAGCAAGACTGTAGGTTCTACGATCTTTCTTTAGGGCAGACGAAACTATTACATCACAGAAGGGAAGCCGTCATATTAGAAATAAGTTGTCATATCCAGCATTAAAATATTATTCAGGTCGACCGATTCACGAGAAAGTATTACCCCCAAATCGAGGTAGGAACTGATGTGGTTGTTACTCAAAGAATAAAATGGGAAACAATTCAACTTTGAAATACAGGAAACAGAGATTCCCCAAGAGTTGAAGTGATTGTAGCAGCAAGAACATACCTTACGTCTTGCAAGCTCCAAAGACAACCCCATTACTAACTCAGGTGGACATAGAATGCTAATCAAACGTCCCTGCCGGCTGTCAGAGTAAGACACATCGGCCATAAAATCGCTCAATATTACCTTCAATTGAGCAGCACAAAATTACACTGAACGTAGGGTGAAATAAAATTCTGAGAACGTTTTATTCATGTTAGACAAATGTGAAAAATTGAAAAGTAAAGACGAATAGCATATTGAATAGTCGTCATCGGTGCTAAAAGCAAAAACAGTAAGAACAAAAACAGATTCAAAATCTGTGTATACTGCAGTTAAACGAATCCACAGAAATGGGAACACAGCGATAACATACAACTATCAGAACGGTCATATAGCTACAATGATGTCAGAGTACAATCCTGTGACAGTTGATGCTAGCATATACAGGGCAGAAACAAAATTCAAGCCCTACCTTGCAACCAGTGCAGACAGCAAGAATATGCGCCACTTGAGCTGCGGAGCCGTCTACTGGAGTATACGTACAAGAAGTTGAAGGTTAATTTTGTTGAAGACCAGAACCGTTAAATGGACCTTAAAATATAATATATATGGGATATGAAAACTACACAATGAATGTATATAAATGCAGAAAAGGCAAAGAACAGAATTTGAATTCAAATAAAATTATAAAAGACATAAGCTGTCCCCTGCAGGTTTACACTGCTACCAAACCATGTTGAACTTTGTAATAAGACTAATGGATTAAATGAATATGTGTTTAACATTTTAAACAGACATTGTGAATAAAAGCTGAAAACACTGCAGTGATAAAATAGAACATAAAACAGTTACTACGCATGAAGCGCTATCTGTGAGATTAAGTTTGAGGCAGGTAATAATCTAACATTACTTTACAATAAAGAACGTAATGTTTGGATCATTTTCACTTACACATTTCATATTTATATCTGTTACACAGCCGTAAAAGTGTTGCTAATAGGTATACCAAATAACCCTTCTTAATATAAGCAATTCAGAAACCCGCACTCGAATATTTACTGGGAACTAGGTTTACATGTGACATACAAGAATTTCACAAAAAGAACCATTACAGACATTTCAAAATTGTTTTTGGATAAGACTGTCGTGGTAAAACAATATACGAACCTATGACAGTAACAACTAGGAAGCTTTTAGTCTTCGATAGTGCTGCACATCTCTGGCCACGTTCTTCATGGTAACTGTAAATCTATGCATTTGTTGACTGCAACGACGTCGTGAACAACATTACACTTTTAAGTCCATCCAGGTGCTCATTCTCCGAACTTCTCACTATACACATCTTGTATTCAAAATTAAATCATTCACTGGCCTCGTGATCCATAATGCTTTGATTGCTACTCAAAGACGCTACCGCTTGACCACGGAAAATTTCCAGAAAAACCCATCAAGAACAATTTTGCTGGGAATAAGAGCCTCTACAAATATCTTACAGAATCGAAGGTGAACAAAAAATATGGCATTTTCACTAAAACAGCCAAAAACCAACAGTTAATACGACCGTATATTAAGTTGCTTTGAACAAAGCAATCGTCAGATAGATTTCTCGTTCAGAAATTAGTAACAGAGTGATTCTTCGTCAGACAGTAAGCCTCGACTTTTGTTCTCGACTGCAGAAGAAAACCAAATGATCTGAAGGAAGAATAGGCAGCATCAACAATAATTCTACGTTATTCTAATTAGAATAACTTCTGGGTCTGTGAAACAAAAGTGATGAGTCAGGTATATGGTGTGACACACGAATGTTTGGAAGTAGCCCTGTGGAAGTCTGGTGAACAGCGTAGCTACACTCCAAGTCAAAAGCTTAACTTCTCAGTTATGGCGTGGCCTTGACAGATGGTTCTACTGAAGCAGAGCTGCACAGTTTCATACGTCAAATGTATCGATTACCGTTCTAGGTGATTCAAAGGGTTCAAATGGCTCTAAGCACTATGGGACTTACATCTGAGGTCATCAGTCCCCTAGACTACTTAAACCTAACTAATCTAAGCACATCACACACATCAATGCCCGAGGCCGGATTCGAACCTGCAACCGTAGCAGCAGTGCGGTTCCGGACTGAAGCGCCTAAAACCGCTCGGTCACAGCGGCCGGCTCTATGTGATTAATAAATTGTTTTCGTTGCTCTGAAATCCATCGCAAATAGTAAAAATCAATACATACAGTTGTTCGGTCGTAAAAAGAAATAAAAGAGTATAAACAACTTTCACTCTCCAAAGTATGAGTAGAGAAGCTGACGTCTACATCTCTTCCAGCGTTACGGGAGCAAGAAGTGTGAGAGATCACATCTTTTCAGTGTAGCTGTCATTTTACGCACTGAAAAGTAGAATGAGATACTATAACCAGCCACTATCTTTCATTAAACAGTTGGAGTGGGCTTGATACTGTGTCATATTCCTCGTATTTAAGCCATATGAGTGCAATTTCCTTTACCGAAAATCGAATGTGGTTTGAGGCATAAAGGGTGGGTGCCTGCAGATTGTAACGAACATAATAAACTATGTTGCGTAATATTGCCTTCAATAACTTTTGTAGAATGGTGCAGTCGGATGAAAATTATTTTGATTGTTAAGCAATAGTATTGTCACATTTTTTTTATTTTTAAAACACTAGGCCGTTAGTAAATGCATATAAAACCATAATTATTTCGAAAATACAACAATTGAAATAAAAGTTTCAATCGGCCCTTGAACACTAAACGGAGGAAATGTTACAACGCTACTAAACCATTTTCAGTCCGGAACCGCGCGACTGCTACGGTCGCAGGTTCGAATCCTGCCTCGGGCATGGATGTGTGTGATTTCCTTAGGTTAGTTAGGTTTAAGTAGTTCTAAGTTCTAGGGGACTGGTGACCTAAGATGTTAAGTCCCATAGTGCTCAGAGCCATTTGAACCATTTTGAACTAAACATTTGCAAAGCTTTCTGCTCCACATTTTATTCAAAGAAAGTCATAATTTACAGGTTATGCATTAGTTACAGTTAATAGCAGAGATGATATAAAAGGTATATTGGCGATAACAAGGAAAGCGTTTCTGAAGAAGAGAAATTTATTAACATCCAGTTTAGATTTAGGTACCAGGAAGTCCTTTCTGACAGAAATTGTATGGAATGTGGCCATGTATGATAGTGAAACATGGACGATAAGCAGGTTAAACAAGAAGAGAATAGAAGCTTTTGAAATGTGGTGCTACAGAAGAATACTGAAGATTAGATGGCTAGATCACGTAACTAATGATGAGCTACTGAAAAGAATTGGGGAGAAGAGGAATTTGTGGTACAACTTGACTAGAAGAAGGGATTGGTAGGTAGGACACTTTCTGAGGCATCAAGGGATCACCAATTTAATATTGCACGTAAGCCTGGACGGTGAAAATCGTAGAGGGAGGCCAAGAGATGAATACACTAAGCAGATTTAGAAGGATGTAGGTTGCAGTAGTTACTCAGAGACGAAGAGGCTTGCACAGGACAGAGTAGCATGGAGAGCTGCATCAAATCAGTCTTTGGACTGAAGACCACAACATATTTAATTATTAGATCTCCAATGGTACGTTACCCACGAAATTAAGTACAAAGTGTCCTGTTTTATACACTACTGCAATTGTAAATCTTGCGAGGATTTAGTAATCTAAGGTTAAGACAAACAGTTATTTAAATACATCAGCATAATAACAGTTTTTGATCACATTTCGTTTACAACTCTATTTATTATTTATAACTAAGCAAAATAACCGTCGAACAATATTAGAATCTGAAGCGTGTAACCGTCTTGAAGCTACGTCTACTCGCACGTGCCAAAAGCTGCGGGCGCTCCTAAAGCAATGAAGGACCTCGTGGCAGTTGACAGGCACGCCTCGACGTTTTGTCCACTTACCCAGACGACCAACCGCCACGGCCATTTCCTCATTGTGGCGTAATGGCCAGACCCCGACCTTCGCAGATGGAAATTACCACGGCAGCCGTTTGCTGTCCACAAGAAGAGATAACCGATTTCATCCGGTTACCGACCCGTCGCCTCCGACGTGGCGCTAACTCACGCTCTGGAGTTTTTATTTACGACTACAATAAAGCGCCGCAGCGCGTTCACGCGATTTACGACCTCTTCCAGACAGCACGAGTGTGCCTCACGTGATCAGAGGCAGAAGGCGCGACTCTGTACTTTCTTCTTTAACCACTCCTGTTGTCAAGAGCTGTCTGGCATTTCCGCACATTTTACGTATGTCTTCTCACCTCCACACCGTATTCATAAGGGATGCGACACCGGCGCAGCAATCCCTACACAGAAGCTTCTGCTACGATACAGGTGTTGTACCGAGATCTCAAACATCAACCCAGTGAAACGTAAGTAGTCACCAGCACAGGGAGTTCAGGAATATTTAAACTAGTTGGCATTTGAAAGCGACAAGGTAGGTGCACAGCCGCCAACAATGCACCAATAGGAATCTGATATTGTCGACTACCACCTCCGCTGTACAAACATTTCGACTGTCAGTTCTCAAGTAAGAAATTTTTCCACAGACTAAATTGTCGCCTACTTCAAGCAAAAACGAAAACATAATTCCCGCCCTAATTAAAATGAAACAGGTATTTGACATGGTTGTAGATTTTATACGCCATACTTGAGTTATACATTTTTGCACGAGATAAATATTTGAATTTTTATACTTCTTACGATTAAAAATGTGACAAAATTTCCCAAAAGCAGTTTTCGAAGTGTATATATCGCATTCATAATGAGATGTTTTTTCTCGAAGTCCGACTTTTCGGAAAGCTTGCAAAATGTTTACGATTCAAAGTAATTGGTCATCGCTGGCCACTGCTTTCTCCCATCTACCGGACAGCACACGAATCCCGTGGCGGATGAACTGGGCGTCTTCTGAGGATACACATGAATCGATCTAGTTTTGCGCTTGTTCATATGACTGGCAGCGCTGGTTGGCCCGGTGGTGTGCCACGTATCAGAAACGAGAGCTACTCAAAGGGAGCAATGTCGGGAGAATACGGCGGATAGAATAGGACTTCCCGTTTTAACGTTTCCAGGTAGGTTTTGATGCATTTTGCAACATGTGGTAGAGCATTGTCATGTTGCAAAATCGCCTTTCCATGTCTGCCGTTCCATTGTGGCCGTTTGTCCTTCAGTGTCCGGCTCAAACGCATCAGTTGCTTTCGATAACGATTACATGTGATCATTTCCGCCGATTTCAGTAGCTTCCAAAACGTTCTCTTTCCACCGCTATGCCTGTCTTCCACATCAAAACTACCGTTTTGCAAGCGTTGAAACCATTATCTGCACTTCCTTTTACTAATAGTTGCCTTAACACAGGACTTACCCAGTATTTTATGAGCCTCGGCCTCAGATTTCTTCATCTTAAAGCATAAAATTAAAACTTCCAGAAAATAATTGATAATATTCAGTCGGCAATAACTTACTGATGCAATCGCATATCCACAAGTATTCTGATGCCTCCATTTTTACAAATTCCTAAGCTTACTGTATGATACTTACGACCTATCACCAGCACCACCACTAGCCATCCATTGCAAAACGGTGGAAGCCTAGTTGTAGAGTGGACATTTTAATAAGTAAGATTTTTGAAGATATTGCTTGATAAGTTTCAGCTGTTTCACAGACGGGAAAGTTTCATCATTAAAAAAATAAATTAAAAAAATGGAAAATAAAAAAGATTAACATTCTCCAGCCATATTTAAAATTAAGAGCAGATTTTCGACAATTTTATGGATGCTCTAGAGATTTACACCAAACATCAATGAAGGGGATTTTACGACTTTTTTATAGGAGATGGAGACTAGAGAGGTTTTCTGTCGCCGTTGAGCAGGTTGCGCTTTTATGCAGACATACTTGTTGAAACACCGCCACACTTTTTGATTCTTATAGTCAGGCGACAGCTACAACTACGTCTACATTGATATTCTGCAAATCACATTTAAGTGCCTGGCAGAGGGTTCACATCGAACCACCTTCACAATTCTCTATTATTCCAATCTCGTATAGTACGCGGAAAGAACGAACACCTATATCTTACCGTACGAGCTCTGATTTCCCGTATTTTACTGTGTTCATCAGTTCTCCCTTAGTGGGTCGGTGTCAAAAAAATATTTTCGCAGTATAGAAAACTAATTTAAATGTGACAGATACATCTTACAATCTCCTCAAATTTGCTGTTGGTGAACGAACATCAACTTCACTTTCATCGGATAATATTTTTTCTAATCTGGATAGGACATAAAACTGAAGAAGTAAAAAATTTTCTGAAGCAATCTGGAGCGTAAGAAACTGTTCGATGCTCGCTGTTACCCTCGTGATACTGTTAGAGCGGGTTGAAGTCTCTCACATTTGGAGAGAATGTGGTGCAACATGGCTTAGAGTCGGTAAACAGAATTTTGGAGAAATGAATGCTTCTATTAGGGATTATACATTGAAATGATGGTTCAAATGGCTCTGAGCACTATGGGACTCAACTGCTGAGGTCATTAGTCCCCTAGAACTTAGAACTAGTTAAACCTAACTAACCCAAGGACATCACAAACATCCATGCCCGAGGCAGGATTCGAACCTGCGACCGTAGCGGTCTTGCGGTTCCAGACTGCAGCGCCTTTAACCGCACGGCCACTTCGGCCGGCTTATACATTGAAATGAGACGAAGAGCAAATATAGTAGTGTGGTGGTAGTGATAACTGTAGGATACTAACCACAAAAATATTTTTTTTTGAACCGTGTAAGATTAAAATATAGAAAACTATTTTATAAGAGGTAAAACACCCAGTTAAATTAATTGCTTAATGTCACGTTCAATGGATCATTTGCACTATAAATCGTGATTATGTTAAACGAGACTAATTGTACTCTAATAAATTACGTCTTATTTCTCAATCACAGATTCAAATCGAACATCTTAATACATAGAAGTCGCGGTTCTAGGCGCTTCAGTTTGGAACCGCGCTGTTGCTACGGTCGCAGGTTCGAATCATGCCTCGGGCATGGATGTGTGTGATGTCCTTAGGTTAGTTAAGTTTAAGTAGTTCTAAGTTCTAGGGGACTGATGACCTCCGGTGTTAAGTCCCATAGTGCTCAGAGGCATTTGAACCATTTTTGAACCTCCTTTCCAGCATCCGTTAGCGATCTCACTTAGTGTAATTTCGTTCACGATAAGTTATTGCTGCACGTGATTTATAAAACTTTATTGGCTTTTCAGGATATTTGCGACATACACAAAAAATTTTAACTGTCAAGGATAATGATACCTCCAGACTGAAGAGAACGTAGATGTCTGGCAAAGAAAGTATCCCAGCATTTGGTTTAACGGAAACCATAGGAAACGTTAAAATGGAAGGCCTGACGGGGATTTGAACTACCGCTTTACCGAATGACAGTTCATTATTTGACGGCTGCGACCCCTTTTTCAGTAGTACCATACACAACCCTGAATGCTTGCATCTTAGAACTACTACCCCACTTGGCTTCCCGTGGTCGTTATCGGAAACACGCGGTCACTTTAGATTAAACACGTACAATGGAATAATTTGGAAATTTGTGGTAAGGTCTTATGGGAACAAACTTCTGAGGTCATCGGTCCCTAAGCCTACAGACTACTTAATCTAATCTAAACTAACTTACGCTATGGACGGCATACACGCCAATGCCCGAGGGAGGACTCGAACCTCAGACGGGGGGAGCCGCGAGACGCACGGACCGTGACAAGACGTTTCAGAACGCGCGTCTACCCCGCGCGACCGTACAGTGGTTCTTGAAAATGTTAGTGAAGATATCAGCGATCAAAACATAATCTTTGAAAATAATTATGGCAGTGTAGATCGGAAGACACATTTATTAAAAGGTGACCGATCTTCACATGATCATCTTCATACCTACAGCCACATTGATGGACAAAGGCTATGCATGGAGTAGGAACCGCTGAACGACGATAGCCAAGTGGTTATGACTATCATTATTCAGTGGTTCCTGTTCCAAGCACAGCCACTGTCATTCAGTATGGTTGTAGGTCTGAAGATGATCAAGTGATAATCGAAACTGGTCACCTTTTAATAGTAGTGCCTAGCGATTTAGACTGTCATAATTATTTTCAACGTACAATGGTGACTATGGGAATCGCATGGCATTGTGCATGATTTTGAGACAGTTGTGCTTATAGTATACGTGGGTCAGCGTGTCCTCGTGAAACATCATCGTAAAAACTGGCGATAAGCCGACCGAAGTGCCCTCACACCCAGGTGCAATAATATCGTGGTTGACTAACAAACTATAGCGGCGCTGTAGCATGTTTATTATTCGTGAAAAATTACATAACGTCACCTGTAGCTCGCTTTTGCGCTGTTAGTTCCGCAGAGAGCAGCCTACACTTCGCACAGCACACCATTCAGACGGCGGCAACAACAGCAGATACATCTCCATCCCCAATGCATTTTTACTCCATAATTTGAGCTCTGCAAAAGAGGTTCTTGAGTGAATTTATCTCATACAGATCTGCTATTCGGACACAAGAAATAAACTGCAGTTGTACTCTAAAAAGAATGATGCCTGTATTTCGGTAATTAAAGAAGTTATCGAAACGCTTCGGTCTTTGTTTCATGGGCCCTCGTTACTGTTCTTCTCGCTGAGAAGAGATTACAAGTTTCCTTAACGAGTCGGAAGTTGTTTCAGGTGAAAAACTTCGCTGCCTCCCCCGGTGTAACAGACAGCTCACAGGATTGAAGGTCTGGAGCATTTCCTACCAAAATTTAAACGCATGTTTACTTTATTATATTTATTTTAAAAGTGAGGCAGTAATTACATGTTAATTTTGAAATACGTCGCTTAAAACTGTCGGACATATTCAAAACTGCGATGTGTTTCTCCACTTGAAAAAGAGCGAAAGGCGGAAGTTCCGAACACTGCCTATACAGGGTCTCCCAGACGGAAGACTCAGTATTCGGAAATATGACAGCAACGTTGATTCGAAACAGAATGATCTAGTAAACACGGACTCTAAAGTGCGTACCTTAAAATCTATGAACACTCCCTATCGTCTTCGATATTGTGGAAGAAATCTCTTCTATTGCAAGCTCTTTGTTTTCCACATTTTGGGAAGAAATGACACGAAAAAAAGGAATAAACCCTAGTAAATATGTGCTCCAAAATGCATACCTATGCTATGCTATGAGCACTTATGAAGAAGAAGAGATGTGTTTCACGGTATCGAATACGCAGAAGTGCTTGTAGCTCTTAAGGCATCCATTTTAAAGCTCATAGTTCCTAGACTATTTTGCTGTGAATGATCGTTGCTGTCATATCCCTGAATAAAAAAATAATTTTAACAGTCGACGGCTGCAATAAATTTCTTAAGAAAAGGAGATTGTGAATGCTATCTAAGGAAAGATAATAAAAAAAGCTAACGTTTGCAAAATACTTAATAACTGGACATAACAGTAAAAGATAAGAATTTTAAAGACAGAGGGGAAATAGAGAAGAAGGTTGTTGGGAATGTTGGATGCAGTAAGTACATCGCTCTCCATGAAAATTGTATCACCAAGATGGATCGATGACTAATTATGAAATTTTACATAGTATGTGGCAGAATACATTATTTTACTGGCCGGTGATTTGAGGGTATACAGGAATACAAAGGGCTGCCATGTCTCGCAGTGGCTGTGGCTCTGACTTGCTTGTCGTCTAGTCGAACTCATCCTATGTGACATTATTAAATAATGCTCGAGGCCCACGAGAAAGACAGGGCTCAGGACGTACATCACAGCACGTGACGCTGCAAATCTTACGAGTACCGGCAGCCACCTGCGGTGCATAACGAGTAATGTTTTGGACTATTTTAATAATCCTTATTCGCACATTGAAATGCATGCAAGATCTCGACAGCATACGACAAAGTGAAGACCTTCAGTGGGTAGCTTTCCAATTACATACTAATTTCATGTGAGTCCTGTATGGAGCCCAGCGTTCGTTAAGTGTGGCAGACGACTAGTGTGACGTCACAAGTACGTTGAGGAGCCCGTATTTCTCGTCGGCCCTGATGCTGCTTCATCTTTACACCAGAGTGCATCAATAGTAGTGACTACCCAGTAACGGTGAGGGCACTCATGACAGTATCTACCTGACAACGCTGCAATTTACTATAATTATTCTGGCAGGGCGTTCAAGGAACCACCTTAAGAGTATATCTCCCTCGTACCAAGAGTACGTGGAAAAAGTGAACACCTAAATCTTTATGTGCTAGCTCTGATTTGTCTTGTTTTATTACATATGTTATTTTTCACCATGTGGGCGAGAGGTAACAAAATATTTTCGAATTCGGAGGAGAAAGCTAGTGATTTAAATTTCGTGAAAAGATCTCACCAGAACAGTAAATGTCTCCCTCATCTCGCTTTGTTTCGCAGTAATACAAAGCGAAGTACCCTTTCTTGAAGTATTTCGATGTGCAATCCTATATTGTATGGACCCCATACTGCTTAGCTACGATCCAGAAGGGGAACGAAAAGCGTAGTGTAAGCTGTGTCTTTAGCAGCTTTGTTGCCTCTTATAAGTGTTGCACCAATAAAACGCATTCTTTGGTTCGCCTTCCCCGTATTATTTTCTATGCAAATGGTTCATCTGATTGAAATCGCTAGATACTTAGTTGAACCTAGAGTATTATTAATGTTATGTATCCTGTAACCGAAATTTAAAGGATTTATTTTATTTTTTAGTAGGGAAGTTTATCGTACATTGTTAGAATTTTCAGGCTTTCGCGCTGTAATGGCTATTTAATACACTTCCATATTCCTTTTTTAAAAGACGGCATTCACTTCTTAAATGCTGCAGTCTCTTCTGAAATTAGAATATACTCCTGAAAAATTCAGGTTTTTTCCGAATGTGAAAAGCTGTTCATAGGTAAGACGTGATGATGTACCTATGAACAAATATTCGACTGAAATTTAAGAGGACTGCAAATCGAAAGAATCTTCTCAATACTGTACTTTTGTCCATCTGTTGCATTATTGCTCTGTGACAATCAGTAAGTGCAATCAAATTAAGCAACAATATTATCAAAAACCATTAAGAAGTTTAATACATTTTGAAACAAAAGCTATTAGAAACATATTAATTTCCTATATTCATGTTTTGGGTCTGGAGCTCCTGTCTTTCTGTCCATGTTCTCAATTAAATTTTGGATATAGGTTCCACTTTTATGCAAAAACACTGTTGTTTCTTGCTACCCGAACAAAGTGTTTACCCCGTTTTGCGAAGTGAAAAGGCATTTGTAAAAACGAAATTACACGAAGTACATTAATATATATATATATATATATATATATATATATATATATATATATATATATATATATATATGTGTGTGTGTGTGTGTGTGTGTGTGTGTGTGTGTGTGCGCGAGCGAAATGCCCTCAGAACGCGAAAGAAAAAGGATCATTCGGAGCAAAACACGACAAGCTGGTAGTGCAGGACATCATACAGAAGGACCTGCAAAGCCATATAATGTAAAATCACGTTTACAATTAACAAAACCCACTATTATGGCACAGAGGTGCCTGAACACATTTGGATAACGATAAAACGACAGTGTTTTTGCATAAAAGGCGGAACCTACATCAGATAATATAAATTTTCATTTCCAATACAGGTAAAATTTTTCAGCCGTTCAAGAAATTCAGTTACTTTGCAAATATCATATATTCCACGGTAAAAGACGTTCTACTCTTTAAAGGTCTAAAATTGTAGACGACCGACGAAGTATGGTTCAGTTGTCCAAGTGTTACATAAAAAGTTCTAAAAATATACAGCATTTTACTCAACATAAAATTCTCTACCTGAAGAATTAACACTATATTACACATAACTTGAATGTATTATAGAGTGTTTAAATGAGTGGAACGTGAAGTATTTACAAATGCTGCGCAAACCAAAATCTCAAGCCCAACTATTACAAAGACTGGAAAATGTAGGTGACAACTCAATAACGCAGTCTCTAGTGAGCATTTCTTCCTGTGATCCTTAAAATTAGTCTAAGAAATTACATTAGACTACAGTTTCGGGGTATACTTTTCTCTGTATACAATATTCTCTCCAACTCACAAGGGGATCTCATACTTTTTGTTGTTCATTGCCAGCTGCCACTTTTTGTTCGTAACCGATTTTGTGAGGATGCTGTGAAATTTTTCCATGAGTGGTGCCACCTCCACCCACTACACTGTAAGTTGACAGCCTCCCCTACACATACCTACTGAGGTGCAGGCCATGCCTAGTGAAACCTGATGTACTGATGGACCCAACTGGCACCACTGAAATACGACCCATGCCCTCTGCTATCAGCGCCCTATCCAGGCACATGTTAACGCGCCTAACAGCCGCATTAAGATGAGGCCGATCATGACGTTGAAACAGTTGCACTAAATGCACATTAGTCCCACCACTTTGAGCAGATATCTTTACCAGGTCACCACCTACATGATATTCCCTATCCCTATCAAGACTGTTCGCTGCTCCACCCACTATCACTACCTGATCCTCCCTCGTAAAATTCCTACATAACTCCCCTATGATGTCAGACACCTGAGCCAATCCTGCACTTGGCTTCACAATGCTTGTGACCTGGTACTCACTCTCCATCACTTACTGTAACTGCTGACGCACATGTCTACCATGCGAACTATCTAGCAGCAGAACCTTGTTTTTTCTGTTAGACTTTGCAACTGACCTAGGCCTCCTAACTGCTGAGGATTGCTGCATGTTTCCTACATCTACAGCTACAATAGGCTCCTCTCCGCTCAACTCTGACAGTTGGTCAAATATATTGCATGTACACCAAGTATAACTGTCTGAATACCTCCTCTTCCTAGCTGCCTTCTTGCCAACTCTCAGTACCCATTCTCCACCACCCTTCACCCTACTCAACCTATCCAGTTTGGAGCACCCTCAACTCTCTTGTGGTTCCCTTTTTAGGTACTCCACGTCGGCGTCTGCTCGTAGATACGTATCGTCGATAGGTTTTCCGGCTTTAATTCCCGACGTGACAGCGACGATTCTCCGATGAGATGCGGGCCTTGTGTTTTGCTGTTACTGCGAGTCTTGTAAATATCGCTTTTATTTAGTAATTTGCCCGGCTAAAACTCTCCCCTTTTGTGATTAAGACAGCCTGCTGGACCTTTCTGAGGAAGTGGGGACGTCAAAGTGTCACAAAAGTTCATATTAAGCAGTCCGTAAAACACGTAAACGTTCGCTTCAGTTAGCGTGTTAGTTAATGCCTACGCTTTCCGCTAGATGGTGCTGACTTACTGCTGAATAGCTTTGGCTCCGTAAAACCTTCACTGATTAGTACTAGGTAAATGAAATAAGTACAACACTCTTGTATTTCACTTTCACTCTATATTCAAGAATTAAGATGGTGATGGATGATGGTCTGTTTAAAAGGTTCCTAGCCTGGAGGAATCTAAATAGTCCGCAAATGCCGATATGCACGCGCAATACGTCCAGATTCGCAATTGACGGCACACGACACTTTCAAAAGTCCACACGTTAATATCTGAATACCGGTACCTCTGAATTCACTCGTATCAGCAGATAATTTGAGTTTCTGTCGTTTTTATGTCTGTAAAGTTCCAATCTAGCACAAAAGTCCTAAAATCCCCTTAATACATCGTTGCTACCAACAGTCAGAGATCGTACACTACATCACTTTTAATCTCCGTAATATTCTAACAGTTTATCGTGAATCTTAACACGATAAAGTCCAATCTAATTATTGTCTCGCTGACTGACACGGGTTCCCCGCCCTTTAACGAAACTATCAAGGAAAAAAGGCGGCAATAATGACGATCAGGCCTTTTTATAAGTTTTTCATCGCAAGAGTTTAAAGTCACTGCCTTCTCCATGACGGAACTTCCGTGGCTTTGCTGTACTTAGACGTTAAACTACTTGCTGATACACTATAATTTCGATCTGCAATTACCGAACTCTGATTCTACGCTATTTTCCCCTCTCAAAATTCTATTCTTAATTTTAAATTATTCTTTCTATAGCTTTTATCACTGTAAACTGAACCGAGATGTTACAAGTTTCTCCATTTTCCTTTGTAACTTTGGTGCCATGTTTCCATGTCTCCGTCGACATTCTGTGAGTGCATATGAATATCTTCGATGGCCTGGTTTTCCCCTAACAGAAACTCAGTGGCAGCTCTCCGCCCGGAGCGCACCTGAACAGAGCGTGGTGGCGCATTGGTTGGCACACTGGACTAGCATTCGGGTGGACGATTGTTCAAACCCGCGTCCGGCCACGCACATTTTGGTTTCCTTTGATTTATCTAAATTACTCCAGGCAAATGCCGAGACTGTTCCTTTGAAAGGCCAGGGCCAATTTCCTTCCCTATCCTCGACACAATTCAAGTTTGTGTTTCGTCTCTAGTGACCTCGATGTCGAAGGTACGTTAAACACCACCTTTTTTCTTTCCTATTGGAACGCAGGTCCGTTACAGGCACCAAGCGGAACTTTATGAAACTACAGCGAATGAAGCGGGCATATTCCACGATGTTCCAAAACAAATTTCGCATTCTTTCAACTAAGACTGAGAGGGATAAGATATGATGCATTATTTATAGAACGCACATCGTACGCCATATTGAACTTCAGGTGTAGGCCCCCGGTAGCTGAGTGGTCAGCGCGACAAAATGTCATTCCTAAGGCCCCGGGATCCATTCTCAGCAGGCTCGGAGATTTTCTCCGCTCAGGGACTGGGTGTTGTTATTATCATTTCATCCCCATCGACGCGCAAGTTGGCGAACTGGCGTCAGATCGAATGACTTGCTCCCGCGAACGGTCTACCCGACGGGAGGCCCTGTTGCAGTTGTTGTCTTCAGTCCTGAGACTGGTTTGATGCAGCTCTCCACGCTACTCTATCCTGTGCAAGCTTCTTCATCTCCCAGTACTTACTGCAACCTACAGCTTTCTGAATCTGCTTAGTGTATTCATCTCTTGGTCTCCCTCTACAATTTTTACCCCCCACGGTGCCCTCCAATGCTAATTTGGTGATCCCTTGATGCCTCAGAACATGTCATACCAAACGGTCCCGTCTTCTTGTCAAGTTGTGCCACAAACTCCTCTGCTCCCCAATTATATTCAATACCTCCTTATTAGTTATGTGATCTACCCATCTAATCTTCAGCATTCTTCCGTAGCAACACATTTCGAAAGCTTCTGTTCTCTTCTTGTCTAAACTATTTCATGTTTCACTTCCATACATGGCTACACTCCATACAAATACTTTCAGAAACATGTTCCTGACACTTAAATCTATACTCGATGTGAACAAATTTCTCATCTTCAGAAAGGCTTTCCTTGCCATTGCCAGTCTACATTTTATATCCTCTCTACTTCGACCATCATCAGTTATTTTGCTCCCCAAATAGCAAAACTCCTTTACTACTTTAAGTGTCTCATTTCCTAATATAATTCCTTCAGCATCACCCGCCTTAATTCGACTACATTCCATTATCCTCGTTTTGCTTTTGTTGATGTTCGTCTTATATCCTCCTTTCAAGACACTGTCCATTCCGTTCAACTGCTCTTCCAAGTCCTTTGCTGTCTCTGACAGAATTACAATGTCATCGGCGAACCTCAACGTTTTAATACCTACTCCGAATTTTTCTTTTGTTTCCTTTACTGCTTGCTGAATATACAGAATGAACAACATCGGGGACAGGCTACAACCCTGTCTCACTCCCTTCCCCACCACTGCTTCCTTTTTATGCCCCTCGACTCTTGTAACTGCCATCTGCTTTCTGTACAAATTGTAAATAGCCTTTCGCTCCCTGTATTTTACCCCTGCCACCTCCAGAATTTGAAAGAGAGTATTCCAGTCGACACTGTCAAAAGCTTTCTCTAAGTCTACAAATGGTAGAAACGTAGGTTTGCCTTTCCTTAATCTAGCTTCTAAGATAAGTCGTAGGGTCAGTATTCGTCACGTGTTCCAATATTTCTACGGAATCCAAACTGATCTTCGCCGAGGTCGGCTTCTACCAGTTTTTACATTCGTCTGTAAAGAATTCGCGTTAGTTTTTTAAAGCTGTGACTTATTAAACTGATAGTTTGGTAATTTTCACATCTGTCAACACCTGCTTTCTTTGGGATTGGAATTATTATATTCTTCTTGAAGTCTGGGGGTATTTCTCCTGTCTCATACATCTTGCTCGCCAGATGGTAGAGTTTTGTCAGGACTGGCTCTCCCAAGGCCGTCAATAGTTCTAATGGAATGTTGTTTAATCCCGGGGCCTTGTTTCGACTCAGGGCTTTCAGTGCTCTGTCAAACTCTTCACGCAGTATCGTATCTCCCGTTTCATCTTCATCTACATCTTCTTCCATTTCCATAATATTGTCCTTAAGTACATTTCCCTTGTATAGACCCTCTATATACTCCCTCCACCTTCCTGCTTTCCTTCTTTGCTTAGAACTGGGTTTCTGTCTGAGCTCTTGATATTCATACAAGTGGTGCTCTTATCTCCATAGTTCTCTTTAATTTTCCTGTAGGCAGTATCTATCTTACCCCTAGTGAGATAACCCTCTACATCCTTACATTTGTCCTCTAGCCATCCCTGCTTAGCCATTTTGCACTGTCTGTCGATCTCGTTTTTGAGACGTTTGTATTTCTTTTTGCCTGCTTCATTTACTGCATTTTTATATTTTCTCCTTTCATCGATGAAATTCAGTATTTCTTCTGTTAGCCAAGGATTTCTACTAGCCCTCGTATTTTTACCTACTAGGCCCTCTGATGCCTTCACTACTTCATCTCGCAAAGCTACTCATCCTTCTTCTACTGTATTTCTTTCCCCCATTCCTGCTAATTGTTCCCTTATGCTCTGCCTGAAACTCTGTACAACCTCTGGTTCTTTCAGTTTATCCAGGTCCCATCTCCTTAAATTCCCACCTTTTTGCAGTTTCTTCAGTTTTAATCTACAAGATATGATGCATTAATTATAGAACGCCCATCGTACGCCATATTGAATTTCTGGTGTAGGCCCCCGGTAGCTGAGTGGTCAGCGCGACAAAATGTCAATCCTAAGGGCCCGGGATCGATTCCCAGCAGGGTCGGAGATTTTCTCCGCTCACGGACTGGGTGTTGTATTGGCCTAATTATCATCATTTCATCGTCATCGACGCGCAAGTCGCCGAAGTGGCGTCAGATGGAAAGACTTGCTCCCGGCGAACGGTCTACCCGACGGGAGGCCCTAGTCACACGACATTTACATTTTACTTTTCAGGTAGCTGTTTCGTCTTGCTATAGGCGATGACAGACTCGACACTACACAGGGAGACGTCGGAGTGTGATTTGCCGCTGGATGTTCGCAGAGGTCGCAGTTGCACGAGGTCAGCGCGGAGCGCTGTTGGCAGCGCGCGGTCGGCTTCACGACCTGCCCTGCCCCTCCGCCACGTGAGGAGACAGTTCAGTCGGCCGCCGCTGCTCGCCGCCTGAGCACGCACAGTCCTGTCTTAAAGAGTCGCTGCCATGGCTGAGGACGCCGCTGCGGGACTCATGCTGCCCGGACTGCGCTTCGGCTGGCTGGACCACATGGTGTTCGGACTCATGCTGGCAGTCTCCCTGGTCGTTGGCGTCTACTTCGGCGTGTGCGGCCGGGCCAAGAACACCGCCAAAGTGGATTACCTGCACGGCGGCAAGAGCATGAGCGTCCTGCCGGTGGCCGTGTCGCTGGTGGCTAGGTACGTGGGCTGTAACGTCGCATTACGACTGGGAAATGAGCCAGCGAAGCAGTACGGACGTTAGCGAAACGTTAACTGACTCAACAAACTACTAAAATTTCCTAGAGCCATTGACATATAGCCGAATGGAATTCTTGAACATCCTTCTCAGTATGTTCATTCGACCACGATACACTCTTTCTTTATTTTTTATTTTATTATCATCAGTCTCATCTACATATACATCTACATTTATACTCCGCAAGCCACCCAACGGTGTGTGGCGGAGGGCTCTTTACGTGCCACTGTCATTACCTCACTTTCTTGTTCCACTCGCGTGTGATTCGCGGGAAGAACGACTGCCGGAAAGCCTCCGTGCGCTCTCGAATCTCTCTAATTTTACATTCATGATCTCCCCGGGAAGTATAAGTAGGGGGAAGCAAATTATTCGATACCTCATCCAGAAACGCACCCTCTCGAAACCTGGACAGCAAGCTACACCGCGATGCAGAGCGCCTCTCTTGCAGAGTTTGCCACTTGAGTTTGCTAAACATCTCCGTAACGCTATCACACTTACCAGACAACCCTGTGACGAAACGGGCCGCTCTTCTTTGGATCTTCTCTATCTCCTCTGTCAACCCGACCTGGTACGGATCCCACACCGATGAGCAATACTCAAGTATAGGTCGAACGAGTGTTTTGTAAGCCACCTCCTTTGTTGATGGACTACATTTTCTAAGGACTCTCGCAATGAATCTCAACCTGGCACCCGCCTTACCAACAATTAATTTTATATGATCATTCCACTTCAAATCGTTCCGTACGCATACTCCCAGATATTTTACAGAAGTAACTGCTACCAGTGTTTGTTCCGCTATCATACAATCATACAATAAAGGATCTTTCTTTCTATGTATTCGCAATACATTACATTTGTCTATGTTGAGGGTCAGTTGCCACTCCCTGCACCAAGTGCCTATCCGTTGCAGATCTTCCTGCATTTCGCTGCAATTTTCTAATGCTGCAACTTCTCTGTATACTACAGCATCATCCGCGAAAATCCGCATGGGGCT
Organism: Schistocerca americana; assembly: GCF_021461395.2. Taxonomy (NCBI): domain Eukaryota; kingdom Metazoa; phylum Arthropoda; class Insecta; order Orthoptera; family Acrididae; genus Schistocerca; species Schistocerca americana. The sequence continues at coordinate 203,564,011 of NC_060122.1, read as the reverse complement.
TCCGACACTATCTACTCGATCATTTATATATATTGTGAAAAACAATGGTCCCATAACACTCCCCTGTGGCATGCCAGAGGTTACCTTAACGTCTGCAGGCGTCTCTCCATTGATAACAACATGCTGTGTTCTGTTTGCTAAAAACTCTTCAATCCAGCCACACAGCTGGTCTGATATTCCGTAGGCTCTTACTTTGTTTATCAGGCGACATTGCGCAGGTTTGATGCGGATCACCACCAAGAATATCTCTCCCGTAATAATCTTTGCATCTCGGTGAAGCACTTGCAGACAGCTTCTTCAATTATATATTACACATTGTCCACGCAGAGGTATTCCTCTTCAGCTTTTGCCCTCTGCTGCCACGGAAGTTATTTCCTGCATGTGTTCCAATCTCTGTCTTTCCCTACCGTTTTTACCCCCTGCGCCTCCCTCTAATACCATGAAAGTTGTAATTTACTGGCAGATTAAAACTGTGTGCCGGATCTAGATTCGAAATCGGGACCTTTGCCTTCTGCCGGTAAGTTCTCGCCGCGCGGGATTAGCCGAGCGGTCTGAGGCGCAGCAGTCACGGACTGTGCGGCTGGTCCCGGCGGAGGTTCGAGTCCTCCCTCGGGCATGGGTAGGTGTGTGTTTGTCCTTAGGATAATTTAGGTTAAGTAGTGTGTAAGCTTAGGGACTGATGGCCTTAGCAGTTAAGTCCCATAAGATTTCACACACATTTGAACATTTGGTAAGTTCTGTACCAACTGAAATACCCAAGCACTAAATACGACGCATCCTCACAGCTTCACTTCCGCCAATACGTCAACTCCTATCTTCCAAATATCATAGAAGAGCTTGGGTAGCTGGGTTAGTAGAATGCTTGTCCACGAAAGGTAAAGTTCCTGAGCTCGAGTCTCGGTAGGGCACACAGTTTTAATCTGCCAGGAAGTTTCACATCAGCGCACACTTCGCTGCACAGTGAGAAATTCATTCTGAAATCGTTCCGCAGAATGTGTCTAGGCCATATTTCCGCAATACCTTTTTTCCAGGAGTGCTAGTACCGCAAGTTTCGCTGGAGAACTGGTGTTTTCACCCTTAAAAAGATAAACTGATCGTCATGTAACAGGTTCTCGGCTGTCTTTTCCATTCTTCTATACTTGTTAGAAACTTTTATGGGTGAGCCGTTACACAGATTGTACATCAGTTTCAGTTCTTATTTGCGCATCTAATTGGGGTTTGTGTGGATGATATTTCTCCCAAAGTCTGTTGGCATGCACCCAGTCTCACAGATTCTACAAATTCTACAGCTAAAACACAGTAGGAACTGGTAAAAAATTTCAAACGTTGGTATTGGTAATTTCTCTTTCTACAGTTTCTTACAAGGATATTACAGGGCTAATGTCTCTTGATATGAACTAACTTATTTTGTTACATAGCTGTTATTTGCTTGCCTGTGTGTCGTAAGCCAGCACAATTAACTTCTGTAAATACAGCAACTGTTAAACAATGGTCCTTGTTGAAGACCGTGAGGCATCGAACTACAAAATATATTTTAACACTCCAGATCCATAAAACATCTAACAGTAGTCTTATAGTTACAATAAATCATGGGAAGCTAATTTCCTATTGGAGTCCAGTATCGTAACTCCATTAGCCTGATTCAGTCACTTAATAGAATCATCAACCTCCAAAAATTTCATACAGTGCTTTTAATTTGAAATGATGGAAATAACATCTGACAGAATATTCTTCATTCGTCAGTACCACCAGCTATTAAACCTAAATAATTTAAAGTATAGCTTTAAAATGATCAACATTATGAAGAAGTATCTCTGCAGTGGCTTCAGAAGTGTCCATATCTGCGCACCTATCATGTTTTGTGGGACGTCAAATCAGCAGCCGATGTATACAAATCTATCCATCATCTTGTACTTAGTTCAGTTCATGGATCAGCATGGATCGGAAAAGATATTCAAACTGCTCTTTTTTAATATGCAAGGAAGAGATTTTCATGAAGCATGTACATTGTATAGAGTTTACATATAATGTACGAGGGTTGGCCATAAAGTAGTGCATCGCATTGTTTCTTCAACGATTCCTTATTGAACATAATGAGAATTACAAGCACGAAAGAAAGGTGTTTTATCTACACACCCTATTTTTCCAGGTAACCTCCATACCGTTCTGTGGCCTTCCTCCAGCGCGAAACAAGGGCGTGTATACCCTGTCGGTACGCACGCTTTTGAATATCCAAGAATGTGGATAATTGCATCAACATTTCCTTTGCTGATTGACAGATGTAGCAACTACTGCCGAGTTGTAATGCGTCTGTCCTCGCGAATGACATCAGCTCGCTGCAACATGACAGGTGTGACAGCAGAGGGTGGTCTCCCCAACCGCTGAAAATCGTGGAACTTCGCCGAACCGCCATCTGATGACCTCATCATCGAAACCCAGCGGCTAACTGTACTTCTGTCGACAGCAGATACTCCATACACTTTGCACAAGCGTTTGTGAATATTCCTCATAATTTCTTTCTCTACAGTGAGAAATGCAATGACTGCACGCTGCTTGTAACGTACATCACCTACAGACGTCATTTTGAAATTGTCTTGCAGCTACGGTCTCTGTCGGAAGTGACGGAAATTTCACTCATGAGACTTCAAGTGGCACGCAAGTAACGTTTCGCATTCGTAGTATTGTTTTCGGCTGAGAAAAGGAAATGCAATGCATTACTTTCTGGGCAACGCTCTTAAAACATATTTTAAACTATGCAATCACAAAAACTTCGTTATATATTAAGACAAAAATGTAATACTTGCCAAGTAATAAACACTAGAGTCTTATGTTGGGCTCAGACCTGAGTCTGGTAGCGGTAGAATAAGTCGTTTCTAAAGAACTCGTGTATTGTGTGTGCAGAACTCGTGTACTGTTGCAGTATTTCCTACATTGGTTGAATCGTAAATGAGATATTATGTGGCTAGATGCTAAACATCACCTAGATAAAATACGTGTTAACACGTGCAGTACTCACAGAGCCATAGCTCTAAAAATAGAAGTTTCTGTGTTGTTATACATTCTTTCCTTTGCCTGAACTTTAACTACTGAATTTGTTGTTAAAACACCGCAGTGTAGAACAGTATACATTTTGGTGCAAGTAACATATGGACATCACACCTCAGTTTCAGCATATCTACTCTACAGTAGATTAATTTCAAAAACTTGCTGCAGATGTCTGCCATGAGCTGTTTCACTTCGCTTCATTGACATATGTGCTCATATGATAACATACATCGTAGAAAATAAATGTTTGTCCCTTCACCTCACAGTACTTTATCTACCGTAGAACAGACGTACTCGTAGATGTGTATTTTAAAATCATTTTCATATGCTTTTAGATGTTAGCACAATGCTTCTTCCTTGTAGGAAGAATTAGTTAATCTATTAAACTACTGTAAGATCTGCAACAGTTGTGTGTGAATAGAGTAAGCACGTAGCTTCCAGAACCAGCTATCTACTGCTACTCACGAAACAAAATCTTGCAAGTGACGTTCAGTTACTTGTTCAACTTACGGTCAAACAATCTTTGCTGTAATCGAGCATATAGTGAAATGTAGTGACTCACACGTATCTCTGTATGCTAATGTTCCAGTCACATATCTGGAATAACTCTGATGGGAGTACCTTCTGAGATCTACCTGTACGGGACACTATACGGCCTGGTGGTTATTTCTACCGTACTCACCTGCCTTATTGTCAACTGGTTGTACCTGCCTGTCTTTTTCGGCTTGCAGCTCACGTCTACATATGAGGTATGCTATGAACCTATGTGCGTGTGTGTGTGTGTGTGTGTGTGTGTGTGTGTGTGTGTGTGTGTGTGCGCACGTTTGTGTGATAGATGGGAGTGGAGTACAAACATATGAATAAAGTAATAATTTTCCTTTGCGTTTCGGTTTTCTTGACATATGACAGATTTTATACCCCCTTATACTGTAAAAATGGTATCTAATGTAGTGCCAACGTGCCTGCTTCAAATTTCAGGTGATTAATACAGTAAAATCTCCTCTAGAATTTTACAATAGTTCAAGCTGTATGCTTACGTTACAGGCTCCCTCATTCATTGCGTGATATGCGTAGGGCATTTAATAAGAAATGCAACACTTTTTTGGTGGCCAGTTTCAGTTGAAAACATAGTGGTGACGCTAAATTTTGGCCTAAGAATAGCGTCTGTAATGGAGTTGCATTCTAAGAAGAGAGCAGTCATTTTCTCTCGATGAAAATCCAGTTTGTCGCAGATCTTCATAGGCACTTGCACAATGTTTTCAGACATTTGGAAGTAAATAAAAACACGGTGAGTAGTTGGTGAGGCGTCTGTCGTCATCACAACATGGCTGCGGGAACCTGTTCGATCTCCCGGGTGCCGGCAGGCCGCACACAATTATTACTCCTGCAGTGATGGAATGTGCGGACACTCTCATCCGAGGTGAACGGCGGATCAGAATCAAACACACCGCTGCTCAGCTGGACATCACACGAGCCTGGACACCTGAGAGGCGCTCGCAAAACTTCTTTGGACTGTTGTTCCTCATGTACCATGAAGCCCAGGTCTCACACCTTCCAACCTCCATCTTTTAGGCCGAATGAAGGATGCACTCCGCGGGAACCAGTACGTGGATGATGGGGAGGTTACTGATGCAGCAAGATGTTGGCTCCGACGTCGGCCAGTGGTACCACGCGGGCATACTGGTTCGGTCAGTAAGGTAAGGCCGTCGCATGGGAAAGAGATTATTTGGAAAAATAGGATATTTTAGCCGAAAGAATGGGGAACAGTATATTGTATTGGAGACTGGAGTCCAGAATAAAACGAACCTGCTTTCTGAAAAAATAAAACAAAAAAGTGTTGCCCGCATCTCGTGGTCGTGCGGTAGCGTTCTCGCATCCCACGCCCGGGTTCGATTCCCGGCGGGGTCAGGGATTTTCTCTGCCTCGTGATGGCTGGGTGTTGTGTGCTGTCCTCAGGTTAGTTAGGTTTAAGTAGTTCTAAGTTCTAGGGGACTGATGACCATAGATGTTAAGTCCCATAGTGCTCAGAGCCATTTGAACCATTTTTGAAAAAAGTGTTGAATTACTTATTGGAGTCCCTCGTAATAACAATGAGTCGGCGTCGAGACGTATTTTATTTTCTTTATATACCTCCTGTCCCTAGTAGGGCTCTTCATGGGAAGTGTCGGCAGTTCAGAACCGGGGTAAGACCGCTTTGGAATCGTCACATCACTTATCTGCGCAGTGGTTCCACTCCAGTAAAATATTTCAAAAGGCCTGGCAGTAGATCAGACACACAGTGGTTCCAAACATGAATCGTTAAATCTTCCTGGTAGATTAAAATTGCGTGCCACACCAGGATTCAAACCTTCGCCTTCACGGCCGAGTGCTCTACTGACTATCCACCCTCACCATCTGACTCCTGCCAGTAATTCCCTCGTACATTATAAATTAGCAGCAGCTCTCCTGCATACCTTGTGGGACCAACTGTAGACAACTGGCCAGGCCGCATAGTAATCGGAATGAATTTTCAATCTGCAATGAATTGTGCTCTAATCTTGACAGAATGGGATGGTTAGCCATGTACACAGATGTTGTAAGAACAAATGTAGAACATGAACACCTCGCCGGTGTCAGCACCAGGCAGGTGACCCGCCTCCAAGGGGTAACCCAGAAAATCAGACGATCGTTTGGAACGCTCTCCACATCTGACTTTGTGAGTTTCGCTTACAACACGTGGAGACTTTATCAACTACGGATTTGCCACAGCGGCGACGGTTTTGTCGTGGTCCGCCTTACAGCTCATCATGGTGCTGATAATTCTGTCATCCATCCTAGTCACATATGGGACTACATTTACGACGCCGGTATCATCAACTTCCACAACACATGAAGTGGCCTGAAAAGGTCTCTCTATGCAAGACGAAGCTCCCAGGCAGATATAAAACAGGAAACACTTTATTTGGTATAACAAACTTTCTCATCAGTTCATAATGCCTTCGTTATAAATTCACTACAAAAACCGGTCTTGTAACTGGTTTGATGGCTCCCACCACGAATTCATCTCATGTAGCCGACCTTCCATCTCAGAATAGCAGCCGGCCGGTGTGGCCGTGCGGTTCTAGGCGCTTCAGTCTGGAACCGCGTGACCGCTACGGTCGCAGGTTCGAATCCTGCCTCGGGCATGGATGTGTGTGATGTCCTTAGGTTAGTTAGGTTTAAGTAGTTCTAAGTTCTAGGGGACTGATGACCACAGATGTTAAGTCCCATAGTGCTCAGTGCCATTTGAACCATTTTTTTCAGAGTAGCAACTGCACCCTACGTCCTCTATTGTTTGTCGACTGAATTATTCAAAAAAACGGCTCTGAGCACTATGTGACTTAACATCTATGGTCATCAGTCCCCTAGAACTGAGAACTACTTAAACCTAACTAACCTAAGGACAGCACACAGCACCCTTAGGTTAGTAAGGTTTAAGTAGTTCTAAGTCTAGGGGACTGATGACCTCAGATGTTAAGTCCCATAGTGCTTAGAACCATTTGAACCGGTGCTTGTCAGTGTTTTCCATGTGTTCTTTACTTCTCCTGTTCCCCGAAGAATCCGCTCACTATTCCTCTTATCATGCCACTCGACATTCAAAATTATTCTGTAAGACCACATATCAAATGCTTTGATTCTTTTCTGTTCAGGTTTTCCCATTGTAGATGATCACTGGAATCATGCAACACTGTGCTCCAAAGTACATTCTCAGATATTTCTACCCCATATTAAGGCCTATGTTTCATACCAGTGCACTTCTTTGGGTCAGGAATGCATTGTTTGGCAGTAATAGCATGCTTTTTATATCCTCTTCGCTTCGTCCATATTTTCAGTTTATTCTCAAACCGTATTCTGTACGCTTAGCCTATTCATTCCATTCAACAGATCCGTAACTGTTCTTCACTTTCACTGAGGCTAGCAAATTCATAAGCCAATCTTATCACTCATATCCTTTGATCGTGAATTTTAATCCCATTCCCTTTTATTTCCCTCATTGCACCTTCGATGCACAGGTTCAATAGTAGAGGCAAAAGGATGCATGCCCACCTTACATCCCTTTTAATCGACTACTTCTTTCTTGGTCTCCCAGTGTTATTGTGTCCTCTTTGTTCTTATATATGTATTATACATCATCCGTCTTTGCCTTTATCTTCTGTTTTTCTCTGAAATTTTAACATCTTGCACCATTTTACACACATCAAAAAGAGTTTTGCATCACCTCGGTACCGAGAGTTCCGGAACCTGTACAGAAAATAGGAACAGAGATCAACATAAACATCATTTCCGCCCTTTTAATTTCTCACGAAAGCCACACATTGCATATGGTACCACCATAAGTTAGACATTCAGAGGTGGTTGTCCAGATTGCTGTACACACCGGTACCTCTATAACCAGTAGCACGTCCTCTTGCATTGATGCTTGCCTGTATTCGTCGTGGCATATATCCACAAGTTCATCAAGGCACTGTTGGTCCAGATCGTCCCACTCTTCAACGGCAATTCGGTGTAGGTCCCTCAGAGGGGTCGGTGGGTCACGTCGTCCATAAATAGCCCTTTTCAATCTATTCTAGGCATGTTTGATACTGTTCATGTCTGGAGAACATTCTGGCTGTGTCGTTATCCTGGCGATTTCGTTATCCTAAAGGAAGTCATAACAAGATGTGCATTGTGGGGCGCGATTTGTCGTCCATGAAGACGAATACCTCGCCAATATTCTGCGGATATGGGTGCACTATTGGTCAGAGGATGACATTCGCGTATCGTACAGCCGTTGCGGTGCCCTCCAAGACCACCAGCGGCGTACGTCGGCCCTACATAATGCCGCCCCAAAACAGCCGGGAACCTCCACCTTGCTGCTCTCGCTGGGCAGTGTGTCTAAGGCGTTCAGCCTGGCCGGGTTGCTTCCAAACACGTCTACGACGATTGTCTGGTTGAAGGCATATACGACACTCATCGGTGAACAGAACGTGATGCCAATCCTAAGCGGTCCATTCGGTATGTTGTTGGACCCATCTGTACTGCACTGCGTGGTGTCGTGGTTGCAAAGATGGACCTCGTCAGGGACATCGGGAGTGAAGTTGCGCATTTGCAGCCTATTGTTCACAGTTTGAGTCGTAACACGACGTTCTGTGGCTGCACGAAAAGCATTATTCAACATGCTGGCGTTGCTGTCAGTGTTCCTCCAAGCCATAATCCGTAGGTAGCGGTCATCCACTACAGAAGTAGCCCTTGGGAGGCCTGAGCGTGGCATGTCGTCAACAGTTCCTGTCTCTCTGTATCTGCTACATGGCCGAACAACTTCGCTTTGCTTCACTCCGAGACGTCTGGACAGTCAAAGGAACTGTATCTGTGTTACAGTATCCACAGTCAATGTCTATCTCCAGGAGATCTGGGAACTGGGGTGATGCAAAACTGTTTTTGGTAAGTGTATATTGTGCACCATTTTATGTTGTAAATCCAGTGAGTGTGTCTTGATTTTTCTTCAGTACTCCAGCCATTATCAACTGCTGTTTCAGAACTGCCTTTCTGTTGATTTTACCTTTCAGAATTTACCGCCATCGAAATGACTTTCAATTTTCTTTTCCATTCTTCTGTATGCAATTTTTTTCTGTAGCTAGTATGTATGAGCTGTTATTCTGATTGTGCAGTAGTTCTCGCACTTATGTGCCATCGCTGTCTCCGGAATTGCGTGGATGATATAATGTCGATATTGTTTTAGGAACATCAGGTTGGTTGAAAAACCAGAAGCGAACGGTTACGAAAGGATAAGTTTGTCGCCACTTCCAGCGGCGTATTTATTGCTGTCGAGAAGTCGCTAATATCTAGGGAGGTATAATGGATTCCGAATGTCAGTCAATCTCGGTGAAGTTAAGCATCGTACGTCTGTCACAAGGGTAATCAGAAGCTTTTATTGACCGCCTGAGTCAGGAGCTGCAGGGATAGGGCGCTCAAAACTTAACTTGCAGAATATCGTTAATGCTTTCGTGATCATACGATTACATCTGGGGGTGACTTCAACCTGTCAGGTTTAGACCTGTACCAGAGACAGGGATTCATAAGACTTTATTCTGGATGTCTTGTCCGAAAATTACTCAGAGCAGAAAATTAGAGAACCAATTCGTGAAGGTGACGTCTTAGATTTTCTAGTAGGAAACAGAAGACCTGAACTTATCGAATCAGTCAACACAGAGGAAGCTTTCAGTCAAAAAAAGGCTGCTATCATAAGGCTGTGATGGCATCCGTAAATACATGGGTTACAAGCATTGTTAAGACAGATGGGACATTATATTTGCTTGGTAGGAGTGACAGGCTACAAACTAATCAGCATCAAACATACGGCGTTGAAAACTAAGATGCGGAGCACGAATATTTGAAATTCGAAAGCGTCGTTCAATAAGCCCTAGACCAGTTATTCCGAGCAACGACTTAATGGATGGGAAAGATCCACCACAGTTTAATAACCCTGTTAGAAAACTGTTACATAAACAAAGAGGGGCTTCGTCACAGATTCTAGGGAATTCAAAATCTAGCTGACAAACGAAAGCTGAACGAAGCGAAGATGACATAAGAAAAATGCCAGAAGGGTTCAATGGCTCTGGAAGTAAAATTTTGTCAACTTATCTGACTATAACTTCTTATCTTGTATAAAACTAGTAAGCAGTTCGAAACCATCGATCGAGTCACTCAGTGACCATATCGGCACTGCAATTGATAAAAACAGAGAGAAGGCCAAAGTACTGAATTCGGGTTTACGAAATTGTTTTATCGCACAAGATCATAGTACGACCCCTCCTTTCAGTCATAGTACGAACGGCGAAACGCCAATTTTGGGATAACAGATCGCAGAATAGAAAAGCAACTTGAAGCGCTTAGTAGCGAAAATCCAACAGGGCCCAGACGAGGTACTGTAAGACTGTGAAAGGATTATGCGAAAGAACTTGCTCCGCTTCTAGCAGCAGTCTGTCGTAGTTCATTGAGGCAACGAAAGTTACCGAGCGGCTGAAGAGAAAGCGCAGGTCTTCCCAGAATGGTCGTATGGCAGGTACTCATAGTTATAATATGTCCATCTGTTGAAGAATTGTGGAACATGTTTTACACTCAAGAATTATAATGAGTTTTGGGAAGGATAATAACCTCTATAAAAATCAACATGGATTCAGCAACAGAGAACCTGCGAAGCTCAGCTCGCTCTTTCCCTCCATGAGATTCATAGCGATGCAGATAAAGCCGCTCAAGTTGATGCATTGTTCTTTGACTTCAGGAAGGCATTTTGACACCATATCGCACTGCCGTTTAGTGAAAAAAAAAATAACGAGCGTATCGAGTACCCGGCTGATTTTGCAGACAGAATTCAACACATCGCTCTTAATGGAACAAAATCGACAGATACAAAGAATTTCCGGAGTACACCCAGGGAGTGTGACAGAACCGTTACTAATGTAGTTCCTGAAATTTTACTACCTTACAGAGTATTCCATGAAGTTCGGGAGTGTAGCCAAATAATCTAAGAAATGTCCTGTGGAGATGCAGTGCTCGACTGTGGCTCACTTGTTGAGCTGCGAAAGCTGAGTGGGGCGACCGTGTTCAACGCATCTTTCATGTACTGTGCGTGTTCTCTGGCCAATACATTCGCAAGGTATTCTTTAGATTGCAGCCCTCCGCAATACCGGATCGTCCTTTGCCGAACTGAGAAGAGCACAAGTCTTTGTAACTGGGGGAGTAGCACTTCGACATCAGGCTTCCTTAAGATTTTGCCTAATTCCGACGAAATATTTCCGACGTTCTGATCATTGGGGCATTGCGTTTACAGTATGTCCACACATACAGACCAGAATTTTCAGACGTCTAGTTGCCACCACTTATCACAAACCTGGGCGTCCTTTGGACATTGGTCCACTGAGCGCATGTTGCGTCTAATGGACGCAGCCTAGCAAAGAGCTGGAACACCTAAAATCTGTGCTCAACATCAGATCATCATAATTTTAAGTAAGAAGAAACGTGACCAGCCACAAGATTAAGAGGAGAAGGAGCGATTGCACTTCAAGTCCAGCGTGCTCCTCCCATACATACGTAATATTTCGTCAAAATTAGGTAGAAACTTAGGGAAACATTGTGTCAAAGTTATCTTCCACCGACCGACGAAGACTTGTGCTCTTCTCAGTTCGGCAAATGGCGATCTGGGACTGCGGAGTGCTGCAATCTACAGAACACTTTGCCAGTGTTGCAAAGCCTACAGACAAGGCGCACAGTACGGGAAAGGTCCGTTGAGCATTATCGCCGCACCCGCCTTTGGCAGCCCAGTATGTCAGCCATAGCTGAGCATTGTATCTCCAAAAGAGATTTAGCAACTAAAATCTTGGCCTCGACGATATCTCTCACTGTGCCTGTGTTTGTCTGTCCAACATCTGTGGATGCCTGTTTTAGAGACATCCACTCGTCTTTAACCTTAACTGCCTACTCTGGCATTCCTTATCGCAATATGACATCCTTAGCCAGGTTCAAGCGCGTCTCACTTTTGCTCGGTAGTTCAGTGTTCCACTTCATCCCATACTGATTCTTCCGGACGGTTCTGTTAAACTACAGCCTTCTTTCCACCATTACTTAAGTATGATCAGAATCTAAATCTGCTCCTCTTTACGCCGTACAATCTAATATCTGATTTCGATATCTCTGTCTGACCACGACGTAATGCCGCAGAAATCTTTTCGAGTCTCTGGGTCTTTCCCGAGTGTACCACCTGCTCTTCTTATTCTGGAAGAGCGTCTTCGCCATTACCACCCGAAAATTACTGCAGAACTCTGCTTGTCTTTTTCTATCATTCCTACTGCCAACGATGTTGACGGGTAAGTTAAACACTAATCTCATCCTCTTCCTCCTCCTATGACCAATCTCATTTTCCTCTGCAATCGTTTCTTCTCTTCCTTGCACCATAACAGCATTCCAACCCGCATGAGTTTCATATTTTCATTTCCATTTAGAGATCGAGCTCCTCGTTCATTATCCTTGCAAACGTCCTGTATATGTTCTTCTTCAGCTTGTGATGTAGGCATGTGAACCTCAGCTATAGTTGTCAGCATTGATGTGCTGTCGAATCTGTTGAGAATATCAATGAACTGTTCACAGTAACTTTCTACCCTGCTTTCCTAGTCATAAAAAATCCTTTTCCCATCATATAATTTTATGCTATTATTGAAATTGCCCTATATTCGTCTGACCCGAAATCCTCATTCTCTTTCCATTTCAATTCACTAACTCGCAGTATATCTAGATTGAGCTTTCTCATTCCTTTTTCCAGATATTTACTTTTTCTACTACGCTCAAATTTTTGACATGCCAGGCTTCAACTCGTAGAATATTATCCGTTCATTGAATATTTTATCTTTTAGTTATGGTCAGCTCTCCATTAGGAGTCCCCTCCCGCAGATCAGATTGGGGAGCTATTCCGTACTCTTTTTGCTAATGGAGAGAAGCGTAATGACCCTTTTCCAACATTACAGGCTGCATATCATATAGGCATATAGATTTTGTGTCTTTGCCGCAGTGGTTACCATTGCCTTCTGCTTCCTCAAGCCATTAATCATTGCTGATTCTCCCTGCTTTCAGTGGCAGTTTCCCACCCCAAGGGTAAGACTGCGCCTCGAATTTCTGTCCACTTCTTCGCGCTGCCCGTTGACCGAAGGAGGGTTCCTAATGGATTACTATGACTGTAAATTTTACCTGAATAACAAAACGACTGTCCAAAAATGACCCTCACTAAAAGTCTGGGGACCGGTAGATGCCAAGTCCTGGCGCCAGAGTCCTGGGAGGCCGAGTTCGGTGGGTGTAGCTCGTAGCATGTTGCTGGCAGTTCGTAGACGGCTTCGAAGTAGAGCACGTCCAGGGTGGTGCGTTGATTTCAACTAACTCGCTCTCGTCTTCCTCGCGTTTATGGATGAAGAAAGGTAACTCGGCCTGTTTCTGGGTAAAAGCCTCAGCGCTGTTCTTGTTTTTTTTTTTTTTTTTTCTAACGGGTTTGGGTGTTGTGCCCTTTCTTAGTGAATTGGCCTCTGGTTTCGTGAGGTGTAATTTTCCCATGCCAATGCGAGGATTATTACTCCCGCGACAGGTCCGGCCAACGCTTTCTCGGCCGTTGTTGTTGTTGTTGGCCAAACCACTAACTAGCAGGCTGTGGGAGTGTCCCGCCTTTTCATAAAACACATAGGCCGACTGGCGAAATCGATCCTGCAACAGCGCATTGCCCATATCCTCATGGTGTTGGCGGGTACAATACAGCCTGGTAAGGTGCAGCGCTAGTTCAGGCGCCAGATTTTGCATCCTCTGCAGGGCACCAACTTGTGAGTCAGCGGCGGACCCCACACCAAGATAATTTATTTAGGAAGCTCCGTTTCAGTATAATCATTTATTCAAATCACGACCGGTTTCGGGACTTTTAAGGCCCGACTTGGAGATGTATGAGACTGTAACATACAAAGGAGAGGAGAATGCAACATACCTGAAAAAGCCAAATAAGCAGTATATCGGAACAAGGCGAGTTACTTATTGTAGTTGGTAAGACATAACGTGCAGTCGGGCCAGTCAGTGCAAGAGCTCCAAAAATTACGGAAGTAGAAAAAAAGGCGAGGACCTGACATCTAATCTGACATAAAAATATAACGTCCTGGTCAGTGGTATGAAGGAAACAGAAACCGAGAGCTGTATTCACACTTCCCGAGCCGGGTAGCTGCACGGTATCAACGCCAAAATAGACTGTGTGGAGGTCGACGCTGGAGGTCTGGAGGCGCACTGCGGCGTAAGCGCTGACGTGTACAAGTAAGTTATTAGTGAAGGTATAGAAAATCAGGACTGACAGCCCAGATCGCTTACAGTACTTCATTTAAGTACACAATAGAATATGAACGGGCTTTGATATGCCGGTAGACTAAATAACTAACAACGATGAGACAATATGCGGCATTTTCAGGCCACAAGGCAATGGTACCGGTACATGGGTAAAATGAAAGAAAAAGGGACAAAAACAATAACAACAGAGATAAAAATTATTGTCAACACAGACCATACTAAGTGAAGAGTCAGATGTGTGATACATTATGGCCTCGAGTGGCGAAAAATAAGTAAAATATACACAACCATCACAAATCTCTAATATGAGTGTAGTAATGTAAACAACAATATAAGAAAAATAAATGGTCAGTCTGGGTGCCGTACATTATACAAAGCAATAATGAAATGGAAAAATGACTGAGGCGAAACAACTAAACGAATGGGAGAAAAATAAGCCTCACCATCACAGACTTGTAAAAATAAGTGCTGTAATAGGCAACAAGGCGATGGTAGATAGGCCAAATGAACGAAGAGGGGATTATACAGTGAAAGCCATGATAAAAAGTAAGGGTAAAGTAAACTATATCAAGTGAGTCATCATAGATTTAGGATACATCATGGGCTCAAGTGATGTACCTAAAATGTAGGCCTATCAGTATAGAAACAATCATAAAAATTCTAAAATGTAGGCATAGCGATGCTAGGAGCGAAATGAAAGATTAACACGATCCAGCTGAATGCGGTTCATTAGACGAAGTAACACTAATATAGAAAGATGATTAAGGCGAAACAGTTAGTAAACAAACGGCGCTTAACCTACGACGTATTATTTCTGTCTTTCGGTCGACATCCCTTGGTCCGCCATCACATGAAAAGTATTGCCGCAGGACGACTCCATGTGACGTCTGGATCCTGTGCACGAAGAGTTTATGTATGAGTCAAAGGCCCTAGAAACGTCTACAACTGCCCCAAAGTACTCCTCGTCTCCAGAGGCCTAATGGAGAGCTCTTATATCTTCAACTGCTGACGAGCGGTGGCGCGGCGACACCTAAGGACAACCTGCTCGGTTGCTATTAGGTGTTCTTGGAGGATGCGCAGCAACAGTCACTTCACGTATAGTCTCTCGAAAACCTTCTAGAGGGGCGGGAAGAAGCTGATGGCCCAGTAGTTTGTACCAGCTAAGGATTTTTGTGTTCAGAATGGCTGCTAGTTCGCATGTTTCCAAGCGGAAGGGTAGGTCCCTTGACAGAGACAGTTGATTGAAGATTTCGGCCGAATTTCATTGCTGTGGCCATATGGCGGGCTAAATACTATGTAGGTGGAGGAATACGAGATGGCCTACTTGTGGGAACGTGACATCGCAGACGCAAGTAGTGCTGTTAGTGCTGTCCCTCTTACTCATGATCTTGACGCCATCTGTTGGCAATGGAAAAACACCGCTGATCGCAGCGCCATCTACTAGAGTTGCCCCGAAAACATGCTGGTGTTGCTGTTGTCATTTGGGACTGTTTGTGCTTGATTCTCAAAGACGCGTAACCAGCTGCCCCACACTTTGGTTATAACCAACTGGCTGGCCAGTTATGTTTGTGGACTTCGTGTTGTAATACATAGGACCACAGCCACTTTCGCCAAGTCGCCGCGAGCGGCCATGGAGGAGAAAAGGGCCGGACTCCTTGGGGCGAGTCCCAAGAAGAGGGAGACTGCAGTCATTCTGCAAGAAGCACACAGCGGGAAGCTGAGCTGACCTCCTTGCCTCACTCAAGGAGGGACACAATGCAAAGGGCCTGTCTGACAACGAGAAGCGTGCCGAGAACTGATTGACATCTGCACCCATTACCACGGAACGCCAAGAATGTACGCGCGAAAGTATCTGAGTTTCTTCTGGCCGTGCGGCAGTCATTATACCTGCCTTAGAAAGCGGGGATGTGCCGACAATTCCAGCACCCCACGGGCACAGGGAGGAGCATGCAAAAATCGCGGGCAATTGGCGCAGGAAGGGGTGTGGAAGAAGCCAGCAGTCTTAAGAAGATGTTTTCCTCGACAGTGAGGACATTCCTTATAAATCACGGACGCCTGCAGATTTTGAGGCGGAGGCCAAACATGAGTCAGTCCAGGGCTAAATCAGAGAGAGCGGTCATAAAGTAGTGCTGTGCAGCTGCTCTCCCAACAGCCTCGAAATGTAGGTAAACATGTTAAGAAAGTGAAATCGTGAGAAAGATACCAATTCACGAGGCATACGCCAGCTCACGCCAGACAAGAAATTTCCACCCCGCACGGAGAGGCGTGGCGATGAAGCGGCGATCTGTCATGGGGCTGCAATAAAAATTTCGTCCGCCAAAGACAACATCGAAAGGAAATGTATTTCGAAGAGGAGTTGAGCTGAGAGATGGATGAGAAGCGAGGAAGGGGAGTCGTGGAGACACCGCGGAAGCGCGAGAACATGGGCACTCCTCCACCCATCGAGAACATCCGCCTTCCGACACCGTGATAGCACAGCTTCGGCCACGCAGCCGACAACTGGCAGACAACGCAGAGATCGTACCTGGGACCCGCCGCAAAGCCGCGATTGCTGATGAGGGCAGCCGACGTTCGCAGCACGGATCTGAGGCGACCGCGCCGTACTGACGCAGCACCTGCCTCCGACAGCATTACACGACAAATGATAACGAAGAATCGTGGAACGGTTCTTTCCCTCTTTCTTCCCCTTAATAACTGAGTCGTGTCTACGCTCAGTCAAATCGACCCTGAGATTTATAATTTTGTTTTGTTTTGTGTAAACACACGAAAATAAATACTTTTCTTTCTTGGTTTGATCATATAAGCAATCTTTTACGTTCATACATGAATACTTTAGTTTTGTAACCTTTCTGTTGTCATTTAATTATTGATGTCAATTAATTGTTGGCTCCTAATATCGGGCAATCATATCAGTCATCTGCTCGTCATTTCATGTTCGACAGCAGAGAGAGAAGAATTCACAGTTCACTACAGTGTCTGAATACAGCAGCACTCACGTCTTGGTCACCGTGAGTCCCCACAGCAGGATGAATGGGAACCATCATCACCGGTTCAGTTTCAACGTGTGAGGTTATCGACTACAGCTTTTTGTGTTCAGTCATCCTTCCACAATGCCTGACAGGTGAGGCATATCTGCACTTCAGTGGGTGACACTACCTCCCCTGCAGGAAGAAATGCCTTGATGTTGCGATGGGTGACACAGCTAGTACATGACGGTGCTCCAGCTCACTTCCACATTTCTGTACAGTAGCCCAGCCGGTGAATCGGATGAGGTGGTCCAGTCATATGGCCCACTCAGTTGTCGGACCTCAACCTACGGGAGGACCTAGGAAAAGTTGTGTATGTGGAGCACATCACGGACGTGCAGGCACTGGGACTACACGCGCATAATGCCAGTGACCGCATTCGGTTGTCAGCTGATAGCTATGAGCATATACGTGCACCAGTCACCGTTGCGTCGTATTCGCATACTCTCAGAGGCCCGTGGGGGTCACATTGAACACTTCATCTAACGTGGTCTCGTCGCAACTTCTATTGTACCGTAAAGACATGATGAATTAATAAGTACTCTTTTACATAGACGCCATGCATTTCTGGCCATAATGCCATATGACCAGTTTTGTTCATTATCCTATCAGGCATTGTTCCCTTGCTATTTGTTGCTTAGCACATGTAATACCCTAACTTTAAGCATAGAAGAGAAAGTATTCTGATTTAAGATACTAGTTGTCTTGTCATGAACAGCGGGTAGAAGAAAACTGGCACTGGAAAATCAGTGCTAGTGATGCTGATCGATTGTATCCCAGGCGCCGGATAGACGGAGGTGTTTACTTTGTTGCAGTACCTGGAGCGGCGCTTCAACAGAGAGACGCGTCTGCTCGCGTCCTTCCTGTTCACCCTGCAGCAGGTGCTCACCATTCCGCTCTTCGTCTACGTGCCGGCTCTCGCCTTCAACCAAGGTTAGCTACGCTGCTACGACACTGAACTGTTTCAGGCAATATCCATAAATGTTACTGAAGATTAATAGATTTTTGGCACGTAAGTTCGGCATCTCTTCACTTCAGTTCTATTTATTTAACCTCTTTTTCGTTACAAAGGAATTTCTTCTTTCAAGCTACTATCGAATTTTTATCCGAATAAAAAGAATTTTGTGAACTTACTGTGCTTGCTTACACTACAGTTTCTTTTTTTTTTTGCGTTCCTCCCAAGTAGTTGCCTGGAGTAGCTATGCTAAGAGACTCCTCATTTAGGACAGCTTTGAAGATGCTGAAACGCTGTGAATGTAAGTAACACACATGTTACATCATCACGTTATACATAACTAGAGAGGCTTGCTATATTGGCTAACCGCTGCTTTGCTCATGAATATGTGGTAGACGAAAACTGACACTGGAAATTCAATGCCAGTGACTTCATCTGACTTTAATATTCTGTTTTTAGTTTTTATTACTATTTAGGCACAAGAATAAATGTTCGTGCATAAATCTCTGAAGTAGTTAATCTTTCCTCAGCTTTATTCTTTACTCAACTTCTCATCATTACACAATTTTCTTTCCGTAAGTACACAGAACATCTGTCAAACCATCAAAAACAGTACAGCTTATTAGCCAACATAAGCGGTAGCACATCGTGCTGGAACGCTGCTGTCTCCACGCGTGTGGAAACTTGTTCTTTCCGTTATGTTGCTTTTGCAATATTGTGTTCCAGTTTCATATTCCTGATAAAGTTTCCTTTTGTACAGCTAAACACTCGGTAAAGATTTAAAAAGACGAAACTAAATGTGAAACGAAGAAGAGGCCTAAATAAATACAGCCAACGTGAAAAATGCCACATACATTTAATAAATTTATGGCTAAAACTATGAAGAGGATGTCTTTTATAAACGAAAAGTAGGAAACGGATACTCAGGAAGATAGCAGGGACCGTCTGGGTATCAATGAAACAGTCCTCAGATCATCCCATCCGGTCTAACTCTTTGACGCTCAGTCGCAGAATACCGCTATTAAACGTGGCTAAACAGCGCTCACAGCAAAATAATTGTTACACAGCTCAATGAAGCACTACGCCCAATCACAGGGTGTCTTTATGCCACAAACACGCCTTGTCTGCCGGTACTTAGCAATATTTCATTAGCAGCCACAAGAAGATCTTAGTCATTGATGAAGGTGTGGTCAAGAATAAAAGAAACAGAATTACCAATTCACTTAGGAACTGCAATATTAAGGCCTCAGCGACTGAGTTCTAGAAAGCCATCGTGGCTCTCTGCTGTGAGCCGTCAGGACAGTAACTTCAACATGGGAGGAGCAATCTTCCATGAAATGTGGTCAACAAACCAAAATTCCCTGGCAGAGACCAGCAGGTTTTATCTGCCCCTGACGACACTATGCATAAAGAATCGAATCAGAATTGACCAGGGTAGATGCAGAGCCCTGCCGCACCAATGGGGACTGAAGTCCTTTCCTGAATGTGACTGCGGTAAACAACAGTAAGCTGTAAATCCACATAACATCTGAATCTTCCCTCAGAGTATGCAAAGGGACACTGGAAGACCTTCAAAATTTTTCTGCAGAAGGTTCTGACTGGCTCCCGACCGTGGGCTTAGAGCTATGAAGCAATTACGAACGTGAGATTGTGTGTAGCCGTATAGGACTGCTCATATTCGTCGTAAATAGTTATCTACACTTCTATGTCATCATACGACTAATAAAAATATAAAAATAATCCGTATCATGTTTCGAAATGAACGTATTATTTTAACTGCGTGACGGAAATGTGTCGTACGCTTGAAAACCCAAATTCTTCTTCTTTCCTTTGTGAGGACCACAGTCACAGAGAATATCTTGATAGAAATTTCTGCCATTTGCCTGTCAATTGTTCATTTACTTTACACAATCATTATTTCGGCTATATAGTCATTCCAAACTCCATGTTTAAATACGTTAAACTGTGATAGGTCATCGTTGAAAACACATGTTTATAGTCTTATAGACCAGTTTTTTTGTATTACGGGCTACGAGTACCAGAAATACGTTATTTCGACGATGACATGTCACAGACAGGTCAGAAATTTTTTTAAATTTAAACACGAGCTTCAGAGTGACTATAAAGTCAAAATCGTGACTGGGTAAAATACATGAATAGGTAACAATCGACTGGTGGAAATTGCCATCAAAAAAATTTCTCATCCTCTGTCTGTCTCTTTCCTGAAAACAGGCCTATTTATTGCTCTTTCATGCTCGGTATCTTATAATCTATATGCTTCCGCTGATTTAAGTCTTATATCCGAAAAGTGCTAGAATGCTGGTGAAAAAAAACTGTTAACGATTTTTTCTAATTTTGAGTCCCACCTATCTACTGAAGAGCATCTTCTTGTGAATAATAATAGAAACATATTTGTTCATGAAAACGACAACGTGTAAGTAAAGAATACTGAAGCTGTTACCTGCTATTTACGAAATACTATTTTGTCAACAAACTTCAGAATTACTCTCTTCTTTTCTCGATTACAATGTTTCAAGAAATGTACTATAACCTCCATTTTCTCAACCATTTTCCAAACGAACATTGTGGAGGGAACTGTCCGCAGTGGACTTTGGGAATCGGGTAACATGCAAAAGGCACTTACAGTGACACTGATCACACTGATCAGCTAGAACACTATGACCACCGACCTACTATCGATATAAACCCGTCCAGACGATAGCAACATCAACTGACGAGCAAAGACTGCTGGTCAGACACACTTACGTTGCATGTTATAACATCAGGCGTGCTGTCCACGTGTAGAATGGGGAAGGCCCACGATCTTTCTGAGTTTGACCCAGGGCAGATTTTGATTACCCGGAGGCTCGGTACGAGCATTTCGGAAACTGCTCGACTTGTCGGGTGTTCGACGAGTTCTGTGATGAGTGTCTTCAACACAGCGAAATCGAGGTCAAACCACGTTCAGACGTCGTCAGGTAAGGGGGGCACCCTCATTACAGATGTGGGACGTCGTAAGCTGGGCAGGCTCGTAAAACAGGACAAGCAGCGAACTGTGGTGGAACTAACATCACACTTTAATCCGGGGCAGAGTACAAGAGTACAGAGTACAAGTGTATCAGAGTACAAGTATGTTTGTGCTCCGAACACTCCCTACAATGGGCCCCCGCACCCGACGATCCATGCTTGTACCAACGTTAAGACCACGACTGAAACTGGCACGTGACCATCGATAATGAAAGTTAACGCAGTGGCAGAGTGAAGCATGGTCTGATGAAACCCGATATCTTCTGCATCTTGCTGGTGGGGTGGATCTAATCTTTCGTCTCCCAATGGAGCAGCTTCTTGAAACCCGTACTGCGGGTCGGAGACAAAATGGCGGCGGGTCCATTATCCTCTGGAGAACATTCACATGGATATCTACGGCTCCAGTGAAGCTCGTGCAAGGCACCATGATTGCCAGGGAGTATCGTACACAGGTTGCAAACCACGAACACGTCTTCATGACGAGCATGTTTCCCGACGATAGTGGCATTTTTCAACAAAATAATACGGTACGTCACAGGGGCAGGAGCGTGCTGGAGTGGTTCGAGGAACACATTGGCGAGATATAATTCATGTACTGGCCACCCCACTTCCCAACTTGAAAGATCTGAATCCGATCGAATATATCTGGCATGTGATTGAATAAATGTGATTGAATGTTGCATCAGAGCTCATCGCCCCCTTCGCCCCCCCCCCCCGGAATTTACGGGACGGTGGAGTGTGTGGGCAGATGTGGTGGCAACTCCCTACACCGGCTTACCAAGGCCCCATTGCTCCCATGCCACAATGCGTCGCCGCTTTTATCCACGCCGAAGGAGGACGTACTGGCTATTAGGTAAGTGGTCATAATGTCCTGGCTGATCAGTGCAAATTACAGTGTAGGCTAAAGTGGTCGAACGAGTCACAATCGTGGCTCTTTTCAAATTATGTGACGTGTCGAGTGTGCCTACGGTCCAGTGAGGCCTGTAACCAGCAATATAGAGTGTGTTGATCACGTTGGAAGTGGTTCTGCGAAGCTACTGATCTTCTACAGCATGACTTCAGGTTACCATGAACATGAACAATGATGTTTATTTCAAGCTTATCTGCCACCAACTACTGCCCATTCTTCTACAATTCCATGTTGAGTGCACTGTGATGTCCGGCCCCGGTAGCTGAGTGATCAGCGCGTTAGCCGGCACGGTAGCTCAGCGTGTTCGGTCAGAGGGTTAGCTGCCTTCTGTAATAAAAAAAAACTGAGTTAATGGATCAACAACGAACTTAAACGGATCTCTTACGACGTCCACCTCGAGCAGATGCAACGAACAAAACAGAACAAAATGAGATTAAAAAAAAAAAAAAGCGCGTCAGAATGTCAATCCTAAGGGCTCAGGTTCGATTCCCGGCTGGACCGGAGATTTTCTCCGCTCAGGGACTGAGTGTTGTGTTGTCCTAATCATCATCATTTCATACCCATTGACACGCAAGTCGCCGAAGTGGCGTTAAATCGAGAAACTTGCAGCCGGCGAACGGTCTACCCGACGGGAGGCCCTAGTCACACGACATTATTTTAGTGCACTGTGATGACTCCCGTCTTTAAAGTAGATAAAACTAGCATAGTACTGTTACCGTGATAAAATGTTGCAATTAGACCTAACGATCCAAAAGTATTTTTCGTGAGGTAAAATTCAGTGAACTTCCATTCCCGATCTACAATACGTACTTTCTCCTGCGGCAGCCCACATCTATCGTAAGCAATATATTCTCTGGTGATTTTTAGACTACATTCGCTCGCAGGTACGTAAATATATTCAGAGACTAAATAATTCCAAACATCTGTGACAAGGAAGAATTAATCTCCGAAAAGAGAATATAATTCCTGAAATAGGACATTCCATATATTTACACTAGTGCTTAACCAAATATTCGTCTACCTAGAAATTTTTTATGCGTTTCGTGTCTCTTTATGAAGAACTTCAGCGAAACTTCGATCGCAATTTTAATAAATAACGTAATTATTTTGTGTTAAGAACTGCATTAAACAATACACAGATATATCATTGTATTATTAGAGACAATCGATAATGGTCTGTGATCAGACCATCATCGGGTCCGGAAACATCGCAACTATGCGCTTCCGTGATGCTGAGGTGCTGTTTGGACCCGATGATTGTCTGATGTTAAACCGACATCGATTGTCTCATAAAATATAGAGATACAACTGTGTATTTCATACCGCAGCTCTGTTCATTCATTAACGCCATACAACTCCACCTCCATTAGAATCATTTCTAATTATCTTTGTAATCCTTCTTGTCTATCTGTTTCAGTGTCTGGCGTCAGCGTACATCTTATAACGCCCGTAGTGTGCATAGTTTGCATTTTCTACACCATGCTGGTATGTACGATTTCTGCCCACTCTGCATTATATAAGCGCCTTTAAAAGGCTTTTAAACTATGATCTCAATAGATATACAGTCTTTTTTAAGCTGATGGAAGTAACCTTTATATGTTCACATCTTAATACAGACGACCTTTTTTTCTAGAATATGTAATAGAATGGTTAAGTAAATGATATGTGTTATTCTTGATCAACGAAACGAAACCTGGGTATGTATGCTTGAATATGTACGAACGGGTAAATGAATAGTTATTCCGACTATACTGTTTCGTCTTTGACCTGTCATCACCGGTGATCGTTTTATCTTGGCTACAAACCGTAGTCTTCATCGTCATTCAAGGAATTAAGAGAATACTGGAGATTTTGTTTTGGATCGTTCCCAATCGCGATGTTTTATCTTACGGAGAGCTCAAAAAGGCTTAAGACTGCATCATTTAGCATTTTAACATTGAAAAATAATTTTTCGTGAGTTAGTGCTTTCCAAAGCCAACAAATGGCTCTGAGCACTATGGGACTTAACTTCTGAGGTCATCAGTCCCACAGCCAACAAATCGTGCAGAGCATGAGAAGAGTGAATTTTCTACAGTTTTTGTGAAAAAAGCTCATTACATCTTATTTACGAAATTCTTTTCCCACCCAAAGTAATATTTCTTCAAATTCCGAGGCTAAAACCTCGTTAACCGCTTATGAAGGATGATAATGTCACTCTACAATACGCACCTTATATGGGCTGGCGGCGATAACCGTTTGTCCTCACTGGAAATATGTTAAGCGTATAGTCTTCAAATGCGGTGCAGGTGTATGCCATTACACAAAATTAGGTTACGGGAAGATCAGCTATTCATCCCGTTCAACCATTTATAGCTTTTTAACCAAAAATATACGATGAAAATGTTCGAAGTAATATAGTCTGCATCAGTCGTTTAAAAAGGCTGCTTCGATGACACGCCGTGGTTGAACTGAAGACCACAGCTGTAAACAATGTTAAGGTACAAGTTTACTGGTTTGAGGCACATCACACTAAGGTTTTGGTGGAATCTTATAAGTGTTTAAACCACATCGATCGTGATTTTTCTATTAAAATAAATCATTGTTTACAAATATTTTTAAAATCCAAAATTATATTCATAACTTTATTCTTAAAACTGCGTCAACGGATAATTCGTTGTTTACTTCCGAACTGAGTTCACCTAACATGGGTCAGCCACTGTTTACTGGCTGGGCGAGTTATCGAAACATTTCGCTAAAACGTTTCAGAGTTCTGCATCGCCAAAATTATGACACTAAAATTTGCATAGCACAATACAAGATTAAATTTATTGTTACCTTACTGCAGCCCGTAAACAATATTAAGGATGACCATTAAGATGTCTGTCATCACACTGCATCTTAACTTCCCGTAAGCTGTTGTGAGGGAAACAGTTTACGTTGTTTGCTTCCTTAAATAATCATTCACGTTTATCTGATTAGCAACAACTTTCGAAGATTATTTGGGTTCAGGAACTTATTCAGGTTCTTCATCAGATTAGAAGTTATCCATATCATCTTCGTGTGTGTGCAAATAGTCCCTCAAAAGCATTTTCCTGGTATGCACACTGCACAGGTTACCAGCACTGGCAGCCCAAATTTTAGCTCTTCCACTGTTTACATGCACACACCCTGAGAAACTTCCCATTAGTGAAATTAGAGCTAGAGCTGTCATATCTTGGATTATCGTTTTATTATCAAATAATATGAAAAAAGCGTATCACAGACCATGTTTTACATGCAGTAACAATGTTCCTCCTTGACTACCTTCCATTCTGCACTTTAACAAAATTCTTCCACGAAGAACATTAAGCCGACAAAAACAAGATTGTCTGTTACTTTCCGACAGTCAACTCAATATCTGTTAACAACTCATTACTGTGTAAGAACTGCATACGGAAAAAAGCGTGTGTAGCGCAGCATGTAAAAATGTATACATAGTATTTCGTATACATTGTTTTCTGTTACTTGTTGAAAGCGACCATATTTTCGAACTATTTTGTTACTACATTGCACAGGAAATAAATGTTTACCAACGGAATTGTGTAGCCTAAAATGTCGTCGATATAAATCCTATTAAAGAATGATCATTTGAAAACAAGCCGGGGTGGAGAATGGTACTGGATGACCCATTTTCCTGACGTTATTTACAGGCACCAGCATATCTGAAGTGTGTAAGAATGGTGCTTACAATTTTCACAAATATGTGGCAACTCGCTCGAGAATTTCTTATTTGTCTCTAAATATGAAATCGTGAAGCATCAGATTAAGCTAGATTTTCGTCGTCTGCATTATAGACGTATTTAAGATTTTCTCGTGTTCTGGAGAAAGCATTCGGCGACTGTCTGCTGCCCCCAGTGAAGTAATAAACAATATCTCTGTATTGATCTCACGGAAGTCTCCTGTGTGAAGGCTTGCTTGATGTAGCTATCCATGCTATTGTATCCTCCGAAAGTCTTTTCGTGTCTACATAATTCCTCCAACCTACATCCATTTGAACGTGCTTATTTATTTTGTCTTCCTCTACAATTTCACCCTCCACGCTTCGCGATAGGAACAGATTATCTATTCCTTAATATCTCAGATTTCGTCAACCTACATCCATTTGAACGTGCTTATTACTTTTGTCTCCTTCTATAATTTCACCACACTTTGCATCGGGAACAGATTATCTGTTTATTGATAGCTCAGGTTACTTCAGCCTGCATCCGTTTGAACGTGCTTATGACCTTGGCCTGCCTGTAAAATTTTAATTTCCAACCTTCGCATCACTAACACATTAGCTGTTCCTTGATACCTCAGCGTATGTCCTTGCAGCTTGTCGCCTTAGTCAAATTGTGCGCAGAATCTCCATTCTCTCCGGTTAGATTCCCGTGGTCTAGGGGTAGCGCCTTTGATTCATAATCAAAAACGTTTTCGGTCCTGGGTTCGATCCCTGCCACTGCCTAAATTTTAATAATAATCAGCATTGGCGGCCGAAGACTTCCGGCATAAGAAGTCAGCCTCAATCTGCCAACGGCCTTGTCAAACAGGGCGGAGGAGCGGATAGAGGTTCAGGGCACCCTCTTGTCCTAGGGGTGGGAAATTGCCCCTAAAGGCGGAAGAATCAGCAATGATCAACGACATGAGGATGCAGAAGGCAATGGAAACCACTGCATTAAAGACACGTAACGTGTATCCACAGGACATGTGGCCTGTAATTGAAGAAGTGTCATGATGATCTCTCCATTGGCAAAAGATTCCGGAATAGTCCCCCATTCGGATCTCCGGGAGG
Organism: Schistocerca americana; assembly: GCF_021461395.2. Taxonomy (NCBI): domain Eukaryota; kingdom Metazoa; phylum Arthropoda; class Insecta; order Orthoptera; family Acrididae; genus Schistocerca; species Schistocerca americana. Next base: position 203,537,402 of record NC_060122.1, on the reverse strand, counting down.
GGACTGCCAAGGGGGAGGTTACCATGAGAAAAAGATTGCATAATCAACGAAAGGATAACGTTCTACGAGTAGGGGCGTGGAATGTCAGAAGCTTGAAGGTAGTAGGGAAATTAGAAAATCTGAAAAGGGAAATGCAAAGGCTCAATCTACATGTAGTAGGGGTCAGTGAAGTGAAGTGGAAGGAAGACAAGGATTTCTGGTCAGATGAGTATGGGGTAATATCAACAGCAGCAGAAAATGGTATAACAGGTGTAGGATTCGTTATGAATAGGAAGGTAGGGCAGAGGGTGTGTTACTGTGAACAGTTCAGTGACCGGGTTGTTCTAATCAGAATCGACAGCAGACCAACACCGACAACGATAGTTCAGGTATACATGCCGACGTCGCAAGCTGAAGATGAACAGATAAAGAAAGTGTATGAGGATATTGAAAGGGTAATGCAGTACGTAAAGGGGGACGAAAATCTAATAGTCATGGGCGACTGGAATGCAGTTGTAGGGGAAGGAATAGAAGAAAAGGTTACAGGAGAATATGGGCTTGGGACAAGGAATGAAAGAGCAGAAAGACTAATTGAGTTCTGTAACAAGTTTCAGCTAGTAATAGCGAATACCCTGTTCAAGAATCACAAGAGGAGAGGAGGTATACTTGGAAAAGGCCGGGAGATACGGGAAGATTTCAATTAGATTACATCGTGGTCAGACAGAGATTCCGAAATCAGATACTGGATTGTAAGGCGTACCCAGGAGCAGATATAGACTCAGATCACAATATAGTAGTGATGAAGAGTAGGCTAAAGTTCAAGACATTAGTCAGGAAGAATCAATACGCAAAGAAGTGGGATACGGAAGTACTAAGGAATGACGGGATACGTTTGAAGTTCTCTAACGCTATAGATACAGCAATAATGAATAGCGCAGTAGGCAGTACAGTTGAAGAGGAATGGACATCTCTAAAAAGGGCCATCACAGAAGTTGGGAAGGAAAACATAGGTACAAAGAAGGTAGCTGCGAAGAAACCTTGGGTAACAGAAGAAATACTTCAGTTGATTGATGAAAGGAGGAAGTACAAACATGTTCCGGGAAAATCAGGAATACAGAAATACAAGTCGCTGAGGAATGAAATAAATAGGAAGTGCAGGGAAGCTAAGACGAAATGGCTGCAGGAAAAATGTGAAGACATCGAAAAAGATATGATTGTCGGAAGGACAGTCTCAGCATACAGGAAAGTCAAAACAACCTTTGGTGACATTAAAAGCAACGGTGGTAACATTAAGAGTGCAACGGGAATTCCACTGTTAAATGCAGAGGAGAGAGCAGATAGGTGGAAAGAATACATTGAAAGCCTCTATGAGGGTGAAGATTTGTCTGATGTGATAGAAGAAGAAACAGGAGTCGATTTAGAAGAGATAGGGGATCCAGTATTAGAATCGGAATTTAAAAGAGCTTTGGAGGACTTACGGTCAAATAAGGCAGAAGGGATAGATAACATTCCATCCGAATTTCTAAAATCATTGGTGGAAGTGGCAGCAAAACGACTATTCACGTTGGTGTGTAGAATATATGAGTCTGGCGGCATACCATCTGACTTTCGGAAAGCATCATCCACACAATTCCGAAGACGGCAAGAGTTGAAAAGTGCGAGAATTATCGCACAATCAGCTTAACAGCTCATGCATCGAAGCTGCTTACAAGAATAATATACAGAAGAATGGAAAAGAAAATTGAGAATGCTCTAGGTGACGATCAGTTTGGCTTTAGGAAAAGTAAAGGGACGAGAGAGGTAATTCTGACGTTACGGCTAATAATGGAAGCAAGGCTAAAGAAAAATCAAGACACATTCATAGGATTTGTCGACCTGGAAAAAGCGTTCTACAATATAAAATGGTGCAAGCTGTTCGAGATTCTGAAAAAAGTAGGGGTAAGCTATAGGGAGAGACGGGTCATATACAACATGTACAACAACCAAGAGGGAATAATGAGAGTGGACGATGAAGAACGAAGTGCTCGTATGAAGAAGGATGTAAGACAAAGCTATAGCCTTTCGCCCCTACTCTTCAATCTGTACATCGAGGAAGCAATGATGGAAATAAAAGAAAGGTTCAGGAGTGGAATTAAAATACAAGGTGAAAGGATATCAATGATACGATTCGCTGATGACATTGCTATCCTGAGTGAAAGTGAAGAAGAATTAAATGATCTACTGAATGGAATGAACAGTCTAATGAGTACACAGTATGGTTTGAGAGTAAATCGGAGAAAGCCGGAGGTAATGAGAAGTAGTAGAAATGAGAACAGCGAGAAACTTAACTTCAGGATTGATGGTCACGAAGTCAATGAAGTTAAGGAATTCTGCTACCTAGGCAGTAAAATAACCAATGACGGACGGAGCAAGGAGGACCTCAAAAGCAGACTCGCTATGGCAAAAAAGGCATTTCTGGCCAAGAGAAGTCTACTAATATCAAATACCGGCCTTAATTTGAGGAAGAAATTTCTGAGGATGTACGTCTGGAGTACAGCATTGTATGGTAGTGAAACATGGACTGTGGGAAAACCGGAACAGAAGAGAATCGAAGCATTTGAGATGTGGTGCTATAGACGAATGTTGAAAATTAGGTGGACTGATAAGGTAAGGAATGAGGAGGTTCTACGCAGAATCGGAGAGGTAAGGAATATGTGGAAAACACTGATAAGGAGAAGGGACAGGATGATAGGACATCTGCTAAGACATGAGGGAATGACTTCCATGGTACTAGAGGGAGCTGTAGAGGGCAAAAACTGTACAGGAAGACAGAGATTGGAATACGTTAAGCAAATAATTGAGGACGTAGGTTACAAGTGCTACTCTGAGATGAAGAGGTTAGCACAGGAAAGGAATTCGTGGTGGGCCGCATCAAACCAGTCAGTAGACATGACCAAAAAAAAAAAAAAAAAAAAAAAAAAAAAAAGATTTTGCACCTTTTATTACATGACCGAGTTACTCGTAATATCTTCAGCAATATTCCATATCATCAAAGTCCAATAGATCCTACTCTCTTCTTGCCTGTAATGTTCATCATCCACACTTTATTTTCACACACTATCCATCAAGAATTATTTTCAGTTAAGAATTTCTATCAAATTTATATTCCACCAAATAAAATATATGATCTGTGCAGTAAGGTACATTTTGTTGTAGCTATGCTGCATTTTATAACTCCTTTAACTAATTCAGTCGTTACCCAATGATTCGTCTGAAACCATCAACAAACTCTACTTGTCACGTCTTCCTCCATTTTTGTGATTTATTCACTAAAATCAGAATTTAGTAACGAACAAATTATAGCCAGAATCCACATTTGATCCTGGAGATGGTTTACAGTTACAATCATGATTTATAAGTTTCTCTCTCAATATTACGCAGTATATCTGGTATCATCAGTTGTGTCTAGGTCACGATAACGCAAACGGCGCTCGTTCGGCACTCTACAGGCAGGGGTTACTAGGAAAACCGAAATAATGGCGAACACACTGTTAGTTTGTGTTTTGCTGTTGTGATTTCCAAATTAATGAGTCAATACTATATAGATGTGTCAATACTATATAGTACATAAATCGTCCAGCCTGACCAAGTTTTGTCACCGTATACGATCGTCTTTCATCATTCTCAATAGAGTGGTCGCTGAGGAATACTGAAAGAGTGAAAATCACACTATTAGAGCGCCTGAAGTGTTTTGTTATAGTGGTTTCTAAATTTCTCTCCTAAGATTATATAATTTCTCTGATTTCAAATGGTTCAAATGGCTCTGAGCACTATGGGACTTAACATCTGAGGTCATCAGTCCCCTAGAACTTAGAGCTACTTAAACCTAACTAACCTAAGGACATCACACACATCCATGCCCGAGGCAGGATTCGAACCTGCGACCGTAGTAGTCGCGCGGTTCCAGACTGAAGCGCCTAGAACCGCTCTGATTTCGTCCGGTATGTCCCGCATGTCCCGGACTTCGCAACGTATACGAACCTCCTTCACTATTTTAAAGGCAGTGATGACTTAGGTATGCAGAATGAGTTCGCAATAGACGATTAGGCTCTGTATAGTGTTTTGTTGTAGTGAGTTTTAAATTTCTCTTTTAATGTTATATAATCTATCTGATTTCATCCATCTGACACGGTCTCTTCATCTAATACAGTCCTTTTTTGTCACTGTCGAGACGGTGGTGACATAAGAACACTGAAAGAATGCACAACACCCGATTAGCATGTCCGTGGTATTTTACTGCACTCATCCATGTATCACCAAATTTCAAAATAACGTAATACCTAATGTTCTTGAAGGGAAGAGGTATTATTGTCGCTGCGGAATTCACAAGATAACGTTAAAGACAAATGAAAACGAGTTAGAAAGGATATTTTCTGTGGGTCGCTCCTGTTATTAGAGCATCCCAAGAAACTTGCACATTATCTGGGCTCGAGTGTTTGTTGATACTGCCGACGTCATAGTTCTGTGGTTTAACGAGATGTTACATCAGGTAGCTAGGCCAATATATCAGCGCCTCCAAGTGATTTGTTCTCCCCAATGAAACATTGATAGTTGAGAATACCCAAGCAAAGGCATAGCCCAGAGCTGGTGTTCCCTTTACCTTCAGTCCCAGAAGATTCTTATCAACAGTTACACAACACCAGTCGGCAGGGTCTCTTTTTATTGTTCACAAAGGGAAAAAAACAATTGGGAGGGGGGAGACGGGGATGGCAACTCACATGTTTGGACTCGAGAAGCTGAAAGTGACAGTGACCCTGTATGGGTGTGGGTGGTGACAGATGGCTTGGAGGCGTCTGTGAACGAGCTCAGACATGGGAAGCAACCGTCTGTCCGACGAAACTGTAGGACGTTGTGCTATTTCAAAATAACTAGATGTGTGTGACTGAATAGAGAATACTGTATCGCATTGTGGTGTATGAGTGAATGTACTAATAAAGAAGTGAATACCAGAGTTCAGAAATTGCCTACTTAGCTGAAGGAGTTCGGGCTATCGCTGAAATTTGTTTCCATTACTGATGGTGGTGAGGAAAAGGTTACAAATACTTCGTTAAATTGAATCCATCGTACTGAAACTGTATCAATGCTATTTTTATGTCACGTTTCTCTTCTTATATTTCATTCTTGGTGATAATTTTATCCTTTTGATTGCTTTAAGTATTATATAATTATTTTGGTGTTGGTATTGTCTGCGTTAAAAATCTTCATGCATCATAGTTTTCGAATATACGAACTGCAGATCTACTACAACGAAGTGGTCGTGGGGCCTTGGAAAGTGTGTAAGATTGATTGTCCGGACTGAAGGGATTTGGAATATAAAATGAGGTTAGCTATCTCAATGTGTAGTATATGACGTACGGAGAAAATGACGCAGCATGCTGATAATTAGTGCATTTCACTATCAATTTATTTCTCTCGCTAGCAATATAAAAGAAACAGATAACTGGTATAAGTTGTTTAACAATCTCCTAGGTGTACGAATACAAAAGGAGAATGGCCGTCAGTAATGGAAATGGTCTCAGTGAATTACCAAAATATAACATATTATTTTTTTAAAAATTTAAAATCGAGACAGAATAAAGCACCGTAACTACTAATGGAAATGGTATCATAAAGCACGTTCTGCGACGTAAGTCATAACTATGGAGTTTATGCAGCAACTTGCTCAAAATCTGGGCCGTGTGCTACCAGCGTGATGGACAGCCACCACTAGTATGACGACTACGCATCTCTGTGAGCCACCAACAGGAGTTCCCCATCTCACCTTCGTGTGTGTACATTGACTGGATTTGTGTTTACCGTATTAGGTAATGCTGTTGCCTCATGCCTTGTAACACTTCAGTGTCTTGTTCCTTGGTGGATCCCGGTTTGGGAGCTGATACCGTCTATTGCAGGGTGGGCTGAAAGCGGTCGTCTGGACGGACTTCCTGCAAGGCCTGGTGATGATCGCGGCCTGCTTTGCAGTTATCATCCTAGGTTGCCAGCTGGTGGGTTCCCCGGTGCAAGTGTGGAACATTTCCGACGAGGGCGGCCGCATACGTATCTTCGAGTGAGTGACAACACGGGTATCAGCTTATATGACATTTTATTTTTAGTATGACCTACATATCACGTTCGAATCAGAGTCACACTGCTGCTGAAAGAGCACTGTAGCCGACTCTAATTTAGTTTCATTGTTATTCGATTGGTGACGTATGTGTCACTGGGCTGTAGAGTATGCTATCAATGTGTCATAACATAGCTTTTTTCTTAAATCAGATTAATAAATGAAGGAGTTGCTAATGACTAAACTAAAACAGAAGTAACAGTAATAATGAAATGAAAAGCCGTACGAATCACTCTCATTTGAGGATTCCTGATGATGGTGAGACGCTGAATGACAAAGTGCCCGGAGGTTGTGTAGGTCTTATCCAAAAGAAAATCGATTTTATTAAAGAATGTGAACCATATAATAAATCAGAGTGCATGCATAACAGAGAACAAACCAAGAAATAGCGCTCAGTTTATCAAATGACCTTCATACATTATACGAGAAAGTAACACTCCATAAAACCTTTCCCAACGGGAATAATCATCTTCACCAAAGGGGCACAAGCAAACATGCAGAATAAGAAGTTCTTATCTATACAGACAGTATCAAATATTAATAATTCAATATCTCGCCGCAATGAGAGCAAACGTTTTGTAGTAAAAAGGGAACAAGAATTATCACGTGACACCACAGGAGAACACCATGAGAGCCAACCAAGGATTTTGTTCCACAACCTAATCATAAAATGCACCGAATTGAGACCGACAGTTTAAGCAAGCAAGCTACAGACAACACAGACACAGTGTAGGTTAACACTTTGGCCAAATGTAGAAAAAAATGTACAAACAAAAGCAACGTCAGTTACAGGGGAACAGTTTCCTAATATTCATTCTCGCTTCCCACGCCCGGGTTTCCGGGTTCGATTCCCGGCGGGGTCAGGGATTTTCTCTGCCTCGTGATGGGTGGGTGTTGTGTGCTGTCCTTAGGTTAGTTAGGTTTAAGTAGTTCTAAGTTCTAGGGGACTGATGACCATAGATGTTAAGTCCCATAGTGCTCAGAGCCATTTGAACCATTTGAACCTAATATTCAATCAGTTAAGGCACTACGCTATAATTTCCGGGTCTAACAGTGACCTCGGCGTGTTTGAACAACATAAGTCTTTGGTTACTTGAGTATGGTAGTACAGGATCAACGGCTTACGAGCCAAGAAAACACAGGTCACTACTACGAAATTCCTCCCACTTACAATGGAAACCAGGTTTCAGCTAGTACTTCACGTCCCGTGATGTACGAAGGCAAACATCATCCGCTACTCCAGCTGGAACGATGCCTCGTGTTCACAAGAAACCATGGCCATCAATCGGGCCAGTTGCCTTGCTGCTTTCTCATACTTACAGCTCCTCCTCCAGCGGTAGCTGTCGAGCTCCAACTAACTGGCTGTTTCTATTTACACTGTCGATTCCAACTGCCTCGCAGCCTAAGCCCACGGGAAATACCGCAACGGACTTGTGACTTCACACTAGTCGCCTTGTCCGACATACATAGCGAACGCTCGGCTACGTCTGGGACCAGGCAAGAAATAAGTATGTCAATTTTTTTTCCTTTATTGAGTTTCAATTCCCCCCGAAGGGGGCGAGCTGGTAGCAGCTTACTACGCTGCTCTACAGCCTACAGACTTTTTCTAAATAAAGGAAGAAGAAAGAAACGAGGAAAAACAGGCGATAAAATGGTGATTTAAAGTGTAAAATGGCGTAAAATGCGGAAAGTTAAAACAGAAAGCAAAAGGGGTTGGCAATGTAGATAAAAGACACAGGAATCAGACAAGTAACATAGTAGACACACAATTAAAAAACATGGCGACAGTCTGGTTTCTGTTCGCAAGAGATAAAAGGCACACCCAGCGACAGTATGATGGCCGTTTGCAACAAGTCCCAAAAAATACAACACGGAACACTCTCTGTAAAACACACACTGTAGAACACTCACTGTAGAACACTGCACTAACGTGGCAGCACAAAGACGACACTCCCGAGCCAAAGGCAGATGGGGGGGGGGGGGGGACCTGCAGGAGGGGGAAAAACAAGGAGGGAGGAGAGGAAAATACGAAAAGGGGGGAACCAAGGAGGGAGAGGACTAATAAAGGGGGAGAAGGGCAGACACGAGAGGGAATGAGAGGAGGCAGAGGAGGGAAATGGAAAAGGATGTGGGGGAGAGAAGGGGGCAAAGAGAGGGGAGGTGAGGAAGAAAGAGGATGGAAGGGGGGGGGGGAGAGGGAGCCCGGGAAAAGGATAGAGGAAAGGAGGGGGAGTGAGGATCAGAGTTGATAGGAGGGGTAAATGGAGGGAGAGAGGGCATCATCCGGGAGGGGGAGCTGATGGAAGCCACCTTGGGAAAGGAGATGTAGGGTGTAGAGATGGAGGGTAGGGGCGGACACAACGGTGAAGACGTGGCAGGGGGCGGGGATCGGAGAGGAGAGGAGCAACCAGGGGGTGAGGGGGTTCAAGACGGCGGGAGGTGTAGAGGATGCGGATATGTTCGAGGAATAGGAGCAGATGGGAGAAAGGAATGAGATCATAGAGGATCCGCGTGGGGGACGGGAGGCGTATACGGAAGGTGAGGCGGAGTGCATGACGCTCAAGGATCTGGAGGGACTTATAGAATTTGGGGGGGGGGGGGGGGGGTAAGTATGTCAATGAAAAGGCACCCAATAAAGCCTTTAACTTCGTCATATGTTATCGAGAGCGTGAGAATATCTAAACGCGCAGCTACGAAATATTGAAGCGGTCTCAAATATTAACTCGTTTTCTGATGGAGGCAGTCGCTACAGCGCGTAATACCGGTGTTGTCACGCGCAGTGGCGTACACAGTGTGTCAGTTCCGTTAAGACTGCTTGTCTGAAATTCCAATCTGGAATGCAATCTCGTGCCGAACTGCGGCGTTACTATCACTTAAGTTTCAATAATAGTTGCGTAGCAGATCAAAGAGCTAGTATGGCTGCCGCGAATGTAAGTACGTGTCTGACACTCGTCGAAAATTGACAGTGTAGCAGCGACGCAACATCAAATGTTGTGTTAACATTTGTGTTTACAGGAGAGAACCCTCAGAATTCGACCCCTGCATCGGCAGGCAGATTCCTAGCCGGTTCTCCACGACAACGCCCAGCCTGCAAGGTAATGATTGCGCACGAGCTTTTGGCCAGCAAACGAATCATAGTCGTGGATTAGCCGCTATATTCGCTGGATTTTGCTCCAGCTGATTTCTGGACGTTCCCCAAATTGATAATGGTAATGAAAGACACCGTTACGATGCTGTTAAGGGGATTGAAGAAAATGGTACAGCAGTACAAAATGCAGTTCCAAAAGAGGATTGCAGTGACTGTTTGAAAAATCTTCTAAAACAATTTCAGCTGTTTTGATTCAGGGGGAGGTTGTTCTGAATAAATAAAATGATTTTGTGAACATAATCCATGACATACTTTTCATAGCCACACTGTAACCGCACCGCGACTTGTCTTTCTCTTGAGCCTCGGTCGCTACCCCTTGGCGACGGCTGTCACCTATCCTCCACCTACACGGAAGCACTTTTTGTGCGAGCCTTGCCGATACTGAAAGAGGCCTGGCCGTCGTGCCTTCCATGGCGCTGGTGATGCACTGAAGCCTTGTCAGTTACTGCCCACAGTGGTCCAGTGCTGCCACCAAGTTATGACCGCTTCAGCTCTGTACGCCAGACTGTACTTCGCTCTGACAACACGAGACTCCTTGCCTCGCCGTGTAAAGCAATCGGAGAGTAGCCTACATGCGTGCCCTATGGAGCATCAAGAAAACATGGGCAATGATGGCGCAACTGCTGGGCAGAGTGGGAAACTGCTAATTGTTGGAACAACGATAAAAGAAAAGGGAGTGAGACAGCCATGCCACGCTAGTTGCGAATACCATACTACAGGTTCTTTCACAATGTTTTGACGATTTCATATTTACATAACACACAAACTACTCGTGAAGCTATGTTGGACATTTTAGACAAGGTACAACAATTACAAGGTGTGATTCAGAAGTTTCAATACTGATTAATTTCTGAGTAGGGCAACGCGCGCGGACTAGTTTCGCCGGGTGAGGGAGTTAATGGGGGGTCTCAGGGAACGAACTGACGCTACGGTAGTTGCCTCCGGAACCCTGGAGAGGGCGCATCGCTTGCAGCGTGAGTGCGTGTCATTGACTTCGGTCGAATAGTGGGAGAGGTGGAAATGGAGCAGCACTCGGAGCTGCTTAATGCCATTAAGTTTTGTGTGCGACTGAACAAAACCGCCACGGAGACTCTCGGTGTGATTCAAGAGGCCTTTAAGGAAGAATCCATGTCCCATGCAATGGTTTTTTATGTGGCACAAATGTTTCAGATATGGCCATGGGAATGTTGAAGACAATGACCGCTCTGGGAGGCCATCATCAAGCCGAACGGATCAAAATGTGGAGAGAGTGACGGAACTTTTAGACAATGACCTTCATCTTTGTATGAGTGCTCCGCCGCTTGAGGGATCAAATCAGCCGTGTCCGCCCGGCGATCAAGGGCTATTGGATTCTCCACCACGACAACGCGCCCGCTCACACGTCGCGTGCCGCCGCCAAAGTTTTGGCCCAGTTCAACGAGACAATACTCCCGCAGCCACCCTACAGCCCCGACTTGGCTCCAAGTGACTTTTTCCTCTTCCTCCGAATGAAGACAGGCCTAAAATGGAAGCGATTCGACTCTATCGATGCCATCCAGCAGGCTTCGACGAGAGCCCTTGACAGCATGACGCCCGCGGCTTTACAGAAGGGCTACGAACAGTGGAAGAGGCGCTGGCAGCGCTGTGTTCATGCTGAAGGATCATATTTTGAAGAATTTTAGTGCGCTGTACATAAATGTCCAATAAATTTCTAGTTCTGAGTTAAGTATAGAAACTTTTGAATCACACCCTGTACATCGGTTAAAAGAAGAACGTTCTCGGCTACACAATACTCTATGCGTTCCATCCAGTTTTTGAACACATCTTTTTAGCTGCTTGAGCAAATTGGAAATTTAACAGTGAATTGATCTTTTAACTGTTTCAAACTCCTCGGCCGATAGGAGTACATTCTTGCATTCAAACATTGATATAGGTAAAAGTCTGGTTCCTTTAAATAAGGCGAGTGAGGCGACCATTCGACAACCGGACCACTTGGAAGGTCTTATTGGATATTCGGCATGTTGCGCCTTCTTGTTTCAACCAGGTTTTCGTAACGAACGACAAGGGCGTGTCTTCATACTGCTAAGCATACATTCGATGTTTTCGGTAGTTTGTATGGCTTTCCAAGGGCCGGTTGACTTTCGATTCGATGCACTAGCAGTTGCACGGAAGTTTCTCACCTAGCTCACTATTGCTCCACGAGCAAGAATGGGATATCGCGGCTGAATCTTGAAATGCTTACGAAAGGCACGTCGTACGCGCTTGGCACATTCGCTGGAGCGCTCCACAACGTAAGCACGATGTCGCTTCAACCAGTAGGACACGATTACTGACCTGTATATGGTACGAAACTTGACACTCCTCACCACTAATAGACGGCGCCACCGTAGCTATATCTTGTTTCTACAGCACCCCGTCTTCAGGCCACGAGTGGCCTACAGGGACCATCCGACTGCCGTGTCATCCTCAGCGGAGGATGCGTTTAGGAGGGGCGTGGGGCCAGCACACCGCTATACCGGTCGTTATGATGGTATTCTTGACCGAAGCCGCTACTATTCGGTCGAGTAGCTCCTCTATTGGCATCACGAGGCTGGGTGCACCTCGAAAAATGGCAACACCGCATGGTGGCTGGAGACTCACCCATCCAAGTGCCGGCCACGCCCAACAGCGCTTAACTTCGGTGATCTCACGGGAACCGGTGTATCCACTTTTTTTCTAATGAACCGCTGCAGGAGCAGGACGACGGGTAGGGCAGGGGTCGACACCCGAAGCCTGGCCATCCCGCCGCCACGCCCAAGCAACGTGTTCGAGTTCGAGGATCGAAGGATCAGGAAGAGGATGGAGTGGGTTTGTCGATGCTGTTCTTTTTATTTATTTATTTATTTAATTTTTATAACATTTTTTGTGTATTATTGATTTATTTTTGGTTCATTACAAAGAAAGATCCTACAACTGCCGTAGCCGTGCATCCGAGTCGTCTTCTCGTCTGTTGGGAGGGGTTCCCCCCTATTCCGTCCGTAGAGGATCAATATGCTCCAGGATTCTTCTTCATTTTCAGCGTCTCATACCCGGAACGCCCCAGTGAGCAGGAGGATCCGCAAATAATGAACCTAAATAATTTGCGAAACGAGTTCTGTACTTCGGGTGGCGGCTGAAAGCTGCATGTGTCGTCATCAATAGGGACCAAAAGTCGAGTGTGCCTTTGGGAGCATCGCAAAATATGTAGTAAACGGCCATGCCTTTTAGCCAGTTAACGGCGTTCGTTCTGGTTGATGGAAAGTATACGACGTCGGGGCGCAATACGTCATCAGGGGAGATAGACTCCGGCAATCGCCGCAAGAGTAATGCCAGCATGCGCTGCGTCAGTAGCCAGCACTCGCTGGTCGCGGCACACGTCAGACGGTGTGCATCCGAGTCAGCGACTGAGCATGTCGGACACAAGGGGTCGTCCGTCAGATGTATGGAATGTAACCTCTGACGAGTAGCGAACTTCCCATTCACAACTACGTACCACAATGAACGCACCGTCGTAGGTAGAAATGGCGTGTGTACCGCTCGCCACACCGTGTTCCAGGCAACTTCAGGGTGTCTGTGGGTGACCGTATTTACAGGTTGCCGCTGCTGATAGAGGCGATAATAGTCTTTTGTGCTGGGCTTCCGTGTCGTCGGAAGTTCTGAACGTAAGTAGCTGAAGTCAACAAAGAAGTCTCTGATGTGGGTGAGTGCCGGTGAAATGTGTCCTACAGAAACCGGGGGATGCAGAGAGTGTGGTGCCACTTCCGCTATCAGGATGCCCGTCAGAGTGGCGTGGGCAGAGGTCCACGTGCGACGCATAGTGTTGAGATAAAGCGATCGCGCACGGTTATATACGTGAATTAAACCGATACCGCCCGCCCGCTGCGGCAGTGTCAGGGTGGCGTATCGGACTTTAAAAACCAGACCGGTGCTTACGAAATGTCCATATGCTGCTTGAAATCTGTCGGCCATCGTAGTTGTCAAGGGAAGGATATGCGCAATATAGTTCAGTTTTGAGACAAGATAGGTGTTGACATAACGTGTTCTGAGGAGCATATCCAAGCGACGCAGTTTGTTGTCCTGCAGCAGAGCACGTGTCTGGTGTAGGAGCCGGCGGTACGTAGCCGCCGCCGTGCGGCGGACATTGCTATAGAATTGCACTCCTAAACACTTGAGTACGGGCACCTTGTCAAAGGGCACCGCCGTTGTGTGGGAAATCCCCCCTCCGACATCCATGTATTTTGTCTTCTTCACGTTGATGACGCTCCCGGCGACCGCCCCATACTGGCGTAGCCACTGTAGCGCCATATGCATTTCATCCTCTGATCTGGCCAGGAACACCACGTCATCGGCGAATGCACCACAACAAAAGGTCACGTCCCGCAAGGAGATACCAGTTAATCGCTGCCGTAGACCATGTAAAGCTGGTTCAAGTGCTGCAGCAAATAATATGCCCGACAGGGGGCACCCTTGTCGCACTGACCGTCCAACAACAATGTGACCAGACTGATAACCGTTGACCATCATGCGGGAGCGCGCTCCGTGGACCAGTCGAAGGACCACCTGTGCAGACTCCGGGGAGAGGCCCATGCGATGCAAAACTGCGCGTAAGAAGCCGTGATCGACGCGGTCGAATGCGTGGTCAAAATCTACGGCAACAAGGGCGCCTCGTATTTTGCAGGCCGCCGTCAAAGCAATTACGTCGCGGTATGCTCCTAACGCCGTATGAATGTTGCTGACACCACCTAAACATGTCTGATCGGTGTGGATGGCTTTCCCGATAGCGGTGTGGAGACAGGCGCGGAGGATACGGGCGAAGATCTTGTAGTCGTTGTTGAGGAGTGTGAGTGGGCGAAAATCCTGCCACCTACAACCACCATTCGGTTTCGGAACTGGAATCAAGATGCCTTCTGTGAATTCTGTGGGGACAGTGAAATCAGGGCGGATCAGGTCTTGAAACATTTGGAGCCACTTGTCACCCATAAGGTGGTAAAAAGTGCGGTAGAATTCCAGGGGTAAACCGTCCGGTCCAGGCGACTTGTTCGGTGCTCCACGTGCCAAGGCCGATGTCAGCTCGTCGGGTGTAATGGGCAACAGCAGACTATCATCGGGTGCCACGTCCCGAGGGGCGGGAAAATCGTGCAACAGCCCGTCATAGTCACGTACATTTCGCGGATCTTCCATGTACAAGGTCCCATAGTGTCTGGCGAACGTGTACGCGATGTCCGCTTGTGTCACTGCGCGCCCGCCGTCCTCCGTGTTTACCGCCGTAATGAGCTGACGTTTGCGGTGGCGCCTCTCGCGCACAATGTGATACACTGACGCTGTTTCGTGGGGGATACAGTCTTGCACTCGCGCACGGATGCGGACACCGTCTAGCTGCTCTGTCCTGATGCGAAGTAGACGAGCTTTGATGCGTTGTACGGACATCTGACGTTCAGGAGACGGCGGTTGCGTCGCCAGCTCACGTAACGCTGTGTAGTAAAATTCCGATGTTGCCCTTTGCCAGTTCGATCTGTCACGCCCGTAGGCCATCAAGGTCTTTCGGAGGGCAGGTTTGACACATCCCAGCCACCACAGCAACGTGGAAGCATACATAGGCAGGCGCCTGATACATCGACGCCACGTGTCAGTGACTGCTCGCCGACACTCTTCCTCGCGAAGGAGGGAGACGTTCAGCGTCCACGGGCCCCTGCTGCGTCTTGTGAGTTGTCGGGGCAAGGTGACAGTGCAGATGTACGCGAGATGGTCCGTGAAGGCCGTCGGCCAGAGTTCTGCATCACGGGTTGCTGTGCGGAGGGCACGCGAGACGTATATCCGGTCCAGACGACTGGCAGAATGGCTGGTAAAGTGCGTATGTCCACTCTGGGTCCCATGATGTAAGAGCCATGTGTCGTGGAGCGCGAGGTCACGTATCAATGCTTGTAGAGCGGGGCATGGGACGTAATGCGGTATCTGGTCCTCGGGCCGCAGAACACTGTTAAAATCGCCGCCCACTATGTAATGGTCCATATTTCTTTGCAAAAGTGGGGCTACCTCCTCCGAATAGAAGACATGCCTGTCACCACGGTGCGAATTACCGGAGGGAGCGTAGACGTTAATGAGGCGCACTGCGCCAAGTGTGAGTGCGATGCCTCGCCCGTTCGGCAAGTACGTCGCGTCCGTCGCGTCTATGCCATCTCGAAGAAGGATGGCCGTTCCTCCTGCGCCATCACCTACGGGTAGGCTGTACGTGGTGTAGCCATATAGGTCTAAACACAGCTCGGGACGGACCTCCTGGAGAAGGGCAATGTCCAAGTCTGCCGCTCTGATCATGTCGTGTAACATGCGGGTCTTGACAGTGGAGTGGACACCATTTACGTTGACTGTTCCCACACGGTACGACTGAGACATATCAAGTGGCGGAGGCAGTGTACCGGTGCAATCCCACAGCGATTTCACACACCACACACCACACAGCCATCCACCTGCATGCTGTGCATTACTGTGCCGTAGGAGTCCCTGACTGGAAGAGCCCTCCGGGCTCATTGTCAGCCATGGGCTCTGGTGGAGATATCGATGTTTGCTGTGCATCATCTGCCTCCATATCGTCTGCCCAATCACCAAGAGACGATTGTGATGTCATTGGGGGCTGGATGCTTTCACAGGAGCCCACATTTTGGGAGTCGACGCAGTGCGCCTCGTTTTCTGGGCCACCAGATTTAGGAGACTGTTCCTTGTCTTCAGGCACCTTCTGGTGAATGATGCCACTGGAGTCCGTTGCAATTGTGGGCGAGTCAACGAAGTCGATGTCTTCCGCCGGCTTCACATTCCTGTCCTGTTCGTCAGCTGACAATCGCCTCTTCTTGTGTCGCTTGGGTGATTTTTGCTTTCGGGTCCGAGATTCGACATCCACTGGAGGGCGGGGCTCGACACAGTCTCGGTCGCTAGGAACCCCTGTGTCTGATCCCGACAGTGACGGTGGTTGGGTGCCCACGACGCTGTGGTGGGCGGAGGCTATAGGAACCTCTGCACCGTTGGGCTGCGGCGTCGTCGACGGCGCTGACTCTCCAACGGAGCTGGCAGCGGCTTGAGGAGGTTGCAGGTTTTGATCATCCATCACATCATGTCGTGCCGCCTCCACATATGTTAGCGGGAGAGAGGTCATAGTGGATCGTTGGGGAAGTTCATTGCGGGGTACCTGAACGAGGCGGCGCTGCAGACACTCAGTTCTAACATGGCCCTCCTGGCCGCAGCCCGAGCAGGTCCTCGGTTGTCCATCATATATAACAATTGCGCGGCAGCCACCAACGAAAACATACGATGGAACGTGCTTCTTAAGTTCTATGCGCACTTGTCGTACCCCGTTAAGGACAGGGTACGTTTCGAATGTGTTCCATTTCTCCTCTGTGTGGCTCAGAACTGTGCCGTATGGCCGCAGCGCATCAACGACTAGGTTGGCAGGAACTTCGAACGGTAGTTCAAAGATGCGCACGGTACGCACCCCCAGACCAGCATGGTCAACTCCTACCACGCTCACGTTACCGTCTGCGTGACAGAAGCGAAAGCCGTTTGCAGATCGTTGGAGTAATCTGTCGCAGGTCGCTTCGTCAATCAGTTTGAGGTACACTGTGCTGGTTACAATAGACAGATGAATTCCTATCAGTTCTTGTGGTTCGATGTCCATGATGTCTCGTAGAAACCGTTCAATTTCATGGGCCTTCGGTCTCGTGTACGATGCGTTGAACGTTAGTTTGATTGTAGCTTTTCGATATGAGAACGCCATGTCGGGTCGGTACAGGTACTATACGGCAAGACAACGACGCGACCGCGCGCTAGCGGGTAAACAACAACACCTGCGGAGCACTGCCCGGCGCGCCGAGCCCGTCCGCACGGTAACACGGCTGAAAGCCGACTGTGTCTTCATACTGCTAAGCATACATTCGATGTTTTCGGTAGTTTGTATGGCTTTCCAAGGGCCGGTTGACTTTCTATTCGATGCACTAGCAGTTGCACGGAAGTTTCTCACCTAGCTCACTATTGCTCCACGAGCAAGAATGGGATATCGCGGCTGAATCTTGAAATGCTTACGAAAGGCACGTCGTACGCGCTCGGCACATTCGCCGGAGCGCTCCACAACGTAAGCACGATGTCGCTTCAACCAGTGTGACACGATTACTGACCTGTATATGGTACGAAACTTGACACTCCTCACCACTAATAGACGGCGCCACCGTAGCTATAGCTTGTTTCTACAGCACTCCGTCTTCAGGCCACGAGTGGCCTACAGGGACCATCCGACTGCCGTGTCATCCTCAGCGGAGGATGCGTTTAGGAGGGGCGTGGGGCCAGCACACCGCTATACCGGTCGTTATGATGGTAGTCTTGACCGAAGCCGCTACTATTCGGTCGAGTAGCTCCTCTATTGGCATCACGAGGCTGGGTGCACCTCGAAAAATGGCAACACCGCATGGTGGCTGGAGACTCACCCATCCAAGTGCCGGCCACGCCCAACAGCGCTTAATTTCGGTGATCTCACGGGAACCGTTGTATCCACTTCGGCAAGGCCGTTGCCTGTTTCTAGAGCGCGTTATTAAAATTTTAAATCTTTAAAACATCGTGAAATGCCCTATCATCTAGAATGACTTCAAAAATAATGGTAAACACGTTCAGTCCGCTTAATTTGATATTAAAACATTTTTTCCTTTTGAATTCTAATAATATGATTAACCTGATCTCGTGTGTAGGAACGGTATTGACTACAAGTCATCTTAGTGAATTACAGTCCATAACAAAATAACGTGGACCCAAAGTATCCACAGCGGAGACGAGAAGATTTTTTTCCCGTGGGAAGCCTTCCATTTCGCCTCTGACACTTGTGGAAAGCTAGAAAATGCACAAAATGCTGCAGACGTTTTTGACAGTAATGAGGTTATAAACTAAATGGCTTTGTCGTTATTTTTGTACTATGTCGATAATCATGGAGTGTTAGAAACTGCTTGTGTGTTTCTGCACGATACAAGTGTTTCTACTAGGAATCTCATACAGTGTTTAATTTTTTTCATTACTCTCAAAATACAAGAATTTCTATTCAGAGAGGTTGATGAAGCTCCAATGAAACTCTGTACGGGCTGCTTCACGAATTAGAAAGTTTTTTAAGAACTGTCTGTATCCACAGTCAAACATAAAATTTAAGAAAATACAAATGTATTTTGCAGCCATAATAGATGCTCACTTGTTAACAATTTTTTTATAGTTATGAAAGTAAATATTGTTATTAACATAGCTCTGCTTCTTGATAACCTTCTTACTCACAGCATAATGTGCATGTTGTCTCCTAACTTACTCAAAGTTTTGAATCGCGCTCTCTATAAACTATGGTATTATGAAACGATGCAACACGCAACCGTTGTCGTTCACAATAAAACCACGCACACTTTTTGTCCTGTCAAGCTTATCGTTTATTGATGTATACGTATTGCATGAATCAGTCTTCCGCCAATTGGTATCATCCTTATGTCATCGTAAATTTAAATTAAGAACGATAAAGCTTACTATATATATGTATTGAAGGATGGTTAACACTTCACAAAAACACGTATATGGAAACTTAATCGTTCTTATCTCCTTACAGAATGAATCCAAGCCCATTCGTACGGAACTCCTTCTGGACCATTGTCCTCGGGACGACAGCAAACTGGTTGACAGTCTGCGCCATCAACCAGGGCTCCATGCAGAAGTTCCTGTCGGTGCCCAATCTGCGTAGCGCCAGGATGTAAGTACTGCCCTCTAAATTAATGACTCAGCAATTCAGTTAATCACAGGTTTAGAACCTGTAGTGCCTGTCCATAAGGAATAAACGATTCTCTGTAGCCACACATCACACTATTTTTTATGATTTCACTGTAGGTAATGACTGATTTGTAGGAAAACGGTTACAACAACCTAAATCATTTAAGGATGATGAACACTAGTTTCGTTTCACAGATTAAAAAATGCCAACCATTGAACGACATTGTCAACCGACATCTAATAATCAGCTATACACTTCGACTAACTGCATCTCCTTTGTCTTCATGAGCTCACTCATATTTTTTAGCCGCGCGGGGTAACTGTGCAGTCTAGGGCGCCATGTCATGGTCCGCACGGCACCACCCCGTCGAACCTTCGAGTCCTCTCTCGGGCATGGGTGTGTGTATTGCATTAGTGTAAGTTAGTTTAAGTTGGAATCAGTAGTGGTAAGCCTAGGGACTGATAACCACAAATCTGCAAAATGTTTTTGAACATGTTGAGTTAATATTGAAGGTAACATATCCGTGAAGAATGAATTAGAGAGCTGTCGTGAGGATTGTGGAATACTCTTGAGGTGCTCGGTTTTTTTAATAGATTTCGCGAGTGTACCGTGAATATCACGCAGCATATAAAACATCAAATCTCCGACAACGCTGCGGCTGGAAAAAGATCCTGCAATAACGCGACCAAGTAACTACGACTGAAGAGAATTGTTGAACGTGAAATAAGTGCAAAACGTCCGCAAACTGCTGCAGATTTCAATGCTGGGCCATCAACAAGTGTCTGAGTGCGAACCATTCGACGAAAACACATTCATACTCGTGTGCCCTTGATGACTGCACAACACAGATCTTTACGCCTCGCCGGGGCTGATCAACACCCGATATTGGACTGTTGATGACTGGAAATATGTTGCCTAGTCGGACGAGTCTCGTCTCAAATTGTATCTAGCGGATGGACATATACATCTATAGAGACAACCTCATGGTTCGGTGGACGCGGCATGTCAGCTGTGGACTGTTCAAGCTGGTGGAGGGTCTGTAATGGTATGGGCCGTGTGCAATTGGAGTGATATGGGACCCATGATACGTCTAGATACGACTCCGACAGGTGACACGCAAGCAAGCGTCCTATCTGATCACCTGCAACCATTCATGTCCATTGTGCATTCCGACGGACTTGGACAATTCCAGCAGTACAATGCGACACCCCATACGTCCAGAATTGCTACAGAGTGGCTCCAGGAACACTCTTCTGAGATTAAACTTTTCCGCTGGCCACCAAACTCGCCAGACATTAACATTGCTGAACTTGTTTGGGATGCCTTGCAACGTACTGTTAAGAAGTGTTCTCCACCCCCTCTTACTCTTACGAATTTATGGTCTAACCTGCAGGATTCATGGTGTCGGTTCCCACCAACACTGCTTCAGACATTAGTCGCGTCCATGCCACGTCGTGTTGCGGTACTTCTGCATGTTCATGGTGGCGCTATACGTTATTAGGCAGGGTACCAGTTTCTGTGGCTCTTGAGTGTGTAATCGTAAGGAATCATAAACATACCAAATAATGTTTTTTTTGTTTCCAGCAGATCGCTGGAAATGATTGCAACGAGGTTTATTGAATAAGAGCTTACATCAACAGTAATTTATTTGTAGGATGATCGCGTAGAGAAAGGCATTTTCCCTGCTATGATATGTTTTATTTCCAGTGTTGATTTCCGATCAGCTCCGTTATTTAATGCCTTATTTTGCAGCTGCTTGTTTGGTTTCGGTGGAGGCATAATCACAATGAAAGCGATCAGCGTGTTCACTGGCCTGCTAATATATGCAACGTACCACAACTGTGACCCTATATCGGCAAAGGTAAGTAGCTAGTTAGGAATTTCTCTTTATGTTTTTAATCATAACCCTTCGGTCGTTATGATATGGTAACCATGCATGGAGATACGTGCCAAAAAATATGGGATTTTCCATCTTCCGGTAATACCTACAAAAGCAAATTACAGAAATGTTACATAAAACGAAGCGTAACAAAAATTCGCAAAAAATAATGTGAAGACAATTACTAGGGCTCACTACGTTCTTTTTTAAAATTTTGTATTACAACCTGCACCAGACGCCCCATTAGGTGGATTTTCAGGCGATGTGACGACATCTGAAAGTAAAGAATTTTCGTCTCGCACTGTAGTACTGACGTCTTCAACGGAAAATACGGAGTGCTGCAGTGAGAACAGTTAGTTCAAAATATGGTGTCCACTAGGAGACTGAGAACGAAAGACGCAGAAAATGAATTTCATCCGTTGAAGACTCATTGCTTGGTTACGAAACAGAGAATTCAGTGATGACAGTTCCATTATACGTTTCTAATCTAACGATTAAATCACTTCCGGCTTATTCAGTCCCAAATATCTCGTTCCAGCCATACTTCATCAATCATCTATGCATCGCTTCACGGTGTTTCGGTTTGCAGTTAAACAGTGTCTACATCATTCTTGTGCTGTCAGTTCTTGCCACATACTCCTACAATTTGTTGTTTATTACTTCTCGTAATGCTGAAATATCTTTAGTCCTTTCTCAGTCCGCTCAGTACCGTATCTTGCGCCACGCTTCTAGCCTATGCTCGTCTGCTATGTACTTCTGGCGTTCTTTTTATCTTGGTGTTCCAGTGTAGCACCAATATTTATCGGTTTGTACGTAAGCGAGTCTGATTGTGAAATGCATTACGTGAGCGGGACGTGTACATAGGGAAGACTTAATGGAATGCGACCTTTTATATTTCCGACAGTTACACAAATATAAACAGAATACGAGCGTCTGGAAAGTTCCAGAGTAGTATTTCTCACTGCGAGTTATAGAGTACTGCTCCCTTTCATATTGTTGCACGACTTCTTCAGTTCCTAAAACAGTTACAAGTTTTTCAAATCTTTGTTTCAGAAAGAAGACGGTAACGCCATTATGTATGTGTAAGAGGTTACAGCTCCAATTATCTTCAGAATGTAGCTCTCACAGATTTGACAATCAAGTTCTACTATTGCATTCGCTATTTATCTGTTATTTTTTAAGTTTGCCTGTCGAGGGGCCTCCCTGCCAGTGACGCCAAACGCTCAGTTCCTTTTCCCCATTTCATCAAGAGCAGACGGCCTGGATACATCGCTTCGACTTGAGTGTGTTAGCTGGATATTGAGACTTTGTTTTACTTACGACGGGAATTCGGCTGCACACCTACGCTCTAAACTCAGCCAAAGTTATGTATTCAGTTACGTACTTCTATTTTTGCCCATAGTAAACTTGTAAAATCTACAACCAGTACCGAAGTGCGTTGTCTCACCTGCTCCTACTCGCATCCTTCATTCGGCCTGTTTTGCAGATCACAGGAGAAGACCCACGTGTCGCCTTCCAGGCGGGATACAAAAAACTCATATCGCTTGGCATTTGTGGAGTTAACAGCACCAACTCCATTCACCGCCACAGTCTAGCATCATGGCTGGAGGATCTGAGATTGGTCAAATAATGATCGAAACCGGTTAGCATCGAAATAAACGTGTCTGCAGTGGATACTGTTTATAACCTATTTTTATGATAAGATTATCGTGATCTACAGAAGCATTCAATGTCAAATGTTTAGAAAGAAATGAGAGCTACCCTTGTACTGCTTCTATGACATACAGACCAACAGGTAACTACCAAAATATGTATCGAGAGCCCGTTCGGTCTTGAGCTTATACGGTGTAACCACGATTACAAAACTGTTGCCTTAGTTGTACCTAAGGTTTCACTGACGCATACGCTATTGGGAGTGGCAGTAGTGACTTAGTTGATTTGTTGATTAGGCCTCAGTAATATCATGTATTTCTGAAAACATCAGCCTAGACTGGAGTGTGTGCCTTGGTGCTGCAGGCGATATCGAGGCCGGACCAGCTGCTGCCCTACTACGTGATGCAGGTCTCCACGGCTGTGCCTGGACTGCCCGGTCTCTTTGTCGCTGGTATTTTCAGCGCAGCCCTAAGGTAAGAATCAGTTATGTACCATTTCATCACATAAGGTAGCAAACAAATTGCGGTTTTCTTAGTAGTGAGTACGCAGAAAGTTATCTTGGAGGGACAGTCATCGAACTGTGTTGAAATGGTTGCTGATAATGTTGTTTATTAATGACATGGCAGACAGTAGTAATAGTAGTCACAGCCCAGACCCTTCCCAGTGTGGAACTGCCAAAGCTGCTGAGTGCTACCTTTCTGTAATTTATCCCACACTCGGATATGTGCATACGAATGACACGCACGCGTGCACGACCAGCAGCCCCATACAAAACGATTGTCTGCCTACTGAGATTGGATTCGAAAGATGTATGGAACATTTAGCAGAGTGATCAACAAAGAAACTTAGGATTTTAGATGCTTTAACGTATGAGAGAGTCTCATTCGCACTGGAACTAAAAAAAAGATATAAAAATAAAAGTACTACCATATATATAAGTAACTGCTAGTTCCAGTGGTTTGTGGCAGCGGAGAATCATAAGCAGTTTAAGAAAGTTAAGTGTAAATAATATAGCGCAGAAAAAACTGCAGAATGCCAGAAACTGCCAAGTGCAAATGTGAAATGAAGCCATTCGTCATTAACCGCTGCTGTAAAGGAGGCAAGGAGCGGAATATATAAGGAAACACCAATAACCACGTGAGATGCATTATAAATAAAAGCAAAACGCGTCTGGGGTAATTCTTTTTAAGTAGACTGCAGTCAGCTCAAACCTACAGTAACAGAGTTTAACAGCTGCTGCGGAAGATGGCCACACAAACAAACGTATTAGTAGTACCTTATGATCAGTATCTCGGTGAGTCCCAAATAGAGTCAACTCATACAAATACGTGAGTGTAATAATTAGTGAGGGTGTGAAATGATATGGTGACCTAGGCTTTGTCGTAGGTAAGGCAAGTGGAAAACTGGCTCTTAATAGGTAACGGGGAAAATATATTGAAGGGCAATTCTAATATCCGTCTTGGCTCTAACACAGTCACTGTAGTATGTAGCATTCTACCAACACTAGAATAGAGCTCAAGTGTGTGGGTCTCATACCGAATATTGCCAGTACGGTATCTTGAACGTACACAAAGAATGACAGCATTAACGGTCACGGGATTGCTTCATCCATTGGAGAGCGTGACGGAGATGCTGAAAAACCTCAACTGACAGACCGATGAGGAAAGTCGCCAACTATTGCAACGTCTCATTTTCTAACCATGCCTGCAAATTACGACTGGGTCGTGTTTCTGGGGGAAGGAGGCTTGCTTCAGCCTGGAGTTGCTGGGCCTGGTTATTCACTAATGTGACTCGTCTACAAGGTTGATGTTAAGGGTGAGTATTTCCCCAGTGACGGTCGTCGTTTCTCATACCCGTTACAGAAAAAGAGCTTGATTTCCTGCTGCGAGGCAAAAGAACATGGCCAATGGGAATGCCTACATTCTGCACCCGATTCTGATTGGTTGAAAGGCTTATATGTACACTCCTGGAAATGGAAAAAAGAACACATTGACACCGGTGTGTCAGACCCACCATACATGCTCCGGACACTGCGAGAGGGCTGTACAAGCAATGATCACACGCACGGCACCAGGAACCGCGGTGTTGGTCGTCGAATGGCGCTAGCTGCGCAGCATTTGTGCACCGCCGCCGTTAGTGTCAGCCAGTTTGCCGTGGCATACGGAGCTCCATCGCAGTCTTTAACACTGGTAGCATGCCGCGACAGCGTGGACGTGAACCGTATGTGCAGTTGACGGACTTTGAGCGAGGGCGTATAGTGGGCATGCGGGAGGCCGGGTGGACGTACCGCCGAATTGCTCAACACGTGGGGCGTGAGGTCTCCACAGTACATCGATGTTGTCGCCAGTGGTCGGCGGAAGGTGCACGTGCCCGTCGACCTGGGACCGGACTGCAGCGACGCACGGATGCACGCCAAGACCGTAGGATCCTACGCAGTGCCGTAGGGGACTGCACCGCCACTTCCCAGCAAATTAGGGACACTGTTGCTCCTGGGGTATCGGCGAGGACCATTCGCAACCGTCTCCATGAAGCTGGGCTACAGTCCCGCACACCGTTAGGCCGTCTTCTGCTCACGCCCCAACATCGTGCAGCCCGCCTCCAGTGGTGTCGCGACAGGCGTGAATGGAGGGACGAATGGAGACGTGTCGTCTTCAGCGATGAGAGTCGCTTCTGCCTTGGTGCCAATGATGGTCGTATGCGTGTTTGGCGCCGTGCAGGTGAGCGCCACAATCAGGACTGCATACGACCGAGGCACACAGGGCCAACACCCGGCATCATGGTGTGGGGAGCGATCTCCTACACTGGCCGTACACCACTGGTGATCGTCGAGGAGACACTGAATAGTGCACGGTACATCCAAACCATCATCGAACCCATCGTTCTACCATTCCTAGACCGGCAAGGGAACTTGCTGTTCCAACAGGACAATGCACGTCCGCATGTATCCCGTGCCACCCAACGTGCTCTAGAAGGTATAAGTCAACTACCCTGGCCAGCAAGATCTCCGGATCTGTCCCCCATTGATCATGTTTGGGACTGGATGAAGCGTCGTCTCACGTGGTCTGCACGTCCAGCACGAACGCTGGTCCAACTGAGGCGCCAGGTGGAAATGGCATGGCAAGCCGTTCCACAGGACTACATCCAGCATCTCTACGATCGTCTCCATGGGAGAATAGCAGCCTGCATTGCTGCGAAAGGTGGATATACACTGTACTAGTGGCGACATTGTGCATGCTCTGTTGCCTGTGTCTATGTGCCTGTGGTTCTGTCAGTGTGATCATGTGATGTATCTGACCCCAGGAATGTGTCAATAAAGTTTCCCCTTCCTGGGACAATGAATTCACGGTGTTCTTATTTCAATTTCCAGGAGTGTATATTAAATTGCAGTCTTTGGTTTGGTTTCCCCACAACCTTATCTGTGTGATCATTACGGTTTATATTGTTCGTAACTGCAGTCCCTGAATATTCAGTTGAATTTACAAAATCAAATGGCTCTGAGCACTATGGGACTTAACTGCTGAGGTCATCAGTCCCATAGAACTTAGAACTACTTAAACCTAACTAACGTAAGGATATCACACACATTAATACCCGAGGAAGGATTCGAACCTGCGACCGTAGCAGTCGTGCGGTTCCTGACTATAGCGCCTAGAACCGCTCGGGCACCCCGGCCGGCGTTATTTAGCAACAACATTGGCAATATGCGGCCGCGTAATTTTCATGGTGCAGCATCCAGCCTGCTACACGGAAATGTGGTCTTTTGCTCCTGATATGCACTTGCAATGTTTTCAGGGCATCCCTGCAGTATTGTCCAGTTACAGATGTGTGTGCAGGTACAACATGCTAATAAAATCATTCCATGAATATTTAAGTATGAGACAACCATAACTTTCCCAGCAGACATGTGACATGTCAGACCGATGAGGACAGTCGCCAACTATTGTAACATCTCATTTTCAGTCCATGCCTGCAAATTACGACTGGTTTTTCACTAATGTGACTGGTCTACAAGGTGGATGTTAAGGGTGATTATTTCCCCAGTGACGGTCGCTGTTTCCGGTATCCGCTACAGAAAAAAAGCTTAATGTCCTGCCGCGAGGCAAACTAACGTGGCCAATGAGAGTGCCTACATTCTGCACCCAATTCTGATTGGTTGATAGGCTTATAAGTATAGTTAGTTAAATGTTTCGATGCACCGACATTAATGACGATTGACAGCAGTTGGAAATTAATTCGCTGAATGGGAAAATCTTTGCATCAGCTGCTTTTAGCTGCTTTAGCTTATCACGAATCGTCGCCTTAAGCATTTCGGCTATCCCTGCATGTCTTCTGGTTCGACACCAACTTTCGCTTCGATATCGGTATGTACACTTCCGTATGTCACAATAAGGGACGGGGATGTAAACAGCGTGATATATGGAAGTTTAAGTAGGTCCATGAGGCACGCATGCATAACCGAAATGCTAAGGTGACCGATCAAGATATGCAGAAAGTACGGCCTCGAGTCCCGCTGTGGCAGATATTTCCATATCTCACTAATAGGTGGCATTTCTGATGCTCATATAGCGAGTAATTTTATAGACCAGTTTGGGGCCTCCGAAGGGAGAGGTTGACTAGCAGTGATGGAGGAATTGTATGCCTTCTGGAGCTGAGGCGATGTCTTCATTGAGTGCATCAGAAGCCCGGAATAGCTGACCCTTCGTGATCATCCCAAAGACGTAGTGTAGTGCGAAAGACAGAGAGAATCCGAAGTGAGTTCCTTGGTGTGGATGTGTAGCGCTATCTAGCATTTTTCCTGTTCTTCTCGGCATGTGTGACGGATTCGTGAGCGTCGACTTGTCACGGAAAGAGAGAGACCTAGTGCTGGACGCCCTGACTAGCCTGCGGTGGTGTTAAATAGAAATGACGGACTTGGCTAGGCTTATTTCGTTTCAATAAACTTCATTTGTGTCCATGCAAACTGAAGACTTATATTTCATGTGCTTCCCTTTCATATTGGCTTGTAACTGTATTCCTGTTTTGTTTGTGCAACAATCGGAGGTACTTGCTAAAAGTCAGTTGAATGTGGTCAGTTGCACTGTTAGCGATGTCCATATCCAATTATAGTGGTCGGACAATAGCATTTTCCTGAAAATTAACCTGCGCCAGAAAGGTCACTTTTTTGAAAACCTGTCGTTTAGTCCCACTTCGAAGCAAAAGTTCGAAATTTGGCTCAAAAATCGTCAGTAGAGGGGCAAGAGCGTGGCACATTGTGACATCACTCCCGGGCTCGGCGATGCTTCGAACATCTACGTGTCGATATGTGCCAAGATAAGGTCGGCGCCCAGTTCACCTGAGGAGTAAGGAGAGATAACGACATAAATTTGGGACTATGTTTCACCATAGGTTTGCCCTGCGCCATCGCAGACGTGTCACATCATGGAAACGTCGTCGCACCACCAGCCCTCCTGATACCTCTGCTACACATGTCCAGCATTGTAATCATGAGGTATTCCAACGAGTGGCTTAGGAAAATATTTCGGACATATCGCTGTTCAGAATCAGACATTAGAAGATGTCACAAAGGGCACGAATGAAACCACGCCTTCCCTTCAGGCGTTGATTTCCAAATTTCTCGATCTAAAAGACAGTTTGCTGTCTGATATACAACAGGACGATGTTCTTGACAACTTTTGACACTACCGACACCTCCTGGAGAAATCAGCCCTTCCGTAAATACATCGTGTGACTGCAAGCCTATTAAACTTAATCTCACCCTTTGAGATTTTAGCGTGGCCACAATTTATGCAATGGTGTACCGGATGGATCCATTAAAGCCCATTGACGAAATATGAACGGATCCGAAACCGAAAAGGGTGTTGACGATTTTCATCCCTCTTCTGCCCCCCTCCCCCACGTGAATAACGCGACAAAGGGTACGTCTAACGTGCCCAAATTCGGCGAAATCCTCGATACCATCTGAGGATGTTTGTTGGGCACTTTAATAACATCACCCATACGCCATTCCTGCTCGTTGGCGCGACGGGCACCCTTTCAACAACAGCGCCTGCTAACCGGAAGAGAGATGTGAGAAATGTCCAAAGGGTGCCTCCTGCTGGTGGATAGTGATCGGTGATGGATGTCTCTGCAGAGAGTTATTTTTGAAGTCTCCAAGAAAGATGCGCAATTAGCGCTGAGTATAGTGATGAACTAGAGGTATTAGACGGGCCTTTCGCTGTTTGATTTATGCATGTGTCGGTGTCGTACCCACTCGTGCACAAACAAGAGGAGAGCTGTAAAAGGAAGGGATGTAAAAGCATAAACGCCCTAATCGGATTCGGATAAAAAATGTTTTCGTCAGCGAAACGTATGAAAATGAAAGCCCAATGGAAGGGGTGGTTCCATTGGCGCACTTCATGCAATTGGTCAGGCCTTTTCGTGTTGATTCCGAGCGAAAATGTGTCTGTAACGTTTCCCACCCATAAAAAGGCGAGTGATTTGCAACGCTGGCCATCACGGTTTAGACCTCCGTCGACTGGGCATCAAGAGGAGGAGTGAGATGTGGATAAGGGGAGTTGTAACGACCTTCTCATCGTATGACAAGACCATGATGGCGTTTGGCAGAGTTATGGTGAAATGTGGTGCCAGTGTGATAAAGTTAACCTCACTTGGACTTCTGAGGTCCGGCCTCTTTTTGGCACATGTCGACAGCCTGAAGTGTGACCCAACCAGCAGATGACGTCGCAGGGCGCCACTTTCATGAGCATTTTCAGAGCGTCGGCACCTTCCAGTCAGATTTAGAAGTTAAACATTGTTTGGGTGAAAGTGACGGGGTTTCAGAAAAGTGACCATATAATACTGTTGTGCAGTGTGGATGGATACCTACGAAGCTATTCATTACTCATTTTTCAACTGTGAAGTTTAACGCGGTCTCACAGGATAAAGAGAGGCTGTCGACTCTTATCTGCATCGATCCGGCAATGGAAGACGAGTCTGGCAATAAACGCTTCCAATAAAATTCAATGATCAGTAGGGGACACCAGGTCACGTTGAAGCACGGCCCACGTTTCCGCAGAGCACGTTTCTCGGAAACCATTCTTGCTAGAGCGGAGGCTGAGTACTGTCATCTACTGAGGACTCACAATAACTTTGTTCTACTAGCTGAGTAAACGTGCTTTTGTGCAAGGTGAGTAAATTTTGTTACTCAAATGACGAAGCTTTTAGGAAGCATAACTTTTAGAACTGTGAATGGATAAATATACGTTCGTTTAGAGGAGATTATTCTACTTTAAAAGGTAAATTTATATAATCTCAAAGCACGTAGGCTACTATAGTAATTGCGAAACTAATTCAAACATCGCGATGGTGTGCGTTTAGTACACTTATGTTCGAAAACAGTGCGCCCGATATTTTTCAAGTATAGTCTGTTGCACCCAAACCTCTAAGGGCGAACTCAACAGTAAACTCTTAGTTTTCTGTAATTTAACGAAAACTGGACGAGGCAAAATCGAAATTTTTCAGATTTGAAAATAGAATTACGCAAAACACTTCTGTCTGCAAGTTTTTGGTCTCGTATTCCTCGATATGACGATTTAAAAAAAGTCCTTGAATTAATGGACTGAACAACAATTAAGAAGAGACATTGCATTTTGTAAGCTTAATGGAGGTTTTTTAATACAACTGTTTAATATTGTGGGCAGAGGGAGAATTTTTTATTGCAGTTTTATTCCAATTAATTTTAGGTTATTCAGCAACATGTACTGACCAAGATAATACATATTGCAGTGATACAACTGCTATCATTATGTCTCAATCAGGGTGTCCAGCATCAGTGGCGCGTAATGATCAGAGGCTTGAAATCAAAATTTTCCTCTTTCGTGGATTAGAAAAGACGGTCACCATGACTGACTTTCCTACTCCTGATTTGCTTTCTTAATCCTAGGGGCATGCAGCGGGAAATTCTTTAAAGAAGATACGCACAAAAATTATTTTACTGCTTGATCTGATGTGGAATGCTGGATCTAAAAATGGTTCAAATGGCTCTGAGCATTATGGGACTTAACTTCTGAGGTCATCAGTCCCCTAGAACTTAGAACTACTTAAACCTAACTAACCTAAGGACATCACACACATTCATACCCGAGGCAGGATTCGAACCTGCGATCGTAGCAGCAGCGCGGTTCAGGACTGAAGCGCCTAGAACCGCTCGGCCACACCGGACGCCGCTGGATCTAATAACTGAGCCGCTGGATGTAAGCAAGAGAGGAGTTTCTGGAGTACTCAAGTTTACGCCATCCATCCAATAAGTGCCACGACTGATTTTATTCCTGGGACATAAGTGACCTTAACTAATTCGAATCAACAACTGCAAGTAACAGGTGCGCATGTGACCTGTCAGCTGTGAGCATGAAGTGTCAGGTAGTGGACGTGCGACGGCTGTATTTTGCATTCACTATGTCAAATCCGCAATTTAGCGACATCTCTAAATCAATATTTCGAAGAAGAGAGAAGTGTGTGCAAAGTTTGTCCCGCACACCTTGATGCCCGAACAAAAACAAGGATGCGTGGACGTCTACTGCAATTTCATTGAAATGCAAAACTTAGACAATTATTTCTGGAAAAAAGCATGAGGGGTGGCGAGACATGGCGTTATCAGTACGAACCTACCACAAACGTCAAACGGCATAAATTCGGGTGAAAAGTCTTGATGACATAACAGATACTCAACTTGAGAAAAATCCCAAAGAATTACTTGTTTTGTAAATAAAACCGCCTTTTCTTGCTGCAACTGAATTTATTTTTCCCCATTGCGTTTCTCCTTTTTCTTGCTCTAAGGCATCTTCAGTGGGACAGTTTACTGTGATCTGCGTTTCCTCCAATCTGGTCCGAAGGTCGCACTACTACTTTATCTTCGAAACATAATCACAACTTTGTACTGCGAACTTTTTCACACTGTTCACCATGTTTCTCTTTTTTGTGTGGTGTACTGTTATTCTTTTGCCACTAGATATAGCTATTTGTTTGAACACTGTGGTTTTAACAACGTAAATATTGTAACACATAATGAAGTTACAATATTTACGTTGTTAAGAGCACAGTGTTCGAACAAATAGCTATATCGAGTGGCAAAAGAGTGATAGTACACCACACAAAAAAGAAGGAGAAACATGGTGAACAGTGTGAAAAAGTTCGCAATACAAAATTGTGCTTATGTTTCGGAAATACCTGTAAAGTAGTAGTGGGAGCTCCGAACCAGATGGGTTCAAATGGTTAAAATGGCTCTGAGCACTATGGGACTTAACATCTGAGGTCATCAGCCCCCTATCTCTTAAAACTACTTAAACCTAACTAACCTAAGGACATCACACCATCCATGCCCGAGGCTGGATTCGAACCTGCGACCGTAGCGGTCGCGCGGTTCCAGACTGAAGCGCTTAAAACCGCTCGTCCACTCCGGCCGGCTCCAGATGGCAGGAAATGAAGATCACAGCAAACTGTCTCACTTAAGATGCCTTAGAGCACGAAAAAGGAGACACGTGCCAGGGAAAAATAAATTCAGTTGCAGCAAAAAACGACAGTTTTATTTAAAAAGCAGGTATTTCTGCGCTTGCTGCAGAGGATGACCACGCAAACACACTTGTTATCCCAAAGGAGGGCTTTTATAACAGTTTCGCACAATTGTATGAACGTTCTGTTTTATATGTTTATGTGGGGAGGAAACTACGTAGACAACTCCATTGTTAAAACCAAAATATTAACGTTTCTCTATTTTTTGCTAACCCAGTCTCGATAATTATTGGAGTTACGGGGTACGAAAATTGGCGCTGTGCTTAGAAATGGCCGGAAAGCATTTTAAGCATCTATCAGTTCTGAAATAGTGTACTTAACAATAGTTAATAAACTGGATGATTAGTTTTGTTTTAAATATCATAAATTTTTCTAATGTCCGATCAGAAACACCAAAACATATTTGAAAATTCGATTCGTCAGAATACCTTTCTCCCGAATACAATAAAGTTATTTTTAACGGCTATATCATTGAGTCAGCTTTTCGACAAAAGCAAGATCACCTTCGGGAAAACCAATCATCAACCCTTGCTTTTTTCCATATTCCCGTTTTAAAATCTGGATTTGGTCTCTGTCAGTTTCCACTTTCCACTAAAATTTCGGATTCTTAGGGGTTGAGCACTCAGTTCGTTCTTTGAGATGTTAGTCGTATTTTACCAGATTAACTAATTGCAGGAAATGCAATTGACATGCCCAGCAGGTGATGTCAGCATGTCAATAGAAGTCTGAACTCATGCGACGTGACACGACTAACGAAAAATCTAAACGCCTGTATATAGAAGGCAGACATTTCTCCCAACACACAGCCATCTTCTGACGAAGAAATTGCTGCACGTCTTCAAAAGCTGGAGCCGATGCAGTCTGAACATCGAGAACATTTTCTGACAGAATTACGTCAACATTTACACAAAAAATTATCTGCACTAAAAGAATTCCTCACATATTTCTCCGGTCCTTTCATCATCCTAACGTTTCAACGTAAACACAACTTGTGAAAGATTAAAGTCCCTGACGAAAATTATGGCAAAAAATTACAGCGATTTACGTATGTCATTAGAGACATACACGGTAAATGATTACTGCGGGAAGAACAGGATCAGTGCCAATTAATTTTTTATCGAAATATTATCGTTCA
This sequence comes from Schistocerca americana, assembly GCF_021461395.2. NCBI lineage: Eukaryota > Metazoa > Arthropoda > Insecta > Orthoptera > Acrididae > Schistocerca > Schistocerca americana. The sequence continues at coordinate 203,504,154 of NC_060122.1, read as the reverse complement.
GAACATATTTTTTGCATTGTCATTTAACAGTTCATTTTTTTTTTTTTTTTTGTGGCAGTCGAGCTAAAACACAAACGTGACTCGAGTCTCATATTTGATCAGTAGCTACAAGAAACCGAGAGACAAGTTCAGAAATAGATTAGATCTCCAACAGAATTTGAGATACCTACATCAAAGATGAAACTTCATTCAGTCTATCGGTTTTTCCTAAATGTGACATTCCGCACACAGATTATTAGGATTCACTATCTGTAATGAGGAACAGTGATTTAAAATCAATAATATGCACACAGCTGCAGAAATGAGTGCAGATACGACAGACATCTGTAACAAATACATAAATTCTTCGAGGTTGATTTACGAAATCTAACGTCAACTTATGCTAGGGAATGTTTCTGTTTCCTGAAACCAAACGAGATGTTTCACAAGGAAAATTGGTTTCAACTATCTCATCACAGAGCTCCGAAAATGATACCGTCACTTCTGGTTCAAAAGTATAATTTCTTCCGTGAAAAGGATTGGATTTAGCTATTTCTTCTCAGTGGTGCGTACTCGCAACACAAAGACTTCAGTAATTTACTTTTTTCAGGAAGTGTCAGACTATTTGTAAAAAAAGAAAAAAACAATAAAAAACATTGAAAGAGAACTTGTGAATGTTCATTAAGAAATGCATGATGAGTTTGTATTAGCTAATTTTGTTTCTGTTTTTGAAGTTAAACTTGGTACTGTATAGCGGTCAAACTACGAAGAAATGGGTTAAATTTCCTGATTACTGTAACAGATTACGCAACTAATATATTTAGTTTTCTGAGTTACTATAAGAAGGAATATTACTGTTGGTGATAGTGATTTGTTCTGTCCATACTCAGGTGCATCAATGAAAGTTCAGTATTGTCCAGTTATCCGCCATTCTTTCCGTAACTAAGTATGGTAATCCGTTCTTGCTGCTGGATCTTCTTCTTCCGCTGGTCCACTTCCCAGCCATCGTTCCATTTCGAACATCCTTTATTATGTGTCCTCCTCTCACCCATTGCTGGACAGTTTTTTTTTGTTTCTATTGGCTCTGGCTCTGAGCACTGTGGGACTTAACTTCTGAGGTCATCAGTCGCCTAGAACTTAGAACTAATTAAACCTAACTAACCTAAGGACATCACCCACATCCATGCACGAGGCAGGATTCGAACCTGCGACAGTAGCGGTCGCTCGGCTCCAGACTGCAGCGCCTAGAACCGCATGGCCACTCCGGCCGGATATTTCTATTAACTGATACAATATGTGTTTTTTTCTCTCTCATCCCGCGTAACAGAATGTCTTTCCCTGTTTTTTATGTTCATTTCATATCTTCCATTCTTCTCCAAATCTCGAAAGATTGTACACTTTTCTCTTCTCTCCAGCACAGTGTCCACATTTCGGCACCATACAGAGCAACATACAGTACAAACCTCTTTGATAATGGATTCCTTTTTTTATTTAATAGACCACAGACAATACTTTTCCTTCTGTAAAATATTCGGTTCGTAATTCCTATTCATTTTTGGCGCCTTTGTGTAGTCATAGCGTTATATGCTTTTGCCAAATACGAATTAGCCTCTATAGATCAAAATGATAGCAAATTAATGGTTTGGGTTCTAAAGCTTATTACATACAATAAACGCCTTCCTTCGTTAATATAGTAAATGATGCGGTACAAGTCCTTCAAAAACTATAATATTTTTATTATTATAATGTTTCAATGGTTCTGTTTATGCACTGACACAAGATGTAGAAAAGGCAGAACATGTTTTTTTTTTTTAACTATTCGACATTTTTCTGACTGCTTGTAGGTAAGGCCATACTTTATTTGGCACTGTCTCTGACAAGTGTAAGTTCTAATAAGCTTGACTGGGTTGACTGTTTCAGTTCTTTATCTGTTCCAGCTCCATGTCTGGGTCTCTCAACTCCCTGTCCGGTACCATTTACGAAGACTTCGTGCTGCCGCGCGTGTCTGACAAAATATCAGACGAGAAGGTGAACTTCATCATGCAGGGCATAGTGCTGGCAGTGGGCGTCATATGCGTGGCACTCGTGTTCGTCGTCGAGAAGCTTGGAACAGTGCTCGAGGTAAATCTTTCTATATTCCACCAATTACAAACCTAGTTAAAGGCTCTGAGCACTATGGGACTTAACTGCTGAGGTCATCAGTCCCCTAGAACATAGAACTACTTAAACCTAACTAACCTAAGGACATCACACACATCCATGGCCGAGGCAGGATTCGAACCTGCGACCGCAGCGGTCGCGCGGTCCCAAGACTGAAGCGCGTAGAACCGCTCGGCCATTCCGACCGGCTAAACCTACTAAAATTCAGAAACTTTGCATTAGTAAACATATCAATATGTTTGAATAATGGAAGTTGTACTTATTTCTTAAATTCGACCATTATATTTTCAAAATCATAGTGGTAGCAATCTTTGCCGGCTGGTACACAGTATAAAATATCATTGGTAGGACACGAAGCAAAATTTCGCGGGTACAACTAATGGCCATTATTTTCCTTTCTATCACACAATTAGCGTAATAGCTCACTGAGGCAGGTAGGGTTCATCTTAGTTTTGCTTTCTACTAGACACATGCAGTTACAGAACCCGTCACACCAGTAAACATTAAAATTAATTTTTACAAAATGATATAAACTGTTTGACCATAAAGTGTAGGTAGAGGTCTGCGCGGTCGGAAGACTTACAGTTACGTTTATGGATCGGACTGAAGGAAAGCGTGTCTCAGACTAAAACTAAACTCCTCCAGAAAAGACCATGAAGGCCTAACGGTACCGATCGGTCGCCGTGTCATCCTCAGCCCACAGTCGTAACTGGATGCGCATATGGAAGGCATGTGGACAGCGGAAACCCTATACAAGATGGTAGTAATGCTAATTGTTGAGAAGCGGGACACAGTTTACATCCTTGTTAAGTACGCACAGTAACAGACATCGACACATCAGTATGTACTCTTATAATCATAATAGGTAAGAAATGACCTTGAGAAAGCGAAACAGAAATGCTTTTGGAAATCTGATGAGAGTACCTGGGAAAAAGGCGACATTGTTGGGGCGAAAGACTATAATGTAAATACACTCCTGGAAATGGAAAAAAGAACACATTGACACCGGTGTGTCAGACCCACCATACTTGCTCCGGACACTGCGAGAGGGCTGTACAAGCAATGATCACACGCACGGCACAGCGGACACACCAGGAACCGCGGTGTTGGCCGTCGAATGGCGCTAGCTGCGCAGCATTTGTGCACCGCCGCCGTCAGTGTCAGCCAGTTTGCCGTGGCATACGGAGCTCCATCGCAGTCTTTAACACTGGTAGCATGCCGCGACAGCGTGGACGTGAACCGTATGTGCAGTTGACGGACTTTGAGCGAGGGCGTATAGTGGGCATGCGGGAGGCCGGGTGGACGTACTGCCGAATTGCTCAACACCTGGGGCGTGAAGTCTCCACAGTACATCGATGTTGTCGCCAGTGGTCGGCGGAAGGTGCACGTGCCCGTCGACCTGGGACCGGACCGCAGCGACGCACGGATGCACGCCAAGACCGTAGGATCCTACGCAGTGCCGTAGGGGACCGCACCGCCACTTCCCAGCAAATTAGGGACACTGTTGCTCCTGGGGTATCGGCGAGGACCATTCGCAACCGTCTCCATGAAGCTGGGCTACGGTTCCGCACACCGTTAGGCCGTCTTCCGCTCACGCCCCAACATCGTGCAGCCCGCCTCCAGTGGTGTCGCGACAGGCGTGAATGGAGGGACGAATGGAGACGTGTCGTCTTCAGCGATGAGAGTCGCTTCTGCCTTGGTGCCAATGATGGTCGCATGCGTGTTTGGCGCCGTGCAGGTGAGCGCCACAATCAGGACTGCATACGACCGAGGCACACAGGGCCAACACCCGGCATCATGGTGTGGGGAGCGATCTCCTACACTGGCCGTACACCACTGGTGATCGTCGAGGGGACACTGAATAGTGCACGGTACATCCAAACCGTCATCGAACCCATCGTTCCACCATTCCTAGACCGGCAAGGGAACTTGCTGTTCCAACAGGACAATGCACGTCCGCATGTATCCCGTGCCACCCAACGTGCTCTAGAAGGTGTAAGTCAACTACCCTGGCCAGCAAGATCTCCGGATTTGTTCCCCATTGAGCATGTTTGGGACTGGATGAAGCGTCGTCTCACGCGGTCTGCACGTCCAGCACGAACGCTGGTCCAACTGAGGCGCCAGGTGGAAATGGCATGGCAAGCCGTTCCACAGGACTACATCCAGCATCTCTACGATCGTCTCCATGGGAGAATAGCAGCCTGCATTGCTGCGAAAGGTGGATATACACTGTACTAGTGCCGACATTGTGCATGCTCTGTTGCCTGTGTCTATGTGCCTGTGGTTCTGTCAGTGTGATCATGTGATGTATCTGACCCCAGGAATGTGTCAATAAAGTTTCCCCTTCCTGGGACAATGAATTCACGGTGTTCTTATTTCAGTTTCCAGGAGTGTATATAGAACCAGTATTTGAGAAAGATTATATACACTACTGGCCATTAAAATTGCTACACCATGAAGATGACGTGCTACAGACGCGAAATTTAACCGACTGCTGCAGCCATGTTTAAAATCTCGACAGAAAGAAGATGCTGTGATATGCAAATGATTAGATTTTCAGAGCATTCACACAAGGTTGGCGCCGGTGGCGACACCTACAACGTGCTGACATGAGGGAAGTTTCCAATCGATTTCTCATACACAAACAGCAGTTGACCGGTGTTGCCTGGTGAAACGTTGTTGTTATGCCTCGTGTAAGTAGGAGAAATGCGTACCATCACGTTTCCGACTTTGATAAAGGTCGGATTGTAGCCTATCGCCATTGTGGTTTATCGTATGGAGACATTGCTGCTCGCGTTGGCCGAGATCCAATGACTGTTAGCAGAATATGGAGTCGTTGGGTCCAGGAGGGTAATACGGAACGCCGTGCTGGATCCCAACGGTCTCGTATCACTAGCAGTCGAGACGATAGGCATCTTGTCTGCGTAGCAGTAACGGATCGTGCAGCCACGTCTCGACGACGTTTGCCGCATCATGGGCTATCAGCTCGGAGACCATGGCTGCGGTTACCCTTGACGCTGCTTCACAAACAGGAGCGCCTGTGATGGTATACTCTACGACGAACCTGGGTGCACGAATGGCAAAACGTCATTTTTTCGGATGAATCCAGGTTCTGTTTACAGCAGCATGATGGTCGCATCAGTTTTTGGTGACATCGCGGTGAACGCACATTGGAAGCGTGTATTCGTCATCGCCATATTGGCGTACCACCCGGCGTGATGGTATGGGGTTCCATTGGTTACACGTCTCGGTCACCTCTTCTTCGCATTGACGGCACTTTGACCAGTGGACGTTACATTTCATATATGTTACGACCCGGGGCTTTACCCTTCATTCGGCCGGCCGTAGTGGCCGTGCGGTTATAGGCGCAAAATGGAACCGCGAGACCGCTACGGTCGCAGGTTCGAATCCAGCCTCGGGCATGGATGTGTGACATGTCCTTAGGTTAGTTAGGTTTAACTAGTTCTAAGTTCTAGGAGACTAATGACCTCAGAAGTTGAGTCCCATAGTGCTCAGAGCCATTTGAACCCTTTATTCGGTTCCTGCGAAACCCTACATTTCAGCAGGATAATGCACGAGCGCATGTTGCAGGTCCTGTACAGGCCTTTCTGGATACAGAAAATGTTCGACTGCTGCCCTGGTCGGCACATTCTCTAGATCTCTCACCAACTGAAAACGTCTGGTCAATGGTGGCCGACCAACTGGCTCGTCACAATACGTGTCACTACTCTTGATGAACTGTGGTATCATGTTGAAGCTGCACGGGCAGCTGTACCTGTACACGCCATCCAATCTCTGTTTGACTCAATGCCTAGGCGTATCAAGGCTGTTACTACGGCCAGAGGTTGTTGTCCTGGGTACTGATTTCTCAGGATCTATGCACCCAAATTGCGTGAAAATGTATTCACATATCAGTTCTATTATAATATATTTGTCCAACGCATACCCGATTATCATCTGCATTTCTTCTCGGTGTAGCAATTTTAATGGCGCGTAGCGTGGCGTAGAGACAGTCGGTTTTCTCTCGCTCTATACGCAAATGTAATAAAAAAAAATTCTGATATTTTTCTCCTGCGTGTTTTTCGTCTCCTGTGTGACTTTCTTTATCAAAGTGTAGAAACATCTCCAATGAAACTTCCAGAGTTCGAATCTCCGTCCGGCACACAATTTTAATCTCCCAGGTAGTTTCATATCAGAGCACACTCCGCTACACATCCGAGGCTTGAAGTAGTGACCAAACAATGGAATAGATCACCATAGTGCCATTTCACTCACAAACTGGCTTTACGTAGTGCACGGTTCTGTGTCGTGTTTGTTTTTCCAGCAGTGTTAGTAGAACGCTTGCACTGATAGAAGGCGGCAGGAGTTTGTTTACCGATGAAGAGTTGGCCAATATGCATTTCGTACATGGATTCATTAAATGTACTGCAAGTGCGGCACTAAGCCGCTAGGTTAAATTGCAGGGACGGCAAGCACATCACAGTATTTTTGTATCGATTAATTGTTGCATAACACTGGGTTTTTAGTCGTATGTTCTGGTGATTGCATATTATAGTTTATTTGACTATTACTAAGGTATTTTCAAAGAAACAACAGTGTTTTTGGTAATAATCAGAGTGAATCATATCTACAGCATACTCTGTAATGAACCAACGATGGCTGCGGGTACCCTATGACAAAATCATAAGTAGACCCCAACGGCCCCACTTCGTGTCTGTGGAGTTGTGGTTCGCCCTGTAGATCTGCAAAGTCTTATCAGTATATTCTGATTCGAATGTTTCAGCTCCATGTAAGCGGTTCACATGCTGTCTAACCTTACCAGTCACTAATTCATGTGCTGTGTAAAAAGAACTGAAGGCACTTAAGATCCGAATTTCCATAATCTTATCCTATTTTGAAACGAAACTATACGGGTGTAGCGAATTTAACTATCATTTTAAATGACCTTCTCAATGCCAGCCGCTGTTTACTACACCGCTTAAGAGAGGAGTCCATTAGATGGGCAATGGCGAGGTTACTTGTAGTAAATTTACGATTCTAAAAACGTGTGTAATATTAACATACTTTTCGCTGATACTAAATAAAGAAATTCTAATAGTTGGAGGCTTTTGACTGTTACATAGCCATGACTGTCTTATACACTCCTGGAAATTGAAATAAGAACACCGTGAATTCATTGTCCCAGGAAGGGGAAACTTTATTGACACATTCCTGGGGTCAGATACATCACATGATCACACTGACAGAACCACAGGCACATAGACACAGGCAACAGAGCATGCACAATGTCGCCACTAGTACAGTGTATATCCACCTTTCGCAGCAATGCAGGCTGCTATTCTCCCATGGAGACGATCGTAGAGATGTTGGATGTAGTCCTGTGGAACGGCTTGCCATGCCATTTCCACCTGGCGCCTCAGTTGGACTAGCTTTCGTGCTGGACGTGCAGACCGCGTGAGACGACGCTTCATCCAGTCCCAAACATGCTCAATGGGGGACAGATCCGGAGACCGTGCTGGCCAGGGTAGTTGACTTACACCTTCTAGAGCACGTTGGGTGGCACGGGATACATGCGGACGTGCATTGTCCTGTTGGAACAGCAAGTTCCCTTGCCGGTCTAGGAATGGTGGAACGATGGGTTCGATGACGGTTTGGATGTACCGTGCACTATTCAGTGTCCCCTCGACGATCACCAGTGGTGTACGGCCAGTGTAGGAGATCGCTCCCCACACTATGATGCCGGGTGTTGGCCCTGTGTGCCTCGGTCGTATGCAGTCCTGATTGTGGCGCTCACCTGCACGGCGCCAAACACGCATACGATCATCATTGCCACCAAGGCAGAAGCGACTCTCATCGCTGAAGACGACACGTCTCCATTCGTCCCTCCATTCACGCCTGTCGCGACACCACTGGAGGCGGGCTGCACGATGTTGGGGCGTGAGCGGAAGACGGCCTAACGGTGTGCGGGACCGTAGCCCAGCTTCATGGAGACGGTTGCGAATGGTCCTCGCCGATACCCCAGGAGCAACAGTGTCCCTAATTTGCTGGGAAGTGGCGGTGCGGTCTCCTACGGCACTGCGTAGGATCCTACGGTCTTGGCGTGCATCCGTGCGTCGCTGCGGTCCGGTCCCAGGTCGACGGGCACGTGCACCTTCCGCCGACCACTGGCGACAACATCGATGTACTGTGGAGACCTCACGCCCCACGTGTTGAGCAATTCGGCGGTACGTCCACCCGGCCTCCCGCATGCCCACTATACGCCCTCGCTCAAAGTCCGTCAACTGCACATACGGTTCACGTCCACGCTGTCGCGGCATGCTACCAGTGTTAAAGACTGCGATGGAGCTCCGTATGCCACGGCAAACTGTCTGACACTGACGGCGGCGTTGCACAAATGCTGCGCAGCTAGCGCCATTCGACGGCCAACACCGCAGTTCCTGGTGTGTCCGCTGTGCCGTGCGTGTGATCATTGCTTGTACAGCCCTCTCGCAGTGTCCGGAGCAAGTATGGTGGGTCTGACACACCGGTGTCAATGTGTTCTTTTTTCCATTTCCAGGAGTGTAGTTCGTTGGCATTGAAGATGAGAGCCAAACTATTTGAAAGTATGGAGTATCCCATACACATGGGGTGTGTCTGCTACGGGTCGCCAGGTGCGGTTCCACTGATATTTCCGCTGACATCTGCAATTTCCTTTTTACACTGTGAATAATGGGTTAGGTCGGACAAATACTGCTTATTACGTATTTCATGTGGTGCCTCGTGTCAACGGAAACCATGGTATCTTTTCCTCGCTGGGAACGAAGTGATTAATAAAGTGAAGTTTCAAGTGATCATTCTATAGAACGATACTGATGTAATCTCGGGCAGAATTTGATCTGACGACATGTGTTAACAGGGTCAAAAAAGAAGGAAGAGTAAAAACTACTCCAGTGGCGACTGGCAAGGAAGTACGAGTATATTCCTGACACGTCAGTGCTTTTGCTCATTCTTCCCACGGCTCTAATCCATAGTTAGATGTAGCAAATACTACTTGGGCAGCGTTTTCGATGTACAGAGATTCTAAGTTTTTACGGTTTTGCTGAATACCACTTTCGAGTGACAATCGTCCAGCAGCAGTGTTAGCGAAACTGTTAACGCGGCAGACGACATTGTCACTTATTTTTAGGGCTCAGAGAATTCTTATCGTTACTTAGAAAAACTTCTCTTCAGAAAAAGATAATTATAATGGTAAACATGTAAGAACATTCGTGACGAAGTAACGGCATAGAAGACAGATGTTCTTTCCGTGAAATTAAGATTTGTTCACTTGATTACGATTTCTTAATTTTGTCTGTTACACCTAGCCACGAATATGCTCTTAATCTGTCTTTCCCTAGCGTTTATCCGTTATAGTATAGGGTTCCGTTTTTAGGATGTGGCAGATTTTATGTTACTCGTGGTGGGTGTATTCATGGCCGGATGTTCGTCGTAAAGGTACAGTCGTCGAGGTAACTTGAGGGAAAAACTTCGTATGCGCTATCTGCCTAAGAATCGTGTAAAGTTTCTGTGTTTTATCCTATTGTAACTGTACGTGTATTGTATTCACTGTAGGCAAATCCAGTCAATACTCGTAAAATATAAACTTTCATAGCCAGAAATGTCGCAATCAATCAAAAGTTCCAGCCTATTACCCTGTGTCGAATGGAAGCCCAACGTTTCGTTCCCATCTGCGGTGCACATCTTCAAGGGGGATCGTAGCTTCTTCGAGTATTCGATTCACACCCTAGCCTGCCACTGTCTGCGGCAGCAAAATTACGCTTCAGCGTGCTCCTGTGCAGTGACGTCTCATGCTTCGAATACCCTAGCGCAATTGGCCGTTGTCGATTGACATTGTCCGCTCTTCCTGTCACCCCATGTGGAAGACTTCTTCAGCGTCGGGATCCAGATGTCATTCCATTTCGCATACTCCTCCTCCCTGCTGAAACTTCTGGCGTAGCGGCCCGCTAGAAAGCAGTACTGGCAGTCTCCGTGACATGCGTTGAGATTGGGAGTAGCCCATTATGAACGGATCTCTCATCTGACTGGTTTCGTCTGGCGTCGGTGGATGCTGAGTGAATCGGCGTTGGTAGGGCCTCAGTTCGACAGTCTGCCCATTGGCGCAGCACCTTGATTCTCGGGTAACCTCTCCAGTAGGGTGACGGACGAGCTGATGTAATTGCTCCAGCAAATTGGTGTAGGGGATAGGATGAGCGTCATGCCTCATGTAACCGGCTCCGCATTAGTTACTGATTCGATGCCACTTCGTCACTCGTCGGATGGACAGTCAGCATTTATACGCGTCATGGTGAGCTTGTTGATGAGCAGACATCCCAGATGCCGCATATTCCATTTGCCATGATTTTGCCGAAGCAAGCCGAGTTTCAGCAATGGTGTTGCTCACTGACCAAGCATTTGTGCCATTGTAAACAGATGGTCACGGGTCAAAATGCTCCGCTATCTGTTTACACAGGATGCGGCGCGATTATGATGACGAGATGTTGCATAGGGTAGAGACATCTCTGAGGCAGTATTTGGGGATCAGCCCAGCATTTGTCCAAATGGGCTTGGTAAACCATCTAGAAACCACATTCAGGCAAGCTGGTGTACCAGCCCATGGTCGGTAAACCGTCACGAGCGTTCGATACCGGCCTGGTTCAATTCACTGCCTTTCAAGCGAGCGTGTTGCGTGTTGCATTATACAACCACGTCTTGTACCATTAATGTTTATTTTATTATCGCTGTTGTTATTGTTACTCTCGTACTTGAATAGTATTCGTTACAGTTAAATATGTACTATAATCGTTCGAGATGAGCAAATCTGGTGACTCATTGGGTGAACACTTGCTTTGTATCACTGCTGCATGGGGGTAGTAAACAAAACGAAGACACCAGCACATGAAGCGAAATGGTACTTGTATATTTACTAGAAATCACTAAAAATTGGAAAAGATAGTAAAATGCAACGCGTATTATCGTGTTAGTGATAAGAAACTGAAACACGCCACTGTTACGCGAAAATGTCTGGAAAGTCAGTGTGTCGCGCGCTGTATTAGAACTCTTCCTACATGCCTCACTATTGATCAGTCTCTAATGCATCGTTAAGGGCCTGACTTGGTCTTTCTGGCCCGCGCGCGTGGTCTGCAAACTGCCGCATCACAGCAGCCCTCCTCAGAAGCTGCTGGTTTACTAGTTATTCTACACATTTAGCTGCCTTACTTATTACCTATTGTTACGCGGAATATCATTCGAGACTATTACGGGACGTTCCTACCAAATGAGAGTACATAATTCCAGTCAAAATACTTTTCACGTTTACGAGTAAGCGTTAATGCAACACTTGATGGGCTGATCTTGCTTGGTCTGACTACTACATATGAATATTTAAAACTGGTAATGGCAAAGATCAGCAAAAACATTAGAGAATATGCCGCTAACGGCTCGTAGTAAAATCACACGATGTACTTCGCGGACCACTCTTAAGTGCATGGTTAAGGGTAGTTCTCACGAGTATGAGCCCCTAGCTAACACATTAAAATAGAAATCGAAGATGAAGTGTCTGTCAGTATTTCTCCTTACGCAACACGAGTTTATTCCCTTGATCGTTGCGAGTATTACACTGTGGTGGGTGGCAATGTTTGTTGCGTACCTTGTCTCAAATATCACGTTTCTAATTTACTAAGCAGTGAGAACTGTTTTGTTAGTCTTCTGAAGATTTCTGTTTCAGTGCCCTTAACACCTCTCTTACACACCGATCTGTTACGATCCAATCTTATCCATCATGCTGATTGTATAACGACCAGTGGAGTATGACATTCGATTTCCTCAAGAGTCTCCCAACAAATATGTTTTCAATTCTCTGATAGAATTACTGATTTCACACGTGCGTTACGTTTCACTTTACTTCAGTATTATAGACTGTCCAGTCACATTAATGTGCCCACCTGCAAAAATCCAGGATAACCAACTTCTGCAGCGCAGATCGATGCAAGAGGTTCAAAAAGAGAGCGAATGAGATTCTGCAAGATACCAACAGGCCACGTCGATTCCAGTGCTGTGACTGTCTGCCCTAGGTTTCTCGGTTGAGGATCCACGGAGCGAACAGCCCGATGGTCCTACATTCTCGATTGGGGTTAAATAGGGGAGTCTTGTGGGCAGATGAGTACTTTAAACTCATGCTAGTGTTTTTAGAACCACGCACGTACACTCCGAGCTGTGTTACGGGTTGCATTTTTCTGCTGTTAGATGCCGTTGTGCCGAGGAGACCAACTGCATACAGGAATGGACGTGGCCCCCAAGAATAGATACATACTTGTGTTGATCCATTGTGCCTTTCATAACAACGAGATCACACAGCGAATGCCACGAAAACATTCCTCAAACCAAAACTATCTCTCGATTGATGCAGGATGTTTGATTTCAAACGTTTCATGTCGTACATGTGATCGCCCGAAAATGATCTTGTAGGCACCCAGTGAACGTATAATTCCTCTGGTGTCGTGCAAATTCCAGGCTTCGTCGCCGACGAACTGCAGTCAACATGGGTGCATGAACCAGAAGCCTGCTGCAGAGGTCCATATGCACCAGCGTTCACTGAACAGTCGTTGAGGAGACGCCGCTGATAGCTCCTAGGTTCATCTGAGCTGTCAGTCACTCAGCTGTTGCACTTGTACTCGCCCGTGCATATCTCCGCAGCCGCCATTCAGCCTTGTCATCCGTGGCCTGTGGTGCACCACAGTTGACTTGCTTTTGGATAGCGCCCTTCTGCCATGCACGGTATACTTGAACCACGGCGGCACACGAAGACCTTACATACTTAGCCATTACGTAGATGCTACCACCCTTGGCCTGGAAGCCAATGATCGTAGCCTTTTGGAAGTCAGATAAATTGATCCGTTTCCGCAATGTGACAAAGACTGCACTGTTTTCCGCATACCCCTCCCATCGACACACTTTGTATTCCTTCACTGCTAGTCCTGCCACCTGCTTTCTGTGACTGATAAGTGCATGGTGACGTCGAACATAGGCGCTGGTCCCATTAATGTGAGTGGACTGTGGATGCGGGCAGATAAACGATGTGACAGGATTCAAACTTTTTCATCTAGTGTTGTAAGCTGATAGTGTCCATTCGATTCTTTAGTTTGGAACGACTGCCTTGGACTACCGTACACATAAATAGATCCCCAGTCGGAGGTTCGAATCCTCCCTCGGGCATGGGTATGTGTGCCGTCCTTAGCTTACGTTAGTTTAAGCTAGATTTAGTAGTGTGTAAGCTTAGGGACCGATGACCTCAGCAGTTTGGTCCCATAAGACCTTACCACAAATTTACCACATAAATAGAGTTACGGTGGATGGACAAAATAAGTGTTCATCATTTCTTTCCCGTATGTACATTCCTATTGACTGCTGTGCAAATATTCTAATAGTTCTACTGATGAATCACTGACAAAATTAGCGACCTAGTCCAATTCTTTGAAGCACACACAATGCTAGTACAGTTTTAGCTGAAAACTCCTCGAACCGAGTATCAGGGAAGATGCTCTGTTGTATCCATCTTCGTTACCAGTAGGCAGTGTAGCATATTTCGTATCCCTTTGGAAGGGATAGTATTGTGTAACTGTGTATAGGATTTTACAGCGGTAGATACAACAAGCCAGTTCCTGTATTGAGTGTTAGTGTTGTGCTAAGGTTGTTTCTTTAGCAACGCATTTTTTGCGTGATAGTTAACAGTTCTGTAATAGTTATCTATTCCGTGTTACGAAACGTAGTATACAACAAAACGAACAATAGCCATGCCTAATACATCAACAATCGTCCGCCCCCGGTAGCTGAGTATTGCCGCACGGTACCTCAGCGTGTTCAGTCAGAGAGCTGGTAGGCCTCTGTAATATAAAACTGAGTGGAAGGATCAAGAAACGAACTTTAACGGATGTCATGTGACGTCTGCATCGACCAAACACAATGATCAAAAAAAAAAAAAAAAAAGAAAAAAAAGAAAAAAAAATGGTCAGCGCGACAGAATGTCAATCCTAATGGCCCACGTTCGATTCCCGGCTGGGTTGGAGATTTTCTCCGCTCAGGGACTGGGTGTTGTGTTGTCCTAATCATCATCATTTCGTTCCCATCGACGCGCAAATCGCCCAAGTGGCGTCAAATCGAAGGACACGCACACGGCGAACGGTCTTCCCGACGGGAGGACCTAGTCACACGACATTTACATTTTTATTTTACATCAACAACATCCGTCTATCATAAGGCAAGTAAACGTTCCTTACATTAGAGCTCTCAGACGCCACTACAAGCGACAGAAAGTTGTAAATCAAAATGGTAGACTTCACAAGACCTGGAAGTGCTGGCTGCGTCTGTTTTTGAAACAAGTTAGTAACAGTTTCGTACAGGGTTCCTTAAGGAAACACCCAGTGGCCTACAATTTACTTCGGGCACCAGAATTTCTTTCAAACTAGTTGTAGAATGCGTAGTATCAAATCTGCAGGTCGCTCACCAGTCATCGAGAGAGTTTTATTCACAGTCTCCAGGAAATCAACATATTGTGTCTCGCAAGAGCTTGGAGTTCTTCAGTCAACTGTTTGGAGAGCATTACGGAAATGATTACACTTGAAGCCATACAATATGAAATTCCAGAAGTGACGCTAGATATTCCGAATTAAGTGTGGCAAGAAATAGACTTCAGACGGGATGCTTTCTTAGTGGCGAACAGCAGTCATATACAGCCAAAGTGAAAAAAAAAAACGCGTTTGAAGGTCACTTCTGTATCTTTTGCTTTAATAATTCGAAAACAACAGCATCTAGCTAAAACGCATGCCAACAAAACATTTAACAATGTTAAATATCCTTTTATTTCTTCTGTACGACTAATACTTTGTGGGGAAATATGTGAAAACCTTGTATTTATAAGCGTTGGGGGTTGCAGGGGCAGGTTAATCACTCTATATGTTGTATTTGATGCTTTGTGAACAAATCTTGGAAATAAAAACGAACTGTATCATGCACAACAAATGAGGCGTCGACTGAAAATTTAAACTTCTGTACTTGACTTAGAATCTTTTCAAGAGTACTAGAGCATAGTTGTCTGGTGGAATATCACGCAGTAGCGTCTGAGCTGCTGTAAATAATTTCGAGTATCATTTAAACGGGCATTAATGTTTTCTAATCTATTTAATTTCTTACTTTAGGAAAAATAATTTTTCAAAATATTTTACAGTTTTTGTCCAAATATTTAAACATATATACACGGAAAAGGAAACCATTACCGGGTTACAGAATTCCATGAAACGTAAACAGTTTTCGAGAAGTCACGGTAATAGGGGAAAACAGTACTACCGTAGTTCCTGTTCTTACATTTCGTATTGTAGGAAAGATGGTTCTGGAAACTCTTTCCGTAATAGTGACAGAGTGTCACTGTTAATCTGCTACTATTGAACTTCCACACAAGTTACGTTGTTAGAAAACTCATTTTAAAACTACACAAATAAATATATAGCTATTGCAGTAATTCGTCAGCTATAAACGATAAAAATTTCTTACATACGACAGAAAAGTCGCCGCATTGTCTGCAGTAACTTAACAATACATACTACGATATATTTAATCGTTGCACATATATTTTGGATGACCTGTCATAGCTGCCTCACTCTACATACGACGGAAACTAATTTAGCAAAATGATCTGTAAGTACACTAACGGCTGACTCAAGATGAGGACGGCCTGCTGTGAACAGCCGCACTTGATACTATAGACCATTATTTTTGATCCTCTAAGCTCATCTGCTATACAGTCCGGCCCCGGTAACTGAGTGGTCAGCGTGACGGAATGTCAATCCTAAGGTCCCGGGTTCGATTCCTGGCTGGGTCGGAGATTTTCTCCGCTCAGGGACTGGGTGTTGTGTTGTCCTAATCATCATCATCATTTCATCCCCATCGACGCGCAGGTCGCCGAAGTGGCGTCAAATCGAAAGACCTGCACCAGGCGAACGGTCTACCCGACGGGAGGCCTTAGCCACACGACATTTCATCTGCTATATAGCCAGTGTAGAACCAGCTATATAATTTATTATCCACCCAGAATTACAGTAAGCTTCCATGGCCACCAGCCAGTCTACTTGTCCGATACGGGTACTTCACGACTCTACTCTGTGTTGCAGCTGGGCTATAGCATCGCAGGCGTGACTTCCGGTGCACTCCTCGGGGTCTTCACGCTGGGTATGCTGTTCCCCTGGGCCAACGGAAAGGTGAGTCTCTGGCACACATCGTTTAGAACACTCCCTCCTGCTTTCCCCAGTGTAACTACATGCTCCCTGTCGTTGAATCGCAACCTAGTTGCTGCTGCTCTAGATAACATGCCATTCCACAAGGTGATATCTTTATTTACTATTGTAATGGTATCGGACGCAAGGACACAAGTAACGAAAATACTTAGCAGTGTCTACGTTACGAACTTATTCACGTATTTAAATTCGCAATAGTGGTAAGTATAGCATTTTGAAGGAACGTGAAACAATTGCGAATAGCTGCAGTATATTTATTTATTAACCTGTGATTTTTTGTGACTTGCCCATTTAACGCTCGCAAAAGAGACGTGTAATAACGACATTGCTGTTCGGCTATTTAGTATTAAGGCAACTATACGTAATGCGCCAGAAAGTAAACTGCAATAACGGATTTTCTGACCAGTAACAGAAGATGGTTTATGTATAGACCGCACTAGTAGCAAGATTATGAAGTCTTTGAGAGCAAATGATGGTAGCTATGTCTTCCACAAAAAATACTGCAACTTTGATGCACCATGTTCCCAAAATATTTCATAACTTTATATAAGGAACAAATCGAGTTGCAGAATGAAAAACTTATAAAAAATGTCACTTTTAGGAGACGTACAGTAACTCAGATGTTTATTACTGGTCTGGCCTGTCAAGTAACCAACGAATGACTTCCTGCTTATCTGATATAGCAGGATACGTGTTGGGGTAAGTATAATATTGCGCGACTGCTTTTGGATAATCTGTGATCTGAATTAAAACAGTAAACCTATCTCTGATGCAAAACGTTTCTCTTGCAGCGTTTCAACGGGTGCAGTTTGAGCATCACCGAAACGATTCTTACTTTTCTCCTATTTTACTTTGATAAAAATTAGGATTGTTATTTTCGGTTCACAATCCCCACAGCAACATTCTGTTATTTAGTTTGTGTCATATTTTATCATTTCCTTGATAATAAATAAAAGAAAAAGGCTACATTGGTCATGAATTTAAGTTAAACGTCTTGTAAATGTTGTTTTACGTTATTCTGTTTGTCCTCAAGTTAATATTGTCTCGTTTCGGGCAAATTCGATTTCAGGGTTGGCTATACATCTCTGCACATTTAAGAAAAGGCACTTTTACAGTTTTCTACGTACTGTTTGTAAGTTTATTACCTGATAACATCTAAACAATACGAAATCCACAACACAACAAACAGCTCGAACATCCTTGACATAATACTATTGCTGCTTCCAAAATTTTTACGCAAAAGACAAATTAATTACTTTCACTACCATATTTTTGTGATTCTGTATTGTGATTCAGTAGTCTATACTGTTCATGAAGAAATTGGTTAAATATTTATTGTTTTTTAGGAAGCACAGAGACATTAAGCTACTGGCCTACCTTTTGTTGCTATTCCCTTGAAATAATTTTATTTAATTTGTTTATGTATTTAATAATGTGTGTTAGAGCTTGTTTATGGTACATCCGTAGGAATATTTATTTAATTTCAACTCATTTAATGTAAATCCAGTATTTCGAATGTGTTTGAATACGTTTGTGAGTACGCGTCGGCTTTGAGACATGGAGGGGGTATTCCAGCCAATCACAGCGCTCGTGAACGGGGAGACTGGATTGGAAATGGGAAAAGAGCATTGTTTCGAGAGAGGACAAGGGAGTTCGGGAGAGGACACGGGAGAGTCGGGGAACAGTACGGTGCGAGGGACGCACGGTCGCGAGAGAGACTTGGAGTGTGGAGCGGTTTGCGCGTGGTCGCGAGAGATAGAAATACTTCGGAGTGCGAACTTGTGAGATTTCCGTGGTTTCTACAGTGAACACGTAGTATGCGTTTAGAAGTGAACATCTCGCGAGCTATGTTGTCGTTCATAACTAATTACGTGCAGTAGGAATCTGTTGTTTCGCTGTTATTCAACTTATATTTTATGTAATGGCTGGACCATCGACACCAATAAGTGTTTTGGAAAAATATACTGCTTTCTCAAAAGTACTTCTACTATCGTACTCATCATTTAAAGTCGTTAAGATAGTACCTGCAGATTTTACTTAATTTCTATCTTTCATTTATAAATTTATATGTTACATTCATAATTCGGAATTTCCGAGTGATAGAAACCTTCGAACATTTGATTCATGAGTATATTAATATTGCTTACTGGAGACTGAGCAGAATTTGACTTGTAATGCGGCAACTACGCATTCCAGCCCCTAGACAAAGCATTCAATATTTCAACTCTGAGTTTGTGAGTTCGTAGTTGGGGCCACCCCATCACCTCATTTCATATTGTTTGAAAACCTGCAACATTAGGCATTATTATTTTATTTAGAGAGATGACTATGTGCCGTTGTTAAGCTACATAGTAAGAAAGGGGATAGGACAGATGTCTGTAACTACTAACATGTTTCACTACTGATGTTTTTAAAATTTTTTGAGAGGACATATTCTAGTAAAGTATCTTATCTAGTGAGAATGTCACTTACATGCTCATTTACCAAATATTACAAGCACTAAATAATAAAAATAGAGACGGTTGGTATTTTCTGCGCATTATCTAAGGCTTTTGACTGTGTGAATCACAGTATTCTACTAGAGAAATAGATGGTTTGTGGGATTGACGGTAAAGCTAACCAATGGATAACGGTATGTCTAACCAAAAGAACAGAGGAAGATATACTTAGTAGCTGAACTAATGTGTTTAGAGGACATTATTATGTCTGGGGAGAAATCACATATGGGGTTCCCCAAGGCTCAGTCATAGGTGAACTATTGTTCCTCATATATGTTACAATCTTCCATTTAATACAGCAAGCATAGTATCTTTCCTTAGTATTGGAATCAATCCACGCATACACACTGCAACAGAAGAAATGATAAAGAATAACGGTCTCAACCTTAATTTTAAAATTTAATAAATCGGTTGGAAACTTTAAAAATTTTTAGTATCCATGTTGATGAGAAATTAAACTGGAAAAAGTACATTTTGAAACGCCTAAAGAAAATTTAGTTCAGCCACATTTGCACTTAAAGTCACAGCAAATCTTGGAAAGAGACGAATCAGTAAGGTAACATATTTTTAATGTTCAACAGTGTCATATCGAATAATATTTTGGGGTAGCTCACGATGATGAAAGAAAGTATTCATTATCCAGAAACGTTCTGTGAGATTAATATTTGGTACTCACCCACAACGACATAGCAGACATGTGTTTAAGGAGTTAGGGGTTTTGACTACTACTCCACAGTATAGTTATTCCCTCACGACGTTGGTTGTAAATAATTCAATACAGTTCAAAATGAATATGATATACATAGTTACAATACCAGATGAATAAATGACATTTATCATGACACATATCGTTCTCTTAAGCACAAAATGGGATCCACAATGCTGCCACCAAAATTTTGATCACTTAACCAGTGTTACATAACGTAAAATGTAAAATCTGAGAACAATGAAAAACCTTCTCCTCAAAGACCGATTCTGTTCCGTAGAAGTATTTCTATCACTGTAACATGTGTGATCTTATTCACAAAGTAAATTTTGATATAAATACAAAGTGACTCGTTTAACATCGCTAGGATTTATCGTCCAAGTGATCCTTGGAGCACGAAACTAACAGTAGCTACCTTAAATAGTTTAAAATAATCATCAGGAGCTACCTAAGGTAGAACGACCACTTAAAACAAATATTAGCGAATGCTGACACCACAACAAGGTCCACTGTGAGAATCTTAAGGAAATGTAGTTCATCCCCGAAAGAAGTTTTTTTTCCCCTATTCGAACGATTGTTCAGTATTGCACTTTAGCTCGGGATCCTCAGTAGAGTTAAGAGATAGAGGAAATTCAAATACGAGCGATATGTTTGGTCACAGAATGGTTTCGTAGGTGCGAGAGCTCTATGAAAATGCTACCGATAGCTGCAGTGTTCGTAGCTGGAGGACGGAATAATAATTCTCGGTGGCTCTTTACTACTTCTAACTCAACCCTAAGCCACCATTTTTTTCCTACCTTGGGTTCATATTTTCATCTCTTCTTAATTACCACGAATATGCACGAAATTCTCTATAATATATTTTGCGTGTTCAACACTCTGACTTGCCCTTTGACGCTGCCGATGTCCTACGTCTTATGCCACAAAGTTATTTGCTCCTGGGTGTCGTAGCAGACAGCAGATGTCCTACCTAACTGTCACTTTTGGCTGTAGGGGTCTCTCATTGAATTCATCCTCCACTTACTCTTTCTAGTTCCTCAGTTTGCACCTTACCTCTTCTCTTAATTTTTAACAATCTTCTTTCGTTGATTTTCCTTTACCCCACAGTCTATTCCGGCTAATGTGCAATCTACTTTCTGAATTTGACAAATTTTGTTTTATTAACATTTTGCCCCGTCCCTTTTCTCATGTCACTGTCGTCCAAATATATAATGTGATCAAAAGTATATGGACGCCTGGCTGAAAATGACTTACAATTTCGTGTCGCCCTCCATCGGTAAAGCTGGAGTTCAATGTGGTGATGGTTCACACTTAACATCGATGACTGCTTCTACTCTCGCAAGCATACGTTCAATCAGGTGCTGGAAGGTTTCCTGGGGAATGGCAGCCCATTCTTCACGAAGTGGTTCACTGAGGAGAGGTCCGATGTCGGTCGCTGAGGCCTGGCACGAAATCGGCGTTCCAAAATATCTCAACAGTGTTCTATACGATTCAGGTCATGATTCTGCAAAGACCAGTCTAATACAGGGATGTTATTGTCGTGTAACCACTTCGCCAAAGACCTTGCATTATGAACCGGTGCTCGATCGTGTTGAAAGATGCAATCGCCATCCCCGATTTTCTCTTCAACAGTGGGAAGCAAGAAGGTGCTTAAAACATCAATGTGAGCCTGTGCTGTGATAGTGCCACGCAAAACAACAAGGGACGCAAGCCTCATCCATGAAAAACATGACCACATCATAACACCACCGCCTCAGAATTTTACTGTTGACACTACACACGCTAGCAGATGACGTTCACCTTCCATCGTCCCATGTTTACACTCCTTATACCAAGCGAGGCGTCGTGTGGCATTTACCGGAGAGATTTGTGGCTTATGAGCAGCTGCTCGACCATGAAATCCAAGTTTTCTCACCTCCCACCTAACTGTCATAGTACTTGCAGTGGATCCTGATGCAGTTTGGAATTCCTGTGTGATGGTCTGGATAGATGTCTGCCTATTACACATTATGACCCTCTTCAAGTGCCGGCGGTCTCTGTCAGTCAACAGACGAGGTCGGCCTGTACGCTTTTATGCTGTACGTGTCCCTTCGCGTTTCCACTTCACTATCATATCGAAAACAGAGGACCTAGGGATCTTTAGGAGCGTGGAAATCTCGCGTACAGGCGTATGACAACAGTGACACCCAATCACCCGACCCGTGAGTTCGGCGGAGCGCCCCATTCTGCTCTCTCATGATGTCTAATGACTACTGAGGTCGCTGATATAGAGTACCTGACTGCAGGTGGCAGCACAATGCACCTGATATGAAGAACGTATGTTTTGGGTGGTGTCCGGATACTTTTGATCACATAGTGTATCTAAGACAGTTAAGCCGCGTGAACCGTGGAAAAATTGTCTTGTGTTATCGTATTTTAACCGTCTGTGTATCGTATTCCCTAAAGGTAGAACTTTGGGACTAACACGGCGTGTGGCTAAACGAGCGTTGTAAATCGTCTAAAAACCACACTCAAGCTAGCCAGTGCACTATCCCACGGTCAATAATACGCTGTACGGATTCAATGGTCCAGGTGTAGCCCACATCCCTGTCTCGTAAGCTAGCGTGGTGCTTGCTACTATACACCAATAGATCTGTTTTAGAGAATGTACGATAGCACTAAATTTCAGATGCTTTCATTGAAGCCGGCCGGTGTGACCGTGCGGTTAAAGGCGCTTCAATCTGGAACCGCGTGACCGCTGCGGTCGCAGGTTCGAATCCTGCCTCGGGCATGGATGTGTGTGATGTCCTTAGGTTAGTTAGGTTTAATTAGTTCTAAGTTCTAGGCGACTGATGACCTCAGAAGTTAAGTCGCATAGTGCTCAGAGCCATTTGAACCATTTGAACTTTCATTGAATCTCCATTTATGATGCTCCACACATAACTTTTAATCTGGTAGCAGTAGAGCGATTTTATTGAGGAAAGACGTCTTCGCTAGCGTCAGTCTACAGTTGATACCTCCATTCCTTCGGCACCATCTGTACAATGTTCTTCCCTAGACAGGAGAAGTCTTCTGTTTCTACTGCTGCTCTGTTCTTTCCAAGTTTCGTGTTAAACAAGACAAGCTAGCTCTAATTTATTCGTTGGCATGCCTTCATAACCTAGACTAAGAACCTGCACTACCGAGCTTTTGTCTTGACTTGTTACAGCATAATACATTTACATATTTTTATCCATGATCTCTTATTAGCACTCTGTTCCACAGTACCTTGAGGGCCTAACGTGTAGCTGCTGTACGTTGATGTTTTACAGGGTCTTTCAGACTATGTTTAACTTCTGCAATATTCCTGTGTCGACAGAAGAACGCAAACCAGTGGCGCATATATTTTGACGTAAGAAAAACGTTCACTGTCATACACCTACTGAGGTCACGAATTTTTCGTATTAAATATATTCTATAATTATTATAAATGTAGTAATTGGTAATAGCTGACGGAAATGGAAACGAGGTTTTGGCGTCAATGGCCGGGAGGCCCCTTGCGGGGCAGGTGCGGCTGCCTCGGTGCAGGTCTCATTACATTCGACGCCACATTGGGCGACCTGCGCGCCCGATGGGGATGAAATGATGATGAAGACAAGAAAACACAACACCCAGTCCTCAGCGGAGAAAATACCCTACCCAACTGGGAATGGAACCCGGGCCAGTAGGACGGCAATCAGTCACGCTGACCACTCAGCTATCGGGGCGGACATAATAGCTGAAGATACGTTTCAAATAAGTGATTTGCTGGTTATGTTTCACTCCGGTCATTAATACTAGAACACACTAGCCTCATTTATACACTCCTGGAAATGGAAAAAAGAACACATTGACACCGGTGTGTCAGACCCACCATACTTGCTCCGGACACTGCGAGAGGGCTGCACAAGCAATGATCACACGCACGGCACAGCGGACACACCAGGAACCGCGGTGTTGGCCGTCGAATGGCGCTAGCTGCGCAGCATTTGTGCACCGCCGCCGTCAGTGTCAGCCAGTTTGCCGTGGCATACGGAGCTCCATCGCAGTCTTTAACACTGGTAGCATGCTGCGACAGCGTGGACGTGAACCGTATGTGCAGTTGACGGACTTTGAGCGAGGGCGTATAGTGGGCATGCGGGAGGCCGGGTGGACGTACCGCCGAATTGCTCAACACGTGGGGCGTGAGGTCTCCACAGTACATCGATGTTGTCGCCAGTGGTCGGCGGAAGGTGCATGTGCCCGTCGACCTGGGACCGGACCGCAGCGACGCACGGATGCACGCCAAGACCGTAGGATCCTACGCAGTGCCGTAGGGGACCGCACCGCCACTTCCCAGCAAATTAGGGACACTGTTGCTCCTGGGGTATCGGCGAGGACCATTCGCAACCGTCTCCATGAAGCTGGGCTACGGTCCCGCACACCGTTAGGCCGTCTTCCGCTCACGCCCCAACATCGTGCAGCCCGCCTCCAGTGGTGTCGCGACAGGCGTGAATGGAGGGACGAATGGAGACGTGTCGTCTTCAGCGATGAGAGTCGTTTCTGCCTTGGTGCCAATGATGGTCGTATGCGTGTTTGGCGCCGTGCAGGTGAGCGCCACAATCAGGACTGCATACAACCGAGGCACACAGGGCCAACACCCGGCATCATGGTGTGGGGAGCGATCTCCTACACTGGCCGTACACCACTGGCGATCGTCGAGGGGACACTGAATAGTGCACGGTACATCCAAACCGTCATCGAACCCATCGTTCTACCATTCCTAGACCGGCAAGGGAACTTGCTGTTCCAACAGGACAATGCACGTCCGCATGTATCCCGTGCCACCCAACGTGCTCTAGAAGGTGTAAGTCAACTACCCTGGCCAGCAAGATCTCCGGATCTGTCCCCCATTGAGCATGTTTGGGACTGGATGAAGCGTCGTCTCACGCGGTCTGCACGTCCAGCACGAACGCTGGTCCAACTGAGGCGCCAGGTGGAGATGGCATGGCAAGCCGTTCCACAGGACTACATCCAGCATCTCTACGATCGTCTCCATGGGAGAATAGCAGCCTGCATTGCTGCGAAAGGTGGATATACACTGTACTAGTTCCGACATTGTGCATGCTCTGTTGCCTGTGTCTATGTGCCTGTGGTTCGGTCAGTGTGATCATGTGATGTATCTGACCCCAGGAATGTGTCAATAAAGTTTCCCCTTCCTGGGACAATGAATTCACGGTGTTCTTATTTCAATTTCCAGGAGTGTATTTTATAGCTGCCGGTCATGCATTTTGGATAGAAACTCCTTGAGTGGCCATTGCAGTACCCGAGACAACGCACTTTTGCGGATTGTTCTGATACTTGACGTAGTGTTTTCGTTGTCACCAGAAAGAATGCATGTGCTACCATTAGATCCAAAGTTTTATGGCTGTAGTCATTATTCTTCATAACAATTGAGACTAATTATACGAACAGGGCAAACAGCGAAGCGTTTTTCGTAAACCGAACCAAACGTTATTTCTTTTTGTTATGTATAGATTTATACGTCCCTCCAAATATCTGTAACTTGACAGTTCTAGTGGAGTAGGAGAGATTATTGTATCCAAACTTTCACCTCTATGCAGTTCTGTAATAAGAGTTTAACAAATCATTTAATTTTATTTTTAAGAGATGACATTCACTCTCCATTTGTTGCTGTCTTTTTTTTGAATTTACAGAAACCGATCCCGCAAATTACAGTTTTTCCAAATGTGGAAACATGTTTCATGCTACAACATGGTCATGTAGGTAGTTAGGAACAACTATTGAAATTGAAAAGTGTTTCAATCGACAAAATAATGTTAGTACTATGTTAAGCCGTCTACGTGTTACACTGTTACTCTACTACGCACCAAACGTGCCTTTCACATTCTAAGTACGACATGGGTGTACAGGGCGCTATCGCCGGAGGCCTGGCTAGCATGGTGCTGGTGTCGGTGATCCTGGTGGGAGCGCAGAACGCTATGGCCACTGGCACCATAGTCTACCCATGGCTGCCCACCACTACAGACGGCTGTGCGGCCAACGTCACAGCTGGTGTGTTCACCAGCACAACCCCAAGGTAAACATCCCACATTACAGCGTTCAGTGCTGCTATATACTTCGCTTTATAACCAAGTCATAAGATGAGTGGTCTGCACAGAGACTTTTGATACAGTAACATGAATTACGTGTTTTGGTGACTATGGTCTGGTCTCATGTCCTGATGGGAGGAGATATTTAGGTATTGTCTTTCCATTCAGTTTTTCACAACATGAAGGTTTTGGCCTACACCTAGCCGCCAAACAAATGTGAACCCCATTTGTGTTTTGAAGAAAAGTAGGAGACTCGTCTCTTCTTCACTTCATTTAGGTTCCTTGAAGAGATCTGGCCACTATTTCTCTCTATCGAGTAATTCAATTTATTGAGGTTCATTTTAGCAATAATCAGCTGTCCCAGGCGTTCAAAAATAATCGTCGAGTGCTTTGAAAGGTGGTAGTACTGAGGAAAACCAGAAAAATAAGTCCAATATGGATCCGGAGACGCTTATCGAGATAAGCAAGTGTTTATAGGAAGGGTTGCGCGACATTTGGTTGCGGACATTAGTACATTAGCACAGTCATTGCATTGGTGCTCTGACAAATGTGTCGGCAGGGTCTTTTTCACAGCACACTATCTGCCATTAGAAGGTCTGCAGTCAGTTGTGCAGTTCAAGTCGTGTTTCAGTCTACGTTAGTTTTCGGCAGAGGAGCTTCAGTCTGGAACAGCACGACCGCTACGGTCGCAGGTTCGAATCCTGCCTCGGGCGTGGATGTGTGTGATGCCCTTAGGTTGGTTACGTTTAAGTAGTTCTAAGTTCTAGGGGACTGATGAGCTCAGATGTTAAGCCCCATAGTGCTCAAAGCCATTTGAACCATTTTCTACGCTAGTTTTCATTGTATTTGTGTGCTCTATTGTACAGGCCGTCCACCCTTGGCATGTATGATGGTGTTCTACCTTCTTCCAAACGCGGATTCAGTTAAGTGTTTACTGTTAGTGCACTATTTGTACGTACAAATGGTGCAGTAATTTGCATTTTCTCTATCACCGTTTGTTAGAAATGGCACGCCGGATATGATATTCTGCTATGGTTTAGAAAATTGACGTACGTTGTGAGCCCGAGACTCCTACGCTGAAAAAATGTCGACAGTGCAGAGTGCCCTCTGATAAGCTGTTCGGTGGGTTTTTCCAACGTGTGAGGGACACAGGTACCTTTGCACATCGGAAGATTGACACTGAAAGGCCCCACGCAGGCCACACGCCTGCCATAGAGGAGCGCGTGCTACGTCAGTGGAAGAAACCCTTGAGACCCTTGAAGCGATTAGCAGCAGGAGAAGGCGCGTCTCACACTGTTATCTGGGGGATACTTCATAAAAAATTCCTGTACCCTTATCATCTACAGCGCTTTCAGGCCCTATGGCAGCAGGATCATCATGGTAGGCACCCGTTCTGTGGCTGTTGCAGAAGTGTACCGCAGGTCCACTGTTCACATCCAAGACTTGATTTACCGTTGAGGCAGGGTCCACACGAGATGGTGTCGTGAATTTCCATAATCAGCATGTATGGGCCGATGTAAATCCTCTAGCAGTTCGGGAAAGAAGGAATCAACACGTACTTGGCGATATATTAATATAGCGATATGTGCTCCTACAAAGATTAACTGGGGCGCATTATTTGGTCTTCTTCATTAATGTATTGCCTACCTTGTTGTAGGCTGTGCCATTGCAACAACGAATACAAATGTTGTTCACGCATGATGGCACACCAGCACACTTTCGTGCAAGTGTACACGGACATCTCATGCAGACATTTGAGGACCGCTGGGTTGATCAGAGGGGGCCCACACCTTGCCCTGCTCGTTCTCCAGACCTCAGTCACCTAGACATTTGAAATAACTGGTCTACACACGCCAATCAACGATGTACGGACACTACAGTGTCGTGTCTTCAATGGATGCCAGGAGGTACAACAACCGGGTATACTTCAAAGGGAGCGTCATTCCGTACGCCGAAGGGCTGAGGGGTGGACTGTCATGAATGGACGCCACGTTGAACACCTCCTCTAAACACGTGTTTGTCACGGAGGGTATGCCTTTCTGGACCCATGTTTACCGAACTTATTTTTGGCTATGGTTCAAATGGCTCTGAGCACTATGGGACTCAACTGCTGAGGTCATTAGTCCCCTAGAACTTAGAACTAGTTAAACCTAACTAACGTGAGGACATCACAAACATCCATGCCCGAGGCTGGATTCGAACCTGCGACCGTAGCGGTCTTGCGGTTCCAGACTGCAGCGCCTTTAATCGCACGGTCAAACGGCCGGCGAACTTATTTTTCTTGTTTCAATAGGTACTACCACCTATCAAAGTATTCGATGCTTTTTTGAACACTCTGTATGTTTGTGTGTGCGCGCGCTCGCGCATGTGAGTCCAGCATCTCCTCCCAAACTTATGGATCGAATTCAAACAAATTTTTCACCGAAACTGCACGCATCCCGAGTAGCAGCACGGAATAAATTTGAAAGTCCTTCCTGTCCTACAAGTTGAGATATGCACAAAGAACAGTGTGTACGATGCCCTGTGCAACAAGTGTGTTGTGGAAATAATATTGGCCTGGTTTATCAACTTGTTTTTCAGGGGCCACAAATGTGGATGGTCATGGCTGGGGCCGGCCGGAGTGGCCGCGCGGTTAAAGGCGCTTCAGTCTGGAACCGCACGACCGCTACGGTCGCAGGTTCGAATCCTGCCTCGGGCATGGATGTGTGTGATGTCCTTAGGTTAGTTAAGTTTAAGTAGTTCTAAGTTCTAGGGGACTTATGACCACAGCAGTTGAGTCCCATAGTGCTCAGAGCCATTTGAACCATTTTTTCATGGCTGGGGTAGGTTGACATGACCATAGGAGAGGATAAACAGAGAGAGGGGTAGGATGGAATGAATTTGGACAGAGGATGCCGGATCAGTTTGGCACAGAGAGGTGGGGAGCAGGAGATGAACAGCGAAAGGGGAAGGAGGAGGTAGGCAAAAAGATTGGCAGGGCGAAATCGATATGGGGAACAGGAGATGGACAGAGAGGGGGAGGAGCAGATAGATTGAGGTGGAGGAGTAGATAGGCTGAGAGGTAGAGAAGAAGAAAGAGGTGGAATGAGAAGTAGATGAGCAGAAAGGATGGAGATGTAGAGGTGGTTGCTGAGAGGGGTCAGGAGAAGATGGACAGGGAAAAGGGGCAGGGAATGAATCGTGAAAATTAGGGAGGAGTAGATGACAGGGAGCAAGAGGAAATGGACAGATAGGGGGGGGGGGTGTCAGGAGGAGATGGATGGAGAGAAGGTGGCAGAAATATATTGACAGAGAAAGAGGGAAGAAGTGAACAAAATGGGTCGAGGCTGGAGTAGACAGAAAGAAAGAGGAGAGGTGATTGACAGAGAGAGTTGAGAAGGGGATGGACAGAGAGGTAAGGTAGGGGGGGGGGGCAGTGACAGAGGCTACGGAGGAGAGGCTGGACAGAGAGAGGGTGGGAGAAGGAGATTGGCAGTCAGAGATGGGGGTACAGTTCAAAATGGTTCAAATGGCTCTGAGCACTATGGGACTTAACATCTATGGTCATCAGTCCCCTAGAACTTAGAACTACTTAAACCTAACTAACCTATGGACATCACACAACACCCAGTCATCACGAGGCATGGGGGTACAGGAGGATACGTATGCAGTGTATGTGTCTAATGTGAGCAGTTAATTGACTGATCTCTTAAAGGTGCTACAAGTCTACTAAAGAGACTGCGCTCACTGTCCCCGTGAATACTCAGAAACATATCCTTTTTCATGTGCTGTTATTTTCTTACGTCTACTTTTCCCATTGACAGCTATAAAGAGGTAGTACTGAAGTGAGATTATTAGGTATAACTGTGCAGGATGCTGTACAGGATCCTTACCACACAGGATTGATTTAGGATATCGAAAACGTTCGAAGAAGGCCAGCCTAGTGCCTAATGAGAGAGATCATGAATGTGTTAGCGAGTTAGGGTGGCAACCATTGAAAAAACGGCGTTTATCGTTGTGGCAAGAGGTTTTTTGGTCACCAAATTACTCCTCCAAATGCTCAGACATTTCGTTGACTCCCATCTACATAGGGAGAACAGACGATCGTAATATAATAAGTAAAATCAGAATTCAAGATATTCAATAGATAGTCTGAATGAGGTCAACCCTCTGTCAAACACTTGCGGAGAAGTCATGGAGATGTAAGCGAGATATACATTTGTGCAGAGGCTTCGAACTGCACCCCGTAGGACGCGGTGGCTGCTCACAAAGGACCTCTGCCCGTACTGCCATTGTCCCCTCCCCCACCGCGCCGTCAGCGCAGTTGGGGGCCAACTTAGTTGTGCATATTCCCGTATTGCCCCACGATATCCTCCCGTAACTGCGCCGCTGACAGCCACACACCTGTTGCAGGCCAGAGGCGGCGCCGGCGGAGGCGCCGCTGCTGTTCCAGATCTCGTACATGTACTACACGCTGTTGGGCGCGATCGCCGCCATCGCGGTGGGTCTGGCGGTCAGCTTCTGCACGGGCGCGCGCCGCCCCTCAGACGTGGACCCGGCGCTGCTGTCGCCGCCCGTGCGCTTCCTCTGCCGGCCGCCCCGGCACTACACCGGCGGCGACGCCGCGGCGGCTGTGGAGCTGCTGGCGCCGCCCACCGCCCCCGCAGCAGGCAAAAAGCACAGCGGCGGCCGCCGCGGCTCCGGCGCCGGCTGACCCTGTGGGCCGGAGTTCCTGCCCGCGCTGCGGCAGCCACTTTCACGAAACGTGCTCTGCGGAGCCGTACCGTACCTGAACCACGGACTGCACTCCACCGATGAGCCTTAAACTAAATTCCGTATTTGGAATGTCTTTGAAATGTATTATGTACTTACTGAACGGTACAGACTAAATACTCAGAAATAAATCCTTTTTCATGTGCTGTTATTGTCTTACGTTTCCAGTTTCCTTTGAGAGCTATAAGGTGGTAGTGCTGAAGTGAGTTTACTAGGAATAACTCTACAGGATGCTGCATAACAATTCATCTGATTTTACAATACTGCAACTTCTACATCAGTGAAGATAGAAACATGAGATCAGTAGAATCTTGCCACATGTGAGACGTCAGGCACTCACTCAAAATTAACCTGGCATTCATTAGGACAGGGGTATTGTAAATCACACGCAATGTAGGGTACAACGTTTAGAAATTACACTGAGATGACAACAGTGATGGGACTCCTCTTAATACCCCGTCGGACATCCTTTTGCCCGGTGGTGTAACTACTCGACCTGGCATGGACACAAGTTCTCCTCAGAAACACAGAGGCTTGCTGCCTCTTTTGCCGTCCATAGCTGCGAAAGTTTTGCCGGTTTTGGTTTTTGTGCAGAAACTGACCTCTCGATTATGCACCAAGTGTGTTCGATGTGATTCATGTCGGGAGATGCGGGTGGCCAAATCATTCGCTCAGATTGTCCGGCATGTTTTTCAACCTAATTCTGGACAATTCTGGTTCAGTGACAAGGCGCACTGTCATCCATAAAAATTCCATCGTTGTTTGGGAGCAAGTAGCCGAACACAACCATTTCCGTCAATAATCGGTTCAGCTGGACTAGAGGACCCAGTAAATTCCACTTAAAAACAATACTCACCATTATTGAGCCACGACCAGCTTGCACAGCGCTTTGTTGACAACTTGTGTCCAGGGCTTTGTGGCTAGAACGCAACCGACAGCTTTTGTCAACTGAAATCAGAAGTCATCAGACCAGGCCACGATTTTCCAGTTATGTTGCGTCCAACCGATATGTTCACGAGCCCAGGAGAAGCATTGCAGGCGATATGGCGCAAAGGCACTCGCGTCTGCCGTCTGCTGCCACAGCCCATTAACGTCAAATTTCGCCGCACAGTTCTAACGGACACTTCGTCGACATCCTACATCGATTTCTGTGGTTATTTCATGCAGTGTCGCTAGTCTATTATCTCTGGCAGCTCTACGCAAATGACGCTGCTCCCGGTCGTTAAGTGAAGGCTGTCGGACACTGCATTGTCCGTAGTGAGAAGTCATGCCTGAAATTTGGTATTCTCTGCACACTCTTGAGACTGTCATTGCAGACGTATTAAATTCCGCAATGATTTGGAAATGGAACGTCGCATTCATATAGCACCAACTACCATTCCGCGTTCAGAGTCTATTGATTCTTGTCGTACGGCCATAATAAAGTCGGAAACATTTCCGCGTGAATCATCTAAGTTGAAATGACAGCTCCACTAATACACTGCCCGTTTGTACCTTGTGTACGTTATACTACCGCCATGTGTATATGTGCATATATCTTTTTCATGACATCTGATCCACAGCGTTGCTGCCTCTGGATAATAATGGGGTCCCAGGTTCGATTCCCTGTCGGGTTGGGGATTTTATCTGCCCGGGGACTGGGTGTTTGTGTTGTCCTCATCGTTTCATCATCATCAATCGTGACAGTGGCTAGATTGGACTGTGCAAAAAAGTGGACTGTGTGGGAAAAAAAACCTGGGACTTTGTACAGGCGCTGATGACCGCGCAGCTGAGCGCCCCACAAACCAAACATCATCATCATAATCATCATCACCATGACGTCTGTCTCCTCTGTGTAGAATACAACATTTATAAAGTAATATGACATGAACACTGCAAGAGGAATGCGAAAAAAAACGTACGTAACAGAGACGAAGAAAAGAAATTGGTGCGATTCACTGAGAAATTAAAAGTGTCATTGGGAACAAAGTGGAGCATTTGCCTCAGCGTTTAACAGAGGGAAACTGACAAACTATTTTTGGGTTGGAGTAATGGTGCTGACAGAAGACTTACGCATCGAAACTAAAACTTTGCAGAATTTACCTTTGCACCAGTTGTAAATTGCTAGTTGCTATCAGTGCCGTAGGAGTCGAATTGGTTTTCTTAACTCTCTGGCTCGTCTGTTGTGCGATGGGCGTCGTGTCGAGATGGTGAGAAGAGAACGACAAAGAAGTTTTACCCTCTCCTTTTCAACAAGCATAGTTCAACTGTGTGTCGTGATTTGTATAGGGAGTACAACAGTGTATCTCCTATGACTCAAAGCTTTCGACCATGTTTCTAAAGATTCATTTGTTACCGCCATATTCCCACTTAAAATTTATGGTGTATTCATTTTTGAAGAAATGACAGTAGCAGCAATAACGTACTGGACATATTAAACATCTGTCTTCTCTCTCTCTTTTCTATTTTTTAAGTCTTTCATCAATTCCCCGCAGTGAAGATTTAGAGCCGCCACTAATAGAAAAGCGTCCTCTTGCTAGTGATGCAATGATCCGACACTTCACGTGTTCCTTGCAAAAATCTTTGAATCGATGTGCACTTGAAGTAGGCTCGTAGGACAGATGTAGTGTGAAGTAAGGTCGGAATGTGGAAACTGTCCATTCCAAGAATACTGTAAGGTATCACCGTTGAACAGTATCGATGACTTCTCACTGCGAATATGTAGAGGAAATACAATAGAACGAGCATTTTGCAGGCTAAGTTTTTGCCTCGAGGGAGTGCTAACAAACGCCTTCCCAACTGGCCTTGAAGGCCCAATGGTACCGACCGGCCGCCGTGTCATCCTGTCACTGGACGTCACCGGATGCGGATACGGAGGGGCATGTGGTCAGCACACCGCTCTCCCGGTCGTTGTCAGCTTTTGTGACTGGTGTCGCCGCTTCTCAATGAAATAGCTCCAAAATTGGCTTCACAAGGCTGAGTGCACACCGCTTGCCAACAGTACTCGACAGACCTGGACGGTGACCCATCCAAGTTCTATTGAAGCCCGACACCGCTTAACTTCGGTGATCTGACAGGAACCGGTGTTACAACTTAGGCAAGGCCGTTGGCTTGTGGGAGTGCAGTCTAAACTAAATAGTACCGGAAAATGATCGTAATTGTTTTTAATGCTCGTCTGTAAATACATGTGTCACTTGATCAGGAACGTGTCTGTGGTCTCCTATGCGGTTTCATTTGTTTACTTACAAGTTGGTGCCAAGCCTCATTAATTAGAGGTGCCAACGAATATTATACAAACTAAGACAATAAACGCTTTCTTATCAAATACTTTTTGAAAAGAATGTTCGTGACCTTAGTCCTTCTCTGCCTCGTATCCCTGAATATTGCCGAGATAGTGTTAGTGCGTTCCTCAACTATACATGTAGTCCTACCGAAGGTGCAACCTCAACGAAGGGGCATCTGTGGAGAGGCCAGATTAACTTGTGTTTCCTGAAGAAGGGCAACATGCAGCCAACATGGTGTTGCTATGTTGGTACTGCCAATGGCTGAAAGCAAGAGGAAACTGCAATAGTTATTTTTCTCAGGGCGCGCAGCTCCACCATATGGTGAAACGACGATGGCAACATCTTAGGTAAGGTATTACAGAAGTAAAATAGTCCACCATTCGGGTCTCTGGGAGTAGACTACTCTGGATGATGTCCTCATTAGGTAAATCGAAATCGACGTGTTGCGGATCGGAACAAGGAAAATTAAGCCCCTTAATCAGTAGAGAAATGAACACGTTGTAGTTGGATAGAGGGGAAATTACAGTAGTGCGATGTAGGAGAAATAGCACGTCTGATCAGCTGAGTAGAGAGTTATACATACAAATTCAAGTAGGGGTAATGCAGGAGTAGCGAGAGCAATGCGTAAGAAAGTAGGTATGCGGGTGAGATAAAATAAAGAGCATAGTTAAAACATTACCTTAGGCAAGACGGATACAAAACGGCCACCCACCACAGTAGGACAGTAGTACACTTCGCAGTATTTGGACTAACTAGCATTGAAGTTAGCTAATCCGGATGTTGCACTCCTAAGTTCGTGCGGCCCTCCAGCTACAAATAGTGTCAATTGTGCTCATGACGTAGATGACAGCGTACGAGACAGCTCAGCCTTTGGCTCGGGTTAGATATTTACTACTGTCCCATGTCCACTTTTGCATCGCTCTGTTGTTCTGTTTTAGGAAACCAACCGAAAAACACGTTTGGCAATACTGGCTGTGGCCGGTAGCTAGAATCTTCGCCTGAAACGGCCTGATTGGCTAACGTCAATGCTAACTTGGAATCGGCGCAACGTACCGAATATTTTTCCTCACAATTATTTCTCAGCGCATCCTGCACTGCAACACCATTACGAGCTTTTCACACTGTTTCTATACACCCTATATACTCACTAGCGCGTATATGATGAAAATACAGAAAGAATGTGAGGTCAGATAAAATAAACTATTCAGAAGGACAACGGAGACGAATGTTTAATGTGAGGGATTAGAATTCTACGGATGGAAGAACAGAAAAGGGAAAAAATTGTGTGAAAACATGAAATCAGGCACAGCAATGAAGAGGAAAGATGCCTGGTAGAATTTTGCACATAGCATAACTCAGTCACTTCTAGAGCCATGAAGGGACGCTGTATACGCGGAAGAGGCCTGGAAACACCGACTTGTTTTAAATACATTGCATAATAGTAAGACAGAGTTTTTGAAATAAGATTTTAAACTGCAAAACATTCCCAGTGGCAGACGTTGATTCTGATTTCTTGTTTGTGAACTACCGATTAAAACTGAAATAATGAATTTGGAGGTGCTGAATCTCACTCGGTAAAATTAGCAATTTATCGCACAACTTGAGTTACCGACTAAGTAAACGTTTGACAGTACAATATCCAGAGGTATTGACTGATCGTTAGTTTGGTACTAGAAGGAACTGTGGAGGGTAATAATTACACAGGGACACGAAAAAATACATTACACTGATTCAAGAGAATGTTGGCAGCAGTACTGAGGCAGATAAAGAGACTTGTAGTGGTTGGAACAGCCTGCCTCGGGCTTGGATGTGTGTGATGTCCTTAGGTTAGTTAGATTTAAGTATTTATACGTAGTAGGGGGCTGATGACCTCAGATATTAAGTCCCATAGTGCTCAGAGCCTTTTGAACCATTTCAGTATTCGGACTTAAGATCTGGGTTCAAATGGCGTTGAATGTCTTCAACCTGTTCAGTTCAATGTATGATAAGCAAGCACACACAATTGTCTCTGTTGTTGTCATAAAATATATGTGAGGTACATACAGTTAATTTTTGTAATGGAGGAGTCTACAACTTATTACTGTTGTTCCAGTTGTGTAATTAATTGCTGCTTTATTTTAACATGTGCTTAGATACATATGATGTCTATTGACATCATAGTTAAGTATTGTAAAGAACCACTTCTTATTTTTGAACTTTTTCTCCTTTGGTGCAGCAGACTCGATGATGGTCCGAGCCTAGACTGAAATCGATCGTCTTTAATTTAAAAAATGCTGTTACAGCTGTGTATTTCTGTATTCAGTTTTTAACCTGCATTAAAGCTGTACAACAACACCTACTCCAAATGTTTCTACTAACGATTACTTTCACCTCTAAGTTTTTGAATATGCTAGCCAGAATTTCGGTGACCGGAAGATACCAGGTAACAGAAAACTAATTTTAAAAAATCACAAACTTATATTTCAATTCTTAATTTAACAAACTTCAATCGTAATAGTAAAAATTGTTATCTTTCATCAAACTCACGTATAACCATACTGACTAAGTTCTCTAGAAAACGTGAACTCTATAAGCACTACAGGTACACGTTAATTTAAATTCTCGCACAAATTTGAACTTAAAAATTGTACTTTCACCATAGCGGATCGGTTACAAGTTTAGTCTTCAACTACTCTCATGGGCGTAAATGTTCAAATGATTAGATACAGTTCACTAAAACAACTACAACAAGGAAAATCTTATACTCTATAGTCAGTTGAAAACGATATAATTATCTAAGCAGAACATTGATTTCATTGTAATATATCTGCTGCAATCAGTATGTGACTAACTGTAAGCCTTTTAAACCCAATAACTTAAAACATTTAACCGTTAAAACTATTATAATTCTGTAGAAGGAATATGAAATGTGAATCTGAAATACAGTGTATATATTAAATCCTAATTGCTTATTACCACTTGCAACAGAAATCATGATTATGTTACTGATGACAAGGAAAAAAAGAAAAAAAAAACATTAAAAAAACATAAGACAATTGTATCTTGTAGAATCCGGTTCACCTAAGAAATTAATTGTTAGTTATACGGTTAATGCAACGGTGCATTTAACGCATGTGATACTCAACTTTCTGAGTGCATCCGAGTCAGTTTTCCAACAGGCTTAAATTAGTTCCAAACTCTGGCCAAGTCATCAACGGCCAGTGTACTGCATATTGCAACTTCCCTCAAATCGCTGCATAGAGAGCCGGATACACCCTGCGCCGACTGGAACTCGATTCCCTCCGCTAGACTTCAGTCGCATTACGTAAATCGTCAAATAATCTGCAGTTACAACAGATTAATGCTCTGAGAGTAGAGGTCTACAGAAGTTGACCATCACATCTCACAGGTTTGGACCGACACAAGTCAAAATCGTCACTGCGCAACTCTCAGACATGACATTTTAACACACCACCATTAAGCAGACGTTGACACTCAGAATATCAGTCTTAAGTCACTGACTGCCGGCGGAGACTGCGAAGAGCCGCGTAGCCGGCGGCGGCACGGAATCATGACGTCTTCGCTGCGCTACCGCCACGGCTTCTAGGCGGGCACTGTAGCGCCTGTTGGGCCAGTGATGTGCAGAGAGGATCGCAATCGATCTATCACCCTCGGAACAGTACCAAACTGGCCTACTTTTTTGCTACTAACTATAATACACACATCAAAAAAAGTTTAGCGTCAGCCCGGTTTCAGAACTCCCGAGGACAGACGTTGACCGTCGATATTGTGTCCATTTGACTGTTCAGAGACGTTACTAAACCCGCCCAAAGATGTAAACAACCATGCATGAGCAGCGCCTATTAACGGAGGGGGTTCGACAGCCGATCAGTTCCAGTCATTCCACCAGGAAGGAGGTACAAGGCTCGTGTTGTCTGTAGTTCAATCATGTCTAGACGGTCAATACCGCGGTTCAATCGCGTCGGCATTGTTACTTTGTGTCAGGAAGGTTTCCCAATAAGGGAAGTGTCCAGGCGTCTCGGAGTGAACCAAAGCGATGTTGTTCGGACATGGAGGAGATACAGAGAGACAGGAGGTGTCGATGACATGCCTCAGGCCGCCCAAGGGCAACTACTGCAGTGGATGACCGCTACGTACGGATTATTGCTAGGAGGAACCCTGACAGCAACGCCACCATTTTGAATAATGCTTTTCGTTCAACAACAGGACGTCGTGCTACGACTCAAACTGTGCGAAATACGCTGCATAATGAGTAACTTCACTCCCGACGTCCATAGCGAGGTCCATCTTTGCAACCACGACACCACGCAGCGAGGTACAGATGGGCTCAACAATATGCCGAATGGACCGCTCAGGATTGGCATCACCTTCTCTTCACCGATGAGTGTCGCAAATGCTTCAACCAGAACACCGTCGGAGACGTGTTTGGAGGCAACCCTGCAGGCTGAACGCCTTAGACACACTGTCAGCGAGTGCAGCAAGGTGGAGGTTCCCAGCTGTTTTGGGGTGGCATTATGTGGGGCTGACGTACGCCGCTGGTGGTCATGGAAGGCACCGTAAAGGGCTGTACGATACGTGAATGCCATCCTCCGACCGATAGTGCAACCATATCGGCAGCGTATTGGCGAGGCATTCGTCTTCATGGACGCCAATTCGCGCCCACATCGCGCACATCTTGTGAATGACTTCCTTCAGGATAACGACATCGCTCGACTAGAGTGGCTAGAATGTTCTGCAGACATGAACCCTATCGAACAAGCCTGGAATAGATCGAAAAGGGCTGTTTATGGACGACGTGACAAACCAACTACTCTGAGTGATCTACGCCGAATCGCCGTTGCGGAGTGGGACAATGTGGACCAACAGTGCCATGATGAACTTGTGAACGGTATGCCACGACAAATACAGGCATGCATCAAAAAATGGTTCAAATGGCTCTGAGCACTATGGGACTCAACTGCTGTGGTCATAAGTCCCCTAGAACTTAGAACTACTTAAACCTAACTAACCTAAGGACATCACACACATCCATGCCCGAGGCAGGATTCGAACCAGCGATCGTAGCGGTCGTGCGGTTCCAGACTGTAGCGCCTTTAACCGCTCGGTCACTCCGGCCGGCCAGGCATGCATCAATGCAAGAGGACGTGCTACTGAGTTTTAGAGGTACCGATGTGTACAGCAGTCTAGACCACCACCTCTGAAGGTCTTGCTGTATGTTGGTACATCATGTAATGTGTGGTTTTCATGAGCAATAAAATGGGTGGAAAAGATGTTTATGTTGATCTCAATTCCGATTTTCTGTACAGGTTCCGGAACCGAGATGATGCAAAACTTTTCTTGATGTGTGTATAAAAGGTCTAAACCTGTATACTATGCTCGACTGTACAGAAACTTTCAAATGAGATGCTGTGTCCGTGCAATGAAAAATGAAGTCAGGTTTGCCCTTCATTTAGGCGGAGAAGGCGTTTTCGTAACTAATGTACGTCGTCGCCATCAGCACCGCTTCTATTGTTTCACCGCGTGCTTTACGAGCACTTTTCAGTTTCGGTAAACAGAAACTAGCTGGTACGTTTAAAGAATCCCGCACATAAGCAAGCCAGGGGACCATAAATTACTGATACCGAGATAGCATTAGGCCGTTATCTCACGTTTCGTTTACTGTGCCTGTAAGCCGACGACGGTTGAAAGCTTATTTTCAGACCATTGTTACTTCTGCTATTCAACGTTCTCTTACCACCGAAAGTGGAAATATTCTGAAATACTGGGAGTCTAGCAGTCTAGTTTCGTCCTTTCAGATTTTACAGTTGACAGGGTGTTGCACCTTTAATGCCTTCTAGTTCCAAAATTCCGCGAAATGCGCTGTACCGCGAAGCCTTCCCGAAAAGTAGGATATGTTTCGCAGTTCTAGAACGTCGGAAACAAAAGAAAAACTATACTAGTATGCAGCATTACATAAAAATATAGAAAAACAATTTGAAAACTGTGATGGAATTTTGTAGCTTGATGCTGTTCTCTAATACGACTGTATAATTATGCTCATCGGATTTCTGTATTTGACCTTTTTTGCTTCTACAGTGCGCCGTTAGTTTATAAGTACCGAATATCTTAAAGAAAGTAAGGGATATTGTAAAATAAACAAACGTAGAAGGCAAGTTGTAATGTCTGTAACAGCATTTAAATCTATCATTTACCAGCTCCGTTACTGCAAGCAGCATACGAGTCTTAAGCAACGGAAAACAGTAAATTTTACAATTGGCGACTGAAGGAAAGACATAAAGATCTAGTGTCACTTTTGGAATATTTGTATAACGTCAGAAATGTATATACCTTACAGATGAGTTGGCAAGAGATAAATACGCACCTCAGCAACGACTGGGGCTTTATTGTGTACTTTAACATGGCGCTACTTTCAGATTTCCTCAAGCTATCAGGGAGAAGTTCACCGCCATAATTACGAACCTCTTTGAATCTCTCTTCGATTCTACCGTCTCCTATGGTAAACGAAAGGCGTCGCAATGAGGTACACTGTGATACGTCTGCTGACTTATTCTGGAAGGCTTTTGAAGAGAAAGGTCTGGAAAAAGGTGCACTGAATCCCGTATGCGTCAGTTAAGTTCACTTTTGTTTCGTGGCCACCCAGGTAGGTATAACACCGTTCAGTAGTTTCTGCAACATCTGAACTCTCTTGCAT
Organism: Schistocerca americana; assembly: GCF_021461395.2. Lineage (NCBI taxonomy): Eukaryota > Metazoa > Arthropoda > Insecta > Orthoptera > Acrididae > Schistocerca > Schistocerca americana. The sequence continues at coordinate 203,463,716 of NC_060122.1, read as the reverse complement.
CCTAGCATGAAATTTACCAGGCAGAAGGAGAGAACGGCTCACTCTTTTTTGGACGTTCAGCCCAAACACAAAGAGCACGTTCGTATGGGACACGTATGTACAGGAAATTCAGCCTCACTGATTTATGTCTGCATACTTCTGGCTGCCATAATTCCTCACAGGCTGACGGTTTGCTATGTACACTGTCCTATAAGGCCCGAGCAGTATTTGACGAAGAAATTGCAACAGAGCTCTTACCTCGTGGACATATTCAAAAAGAACGGATACGAGAAGAGACAAATCGGATACACCTTTAGGCGGAAGGTAAAGGCCCGGTAAACGTAACTCGATGAGGAGAGGAAGACAATGGTGTACCTGCTACACGGCGGAAAAGTAAAGAGTAAATGGTAGAACCTGGCCCTGGCTTAACACTGAATGCGTTTTCGTCTGCATCCTACAACATGAGCTTATAAATAAATATGTCAGCCAATTCTGAAAATTTGACTGAAGGGTGATGCACTCGACTTTCTACCAAGCCAATGCTGATCGACTACAATGATTGTTTCTGGCTGCAAGCTTTGCGCTCTCGATCCGAATATTATGTATTAGGTACGAAGGGCATTTAGTAAATGATGGAACATTTCTTTTCGGAAAGTAGGTTGGTTTTATTCAGGATTCCAATATACCTTACGATTCCCCACTCTTCTGGCTTCATAATCCCATTTTTCAGTAGAGTCAATGCGACGCTTTATGCTATCTTACTAGGAGAGCCAGTATGTCCACATGGTACCATTACCACTCTAATAATCGACGTCGGAGCCAACGTCTTACTGCGTCAATAACCTCTCCAGGATCCACATACTGTTTCTGGCGCAGTGCATCCTTCATTGGGCCTGACAAGTGGAAATCAGAAGGTGCGAGATATGGGCTGTTGAGTGGGTGAGGAAGAATAGTCCAGTGAAGTTTTGTAAGCTCCTCTCGGTTGCACAGATTTGGATGAGGCTTTGCGTTGTCCGGGAGAAGGAGAAGGACTGTTGCAGCATTATGATGACGAACACGCTGAAGTCGTTTCTTCTATTTCCTGAGGGTAGCACAATTCGCTTCCGAGCTGATCGTTGCACCACGACGGATGACATCAAACAAAATAGCCCACTCATTGTCTCAGAAGACCGTCACCATAACTTTACCGGTTGAAGGTGCGACTTTGAACTTTTTCTTCGGACGACTGGTGGTGTGACACCACTCCATGGGTTGTCGCTTTGTTTTCAGTTCGATGTGATCAACCCATGTTTCATCGCCTGTGACGACGTTCATCAAAATATTGTCACGGTCAGCCTCGTAACACGCAAGCAATTCCGCATAGATGATCCTTCGTTACTCTTTATGGACATCCACTAAGCAGCGAGAAACCCAGTGGCCACGCGGCTTTGACACGAGTGTGGCAGCCCTAGCATCAGAGACGTCCAAATGCGCTGCGAGGTGTTGGATTGTGATCCGTCAAGCACCTCGAAGGAGACAGTCTACACGTTTCAACATTGCAGGAGTCACAGTTGTGTGAAGCCGGTTGGCACATGGTAAATCGAACAGATCTGAGCGACCGTGTTGAGACGATGACAGACGCCTGACCCAAAGACTCACCAAGGTTTTGTTCACTGCCAGGTCCCCATAAAGCTCCTTAAGGCACAGCAGTCGTATAATGACTACTGATTAAATTCTCTGTCAGCCTTTCATAGTTACTAACACCGCACCTAATTTAACTACTGAATACCCACAACAGACTCAACAGCACTATTTTTTCATTAAAAGAGTATTTGTATTTTATGATCACTGCATAACATCAACAAAAACGATTTCTTTAATAAATTCCATGAAAGGAACGAAGATACAAGTGGTACTACGTATCATTGTCATATCATACAACATCATCTATAATTAATTAATCTTATATTTTTTATTACTTATTTACTTTTTTTTAAATATATATCTTGTTCTTTTACACTATACATTGAAAGTAAAAATGTATTTTAGCAGTATATGCCATAACAACTATTTTCTTAAAATTTCCTAGTTGAAATTACAATCTACCCACTATATCAATTATTACAACCCGTTCTACGTAAATATCTCGTTATTGATTATTACATTACGTAACATCTAACATTCTTTTATGGCCATCACATGTGTGTTACAATAGATATGTAATTTCAAAATAATTACTTCCTTTTACAGGTGCATTGTACATAATGAAATACAAAGAAATAAACTGTCTTTGGAGCCTACATAGGCATGTGTACTCCTATTTCCAGTAATATAATGGTTCAAATGGCTCTGAGCAGTATGGGACTTAACATCTGTGGTCATCAGTCCCATAGAACTTAGAACTACTTAAACCCGACTAACCTAACGACATCAAACACATCCATGCCCGAGGCAGGATTCGAACCTGCGACCGTAGCGGTAGTGCTGTTCCAGACGGTAGCGCCTAGTACCGATCGGCCACCCCGGCCGGCTGAGGAGCACCTTCGCCGCTTTAAATCACGCTGAATATGTTACACAGTATGCAATTTGCAAAGTAGTTGATATAATCCTATTCACATAAAATCATCTAAACTTCGGAGTGCAATACATCTCGCTATTATTAATTTAACTGATGGGACTCTAGTAAAAAGCATTTCTCTTTCTCGTTATTTGATAAAATTACAGTCAATATGGAAGTGCGAAGCAAAGTATTCGTGTTTGTTACGAAGCCGTTGAAACGTGTATCGACATTTTTATATTTACTGCGTGAAGCAGCTAGCTACAGCTTAAACTAGAGAAATAGATTGAATAAAATGGTTTAGCTCCAAGCGACATTACCTGACCAAAGATATGCTTGAACGCTAGGCAACGAAGAAGTTGTGATTGTCTTCGAAAGCTCAAATTGAAGTGGTCTGAACACAAAGCTTTACACGTGGGCACTTGTATGAACTACTTCTTATTAAACTGTCTCGATACAAAAATTCCTCACGTACTTCTACAGCCGTGTCACTATCCTAACGTCTCAGTGTAAACACGACTTACGATATGTTAAAATTTCTGCCCAATATTGTGGTAAAAATGACAGAGATTTGCATATGACACTGCAGATGTACACAGCAAAAGTTTAGTACACCAGGAAGAACGCGCAGTGCGTTCCAAATTTCGACAAAATAATATCCTTCAGAACTTATTATCACCACTGTTTCAAGAGCAGTTTTAAACGAAAACTGCCTGATTACTATAGAGAGTAACTGGTCTACTGCAATGTGGTGTTGTCGTACCCTCACTCACTATCAAAAGGAGTATTACTGTTATGATGAAGATGATGACTATGAAGCAGCGTTCTGTCTTAAATCGGATCCGTCACTGCAAGTTCAGTATTCTCCAACCTCTCGTCGTTATCTGCCATTCTTTTTGTAGCTCCGTAAGAGACGCATATCTTAATGCTGTCAATTACCTGATAATTTCCTATTCTCTTTCATTTTAGTGTATCCTTTTTTATGCAATCTCTTCTCATCCAGTGTTCTAGTTATTTCCTTATACACCTTGTAACTGCTTCAGCATTTGTTTTTCCCCATTAACCCTGTGGAATACAATGCCATTCGATACTTTGTTCGTTCCACCTTTCGTTCTCCACCAAACTCCAGTTCAGAAAGCTGCTAATCCTTTTGTCTCTCTCCGTCGCAAAATCCATATTTTAACATATAAAGGGGTATATTCCACATAAAGCTCTTCATTAATTATTTCCTCGTTTATTTAATGGGCTACATAAAGTACTCTCCCTTCTTTAAAACATTTATTTTGTGATTGTTACCCTTGATTTTATTACCTCGTTTACTTATCGTGTCAGTGGTACTGATAAATTACCATTTTCGGTTCCCATATACGGTCAAAACATTACATACTTACGCGAAGTACGATTCAGACCCTGTAAAACAATATAGTAATGAACTACTGTTTTTGGTTGTACAGTTGTTGAAAACAAAAACATCTTCCTTCAGTAACCGTTAAGCATGCAAATGATAAGCTACAACTCCTTCGAAAGTTGTATTATTTTTTCTGTCAGCTGCACTGGCGGTAGATGAAAAAAAAAAAAAAAAAAAAAACCGCAAAAGTCTTTTTATATACAACTATGGTTCTTCTGAATGCTTTCTAGGACAAGCCGGCTCTGTTTTGCACTGAAGTTTCGGTGTATAATTCCTACTACATTTCATTACGTTGACTCTCAGCTCTGTGTCCAGGTATCTCAGCTCCTTGTGTAGCACCACTTGCGAAGAATTTGAGCCTTGGTGTGCTTGACAAGACATCAGAGAAGAAAGTATACCTCATCATGCGACGCAAAATGTTCATCGTGGATTCATGTGGCCAGTCCTCGTGTTAATTTAAAAGTAATTTGATACAATGCTTAAGGTGCGGATACATCTTCCTAATTTCCAAGAATTATAAAGACTTTAAAATCGGAACCCTTGGCTTCCATAAGAAAGCATACCAATATATGTGAGTAATACAAGCTGTAATCTATGTCTATATCTATACTAATAACAAAACTGTAAAACCGTGATGTCCGTTTTTGAAAATGTAACAGAATATAGTAAGACTATTTTCAAGAACTTTGTCTGCCACTCTGAACACGCTAATCTCCAAAACTACTAGTCAATTTCTCGTGCAGGTTTCACAAATTAACCTGAGCATAGCTTGTTCCAACGTATGGAATGTATTTCATCAAAATCGTAAATTGATTTGAAGTTTCAGAAGTCTTCTCAGATTAGTAATTCAGATGTTTGCCTCAGCGACACGATCATCACGGCATAGTACAACAAAGACCAATAGGTGGCGCTGTTAGTTTCATAGTATATCAAGGAACTGTTAGTTTTTTTACCTCAGTGACAGAAATATTTTCGGCAGGTTACGTCAGTGAGGCAGTTAAGTACTACAATCTTATCTTCATGAACACAAACTAACAATGATTTCACGTGGGTATGACACATAAAACTACTGATTTCGTTTTGTCTATTAAAACTTAACGAAATTGCTTTTCTTATTTCAACAAATTTTATTTATAAATGACTTCTTGGCTTGGAAAAATTTATTGGGTTTGCCATGGGACTTTTTGCCTGCTTATTACATTTTGATTTCACTTTGTTTACGAATATGCCTAGAAATCGGTTGAGTCTTTCTTCAGTACTCTACGACAGTCGAAACATCTACATCTACATCTACAGTTATACTCCGCAAGCCACCCAACGGTGTGTGGCGGAGGGCACTTTACGTGCCACTGTCATTACCTCCCTTTCTTGTTCCAGTCGCGTATGGTTCGCGGGAAGAACGACTGTCTGAAAGCCTCCGTGCGCGCTCTAATCTCTCTAATTTTACACTCGAGATCTCCTCGGGAGGTATAAGTAGGGGGAAGCAATATATTCGATACCTCATCCAGAAACGCACCCTCTCGAAACCTGGCGAGCAAGCTACACCGCGATGCAGAGCGCCTCTCTTGCAGAGTCTGCCACTTGAGTTTGTTAAACATCTCCGTAACGCTATCACGGTTACCAAATAACCCTGTGACGAAACGCGCCGCTCTTCTTTGGATGTTCTCTATCTCCTCCGTCAACCAGATCTGGTACGGATCCCACACTGATGAGCAATACTCAAGTATAGGTCGTAAGCCACCTCCTTTGTTGATGGACTACATTTTCTAAGGACTCTCCCAATGAATCTCAACCCGGTACCCGCCTTACCATCAATTAATTTTATATGATCATTCCACTTCAAATCGTTCCGCATGCACACTCCCAGATATTTTACAGAAGTAACTGCTACCAGTGTTTGTTCCGCTATCATATAATCATACAATAAAGGATCCTTCTTTCTATGTATTCGCAATACATTACACTTGTCTATGTTAAGGGTCAGTTGCCACTCCCTGCGCCAAGTGCCTATCCGCTGCAGATCTTCCTGCATTTCGCTACAATTTTCTAATGCTGCAACTTCTCTGTATACTACAGCATCACCCGCGAAAAGCCGCATGGGACTTCCGACACTATCTACTAGGTCATTTATATATATTGTGAAAAGAAATGGTCCCATAACACTCCCCTGTGGCACGCCAGAGGTTACTTTAAAGTCTGTAGACGTCTCTCCATTGAGAACAACATGCTGTGTTCTGTTTGCTAAAAACTCTTCAATCCAGCCACACAGCTGGTCTGATATTCCGTAGGCTCGTACTTTATTTATCAGGCGACAGTGCGGAACTGTATCGAACGCCTTCCGGAAGTCAAGAAAAATAGCATCTACCTGGGAGCCTGTATCTAATATTTTCCGGGTCTCATGAACAAATAAAGCGAGTTGGGTCTCACACGATCGCTGTTTCCGGAATCCATGTTGATTCCTACAGAGTAGATTCTAGGTTTCTAAAAACGACATGATACGCGAGCAAAAAACATGTTCTAATATTCTACAACAGATCGACGTCAGAGACATAGGTCTATAGTTTTGCGCATCTGCTCGATGACCCTTCTTGAAGACTGGGACTACCTGTGCTCTTTTCCAATCATTTGGAACCTTCCGTTCCTCTAGAGACTTGCGGTCGATGACCCTGAGGTCTACGGCGTGTCAATAATCCAGCGACATAGTGAGGCAAGACGTGGTTTGGCTCGAGGACATTAGGCTTTAGCTCGCTCTTGGAAACACCATTGGAAGTCTGATCAAGAGCGTCATCCATTGTATCGCTCTTCAGAAACCTTCACTGAAATAATAAGCCACTGAAGCTCTCAGCATGTTCGCAACAATCTCTGTCAGTCTCTTGAAAGCAGCAAGAACCATGATGTGCGAATGAGCACTCATCGTCAGAGCCACACGTTGTCTCGGTCCTCGGGAACATTACCCGGAATAGAGGTGCAACTGAACGCTGATACCGAGTGCAATGCATTTTCTTGTGCCCGGTCGACTTTCACAGGCAGAGAATCCCTCCTTAGGTCTCAGCGTATTCGTACAGCTGCACCACGGTCTCTGGAAAACAGTGACCAACGGCTGGCGCCACGTAATTCTGATCGTAAGTACTTCTCATTATCTTGCACCCCAGTAACGTGTACACAGCGAGAGGAGCGCTTACGTAATTATCGAGAGCGTCACATTATTGATAGACTTCTAGAAAACGACGATCCACACCCGCGGCGTTCAGAGTTAGCTAGGAATTGTTGTAAGTGCACTCGTCAAGACTGAGAGTTCTACAAGGAGCGGAAGGGAAATACAAATAGAAGAACAAGACCAAGCTTGCGCAGAAGCTGATCAACTCCGACACCCGCTAAATAGAATTTCAGTTTTGACTGAAAACTCAAAAAAATCTTAAATACTTGCAGGACGTCCCGCACTTCCTTGTAAAGATAAAGGGAAAAGCGCATTTACAAATTATTCTATGAATGATTATGCCACACTTGCTTCAAATAGTTGAATGGTCGTAAACAATATGTTCAATGAGGCTCCGGATTGGCAAAAAGGAACTGCTGGAATGAGTTGTTCGAGAGGAAAATTGCATACTGATTTTTTTCAGACTACCCCTGAAATATTAAACTTTCCACTGAATGGTGTTCATTCATAATCAAAACACTTTTTGAAACTGGGAGAAGCGAGCGAGTTTTTATACACTGAATCCCACATATACTTAACAGTTTCTCATTTCGATTTCAACGTGTACTACTCCTGGTGAGCGTATGTTATTCCATGACCATAAATGAAGTACAAGGACAGACGCTGCACGTTGTGGGTATAGCCTTGAGCCGGCCGCGGTGGTCTCGCGGTTCTAGGCGCGCAGTCCGGAACCGCGTGACTGCTACGGTCGAAGGTTCGAATCCTGCCTCGGGCATGGATGTGTGTGATGTCCTTAGGTTAGTTAGGTTTAAGTAGTTCTAAGTTCTAGGGGACTGATGACTACAGCTGTTAAGTCCCATAGTGCTCAGAGCCATTTGGTATAGCCTTGACTGTCAGTAGCTTCTCCCATGGCCAGGACATCGTGGCTGAACAAGCTCTTTGTCCATGTACCCTATTACTGCAAACGTTATACACAAAAAGGCTTTGTAATGCACAAATAAATTCCTCACACATGAAGTCTCGGGAAAAGCTATTAACAAATACCAGGCCAATGTAGGTGGACTGTACGGCTGATCCCGGGGGAGGTTCGAGTCCTCCCTCGAGCATGGGTGTGTGTGTTTGTCATTAGGATAATTTAGGTTAAGTAGTGTGTAAGCTTAGGGACTGATGACCTTAGCAGTTTAGTCCCATGAGATTTGATTTGCCAATGTAGGGTTTCTCAGTCATTTTATAGATTCTTCCATTACATTTTCAAAATCATAGAAATAGCATTTTTATCGGCTGTTACACACTGTGGACTATCGTTGGTAGTGTACTAGAGCAACTTCTCACAACTGCAGCTAATGGTAATAAAATATGTTCCTTTGTATCGCGAATTTTGTCCACTAGCCCACTGATTCAGGTAAGGTTTGTCATACTGATACCAGTCTGATAAACCCTACCTAAATCAATGGGAAAGTGGACAAAATTTGTGATACAATTCACTATTTCGAAGCAGTTATAGGGCCCCACGTATCTCTAAAATTTTATAATGTGGAGTGAAATGGGATGGTCACGTAATACAGGCAGCGAGCTATGCGATTGGAAGATTTACAGTTATTTTCAAGGAGAGGATTGAAGGAAAGTGTGTCCCCTCTGCAAAGGAAATGGGATACAAGAGGATAGATTAATTCTTTAGCACAGAGACAGTATTAGGAGTCACTGTTAATTAAGCATAAAAAAAGACACCGAAACATCAATATACACTCCTCAAACTAAAACGGGTCGGAATAAATCATTAGAAATTGTAATAGAAACGTTATTGGTAATCTGATGAGAATGCATGGAACAAAGGCGACTGTTGGCTAAATTTCAAGAGCCGGTATTTACCTCCGTCGTATATGTTGTGGAGGGATAGCAGGAAGATGTTAAAGAGATTTAGGCGCGTACTGTGACATAAAAACAATCGTTTTCCTCTCGCTCCAAACACTAATTTAATAGCAAAAGGAGTCCTGATGTTTATGAGGCTTTCTTAATTTTCATCTCCTCTGATAGTCTCTCCATCAAAGGGTAGAAATATCCTCAGTGACTACATACAGTGTCTTAGTGATATAAGTTCAGATATTTTTATTGGCGACTCAGGACAGTGTACTGAGCAATATTACGCAGTATTTTCTTCATTTGCAGACCAACAGTTATAAGTATTAAGAGTAGTACGTTTTTCGGTTGGTTAGTACTTTCATGTACGTATGACAAGAACAAGCAGTTAACGTTTACTTTACCCAGGGTAGTAGGTCAGAAGTTGAAACGTGGATGAGTTGATTCCAAGCAGTTGGTCTATACCGATAGGGGTAGTACCCTTACAGGTGCTGTTACTACTGTACAAAAAACACCAGACAGCAAATTATGTGACTTGTTTGCAGAATGACTGTTAGGCACGGAGAAAAAACCACAAGCACCGTAAGTGGCTACACATAAATGTACCAATGGTCTCAACATCTGAACTTACATATTTGTAACAAACAGGGCGAATGAAAGGACTGCACATAAAGTAGTTTTCATGTACTAGGTTCACATTTTAACTTGTAAAACAATGTTATTGGAAACGAAACCTTGACTGGGAAATGCAGTCACTTAAAGCGAATGGGTAAATCAGTTTGGACCAATGATATACAGGGTACGAGAGAGATTTCTGCAGTTGTTGGATCTGTGAGGCTAACAGCTTGATATTACTCTGTTTAGTATAAATCTGTGAATTGGTGCGATTATGAAGTTTAAGACGATTCAGAATCTGTAGTAATATTCTATTCGTAACCAGATAAGACATAAACACAATTCTTCTGGTTTTCTTTATATACAAGGTGTTTCAAAATGAATTTACGGGTTTTGAGGCTTTCCCAATGAAAGGGAAACACAAACAGTTATTATTACAATTATGCGGTGTAAACATCGCTCACACATCCAACCGATAGGCGAGTTGTTCCGAAACCTTGATCAATGTGTCAGGAGTAACTGTTGCAATAACACTGTTTCTAAAGTCGGACAGATCAGCTGGTATCGGAGGCACCTACACATAATCGCGTCAGATCGTGTGTGAACGTGGAGGTCATGCATAGAATGTTGTGTTAACCGGTCCATTGCGCCCAGTCCTCCGGTCGGATACAACGTCGTTTAACCAGTCGCATACTGACTTATGCCAGAGAGGTGGCGCACCACCTTGCTACCAAATACAGACGTTATTACACGGAAATGAATATCCTTAGCTGCATACAGGCGTTGATATAAGTTAACGGGGACAGTTGAAAATGTGTCCCCCGACCGGGAATCGAACTCGGGATCTCCTGCTTACATAGCAGACGCTCTATCCATCACTTTTTAAAAAATCTCATTTTGTTCGCTTTCATTTGTTTCATGTGTTCGGGGCGGACGTCATAAGACACCCGTTTAAGTTCGTCGTTAATCGGTTAACTAAGGGGTTTTTTTTTTTTTGTTTTTTTTTTACAGAGGGCATCTAACCCTCTGACCGAACACGCTGAGTTACTGTATCGGCGGACATGTCCGAAACAACAGATGCCATCATCATATACATAAATAAAGATGTATTGTTCACCTTCTTCCCATTGAGGCACCGGTCAAAGCTGTAGCACATAAAGATAAGAAACATCAGTTACAGTTGATTAGCAGAATAAGAAAGCCCGATAAACTTTCCGCGGTTATATTTCTTGGGGCTAAACGTGAAAGACTCGCACTCGTTCAACACGTTCTTCGGTAATTCTTGTTCATTCCATACAGTTCCCATTGCGCACACGTATACAAATAAAACTGTTTGAGTTGCTCTTCCATTTGGTGTATTATTTCCAATTGTAAGTTGAACGTAATAAATGCTACAACGCCTTAACACCGGTATGTTCATTTTGAAACACCCTGTATACATATGCCCAAAATTATATAAATGGAGAAATAATGTATGGGAGAAACAGTATGTCCAACAGTTTACATACCCTGCTATCGTAGATGAAACTGACTGTGAGAAAGAAAACGAAACCGCACAGTTTCACCGCCCAGCACAGCATTTTCTCGCCTGCACGAAGTTAGTAAAAATACCGAAAGGCTCGCTATCCATATACTTCAGCTTTTTACACTATACTCTAGTAAACATTCAGACAATAATTAAATGTAAAAAATACTTGGCCTATGTATGAACATTAATCAGAGTATCGTTTAAAAATTTGAAGTAAGTCGGTCAAGAACTTCTCGAGATTTTGGAAACAACATTACTCCTTTTTATATTCCATCTCTTCCTTCGCCCCTTTTCTGTGAACCTGCTCTTCCCCTCTGTGCAATTGCTCCTTCTCCTTCTGTCCTCCTCCCCTGTCTAATTCCATTTCCTCCTCCCCCACTCGGACTACAACTCTCAACTTTCTCTCTGGCCATCTCCTTCCCTGTTTTTCTTCTCTACTTTCCTTCATCTATGCATCTTCTTCTCTTCTGTTTTCTCAGTCCCTCGTTCTCTTTCCTTTATGTGTCCATTTCCTCCTCCCCATCTGTTTATCTTCTCCTCCCTCTGTCGCTGACTGTCTCTTTCTTCCATTATCTCTGCCCATCTCCTCTTCTTTCCTCTCTCTGTCCATTACCTCTTCCCATGGGTTTAGGATGAGCTTTTTACTTGGGCCTTCGCACATGTACACCAATGTTAGATATATTTTGTAAGGTGGCTATAATTTCGCACCTTAGAAGGAGCCCTCTACATACTTCGCCATGATCTACAATCGGAATTAGGCATCATTTCATAGGTTGTACATCGTATATATTGTCACATACAGCTTGTAAATAGCTGTTAGCGCTTATTGCATGAAAGGGGATGGATTTTCTTTATTATCAAAACGGCGTAATGAATGATTGCATATACTTGCAGAGGCTGTAACGCCAGTGGAAACGAAACGGCAGGCGTAACTCAGGCCCTGGGTGGAAAAGCTGCCACAGGTGCATTGGTCCTTCTTAACCCTTTAGTGACCAAATTATTTCCGGAAGTTGTATACTTTTTATGAACACTTTATTGGGCTAAGAAACCGTTCATAAAATCATAGTTTAAATCTTGAGAGTTTAGACTACGAGTATAAAAAAAATTAGTGGGAACTATTAATCCCACCGAACTCTGGAGTAACTTCACTCGCTAATTTAAAAAAGTATTTCCTTTATTTTTTAGTACAAAACATGTTAAACATTACATTTATATTTGTATTAGTTCATACTGTCCTTTGAGTTCACTAAGGTGATGTACTATGGAACTTAGAGAAGTATGGTGCTACACACAAAGGTACACGACAGTTGCTACACATTAATTTTGTTCTCATTCCTTTGTTCTTGGCGCTACATTGGCGGCATCTTCTGTTTGTTGTACCTTTTGTAGAGAAATGAGTTCCAACTTTCTCCAGACAAACTTCATCTGGTATTCCAGACACCCCCCTTTATGGTGTTTGAAAATGAACAGGCCTTCCTCTTCTCTTACGACTTGAGAACCCATTTATAAGCTGCCTTGCTAAGTGCAATCTAAATGTTCGCTGGTCTGCTTCTGTCTTCTGTAGCTTCCACATAACGTAGGAATTAACAACTGCCAGATCCACAAGAAAGAAAAACAGTTTGTGCCACCACTTTTATGAATGACGGCCAACAGCATACCGTTCACGCAGCTGATCAAATGTAGCCACTCCTCCCATTATTTTATTGTACTCTGCCACAGCCAATGGGCAGAATACTTCACTTCTGCTTCCATTAACTTACCCTGTAATATTTATGTAATTTTCAGTCAAATACAGCAAATATACACTAATACTATCTCCCTCATAAATATAAAAGTAGATAAATACAACACAAGTCACTTCACACGCAAAAGGAAAGCATATTATCCAAAAAACGCTTTAGCGGTCGAAACAGTGACTCGTTTTCACGCGGGAACTGCGCTTCTGCATTGATTGACTCACAAGGTAGAAATACAACAGCTTTCGCCTAACCGTTGACAATCTACACATAGTTAGCACACTCTAACAGAGATGGTAGCACAAGTTAGAAGTGGGAACACGGATTACCACTGAACTTAAAGCGAAAACAAATAAGTGGGAACTATAGTTTCCACTGGTCACTAAAGGGATAACACAGGTTGAGTGACGGGAAACGGCCGGTGAGAGATCCTGACTCCATAACACAGGAAGCAGCTCAAGACGGACGGTCGGGGCACCTGAGTGCAGAAGCACAATAGAGCGGCGGTCTGCCGGTAGGTAGTGAAAACTAACGGGAATAACTATTTCCTCGCAAACTTCCCGCGCTGGACGACAGAAGATTAAAATATGAATGTTCGGCGTTCGGAAGAATCTGTAGAGAGGGAGAATATTCCGTAGTTTCGAGAATATGATTCGTCTTCTGCAATTACGAGGGCAGGGAGCCGAGCTTTCCTGGGAATCCAGCAATGGAGAGAAAGGGGTCTTCCATTTTGAGTGCCCATGTTTGACTGTAGCTCAGTATCAGCTTTTGTTGGTACAGATGGACTTGATGGATTTGCTCTCAGGAGAGTTTATGGCTGAATTGTTAGACATCGTACTGTTGTGAACATATAACATACTGGACTTTGCCTCTGGGTAGGGAGACGTCGTTAAGTATGTAGCGTTCAGCGATTGAGAGCAGTTCCTCTGTCGATACTCATGTCGAGACGTTATCTGAATTCCGTCCTAGTGGCTGCGAGTTTGCGTTTATCGTCTGTAGAATGCAGAGAGGAGAAGAGAGTATTAGATTATACTAGTCTCTCGTGCTAGTGTTTGAATGAGGTTTTCTTTTACATTTTGTGGCTGGAGTTCTTCCGTCGTCGCAGCCGTGTACGAGAACCATCACTCGGACGCACCGGACGCCGTACATATGGTGATATTGCTAATCGCTTCGGCTTGTTAGGGCTATAAAGCTAAATAGCTGTGATCACTCAACTTTATTTCCACTAACGTTGCATGTCACTGTAGAATTTCCCGGGTTCGATTCCCGGCGAGGTCAGGGATTTTCTCTGCCTCGTGATGACTGGGTGTTGTGTGATGTCCTTAGGTTAGTTAGGTTTAAGTAGTTCTAAGTTCTAGGGGACTGACGACCAAAGATGTTAAGTCCCATAGTGCTCAGAGCCCCTTCACTGTAGAATGTAGTGTTTTCTGGTATTTGGTTCCTAGATGATGTCAGTCATCTCGCGTTATTTATATTAGATCGCGTGGCCCTAAAAAGGGAAGATTTGGACAATTGATCGGTATTACTAGTTAGGAAATTCATCTGTATCTCTTTACGCCCATTGGACATTGATATATAAACATCTGTGATATAAAGGGGTTTTAATATACGAAAAATGTGTAAGCATAACCAACGTTTATCATTTTGTGGTTACTAGTTCCCTTAATCATTGATTTCTATCTTAAGTTGTAATTTATATATTAAAGAGTATGAAGGAGGAAATAATATCACCATTAAGGGAGAGTAAGATCTGCTTCAGGCGGCAGTCAGACAGGGCCAAACCTTCATTTTCGTGTTCAGTACTTTCCATTGCACACATTCATTTTTACACCCGCTTGGAGTAGCGTCTTGGAATTTAACAAATTTCAGACGTATTTGAACCGCTGTATATCTAGAAAATTTCGCTCTGCAATTGCATTATCTGAGAAATCGGTCCATTGGTATAAACATATACGGCCTCTCGGAATACTTACTAGAACACAGTGTAAAAGTTTGAAGAAAATTCGTGAAGTACTTTCCGAGACTTTTGGTGACAACGTTTAACAACGAGTTGTCTTCATGTAGTAACAGAGATTAAATTTTTAACATGTCCTCCAGTCCTGCAATGTATAAGAAACATGTGTGTAATTTACAGTACTTTATACACGGCGTGGAACGCTTGAATGAAATATAAAGCAGCGCTCTCATCAGTAATTTCTTTCTGTATTACTCAAGTAATGAACACAGCATAAATACTCTCTTATCTTTAGACAGTACAGGAACATATGACATGCTACTTATAAATGTAATACCGCACAAAAACTAGTGTAGCCACTTCAAGGTGAGCATGAGAAAGCGAAAGCGGCCACGTCAGTGACATAAATTTTTAATAGTATTTGTGGCCGTCTGTGTCGCCCATCAGCAATGCTTAACTGAATAACAGCAACAGAGTTCAGAAAGATCCAGCATGGACTAAATAAAAATTCCTTTTGTAATCGAAGATGGCTGTGTGGATAACGGGAATGTTGGAGGAGTCATGTTCTAAAAAAAAACATATACAGGATGAACCTTATTAACTTTTAAAAACGTCCGAAGAGACGTACATGTCAGGTACATGGGGCCGCATGTGTCGGGAAATATTTCAAAAGTTGATGACAAACGTTGAACATGTGACGTCACCAGATGACGTACCTTGCCGCACATGCAGCGATTAAGCCTATCTGTCTATCTCACCTGATCATCCCAACCTAAGCCAAGGATTCCCGTC
The DNA here is from genome assembly GCF_021461395.2 of Schistocerca americana. NCBI lineage: Eukaryota > Metazoa > Arthropoda > Insecta > Orthoptera > Acrididae > Schistocerca > Schistocerca americana. The sequence goes on along the minus strand of NC_060122.1, from coordinate 203,448,154 downwards.
CGTATGGCTTCGCCTCTACGTGTGAGGCTTGAGCGCGTACGGTACAGGGTTCGTGTCACGGGTGTAGCACGCAGTACTGTTTTCACTGCATGAGACAAATGGCTCTGAGCACTATGGCACGTAACATCTATGGTCATCAGTCCCCTAGAACTCATAACTACTTAAACCTAACTAACCTAAGGACAGCACACAACACCCAGTCATCACGAGGCAGAGAAAATCCCTGACCCCGCCGGGAATCGAACCCGGAAACCCGGTGCGTGAGACAACTGTCTTTTTACATTGACATACTAATTTATTTACCGGTCTCGCAGTCTCCGATGGTTTTTGCAACAAAAACCTGTTGTGTTGTGTCGCAAATAAATGAGTATAACCTTCCGAATTGCTTCATTGCCAATAAAAAAAATCAAATGTGTGTGAAATCTTATGGGACTTAACTGCTAAGGTCATCTGTCCGTAAGCTTACTCATTACTTAACCTAAATTATCCTAAGGACAAAGACACACACCCATGCCCGAGGGAGGACTCGAACCTCCGCCGGGACCAGCCGCACAGTCCATGACTGCAGCGCCTTATACCACTCGGCTAATCCCACGCGGCATTGCCAATCAATGACCTACGTTTTCTCTGGTGAATCATGCCTGAAGAAAAGGAAAAAAAAAGGAGAAAAGGAAAGAAACACGAAATAAGAACAGCTTATGGTTGCTTACAGCGAGGACCATAATTCTGCAACTTCAACATTTACGGCAGATTAAATTTACAAAAGGTATTCGAAATTTTCACCCCAAGTATTGCTTCGCTGAAACATCCCTTCACGCACGAACTCGAAAACAGTTTCCGTATTTTGAGTGTGGCGTCACATCTTCAACATTTGCCATCCACTTTTGTGGCACTTCTCGACATTTGTGGCACCGTGGGGCTTTACATTACATTACTCGCCTCAGCGTCTAGGTCGCAACGGGGTTTTTTAAACGTTAACAAGAATCGCTCTGTGTGTTGGGAAACTAAAAATAACATGGTCATGACTTGTGCCACGGACGGCGGCAATGCTGCACGCAGTCCGTGTGTGACACGCTGTGGGGTCGTGTGCAGGAGGGCGCGAACAACGCCGTGCATCACCTGCAGTGGCCGCAGCGGCAGCCATTGGCATACGGAACAGTGTCCGCTTCCCGCAGCTGATTCCGGGTTCCGCTGTGGAGCGCGTCGAACACAACCAGCGCTAGCTGCGCTCTATCCGGAGCCAGCGGCGCGCGACCGGTCTAATCCCCATCCCTACTTCTCTCTCTCTCTCTCTCTCTCTCTCTTTCGGACGGCCACTGTGTACATACAGAGGGCGCCCACAGAGGGCTGCAGCCGCGGTAACTTCGGCGCTGCGTCAACAGCTGTTTGTTTGCCAGGCGTGCCTCCGGTAGATTTGCGTACTCAGCCAGACGTCGCTAATCCACCCCAAGCTTGTAATTTTTCTGCGGAGTATCCTATGTTGTTTCGCCGAATATCTTTCAGGCACTGGGAACCTAGCAGAGTTTTTAATACGGTTGTATTTGACGACAATTCACAAATAATTCCTCTTCATTTACTTACCTTACACAGGGGAATATGGCTTCCGAAAAGCATCCTGAGTTGGTCAGGATGTTTGCTTACTCTTGAAGTACTCGATATACACCGTACGAACAAAGGAAAGTCAACTTGCAACAGTTTTTGTCGTCTAAGCTGGAAATGAAACGAATGGTCGGTCAGTGGATAGAAAGACGGCAAATAAAATATTGTGTTTCACACAACTGATAACACAGAGCTGTGTTTCGTCCTTTTATTTCGGTCCAAACCATCATCTGGTACCTTATCATCGCAACTGGAGAACGAGTCAAGTATAAAAGGTGAAAGACAAGAGCAGCACAGTAGTATTTACGTAACTACAACAAAAACGCCTTACATATTACGAAAATGGAAACAAAGGAATGCTGCTGCTGTACATTCATTGACAAATATGCGTCAATTAAGTTCAGGTTTAAAAATAACTCTACAGCATATTAGAAACCGACGTGAATAATTCCATACGTACAGGTGACGTATAAACAAGTAAACTATGAGGAAGTCTTAGCAAAGCACATGGAATACAAAGAGCAACCAGTGTAATGTAGAGATAAATGTTCAAATGTGTATGAAATCTTATGGGACTTAACTGCTAAGGTCATCAGTCCCTAAGCTTACACACTACTTCACCTAAATTATCCTAAGGACAAACACATACACCCATGCCCGAGGGAGGACTCCAACGTCCGCCGGGGCGAGCCGCACAGTCCAGAGATCGATACTAACAAGACATCTGAGTAAGAGTACAGTAGAAAGCAGCTCCACCATAACGGTGAACGCCAAATTTAGTAAAAATGGAAATTTACAGTGTAGAATTTTTTAAAGCAAGTTGTGTATTTATAAAAAAAAACAGTTTGCAGTTGCCTCTATGGCTATTATTTCTCTTCATGAATTAAACTGTATCACTTCACTTTACCTAAGAAGACTTTTTGGCAGCTCCCTAATGATGTTGGTATTGTATAGGTACGTGCTGCCATATTAATGTATTGTTCTAATTGTGAATTAACTTATCTGCCCTGGATACAGCTCTTAATGCTATGGATATTCGAATACCGTTGACCTGTACATACATCACCTGTAAGTATGTCAGTTTATAATATCCCGTAAAGTTACACTACTGGCCAATAAAATTGTTACACCACGAAGATGACGTGCTGTAGACGCGAAATTTAACCGACACGAAGAAGATGCTGTGATACGCAAATGATTAGCTTTTCAGAGCATTCACACAAGGTTGGCGCCGGTGGCAACACCTACAACGTGCTTACGTGAGGAACGTTTCCAACCGATTTCTCATAAACAAACAGTTGACCGGCGTTGCCTGGTGAAACGTTGTTGTGATGCCCCGTGTAAGAAGGAGAAATGCGTACCATCACGTTTCCGACTTTGATAAAGGCTGGATTGTAGCCTACCGCTGTTCCGGTTTATTGTATCGCGACATTGCTGCTGGTGTTAGTCGAGATCCAATGACCGTTAGCAGAATATGGACTCGGTGGGTTCAGGAGGGTAATACGGAACGCCGTGCTGGATCCCAACGGCCTCGTATCACTAGCAGTCGAGATAACAGGCGTCTTATCCGCATGGCTATAACGGATAGTGCTGCCACGTCTCGATCCCAGAGTCAACAGATGCGGACGTCTGCAAGACAACAACTATCTACACACACACAGTTCGACGACGTTTGCAGCAGCATGGACTATCAGCTCGGAGACCATGGCTGCGGTTATCCTTGACGCTGCATCACAGACGGGAGCGCCGCGATTGTGTACTCAACGACGAACTTGGGTGCACGAATGGCAGAACGTAATTTTTTCGGATGAATCCAGGTTCAGTTTACAGCATCATGATGGTCGCATCCGTGTTTGGCCACATCGCGGTGAACGCACATTGAAAGCGTGTATTCGTCATCGCCATACTGGCGTATCACGAGGCGAGATGGTATGGGGTGCCATAGGTTACACGTCTCGGTCACGTCTTGTTCGCATTGACGGCACTTTGAACAGTGGACGTTATATTTCAGATGTATTACGACACGTGGCTGTACCCTTCATTCGATTCCTTCGAAACCCTACATTTCAGCAGGATAATGCACGACCCCATGTTGCAGGTCCTGTACGGGCCTTTCTGGATACAGAAAATGTTCGACTGCTGCCCTGGCCAGCATATTCTCCAGATATCTCACCAAGTGAAAACGTCTGGTCAATGGTGGCCGAGCAAGTGGCTCGTCACAATACGCTAGTCACTACTCTTGATGAACTGTAGTATCGTGTTGAAGCTGCCTGGGCAGCTGTACCTGTATACCCCATCCAAGCTCTGTTTGACTCAACGCCCAGGCTTATCAAGACCGTTATTACGGCCAGAGGTGGTTGTTCTGGGTACTGATTTCTCAGGGTCTATGCACCCAAATTACGTGAAAATGAAAATGTTATTACATGTCAATTCTAGTATAATATATTTGTTCAATGAATACCCGTTTATAATCTGCATTTCTTCTTGATGTATCAATTTTAGTAGCCAGTAGTGTATTTCTCAATCTGATCCTAGCTGACGTATATTTGTCAATGAATGTGTCAATAGCTGCGTTCCTGTGTTTCCATTTTTGTAACATGTAGGGTGTTTTTGTTCTAGTTTCTTAAGTACTGCAATATAATGCTCTTGTCATTTACATTTTATATTTGTGACTGCAGATACATTTGTGACTCGAATTTTTTTAATGGTTCAGAAGGCTCTGAGCACTATGGGACTTAACATCTGTGTTCATCAGTCCCCTAGAATTTAGAACTACTTAAACCTAACTAACCTAAGGACATCACACACATCCATGCCCGAGGCAGGATTCGAACCTGCGACCGTAGCAGGCGCGCGGTTCCGGACTGAAGGGCCTAGAACCGCAAGGCCACCGCGGCCGGCTCGAATTTTTTAAGTGATTGCAGTTACATATGTGACTCATGCCTCATTTACAATCTCATTTACAATGACGCACGTACCAGATGATGATTTGTAACCGAGACCGGTAGTACAATAAAACAAAGAAATATAATTTTATATTATGAATTTCGTGACAATTGTCTGAAGAAAATGTTTAAAATACTATGAGCGTTTGACACCTAAGGATGGTGACAGAAAACCTCAAATAATGTTAATATGGAGCATGGAGACCGCCAAGGGGGCAGAAAAGACGTAGAAGGATTACAAACAACTGGAAAGCAGGGAATGGAGATGCCATACAGGAAAGACAGCTTAGATACGATTTTTATACAGTTAAAATGACAGAAGCTGGTATGCGAGGATGCTAGAAAGTAACTGCTACTATATAGAGGGTGAAAACCAAGTTCGGCGTCAATATTTTTGAGGTTTTTGAGGGATGGTTTCAGATAATTTAGGTTAAAGGAGGCGGTCATCTGATGGTCCGTTATGGACAAGTAGGATTTAGTTTGATTTTTACCCCATTTAGCTATGCATCCATATTACACCGAAAATTTCCCCACAGCAGGGCAACAGTCCACGTTAATCTTCGAGTGTGTCTTGTTTGGAAAGAAATTTGTTACAAACCATCATGGTTTTTGACAACCGTAATGTCCAGTTCACTCTTCGCCCTCAATGTTGCATACTTCACGTTCCTGTTTCTGGTTTGTAATTCTAGGTGTGTCGGTATTACCCAACCGAGCGAGGTGGCGCAGCGGTTAGCACACTGGGCTCGAATTCTGGAGGACCACGGTTCAGATCCGTGTCCGGCCATCCTGATTTAGGTTCACAGTGATTTCCCTAAATCGTTTCAGGTAAATGCCGGGCTGGTTCCTTTGAAAGGGCACGGCCGACCCCCCCCCCCCCCCCCATCCTTCGCTAATCAGATGGGATCGATGATCTCGCTATTTGGTCCCTTGCTTCCGAACAACCAAGCAACCAATCTGTCTTACCTCAACACTCACACAGTTCAGTATGGTACGTTTACTGATGGACTCTTGGACGATGTGCACTTCGTGTATGGTTTTTTTATTATATGCACTGGTAAAGCGGCAGTACGAAGCCACGTTGAAATGTTTGCCGGCCGGTGTGACCGAGCGGTTCTAGGCGCTTAAGTCTGGAGCCGCGCGACCGCTACGCTCGCAGGTTAGAATCCTGCCACGGGCATGGATGGTGTGTGATGTCCTTAGGTTAGTTAGGTTTAAGTAGTTCTAAGTTCTAGGGGACTGATGAACACAGATATTAAGTCCCATAGTGCTCAGAGCCATTTGAACCATTTTTTTGAAATGTTCGTGCAGCGTCGGCAGTCACATCACAGCACTTTTGCAGCTGAGGGTTGTTGTGCAACTCTGCGTCTTGCGTTGTACACTATGGTGATTGCATAACAACGGTTTTTTCACTAGTGTGAAATATTTACGTAGTAACGTGGTTCCGTTAATAAACCAAGTAACTCACATTTACGAAATTACTCTCTAATGAGCCTACCCTGACAAAGGGTTCCATTTATCAAAATAAAAAAAAACCCATGAACTAATTCCGAAACTTTGTCGATGGAATTTTCGTTCATTCGGCAGATTTTCAGAGACGTATAACGTTCATTAGACAGTTTACGTGTCAGGTATGCAATCAACATGCCTTGTAACAGATCGTTCACTAGTTCATGTGAAGTATAAAAAGGACTGAAGGGACTCAGAAACTCACATGGCTAGTTTCTGGTTGCCAGCGTCTTACCCGATCTTAAAACGCCGCTACCTCCATGTGTCTGGCGACTTTGGATAACTTCCGTGGAAAATTACTTTTCGACCGGTAATTCCTGTTAATCGTACAATTTGTACAACAATACGACTACTATCAACGAATTTATGAGTCAAACGAAGTAAATGATTTTAAGTCACTTTCCTCTGGATACCAGTTGAGGAAAAGTATTTGATTGCGGCTATCGCCTGTGCCATGGCTCGCACTGTCTTGAACTTAAAACTGCCGTTGCAGAAGTGAACCACATTATACATAATTTAGACTGTGTGTCCAAGGGTCACCAGACGCGTTTTGAGGGATATTTTGACTAATTTTTACACTCTGAAGATGAAGAAATTGCAAATAACTCCTAGTGACTACGTACTTCGTGCGATTAGGTTCTCAAAGAAAATTACTTCTAAGCTGAATTTCCTATGTTCATTCGATAGAAGAATTCAGAAGCAGCTTTGTGCAACATGCTTTGTGACGACATCCATTAACAGGGTCCGAAAAGAACAAAGAGCAAGCAGCACTGCAGCGACGGCAGACAATAATCCACGATTTCGCTTATCTTTCACACGGCTGTAGTTCATACTTAAATGCGACAAATGCTTGTTCTCCAGCATTTTCAAAAAACAGAGATTCAAAGATTTAAGAGCCTGTTAATGAGAGTGCCAGCCGTCGACGATCGGTATTAGTGCCACTGGCTAAATGCGGCAGACGTCATTTGATCTTGTTTTTTTTTGTTTTCCATATGTCAGCGGTAAAATACTGTTCTCCCATATTAATGTGACCACCTGTCAAACGACTGAATAATCAACTTTTGCAACGCGGACAGCTGCGAAACCTTTAGGAAAAGAGTCAGTGATGTTCTGCGATGTGGAACCGCTCCGACTCCAGCGCTATGGCCAGATGCCCCAGGCTTCATGGTTGAGGAACCATGGCGTGATCAGTCCGATTGATGTTGTCCCGTAGATTCCCGAGTGGTTTGAAATGGGGGAGTTTGGTAGCCAGGGGAGGACGGCAAATTCTTTCTCACGCTGCTGGGGCCACACAAGTACTCTGCGAGCTGTTTGACACACTGCATTTTCGTACTGGTAGATGTCGTATGACGAGGAAAATCAAACTGCTTGTAGGGATGTGCATGGCTGCCAAGGATAGCTGCGTATTTGTGTTGATCCATTGCAACTTCAAAAAAAAAAAAAAAAAAAAAAAAAAAAAAAAAAAAAAAAAAAAAAAAAAAACGGTATCACCAATGAAACGCAACTAAAACATTCCCCAGACCATAACACTACCTGCTTGCTTCCTCTAAGAGGTTCGGCGCCATTTAAGCCAATGGCCATGTGTCTGATGGAGCAAGAAACGTGATTCATGTAAGGCCACCCAGTGGACGTCCAGTTGCGCCACTGGTGTGCAAATTCCAGCATTCATCGCCAATGAACAGCGGTGATCACAGATTCATGAACCCTGCGCTTGCTGCAGCGAAAAATACGCAGCAACATTCGCTGAACGGTAGTTGAGAAGACATTATTGGTAGCCCCGTGAGTCTCCGCACAGTCAGTAGTTGCGCAACAGTTGTACGTCTATTCGCCAGTACAGGTCTCCGCACCTGTTATTCACCCCTCTCAACTATGGACCGTTGCGCACCACACTTGCATTAGTGCTGGTTTTGGATAGCGTCATTTTGCCAAGCACGGTGTACTTCAACCATGGCGGCACGCTACAAACTTAGCCGTTTGGCAATTCTTCCATCCTTCGCGCGGAAACCAATGCTCATGCCCCTTTGGACGTCACATAAATCGGCCCATTTTAACATTACCACAATGCCTACACTGTTTCCCCGTCCCACCAGACGAGCTTTATGTACCCTCCACTCCTAGTGCTACCACCTGCCGCCCTGAGTGGTTGTGGCAAGCTGACGTCGAACACATTGATGTGACTGGGCCCTGTAGAATCACTTTGTTTTCTACCTGATCGTCCGTCTATCTGTCTCTGCGGCTATTAGGACTCTTTCCCCAAAGGAACGAGTAGAGGCGTGAATTTTATGTCCCATACTAAGGTCAAATGGTTGTGAAAAGATCAAGCTCCAAAGTCAAAAGACACAGTCACTTATGTCATGTAATTCTATACTTGCAAACTCACTCATCAAAACCAATTGGGTACTTTCCACTGACCTAGAATTATAAAATTTGGCAAGAAGCAAAGTTTCGTAGTAAAAGTGAAGGAAAAGTACTCAGAAAATCGTTAATTTTAAATTACATCACATAAAAATATGTATTTTCACTTTGCTATTTCTTTTCTTCTCTCTGTCTGTTGACGTTCCTGTCAAGTACTGCGGTCTATGGACCCCTAGACGCGTAAAACATTTAAGCTTTTAAGTCAATGGAATCAAAAGATATGGCCTTATACGTCACATAATTTGATAACTGCAAACTCACCATCAAACTTGTAGACGAGCTATTTGTGGATGTCGGGCTAGCGGTAAAGTGCGTGCCTTAAACCCAAGAAAGAGGTCGCGAAAGCGAATTTCGGTCGAATCTCTAATTTTTCAGTCTTCGTTTTAACCTAGCGTCTACCTGTCGACGATGTGAGGAGTAACCTTCACAAAAATGGTTCAAATGGCTCTGAGCACTATGGGACTTAACTTCTAAGGTCATCAGTCCCCTAGAACTTAGAACTACTTAAACCTAACTAACCTAAGGACATCACACACATCCATGCCCGAGGCAGGATTCGAACCTGCGACCGTAGCGGCCGCGCGGTTCCAGACCGTAGCGCCTTTAACTGCTTGGCCACCGCGGCCGGCGAGTAACCTTCCCCCGGCTGGAGACGCTAGTCGCCAGAGTGGTGTCCAACTGAAACACTTGTCTCAGGCTACCTAGTCTACATCTACATCTACATCACACGAAATTACATTATTATGTACATACATAATTAAGTTTGTGTGGGGTCCATGGAGGGCGAGTCCCACTCTAAATTGCCCAGCTTATTTGTCTCTGATCAGTTTTACCATTACTATATCATGTTCTTTCTGAAAAAAATAATAATTCTTTTTAGTGTATTCGCTACGAATTGAAATCGTAATATGCATATCAATGTTCTATTTGTAAAATAAATATTTGTTCATTTCATCGTGATTTCTCATTACACCCTACTATAGCTCACTACGAAGGTGTTGTTAGTCGGACATGTCCTTATCCTTTCTCCCTTCTTATGCGTCCTCCACTTTTTAAGAATTTGCTAATATTTATTTTATCATTTAACTCTGTGGCCGGATACCCTTCCTGAGCCACAGTTGTCGATGTAACCTATGGGAGGGAAGTCATGTGCACGACCTGTCTGTGAATCGTGCAACTGTCCATGTATCGGTTTCTCTTAGGCGGAATTTGTGGCCATACCCAGCATTCGCCTACTCTCTGGATAGCCAATGTACCAGCCCACAGTCGACGACAATCCGCCATTCTGATTCGGTCTGGGTCTGGTATACTTCCCTGTATCGCGAAACAGCCTGCTGCGTGTTAGTCTATACGAGCAGATCGCGAGTTTATTGTTAATATGTAAATAGTTATCATTATTATTATTACTGGGTTATAAAGAATGAAGCGACTGTGCCATGGTGCCATTGAATTAGTAGACTGTTCCGTCTGGCGCCACTGGCTCGGGTGTAGTATCGAGTATCCCTCTTGTGGCCCCATTGCCAATATCTATGAGGAAGAGTTGGTATCTGTGGGCTGTGTCCTTAGATCTTTGCTTGCCGATACATATACGGGGTTTTCTGGCCCTCTTGGGACTCGGTAATTTTATTCTTCATCATGGGTTCAAAGTCTGTTGTTCTAGAGTGTGTTTAATACTGTGGCTGACTTTTAACCTGTGCGTGCACCTTCAGTGTCTTCTTTGTGTTTTAAGAATCGCCAGCTGTATGTTTTAACTTCATGTAGACTTTTTTAATTGTCCCCCCATGAACGTCTCAATATCAGTGTATTTTTACCTCCATACCTCCCATTACCCTGTTTTATGTCCCCCTTTTTTTCACCTTATATGTAACATTTTATTCTTGTATTAGTTGTCATGTCACTCTGCTGAAGAGCGGCGGATTGTGCCACTGACAGCCCGCCTGCCCATATGGGGCAGGGGAACGAAATCACAATAAAGTAAAAAAAAAAAGGCCCTCTCGGGCACGAAGTTTGGGGATCGGCGGTAGGGTCGCGACAAGAGGTGCTCACGAGGTTCGAGGGGCCTAAGCCACGAGCTGCACAATGAGGGTCTGCGCAGAGCAAAGACAACGGGTCAGCGTCGACTATAAGAGGCAGGCCGACATCCCGTCGGCTGGTTGGCAACATTCGTGTCGGACGACCGCCCGTGGCCTGGCTGCCCTCTTCTACCTGACTTTCATCGTCACCACTAGGTAACCGCTGAGATGCACCGTGGATCCATGGAACTGAATGCTGGCAAAGGGGAGTAACATTCTGTAATCCTCGTGGTGATTTGTTTCATTCTCTGCCTGCCCTCATTATTTTCTGGTTTGTACCCGACCCTCAGATTTTTACTCGGTCGGCACTCTGGTCATAAATATAGGCAGAAGTATTGCACTAAGACACTACTTGTCGTTTGGAAATTTCTCCCACTGTTATATTTCCTTTCCTGTCTGGTTTGTACCCGATCATTATGTTCTAAATAATCAGCTCTTTCTCGTAAATACAGCCAGAAGAATTATTGTACTAAGGCACATGTTGCCATTAAACAAAGGAGGGACTTTGTGGTTACATTTAGCTATTAACCGGTTCAATTCTCTGATTATAATTACATTTCTCAGTTATTAGTTATAATGTGACAACTTGTTGTGCTAAGCTGTTCGTTTCTGTGTTTGGAAGACTGGGTCATTATTGGTGTATTTTAGCCGAATCTCGTGGTTCCGCCCACTGAGCTCTCTTGTAATAACTGTTCACAAGTAATATTTTAAGACGTTCCTTCAGAGCGGTCTTAATAATTGACAGTCAGCTTAACTTTGAAAATATTAACAGCCAACTGTCACCAGGACTCCAGTCAACTGTCAGAAGGGAGGGTTTGAGATCCAGTCGCATCTGGGTTGCCGATTGAAAACCTTTCGAGATACAGCTGGCCGGCCGAAGTGGCCGTGCGGTTAAAGGCGCTGCAGTCTGGAACCGCAAGACCGCTACGGTCGCAGGTTCGAATCCTGCCTCGAGCATGGATGTTTGTGATGTCCTTAGGTTAGTTAGGTTTAACTAGTTCTAAGTTCTAGGGGACTAATGACCTCAGCAGTTGAGTCCCATAGTGCTCAGAGCCATTTGAACCATTTGAGATACAGCTTTCAAATTAAAAGTTACGTCATCTGTTTTGAGTAATTGAATTACAGTTGTCCTCAATGGTGCTTATTAGTTTTCATGTGTTGCAGAAGGGCATCTAATAAGACAGACTGTGTCCAGCGCGGTCGTAAACACCGCTGTTTCACCCGATAACGGGCGGGCTGCAGATCCGACCGTCTTGTAATCATTGTATTATTTTGCAATACAGCACTTCATATCCCTTTTGCAAAGATTAAAAGCTTATTCAGCTTAAGGTTTAAGGTCAAAAGAGTTTTGCAGATTTGTTCATTTTGTTAAAGAAAATTTTATGATAAAATGCTTCGATTATCTGTAAAACACAGTTTATATATTGTCAAATAAACAGGTTGTGAGAAAAGAGTCATATTGGCGGGTCATTCCACGTTTTCCTTAACTCCAGTAATTACCACGTATCAGCGACGAATGAAAATTAGTACCAAGGCCGGTTTTCGAACTCTGGTCTCCTGCTCGATAGACAAGGGACGTAGTTGTTAGTGCACATGCCTAGTGGGTAGAAGACCCAGGTTCGAATCCCGGCCTTGGATTAATATTCATTCGTGGCTTTAGTCGGCATTCCAAAGGCCTCGCCGCAGTGGTAACACCGGTTCCCGTCAGACCACCGAAGTTAAGCGCTGTCGGGCTGGGCTAGCACTTGGATGGGTGACCATCCGGTCTGCCGAGCGCTGTTGGCAAGCTGCGTGCACTCAATCCTTGTCAGGCAAGATGAGGAGCTATTTCATTGAGAAGTAGCGGCTGCGGTCTCGGAAACTGACTTACGGCCGGGAGTGCGGTGTGCTGACCACATGACCCTCCACATCCGTATTCAGTGACGCCTGTGGGCTGACGATGACACGGTGGCCAGTCGGTACGTTTGGCCTTCATGGCCTGCGCGGTAGGAGTTTTTTTAGTCGGCGTGTGTACGTCATAGATATTTGATAGTTGGAAAGATCTCTGGAACCATATAATTACATTTTGTTATTATTATTGTTTCTCTAACGTAATTTTTATAATACGTTGCCCGCAATAGAATTATTTGATAGAAGTGTAGGAGAAACATGAAAGTGGCGTGACTCGAATGCAGTACGTGCAATCATGTAGTCCTCTAACTTAGCCGCTTGCACGAACGCCACTGCTCGACAGATTTTGCACCACTGTATTCAACAGGTTCATAAAATTGAGGCCCGAATTGTCGAAAGCTCTTGATAAGCGCACTGTACTCGATAATATTAGTGCTAGATAGGAATGCGGTTTGTAAAATACAATAAAACACAGCACAGCTTATTCTGTCACTGATATGGAAAATGAAACACCAAGCTGTTCTCCGAAAATATTTCGGAAGTTACTCATTACCACAATGTATTAATACCGTGACGCATTGCTCTTATATAGGGCTTCAAAGTGGTCATCGTAAGAAGCAAGCCTATTGAACAAAATATTCCAGCTGAAATTTAGTGTTCTAGACATTACAGGTTTTGTGCTACGATTGGTTCAGTACAACATAATATTTAAGTTATAGTTACCAGTTTCGTAGCAGTAATCTTTTTTTTTTGTCACAAAATGACATATCTAATACAATAGTGCCACTGACAGCCCGCCTGCCCAACATAATATTCAATATAATAACCCCAGTTTTGAAGGCAACCAAATGTGCCCTGAACCTTCAAATTCTGGAATTACCATTATAAAATTAACATCTGCTCTGTATGAGTATTTCCGTGCGGGATTAACCGAGCGGTCTGGGGCGCTGCAGTCAGGACTGTGCGGCTGGTCCGGCGGAGGTACGAGTCCTCCCTCGGGCATGGGTGTGTGTGTTCGTCCTTAGGATAATTTAGGTTAAGTTGTGTGTAACCTTGGGGACTGATGACCTTAGCAGTTAAGTCCCATAAGATTTTCTTGTATGAGTATTCCTTCAGCAATTAATTGTCGAAGCCAATAAATGGCTTCAGACTTAAATAAATCTACACTTGGTGATTTGCATGATTTCAAGATTTTATCGATTGTTTCGTTGCTGTTAGAAAACGGAAGTGGTCATATCGGAAATTGTCAGTCTTGCATTACCAAAATTGTATTTACAATACTTGCTATTACAGATAAATCTCGAACTGCTATCTGTTACTCTCCTGTAATAAACATCCACACAAGCTACTCTCATATCCCAACATGTGTGTTAAAAATTAGACTTACGTGTGCACCGTTAATTTAGAACAAATATTGTGTCATAACAGTTGTTTTCCTTTTCTTTTTTCTGGAGTCATCTAACGAACGCCTGACGATGGTTAAAGTGTTATCCTCACATACTTGGTGAGTGAGGTTCAGTTTTCAGTTTTCAGACATTTCTACAAAGCAAACAGCCATCGGCATACAGAATTCTCTGGAACGTAAATATTTGGCGATGAGTCTCAACAAAAAATGTTTCAAATGGCTCGGACCACTATGGGACTTAACTCCTGAGGTTATCAGTCCCCTAGAACTTAGAACTACTTAAACCTAACTAATCTAAGGACATCACACACATCCACGCCCGAGGCAGGATTCGAACCAGCGACCGTAGCGGTCGCGCGGTTCCAGACTGTAGCGCCTAGAACCACTAGGCAAACCCCGGCCGGCGAGCCTCCACAATAATGGGAAAATAGCACTGTGGGAGTTTCTTGCCGCACACATTTGGTACAGTAGGGAAAATGTTCCTGGGATCTCTTGCGTGACTGTGGGAGAGTAGTGTTGTTATCTTTCATCATGCTACGTCATTCCAAGAACCTTTTCTAATGTCACAAAAAAAATTACATAGTTCCATTTCGAAAAACGAAGTCGGTGGAACAATTTGGCTGCTTCTGCACAACCTAATGCTTAGAGAATTGGAGATACAATGTTGGAAAAATCCTGAATTACCACGGTACGCTAACATAATTGTAATACTCATTCTGAATCACCTGACCCCCCCATGCAATACTTTTCCGTGCCCACCAGCCAGTCTCTTTGGCCACTGCTGATACTACACGTCTCTACTTTGCGTTGCAGCTGGGCTACAGCATAGCTGGCGTCATATCGGGAGCGCTTCTTGGTGTCTTCAATCTGGCTATGCTGTTACCTTGGCCAACGGAAAGGGCAGTCTCTGGCACACGTCGTCTTGAACACTTCCTTCTGGGTGCGCAATTACAGTTACGTGCTCAGTGTCACTAGACCTCAGCCGCGCGGGATTAGCCGAGCGGTCTAAGGCTCTGCAGTCACGGACTGTGCGGCTGCTCCAGGCGGAGGTTTGAGTTCCCCCTCGGGCATGAGTGTGTGTTTTTGTCCTTAAGATAATTTAGGTTAAGTGGTGTGTAAGCTTAGGGATTGATGACCTTAGCAGTTAAATCCCATAAGATTTCACACACATTTGAACATTCTGAACTAGATCTCAACGCAGTTCGCTACAGTTGCACCTCGCATGGCATGTTGCAAGAGCCGATCATTTCACGTTGTGCAACGAAGTCAGATACAGGGGCATAAATAATGAAAAGACCTTCCACTCTCTATGTTAAAGACTTTTTCACATAGTAATTTCACTACAAAGTGATAAGTCTTGCATTACGTGAAGCAGTTACAAATAACTGCAGTAGATGAGTGAGTTATTCCTTAGAATGCTTTTCAGAATAGCCTCCAGCCACCCCTCTGTTGGAAATATAATGTACTTTCTCATTCAATTTTTAAATGATGGCACATACTCTCAGTGTGCTGAAGTCTTTTTCCGAAATCACAATAAGTACTCCCGAAAATGAAAATTTATCGAGAATTTGAAAAAAATAAGTTCCAAGATACAGCATGGTCTTGTACCTAGGAACAAATATTCTATTGAAACTTAAAAGCGTCGCAGTCGACAAAATCTTGTCAGTACCGTATTTAATAGTATATCAGTTATTATTAATCTACTGTGCACCAACAATTAGTGACATCAAATTAAGTTGAAGTTTTATTAAAAATGCAGTTATAAATCAAATACATTTTGAAATAGATGCTATTGGCAACTAACATAAACTTTTATTTTCAAGATAAATAAAACTGTTAAGCAGTTAATGAAACTCAGTTCATCTGTTAATGTCTTACGGTCCATGGTAGAAGACTTCCTTTTCAAGGCGATGCTCACGACCTTCAAAGTGAGGCCTAATCGCTTACACATTATGTAACTAATTTCAAAAATTATGAGTACGTAAAATTTTACTTGCGATAAAATTCGGTAACTGAAGAAGTAACAGTCTTATGAATAACTTTAATATACTGCACAGCACTCAAATGTACAGAACGCAAAATATTTACAAATAATACATGAAACACAACCCTATGTTTCACAACAACATAATCAGCAGAAAATGCTGGAAACTGCTTACAGCGGTCTCCAGTGCGTGTTACCGCATGTGATTGCGGAATCAGATTGAAACACCGATAGGACACATCTTGTCTTCCTGGATACACTGCCCTCAACGTAAAACACTGTCCTACATTATTTATTTATTCATCCGGGAAGCTGTTTCGTGTTGCCCACTTAAAGATAGGTAGATCTGTTACTGTGTATAAGGGACATTCAGTAACGACATCGATGGTAGCATATTCGACTTAATATTAAGACATTTACATGTAACGCACGAGAAAAGAGAAGATGGTCCATGTATAGACTGCAACTAATAGCAACTTCGTGGAGTTTTTGACAGCGGCTGATGGTGTAGCTGTGTAATTTCGTGAAGCATTTTACGGCTATGGAGCACCACCGTAAGAAGGTATTTGATAACTTGATAAAGCGAGCAAATCCATTTGTATTACGAGATCGAACTACGTATAGATCAGCTCACGTTTCGAAGATTTGCTGTATCTCAGATTCCCATTACTGGCCTGTCGATAAACCACCATACGATTTTCATTCTGCCTGCCTTGCGAGATGCAAGTCGGAGAAGTATAATATTGTGTGGCTCGGTTTGGAACATGTGAGCTCTGAATATAAATAGTAAACCTATCCGTGATGTGCAATGCCTCTCTTGTAACGTTTGCTACTAGACTACTGTAAGAATCACAGTAACGCTTCTAAACTTTCCCTTATTTTACTTTAACAAAAATTACAATTAAGAAAAATTATTTTTGAGTCTTAAAAATGACAGTTGCCTTTTGCGATTTTCTTTGCGTCATTTTCCTCACTACATTGAGAATAAAAAAAACTTGTACTTATCATGAACTTGCGTTCAGTTTCTTGAAATTATTGTTTTACTTATCTTGTGTTAGTTCTCCGTTTTCTAATGGCGTCATCCTGCTAGCAAAACAGCTTTCAGGCTTCGCTTTCTATGTGTGCAGATTAATAAATAAAATGTCACGTGTTATTTGTTTCAATTTCCTTCATATTATATACAGTTTTTTCTGATAATCACATACAAACAGTAAGAGATATAGCAAACACTACTCGTACGTGCTCGACCTAATACTACTACCCCCGTCAAGGCTTTTAATAAAATGTAATATAAAACAAAAATTCGATTATTTCCAAAAAAAGTTTTTGACAAAGATAAATGCTTTCCTTCATAGTGTTTATTTCTTACAAATGTTTCAGTATACAATAACAGTAATAATATCTACTACCTGAAATTTTGACAATGAAAAGATCCAGAAGAGTTAATAATAAAAAAGACAAAAATCTGCGGAATATTCACGAACGAACAAAACTCGCGAGCTCGTATAATCTACAGATAAATTTCACAATGATAAATGCATTTACTTTGTTTAAATGTCATGTATGCTATAAATATAGGCGTAAAAAAATAATAATATGCGAAATTTTTTTAGATCGTGTTGTATTTTAGTGTACCGTGTTCATGAGCAGGAAATATGAGTATACAATTGACAAGCTTCATAACACGCTCTCGCGCTTACTAAACTAACCTATGAAGAGTAAATACGCCCGCAGTTCTTGGACTGATTTGATCTGTACTTCTCTGGTAACGCCTTTATTTAAAGAATAAGTATATACGAAGTGAGCACGACGTCGAATTGTTTACGCAGTTCCTGCATAGCCAGAACCCCAATGGCAGAGAGAAGTAATCACCGGCGTTCGGTGGATTAGCGTCGAGGTCAGGTGTGCCGGCCAGCCTGTGGATGGTTTTTAAGGTGGTTTTCCATCTACCTCGGAAATTGTGGGCTGGTTCCCCTTCTTCCGGCTCAATTATACTGTGTCGGCGATTGCTGCGCAAACACCGTTTCCACATACGCGTATATCATAATTAGTCTACAATGCGAACATTTAGGGTTACACTCGTCTGGTATGTGGCGTTACCGGGGGGTGGGGGGGGGGGAGGGGGGAGGGGGGGAGGGGGCGATGTCCACTGGGGGCCGAAATCGCACAATATCAATATCCCTGGGTTCGTTGTAGGGCGGCGCTGGGGTGGGTGGACTGCTGTGGCCTATTGTGGGGTTCTGAACCACTGAGGGCTACAGCGGGACGAAGCCTCTCCGTTGTTTCTAGGTCCCCTTTGTAATACATACAATTACCGGCAAATAAAAACATAAGGAGCAGTTAGATGAAAACAAGACAGATGCCCAAACAGTAAGAAAATTGTTCATCTTTTCAACACTAACCACCATCACTGTTCATACATTTACCCTAATGTGAGACAAGAAGGTCATTGCCTTCATTGAAAAATATTTGAGTGCATCTCTTCGTCCGAAACAAATCGACAGCCACGCTTTTTTTTCTTCAGGGCTCCAAAAATGGAAATCGTGCAGGGAGAGATCAGGACCTTATGGGAAATGTGTAAGGGCCTTCTAGAAAAAGCTCCACATTGTAGTGGAGAAAACAGTGGCACCCTGTGGGTGGGCCGCTGAGAAGCCTTTACACATCCTCCATGCAGTCAGTCCCTATCTATCCCCAAGCGATTTCCATATTTTTGGTGACCTAAAGAAAGGCATTCGTTACCGACGATATGTTTAGGGCGAAGAGGTGCACTCCTGGGTAAATAACGTATCTGTAAGAGACCGCAAACATTTTTCCCGGGAAATTACCGACTCTTATCTCACTAGGAGGTAAATGTGATAACAGTTATAGTGATTACGTTTTAAATAATAAACAGTTTACTTACTTTTCACCGAGCGACACTGGACTCGAATTCTGGAGGACTGCGGTTCAGATCCGTGTCCGGCCATCCTGATTTAGGTTTTCCGTGATTTCCCTAAATCGCTTCCGGTAAATGCCGGGATGGTTCCTCTGAAAGGGCACGGCCGACTTCCTTCCCCATCCTTCCCTAATTCGATGAGACCGATGACCACGCTGTCTGGTCTCCTTCCCCAAACAACCAACCAACCAACTTATTTTTCTGCATCAGTCGCACCTTCATTTGACTGCTGCTTATAAAACAGACCATAATTTGATGTAGCGCTGTTCGATACCGATGGTCGAATGTCATATTACTTTTCTTTTCTTTATATCACGCCTGCGTCAAAATTGGAAGCTGGTGTTGTATTCATAATAAACATGCGCGAATGAGTAAAAGCTGCTAGTGATGCCATGCGAGAGGCTTTTAATAGTTTCCGCAACGAAACTATGACTCGAAAATTGGCAGAAAATCCAAAGAGAGTCTGATCATACGTAAAGAACACCAGCAGAAAGACAGAAACAGAGCATTCATTGGGCGTTACCAACTGTTATTTTACCGATGGCAGTGCTACTATAGCGGTGTTACTGAACATTATTTCCAAAAATCCCTGCATTAAAGAAAAGGAAGTAAACATTCCAA
The DNA here is from genome assembly GCF_021461395.2 of Schistocerca americana. NCBI lineage: Eukaryota > Metazoa > Arthropoda > Insecta > Orthoptera > Acrididae > Schistocerca > Schistocerca americana. The sequence continues at coordinate 203,428,782 of NC_060122.1, read as the reverse complement.
AATTCTATCCAAGAACAGCTGCAAACATAGTAACTTAAAAGTATATGTCCTCGCTGTACCGAAGCAGCTTAAATCCATACAAATTTTAAAAATGGATGTACAAATGTACTTATGTGTGTATATGCACTATGTGATCAAAAGTATCCGTACTCCCCCAAAAAACATACGTTTTTCATACTAGGCATATTGTGCTGCCACCTACTGCCATGTACTTTGCATCAGCGACCTCAGTAGTCATTAGACATCGTGAGAGAGCAGAATGAGTCGCTTCGCGGAACTCACAGACTTTGAACGTGGTCTAATTTGGTGTCACTTGCGTCATACGTCTGGCTCTCAAATGGCTCTCAGCACTATGGGACTTAACATCTATGGTCATCAGTCCCCTAGAACTACTTAAACCTAACTAACCTAAGGACATCACACAACACCCAGTCATCACGAGGCAGAGAAAATCCCTGACCCCGCCGGGAATCGAACCCGGGAACCCGGGCGTGGGAAGCGAGAACGCTTCCGCACGACCACGAGCTCCGGACGTCATACGTCTGTACGCGAGATTTTCACACTCCTAAACATCCCTAGGTCCACTGTTACCGATGTGATAGTGAAGTGGAATCGTGAAGGGACAAGTACTGCACAAAAGCGTACAGGCCGACCTCGTCTGTTAACTGACAGAGACCGCCGATAGTTGAAGAGGGTCGTAACGCATCCAGACCATCACACAGGAATTCCAAACTGCATCAGGATCCACTGTAAGTACTATGACAGAAGTGAGAAAACTTGGATTTCATGGCCGAGAGGCTGCTCATAAGCCACACATCATGCCGGTAAATGCCAAACGACGCCTCGCTTGCTGTAAGGAGCGTAAACATTGGACGATTTAACAGTGGAAAGACATTGTATGGAGTGATGAATCACGGTACACGATATGGCGATCCGATGGAAATGTGTGGGTATGTCGAATGCCCGATGAACGTCATCTTCCACCGTGTGTACTGCCAAGAGTAAAATTCGGAGGCGTTGGTGTTACTGTGCGGTCGTGTTTTTAATGGAGGGGGCTCGCACTCCCTGTTGTTTTGCGTGGCACTATCACAGCACAGGCCTACATTGATCTTTTAAGCAGTTTCTCTCTTCCCACTGTTGAAGAGCAATTCGGGGATGGCGACTGCATCTTTGAACACTATCGATCACCTGTTGATAATGCACGGCCTGTGGCGGAGTGGTTATACGACAACAACATCCCTGTAATGGACTGGTATGTACAGAGTCCTGACCTGAATTCTGTAGAACACCTTTGGGATGTTTTGGAACGCCGATTTCGTGCTAGACCTCACCGACCGACATCGATACCTCTCTGCAGTGCAGCACTCCGTGAAGAATGGGCTGCCATTCCCAAAGAAACCTTCCTGCACCTTATCGGCCGTATGCTTGCGAGAGTGGAAGCTGTCATCAAGGTTAAGTGTGGGCCAACTCTGTATTGAGTTCCAGCATTACCGATGGAGTGCGCCACGACCTTGTAAGTCATTTTCAGCCAGGTGTTCGTATACTTTTGATCACACTGTGTATGTACGTTTGTATGTTCCATACCTTCTCCTAAATCACTGGACCGATTTCAACCAAACTGGGTACCCATGTGACTTAGTGTATGAAATGCATCACCGTGTGGATAAGAACCACCCATTTATCAGAGGGGTGGGGAGTGGTGGTGAGAAAGCAGTGTGGGACGCGACGTACGAATATCCAAACTTCAGTCATACCCAGTATTTGAGAATGGGAGCACACAGAGCCTTGCAACAAACTTTACACATAATTTCAACCCTTTAAGAAACATTTCATCGTTGACGAATTCCAACGAAAAAAGTTTATCGCATACTATATTTTCGCTGTTTATGCATTAAAACTTCTGCATGACTGATGAAAGTTAATTTATTACTTCTTTACTACTACCTATATTTGTGATGAATTTTGTAGACAGTATTCATTCACATGTACCACGAAACGTACCAGAAAAATTACATGTATGTCCAAAACTTAGTTCAGGAGATATGACGTAATAAACATTGAGACGCTTGAAAAACTACCGTATCATGCAAAACGATCAAAATTTATTACTTCGTTCTGTTCGCAACACCTTTCTCAGACAGTAACATCTGATGCTGATTGTAATGAGATGTGTGGAAAATTGTAGCGTTTTTTGTGAGTTTTAGTTTATTACTTCTTTGCTACAAATTCTATTCACAACTAATTTTACCGGCAGCAGCCACACTGGATGAACCCAAGAAATTATGTCGTTGTGCACAATATATTTCAGGAGATATGACGTCATAAACACAGAGCTGCGTGAAACAAAACTGTAGGGTGAAATTCGCTAGATATACAGATGAAAATTTGTACAAATACGTGCGATATGTGAGGGATATATGTAAAATAGAATATCCTTTCTTTCAGGAGTGCTAGTCATGAAAGCTTCGCAGGAGAGCTTCTGCAAAGTTTGGAAGGTAGGAGACGAGGTACTGGCGGAAGTAAAACTGTGAGAACGGGGTGTGAGTCGTGCTTGGGTAGCTCAGTTGGTAGAGCACTTTCCCGCGAAAGGCAAAGGACCCGAGTTCGAGTCTCAGTCCGGCACACAGTTTTAATCTGTCAGGAAGTTTCATATGTGAAATACATTGGACATGTACTTTTGAGGGCAAAGCCTTAAAAGCTCACCTTTGCTACTAAAACTATTTCCAACAAATTTGGTACACACATTAGTTACAAAGTGAAAAAAATACTGTAGGGTTAAGTACCAACAACCTCCTATTGAGGTGAATCCGATAACGTGCAGATATAAGGGAAGAGGGGGTGATGGACAAACGGCGAGGGGGGAGCTGCACATATAGCCGGAAGTGGAGATGGGGAAGAGCAATGGGTGGTGAGAGGGGTGAGTAGAAAGAGGAATACACGAAGAGGGAGAGGGGGGAGGAGGTGATGGACAAAGAGAGGATGGAGGAGGAGATTCACGGAGGGGAAAGCAGGTGCATAGAGGAGGATAGAGCACATTAACAGAGAGAGGGGTAGTAGTAGTTGAATAGAGGATGGTAGAGCAGATGGACAGAGAGAAGGGATGAAGGATATGTACAGAGAGAAGGTGGAAGGGGAGATGGACCAACAGAAGTTTGGGATGAATGCTTGCCAGGTAATGCCAGGTACTCAACCATTAACTCGGGGCCTACAGCCCAGTTAGGTTTGGCCGGCCAGGGTGGTCGAGTGGTTTTAGGCGCTGCAGTCTGGAACCGCGCAACCGCTACGGTCGCAGGTTCAACTCCTGCCTCGGGCATGGGTGTGTGTGATGTCCTTAGGTTAGTTAGGTTTAAGAAGTTCTAAGTTCTAGCGGACTGATGACCTCAGAAGATAAGTCCCATAGTGCTCAGAGCCATTTGAACCCAGTTAGGTTTCTTTCAAACTGCGCTGATTTAATAGCTGCATATTTAAGAACCATATACAACTGCTCACTAGATGAAAGATCCATGCCTGAAGACACACCAATATAAAAAAAAGAAATAAGAGTAATATGTTGAATTACAGAGTCTTGTAACTGCGGTCGATTTGAGGTAGGATTTCGGAACATATACTGTATATGAACATTATGAAATACCACAATCACTAAATCTCAATATTATACAGTCTTTGTTGTCTATTTTGGAAAGAAGGTTGCTCGATTGCTGTCCACCTCCATTGTTACCTGATCCTGCCATTACTTTGCAGGAAGAAAGATACAACAGTCTCTTTGAAATAATAAGGATCTATATTTATCCATTCCAACACCACACGAAGCTATTCTGAATGCAAATGGGCTTCCTACACCGTATTAGGCACTGATGGTGTTTCCATATTTTTGTCCACCTATATATATTTGTTCAGAGTTTCAGCTGTCGCACTGCTCCCTCCTATCGTGGTAGTGATTCCTTTCTCGTTCTGGGCGCTCTAAGCACAGTGTTCTGTTGGCTTAGCGCAGTCCGCCAGTTCCGGCTTTGGCGTTTTGTTCCATTCTTCCATTTGGTTTATTGGACGTCAGGTAGCTTCAGCAAGATTGTTATTAGTCATTCATTAGACTGCCACTAGTCTGAGTTACCATATTGTGGAGTGAGTGCAACTCTTGGCTGCCTATCTCATCGCTCGCGAAAGTGTTTGTTGCCGTACCTTCACTGAGGTCGATTCCTGGAGCACCGTCTGTGACTGGTCCTTGTGTTTTATTATTCTATTATTTATTACCATACCTTGTAATGCCTGCATTTGCTAAACTGTAACGCACTGAAAACACTATTATTTACACAGTTGTTTATTCCTTCATTAACAACGTGTGGTTTTTTTATATGTATTATTGAGTCTGGAATCACTGTTTTAAAAATAAATGTGTGTAACTGTAAAAGGCAACCAATAGTAACTGACTACAGCCTCGTCCACAATCGTAACCGAATCCTGCCTTCCCTTGACTATCAGGTCACAGTAGAATTCATTTACAACTGTGTGACGAGATTTTTGCCGAAAATACGTCACTCCAACTACTTCTCGTATAGCACAGCGTCATCAGAAAACAGCCACACACTGCTGCTCACCCTGTCCACCATATCATTTATGTATACAGATAATAAGAGCAACCGTGTCACACTACACTGTGGCACACCTGGCGATACCCTTGTCTCCTATGAATACTGGCCGTCAAAGACAACATACATGCTTCTATTGTATAAGAAGTACCCCAGCCACTCATATGTCCCGCAGCTCTTCCGTATATTCGTATCTTCTTTTACAGTTTGCAATGGGGGCACCATGTCAGTAACTTCCCGATAATCTAGGAATATGGAAGCTGACTGCAGCCTTCATCCATGCTTCGCAGGATATCATGTGACAAAAAGGGCAAGCTGAAGTTAACATCAGCGACGCTTTATAAATCCGAACTCGCTCCTGATCAAAAGCTTTTCCGTTTCAAGGAAATGTATTATACTCAAACTTAGAATATGATCAAGAATTCTGTGCAGTCAGTGTGCTGATCTGTAATTCTACGGGTCTGTTCTTTTAAGTTTCGTTGATACAGCAGCTACCAATGTTTCTTTTCAGTCGCTTTGGACTTTACGCTGAGAGAGAGATCCGCGAGAAATGCAAGCTAAATAAGGAGCCAGTGGTGTAGAGCACACTCTGTAAAAACGAATTGGGATTTTATCCGGGTCTGTCAAATTAGTTGTTTTCAACTCTTTCAGTTGCTTCTTTACCCCAGGGATGCCTATTACTATGTTCTCCATATGGGAGGCTGTGTGACGTTCAAACGATGGTAAATTTACATCATCCTCCAGCGTAAATGATTTCTTAAAGGCTTTCCTTTCGCTGTCTTCTGTTGGCACAGCAGACTGGTCAACAGGTGACTGAGCAGAAGTCTCGAATCGCTAAGCGGCTTTACGTAGGACCAGAATTTTCTTGGGCTTTGGGCAAGATCTTTTGCTAAGGTACAACGGCGGTAGTTGTTTGCTTCATGCGTATGAATTTTCCCCTAGACTCAATGTTTCTTTCGTTCAGGACTTTAGTTACAAAAATAAAGTGAAACCAGGAAATGTTCAGGAAAGTATTGTTCTCGTCAGACGACCACATTGAAAAGTCATGGTTTTTTTTTATTTTTTTATTTTTTTTTATGAGAACCCTCCCGTGGTATTCACGTGATGAGAGCGTGACAGTCACGTTGATTGACCATGCTAAAAGCACGCCATCGGTGGCAGTCCAAGGCTGTAGAGAGGTACAGAAGAGAGAGAGAGGCCAGGGAGTATTGTGTGCGGTCGCGGTCGGTAGTTTCTGAGCAGAACTGACAATAATTAACGACTGTAAAAGATGTGGGTATCTGCAAGGACGGGCAAGTATCACCAGCGAATAATAAGCAAAGAACTGCATTACTTGAATGCCACGGCGGTGTCTAACGAGATTGTCAAATATGGTACTACAATCAGTTCCAGCTCTGTACGTTAACAGATGGTGCCGAGAATCTAAGTGATCAATAATAATTCGTAATTCAACTGTGAATACAACTGTGTACATGATGTTTGACATGGTCATCTTCCTACAGATATCACGACAAAAAATTGCAGTGACGCCACCAAAACTAGAGGGACGCATTCAACCTAGATTCGCCATATTGCGCAGGCAGAACACTGCATTTCGTTGGTATCCTCAGGTAACCGTAACTCTGGGTATGGATGACAGATCAAGGCATCCTTTCAAAATGAGAACAGTGAGAATGAGTATTCAAGAGTACATATTGTACGTCAGAAATACTTTTACTAATATTCAGCACTCATATACTAACAAAACGAAATTGTTGCACAGGGCTGAATGACTATTAGAGTTTATACTCCACACTAAACATTCAGTGGTTGTCACGATTAATCTGTGCCTGACTTTCTGCGACGGAATATAAACGTAATTTATTCCAGCACTTTTATATATGGTTTTCAGTGCCAACTCCAGCTGCAATTGAATTATACAGTTCCTGAAACGTTGGAACCCATGAGTGTAATGTTTTCTTTGACCCTACATCAGAATTTTTTATCATTCATGGTGAACACCTGTGGTCTGGGGATACTGCCTTTAAATAAGCAAAACGTCATGGGTTCGATTTCATCCACTGTTTAATTTCGAATAAAAATAATCAGCACTGGTGCAAGACTACCGGTATAAGGACTGAATCTCTTTCTTGCTTGTCAAAGAGGGCTGAGTAGCAACACATTTCCAGTCTTCCTCTTGTCCTTCAGTAGGAAAACTGCCTCTAAGAAGCGCCAGAATCAGCCAATGTCAACGGCATGATGGTAGAGGAGGTACTGCATTTATGACATATATGCTCCTATACAGCATACGCAAGATGAGGGCTTACTTTGTTATTATTAAATGTTTCTCTGAGACATTTAAGTCTTTTTACTATCTGCGATAAAACTTTGTTGACGACTGCTGATTATTTATTTTATTTTCTGTCATATTTCTTTGGCTACGTTATATGACATTCGGTTTTTTTGTGGATATGACGCAGTAGTAAAAGGAGATGTCAATCAGAACTACATACCAAAAAAATTAATAGAAGAAATATCTTTGAACTTCGGCCCTTACGTTGACCTAATGCATGGTTTTCATTTTTGGACATGTCAATCAGAACTAATACCAAAGAAATTAATAAAAATAATATTTTTAGAACTTCGGCCCTTACGTTGACGCAATGCATGGTTTTAATTTATGGTTCTTATTCTTTCTAGCAATTCTTGCTTTCCTTCAAAATTCAGTTACACTAGAGTCGGTTTTCTTCATTCTGTACTATATTTTTCCATTGATTATTATGTTGTCTTGATTTTCTGTATTTATACTTTGAGACAGATTCTTGTCTTCACGATGGTTCTTTGAAAAATCTGTTTGACCTCTTTATGTGATACCACTTTTTGTACGACATGACTCATCATAATTTGCAGTGAAGGCTCTTCTAGTTACTAAACTATAGTAAATATTACTTATTTCGTACTATTATGCAAGTATTGTATTTAATTTTGGCGATTTTTATTAATACAGTGGACAGTTGCATGACAATTCAGTGGCAATGTTTATGTGCTACGTTCTGCCCCTATTGATCTATCTACAGGGTGTTAAAAAACAATACCGGCGAACTTAGAGGGGTTATAGAGTTCATGAGGAACAAATTAAAGATAGGAACTCGTTTACGGAAGACGTCATCCGACGAAGCTACGACACTGGAGAGCGATGAAGTTATTGTTGCCAGTGCCTGGCACTCTCGCACGGGCTAGCCGCGCGGTCTGGGGTATCTTGTCACTGTCCGCGTGGCTGCCCGCGTCGGAGGTTCGAGTCCTCCCTCGGGCATGGGTGTGTGTGTAGTCCTTAGCGTAAGTTAGTTTAGGTTAGATTAAGTAGTGTGTAGGCTTAGGGACCGATGACCTCAGTAGTTTGGTCCCCTAAGACCTTTCCACAAATTTCTACTGCCTGCCACTAGGCCAGCCCTTCGCAGAAAAAGTGATTTTGAGCGCTGGTGGACCGTAGGCGGAAAGTCTCGCAAAAATGTTAGTCATTCAGCAATTGCGACTGATTTCCAGGATCGCCAGTGGAGAAGATGGAGCTAGCAGCTCCTACCTCCAGTGAATGCGAAGCTCTGTTGCTTCAGTAGATGACGATTTCAGACACGGGTATCTATTCGCAGTTTATTCTTCTCCTATATATAGGAAAACGCTGGAGAGTTTCCAGAAATTTCGTGAGAGGAATTCGTGGTGGTTCATCAAACCAGTCAGGAGACTACTGACTGGAGCAAGAGAATGAATTGGACGGTATTCTACGCTGAATGAATGACGAAAATCTTGCATGTGGTACCATAATGGTTTGCGACAAGCAAACTATACCTAACGACATACCCTTGCGTTTGTTAGCCATACCAGGTAAGGTGCTGGACTCGCATTGTGGATTGTGGAAACCGGTGGCTCAGACCCCTGTCCAGCAACTGAGACTAAAATTCTCGGTTGTTTCCATTGATTGCTTAACAGTAATACACAAGTGCCAGAACTGTTCCTTTGAAATGCACACGAACAATTTCCTTCCTTATACAGTACTCTAAAATCCAAACCTAAAAATATTTATTATTTGTGTAATGCATAACAATACAGGGCAAATATAGTGTTTACTCTAGCTTCGTGGTATTGTTGCTAATTTCAGTTATTCCCAATGATGAAGATATTCGTAAATATCATGTGGAGTACACCATATAGGGGATAAATCATCTTATGGCTGCATACCCACATTTTCCAAGGATAAAATGCAATATTCTGGTGCAGAACCGGCAGTTCTTGAAGTGTTAGTTCCCGAGCAGGTACTGTTTACTGCCTTCAGTTCTGAATAACTACCTCCTATAAGTGAAGGTTTCTTGCAATGAGGTGCTGTACCAGTTATTATTGTTTTGTACCGACGGGAGAGCAGAGGTACTACAATGATATATGGTAGTATGCTGCACGTAAAAGTGTACAGGTTTATTTGTGGACCTTTCGGTGGGTGGGAAAGGTTATGGAATACAGAGTTTCCCATTTATCTAGACCCGCCTAAATAACTGTTTGTCCAGATGTAAATTACAAAATGTTTCAAGCAACTGTTCTTAAGCCATCAGGTGGACATCTATCAGCATGATTGCCTTCGTTGTAGTATGACTTTTTGCGGTATGATTTTTCTGAATGGCACTTTGTGTTTTTTATTTGGTAATTCATGTCCTCTCCTAAAGACCTATTCAAAAACGTAACGCAGTGTACCATTCACTTAAACACAACAGTATTAATTACGCAACACAACATTGACTTTGAGCCCAGGATCACAAACTCGTCCACTTGACGGAGCTGTCAGAAGACAAATGAAAACCAAGTAAAACATAACACAAAATTGAGTGTGACTCTCCTGTACCATTGCCCAGGAGTATAAAACTTAAATGTGCTCAAAGTGGTGACCCTGGACACCTACACTCTGGTGCACTGCCGGCCGCTGTGGCCGAGCGGTTCTAGGCGCTTCAGTCTGGAATCGCGCTGCTGCTGCGGCCGCAGGTTCGAATCCTGCCTCGGGCATGGATGTTTGTGATGTCTTTAGGTTAGTTAGGTTTAAGTAGTTTTAAGTCTAGGGGACTGGTGACTCAGATGTTATGTTCCATAGTGCTTGGAGCCATTTGAATTTGAACTGGTGCACTCGTTAAATGAAAGCATTATTTACTGCTTCCAGTGTTGCCTGCTGAAGAGAATTACAAGCAAGCACGATAAGTTCCTGCATGTCCTCTGGAGTTGTTGGAATATCGCGTTAGCGAACATCTTTAATGCATCCCCGAAGAAAAAAGTCCAGAGGATTTAAATCAGGAGACCTAGCAGGGCAAGTAACTGTTCCTACTCGACCAATCAATCTGCCAGGATACCTTCGGTTCAGAACACGACGTGATCGCAAGGCATTATGTACTGAACATCCAACATGTTGATAACACATAAGCATAATGGTTCTTAGCGGCACTTCATACTGAAGAGGAGGAAAAATTCGTGTGAAGAAGTTGGCATCCACTGTGCCGTTTAGACAACCATTGATGAAATAAGGGCCAATAATTGTAATACCAGGCATCCCACACTAGACGTTGACTCTCCATTGACGCTGATGTTCCACCTGTCTAAGCCATCGTGGGTTGTCGCTGGACCAATAATGCATGTTCCTTGTATTTACCTGTCCTTTGTTTGAGAAGGAACATTCATCGGTAAACAGAACATTGGAGAAGAAGTTCGGGTTGGCGAGGATTTGCTGTTGCTGCTGCGCCCACTGACAGAACCGTACACGACTCTGAAAATCATTCCCATGCAGTTCTTAATGTAGGTTTACATGGTATGGACGGAACCGATGACGTGTAAGAATACGATGTACCCTGGTTTTAGAAATGCCAGTTTCGGTTGAGGCTGTCGTGTGCTCACATATGGATTCGTAGCAACGGAAGCGAGAACAGTAACTTCGGCAGCTTCGTCTGTGCGAGTGCTACGCCGACTGCGTTGTCGTGGTTTGAAATTTCCCGTTTCCTGAAGCGTCGCAACAAGACGAGAAAACATCCGTCATGAAGTTGGGTTCTTGTCAGGATACCGCTGTCTGTACAGTTACACTGCCTGCGTAGCATTTCACCTACATTCTACAGCAACAATAAAATAAAAGTTATGTCGATGCATTTGTAGGAAGGACAGCCCTTACTGTATGCCTACTCCACACAACAGTATTTAAAAGGGCTAAACTACTGTACTAAATGTACCCGTACATAAGAAAACAGTATTGCAATTACTCTTCTGCTAACATACATTCCCCGTAGACACTGCATTTATACCTTCTCTTCGTTGATGTACATTTTACTCACTCAACTCTTCAACTGACGATGGTTGACGGAATGACGGGTAGCATTCTACTTATGTTTACATTTGTCCTCTGTCAACGTCAGCACGTGCATGTGTTCCATTACCCCGAGTTCCTGCACGAAGACTAAGCGCAGGGAACGTCAACGTCAATGTTGTATTATGTAATTAAGAACGTTGTGTTTCAGTGAATGATATACTGTGATACATTTTTGAATAGATCTTTAGGAGAGGAAATGAATTACCAAGTAAAAAATACAGAGTGCCATTTAAAAAAGTCATACCGCTGCTAATATCTTTGTAAAAACAAAGCTACAATGAAGGCAATCATGCTGATTGATGTCACCCTGACGGCTAAAAAATATTTGGTTGAAATCTTTTGTAATTTGCATCTGGACAAACAGTTATTTAGGGTGGACAAGATAAATGGGACACCCTGTATATGAACTGAAAGCGCAATTAGTTTTTGTTGAGATAAGGGGCGAGAATGCTATCAGTACAACCCTACAACGGAATTAAGGCTAACCTTCTTCTTCTTTTTCGTATATCTTTGTCCCGCGTCGGTTCAGGGTCGGCGTGATTTTTAAGGGCTGGCCAGATATCCTTATTTTCTCTACCCCTACACCCCTCCCTTGCCTATTAGGTAGAATATTTGAACCACAGCTCTCTGTAATAGTGATTTCATGAGGACATGAGTGAAAATTTTCTAAATGTTTGCGAATCGTGTAACTGATGGGGTACTACGTGGTTTCCAGCCTAGTATTCACGTAGTGGGATGTGGGGAAACGCCTAAAAACCACATCCAGGATGGCCATCTCACCAACATTCGTGGTTAATTCGCTGGGCGGATTCGATGAGGGGTTGGCTCCGTTCGGTAAGCGGTGCTTTAAAAGACATTGCTAGCCAAATGGTGGAAACAGAGGTTATCAACTGATAAAACAGAGGTATCATGTAAATTTCCGGTCTTGGGAAGTCGCAGCTCAATCATCCACAAACTATCTAACTCTTACAACTCGAATGTATCAAGAACATGACTGAAAGCCCTAAATGAAAAACACCGTTTTTAGGTTGTGCGAAAAACGTCAATAACCATTAATATTCACCAATTTTTAATAGGGGAGTATGAAAAGTGAACTGCAAATATCACCCGAAGAAAATATACGAAATTCCAATGTAAATACGTTATGGAGTCAGTGGCACACTTCCATAATTATTAATGAGTACTGTTTGCCTGGAACAGGCGTACTCGTAAAAAGGAGCAGCATTAGGAGTATTCAACACCGTTGTTGATAGTCTTCCCGCCGGCTCAATATCCTATGCGAACGGCAAGCAGTGGAGCGTTCGCGGCGGCACCGGAAATGGTACAAAGTGGCTAGGGAACAGGGCAGGAAGCTGTCTTCATTAAAAATGTGTGTAAACACCGCGAGTAAACATACCGTACCGTCTCTGTGGCACTTTCCCGAATCCCGACGAAGTTATAATTGTAGCACAGAGGGGAGACAGAAGCACCAGCAAAGAGATGAGGGGACGGCGTAGTTGTGACCCTGTTCCCACAGCATTCCATCATCTTAAACAAGGTTCGTGATGCGTGAATGGTGAAAGAGGAAATAGTTCCGCATTACTGAAAAGTGGGAGGTCATTCATTGATAGCGGTCAGAGTGCAGTAGAAATAACTGACATTCATATTATTTTGGCCTGATGCGGGTACTGAGTGGTTCGAGATATTTTTCCTATAGCGAGGAACCCGCTTGATAGAAAAGTGATCGAGGCTTATGGCATAAATGTAAATACTATGACATCTGGATTCCGATGTGAGTTACCCTATGCAAATATATCTAGTCTGTTTGGTAACTGCACACTAGGAGGAAGCTACTGTCCAAAACAGAAAAAAATATAATCAAACAGTGTTATCTCACAATGGCAAGTCTACATTTTCATCTGGTTGGGTAGATCTCGTCAGCGTCAGTTTACGGTCATATTGCCAGGTTTATAGTGAATTTTGCGTACGTTACTGGTTTTGTTACAATACGGCTCCACTGATATGTGGATACGCTGGTGAATACATTTGAAAACATAACATAAGAGTGAAGATGTCTTCTATATAATAAAGTTAAATAACTGTAATCACCAAGGTAATAGGTGACAAGAAGTATTACTAACAAGTAGTTTTTGTGAAACTTCATAAAAATAAACAGCTGATTGTCATCTAGAATGTTGTTGTTGTTGTGGTCTTCAGTCCTGAGACTGGTTTGATTCAGCGCTCCATGCTACTCTATCCTGTGCAAGGTTCTTCATCTCCCAGTACTTACCGTAACCTATATCCTTCTGAATCTACTTACTGCATTCATCTCTTGGTCTCCCTCTACGATTTTTACCCTCCACGCTGCCCTCCAATACTACATTGGTGATCCCATGCTGCCTCAGAACATGTCCTACCAACTGGTCCCTTCCTCTAGTCAAGTTGTGGCACAAACTCCTCTTCTCCCCAGTTATATTCAATACCTCCTCATTAGTTATGTGATCTACCCATCTAATCTTCAACATTCTTCTGTAGCACCACATTTCGAAAACTTCTATTCTCTTCTAGTCCGAGCTTCCAGATTCGTCTGATAAGCAATGGAACCTCAATAAAACCTTGATCGGTACCAAGAGATTCTTTGAACATAAATTTAATTTACTTCTGGGAAAATTTTGTCCACTGCCTTCTCAGTGAATTAAAATGTGTGTGTGTTTGTGTGTGTGTGTTTGTATGTGTAGAGAGAGAGAGAGAGAGAGAGAGAGAGAGAGAGAGAGCGCTGTACACTTAAGAACGCACGGAGAGTTGTGGTCAAATGTAGCATTACTGCCTGCGAAAGTGAGAGATGCTCAGTCTCCGTTCCTTACAGTTGATCACCACAGTATATTAAAATAATTCATAGCACCCATTCTAGTTTTCCAAATGGCTCTGAGCACTATGCGACTTAACTTCTGAGGTCATCAGTCGCCTAGAACTTAGAACTAATTAAACCTAACTAACCTAAGGACATCACACACATCCATGCCCGAGGCAGGATTCGAACCTGCGACCGTAGCGGTCACGCGGTTCCAGACTGAAGCGCCTTTAACCGCACGGCCACACCGGCCGGCCAAAATTCCTCTAGTTTTCCGTCCACGGACTGGTCTTTAATGTTAATTAATATTCTGTAGGGTAATATTAAAGAAAAACTGCGTCCAGGTGACCTCCAGCGAGGGAAAAATCGCCCAAGTTAACGCATTTTTTTTAGCTTAACAATTTCGCTGGTCAAACATAGCAGCTTCGGACGCATTCTCGTTTTGTCGATGAAAGTTAATGAACTGCTACTCTGTCCTCAGCACATTATCTGCACGATTAATTGAAAAGTATTCGATAATGCTATTATATTAATTTAAAACGTTTTGTTTGTCCGTTAACAGAGAGACAGAGAGAGGGAGATAGAGACAGAAAATGGGACCTCGAGAGCGCTTAATTTTTGCTCTGCTTGTGAAATGCGTATATGCGTGACCGATAATGCAATTTACTCGATATTCAGCAGCCAATTTCATTTTAGTGAAAAATAACGTTGATTACTCCACCAGATTTTGCGAGAAGGGGAAATAAATGAGATCAAACAAATGTGGTGGCGCATTATACAAAACTGCAGGTGATGCTTTTAGGGGAGGTCATTGTACTTTCCTACACTCCTCAGACTTTCAGCCCTGTAAGAGAAGTGTAATACATTTATCCCATTTTTAAACAATAGCATTCGCATTTTATGTACCATAGTTTTTTTCTGAAATTACAAAAATGACAGCGGAAAATCAAGGTTTTCTTCAAATGTGAAAACATATTCCAAGTTTGTGGCGGTCTACTCGTATATGAGGGGCAGTCAAATGAAAATCGAACATTCGCCACAAAGGGACCATGGATTAGTCCCGTTTGAAAATATTCACCACACGCAGTGAGACATTTCGGGGGGACGGGGGCACATTGGCAAAAGGGATACGATGGCCAGTTGGTGTTATTTCACAATTAAACTGTCGCTAGAACACGCCACATACCACGGAGGTTAGTGGCAACAATACCTTCGTCCTTCCGCAAACTCGTCAGTGTATGTACATTGTCGAATGAGGAGGATCACGCGTTTTAATTTTTCTTGTTATTAAAAGTAAATTTTACTTTTTCAGCATATTTTGTTGTGTAGTGATTTCTGGCGTTCGCCAAGGTAGTGTTATAGGTCCTTTCCTGTTCCTTGTCTATATTAACGATTTTGGAGACAATTTGAGCAGCTGTCTTCGGTTGTTTGCAGATGACGCTCTCGTTTATCGACTAGTAATGTCATCAGAAGACCAAAAAAACTACAAAACGATTTAGAAAAGATATCTGAATAGTGCAAAAAGTGGCAGTTGACTCTAAATAAGGAAAAGTGCGGGGTCATTCACATGAGTGCTAAAAGGAACTCGTTAAACTTCGGTTACACGATAAATCAGTCTAATCTAAAAGCCGTAAATTCAGCTAAATACCTAGGTATTACAATTACGAACAACTTAAATTGGAAGGAACACATGGAAAATGTTGTGGGGAAGGCTAACCAAAGACTGCGTTTTATTGTCAGGACACCCAGAAAATGAAACAGATCTACTAAGGAGACTGCCTACACTACGCTTGTCCGTCCTCTTTTAGAATACTGCTGCACGGTGTGGGATCCTTACCAGATAGGACTGGCGGAGCATATCTAAAAAGTTCAAAGAAAGGCGGCACGTATTGAATTATGCGAAATATGGGAGAGAATGTCACAGAAATGATACAGGATTTGGGCTGGACATCATTAAAAGAAAGGCGTTTTGCGTTGCGACGGAATCTTCTCACGAAATTCCAAACACAAACTTTCTCCTCCGAAAGCGAAAATATTTTGTGACACCGACCTACACAGGGTGGAACGATCACCAAGATAAAATAAGGGAAATCAGAGCCCGTACGGAATGATATAGGTGTTCATTCTTTCCACGTGCTATACGAGATTGGAAGAATAGAGATTTGTCAAGATGGTTCGATGAACCCTCTGCCAGGAACTTAAATGTGATTTGCGGAGTATCCATGTAGATGTAGATGTAGATATAGATGCAGATGTACTGCAATACAATACTCCTACTAAACAAGTAAGTACAACGATTGAAGTGCATAGTTTAAGGATTGTTTTGACACTGTATACAGCGATAAACGAACTAACATAATTCCAGTATGCGATGGGGCACACTAGCCCACTTACATAGGGGAAAGTTGGCCAACGTTGACCAACCTGACCCACTGTCTTTTTGTAAGTAAATCATTTCATTACTTTTTTGTTGATTTTACTAACTTTAATTTGTCGAGTTCCTCGAACGAAGAACCACAATCAGTGCGCGGCCCTATAAAGACACTTTGCAGAAACTGCGATGCGCCCTAAAGTCAAAACGCGCAGGAATGCTATGGGGCGGATTCATTCTGTTGCAAAATAGCACACGGCCCCACCCTGACAATCGGACGATGTCCATGCGTTAGCGATTTGGTTGGAAAACACAAAAGTATCACTCGTGCAGTCTGCATCGCTCACCGTGTGATTTTCACATCCCCGGCGACCTGAAGAAAGACGTGCGTGGAAGTCGGTTCCCGTCTGATGAGGAAGTGCAAGCGCGGTTGCAGTTGAGAATCCGGCAGTTGCCGTCTGCGTTCTACAAATAGGGATTGAGTGGTTCATTTTCCTGTGGCATTCCTGGTGGTGTTCACTTTAAATGGAACCAACGCATGGTTCCTTTATGTCGGTTGTTTGTTTCTTATTTGATTGCCACTCATAGTTAAGGAATGGAGAGTATGTTTTGTTTGACTCACACGGTCGAGCTGAACTTTCTTTATTCAAATTTGGTAAAAGCAGTAGACTCTAAGAAGAGCTTATGAAGCCTCTTCTACCTAGCAGCGAGGCAGTAACTGCCACATGCGAAGTCACCTGTAATAATAGACTTTTGCGACGAGGACCAGCATTGCATTCTGGAACAGAATGCACTATTGCCGTAGGAGTAAGGGGGCAGGTTAAAGTCATTTACCAAAAAACTGAGATTTACCCACTCTAGAGTATTTGGCAACGATTCTCTCTCCAGCTTCAAATCCGTTGGTGAACAACATCTGCCACAAAGACACATACCACAACACTGCGTAGTACACACGTCACTATACAGATAAACAAAGAAGTAATTGTACAAGCCATTCAAATGATACACAGAGCTTAGCTACTACATTTACCAATGCGGTCCACTAGTAAACTTCGCCACAACGTAAAAGCATTATTTATACTCGCTAGCACGCATTACGAATAACATTGTACTAGACAGCCACAGGTTTTCGGCACTAGCCTTGTTAACCATAACTCAGCTTAAGCAGGCAATAACCTGTCTAGCTTTATGCAGAAAATCACAATAAATCCGTTCATTACTCATATGACACTTGTAGTTAACCTTAACCTAGAACTACAGCGCTCACTCAAGATATTTGAATGTAGCCACACTGATTGTAGCTGACACTGTAGAACTAGGAAGCTGGAGATTTATTACGTGTAACCAAGTCAATAACCGCACTTGCGGCTACCAACCAACGCCGTTCGCAATAGCCAACACAGAGAACATAAACCAACGTTGTGGCGCACACCCACAGGGTATCCTCTATAGTATCAGCCAACATGATGTTCGGCTTACAGATATCTTAAGAAATTTCAGTCATAGACAAACAAACAATACTGACTTACAATATGAATACAATAACTCATTGTACACCACGGGACTACTCTGGCTTTTGGCAGGAAGATATCGGTACAATCTCACACAGCAAGGGATCGAGGTGGCGCAGTGGTTAGACACTGAACTCGCATTCGGGAGGACGACGGTTCAATCCCGCGTCCGGCCATCCTGATTTAGGTTTTCCGTGATTTCCCTAAATCGCTCCAGGCAAATTCCGGGATGGTTCCTTTCAAAGGGCACGGCCGACTTCCTTCCCCGTCCTTCCCTAATCCGATGAGACCGATGACCTCGCCGTCTGGTCTCCTTCCCCGAAACAACCAACCAACCTTCACACAGCAAGGAACTTAATTAACAGTTAAACGAACAAGTGCCCAATGCGGAAACCTCCATAGCACGACATCTAAAATGTTCAACAAACATCACGACGCGTGAAACTGAGCGGGAGTGAATAAGCTAACCGAAATATCTGTTCAGATCCCGAATTAATGACGTGATAAAAAGAGTGACAGGCTACACTGATAAACGTCAAGGTGAAACAAAAGCCAAGTAAAATGACACCCAGTTCCAGCTGGTTGCTCATTCTACTCACCAGTGAAATTCCTGCAAGAATCCATTTGTACACCTCGTTCCACAACCGTAGGATCCCAACATAATATGCGACATCCCAGCTGCAAAGACCTACTGGTCCAACGAAACCGTCTCTGGCGCTCACTTCCACCAACAGTCGCTGTGCTGCAGGAGGTGTACACTCTGCCACCACAAGCAACGATGAGATTCCACATTCACAGAGCGCTCATTCTCAGCCAAGACTACTCACGTGACAAACATGGAGAAATACTTCGCGACGAGGCCCACGAGAAAGACAGGCCATGGCACGAATATCACAGCACGTGACACTGCAGGTCTTCCGAGTGCAACAGTCGTATCCGGCAGAGAAATGGCTCTGAGCACTATGGGACTCAACATCTTAGGTCATAAGTCCCCTAGAACTTAGAACTACTTAAACCTAACTAACCTAAGGACATCACACACACCCATGCCCGAGGTAGGATTCGAACCTGCGACCGTAGCAGTCCCGCGGTTCCGGACTGCAGCGCCAGAACCGCACGGCCAACGCGGCCGGCTATCCAGCAGAGAGCTAGTAACTACTTCAGACGAGTTTAGTAATTAATTTCATACTGATTTGCTATAGGCCCTCCACGTAGTCGGGCGTTCGTGAAGTGTGGTGGACAAGCCGGCTACTGTGACGTCTCAAGTTCGTTGCGGGGATCCGAATTCCTCGTGACCCCGGCCGCGCAAGAGAGGCACCATCTAACCAGCGCCACACTCCATAAAAGCGCCGATTCGTATTGCACAAGGTATAACATGGTCACGTATCTAGAAACAAATATTCGACGGAATTTGAACTGTTGCCATAGAGAACAGTTTGTCTGTACTGTATTTAATAGCCTATCTGTTGCTTTATTACTCTACTATACACCAATAATCAGTAAGTGAAATTAAAAAAAACAGTAATATTGTAAAAAACACTTGAAAGTTACATAAATTTTGACACACAAAATATTGGAAACCAAAACAAATTTCCAATTTCGATACAGGTAAAATTGGGTTAAGACATTAAAGAAACTCAATTCCTTTGCAAATACCACATGTTACATGGTGAAAGACCTCCTTCTGTTTCAATATTTATAAACGCTGTGCAGGAGCAACATCACCTTTAACAAGAACAATAACTGTACAAAATGGCAGAAACTGCTTATGGTGGTCTCTAGTGTGCATTCCTTTGATTCCAAAATCAGTCACTAGACTGAAGAACATGTCAAACAAAGCCTTGCTTTCCAAGGTACACTATCCTTTAGCTACAACACTGTCCCTTCTACCGTCATTGCTTGTGATGCGCCAGAAGTGATTTTCAAAAGAAAGTTAATTTACATTTTAGAAATATGCTGAAATGCAACCAGTGACGAAATAACAGTTACATAGTCTACCCCTTTTTCGTAAGAAAAAGGCCTTAGAAAATATGGCAGTAACGTTGCACCTCTCTTGGCCGGGAGAGTTCGTGATAACTATGGTTTCCATTTGAAGTTCGTGTTTAAATAAAATGACAGCACTTTCTTGCAGCACTTCATTAATAAATCCATTTCCGCAAATCTGCCCACAGTTTCGTAAATGAAAAAAAAATACTTATCGTATCGTATATAGTCCACTTTTACTTCTGTTTACTATGTAATTGAAAGAGGAAATTACTCTCATTCATAATAACATATCAACGTTTTCCAGTCTACAGCGTGATGCATCAACTGACATTAGGAAGAGATGGAAAATAAAAATTCCACGATCGACGTACACTGGCACGTCTAACTCCTCGTGCTGCACGTCAGCTGGGCTGCAAATGTAGTTGGCTGTATGATAGATCTACATCTACAAACATACACTTCGCAAGCCACCACAGGGTGCACGGTGGAGGGTACACTGTACCACTGCTATTTGTTCCTTTCCTGTTCCATCCGAGAACGATACGAGAAAAAGCCCTACATTCTCTTACGTCGTCCTATTAAACGAGATATAAAAGTTGCTCACAGTAGAATCGTTTTATAGTCAATGGCAAAAACTGGCTCTATATTCTCAATTACGTTTCGCGAGAAAAACGACGGCTTCCCTTCAGGGAGTCCCATGAGTTCACCTGGTACGTCCGTAGCAGTTACGTGTTGTCCGAACTTACTGGTAATGCATCTAGCTGCACGCCGCTGAACTGCTTTGATGTTTTCCTGTAGTCTGACTTGGTAGGGATACCAAACATTCTAGTAGTACTCCATAATGTGCCGCACAACTCTATGCGGTGTCCTTTATAGAAGAGCTGCACGTCTCCCAGTAAATCATAATCGGCCATTCACCTTTCTATTACCGACCTTAAGCGCTCGTTCCATTTTACACTACTGGTCTGCGTCTCCCCATAACTCATGCTATATCAATAACTTTCCCATTATTACGGTAGATTTATGTGCATAGTCCATTCTTTAGTGACCCGCCAGGTTAGCCGAGCACGCTAATGCGCTGCTTCCTGGAATCGGGTAGGCCCGCCGGCCGCGGATCGAATTCGCCCGGTGGATTAACAACGAGGGCCGGTGTTCCGGCCAGTCTGGATGTGGTTTTTAGGCGGTTTTCCACATCCCCCTAGGTGAAAACCGGGATGGTCCCCACGTCCCGCCTCAGTTACACGACTCGCAGACACTTCCAACACGTTCGCACTACTTAATAATTTACACTAGACGCCGACAGCTCGGGTACACTGATTCCGCCCTGGGGGGTACGGGGTGGCGGCAGGAAGGGCATCCGGCCACCCCATCGAATTTACCATGCCACATCCGGTTGTAACAGTGGCTACTCTGCGTACTGTGGGACAAAGGCTCAAGTGATAGAATAGTCAATTCTTTAGTGGGCCAAAGAGATGAAAGAAAGTGCTAGATCTGGGTTATAGATCGTTTGAGGAACAACGATCCGCCGAAATTTTGTGATCTCCTATCAGGAGCGCAAAATTGTTAGTGTCCTTATGTTATCGTAGATGAGGGTAAGTGAGTTCGAATTTTTGTGGCCACGAAGACGCAGTTCCTTCCCTAAGATCCTCACAGGAGACATCGGAGTTGATTGTTTGACCCTTATGGAGGACATCGAACAGAATAACCCCTTCAGAGTCCCATTAGACTGTGGATATATCTTCACCAGCTTAAATTCTTCTTTCAAAGAGACGTCGTTTGGTGCAACTCCATCCCATCGACTGTGAGAGCTTTTGACAAGACATTGTCACCGTCAGACTCATAACGAACAAGCAATGTGGCACAGACCTTCCTTCACTTCTCACTATCCGCAAACATTTGAATACACTAACCAGTGGACAAGTGTATCAGTACTGCCAACATAAATGCAAAGTTGGGCACTGAGTGGGCTGTTATTCTTCGATGAACTCGAATGAGATTGTCCACACGTTGCAAATATGCCAACGTTACAGCTGCATGCGGAGTACCTGTGCGTGGGGGATCAGATTTCCTTCTCCGTCTTCTGCTGACGGGCAGGGATTTACTGTACTTTTATCCACTGTTCGGTGCAAATATTCGGTAAACACCTGTAAATATTCCGGTTCGATTTCCCACCCAAAGAAATTCAGTAACCACTATATGCTTGGAACGCGCCTCAGTTGATGACACTATTTTGAAGTACGACTCCCGTCTACCGGAAGTTGCTAAAAGTATATGAGATGACACGGGGCAGTTGCAAATGAAATTACGATTTCGTTGAACCAAAATTGGCTGAGTATAGAAATGTGCTGCGTGACTTACTGAACGCGGCTCGTGATATTGATAACTATTCTTCTCTTCTTTGAGGGTAGTCAGTTGTACTTCTTTAGATTTTGGTAATATTCCACGCACTAATAATTTCGTTACTATGCCTTCACAATGTCAGAGAAAAATTTTCCTCATAAACATAGAAAAATAATTTTGTAGATGGGACATCTAAGGTCAATTTAACAAGCTGTCTCTGCATTTGACCAGTATGATAAAACTCGGTAGAATGTCTTCAATAATGGCTTGCTATTCAGAAAACCTAAATCATTCAGTTAGGATATCAGTATTGTCGTCGTGGAAAAAATAGAAAATGAGAAGAAATCTCCAGAGTGGAAAAAAAATTCTAATTTTCAAATTTTGTATGATGTGCCAGATCGACGTAAGTGCTATTTAGAACTCTGCGGAACAGGCCTGAAGAAAAAAATATGAAGGAATGCTCTATCACGCAAATCCGAGCGTAAAACAAAATGACTGTGTCATCAATGGACATTCAGTGCTGCTCTAATGACACATTCGGTTTCAGGTAACACGATAAAAATAACACCGCGTTGATACTGGGTGTCATTAAAGTGTAATTTCCCATATGCATATGCTGCATTGAGGAATGGATATCGTAAAGACGTAGTTTACACACGGATATTTGCATGAAAAAAAGCGTCAAAAAATTGATCGGATTGCTGAACAACTAAACTTACTGACGGTACTGCCACGGAATATAGAGATTTGTTGCACGGATGCCTCGCTTGACGCTAAATAAGTAACTAAGCAAACAGAATATACACCCAGGTTCTCGTAGTTCCATAGGATATGACAGATAACGAAGACGATTACTTGGCTTAATTAATCGAGCGAAGCAAGTAATAGAGGGAAAAAAATAATGGGATTATGAAGCTATACCGCTCGATTGTGGGTCGCTGACCAGACAAAAACAATATTACAAATATCCCAGTATTAAAACCAAAAACTAGCAAGATGAAGGTTGTATCAATGAAAGAGAAATACATACACGCAGTGGTATAAAAACCAAAAAGGACCAAATGCCCCGTAAGGCTATTATTGAAATTGTGTCCTGTACAAAATAAAACAAATATTATATCCTGTACACAAGAAAACAAATAATGAACAGTCTTCAAACGTGGTTATGAATACAACTCTACCAGAAACTGAAACATTTAAAGGGCAGTGCAGCACCAAAAGTTAAGAAAACGTTGTACCACTTAATTTATGTTTCGTTCTCCAGACACGAAAAGCAAGCACTATGATATATCAACACAACAGTATCATCCAGTAAACTATAGCCATAAATCTATATAACTATTATACCAGTTTATACTGATACAAGCAACGTCAAAAGATCTTCTCAATACGAGACTTTTACAATGCAAAACGATGAAGTACCAAACACGACAATCAAATCTGAACGAAAAACTTCTACGATTTTCTCAGTTGCATCAAAATTATGTCCTTGAGATAAACTCTACTCTAAATTACAGGAGTTAATTATTTGTTTATTTACTTTGTATGCGTTATAACACCTACCGCATAGTGTTTCATACCTGTTTTGTTGTTGTGAGAAACTACAATTATTTGCTCCCACATTACGTAGCTGCTTGTCATTTAAACTGGATTTTGTGCTTCGTAGAGATTAATCTTTGACTGCCTATTACATAAACTAGTGATAGTATAACGTTGTTTCAATCTAATTAACAAAAATTTCTACCTTGATGATGTGTCTCACTCTTTGTATACTAATTTGGTGCAGGATTGCTTGAGATTGAGGCTGCTAGTCCGAAATCAGTACCAAATCCTGCGGCTGTGTGACCGCGGTGCCCACTCCCATTTTACCAATAACTGGTAGAATCAAAACTGCTGAAAAGAACCAATTATTGCTGAAAGCAGAACAAAAAACTGAAAAGATGTGGAAGTTTCTCCCACATCTTGATGACCTTCAGTCTCTACCGAATTTTTTTGTGCTACCTATAGCAACGCTCACGTGTATGAATAACCAATGCGATACTCACGACGTGTGATTCGCATCACATCACATCGGTGCCTACTAGTCATTCTTTGCCACTATATAGGAAGCAGCATGAGCGCGTATTAGCTGCAAAAGAAGTTCCATTTGATTCTTTTATTCATTCAAAGAAAGAACGGTAGTTGCAAATTCTGAAATATCTTTTTGCATGTAGAACCAACATGATACATGTTCATCACATACAGCGACCGAAATAGTGGTACGCTTGGATAACGTTGAAGAGATTAAAATCGTTTTCAGGTGTAACGATACTTAAATACCCATACCGCTCTGTTATTTAAGTATTTTCTGATTTCTCTGAATCCTCAGACTGGTCTCTTAATCAATGCAGCCCAAATTCTTTCACCATTTTTCTACAGTTCGTTCATGTGTTCAACATTTATTAGCGCCGACTATTAATGGGAAGCCAAATTACAATATTTTTGTATAAGGCACGCAAATGATATGAAGGAGTCCCCACAGCAGAGGAAGTTTCATAAGGCTTTTGACTGATGTATTAAACTGACATCCATAATGGCGGTCCGTCTGCTACAGTTAGAGTGAGATAGTTGATGTAGATGCCGTGGCGCTAATGCGCATTCTAACAGCTTTAGTACTGATGTTTATAATGTATTTATAATAGACTGTCTGCTGCAACCCAAATGAAAGCTATGCATAATCTGTCAGTGTGCCAGGGCTCGTTGTGTATTAAGAGACATATTTTGGTTACCCTCCTCCCTTCCACCCCCACTCCCCCCCCCCCCCCCGCCCCCCCAACACAGTCCTAGTGTGAATTGCGTTACAATCATTTTCTCGCTTCTACTTATTATATGTCTAATAAGTGAATTCCAAATATGTCTACAATCAATGTAGAGGTCTAGATATTTGTCATAGGGTACTGATAAGGAACGAGTTTTACTTATTGCGTCTGTCGCTCTCTGTGTCTTGTGCAAATAAAGACGCACGATTTGCTTGATATGCGGCAACCTCGTCTTATGTAGTTGCTGAACGCTCATCAATTCAGTGACACCTATTTTTTAAATTTATTTAACCCCCCACAATACACACACACACACACAAAACACTTATGTTTGTGACATTCAAAGTTTTCAGCGTCCGTAGGCTAAGACTCCATACTATATTTTCCTTTAATAATCTACCGCAAACGAGGTACGCATTAACACAAACTGTAAAACCGCCCTTTGTTTCATCTGCTGGAAAACTCATTAAGAGATGACCTACAGCGTTACGTCAAATGTATATTTTGTATTTGTTCTGTGTTTGATAGGGGCTGCCGAATATTAAAATTTATGTAGAAAGATAATGTGAATAGACACTCCCTGCTGTACAGAGTACCGAAGGGAGAATTGTATGGTGAGCGTTTAGCATTATGTCAGGATTTCAGACGCGCAAAGAAACAACAGAGGAGTCCCCACAGAGAAATACAACACAAAGTATTTAGATATTTAGAGATCAACGGTTTCTTTCTTTTGTAACTGTTTCTCTGTAAAATATTTAAAGTTTTGTCGAACCTAAAATGCTGTTTGTCACGGTGGACAGCCTTTAGTAAGCATAGCGTTCATTAAGCGCATACGGGACGTAAAGTGGTTCAAAATGGTTCAAATGACTCTGAGCACTACGGAACTCAACATCTGAGGTCGTCAGTCCCCTAGAACTTAGAACTACTTAAACCTAACTAACCTAAAAACATCACACACATCCATGCCTAAGGCAGGATTCGAACCTGCGACTGTAGCGGTTTCGCGGTTACAGACTGAAGCACCTAGAACCGCTCGGCCACACAGGCGGGCGACGTAAAGTGCATATTAAATGGTATCTTATGTCAATGACACTTTGAAAATAATGCCATTAAGAGAGGTATCATGGAAACTGTTCTCTGAACATTGCCTAACACCATCCTTGGTCATGCATAACACATAGACCACAATGTACTTGTTCTTGTTGTGGTCTTCAGTACACAGACTGGTTTGATGCAGCTCTCCATGCTACTCTATCCTGTGCAAGCTTCATCATCTCCCAGTACCTATTGCAACCTACATCCTTCTGAATCTGTTTAGTGTATTCGTCTCTTTGTCTTCCTCTACGATTTAGACACTCCACGCTGCCCTCCAATACTAAATTGGTGATCCCTTGATGCCTCAGAATATATCATACCAACCGATCCCTTCTTCTAGTCAAGTTGTGCCACAAATTTCTCTTCTCCCCAATTCCATTCAATACCACCTCATTAGTTATGTGATCTACCCATCTAACACTCAGCATTCTTCTGTAGCACCACGTTTCGAAAGCTTCTTTTCTTTTCTTGTCCAAACTATTTATCGTTCACGTTTCACTTCCATACATGGCTACACTCCATATAAAAATGCTTTCAGAAACGACTTCCTGACACTTAAATCTATACTCGATGTTAACAGGTTTCTCTTCTTCAGAAAAGCTTTCCTTGCCATTGCCAGTCTACATTTTATATCCTCTCTACTTCGACCATCATCAGTTAGTTTGCTTCCCAAATAGCAAAATCCATTTACTACTTCAAGCGTCTCATTTCCTAATCTAATTCCCGCAGCATCACCCGATTTAATTCGACTACATTCCATTATCCTCGTTTTGCTTTTGTTGATGTTCATCCTATATCCTTCTTTCAGGACACTGTCCATTCCGTTCACCTGTTCTTCCAGGTCCTTCGCTGTCTCTGACAAAATTACAATGTCATCGGCGAACCTCAAAGTTTTTATTTCTTCTCCATGGATTTTAATTCCTACTCCTACATGCTACTGCATGGTCCAATCACATTAATGTGACCACCGTCATGTTCGATGTCAACTTCCAGCAACCACTCGTAGACGCCAGTTGGCAGCTCTATCAGTGGAGAGTATATAAAGCGTGTCGGGGTGATGCGAACAACAACGCAGTTGTTTCCGTAATGTGGAAACGCAGCGATTTGTCTGGAGTCCAAAAGGACGTGATCATTGGCTTTCGGGCCACCGATGGAAGCATTTCCGAAACGGATAAGTTTCAGAACTGGTTGCGTCCTGCTGTGGTTATAGTATACCGCGCGTGGAAAAATGGCGCTATCCAAAACTGGTGCCGAGGCAACTGGATGCAAGACGGCCCTTGCTGACACTGCGACCGAAGGCTGCAGAAATGTGTCCACGCAACTGTTGAGCAACTGACAGCCAAGATAAACAAAGGAGATACAAGTCAGTCCAATGAACGTTGCTGCATATGGGCCTCCGCATCAGGCACCTTGGTTAGTGCTCCCACGCTGACCGGAGTTTGCGCGGCAGTATCGCGAATGGACGTCCACTCGGTGGCAACAGGATGCCTTTTTAGACACATCACGCTTTACGCTCCATCGGTCAGATGGCCGCTGACGTGTACAGCGTGAGACGTCTGAAAGCAAACACCCAGCAACAATCGTTCGAAGGGTGCAGGCCGGAGGAGGGAGCGTTATTATCTGGGAAATGTTTCGTGGACTTCCGTTGGTGATTAGTGATTCTGGAAGGCACAGTTGCTCCTTGGATACCGTATTCAGGTGGTCGGATTAAAGTGACTGGACAGTGTTAACAACAGTGTACATTCATTACGTCCCTAGACTGGACAAACAAAAAAGAGGGACGCCAGTTTTCAAAAGGGAAGCGAGACAGCGCCAGGCGAGGTCAGAAGCAATCCCGCAGCTATTGGCGCAACATGACGCCCAGAGACTGGAGGGGTCCGTGCGGATGCTTTCATGCCGTGCATTAAGAGAGGCGCAAGACTGGCTGGAGCCTACACCAGCTGGCACGAGCGAATACCCGTTAAATAACGGGGATGGAGACTGCAGTTACCGCACCAACAGGTCGGCTATATTGCCTTTTGCATCTCTCCAGGTCAAATCTACAAAAATGAAACCACCATTCTAGCGGAATTGGATAACTTACTAGTTTTGTCATTGTCTCACCGCTGAGAATTTTTACTAGTTTTGTCATTATTTTCAAATTAGTTCCTTCTCTATGGTGCAGATTCAAACGTTCAATTAAGGTTTTTGCTCTGTAGGTTGTGTTATCTCTTTCTACAGCAGTTGCATCCAAGGTTACTCTAATGAACCAAGACACTATAACTACCTGCTTGACACAACATTGGTCCACCTGTGGAGCACTATTCAGAAGCGCCTCTGTGTGGAATTGATTAAACAAGCTCTGGTAAGTTTCCAAAAGTATGTATCATCAGACGTCTACACACAGAATCAGTTACGGGCCAGTGGCTTGTGGGTGCGAGATAGCGCCAGTACAGTCCCGTATGCGTTCTGTCGGATTCAGGTAGTCAAGTTTGATAACCAAGACGTCAGCGTGAGCTGACTACCACGCTCCTCAAGCCACTGTAGTACGCTTCGGGTTGATGACAAATACAGTGAATCCGGCGGGAAGATGCCATTGCAATCAGGAAAGACGTCATGAAGAAATGCAAGGGCCCAAATAATATACGAGGGTAAGTCAATTATTATCTTCAGTTTAGTTATATTTTTGTTTATTTTGGTAGTACTGTCGTTTTGCGTTGATGACGCATACTTTGTTTATTTGTTGTTGGTTGAAACGGCTCTGAGGACTATGGGACTTAACTGCTGAGGTCATCAGTCCCCTAGAACTTAGAACTGCTTAAACCTAACTAACCTAAGGACATCACACACATCCATGCCCGAGGCAGGATTCGAACGTGCGACCGTAGCGGTCGCGCGGTTCCAGACTGCAGCGCCTAGAACCGCTCGGCCACTCCGGCCGGCTTATTTGTTGTTATATCTTTGCATTTTTCAAGCTGCTAGGTTAGTTTCGATATCGCTGCCGTGCTGTTAATCATGGCTCCTCCGCTGTCTATTTCCACCAAAGAAGCGCAACGTCCAGTGATCCGTTTTTTGTGGTCGGAAGGCGTATCAGGGGCCGAAATTCATCGAAGACTTTCGGTACAGTACGGGAAAAGCGTTTTGCCGCAACGGAGTGTCTAGGAATGAACTGAAAAATTCCGAAATAGTCGCACAAGTGTTACGCACGATGAAGGAGCCGGACGATCGATTACCGGCCACAAATGAAGAAAACATTGAGCGTTCACGTGAAATGATTCTCTTAGACAGACGATTAACTACTGACGAAGTGGTACATCGTCTGCAACTTAGTCACGGTTCTGCATACGAAAGCATCCGCAAAAGACTTGGGTTTCGTAAAGTTTGTGCAAGATGGGTCCCAAAACAACTCACACAGTAGCATAAACAAACTCGCTTGGACATCTGCAAAAACCATTTGGATCGCTATGGTAACGAAGGGGAGACGTCTTAGACAGGAACATTACTGGTGACGAAATGTGGATCCATCATTACGAGCCGGAGAGTAAAGGGCAGAGTATGGAATGGAAACATCCACATTCGCCGTGCAAGAAAAAGTTCAAGACCCAACCATCCGCAGGAAAACTGATGCTTACGGGTTTTCGGGGCTGACAAGGTCCAGTACTGGAACGTTATGGGGCACAACAATAAACAGTGTACGTTACAGTGAGATGCTTACTGTGAGGCTAAAGCCTGCAATTCGAAGCAAACTCCGAGGATTGCTGTCAAAAGGTGTTGTGTTGTTGCACGACAACGCCCGTCCGCATACTGCTGCCCCCACTGCTGAAACGCTCCAGAAACTCTAATTTGATGTACTGGACCATCCTCCACATAGTACCGATCTTGCCCCTTGCGACTATCACTTGTTTGGTCCACTCAAACAGGCGTTAAGGGGCCGTCGATTTGCCTCGGACGAAGCAGTGAAAGAAGCGGTGCATTCCTGGCTCGCAGCTGAGCCGAGAACCTTCTTTTATGAGGGCATCAGGAAGCTTGTACAATGATGGACCAAGTGCGTTGAAACGCAAGGAGACTACGTCGAAAATTGATGTTCTTGTAAGTTTCCTATTTGATTACGATAAAATTTTATAACTACTTTGCAGATAATAACTGACTTACCTTCGTACAGCTGCCACGCTGCCTTCATCACTAAACTGGTCCTATAGAAACGGAGGTGAATGTCCCTCTTAACATAATACAACCGGCCTGTGACTGTTACACGTTGGATGTTTTGAGCATATGTTCAACAGGACGACGTCGTGTCCTAAGACAACTACCGGTCTGGCGTAACAATAACTATGGTTCACCTGACCAGGTGACAGGTTTCCATTGATCTACGCTCCAATCTCGATGAACCCGTACCCATTCCAGTCGTAATTGTCAGTGTCGTCGAGTCAGTATTATGTGAACCCGTGGAGGGGGGGGGGGGCCCTATTGTGAAGCGCCTTTTTATCAAGGTGCACTGAACTCCGAAACACTTGTGCCTGGACCAGCGTTTTACTTGGTTATTAGATCTGCCACACAGTGAGAAATCCTCCGCGACATCCACGTTCAGTGTTAAGGCGCTGACGTGCAGCACCCGCTCACCTACAAGTGGTTTCCCTGTATCAACCACATTCCACAGATGTTCATGACTGTAGCACTCAAACAGCAGACTAACTTAGCAGTTTCCAAGATGCTGGTTATCAGGCGCCTTGTCATAGCAATCTGGTTTCTGTCAAAGTCGCCTACGTCAGCAGTTTCCTTGTTTGCAGCCTGTATCTTGGCTAGGATTACACATTCTGTCTCTGCTCCGCGTGTATACTTTCCTTCCCACACTACGTCGCCGCAAAGCCACTAGGTGGCATTCATTCACACATTGGTCAGTGGTCATAATGTTTAGGTTCAGTAATGTGTGTCGTATAATAGCGATATGTGGAATGACTGCATCACCACTCAGCGTCAGTCTGTATTGGATCGTCTTGTGTCCAAGTGAGCAATGTTCAAACATTAGGATTTTAATTTCAAGGCGATTTTAGGTTTTTAATTTCATTGGCATCTCCCGTAAGACAACTAATTTCAAGGCATGTTTCTACTCAGCAGGATGTATTTAGTAAGCAAAACATTTATGTAATATTTTTCAGTATGCCTACCTGGCCAGTGTGATAGGTAAACCGTTGTTGTTGTTGTTGTTGTGGTCCTCAGTCCTGAGACTGGTTTGATGCAGCTCTCCATGCTACTCTATCCTGTGCAAGCTTCTTCATCTCCCAGTACTTACTGCAACCTACATCCTTCTGAATCTGATTAATGTATTCATCTCTTGGTCTCCCTATACGATTTTTACCCTCCACGCTGCCCTCTAATGCTAAATTTGTGATCCCTTGATGCCTCAGAACATGCCCTACCAAGCGATCCCTTCTTCTTGTCAAGTTGTGCCACAAACTCCTTTTCTCCCCTATTCTATTCAATACCACCTCATTAGTTACGTGACCTACCCATCTAATCTTCAGCATTCTTCTGTAGCACCACATTTCGAAAGCTTCTATTCTCTTCCTGTCGAAACTATTTATCGTCCATGTTTCACTTCCATACATGGCTACACCCCATACAAATACTTTCAGAAACGACTTCCTGGCACTTAAATCTATACTCGATGATATCAAATTTCTCTTCTTCAGAAACGCTTTCCTTGCCATTGCCAGTCTACATTTTATATCTTCTCTGCTTCGATCATCATCAGTAATTTTGCTCCCCAAATAGCAAAACTCATTTACTACTTTAAGCGTCTCATTTCTTAATCTAATTCCCTCAGCAACACCAAACTTAATTCGACAACATTCGATTATCCTCGTTTTGCTTTTGTTGATGTTCATCTCAAATCCTTCTTTCAAGACACTGTCCATTCCGTTCAACTGCTCTTCCAAGTCCTTTGCTGTCTCTGACAAAATTACAATGTCATCGGCAAACCTCAAAGTTTTTATTTCTTATCCATGGATTTTAATAGCTACTCCGAATTAGAAGTTAGGGAATCACTAATGTTCCAACCGTTTTTCGTAATGAAATTGTAAAAATTGCTAAAATGTGACATCGTGTGAACAGTCCTGAAATGAATAACGACCAAGCATTACCGAGTATGCAGCTAGAGGTTAAGCTTTCCCATTGTCATGGATTATAGGAACTGCAGACAAAACTGGGAACTTAAAATAATTCTCAATTATTCTCCAGCCTCAGTTGTACACTTTTAATTACATTATACGTTTCGATCAGGCAGAATCACCATCAGATTTAAGTACCTGCGACAGCCAAGCGTCGTGTTTGTTCAGCACCTCACATCAGAGCATTGACAGTACTCTGATGGCGATTTGCACAGACACGACGACTGCCTGACGCAGCTGCTTAGATATGTAAATGATGCAAAGCGATCGAAGCATGCCATGTAATTAACAACGTTCATCTGAGGCTGTAGAATAAACGAGTTTCTTAAAATATACAGTTGCTGATTCTGTCGATACGAATATGTCGGCTATACTGATGCTGTGAATTTATCTTTAATTCCTGTACATCGAAAACTCATGCCCATTTTACCGTAAAGAAATTTCCCTTTTCTTAAGGTGTTAGAGTGGCACTAAGTCCGTGTTCCGCTAGTGCAGCAGGAAAAATACTCCGCTGCAATGAGACGATATTCTTTCAGCGAATACTCCGTGACCATTGGTGGGCGTGATCCACTGTAACCATCATAATGTGTACCATCTCTGCCGTAGTCTGAGTTCGCAGCGAACTTCCGGCTCTCGTTGGGTACTGTTACAGGGCGTTCCTGCGCATTCTAGACCTCTTACAGGGAAAGCACGATAATTGTAGTCATAAAGTCAAAAAATCGAGCTACAGCCCGAAATATGATGGCGGTGTTGGGCCTTCTCTCCATATTCAGACCTAAATGCAACACTATTTGCCCAGCGATGGATGACTTGGGTGACATTGGCAGTCCGCATTTCGGATGTTCAGGAAATGTTCCACCTCGAAAACCACCTCGTCCTCGTTCTGGAAGTGCCTATCAGTAACTGGATTCTTCACCTGAGGAAGGGTAATAAGACACAGGGTGTGTTATTAGGAAAAAAGGGGACGGGGAAAGGGGAGGCACCACAAAGAGGATGCCTGTGTGTGTCCGGCGTAGAATGGCCTGCTCTTGGGGCGGTTTGTCTATTACGAACATGTTCCGTTAGCGCCACACAATAGCAGTCACAAAAGAAACTCGGCATCACCCTGAGCAGTGACGGTGGGTTTCGCCTTGCTTGGCGATGGTGAATTCTAGTTTACATTGCTTGCTTCACCCTTTTGTGTCAGAGTCATAGTGGGACACGCAGTAACATTCTTGGTAGTTAGGCGGCAAACAAAGTCATCTATATTGGCCTGACACAAAACAAATCCCCTGCAACGACGGTTTGACGAGCTTTTTGAACGGCTGCGAGTAGTCGCGGAATCCAAAGCGCAGCGATATTTCTCAAGTTCAGTATACTGTACGAGATTTTTGAAAACTGACCCAGTTTAATCTCCATTGTCATAACAGTTGCCGATTTTCAGGCCCTCCACATCTCTGGCGATTTCTTTTTCACATTTAGATTGTCTTTCAGTTTTTGTCGTCATTCAGACTTGTTTGATTGCATGCTTCTGTAAACAAACAAAAAATTAATTTGAAACTTTTATGTTTAGAGTTAGTAATTAAAACTTTGTGATTACTCTTGTCCATACTTTCGTGGTGAAGTGTATTTGAGGAATGGTAAGGAATCGTAGGAACGAGCAAATTAATTTATCGACACATACGCGTGAGTTATCAGAGGATGATACTGGACTATATCTGCTGTGAATGATGTACAGTAGAGTAGTCTTATTTTTAGGTCGAATTTACTGAGAAGGTCCCAGTCACTGCTTTTGTATGCTAATAACAAGTGTCCACCTGTAGTCCTGCCACCTTGGGATATAGTAGCTAGTTATGTAATGGCGGAACGGCATAGGATATTCTGATAATGAGCCATGCATTAAAAGTGTTAATAAAAAGATGTTAACAACAGGTGGACTCTTGTTACCAGCGCCTTAAAGCAGTAACGGTCGTAGTACTGCTGCACGGCTTAACGCCGTAAGTTAAACTAGAAAAGATTTGAGTTATTCTTTATGCAGCCTCCCAGTTTTGTTCCACACCACAAAAAAGAGTGGTGTCTACACTAGGCGCAATAGACAAAGAGCTACGGGAGCTCCTCGATCCCAATATTTGAGAAAAAACACATATAAATATTTTTACCTATAATGTTACTGTTCTGTCGTATTTGTACGACCAATACTTTTATTACTTTCAATTGAGGTATTAATATTGGTGTATAAACGTTAATATTACAATCGGCAAAGTTTGTGAGTTAGAGCTTTGACGAAATCGTATTTATGCCACTGTGAAGGATCTGTCTTAAGACTCATGGGATTCATCTCACAGATGGTAAAAACATATATGATTAGAAACTGTCCAGTCGTATTATTGACAGATTCTGGGAATTCATAAATTCCTAGTTGAATACTTTCAATATTTTCGGCTGATGCTTCTGACTAAAGAATCAGTGCGTCTACACTTTTCAGTTTTGTATTCAGAAGCATAATTAGAATTAATGATGGCCAAGGAAACAATATAAGTGATAGGTACTACTCACGATTCATCGGTTGATGTAAAGAATCATGCGAGTTATCGCGATGAATAACTATTTATTTATAATGAATTAAACGATAATTAAATTCAAAGTAGGAAGTTTTGGCTTCAGAACGAGCAGAGAACCGTGCTTTGACATACACTTTGATGCGGAAAATGCAGATATAAAGAGCTGTATTCTCTTCCTCTGCTTGTAATTTGAATTCATCACGGGACGTAAACATTTTCAGTCTATTAATTTTCTATCTATCTTACACAATGGGGAGCCTTTTGAGCACGAAGAAATACACTGTGAGATTTTGCATCGACATGAGAGATCGAAATTAATTCTGAACTTATCTTCCGTGCTCGCCCAAATCATTTCGAATAAGGCCTTGTTGATGTTTAGATACACGTGAAACTAATCCAACTTTTCTTTAACCTTGCTGCAAAGCAGTTTGGAATTCATTAAAAATTAAATTTTATACATTCATGTATACAGTTTATTAGCATCGATTCCAGACTAAGCAGTGTGTGATCATTTCAAGACTAGTTTAGTTGAAGCCGTGTTTTTAAGCTAATACTTTTCTCAAAAACACACCTGAGAAAGATTTATTAAACTTGGTGTCAGCAGTTTTTGCAAATAGTATTCGTTCAAAAGACAAGCACTTCGGAAAGAGTTCGCATTTGATGCTGTTGCCTTTCAGAACTGTAGCTTTTACACGGGACTGAAAATTCCAGCCAACGGAGTTTCACAGACAATTCATGTCTGTAGTAAGTTGAAATCCCGAAATGGTAAAATTACCAGCATTGAGTGAATTTTTATTTTATTTTGTTTTGAACCACATTCCTGTGTAAAATTTGTAATTGCACAAACAAATAACTTAAGTTTTTTTTTTTTTTTTTTTTTTAAATATTCGCTTACTCTCACCTCTTCACGACTTCAGCTGCACGCTTCAGAGCGTTTCTCATCAACTTGTTCAAATTTATGCTAGGGAATTGGTTCTCCTTTCAATCACTGAACAAAAACTGGTCATCGTATCTAATAGGAGTGTTCTTCAATGCATATTCTCAACTTTTTGGAAAAAAGCTATTTCTTTTCGCCTGTGAACCTCTATCTTTCAACATAATTTGTAATTTTTTGACAAAGCATCCTAACGTTGTTTCACACAGGACGGTTCGTGAATTCATTTCTTTCTTAATGGTTTTAGTCATTTCAACCATATTTGTACAAGATTTCAGTATGTTTGAGACCTTGGTACCGTGCGCCCAAATTATTTTGTTCTCATCATCAATTTCATCATCATAATCTGGTAGCCTACATTTTCCTGGCATTACAAGAAGAATTGTTCTGTTCACGATTTTCTCAACGAAAAGAACTATCTAATAGAGATCGTGTTATAGGCGTCGCAGCCTTTTTCACACTTTGTTTAGTCCAGCTCGTAATGGCACGTTAATTAGGAAAATTCTCCTTCGCTGCTTAATGAAATGACGGGAGATTTTTCGGCGAATTTTGCTAATGACCTCCGTCCGCACTTAGAAAAATATGGAACCTTGACAGTGCAGCTGCTGGATGATAAATGGGAAACTGCCTGCTGGCTGCCAGAAGCAGATGGCGTGCCCCTAGCTGGCTATGCAGGCCCGCGCTACAGTCTCGCTAGAAAGCCTGGTGGCCGGTAGCTATGAGAAAGAAGCGATGTCGGAATGTCAGTCTTCATTTAGTTAACAGAATGAGCACGAAACTACCGCAATGCACGATTTTTAATTCGATAATACTACAAGAAACAAAATATGAAAATATGAATTACCACAAAAAATTACCAGTACAGGTTTCATAATAGGACATTTAAAATCACCAGCTGTGAATGGTATGTAAGCTGAACATCAATTTGTGATTGTAACTGAGAAATATAAAACCGATCTACCGAAAGTATCCACCAGTATGGGATGGCATCAATTTGGCATGCTTTATCAACAGCACTGATGCAAGCAAAGTAGTACAGTTTGGATCCTGTGCAACCACAAACTATCATAAAATACATATTTTGCAATGCTTAAGGGAGACAAGCAAAACGTTATGAAGCTGGATCAAACTCTTGATGTGATTTTTGGTAAACATGTGCTTCAACTTTTCATTTCCATACGGATAATAGTGATGTTATTAAGTGGTTGCTTATTTTGCCTGTGCTGTTGATCGTTTCCTATTATCTTGTGGATAAAATGTGGTCTTGTAGAGTGGGGAAGCAATGGTAAGAGTGGGTTTTGGGGGTCTTCGTTCCCTTGCAGAATCACAATGCGAATAGTTTGCGCGGGAAGACTTAGGAAGGTGCAAGTCCATGATATAGTCACTCATATTGTGATCGTCGACATTTCGTAGTGGATGTGGCCAAATTCTTCATACTACCACAGATCTGTTTGTCTGCCTAAGTACGATAGATACAGCGCTATGACACGCACGGAGCGATTTGACTAAGATTTCTCGAACGTAGGTACCTCTATATTTTTAGGGCGATGTAAAAATAAATACATCTAATTCACGTGAAAACTTAAAATGTATGGTGTTTATAATGAAATGAAAGTAATATCGATGTCAAAGTCACATAGTGAGTTGGATAGGATGTTCGAGCAATTGATTACTCTCTATAAGAAAAGATCTGTGTGCAGACTACATGGTTTCAAGACAATTTATTTATTTTTGTAAAAAGGTATCGATTGAATGTGTAACGTAAAGTCATATAAGCTTTTCGAACTGTCGCTGAAAATTTATTGCAATACCTAGAAGCATAATTGCTGGTTTAAATAAATGTTTCAGATGATGATGAAAGAAAATGTTCACATTACCGGGCTTTGGCATATATATATGTTTCTGTGGACGGGTCATGTCAGATTCTATACATTGCACCAAAGTGTCCAAAGAGATTTCAGCACGTACTGCTTTGAACTTATAACGAATTGTGTCTACGTTACTTGATTTACGACGGTACGTCTCCTTTCTTACTGTTTCCCTTGAGACGAAGATGTTTGGACTACAGGAGGTCAAAAAACAGTAACCGTGTGATATATAGGTTTCACAGATTCCTTGATAATTAGTAGCAAAATTTGAATTTTCGCTTTACTCAGTGACTTGGCTGCTACACTCGCTTTATGGGGCAGCAAAGCTAAAATATTCATCTGACAATCCAGATTTGGTTTACCTGTAATTCCCCACTATTGTTTAAGGTGGATGATTGCTTGAAGAGGACACAGTTCATTTCCTTGCTCTTTATGTTGTTTTTCGAACCTGCTCTTGTAGTGTATCATGTTGTTCAGATGCAGTGTGTGCAGATGGTGCGGACATTGTATGGACACGCGGCGGCCGAAGTCTGCTAAAAGATACGAAAAAAGTGGATGTGGGTGACGATTGGTTCTTTGGTGGTACCTGGGGAAGCTGCAGTGAACTCATCAGAGCAAGAGGGTAGCCGACATTGTTAAGCTATTGATTGTCTCTCAACTTACTTTCTCGGATCGTAGACGTTGCCTGTTACACTTCGCTGTATACACGGTTATGTACTTGTCAGTACTCTGAATGTTGTTGTAAAATGGGTCTGTAGTTTGTTTGACCTGAGTTGTTCAAATATAGAAGGAGTAAACTGATTATTTCAGTAGTGCTAAGCAGTAAAGAGTTTTCTCTTGGTACCACTCTGTAGGGAGAAGTATTCCGATGAAATCAGGTTCGTACTCGGCCGAGGGACGAAGTAGCTGGACAGTGAGAACTCTTGGAATGGCCACCGTAATTATCTAATTAGCAAAACGATAACAAAAGTTATTCCATTCCATTGTGATAGGATGCTACATCAATCAGTTTCGAATTGTTCAAGAGGAAAAGCCGTCTTGTTGAGAAATTATTTAATACCAGTGACGCGTTTCACCGTTTTGGGGTATCACCAGATTGTATAAAAGTAGCTGAATATTTAACCGATCCATCGTTAAGACTTATGAAATGGAAAATGGACGCAACAGTAACTGTACTGCATATACAGTTACTGTTGCGTCCATTTTATGTTTTATAAGTCTTAATGACGGATGGGTTACACACAGAGCTACTTCTACACAATCTGATGGTGCGGCAAAATGTTGAAACGCTTCACTGGTATTAAATAATTTCGCAAAAGACTGTTTTTATTCTTGAACAGAACGGGAACATTGACTTTGACTGACAGATCCAACGCGGGTGTTACGTACACAGACACACACACACACACACACACACACACACACACACACACACACACACACACAAATACACAGAGCGTACGTCTCACCCCACGCTTGAATGCCGTCTTCTGTAAAGTATTGTAACACTTCTTCGATTAGATGGTTTTTATACAATTCGTACCAAATAAAGTTTTGAAGTACCACAAAACTAAAGTATCGGTTGTTTTTGACAATCCAATTTGAAGATTTTCAAAAGAAGTTCTGGGTCAGTAGAAGTTAGCTAGGAATTAATATCCTTAGGGAATCGGAATTCGTGTTTTCTTTAATATTGTGACGCAAGAAACATGTAACCGGTTCGAAACATTGAAAAATCTGACATGCTGGAAACTCGTCACGCCATTGTGTCAATGGTGGCAAATCGATAATCGAAATTGAACTGTATACCTGTGTCGGTAGACTGCACATATGGGCGCATCACCCGCTACACAAATTGTCCGTGCACACCTCTCCTCCCGCATGGCCGATTCGCTACTCTGGCCGGTGGAAATGACTAATTGAATCTGCCGATCGCTGCCGTAAACAGGCCCTCCCGTCGCAAACCCATCCACCAACACATTCAACCCCTTCCCCTCCACACGCCTGCGGAGCACACACACAAACACCCACCCACCCACCCACACACACACACACACACACACACACACACACACACACACAAGCAAGCACACGTATGTGGGCATATACAGCAACTGGAGGCTCGCATCCGGCGACTGTTTTATTGGCTTGCGTAGTCATTTACCGTGTAACCACTTTATAACGTTCGCGACACTCGGCCCCGTGGCAATAAATCGGACGGGATCAAGAGGAGATATCGCCGGAATAACGACCAGCGATCCACACGTGCGCGCGCCTGGGGGAGTAAAGCCACACGGGAGAGACAAAAAATATTGTAAGCCCACCGATGGCCGTTGACTCGACAGGTACAAAATCACACTCGAATCTAATTACGGCGGCCAATAAACGCGGAACAGGTACATTCGACTAGTCGCCGAGAGTTATGTATGCTGTGATATACAGCGTGACCTAGAAACGATGTGTCTGTTGCTACATAAAACTAGAGCCCAACATTTCGTCCTATTGTCGTTCCAGACTAGCGTGCAACCATGCTGGAGGAAAAATCGTAAAACGTACACAATTTATACGACTGACCATTCGGTAAGTCATTTCTCACCATAAACTATGTATAACCCTGCTGCGAACGATAAGGCGTGTGGAAACCAACAGTGGCGCTAAGCTGATGCCCGGGAGCTTGGTAGGATAAGCAAAGAAAAAAAAATTAACAAAATCTAAATCGTCTTAATACGCACAAAAAGAGTTCCTATTCACATTCGAAGTGCAGCAAGGGAGAATTCTAGAACTGGCCTGCAGAAGCTAGAACAACAAAATATGTACTGCCAAAGGTAAACATATTGGTCACAAACAGTAACGTGACAAAAGTCATGGTATAGAGATAGGCACGTACACAGATGGTGGTAGTAGCACGAACAAAAGGCATGAAAGGGCATTGCACTGGCGGAGCTGTACTCTGGTGATTCATTTGAAAAGGTGTCCACATGAATATGGCCACACGACGGGAATTAACAGACTTCGAATGCGGAATGAAGGTTGGATCAACAAACACTGGACATTCCATTTCGAAAAGTTTTACGTAATTCAGCATTCCGTGATCTACAGTATCAAGTGTGTTCCAGGAGGAGGAGATTAGTGTTTAACGTCCCGTGGACAACGAGGTCGTTAGAGACGGAACATAAGCATGGAGTAGGGACGGAAATCTGCCGTGCCCTGTCAAAGTAACCATTCCAGCTCGTGTGCCAAGAATACCAAACTTTTTGCATTAACGCTCACCACGGACAACACAGTGGCCGATGGCCATTACTTAACGACCAAGAGCAACGGCGTTTTCGTAGTATTTTCAGTGTTACCAGACAAGCAACTTTGCGTAAAATAGTCACAGACATCAGTGAGTGTGCCGGCCGGGGTGGCCGAGCGGTTCTACGCGCTACAGTCTACAACTGCGCGACCGCTACGGTCGCAGGTTCGAATCCTGCCTCGGGCATGGATGTGTGTGATGTCCTTAGGTTAGTTAGGTTTAAGTAGTTCTAAGTCTAGGGGACTGATGTCCTCAAATGTTAAGTCCCATAGTGCTCAGAGCCATTTTCAGTGAGTGTCGTACGTAACCGTTAGCACAGTGCGACGAAATTTGGCTTTAATCGGCTATGGCAACAGACGACCGACGCAAGTGGCTTTGCTAACAGCGCAATATCGCTTACAGCGCCCCTCTTACGCTCTTGATCATATCACTTGGACCCAAGACGACTGAAAATCATGGCCTTGCCAGATTAGTCCCGATTTTAGTTAGTAAGAGCTGATGGTAGGATTCGAGTGTGGCGCACAGCCCACGAAGCCAAGGACCTGAGTTGTCATCAAGGCACTGTGTAAGCTGGCCATGGCTCCATAATGGTGAGAGCTGTGTTTACGTAGAATGTGCTCGGTCCTCTGGCCCAATTGTACCCGTCGTTGAATGGAAAGGGTTGTTTTCGGCAGCTTGAAGACCATTTGCCAGCGTTAATGGACTTCATTTTATGGATGACAACGCACCATGTCCACCGTGTCTTCGGGCCACAATCGCTCGCGACTGGTTTTAAGAACATTCAGGACAATTCGAGCGAATGATTTGGCCACCCAGATCACCCGAAATGAATCACATTGAATATTATTTCTTTCTTTCTTTCACTGGTGCCATGTCCCGCACTGACGCAGGGTCGGCATTGTTAGGAACGGATTTGGCAAGGTTAGGATGGTTGCCGGATGCCCTTCCTGCAGCCACCCCATACCCCCCTTGCCCCCGGGACGGAATTGAATTAGTGTACCCCAGCTGTCTGCGTCTAGTGTAATTCATGGAATAGTGCGAACATGTTCAGATGTCGGTGAGTCGCGTAACTGAGGTGGGACGTGGGGACCATCCCGGTATTCACCTAGCAGGATGTGGAAAACCCGCCTAAAAACCACATCCAGGCTGGCCGGCACACCGGACTTCGTCGTTAATCCGCCGGGGCCGGCGCGCCTACCCGAGTCCAGGAAGCAGCGCGTTAGCGCCCTTGGCTATTCTGGCGGGTGTAAATCCCATTGAATGTTCATGTGACATAACCAATAGATCAGTTCATGCACAAAATCTTGCACACAAAACATTTTCGCAATTATCGACAGCTATACAGGCAGATTGGCTCAATATTTCTGCAGGGGACATCCAGCGACTTGTTGCGTGCATGCCACGACGAATTGCTGCACTACACCAGACAAAACCAAGTCCGGCACGATATTAGAAAGTATTCCACGACTTTTATCACCTCAGCGTAACGAAACAGGAAGTCGACAATGCATTATGCCCCCTTGACTTCACACTGAACTGAAGGGATATGAAAGGTGTTGCATTTTGTGTGGTCTGTAAATGAATGTCATTCTCTAACGCGTCGGATGTGGACAATGTTTGTATGTTTATAAAAGAAAATTGGGAAACTTGGGGGCTCTTGGCTTAATGAATTTATTGCGGGGAGAAGAAACAGGTTTCGTATAGATTCCGAAGCATTTCCTCAGGCTGATTTAGTAGATGAAAGATTACGCCAGGTGTAGTCGAACGTGCGTGTTGTGAGTACAGCGGGGAGCTGTAACTCGGAATTGTCGTTCAGTACGCACTCTTTTTATATTTCAGTTGGCGGCCACTGAACACACATTCGAACCGTTCAAGAGGGTCTGAAATACGGTGGAGCGCCACGTTGTCAGTCTTACGTTGTCTAACAGTGAGTCGCTCTTGAAGAGCGAGAACAACTGATGAAAGAAGCCACGAGGATTCGATACACCGTGTTACCAGTTGGGGGACTTGAG
The DNA here is from genome assembly GCF_021461395.2 of Schistocerca americana. Lineage (NCBI taxonomy): Eukaryota > Metazoa > Arthropoda > Insecta > Orthoptera > Acrididae > Schistocerca > Schistocerca americana. Next base: position 203,386,115 of record NC_060122.1, on the reverse strand, counting down.
CTTGGTGGTGAACTAAATTCCTTGTTTCCTATAAGAATTGATTTTCATCTTCCAAGATTGGTATACACTACTGGCCATTAAAGTTGCTACACCACGAAGATGACGTGCTAAAGACGCGAAATTTAACCGACAGGAAGAAGATGCTGTGATATGCAAATGATTAGCTTTTCAGAGCATTCACACAAGGCTGGCGCCGGTGGCGACACCTACAACGTGCTGACATGAGGAAAGTTTCCAACCGATTTCTCATACACAAACAGCAGTTCACCGGCGTTGCCTGGTGAAACGTTGTTGTGATACCTCGTGTAAGGAAGAGAGATGCGTACCATCACGTTTCCGACTTTGATGTCGGATTGAAGCCTATCGCGATTGCGGTTTATCGTATCGCGACATTGCTGTTCGCATTGGTCGAGATCCAATGACTGTTGGCAGAATATGGAATCGGTGGGTTCAGGAGGGTAATACAGAACGCCGTGCTGCATCCCAACAGCCTCATATCACTGGCAGTCGAGATGATAAGCATCTTATCCGCATGGCTGTAACGGATCGTGAAGCCACTTCCCGATAAAGAGTCAACAGATGGGGATGTTTGCAAGACAACAACCATCTGCACGAACAGTTCGACGACGTTTGCAGCAACATGGCCTGCCAGCTCGGAGACCATGGCTGCAGTTACCCTTGACGCTGCATCACAGACAGGAGCGCCTGCGATGGTGTACTCAACGACGAACCTGGGTGCACAAATGGCAAAACGTCATTTCTTCGCATGAATCCAGGTTCTGTTTACAGCATCATGATGGTCGCACCCGTGTTTGGTGACATCGCGGTGAACACATGCATATTGCAAACGTGTATTCGTCATTGCCATACTGGCGTATCACCTGACGTGATGGTATGGGGTGGCATTGGTTACAGGTCTCGGTCACCTCTTGTTCGCATTCGGCACTTTGAACAGTGGACGTTACATTTCAGATGTGTTAAGACTCTTGGTTCTACCCTCCATTCGATCCCTGCGAATCCCTACATTTCAGCAGGATAATGCACGACCGCATGTTGCAGGTCGTGTGCAGGCCTTTCTGGATACAGAAAATGTTCGACTGCTGCCCTGGCCAGCACATTCTCCAGACCTCTCACCAATTGAAAACGTCTGGTCAATGGTGGCCGAGCAACTGGCTCGTCATAATACGCCAGTCAGTACTCTTGATGAGCTGTGGTATCGTGTTGAAGCTGCACGGGCGGCTGTACTTATACACGCCATCCAAGCTCTGTTTGACTCAATGCCCAGGCGTGTGAAGGCCGTTATTACGGACAGAGGTGGTTGTTCTGGGTACTGATTTCTCAGGATCTATGCACCCAAACTGCGTGAAAATGAAATCACATGTCAGTTCTAGCATAATATATTTGTCCAGTTAATACCCGTTTATCATTTCCATTTCTTCTTGATGTTGCAATTCTAATGGCCAGTAGTGTAATTTACCCAGATGCCTCTGGTGATGGCTGACAATGAAGTTCAGGTTTGTGGCAGCTCTCGAATTGTACAACGGCGTCGGCATTCATGGTAGCTGAACCACCCGCTGCGATGGATATTTGATTCCTGTAGCGGACCAAAGACCGTCACCGTGTGACGTGTTAGCGGCAACCACTGGTATCGCTGCGGCCACAAGCGAAACTTCCTGCTACACAAGTACTATTGCCGCCATACAATGTCAGCTTCCATATAGCAAAAGTATCGTGATACCAGATCAGACATCGTACATCAGTTTCATATTAATATCTTGTTGCACTTTTGTCAAAAATAATTGACTTTTTCTTGGATCTGCGACAAATTTCATTTTCATCTGTTTACGGGCGGGATGTCGCGCTGATGCTATGGAATTTCGGTAGCGATCTATTGTTTTCAGGTGAAGAACACGGCAATTTTACACATTGCTGCCAAATTTGTACGTTATCATTGGAGATAATAAGTTTCGCAAGTGCATCCAGATGTGATGCTTATAAAGAAACAAGTGAACGACTACTGTAAGAGACAAACCGTTTGGTGACGAGAATTCTGAAAACATTCTCACATAGGTTTCGCGTAATTCATTCTGGAAACAGTCCTGTAAGCTTTCTCTGTGGCTGCGGAATATCTTTTTTTCCAGTAGTACTAGTCCCGCAATGTACTCAGGAGAACTTATGTGAAGAGAATGACATTTTCACTCTGTATCCGAGTGTGCGGTGATATGAAACTTACTGTCTGATTAAAATTGTGTGCTGGAACGGAACTCTAACTCGGGACCTTTGCCTTACCCGGACTAGTCTTATACCGACGGAGCTGCTCAAGCGCAATTCAGGACCCATCCTCACAGCTTTGATTCGTTTTGCTTACCCGCGAAAGGCAAAGGTCCCCACTTCGTATCTCGGTCCGTGTTTCTTAATTTCTGTGAAGTGTGGAATGTAGGAGAAGAGACAGTAGAGGAAATAAAGCTGCGTTAGCTTGGTTGGTAGAATATTTGCCCTCGAAAGACAAGAGTCCTTGATCGTGTCCGGTACACAGTTTTAGTGAACCAGTAAGTTTCATCTTCAGACGAGACTTTTCACGACTAATACTTGTTTCCTAGCAACGGTAAGTGTTTAACAATGTAGACATTTGTGGAAAAAACGTGCTGCACTCTTTACGTATTGTTGCCTAAGAAAGGGAATACAGATTGGCTTTTGTCTTCGGATCTTCGGCAGCCGTTTGTTTAATGATTTTTGGCTGGAATTTGCGAAGTATCACCTCCTATTAGTGGTGGATGGTGAACCTCAGACACTGCCAGTCAGAAAAAAAGTCGTTAAACAAACATCGATCATATATCCCGATAAGAAAACAACAGGCAAAACGTTCACAAGTGGTCACGATAGAGTCATCAGTTTTGCTAGGGGAATTAACTTTAACCGGGAATACAGAAAATTAATAACGTCTCATCGACAGCTTCATCATTAGACGGTTAGTATTTGTTCAGCTGGGAGAGGATGAGGACTGTATCACCGTAGACTTTTCTAACGAATCTTCCCACTATTTACATGCCATGCTTTAGGAAAGCACTGTAAAACCTAAATCTGAATATCTTCATGAGGATTAAGCCACCAGTACTTCAGAATTTCTGTATTTGAACCACTGATCATACTCGCCAGATGAATCCATTTCAGCAGGAACGACATAACGTTGGCATATAATTTTAGCTATAGCAATCGTGTTTTCAATCTCTAAAGATGACGTAAGTTACAAATTCTTGATGGAATGTAGTAGAGGAAGGATTACCATTCGCATTCTGGAGCAGCAGGCTTCAAATCCTCTCCAGTGAACCAAATTTAAGTATCATGTTACCTTAAACTGATTAGCCAGTGGTCTTCCTTCCTTTGAATAGTACTTCGACGTACTAATCTTGATTGTTGTTAGATTTACGAAGTAATAAGATAATATTCGTAGCGTATGGAAGCAAGGCAGGTGTTCAAGATGGCTCACTTTTCTTCGAGAACAACAAAGTAGGCATGTTGAGACAGTCCGTAATCATATGTATTAAATCAGACGGAAGATTTGGTTATAAAATGTGTCTAAATACTGGAGAGTCCAACTGCAATAGCGGCAGAAGAAGATTCTGAAACTGTTCGATAGTTAGTGAAAGCATTTCTGCCTGGCAACTTCATCTACAGAGCATACGGCATCTTTTTCGCTCTTTTCTGAGTGAAGCACAACTGGGTATGTGGGTGATAAAAAAATTCTGGATTCATACGCTAGATGTCAATTCCCTCCCTAGGTTTTTGATCGACCACCAATGAGTAAGAATTGTAGAATGAGGAAAGGCTTTGGTATAAAAGTTTTAAATTTCAGTGAGTATAGTGCTGTATACCAGCTTACATTCCGGGTAATTATTGTTGTTACATAGTGTACTAATTATTTTAGGTTACGTCTGTCTATGTACAAGTGAATAAATGCAGCTTCTGTATTGCCAAAACCGGTTTGTCTTCATTTATGGACACGATACAAAGGAAACCAATTTCCAGGCACATTTTTCAGTTAGTGTTTACTGCCGCCATTTCGGCAGAGCTCTGTGGCGCCTTTCGATGACTTTCTTGAATATGGCTTGCTTTCTCAGTTTGTCACTCAAGGGACCTTCTGTAATCCCTTAAAATTTTGTTGTAGTTATATTACAACCAATTGGTAACGTTAACAGACAACTGTTTTTGTGTATACAGCAGGTTACAGGAGGAATGGTCAATATCCAGGGATATGATAGCAGCGATCTTTTGGAGCAAAAATGTCACATGGTCGTGTACACTCTTCCGAAATGTTTCCAGGCCAAAACACTTTTAATCTACATTGTCATCTATTTTCCGTATTATTCAATACATTACATGAAGATAATAACTGTTCTCGGAAGAACAGATACCATTGATGACCGTGCAGCTTAATTAATTGAAACCCTCAGCTGCCGACAGATATGTCAACAACACCTGTCGGCAGCTGAGGGTTTCAATTAATTATCATTTATCCGTAGAGTGCAGAGAGGCAGTGTAGTTGACGGATACTCGAACATTTATTTATGTCCGGTTGAGATGTTCTCCCACACGTCTGGTAAAATGCGGAGGTGTTCTGCCATGCTGTGTCATGTCAGTGGAAGTGCATTGCTGTCCGTGTGGCCAAAAGAACGTACATTATACCCTAATACATTAATTCTAAGTGTTATTGCTAACTTACTTTCCAAGCAGTAGAAGGAATTGCCCAACGGTAAGTTCAGTTGTAAAGTCCACCAAATTACACACGAGCCATTTCATAAGTTGGGATAGATTTTTGAAAACAATGTTTACTTATACATCAAATTCTTTTTCGTATTGATTTTAACTCCTTGAAGCATTTGCAGACGCTACTTTTGGTACTTATATTCCTGCGGGGCACTTTTTTTTTAAAGACCTATAACAGAAAAGAAAAATTTTAAACATGGCTGGAACAGCAACTGTTGAAATTCTTCACGATAAAGGATGACAGCCAAAACAGTTGCAGGATAAAAATTTATTAAAATTCTTGACGGAGGTTTCGGTATATATAAATATACCTTCATCACAAGTAAAAAATCCTGAACAGGAAGACACTTTCATTAGCAGAACCTTAGCATCGGAAATGAGAAACACTAGAGCTTAAGTAACAGTGAAATTACCAAAGTAATACAGGCACGAACTCTTTTAATTACCTGCTAAAATTACATCAGACTGTGTTGTACAAATGGATTTGATGTCTTAATTATTGACGACGCCTTTGCCACAATCGTTTTATTAATCTCCATTGCATGATGTAATTTTAGTAAGTAACTAAAAGATTTCGTGCCTGTATTACCTTGGTAATTTCACTGTTACTTATGCGCTAAGGCCGGCCGAAGTGGCCGTGCGGTTAAAGGCGCTGCAGTCTGGAACCGCAAGACCGCTACGGTCGCAGGTTCGAATCCTGCCTCGGGCATGGATGTTTGTGATGTCCTTAGGTTAGTTAGGTTTAACTAGTTCTAAGTTCTAGGGGACTAATGACCTCAGCAGTTGAGTCCCATAGTGCTCAGAGCCATTTGAACTTATGCGCTAGTGTTTCTCATTTCCGATGCTAAGGTTTTGCTAATGAAAGTGTCTTCCTGTTCAGGATTTTTTACTTCTGATGAAGGTATATTTATATATACCGAAACCTCGGTCAAGAATTTTAATAAATTTTTATCCTGCAACTGTTTTGGCTGTTATCCTTTATCGTGGAGAAAAGAAAAATTATATTAACTGAATTATCTCTTAAACAACTGTCAATAAATAAAAATTTTTGACGAGATCGCTGTTCTTCAGAATGTTCCTGTTTGCTGTATTATCCCTGAAGGTTGAACTTATGAAATTTGGCGTTACAGAAGACTGTTGAATACGTCATAGAGCGGATAGATATTATGACATAACTTAAGATACCATAACGAGCATTAAGGATTAAAACATGTACAGCATTCTAAATAGAAGGTACACCATGCTCATGGGACACAACAATCATGATATTCTGAAGAAATTGATTCAGTACATCTCAAGGTATGCGGGAGACGTCTAGATGTTCTCAAAGTGATATAATGGTATAATAATTTTGTCTATGAGACAGGAGAAACAGCCGCTTGGGATTAGGCCAGCGGTCTCAGGCGCTGCAGTCATAGACTGTGCAGCTGGTCCCGGCGGAGGTTCGAGTCCTCCCTCGGGCATGGGTGTGTGTGTTTGTCCTTAGGATAATTTAGGTTAAGTAGTGTGTAAGCTTAGGGACTGGTGACCTTAGCAGTTAGATCCCATAAGATTTCACACACTTTTTTTTTACAGGAGAAGCAAATGCTCACTTAATATAAAATTGGAAAAGCTTTCGTGACGTTCTGCAACTATTATTTACTGAATCATAAACTGGTTTCCGACTTCTTAGGCCATTGCTATATGACAACTGAAAGCCGCAGCCACTGATACAGCGTACAGATGTTCGTGTGGTATTTATTTAGAAGCAGAATAGATTAACTAATTCCCGGCAGTTTAAATAGTTACTCTAAGGAAGTTACTGCTACTGTTTGTCTTGCTAGTTAAAGAACACATGGAAGTATTTGCATTGTATGAGTTGGGTAGAAACGGGTGCACGCCACAGTGGGATACAAATAAAATTTCCGTAACAGGCTCGAAATGATTTCTTCCGCTTTCGTGGCTAATAATACTCAGTGGAGCGTAACTCGAATCTGAGTCCTCTAAACCGCCATCGACACATCAAAATGCACTACGAGCAAACAAATTTACAGGGGGGAGAGGTAAACTTAATTGCCGTCGCAGCGCTGGTTCTCCCTTTACGAGATATTGGCTTTCTGCACATCTACTGAAGCGGTCTGCAAATTTGTGAAACTATATGACCGAAAACGACAAAGAAACGTAAAGAGAAAGGCGCAGAAAAAAAGGGGGAAAAGAAACCGCATTCACGAAGCACGCAGAACTTCGCTCTGGAAATTCTGAATATTGCGTCGCTTTGGCCGTGGACTTTTACGCGCGTCCGCTCGCTGTTTCAAAAGAGACCATATTTGCCAGCCGTTGCAATATTTTCGAGGTACCACAATTGTCAATAAATCTGACTCGTTTTATCTTCTTCAGGAAACATTAACGCAAACGGCTGACGTAGTAGCCCCCTACCCTTGGCCTCATCCCCCTCCACAATCTGCACCCCTCCCACCACTCCCTGACAACGTCACAGCGCCACAATCCCCACCACTTCAGCGCTCTGGCACAGACCACAGCCCCAGGGCAGCGAAGCAAATCCAGCAAAAGCGACCACCACAGAACGTTTCCCGAGCGCGAAACATAAAATAAAAAACGATCAAACACAATAATGCTCGGCAATGGAAGCCTTCCGCGGGCGAAAGCGCCAGCATAAATTGGTACGAATGGTTTTCGCTGCGCTGTTTTTCGTGTTTTATTGTTTTGTTTTCTCTCGGCCTGGTAACTAGCAAAATATCTGCGTGGCGGCTAATATATCACTGAGAACGGCGTCGGGGGCTTGATTCGCCTATATAAATCCACGCACCACGCAGCTGTTATGTATTTACGTCTGGATGTACGTGTGTCTGTGTGTGTGTGTGTGTGTGTGTGTGTGTGTGTGTGGCTTCTGCGTAAGTGAGAGGGTTGTTTTTTTTTCCACTTTTCGTTCCTATCCCATGAGGTTAAAAGGCAATTCAGGTAGATATGTCGGCACTCAGATCCTTAGTAAAAGCTCCCAAATAGTATTACAAGCCGATTAAAATACTGCTGTCCGAAAACAACTGCGTAAGAAGGGAGACAAATGAATAAAGGGGAAAACTGTGTCCGGGAGGTGCAGAGATCACCCTTGTATAGGATGTATGTATTACACTTCACAACATGGACATCGTCGATATTTCAGGAATGTTCAAAACAAACCATTATCTTGCATCACGAACATCGAATAAAAAATGGCGCGTCACAGTGATCACAAAGCGTCGCACCATCAAGATCAAAGGCGAGCTTACTAGGAGTTACAAGTCGCGCAGGTCTTTCAGCTAGGTATGCACTGTTAAAATGCATATAGAACCATATTGGTGTAACGGTGTGCAACCGAATGCGAGACAGTCTGAAGTGGAGCTTATCGTGAAACTGGCTATCTTTTAAGGTTTAGTTACAGATGGTGCTACAATATGTTTTATAGGCAAGAGCCTGCACTGGTGCAGTGGTTCCAGGTCGTGCGGATTGCAGTATCACACATTTTACGGGAGGCATAGTTTGCTCTAAAGGAGTATGATTTTTATACTCAGACCACAAAGCAAGCAAAAAGCAAATTCTTTTGACCAGCTATTGACCGAAAGTAATGCTCATACCATAGTTGTACAGTTAGTTAACAAGAAAGTGTACTCCGTTACCTGTTTGAAATAAAAGACACTATTACAAAGCTATGTTTACATGAAAATACATGTTAGTACTAATTGCACAATTACCTAATAGTTAATCCAGCCGCCGCAATTAACGATTATAGCTTCGCAATTTTTGGGATGCTTTTCACGAGATTTTCTGCATATTCTCTCGGTAATGATCTCCGCATCGTCCTGATTTGACATGACAGCTGATTCATATTACGTACTGGCTTCCCTTTAAGCTTCATCTTAATATACGACCAAACATTTTCGACCAGATTTGCAGCTGGAGACATTGCAGACCAATCTGTCGTGGACACCCCATTGTCTTGTTTCCACAATGTAAAGACACGGCTGCGATTTTTTGGATCATTATCCTCTTGAAACACCTCTTTCGAGCCAAACAGATTCTTAACGGACCTCACAAAACATTTTTGATACATATATAAATATAAATAAGTGCAAAAGAACATTGGTTACAGATTCGAGACCACTACTAAAGAAGTCGCTGCGGACGTTACATTTAAAATTATGGCGTACCAAAAATTCCAAATGTGTATAAATTCTTATGGGACTTAACTTCTAAGGTCATAATTCCCTAAGCTTACACACTACTTAACCTAAATTATCCTAAGGACAGACACACACACCCATGCCCGAGGGAGGATTCCGCCGGGATCAGCCGCACAGTCCACGACTGCAGCGCCCAAGACCGCTCGGCTAATCCCGCGCGGCTATGGCGTACACTTTCTTGTGGAACTGACTGGGAAAACCACGCACACGAGAGAGAAACATGGGGGCAGAGCACATCCAACTTCTCTCAGCAGAATATATAACTTTCCAGCGAATTTGCCATTCACGTTAACAGACGACAGAATCGTAGACGAATGCTTTAAGGCATTGATGTTAGTTGATCTTGATAAAACTCTCTTCGTACCTCCCTAATTTCCAGGCTTTCTTACATACGCATTTCCTCTTAAAATCAGGCTTGGTCAGAGTTGAAACAAATTCCTTACTGAACGATGGGATGAGTTTGTTTCTGTCATCTAGAGGTTTTTGGGTCGGTTCAAATGCTTCAAATGGCTCTAAGCACCATGAGACTTTACATATGAGGTCCTCAGTCCCCTAGACTTAGAACTACTTAAACCTAACTAACCTAAGGACATCACACACATCCATGCCCGAGGCAGGATTGTAATCTGCAACTGTAGTGGTTGTGCTGTTCCAGACTGAAGCGCCTAGAACTGCTCAGCCACAGCGGCCGGCTTTTCGGGTCGGTTCCGTAGTCTACTGTACATCGTCAAGTTGATGCTTTTTTAGAAATTTCGTTACCTACTTCTTCCAATTCTGTAACCGTGTTTGGAATTATGCAACCATTCACAACTTCTCTTGAAATGACTGTACTCTATGTCGCAGGCAATTTGATGTGCATAAAGTACTACGTCACTATCCCACACATCCTGTAAATTGTATCGAGCGTCCTTGAAACAGACAAATGCCATTTTTTGTAAGAAGTGCGACTTGTCTTCTCCTGAATATCAGTAGTTTTTCTCATGCACTACACGGTCTTATTGCTGCGGACTTATTCGAAAACTCCTCGGGCATCGATGTGTGTGATGTCCTTAGGTTAGTTAGGTTTAAGTAGTTCTAAGTTCTAGGGGACTGATGACCTCAGATGTTAAGTCCCATAGTGCTCCGAGCCATTTGAACCATATTCGAAAACTAGTCATAATTGTTTGTTTACTACGCTGCGGATGATCTTCCGTGTACAAAATTATGTCAAGTATCCGCTCCTTGGGCAAATATTGTCCACTGAAGACGTGATTTGTGGCTCCCTGTCCGACTAGGATGGTGAACTACATGGCACGACAGCTGTTCCACTATCACTTTTACTTGTTAAGCATGTTTTGTCATCATTGTACTTCTCATGTACATTGAACGACCCCACACATTCCACTGACTCACCTTGCAGAAAACCTAATATTTCATCTGCCACTTCTTTCTCACTCTGAGAGATTCCCTGAGTTTCTTTCTGACGAAATGTCGACTTCGGCTACTGTTGTCGTAGATATATTGCAAAGTTTGCTTTGTTTAATTTATCGTAACCATTTCTCTGCTTTTTATCAACACCACTAGCACTATAGCACTATTGCGAGTTACTCGTCGACTAAGCGGTTCAACTACACTCAGTAGCCTCATGCTGTGCTCACGATTAGATACCTGCACTCCTGCTCTCTATTGCTATTGTGACGGACACCCAGACAAAGTGATGTCAATTACGGTGAGCAAAATGAAGGGGGCAAAGTGGATAGCGTTGCTGCCTTTAGGTATTGGGACCTTCTTTTCGATTCTCGAGCGGGTGAGTGATTTTTCTCCTCTCTATGTGTTGTTCTCATCATTTCATCTGATCATCACCGTCATCACAAAGACGCGTAGGTCATGGAAGTTACGAGGAACTGCTCTATGCGGTCGAACTCCTTTAGACGTGGTATTCTGGCCTATAACACCAGCAGTAGCAGAATATAGTAGGGTGCTTATGACGGCTGTTGACGAATGGACGGTGTGATATGGCATTGCCTTCAACTGTACGTCGTTCCTCCCAAAAAGGACCACTATGAGCACGACAACTGAGCAACTATGTTCATGCGGAGTTGTCTACCTGCGCTCATAACTACGAGGGTTGCCCAGAAAGTAATGCACAGCATTTCTTTCTTCAGCACTTCTGTACTGAACGTAATGGGAATTATCCACACACCCTATTTTTTCACGTAATCTCCATCCAGTTCTACGGCCTTTCTCTGGTGCGAAAAAAGGGCGTGTTTGCCTCACTGAGGAGACTTCATATAATACATACGCAACGTTTCGCATTCGTATCATGGTTTTCGGGTGAGAAAGAAATATGTGGTGCATTACTTTCTGGGCAACCTTCGTATATCCATCTTATTTTTGTTTTTTTTTTTTCTTAGAATAATTGCACTGTCGACTTTGATATTCTACCTGCTACACTCAAAATTCGAAACTTTCCTTTTAGTGCTGTACAGTGGTTCAACTCATACCCTTCATGCCGTCAATAGTGTGTAGAGATCGGAACAAAGAAGTCACAATGGTAGAATGTAGTATCAGGGGTGCCAAAAGGGTCAGGAATGGTCCCAGTACATTTTTCATTATATGTTAATGACGTGTCGACTGGTATCTCAGATTTTAAATATCGTTTATGTGCTGATGACCTTTAGCTATACCTAAGCTCAAGCCCAACAAATCTGCGCACAGTTGTCCAGAACGTAAATGCTGACTTATTTGTTTTATCAGAATGGACGCAGAACATAGGTTTGAAACTTGACGTATCTAGAACGCAAGCTATCTTAGCGCGCGCAAAAGACACATTGCTCCTCAGTTCAGAGAATCTCTCCCACTGTTAATCATAAACAGCACAGAAGTCTCGTTTTCTTCTTCTACAATGAATTTGGGGATAATTGTCGACCATCACCTAGATTGTACTGAAAACACAGATGCAATCTGTAATAATGTGTTAGCATCACTTCATTTATTACAGAAATATAAAAAAGTATTTCTACTCGAGCTTAAAAAGAAACTCGTAGAGTTACTAATATTCCCTGTCTACCATTACGGTGATCCTATTCTCCAAGAACTTTCGTATGAGAGCTCACGTCAGCTTGAATTGGCGATAATTGCTTGTGCGCGATACATTTGTGACGTCCGCTATTTCGGCCATATCACTTCTACCTATGAACAATGACCGTGACCAGATGCCCTCTGTTTGCTGCATCGTCTTTTCAATCATTGTACTCCTTCTTATTTATATTCAACCCCTACGCTGCCATCTGAAGCACTCCGTCATCAGGCCACATGTGGCCCACCGGGACCATCCGACCGCCGTGTCATCCTCAGTTGAGGATGCGGATAGGAGGGGCATGTGGTCAGCACACCGCCCTCACGGTCGTTAAGAAGGTTTTCCTTGACCGGAGCCGCTACTGTTCGGTCGAGTAGCTCCTCAATTGGCATCATGAGGCTGAGTGCACCCCGAAAAATGGCAACAGTGCATGGTGGCCCACATGGTCATCCGTCCAAGTGCCGGCCACGCCCGACAGTGCTTAATTTCGGTGATTTGACGGGAACCGGTGTATCCATTGTGGCAAGGTCGTTGCCCTGCTATCTGAAGTACGTACCGAAAACACTCGTTCTCAACAAAGTAAACTCCTCTCTGTACCACTACACAAGACTGCCACGTTCACTAAATCATTCTCTGTATAAGCAACCCGACTTTGGAACAATCTTCCACAAAATATTAGAGAAATTAAAATCCTTTCAAAGTTCAGAAGACAGTTAATGACACACGTTCTATCACAATACCTATCTTTTCTTGCATCTCAATCTCATCAACTTTCCCTGTCCCAACACTTTCCCCTTCCACTGTCTATAATGTTCCCTATTGACTTTATCTTCTTAGCATCTTGTAGCTCAATCTCATCAACCTTCCCTTCCCCCAACACTTTCCCCTCCCTCTGTCTATAGAGTTCTCTATTGAAATTATCTTCTTAGAAGCCATTGTCACTTTCATTTCAATCTTCTCCTCTTACATTATGACTTCCACGTCTTCTAACAGTAAACAAAGCTTCATAAGTGCTAAATTAACATTTTCATTTTGAATGCCTCTATTATTTTATTATCATTATTATTATTGTTAATTACTAGTTTTTTTAACAATGCGAGTTATTATTATTGAGTTTTTGTGCAATAACTAATTGATACCATTCTTTCTTCCTCCATTATTTCATCATCATTATTAGTGTTTATATTATTATTGTTGTTATTGCCTTGTATTACTTTTATTAATAATGAAAATTATTATTGTTATTATTACTGGTGTTGTGTAATTGTTTTTTATATGTGTTTTCCCGATCAGAAGTAAGAGAGGGACTTAAAGCCCTAATCTGGTCAGCCTATACAAGCAGTAAATAAACAAATAAATAAATAAATAAAAATATCTTCCACCAAACGTATTTCCACCGATTCCTTAATAACTGAACCCCAGAAGGACTCATCGAGGCCAAGCTCTCCATGAGAGAATAACCCATGCAATGTCCCAGATAGGGCTGGGACCTAGTAATTCCTTTAATTTCGTCAGGATGAATATATTTTATGACTAATGAAACGTCTACCGATAGCTAATTTTATTGATTTGGCATCTGAATTTTAACTCCACGAGAGCGCATTCGGACAGAGAGAACACAGGGAGTAACATACTGTATATACGCACGCGCCTGTGCGCCGCAAATGGAGCAATACTGGAGGAGGGTGCGAAGCTTGAAGGAGGTCGCTCAGCCGGCCGATATGGCCGTGCGGTTAAAGGCGCTTCAGTCTGGAACCGCGTGACCGCTACGGTCGCAGGTTCGAATCCTGCCTCGGGCATGGATGTGTGTGATGTCCTTAGGTTAGTTAGGTTTAAGTAGTTCTAAGTTCTAGGGGACTGATGACCACAGAAGTTAAGTCCCATAGTGCTCAGGGCCATTTGAACCATTTTTGAGGTCGCTCATGTAGTGGTAGGCTTTGCGCATGAGTGTCCGCGCCAGTTTCTTGTTTAAAGTTAGTGATGTGAATTAGCAGTCTCCAGTGCAAAACTCTCACCTGAAGATGGTTGCGCAGTTGTCAGCCGAAATATCGTGGCAAGGAGTCGACGTCAACCGTCTGTAATCCCGCAGCTTCATGGAGGCAATAGTTGTTGCTAAATCGTATTAGGGATGCTCTAGTAATACAGGTGCATGATTCTGACAGACTTACCATATCTGTTGCCACTGGATTCACGGACGCTTCTAGTACAGTTATTTCATTTTATTTTTGTAGACTTCTATGACAACCATGCCGGGTATAGAATCTCCATTTTCCGACTCTTGACAACAGCTGGGTCTAACGTTGGTGTCATCTGCAACTTGATTAGAAGCTTTACTTCCGTGAGAGATTTGAGCTCTACAGAGACTGTTATTTACTAAGGTATGTTACCTTAAAGATAATGCATCTGTATGGAAAACAAAATCGTAATGATCATGTGACATTGTTACAAAACAGGAAATACCCTGCAATGGTGTTATTTTCTCCATGGTGGATTTTATGAACTCAGCGGACGTTAATGTTCATTGGTGAATAAATCAACCGGCCATAAATATGTTCAAAATGCTCTATTTCAATGCCACAACCGGTTTCGGGCTATCTTCAGATGGCTAACATTTCCAGATTAATTGATATTTTGTTCAGCAGCGTGTCCTCTTTTCCGGTACTTCCCAAGAGTATGTCACTGTTGAGGTAAACTCCACAAGTTGTTTCATTCACAGGAGAATGCTAATGTAACTGCATTTATTTCGATATAAGGTGAAATAGTTGTGCACACCTACATGTGTTCCAGCGGATGACGACTTGTTTTGATACGGTCCTTGTGGATTTCCAGGCTACGTATAAGTTGTTACATTGCAACAGGCACACTTATTTTAAGTAAATACTGTGATAAACTTCATGATATTCTTAAAGTGTGTTTGAGATTCAAACATGTGTTTTACGCTCGTTGTCTTTGGTTAGTGTAAAGCACATCTATGAATATTAAACTGCGGTAATAATATGGATAATTATTAAAAATATGAAGAACTATGATGTGTGCCACAGTGAGTTACTTAGAGTAACCGCCCTGGAAAACAACAGGGACAAAACACATCCCCATCTGGTGGAGCATTTGTGTGTACAACTGTTTCACCTTATATCTAAATAAATGTAGGCACATTAGCATGTTTTTATTATTGAAACAACATATAAGGTTTCTCTAAATACTCAAATATCCTTTTGCAGTGCAGAAGCGGACTGACCAAAAAATCAATGTAACTGCAAATGTTAGATGTCCAACGATGGGCATGGTAGCTCGAAACGGGTAATGGCATTGAAATTAAGCGTTTTAAAGATAACGGCGGCTACCTGAGTGATTCGCCAATAATTTTATCTCTACGAATTCAACGTTTAGATTCTAAAGATACGAGTAAATCGCCGATTCTTTAACGAATCGAACTCCCATGCATAAAAATGTTTCAAACTGTGATTACTTTTCAAATAAATTACACTGTTAAATATGTTACATTAAGATTGTAAGATAGAAAAAGGTTTAGAAAAAGTATGCAATTGTGTTTGTAATTTGTAGGAAGTCGCTAAATGCTCTCACTATCAACTATTGGATGATTATTGTCTGTGTCATTTGCTCTCCGTTTTCAACAAACGGTTGTTTTCCACGTACCTCAGTATTTGTAAGGTATATGTTCAACCGTGTGTTGTGCAATGATCGAACCCTGCAGATACATTCAGGGGTAAATGTGGATACTGTCTGCAAAATATGTTGCGAACAGTGTTAGTACTACAGAAGCAATAAATTGAAAAGTCGTTACTGCACGAAGACCGAAAATGTAGTAAATGATGATTTTTACCCTTTCATCATTCAATGGTGGTTGTCAGCGATAAAAATTTTCCTAAAGATTTAAAATGAGGTGCAAAGTTTGTTTAAAGATGCTATATACTCTCAATCTCAAGCAGTAAATGAATATATTTTTGGGTAAATAACTCATCAAGATCTATCCTATCTCAAGGTATTTACACTGTTTCTACTGTGTCTTACTGTGTTAAACCTTTAACGTTAGATTATACGTCTTAATGTCTAGATTATGGCAGAAATTTAATTTTTTAAATCCGGTCAATAAATATAAGATACTGAAAATAAAATTTTCTTTTCATTTGTAAGTTCAAATGGTTGAAATAGCTGTGAGCACTATGGGACTTAACTTCCGAGGTCATCAGTCCCCTAGAACTACTTAAAACTAACTAACCTAAGAACATCGCACACATCCACGCCCGAGGTAGGATTCGAACCTGCGACCGTAGTGGGAGCGCGGTTCCAGGCTGCAGCGCCTAGAACCACTCGGCTACCCCGGCCGGCGGCATTTGTAAGTCTTAGAGAGACAATCTGCTGCTGGTTTGTGACAGAGCGCCAGGTTAGCTGTTTACAGATCGGGATGATTACAAATATGTAAACACAATGTTTGGTTGACCTAAACATACTGAACTACACAGTTATATAGATATTAAATGGCTCAAATGGCTCTGAGCACTATGGGACTTAACATCTGTGGTCATCAGTCCCCTAGAACTTAGAATTACTTAAACCTAACTAACGTAAGGACATCACACACATCCATGCCCGAGGCAGGATTCGAGCCTGCGACCGTAGTGGTAGCGCGGTTCCAGACTGCAGCACCTAGAACCGCTCGGCTACCCCGGCCAGCTGCATTTGTAAGTCTTAGAGAGACAATCTGCAGCTGGGTTATGTTAGTACGATAGGTTAGCTGTTTACAGATCGGGATGATTATGAATATGTAAACACAATGTTTGGCTGACCTAAACATACTGAACTATACAAATTTATAGATATTAAATGGCTCAAATGGCTCTGAGCACTATGGAACATAATATCTGTGGTCGTCAGTCCCCTAGAACTTAGAATTACTTAAACCTAACTAACCTAAGGAGATCACACACATCCATGCCCGTGGCAGGATTCGAACCTGCGACCGTAGCGGTCACGCGGTTACAGACTGAAGCGCCTAGAACCTCACGGCCACACCGGCCGGCTATAGATATTAGTTAAAATCTCTAAACTATACACAAAAACCTATATAAATATAAACAAGAAGACATCTTCCAATAACATTGTATTACATTACACTCTAAGAGTATGGAAAAAGAAGCCATTCTTTGTACAGATAGAAGCTCACGCTGATGTGCGGACTGTCTCTTTAGTTTTAAGTTGTGTGGAATGTCGAAAGACGTTTTACAACAAAATATAAAATAAATGTTATTGTGGAACATTAAAATTGTGTACTTGAGTTTTTCCTGTAACTGCGGATAACACTTAATGAACAATTCCCTTGTTTTATTTTCATCTGGAAATAATTTTGGTCATTCCTTTTGACGAATGTATGTTGAATATCACACGACAGAAATGACTTCAGCTATCACTTTGTAATGTACCTGTATCTAGATCAGGGTTACATTATTTCATCTCCTAAGCATTTCGTCTGGTTCCTCCACGAAATTATAAATATTTCGGTGATCTGCAACTCAGCAGGCTACTACAGCCGATACATTTGCTTTCAGAAATAATTTCACTAACAGGGTCCAAATAAGCTGTTCGTTTCATTCCGAGTAATTACGTGCATCACACTGTCAGATTGTTTTTGAAATTGATTCAATTATCCAGATTTAACGCTTGGCAGAGTAAAATGAACAAGATACATTGATTTATTAACTTGATGAGAGCTGAGAGAGATACTGGTGCTGTCACAAAGGACAGTGCTGTGAATATTGCGATGTATGTTTTGAGTAATTTGAATGCCACCCCTGTCATCAGTCCCTCAGACCCTAAATCGCTCAAATGGCTCTAAGCACTATGGGACTTAACATCTGAGGTCATCAGTCCCCTAGACTTAGTTACTAGTTAATCCTAACTTACCTAAGGAAGTCACACACATCCGTGCCCGAGGCAGGATTCGAACGTGCGACCATAGCAGGCGCGCGGTTCCGGACTGAAGCGCCAGAACCGCTCGGCCACAGCGGCCGGCCCTCAGATCTAATTTTCATCTTTTTGACAGGTGCTCTTCTTTGTGGTAAATGAATACGGTTGTTTCAGGTATAAACAATCTCGTATATCCAAGTCATGTTGAGGACAGAAATACAGCTTCGTTAAATTAAGCTCAAATGGTGGAAGTTAAAGGTTTCGTAATGTCATCCCCATATTTTATACTGATGAGTTTAAGAATTATAGATTATTTTCTCTACATCTTCTGCAATTACGTTTTAAATATATTGTTGAAATTTTATAGCTTCATGAGCTGCAAACGGATCAGAATAACGAAAAATTCGTGTCTGAGAGAGTCAGCAAGAATGATTCCATCTTATCAAAGTTGCCCTCAGATAACATAAGCTGAAAAGAATATGTGAAAGTTTTGTTTTGCAGATGACCTTGTATTGTTTATCTGTAGTGTAGATAAAGTAAACAGCTAACGAAAGAACGCAAAAAAGCGAATTCCAAAGTAGGCCGGATAAACTAAAACAAAAATGGAGAAACTAACTAAGTTAGCCTGATAAGTTGTTAGAAGTAACGCGAAACTGTGGAATCCATAATCCAAAATATTGTCTAAATAAAGAACGGAGTCCCAGAATTAGTTGGTGGCTTTTTATAATTACTTTAAATAACTCTCCAAATAGGTGAACCAAAAATGAGACAAAACTGAACAGTAAAAATTGTGTGCCATAAGAGGAAGTCGTGTTTTCAAACTAAGTGTCAGATATATGTGAAGCTAAAAGTACAGAAACAGTGTGCATTTCCAGTTTAAAATTATACAGGGTGATTCAAAAAGAATACCACAACTTTAAAATGTGTATTTAATGAAAGAAACATAATATAACCCTCTGTTATACATCATTACAAAGAGTATTTAAAAAGGTTTTTTTTCACTCAAAAACAAGTTCAGAGATGTTCAATATGGCCCCCTCCAGACACTCGAGCAATATCAACCCGATACTCCAACTCGTTCCACACTCTCTGTAGCATATCAGGCGTAACAGTTTGGATAGCTGCTGTTATTTCTCGTTTCAAATCATCAATGGTGGCTGGGAGAGGTGGCCGAAACACCATATCCTTAACATACCCCCACAAGAAAAAATCGCAGGGGGTAAGATCAGGGCTTCTTGGAGGCCAGTGATGAAGTGCTCTGTCACGGGCTGCCTGGCGGCCGATCCATCGCCTCGGGTAGTTGACGTTCAGGTAGTTACGGACAGACAAGTGCCAATGTGGTGGCGCTCCATCCTGCTGAAATATGAATTGTTGTGCTTCTTGTTCGAGCTGAGGGAACAGCCAATTCTCTAACATCTCCAGATACTGTAGTCCAGTTACAGTATCACCTTCGAAGAAAAAGGGACCAAAAACTTTATTGGCTGAAATGGCACAGAAAACGTTCACCTTAGGCGAGTGACGTTCATACTGAGTTGTTTCCCGCGGATTCTCAGTGCCCCATATACAGACATTGTGACGGTTGACTGTCCCATTAGTGTGGAAAGTTGCTTCATCACTAAACACAATCATTCAAACGAAAGATTCATCTGTTTCCATTTGAGCAAGGATAAAATCACAGAAATCGATTCTTTTAATCTTATCAGCTGCAGACAGTGCATGAACCAATTTCAGACGATAAGGTTTCATAACTAACCTTTTTCGTAGGACTCTCCATACAGTTGATTGTGGAATTTGCAGCTCTCTGCTAGCTCTGCGAGTAGATTTTCCTGGGCTGCGAACAAATTCTTGCTGGATGCGTGCTACATTTTCATCATTCGTTCTCGGCCGGCCAGAACTTTTCCCTTTGCACAAACACCCATTCTCTGTAAACTGTTTGTACGAACGTTTAATACACCACCTATCAGGGGGTTTAACACCATACTTCGTTCGAAGTGCACGCTGAACAACTGTCGTCGATTCACTTCTGCCGTACTCAATAACACAAAAAGCTTTCTGTTGAGCGGTCGCCATCTTAGCATCAACTGACGCTGACGCCTAGTCAACAGCGCCTCAAGCGAAAAAATGTACAACTAAATGAAACTTTATAGCTCCCTTAATTCGCCGACAGATAGTGCTTAGCTCTGCCTTTTGTCGTTGCAGAGTTTTAAATTCCTAAAGTTGTGGTATTCTTTTTGAATCACCCTGTAGTGTCTCAGACTTGATAGCTACCAAGAACGTAAATTATTTCTGTAAAAAAATGGACATGCATGTTGTGAATTTTTAAAACAGACTAAAAATGTAATTTTTGAGACTTGGTAACCATCGAGGAACTGAAATTATAAAGTTGGTGCATATGTTCGTATCTTTTCACATATGGTAAATTTGTCATTCGGAGATAATGACTTGAGCTGTGGATGCTAGAAAACAGAGTACCAAATGGAGAAATCGGAATATCTTCGACTTTATTATCTGTTTCAGTTACATAGAGGGGTGAGAGCAGCAGAGTCAGCCAAAAATATTTGCGCCGTGTATTGGGATAATGCCACTGGACAGAGAACGGCAAGAAAATGCTTTTCTCTTTTTAAGGAGGATCGTTGTGACATTAATGAGAATCCACGTTCAGGAAGATTTTCGGGGATTTATGAAGGTCGTTTAAACGCATTAAGACACAGTGTTTCCACGTCAGTGTACACGAGAACTGGCAAAAGTGATGAACTGTGATCCTCCCGCCATTGCGCGACATTTGCATGCAATGGAGAAGGTTCAAAAGTCGGGTGAATGGGTACCGCATGCTCTACGCCAATATAACAGCAATAGAAGGTTGGCCATATGTGCATCTTTGCTTGATCGTCATTCATTGCCTGGTGAACAATACCGGGCATTCCTATCCTGTATCGCTATTGGTGTCGAGAAATGGCGTCTTTAAGGTAATATAAGGAAAAGAAGGGAATGGTTAAGTCTACACAAAGCAGTAACTCTCCTTAAAAAGACCTGCGGGCATCCACAGAAATGTTATGTATGTGGTGGAACAATGACGGTGTGGCTCACTACCAGTTGCTTCCCCTGAGTGTAACCATCACTGCTGTCATTTATTGTCAATAACTGAGAGAAACCAGGAGACTGCGTGAGGTGATATTACTCCACGATAACACCCCCCCCCCCCCTACCCCCCCCCGTAATTCTACACTGACAAAAAGCACTGTACAGGAGCTGGGCTGGGAAGTCATTTCTCTCTATCCCTCTATCGAACAACCTTCAAGAAGCTTTCGTTCTGGATGAAAATGCACTCTGAACATGGTTCGACGTGTCTTTTGCCTCAAAATCTTGTGATTTCTTCAGTCACGGAATCGGACTGTTACCCGAGCGTTGACATACTGTTGAAAGTAATCAAGGAAAACATATTATTGACGATTAAAGTCTCTGTTACGCGTATCTGTTTCATTATCAAACTTACAGAAAAACGCTACAAACTTATGCACCAAGCTAGCATCTCAGGGAACAATGTTGTGAATTACCAGGTCCGAAACGTAAAAATGGTCTTGAAACTAAATGGAAACGTAATTACAGTTCCAGTGAATAGTAAATGGAGGGAAAGAGGGTAGGTGACGAATATGGCAGCATCATGTACTGGGTGGTCCATTGATAGTGACCGAGCCAAATATCTCACGAAATTAGCATCAAACGAAAAAACTACAAAGAACGAAACTCGTCTAGCTTGAAGGGGGAAACCAGACGGGGCTATGGTTGGCCCGCTAGATGGCGCTACCATAGGCCAAAAGGATGTCAACTGCGTATTTTTAAATAGGAACCCCCATTTTTATTACATATTTGTGTAGTACGTAAATAAATATGAATGTTTTAGTTGGACCACTTTTTTCGCTTTGTGATATATGGCGCTGTAATAGACACAATCATATAAGGACGTGGTATCACGTAACATTCCGCCAGTGCGGACGGTATTTGTTTCGTGTCACATTACCCGTGTTACAATGGACCGTTTACCAATTGCGGAAAAGGTCGATATCGTGTTGATGTACAACTATTGTGATCAAAATGCCCAACGAGTGTGTGCCATGTGTGCTGCTCGGTATCCTGGACGACATCATCCAAGTGTCCGGACCGTTCGCAGGATAGTTACGCTATTTAAGGAAATAGGAGGTGTTCAGCCAAATGTAAAACGTCACCCACGACCTGCAACAAATGATGATGCCCAAGTATGTGTTTTAGCTGCTGTCGCGGCTAATCCGCACTTCAGTAGCAGACAAGCTGCGCGAGATCCGGGAATCTCAAAAACGTCGGTGTAGGGAAGGCTACATCAACATAGATTGCACCCGTACCATATTTCTATGCACCAGGAATTGCATGGCGACGAATTTGAACGTCGTGTACAGTTCTGCCACTGGCCACAAGAGAAGTTACGCGACGATGACAGATTTATTGCACGCGTTCTATTTAGCGACGAAGCGTCATTCACCAACAGTGGTAACGTAAACAGGTTAATATGCACTATTGGGCAACGGAAAATCCACGATGGCTGTGACAAGTGAAACATCAGCGACCTTGGCGGGTTAATGTATGGTGCGGCATTATGGGAGGAACGATAATTGGCCCCCATTTTATCGATGGCAATCTAAATGGTACAATGTAGGCTGATTTCCTATGTCATGTTACAACAAGATGTTTCACTACAGGACAGAATGACGATGTACTTGCAACATGATGGATGTCCGGTACATAGCTCGCGTGCGGTTGAAGCGGTATTGAATAGCATATTTCATGACAGGTGGATTGGTCGTCGAAAAACCATACCATGGCCCGCACGTTCACCGGATCTGACGTCCCCGGATTTCATTCTGTGCGGAAAGTTGAAGGATATTTGTTATGTGATCCACCGACAACGACTGACAACGTGCGTCAGCTCATTGTCAATGCATGTGCGAACATCACAGATGGCGAACTACTCGCTGTTGAGAGGAATGTCGTTAAACGTATTGCGAAATGCACTGAGGTTGACGGACATCATTTTGAGCATTTAATGCACTAATGTGGAATTACAGGTAATTACGCTGTAAAGCATGCGTTCTCAGAAATGATAAGTTGACAAAGGTACATTTATCACTTTGGAACAACCGAAATAAAATGTTCAAACGCACCTACGTTCTGTATTTTAATTTAAAAAATCTACCTGTTGCCAACTGTTCGTCTATAATTGTGAGCCATATGTTTGTGACTATTACAGCGCCATCTATCACAAAGCGTAAAAAGCGGTCCAAATAAACATTCATATTTCTTTACGTACTACACGAATGTGTGATAAAAAATGGGGGTTCCTACTTAAAAAAAAAAAAAAACTTAGCTGATATCCGTTTAACCTATGGCAGCGCCATCTAGCGGGCCAACCATAGCGCCATCTGGTTTCCCCCTTCAAGCTAGACAACTGTCGTTCTTTGTAGTTTTTTCGTTTGACGTTTATTTCGTGAGATATTTGGCCCGCTCACGATCAATGGAATATCCTGTGTATGTATGGCTGAAGTCTCGAATATCAGGAAAGAGCGGAAAGTATATCTTTGAGCCATGTATAACGAATGGTTGATTTTCCTGTGTGTGTGTGTGTGTGTGTGTGTGTGTGTGATTCTGTGTGTGTGTTTGTGCTGCTATAGCACTTATTAAAATAATTATCACCACTTTCTACTCTTAATGAGCACACTGTATTGCAATTGCACTTTCGACCCCCAAACAAAAGCCAGCTATTTGACAAACACTGGTGAACAAAACTGTACCATTCAGCGGGTCGCTTCGTTGGAAATCTGTAATCAGAAATTCGGCTATCGAAATTTTCAGTGAAGACAATAAATTAGTGTTGTCTACACAGGGTGAACAATAACAACACCGACAAACTGCGGGGACGGGATCCTGACTGGAAATGGAAGAAAGAAGATCCCATGAACATGTGTCCGGAAATTGTTCATTGCCACGGTAGATGGCGCTGACAATTTACAGTTCCTCTGTCTACGTGGCGTGTGTTCCTTGTGTGTTGCAGGCTGTGTGACTGACGCAGCGTACTGCAAGCAGCAGAATAATCCGGTATTAATGTGAAAACGGTCGAGAGGCAGCACTGATATACCAAAACAAGTACCATCACAGACACCAAACATTACACAACATTTCATGCACTTTTTGGGCGTTTGTGTGTGATCATGGCTCCTTCCAGACAAACGAACGTGAAGGAGTGGTGGCAGACTGTGTGTACAGTAGATTTGGATTCTGAAGGAGATTGAGACGAACCCTATACAAGCTTCATGCAAGTGGCAAGCCAACATAGCTTAAGCCAAAATACGAAGACGCGTATTCTGCATGATAGCCGCTTCTATCCCATCACCTGCAATAAGCGCAAGGATTATCAGCAGCGGATTTCCCTCTACGGGAAGAATTTTGTCGGGGATTTTTGCACCGGACCATCACAATTATGGGATTTCTGTTATCAATTCTCTTTACCGACTTAGCATTATCAATATGCATAATTATGATCTGTGGACTACAGACAATTCTCGGGGAATGGTTGAAGCATCTCATCAATATTGGTTCAGCATCAATGTGTGGGCAGGCCAGATATTTGGACCGGTTATTATTCCACGACGCCACGATGGAGGAACGTACCATGGCTTCCTGCGGAATACTCTACCTGTCTACCTGGGCTGCTTGAGAATGTGCGTATATCAATACGACAGGTTATGTGGTTTCTGCATGATGGAGTACCACCCCACTTCCTCATAACATTTCGCCGACAGCTCAGCAACATCTTTCCCGGATACTGGATATGACGTGGAGGTCCTGTCGCCTTGCTAGATCACCGAACTTAAAGCGCCTGGATTTTTACCTGTAAGGCATCTGAAAAGTGTTGTGTATGACGAACCGGTTCCTGATGTGCATGTTGACGACGCCTGTCACGTTAATTAGAGAGAGGCTGGAACGTACGAAATCGTACAGCAGTCCATGATGTGTGAACATGTGAACTACATCCCATGGGGGCCACTTTGAACATATGTTGTGACATGGATGCGATGCATGTCTGTACTGTGTTCCGGAACGATTTTCGTCTTTGCATGCACACTGTACATTTCCGGACAAATACTCATAGGAACTTTTTCCATCCATTTCCAGTCAGGAATCCAACCCCGCAGTTTGCCGTTTTATTAATGTTCACCGTGTATACGATTAACAATGAATCTGATCTCAAGAATGATAAATATGAAAAAAATAGAGACTGGGACCTTAAATTGGATACAAGAAAAAACAAACTTCGCGAATTCGACATGGTGTTAAGAGGAAGCTGTCTTATTTCCCATAACAATTTTCATGTAGTTTTGGCCATAAATGTGAATGAAAATGTGAATTTTATAAACGTACTGAACCTCCATAATATCGACACAAAGATATTTTTTGTCAGTCCCTTCCTGAGACCTCTAATATTGGGCAGAGAGATTAATTTTGTCAGAGTAGCAGTCATTGTGTGTTAGACAGTATTGCAATGTACTTGTTTTGAAATGAATGGAAGCAGGCCTGCCGTGCAGTGGAGACAGCAGTATTCAGAAAGGATTTTCAATTAATACGTTTTTGATGAGAAATATTCAATAAGTGGGATTATAGAAATGGAGGAACTATGTAAGCCAACGTGTAAGGTAATCCAGTTTCTTCTGTAAGTAATTGTGTGGTTTCTTATTGTTAGAAGATTGGGTATGATTGAAGTTTGGTGTAGAAGTTTTGTTATGTAACATATGATTTTGTCTTATGTTTGAAACGAGTGTCGAGGAAAGTCGTACACAGGAAAGTTATTAAAAAATATTTTGCAAATTTATCTAGTTGTGAGAACTTTATGAAAGGGTTTATCAACATGGTGTAATGAAGCGTAGTGTAATTTGAAGTCTTTATTCTCATTTATCGCTAAGTTGAATTCCTCATTTTTCATTCGTTACCTTTATCAATGTATTTGTATACTTGCATTGCGTATAGCGGGTTGTGTGCTGCTGGAGCATTTTTTTTTTTTTTTTTTTTTTTTGTAAAAATTGATAAGATACCGTTTTGCATAGATACAGTACATGAAATTTGATTTTTGACCATTTCATCGTTATCTTAATAGTAACAGAGTGCAGAATAGAAGAGCGTACCTTGCGCACAGTTACGACAACAAATTTAATTATCATCAGTATTCATGTTGATTGTAAGGTACAGTGATTGTTGGGACGTATTTGTGAAAATATCATTCTGTTTCAGAGGTTTCAAATCAGTAAAAGATTTCAAAAAGGTGTTATCTTGCGAACTTTAAAGTAGTTTTAACACAAAGCCAGATGCGATAATTTATACGTTCATTTTCTGCGTAATTAGAATAACAATTCTGGTATAGTGATTGTTTACAAGATTAATATAAAGATTAACAATATTCAGGGTCAACATTTTAATCGGAATAATTTTGTTTTTGCAGTCATATAGCATATGTAAATTTAATTAAAAATAGATTGTTTGATGTACTGGCTAGTGAAGATTTCACATCGTGTAGCGCGAGATTCACATACTGCCGGTCAAAATTTAATTATAACCCAGTTCTGTTGCCCATCACTGCGATTTATGTATTTCAATATCAGAATAAGTTCTATGTATATGTATCAGATACAAAACCAGACAATTGCTGACACGAGTTTAAGTAGGAACGTTACACATTACTTTCAGTGTCAAGTCTCAAAGCCCTACAATGAGGTTCTCAACAGCTTGAGCACAGAACTAAGGAATGTATGGAATTGACAGTGTGGAATCCTCATTCCGGTATATTCATACGCTCATCCACAGATTATTAACACTGATTGCAGGAGAACTTTCCAGCCTCAGTGAGTGGCAGGTGACAGATCTTGGAGCCCAGGGAAATATCGGCGTTCGTCATTCTTCCGGGATGGCTGCACGTTCCTCGGAACACGTGCTCAAACATTTCTTGCTGAAATATTGAATTTGGAAAACTCCTGAAGTACAATACTGATCTAGCAGTTGCTGTTTGGACTGAGTTCGACAAGTAGGAGCCGTGATCGTGTTATGTCCTACCATCTCACTACACCGCTCAGCTATACACAAGAGAAGTCTATAGCCATCACTAGCGTGTCAAACAAACACGCATGTAGCAGGTGGGATGGGTTTGAAAAGAATTACGTTAACCACTAAGCACAACTATAGCGTTTTCGACACCACTGCAGTCAGAGGTTCGTACCTAACACGAAGATAATCGAACCCGATTACTGCCTTTACGGAGGGCGGTTCGTAACCAGACAATGCGTAACTGCCTCCATGATATTGATATCGCATCTAGGCGTCCATTAAGAAAAACAGTTGAAATTCCCCCGCCACCCACCTCACCACCTGTTCGGGATATGAGTGGGAAACGAAGTGGGAAGGTGTGTGTGTGAAATCTCCTCCGCCGGGACCAGCCGCACAGTCCACGAGACGGCATGAGAGGCACTCGGTTCTCATCATCGACGAATTCTGGTTTGGTGCGATGCTTGACGAAGAGAAGAGTGTTGTGGCCAAATACCAACGCACGTCTCAGGACTGCAGTCCCAGTGGTTCAGTATGGAGGTGCGTCACTGAAGTTTTGGATAGGTGTCACACACGGTTGTCGGACATTTCTCATCGCTATTCATTATAATTTGAGAACTGTACAATATCGAATCAGAATGGAAACATCATTGGAACAGCGGAAAGTTCCACGGGACTGTAAGAAGACCCAAGTCATAGCAATCTATAAAAAGGTGAGAAAATCGGATGCACATAATTACGGGCCAATTTCACTTACATCGATTTGTTGTAGAATAATGGTACATATTTTGTGTTCAGAAGTAATGACCTTTGTAGAAACCAGCACGGTTTTAGGAAACAGCGACCATGCGAGACACAGCTGGCCCTCTTTCTGCATGATACGCAACAGGCTCTAGATACCGGCTCCCAGGTTGATGCCATATTTCTCGACTTTCGAAAGGCGCTCGACTCGGTTCCGCACTGTCACTTGCTCCAAAAAGTGCGCGCTTACGGTCTATCCGACGACATATGCGGTTGGATAGAAAGTTTTCTAACGGACAGAGAACAGTTACTTAAAATACGTTAGTTCGTGCAGTCTTAGAGTATTGTTCGTCTGTATGGGACTCTTACTAGTTTGGTCTGATTCAAAAGATTGAGAAGGTCCAAAAAAGAACGGCAAGATTCGGGACTGGTACATTTAGCCAGCGCGAGAGCGTTACAAGTTTCATAGAAAGTTAGATGTGGGACACACTTGCAGATAGGCGACGCGCTAAACGGAACAGGCTGCTCACTAAATTCCGAAATCCGGTCTTCGCCTAGCATGTAGAGCATATATTATTGCCATCAGTTTTCAATTCGCGCAATGATCACCATTCAGTGATAAAGGAAATTAGAGCTCGTACTGAGAAGTTCAGTCGTTTTTCCCTCGCGAGATCCGCGAGTCGTACAGAGTGGAGGAAATATGAATTTGGTGCGAACTGTGCCATCCGCCACACACTGCTTGGTGGCTAGCGGAGTATATATGTAGATGTAGGTGTAGAATGTACCAACCCAGTTCAGCCTTACATCCAGTATGATAATGCACTAGCACGCCCCACCCATTTCGTGAACACGTTTTCTTCAGAAATTAGTACTCAACCCGACAGGATGACTTGAAGTTCATGAGACCAGTGGATAGCTGCAATACCCCGTGACAGGGACGCTGCACACACGCTGGATAACCTCGCGAGAGACGCAGATGATGTGAGCGTGGGCACGAAGTCAAGAAGGGTCCGGGCGTGTTGCAGTACACGGTTTGGAGAAATACTGTACTGAATATTGTTCAGCACCAAATTGTGACCTCAAAGATGCGCAAAAATTTGCTCTTTGGAACTTCCCAATATAGTAACATCTTTTCCAGGTTTTCCAGTTTGTTATTTCTACATCTTCATAGATACTCCACAGTCCACCGTATGGCGCATATCGGAGTGTATCTTGTACTACTACCAGTCATTTCCTTTCCCGTTTCACTAAGAAAGAGAGCGAGGGAAAGACGAGTATCTATACGGTTCCGCACGAGTCCTTTCTCTTTTCAAAAATGGTTTAAATGGCTCTGAGCACTATGGGACATAACTTCTGAGGGCATCAGTCCCCTAGAACTTAGAACTGCTTAAACCTAACTAACCTAAGGACATCACAGACATCCATGTCCGAGGCAGGATTCGAACCTGCGACCGTAGCGGTCGCGCGGTTCCAGACTGTAGTGCCTAGAACCGCTCGGCCACCCCGGCCGGATTTTTCTTTTCTTCGTCTTTCTTACGCGGGATGCATTTTGGCAGCACTAGAATCTTTAAGCAATCAGCTTAAAAATGCTTCATGTCTAATGTTTCTGAACACTGTTTCGCGGAGCGGACGTTCTCTTTCCAACTGAGTTCACGAAGCATCTCCATAATATTCGTGCGTTGATCGAACCTACTAGCAAAAAAATCTAGCACTTCGTCTCAGAAACGCTTCTATGTCTTCCTTTAGCCGGTGGGAATCCCAAACACTCCAGAGCTCGAACGAGTTCTACATGCGGCCGCCTTCGCAGATGAACCGAACTTTCGGAACATTCGCCAAATAAACCAAAGTCGATCATACCCCTTCCACATTGCGATCCTTATGTGGTCATGCCGTTTCATATCGCTTTGTAGCTTTGTCCCTAGATATTTTATCGACGTGACTAGACCAGGCAGTACGATACTAGTGCTGTGCCGGAACGTTACAGGACTGCTTTTCCTACTCGTCTGTATTAACTTAAATTTTTCTACATTTAGAGATAGCTGCCATGCATTAAACCGACTAGAAATATCTTGTAAGTCATCTTGTATAACCTACAGTCATTCAAGAATGACCCCTTCGCGTAGACCAAAGCATTATCGTCAAACAGCAGCAGACTGATGCCCAACCTGTCAGTCTGATAATTTATGTGTGCAGGGAATAAGAGTGTTCCTATAATCTTTCCCTGGGTCATTCCTTGCTGATGGATACTTGCTTCTGTTACTTAAGATTTCTTCGAGCCATTCACGTATCTGGGAACCTATTCCATATGCT
Organism: Schistocerca americana; assembly: GCF_021461395.2. Lineage (NCBI taxonomy): Eukaryota > Metazoa > Arthropoda > Insecta > Orthoptera > Acrididae > Schistocerca > Schistocerca americana. The sequence goes on along the minus strand of NC_060122.1, from coordinate 203,355,986 downwards.
CGGACCTTCTTTAATAGTCTGCAGTGCGTCACCGTTTACGCATGTCTGTGAATATGGAATCTTCCCTTTGCCCTTTATCCATGAACGCACGAGTTAGCAGATGTGCAGACAGCGAAAATTTTTTTAAACTTTTCATGTAGTTGGGTGCGTTGCAGTTCACTGATGTCGTGTAAGAAAGACTTCCGTAATGAATTAGGAAGGCAACATCAGAGTCTGACTTTTTCCCAGAATATCAGCAAATAATAAACTGGCAATGACAGTATCGGCATCTATGCGACGGATAGCAAGTGAGAAGCGAGGACATAGCGAGAACTTGGCAGTGGTGACACATTCGGGCCACGTGTCAGACAATGCGTTAGTAATGATGAAAGTTATGAGATGATGGAGCAAGGGGCTTAAGATGAATATAAATTCAAAAGAGAAAGAGCGCCGTTGTTTAATGGAGGTAGATGATGAATTGGAGTTGTTGAGACGGATGAAGTTTCGTAGGAGGAGCAGCAGTTTATTGATGGGGAGAAAATGCACCGGGGAATATTAAGCAGTGAGAATGCACTGGGGAAGCTGAGCATTGGAATTTGCGACGGGGGAAAATTAAGAAGAGTGCCGTACATATCCATGTGAGTAATGGAAAGATTCCCAGGGTGAACAAATGCTTCATTTCTCCATAGTAAAAAGAAGAGTGAGAAAATGGATGACGTGACAAAAAGGTTAATTTCATATACTACAGAAGAAGATGCCCATCCTGTGACACTCACCTCATTGTGCGAATCGAAAATACACTTTAGCACATTCTAGGAAATGACGAAGAGACGGCGGAAAGAATTAACAAATTTAGTTAGAATAAAAGGAGCGTTCAATAAATAATGCCACACATTTTTTTCTCGGCCAATTTCGGCCAATTTAGATTTTATTGTAGAACATCGTGGCATATTCCCGCTTGAGCGACTATAGTTGGCCGGCCGGAGTGGCCGAGCGGTTCTAGGCGCTTCAGTCTGGAACCGTGCGACCGCTACGGTCGCAGGTTCGAATCCTGCCTCGGGCATGGATGTGTGTGATGTTCTTAGGTTGCTTAGGTTTAAGTAGTTCTAAGTTCTAGGGGACTGATGACCACAGAAGTTAAGTCCTATAGTGCTCAGAGCCATTTGAAGCATTTGACTATAGTTTCATGAAGTTCCAATATGTGGTGGCGCTGTACGTAGCCTTCAAAATGGCGTCTGTCAAGGAGCTGTCATAGAGCTTCTTTTGCTGGACAACCGTAGCATATCAGATATTCATAAGCGTTTGAGAAATGTCAACGGAGACCGCCATTAAACAAAAGCACGGTGAGTCATTCGGCGTCTGTAAAGATCTCAACGAAGTCACGCAAACACGTCCGATCTCCAGTCTGTCGGCTTGCTTACACAGCTATGACTACTGCAGTATTGGAAAGTGCGAACAGGCTCATTCGTGGTGATGGACGGTTCACAATTAAACCCCTCGCTGCTCAATTGTAAGTCTCTGGTGTTAGCGCTGACACACTCATCCGCTAGTTGGGGCACTCAAAGGTTTGTGCCCACTGGGATCCTCACCGCCTGACAGAAGACAATAAGGATCAATAAGGACAATAAGGATTGTTTGCGCGTTACAAGGCTGCTCATGACAAGTTTTGGACGAACATCGTCACAGGCGATGAAACATGGGTTCCTCACCTCGAATCGGAAACAAAACGGCAATCCATCGAGTGGCGTAACACTACTTCTTCTCCAAAGAAAATGTTCAAAGTCACACCCCCAAACGGTAAAGTCATGGTCTTCTGGGACTCTGAAGCGGTTATTCTGTCCGGTGGAATGGCAACTCTGAGGTGTATTGTGCTATCCTCAGGAAACTGGAGAAACGACTACAGCGTGTCATCGCCACAAAAATGGAAACGGACTTTTCCTTCTACATGACAACGTAAGGCCTCACACAAGTCTGTGATGCCGAGAGGAGCTCACGAAATTTCGTTGGACTGTCCTTGAAAATGGCTCAAATGCCTCTGAATACTATGGGACTTAAATTCTGAGGTCATCAGTCCCCTAGAACTTAGAACTACTTAAACCTAACTAAACTAAGGACATCACATACATCCATGCCCGAGGCAGGATTCGAACCTGCCACCGTAGCGGTCGCGCGGTTCCAGACTGTAGCACCTAGAACCTCTCGGCCACTCCGGCCGGTGACTATTCTTCCTCATCCACGCTACAGACCGGATGTCGCACCTTCCGACTTCCAACTGTGTGGCCCAATGGAGGATGCACTACGCGGGAAACGGTACGTGGATGATGGGGAGGCAATCGATGCAGGATGACAATCGTTGTGACGTCACTTGTCGAGTGGTATCATGAGGGTGTAGAGGACCTATCAGCAAGGTGGCGCAAGGCCGTTCTTTGAACGGATATTATGTCAGAAAACAGGGTTTTGTTGCGGAACGAGTCGGGAAAAATGCAGTGTACTGGAATCCTGAACAAAACCAACTTGCTTCAGGAAAAAAATGTGTGTGAAATCTTATGGGACTTAACTGTTAAGGTCATCAGTCCCTAAGCTTACACACTACTTAACCTAAATCATTCTAAGGTCAAACACACACACCCATGCCCGAGGGAGGACTCGAACCTCCGCCGGGACCAGCCGCACAGTCCATGACTGCAGCGCCTAAGACCGCTCGGCTAATCCCGCGCGGCCTTTCAGGAAACAAACATTTTTCATTACCTACTGAACGCCCCTCGTAGCTATACCACCCGACAGCGGCCTTTAAGGAAACTACAGTGTCAAAATCAGCGAATTAAATCTTGCGGATTTTCACTGTAATAGGAGGTGTGCCGAAAATATACGAAATATGATCACGTAGGGAAATTACCGATATCCAACGCCTCTTCTTAGAATGACAATGCATTTAGTACCACCTTATTGCCCCACACTCGGTGGTACACTGGACGAACGTCTTTAAATCTAGGTGGTCAGGTACTACTTACAGGATACTTCCGTTCCAGCTTTCTGATTGCCACTGATCCAGTATTATAGTTATAGGTAAGAGTCGACTCCTTTCAGGCGGGTCACAGTGCGGTACTTCTCTGACCAGTTCAGTAAAGAACACGGATAACCTATAAGCAGCAATAGTACCCACAACGTTTTCCTCGCTATGATGTACTGGTAGGAAAACCACCACCCCACGACCTATGCGTGTACCTTCACCGCACTTCGAAGGACACGTACATTTTCATTTGCTTGGGCGCGGTAAACCACCACCGAATACTCATTTGACAATATCACCTAGACTAATGACGCGTGGATCGCTTTAGTACACGACAAAAGCCTGATACTTCGATAAACACATGAGGCCAAGCATTCCGCTTGCCAGCAGGGTGCAGTTGGGATGGGTAATCGAGATAGTCTGATGTAAGAGATGTTTACTCGAAAGTGTTCGGCCCTTTCGTCACCTTGCAACTCTGTTAGTAGAGGAACATGGGTCCCCTAACATTCTACCGTACGTAATCCTGCTGCTCTCCACAAGCGATTTACAACTTAAACAGTCCCAAATGAAATTAGGATATCATCTGTAATTGGATTTATTGACTTCCCGCTTTCACCGTACTGCCAGCCCGTACTCTTATTAATTCTAGAGTTATTGACAGATTATAAATTTTGGAATTTTTTTTTTGTTTTCTTGAACACACCTGGTGTAGGCAGAACGTACATAGTTACATGCAAATTAGCGTAGAATCAAATGTAATAGAACACTTTTTTACAGTCCATTGTCAGTGATAGGCGGCCGGAGTGGTCGACAGTTCTAGGCGCTACAGTCTGGAGCCACATGTGTCAAGATTTGTTCCCTTGACGATGTTCGGTCGGCCACTGCTGCTCTCAGAATGCAACGATCTTGATGGGCGCCTGTAGCAGGTCGACGTTCAGAACCTGGTCCACGGGTGTGGGGACCATCCACAGATATTGCTGGAAGCAATGACACACCACTGATACATTACGCTGAACATGTGAAGCAACCCGTCAATACATCCACCCAGCTTCCAGAAGGCCAACATTGCAGCTCGGTCAAATGGTTCAAGTTGTTTGGCAGGAGTGCGTACACATCGATGGATATGGTTGCACCAGATCTTCAGACTTTCCAACAGGAAAGGGCCCGTGGCAACCACAATAGCGAGCAGGAGTAGTGCGTCAGCGCTTTCGGGAAGTGCTTGTCAGAATATTTTGAGGAATGCCCAGTTAATATGAATACGTGTATGTATGTGTGGCTTCCAAGGATACCTAGCCTCAAACTATTGAGCAAATTCACGACGCCATCCCTCAAGATTTGCATGGCCTAGAGCTGGCTCGACCTTGGATCTATCTTGGTACTGATTGTAGATTCTACGGTCACGGACAAGCAAGACTCAGCAGTGCTGTCGGTGAGTCGTTAAGTCAATGTCACAACCGTCACCGACGTCTCTATGGAGGAGTATGTTATTGACAAACAGCAATTGTTGATGACAAAAGTCGATAATCAAGTAAGATATTTCTTAAATAGGATACGTGGAATGGGTTGTGTTTTTTCACCATGCCGCTTCAATCTTATGATGCAGGGGCATAAAGAGAAGGAAAATGTGGACTTAAAGGAAATTTGTAAGCTGGGAACAGAAAGCAAATGTGAGGTTCTCTCATCAGATGACATAGATCTTTGAGTTAACCGTCGTATAACCTCAGAAAACACATCTGGACAACAACTGAAAGTACAATGCGCTGACAAACCTCCAATGACGCTTATAAAGACAGGTTTAAAGAAATTTGGTATTGGTCAATGGACAGCTAGAACGTCTCTGTTACATTTAGGGATCAACGAAAAACTGCGTTTTTTAACGCTACGACCCCTAGTCCGGTAAAATAAAAGTATAAGCAGTGCTGGGCGGAGATGCAAACTCCAGCCTCCGCCCTCACTTCTCGTTGTTTTCATTACATCACCGGCGATGGTACAAGCAGACCATCCTTGCCCCACCCTTATTAAAATTCAAGTGTGCCTATTCGTTTTTATAGCCTCAGTTCTTCCGGAAATTCCTTTAAGGGCGTTTCTCATCTCCCAAGAGACGTAAAAGAAAACAAGATAGTAAAAACTGCCGGTGTTATCGTGATACAAACGGGGGCCAAAGTGTGCGGTGGCGCAAGAGGACCTGTTATGAGGTGCGTTACACGACGCCCACCATGCAAATGAATCGCTTCTTAAGATGGCGAGCAACAAGTTCTTACACCATTTGTACGTGTTTTTGTGCGGGAGGAAGTTACAGGTATAGCCGGACGGTTTTAGCGCACATAAAACTTCAGATGGAATTTGTTTTCTTCCCGAGATTTTTCTTTGATCTTTTCACTTTCCCTGCTACAAGGAATGACATTTCAAGAAAGTGTAACTCATTTATGTTTTTTATTTTGCTGCAGCTCTTGACCATTCAATCCATGTGAAATGTAATATTTATTAAATATGCTTACTGTCTTCAGATAGCTTGGTGTGTTATTGGACGTAAGAGAGAGTTTTTAAAATGAACAGAACATAGAATTTTTTCAGTAAGAACTTCTGTTCTCCCAATGCTTATTCTTGTAAATACGATACACGGTGTTTGGAAATTCCCATTACAAACTTCTGGGATTTGTGGAGGGAACTGGGGACAACATATTTCGAATAGGACCCATGTCCGGAAACGCACTGTTACGACGGTTTCAATTCAGATGTTTAACTCATCCACTTCTACTTGACGAAATGAATTGGGCGTGACGCAGTACAATTATTAGGTAACAATTCGAATGGAAACACAACGAAATATCCATTTATCATATAAGTACTTTTTTTTATTAACACGGAACATTACTTTCTGTACGTACAGCATATGCTGGCGTCTTTCTTGTTTTGGAACAATGTCAACATGATATGTTTAAATGCTGATACAGACACGTGTCCTTAAGAGATATGTGGCTGTTTGATTATATTTCCTTTCGAAATGTTACTTATTAACTCTACTCCTTCACGCCTAATTCAGTTCCTCAAGCAGAACTGGATGAACTAAAAATCTGAAATGAAACGGTCGTAGAACGGAAACGCTACGTTTCCGGACCCCGAGTTGCTATTCAAAAAATTATGTGCTCAGTCCCCTGCACAACTCCAAGAATTTTGTAACGAGAATTTCCGAACACACAGTATATCTGCTCGTTTAGCGTTAAAGAGACCAATAACCAATGTTTAAAATAAATATACACACCGAAGACATTTTCTGAAAAGAGGGACATGAAGGAACAATAAACACAACATGTTGTATTACGGGTGAATCCATGAACTAGCGAAATCCTCACGTACTGTATACGATGAGCTTGAGTAAGTACATGCATATCATGTTGTACACTACTGGCCATTAAAATTACTACACCACGAAGGTGACGTGCTACAGACGCGAAATTTAACCGACAGGAAGAAGATGCTGCGATATGCAAATGATTAGCTTTTCAGAGCATTGACACAAGGTTGGGGCTGGTGGCGACACCTACAACGTGTGGACATGTGGAAAGTTTCCAACCGATTTCTCATTCACAAACAGAAGTTGACCGGCGTTTCCTGGTGAAACGTTGTTGTGATCCCTCGTGTAAGGAGACTTAGATAAAGGCCGAAATGTAGCCTATCGCGATTGCGGTTTATCGTATCGCGACTTTGCTACCCGCGTTGCTCGAGATCCAATGACTCTTAGCGGGACATTGTATCGGTGGGTTCAGGAGGGTAATACGGAACGCCGTGCTGGATCCCAACGGCCTTGTATCACTAGCAGTCGAGATGATAGGCGTCTTATCCGCATGGCTGTAACGGGTCGTGCAGCCACGTCTCGGTCCCTGAGTCAACAGATGGGGACGTTTGCAAGACGACAACCATCTGCACGAACAGTTCGACGACGTTTGCAGCAGCATGGACTATCAGCTCTGAGAGCATGGCTGCGTTTACCATTGGCGCTGCATCACAGACAGGAGCGCCAGCGATGGTGTACTCAACGACGAACCTGGGTGCGCGAATGGCAAAACGTCATTTTTTCGGATGAATCCAGGTTCTGTTTACAGCTTCATGACGGTCGCATCCGTGTTTGGTGACATCGCGTTGAACGCACATTGGAAGTGTGTATTCGTCATCGCCATACTGGCGTATCACCCGGCCCATTGGTTACACGTCTCGGTCACCTCTTGTTCGCATTGACGGCTCTTTGAACAGTGGACGTTACATTTCAGATGTGTTACCACCCGTGGCTCTACCCTTTATTCGATCCCTGCGGAACCCTACATTTCAGCAGGATAATGCAAGATCACATGTTGCAGGTCCTGTACGGGCCTTTCTGGATACAGAAAATATTCGACTGCTGCCCTGGCCAGCACATTCTCCAGCACTCTCACCAACTGAAAACGTCTGGTCAATGGTGGCCGAATAACTGGCTCGTCACAACACGCCAGTCACTACTCTTGATGAACTGTGATAAAGTGTTGAAGCTGCATGGGCAGCTGTACCTGTACACACCATTCAAGCTCTTATTACGGTTATTACGGCCAGAGGGGGTTGTTCTGGGTACTGATTTCTCAGGATCTATGCACCCAAATTGCGTGGAAATTCAGTTCTAATATAATATATTTGTCCAATGAATACCCGTTTCATCTGCACTTCTTGGTGTAGCAATTTTAATGGCCAGTAGTGTATATTAGTGTTATTCATTACTTGTACATTTTCTTGTATAATTCTGATGAGGAAAACGTGCCCCTTAGAAGTGGCTCAATTTTAGCGCTTTTGCATTATGAAAGGTGATTTACCCAACTTCTTAACATTGATTCACATACGAAATCCTCTGCCGAAGTAGATGGCTTAAGGGTTTCGTTCCTCTTCTATTCGTTTGCTCCTTCATTAGCCTAAAAGAGAAGCTAACACTGTAAGTGTACTCGATCTTCCGTAGTAGACGGGCTGCACAATCATCCCTTATTTATAATACATTCATCAAGCACCCTTTTCCATATATTTAATTGCGAACTGCAACGGTGAAAAAGGCACTTCAGTGCCTTATTGTGATAACAAACAATTTTCTCCGTACTTATACAACATGCACTTGAAATATCAGAAAACTTAATCGTATGGTTCTAGAGTTGTAAAGCAACCGTAGGCTACCGTAGACTGTCATATTTAAGCACAGACTACGTCAGTTTTTCTAGCAGTTTTGGTCAATTAGTGTTGTACCTGTGTTACCTCTACACTGGGTGTGTTGCATATCTATCGACCGTTACGTCATAACTATAGTTTTCTTTGTGATGGGATCGGTGTCTTACTAGTTTTCCCTAAGAACTGGAAGCCGTGAAACGTCCAGAAGATGAGTGAGGATATATAAAGGGAAGCATAACCTAGGGAACATTCTTGTTCTACATATTTATCTTCATGTCTGTTACTTAAAAGTAAACAGTATTTACAGAAGAATTGAAATTTTCAAATTTTAATTCAGCCTTTGTTCGAAAATTGTTGTTTTGTAATGGGAAATAGTGCGATATTCTAGTAAAAAGAAACAATTCTGATTTATCATAAGCCGCAGTTTCCTCAGCATAAACTAAAAATATAATAACCGCAAAAAAATTACATCTCGATTCAATACTTCGTCGAACTTACATAGAACATGTTTCTGTTATTCATGAACAATTTTCGCTCATAGAAATAATAATAGGAAACGCCTGCCTTTTTATCATGGTGAAGAACGTTCTATTGAGTACAGAATAATGGCATATATAGTGTTCGTGCATGTAAATTGTACTTACATCAAAAGTAATTCAGGGTTGGTTACATAAAAGCTCAAAAGCTAAGCAATCACCTCATTTTTGCTGCTTATAAAGTGAAATTTATATTATGTGTGGTTTTCAATATGTGGGAAACAAGTGAAAAAACAAAAAAGCCAGTCTGCTCCCAGTTTATCTCATACATGCTCATTTATGTTTCTTTCCATAGCAATGCTACCAATACTATCGCTGATCCTACCACTTAATGCATCGTTTATGCAGTGTACCAAAACTATTGAAATATAGTATTGGTAGAGGGCAACTCTATACTGATTGCATGATACGTTGCAATGCTAATCACAGTTCTGTTCAGTTTTCAATAGTGTTTAGGGATGAGTATGATTTTTGGGCCACGTAGCATTGAAGCAAAATATTCATAGGTTTTTTAAACTACAGAATCCTTAAATATTAGAGTACCTATTCCCTACATATGAGTGATACGCTGCGTCAATTCTGTTTAGGAAACCGTTTATGTGTCGTTAAATAGTAAGTAAAGGCAATTCTGTACACTGACCTGGATCCCTTATCTCCGCTCCATCCAATCCAAAGCCCACAACTATTCAAACTCCTCTCTGGCTGGACATGGGTGTTGCACCCCTCTACCATCCTCCACACCTATAAATCCTTAATCTGTCCTATCCTTTGTTATGCCAGTCCCACCTGGTTCTCTGCCCCCCCCCCCCCAAATTCTATAAGTCCCTCCCGATCCTTGACTGTCATGCACTCCGCCTCGCCTTCCATATGCGCCTCCCATCCCCCACGCGGATCCTCTATGACCTCATTCCTTTCCCCCATCTGCTCCTATTCCTATTCTGTATGTTGCCCTCTCTCCCTCCATTTATCCCTCATATCAATTCTGATCCTCATACCCCGTCCTTTCCTCCGTCCTTTCCCTGTGCTCCCTCTTCCTCCCCCCTTCCATCCTGTTTTCTCTGCGCCAAACCTCTCCCTACCTCCCTTCTCCCCCCCCCCCCCCCCGCCCGAGTCCTTTTGTATTCCCCTCCTCTGCCTTCCCCACTCCCTGTCGCGTCTGCAGAGCACCCCCACCCCTCTTATGGGTCCTCATCCTCCATTGGCTCCTTTCACCCCTCCCCCCTTCGCTTTTCCTCTCCTTCCACCCTTTTTATTTTCCCATCATCTGTCCAGTTCCCCCCCCCCCCCCCTCCTCCACCAGCTCTTGGCTGTGGTGTGTCGCATTTGTCAACTTTTTAGTGTAGTGTTCCAGTGAATGTTCAGTGTTGTTCGCCTTCCAGGGTTGCGAACAAAAACCATGCTGTCGCAGGGTGTGAATTTTATGTCTTTTGCGAACGGAAACCAGATAGTAACCGTGTTTTTTAATTGTCTGTCTCTTATTTTACCTGTCCGCTTCGTATGTCTTTTATTCGCATCATCATCCCTTTGTTCTATATTTTAAGTTCCACGATTTTTTTTTCGCCATGTTACTATTTAAGTCTCCGATTTTATCGTCTGTTTTTATGATTTATTCTCTTCATCTTTTTAAAACAAAGTCTGTAGGCTGAAGAGCGGCATATTAAGCTGCTGCCAGCCCGCCCCCTTCGGGTGGAATCGAAATTCAATAAAGAAAAAAAGAATAATTCTGTACATCCTAAGTCGCTACCAGTTAATACCTCCTGAGATATAATCACTTAGTAGACCGGTTCTCCAAAACTTCTAAATGTAGAGAAGAGTAGCCCGGAACCGGATGTACATCTCGAGAGGAGGCAGCAGTATCTTCCGGTGCGGTGTGCAGCAGAACTAATTCTCGCCACGAAGCGGTTCCAGCTGGCAAGACCATCTCGCAGCGGTTCTCACCACTCCATTTGACTCGGTAAAGGAGGCAATCGTACAGAAATGCTTACATTACTTGCGCAAAGAAGATTATTTGCGCTCGGCTCTGAGCTGTGTGTACTCCTTTCTGCTCCACCGTGTTTCCCCGCCCCCCCCCTCCTCCCTCGCGAAGGAATCGCAATTGGAGCGGCGCCTGACAAGCGCGGGTGGAAAGAAGGCGAGGAGGCTGTCGGAGTGCCAGAAACGATTAAGCTCCGCTGTCTGCACTCGCTGCCCCCTCCCTCGCGGCGCGGCCATTTAAAACGGCCGCCGTCCGGAGGCACAAAGGCCCAAGACGGGACCTATCTGCAACCCCCGCCCCCATCATTCATGCAGATACGGGGGTCCGGACGCTGCCGCCTTGATTTATTGCTTCTTTTGTCCCGCATTCTAAATTAGGTTGCTTTGTTTCGCGCGAAAACTTTGGGAGTTAACAGACGAGTGGCGCTATCTGTCATTATTGCGCGAGAGTTAGTCGATTTCGTGCTCCATTCTCCTTTTTTCTTAATGCTGACCCAACGTAGCCACGACAACGAACGCAACGTACAAAAACATGAGTGCAATCGGGTGTCAGAGACATGTTTTTTCTGAATTATTGGTGAACATCTTTGACGAAGTGTTTTAGAAAGAACTTACTCCATTAATAATGGAGTACACGGAATACGAAAATCAGAGGTAATTGTGTGTTACGGTGTAAGATCTGGATGCGCGTTCTCTACAGCTGTAATCTCCAACTAATGCGTGCGAATTAAAAAGTTTCTCTTCTGTTTCAGGCTGTAGTCGGACAGCAGCAGTTACATATGTTGCATGAACTTCATTTCGTTAAATCATCCACGACAACGAGCCATTCCTTTTCGTCTTCTGACGGTTTGAATTCAGTGCAGTTATTTCGTACCATTAATGCGAAAAATTATATCTTCTTCTTTTCCTTCTTCTTAGCGCCGTGCATTAGGTGTGAGGACCGTTTTTCTTACGGTCTAACGCTTCCAGTCGATTTAAGTTCCTTCATCTTAGATCTGCGTTTATAATGTACAGCCATCGTCATTTGGATCTTCCACGTTATGTCTGGCCATAGATAATGAAATGATAGGCTCAGCTGATGACTGAAGTAGGCGGTGCTCTTATAGTGTGAGCGTACCACCGACGTCTCCATTCCTGTATCTTTTCATTGATTGTAGCCACTCCAGCAAGCTGTCGATGTGGCGGAGCAGGGAAATGCCTAATCGTCTTCTCAGTATCCGCATTTGCATGAGATGTAGTTAGTGCTCAGCGTTTCTAGGTGTGAGCCAACAATCGGAACCATATAACGCAAATGGCCTCACCACTGTGCGGTAAGATTTTGACTGTAGGTCGATACCAGTGACGTCTCTGAATCGCAAGCAGGTCGCACGACCTCACTTAGCCATCACTCTGTACTCCAGAACCTGGCATCGCTATGTGTCCACCTCCGTAAGAGGAACTCCTTTAATTTGAACACTACCACGAAATTGAATCGTTTCTAGGTACTCAGTGTTGTGGATGTTTAAACGGAGGCCCAAACTGTGTAGATATTATAACGCGTTTGGAGATAAGTTTCAAGATCCTCCCTGGTGTAACTGTCATAACAAAATGTTGTAACATAATGGACTGGTCATAACTGCAAATAACGATCAAACATGACGGTGAACTTAGTTGGCAAGAGAATCGATTCATTTGGATGTGTCGTCGTAGAACAACCAGAGTAATGCAAAGGCATACGTAAGTGACTCACTTTGCTGTCCAGTACAGTGTATCAACCGTACTTTAATATCAATGTGACGACAGCTCTTTCTAAAGCTTATAAAATTTTTTGATTATTATTTACATTAAAACCTATTCAGTCAAGAATACATGTTCCAAAGACTACAAATGAAGTGTTCGCTTTTATCATATCTTTGTGTAGTGGTTCTTAATTACACAGAGCAGAGGTGTTCCAAAATTTGTACTTACACAGAAGAAGTAAATGGTCGTACAGGGAAACGACAACACCGCATTGAAGCTCAAATGGTTCAAATGGCTCTGAGCACTATGGGACTTAACTTCTGTGGTCATCAGTCCCCTATAACTTAGACCTACTTAAACCTAACCAACCTAAGGACATCAAACACATCCATGCCCGAGGCAGGATTCGAACCTGCGACCGTAGCAGTCGCGCGGTTCCGGACTGAGCGCCTTAACCGCGAGACCACCGCGGCCGGCCCGCATTGAAGCAAAAACCTTTTAAATGGAGGTGATTTTACAAACCAAGTGACTGTCAAGGAATGAATTTACAACCATCTGTTTTTATAATCAAGTAATTGATAGCTATTTTGAAACGTTTGTGGGAACTCTATGACACGCAACGTCGCTGACAAGTGACTTGATTTACAGCAGATGATGTTTGACACGGCTATGTGCTCAGACAGTGCGTTCTACGTTTTAGAGGAGGAGTCGTGTTCGTCTTACCCCGTAATATTCGAGTAATAAATAATTGTCGTACTACAGTGTCTCGTATCTCCATTATACCGCTTCTGCACCGTACCGGACTACAATGGTACGACTGCGGATCACAGGAAGTACGTACTGAATTGGATACTACTTAACAACAGTGCAGCCGGCGTGTGGTCATTGTGCCTCACAATTCGCAGCATTCGCCCACGAGTGCAACAGTGCGGCATACAGTGCTATAAAACCAACTTGCCGACGAAAGATTTTAATGAAAAGTAACACTGACACTATCCAGTGCAGTGAACCGACAACCAACGTCAACGTTTAAAGATAGTATCCTACATCGGATTTTCTTAGTGTCTTCGACGCCAGTACTGCTTCGTAAGCCCATCCGGTTAGTCGTGCTGTTTGTTCTCTGGGCGGGAAGGCGTGCCGGCCCCCGGCACGAATCCGCTCGGCGGATTGGTGTCGATGTACGGTGTGCCGGCCAGTCTGTGAGTGGTTTTTAAGGCAGTTTTCCATCTGCCTCGGCGAATGCGGGCTGGTTCCCCTTATTCCGCCTCAGTTACACTATGTCGGCGATTGCTGCGCGGACACTTTCTCCACGTACGCGTGCATCATTGCTCTACCACGCGAACATTGAGGTTACACTCGTTTTGTGTGATGCGTTCGCGGTGAGGGAGGGGGGGGGGATCCACGGGGGGACAATCGCGCAATGACCTTGGCTGCAGTGTGGGGGTGCCAGTGGGGTGAGTGGACTGTGGACTGCTGTAGCCCGTTGTTCGGTTGTGTACCACTGCGGGCTACGGCGGGGACGAAGCCTCTCTGTCGTTTCTGGGTCTCCAATTCAATACTATACTGCTTCGCACGTGATACAATCTGATATTGTGTGACTCGACCAATTGTATCCGCGTCCGCCAAAAATGAAAATTTCGTACCAGTGCCGACACAACCGTCCCGCAACTCCCACGAACTGGAAACAAAACAGTCTAAACCATTTGACTGTTTGTTTTAAAATATCCTCTAACGTCTCCTAACAACTGTTCTGCAGTGCTCCTGTACGGAACAGACAACTTATTTCGTCTTGCCGCTGCAACTGCGTGATCAGCAACATGCTAAAGTATTTCAAAAAGCAAACCTGCGATCGATGCAGAGTGCAATGCATGGACTAATTGCCAACAATTACTGCTATACTTTTATACATAGAAACTCAATGATCGGGAGGGGTTTGGACAACTAACCTTAGACGATATAAAGAAAAATGAAAGAAACCAGTAAAACCTTTTAATTTACTATATTCAGAAAATTAATAATTTAAATGCTGACAAACCGTACTCAAACTTTTAATTATTCCGGGATATCAATACTCAATAAACACGTTTCTGGGCAAAACAAAGATACTAATATGAATCTGAGTGTATGCATACATAAATCTGACAAAATTCCTCCAGTGCGCAAGCAACCAGTAACTACTTGTACCGAAAAAGCAAATTACCAAAAAAAAATCCTCACTTAATGCCAAAGTCTTGCATGGGGGCTTAATTATATACAATGCAAATATTTTTTAAATTTTTTTTAGTCACTGTCTGTCCGATTACGAAGTCTCGTAAACGGTTGGCCCTGATTAGTATTTGTACGCAATCTGACTGCATAGAACAACGACAAAGAATGAAACGAAATTTCCGTTAACACAATTAATTAATTAAGTCCCCAGCAACTATAAAACCTACGAAACAACAAAGCACAAGTGTAACTGTTCTGTGTGTGTGGAAGTGTGATTCAACGTACTCATCTGGCACGGTTCTTCCTCAATAAGACAAGATATTTTAAACACCATTTATACTGAAGTAATTAAAAAAAACAGAAATACTATAATTGCGCATAGAAACCAGAAATACAGTCTAATACAAGAACACGAGCCAGTTGCTTTGTTGACTGAACCTGTAACCAAGAAGCATTATTCTTTAAGACATTGAAATAATAAAAGAAAAGGAATTTTTTACCTTCATATATATTGACGAAAAGCACACTATGATCTTTACAGCATCCCCAATCCAACAATATCTAGTGTCTAGCCCATCAAAACAATATGACAACATCTGAACAAGCACTCTCCATGGGAACGTCTCAACAACGACTCACCACTGTTACATCTCAACAAGCACTGCCTACTGCTACTTCTCAATAAGCACTGCCAGTGGAGGCGGCGGAATAATACTCTTTGCCGCTCTCTGGCGCTGTGGCTCAGTGTAGCCACCTTTCAGTCTCCTCCGGCGCTGCTAGCACGATCAAGGCAGGCTGCGACCTCTCATGTCGAGCGACCTCTCCACCGCACCCTGCGTCGGACCCCTTCCGACTCCCATTGACAACAGCTCGCTTGCTTCTACTCGCGATAATAATATCTCAGACTCATAGTATGTGTATGAACACAGCAAAATCGGAACATTCACCTGCACACACTATCATACGGCCACAGGTTCAACCAACCACCAATATCAACCCCTCACGGTCTGGCGTCCAACTCTAACTTCTGCCACTTCGCCCCCCCCCTCCCCCCCCCCCCCCACAAATCCACCCACTGGTGCTCTGCGCTAGGGAGGGGAGGCTTCGTGGTAACTCCATACCACATAACATCGCTTTACTTTACAACGGATGATCTTTGACTCAGCGGTGTACTTAGTGTATTTTATGCTTCCGAGTAGAAGATTCATGTTTGTCTTACGGTTTAATATTGGTGCAACAAAGAGTTATTATCGTACTGTACTGCGTCGTACCTTAGATGTACTGCTGCTATACTGTACCTAACTACACACTGTTGCAAGCATATTTAAATTCCTTTTTTTATATTTTTAGTGTGCACAAACGATGCATTGGTTTGGCTAATTGTTGACGTACGTGAGAAGCTGCCTCGCAGACCAACTTCATTATTTGCGTGGACTGAGCGAAATAAGTACACGAAATTTTATAATCGTACGACATAAATGTGTTCTCTGTGAAGGAAGTGTACTAAACAAATAAGAGAATAATGTATGTATTACCCTGTCGAATAAATGGTTTTATATATTCATCGACGAATAAAAAGTAACACTCCAACATATACACTCCTGGAAATTGAAATAAGAACACCGTGAATTCATTGTCCCAGGAAGGGGAAACTTTATTGACACATTCCTGGGGTCAGATACATCACATGATCACACTGACAGAACCACAGGCACATAGACACAGGCAACAGAGCATGCACAATGTCGGCACTAGTACAGTGTATATCCACCTTTCGCAGCAATGCAGGCTGCTATTCTCCCATGGAGACGATCGTAGAGATGCTGGATGTAGTCCTGTGGAACGGCTTGCCATGCCATTTCCACCTGGCGCCTCAGTTGGACCAGCGTTCGTGCTGGACGTGCAGACCGCGTGAGACGACGCTTCATCCAGTCCCAAACATGCTCAATGGGGGACAGATCCGGAGATCTTGCTGGCCAGGGTAGTTGACTTACACCCTCTAGAGGACGTTGGGTGGCACGGGATACATGCGGACGTGCATTGTCCTGTTGGAACAGCAAGTTCCCTTGCCGGTCTAGGAATGGTAGAACGATGGGTTCGATGACGGTTTGGATGTACCGCGCACTATTCAGTGTCCCCTCGACGATCACCAGTGGTGTACGGCCAGTGTAGGAGATCGCTCCCCACACCATGATGCCGGGTGTTGGCCCTGTGTGCCTCGGTAGTATGCAGTCCTGATTGTGGCGCTCACCTGCACGGCGCCAAACACGCATACGACCATCATTGGCACCAAGGCAGAAGCGACTCTCATCGCTGAAGACGACACGTCTCCATTCGTCCCTCCATTCACGCCTCTCGCGACACCACTGGAGGCGGGCTGCACGATGTTGGGGCGTGAGCGGAAGACGGCCTAACGGTGTGCGGGACCGTAGCCCAGCTTCATGGAGACGGTTGCGAATGGTCCTCGCCGATACCCCAGGAGCAACAGTGTCCCTAATTTGCTGGGAAGTGTTGGTGCGGTCCCCTACGGCACTGCATAGGATCCTACGGTCTTGGCGTGCATCCGTGCGTCGCTGCGGTCCGGTCACAGGTCGACGGGCACGTGCACCTTCCGCCGACCACTGGCGACAACATCGATGTACTGTGGAGACCTCACGCCCCACTTGTTGAGCAATTCGGCGGTACGTCCACCCGGCCTCCCGCATGCCCACTATACGCCCTCGCTCAAAGTCCGTCAACTGCACATACGGTTCACGTCCACGCTGTCGCGGCATGCTACCAGTGTTAAAGACTGCGATGGAGCTCCGTATGCCACGGCAAACTGGCTGACACTGACGGCGGCGGTGCACAAATGCTGCGCAGCTAGCGCCATTCGACGGCCAACACCGCGGTTCCTGGTGTGTCCGCTGTGCCGTGCGTGTGATCATTGCTTGTACAGCCCTCTCGCAGTGTCCGGAGCAAGTATGGTGGGTCTGACACACCGGTGTCAATGTGTTCTTTTTTCCATTTCCAGGAGTATATATATATATATATATATATATATATATATATATATATATACTATGTATGAGACTGACAGCGAGCAGGAAAGGTTGTCTACAATTTACACGCTTTTAAAGTGTGTGACAAACTTAACTATCCCACCAGTAATTGTCATGTAATAAGCTTTCTGTATAAAGTCTGAATATGGTAATTTACAGTCAGCTAATAACTTTTATGGAAACATGATGAATGAAGCATCAGTTCGAAACTGGTACTCCAGAAGCGAAGATGGAAATGAATTCCGAACTGCTTGAGTTTCGTACTGCTATTGTAAAAGTCTTTTATAGTTGCTAAAATCAATATTAATCTCTTTCCTGAGCTCATATTAATCTCTTTCCTGTTATGCTTATTAATTTCAAGTTTTCAAAACAGCTTCGTAACGTTTATTCGACTTGTGTAAGTGTTGGAAGTTTAACGATCTTACATATTACATATAAAGTTTCCTAAATTAAAAGTGAAATATAGGTTTGTGAAAATTCTTTTAATAACCTCCACTCACACAGATGGTCACAAGTAGTTTCCAAATGCAGGATTTTAGCGGCGTAGGTACAGATATTGCGACCATTGGTACCCACTTCAGTGTTTTACTTGTTTTTCTCTGTGTGTAACATTCTTTCTACAAACGCATCACATAATACACTACCTGATGTTTTCTGCACGGTCGTAGCTGCACCGTTAGTGGACTACACCTGCCAGTATAGACAATCCGTTATGTGTGCACGTATCTACACTTCAATGACTGACCTACTACCTAAGGGAAAATAAGTATTACTGGCTTACTTGTGCCATATGTACCTAAGAATATGTAACTCATAATAACTATAATTTTGTCTGCAAATAAAGTACAGATACTTGTATTGGTGATTGAGAACGGTGTGCTGAAAAACATTACATTACTGTTAGCGTCATTTTCAGAAATGATAATTACATCTGTTAGAAGTTGTATGTTTTTAGACTGGTTATATCTCCAAGTACATGTGGCAAGAGCAAGACATTAATGCTTATTTTCCCCTGGATATCAGGTCAGGTGTTGAAGTTTGTACGCATCGACACGTGGATGCTAAAGGTGTAGTCTATAATTACAGGTGTAGTCCACTTAGTGGCGCAGTTACAGTTACTGCATTATACATCAGGTCGTAAAGATAGGCACGTATATGTAGGAGGAATGTTTGACGCAGAGAAAAGCAACCAACGTACTAATGTGTGTACACAGTAAGCTACCAATTATAAAAAAATCTGCATTTATATGTTACACCTTACTATGAGAAGGCGGGTGTGCATTGGCCAATTTAAAATATGTACAGAATCGGGGCTCGAACAGGGAAATTTGTTGATTTCGTTGCCAGTGGTCTTACCGAATAAGCTATCCACTTACGATCCACGAGTTAGTCTCGTAAGTTCTGTGCCGACAGTACATCGCGATGCATGTAGAACAAGGCAGGTATAAAGACAAAATAGAACAGTTTCGGGTCAACAGTGTACATCCAGAACGCTATCCTCCCATTAGCCATCAATAATAGATTACCGGCGGGCTTCCATCTTGCCGTGTTGCTATTTGCCGGTGCCACTGCAGCAGCGGCACGTGGTCGCGTATAAAACTGTGGCGGCGTAAACACGCCAGAGGGCGGCCGCTGAAATATTGAGTGTCCGCCGGTGACGAATGCGGGAGCGGCCGCCGCGCTAACTCGTAGGGCGCCGCCTGTCGCGCGGCACGTGTAAACACACCCGTTACCGCGCGCGTGCCAACTTTTCCTGCGCTGTCGGTTCTGGGGCGCCTTCCACGTACTGTATGAACTCCACGAGCCCAATCGTGTGACTGATATTATCCCTGTACCACCGAGCAGATATGTGGCAGTACGCTTACGATTACAATTACAGAATTGTACGCTGATTAAGGGTTGGGAAAAGTCGAAACCAGTACTCTCCATTTCTTCACGTCTAACGCCCTTCCGTGACACAAATATTTTATAGTTCAATGTTACCCTGAGACATTTAAGTTTCTTTTTATTATCTACGATAATGATAGAAGCAGATGAAATGAGTTAAAAGTTGTGCTGCGGCTGGGACTCGAAGCCGGGTCTGCTTGTTTGCTTTTCTTTTTATCTCATTTTGTTGTAGATTGTTCGTTGAATTTGTTCGTGGCGGATGTCCAATAACGCCTGTTCAAGTTGATCGTTGATTCGTTCACTCAGTTTTCTTGTTACAGAGGGTAGCTAAACCCTCTGACCGAACACATTCTCTTTTTTTTTCTTTTTTTTTTTTTTAAAAAAAATTGATCTCATTTTGTTCGGTGTATCTGCTCGGGGCGGACGTCGCAAGACACCCGTTTCAGTTCGTAGTTGTTCCATTAAATCAGTGTTTTTTATTACAGAGGGCAGCTAACCCTCTTTTTTATTTTTTTCTCTTTTTTTTCATTTTTTATTTTTCTCTACCAACTTTTTTATTTTAATTTTTTTGTTTGTTGTTTTTTTCTCTTTGTTTCAACATATTCTTTCCTATTTGAAAACCCTTTAATAATAATTAAAAAAAATAAACAAAAAGAAAAGGGCCAAGTGCCACCGCCACTTTTCATCCTATAACAAAAAATCTGGTCCACTTCAGGTGTTGGCTCCTGACGAAACCTACCCCAAAGAGCTGCCTATATACCAGGGGAAATATGGGAAATCAAGGTTAGGGCTATTCTTACAAACAAAACAAAACCTTCCTTCTCCTGAATTATATTTTTATTGTTTTTATTTTTTTATTTTTTTATTTTTAGTTTTCTTGTGTAATTGATCAGAAGCCTTCTGCGCCCCGCTGGTAATATGTTGAGTCACGTCTTCTCGAAATTGATGTGTTCCGTTCAATTGTTCAGAAATGTTCATTGGTTCAAACAGGAAACCTTCTTCTCTCTTGGCTTAACACATTCCAGCTGCGAGGCGGGTCGTGGAAAGCACTCCCAAGGAAGTTCGAGCAAAACTGTCTGTATTTTGGGTGACGGACAACGACATAATGACGGTCATTGAGGTATGTCCAAAAATCGAGTACAGAGTTTACAGTTTGTCCAAATAGGTAGTGAATGGCATGTCCGCGAATCCAATTCACAGCATTGGTCTTTGTCCGAGGAAAATATTCACGTTCCGGAAATAATAATGAAAGTGGAGTAATCCGATCCGGAATGTCCCGCGTTAGAAAAGCGACAATACGACGAATCAAGTGCCAAACCTCCGCCGCCGGTCCGCAAACAAACCGATGTTCATCAGTGTCTGGCACTCCACACGTGGAACAGAGAGGTGATTGGGCGAGGTGGATACGATGAAGGCGGAATTGGTTAATTTGCTTACCATCGACAGTTAGGTACCAGACAGATTGAACATTCGTGTCAAGGTAACAGGCGAAAACCGCGCGCCATACATGACGCCAGTCAACCTGGGGGAACTTTTGTTCAATCGGGTTAGGTGGACGACCTAACTGGAGGACATTGTATACTGCCTTTGTCTTGAGTAAAAGCTGTCTTGGTATGGTGATGCGTAGATAACTGAGTTCAAGAAAGAGGTATCGTATATAATGGAACTGAGCCGGAACATCCGAGATCATCACTGGGGCTGACAGTGAGACCGGCGAATATGCCGACAGGAGGAGACCAGTGAGGCTCGTTGGGCAACGTGTCCATACCGTCATCTGGGAGCAGACAAATAGGGCGCGAGCTCTGTCCGGCACATGAAACAGACCTATCCCACCTCGTTCGCGGGGAAGAGAAAGGGTTGCATAGTTAACTTTGAACAACAGCCCAGAGCTGACGAAAGATGCCATCGCTGCCAACATGCGACGTGCCACAGTAAGCGGGAAAGGTAGAACTTGACATATCGAGCTCGTTGGAGAATATCTAATCGAAGGCGATGGTCCATAAGACCTGCTCTGATCACTAAAAGGAGGCGTCGACAGTTGATGGCGGCTGAACGCCGGAGATCAGATGAAAAATCTATTCTCAAACAGCGAATGGTATCAACGGTGGTGAGAGGTGTAACGCACTCCACGGGAAGTCCCGTGCCAATGAACATAACTTGTGACTTACGTACGTTGAAAGAGCTACCCGACGCCTCACCATAAGTCGCTACCCACGTCAAAACAGCTCGAACCTCGTCGGCATTACGTAAGCAGATGACTACATCGTCAGCATAGGCCGTGCAACAGAATCGGTATCGATCTATGCACAACCCTACCAAACGATGTCTGAGTCCACATAGCAAGGATTCCAAGGAAAAGGCGTACAAAATCGCTGGTAGAGGGCAACCTTGACGTACGGATCGACCTATTTTTATCGGAGGAGTGAGTCTGCCATTGTACATAATCCTGGAAGAGGCACCCCGCAAAAGGCGCATCACTACAGTGATAACGGTGACTGGGAAACTCATATGGTGGAGAACGGCCGTAAGGAACGAATGGTCAACCCTATCAAAAGCTTGACTAAAGTCCAAAGACGCAAGTGCCCCAGAGAGGCGTTGTGCCTGGGTAACGGCGATCATATCCCTGTAGAGGCATAAAGCCGTGCGGATATTATTATCCCCTCCCAAAGATGCTTGGTCTGGCGACACAACATATCGGGCAACGTTTTT
Source organism: Schistocerca americana (assembly GCF_021461395.2). Taxonomy (NCBI): domain Eukaryota; kingdom Metazoa; phylum Arthropoda; class Insecta; order Orthoptera; family Acrididae; genus Schistocerca; species Schistocerca americana. The sequence goes on along the minus strand of NC_060122.1, from coordinate 203,333,745 downwards.
AAGTCGTGCCGCCAAAAGGCGAGCGAAGATTTTCATATCACTGTTAAGGAGGGTGAGGGGCCAATAATCACTGATATTGTTGCCACCTTGCGGTTTATGTACAGGAATAATAATTCCTTCCATGAAAGCGTCCGGCACAGGTACTTCCGGAGACATCAGTTCCCGACAGATGGAGGTGAAGGTGGACTCTAACAAATCACGGACGGTGCGATAAAATTCGAGAGGAAGACCGTCGGGTCCTGGCGAGCGATTGATGGTTCCTGCCCGGATCGCATCGCGGACTTCATCATCAGTCACCTCTGACATCAAGTCAATCGCTGCATCTCCTGGGATACCACCGAAGTTGAGCTGTGAGACTTCCTCGATCAACTCTGGGGAATGTGGAATTGCGGCGTAGAGCTGCTGGTAGTGGGCGTGAAGCACATTCCCTATTGCAGATTAGGTTACGTAACTATGCCGTTCTTGGTCTGTTAGGACGGGAATCAATTTTCGGCGTCGATGTTGGCGTTCTTGGATGATATGGTACATCGATGGATGTTCATGAGGCATGCGATCAGCAGTACGAGATCGTACTATCGCTCCTTCTAAATGCCTTCGCATGAGATTGGAGATTTGGGCCTTAGCACAGTTCATCTTTGTATGGCGCTCAGGGGAGGCTGGCATCGTGGAGCATTCTCTTAGGATCCTGTAGTAAAAGTCCATAGTGCTCTTCCTCCAGGCGACAACATCTTTGCCATACCGGATCAAGGCTTTTCGAAGAGCAGGTTTTGCACACTGGATCCACCAGGATAAGGTAGACGGATACGTGGGACGGCGTCTATTACATGTGATCCAAGTGTCTTCTATTAGAAGTCGACAGTCAAGTGAATTAACAAGTGCCGTGTTCAGTTTCCATAAACCACATCTGTGCCATACTGCCTGTCTTGTGAGAACAAAGTCACAGAAGTAAGCCTCAAGATCTGAGAAAGCAACAGGCCAGATTTCAGCCTGTCGAGTGTGTTGAATTAGGGATTGAGAGATGTAGATGCGATCCAGTCGGCTAGAGGAGTGCGCAGTGTAGTACGTAAAGCCCAAAAGATCACCGTGAACATGTCTCCACGTGTCGACAAATTGTAGCCGCGTGACGACTGTTTCCAGAGCTGCGCATGGTGAGTGACACGGCAATTGATCCTGAGGTCGCTGGGTGCAGTTGAAGTCTCCACCCATGACCCAGTCATCGTGTGGTCTCATAAAAAGGAGTGTAACTTCATCCGCGAAGAAAGCATTGCGTTCACGACGGTAGCTGGAGCCCGACGGCGCATAAATGTTGACGATGCGTACACCAAAGAGAGTAAGGGCCATACCTCTGCCGCTGGGGAGGTATAGGACATCTTCGGCAGGAAGACCTTCTTGTAAGATGATGGCAACACCACTACCGGTGTCCGAAGCGGGAGAAAGATGCGCCGTGAAGCCATGTGGTGGTGAAAAATCGGCGACATGCACTTCCTGAAAAAGCGCAATATCTATGTCCGCATCATAAATCATTTCGCGGAGCAGCGCTAGTTTGTGGGGCGCACGAATGGTCGCGAAGTTAATCGTTGCGACACGATAATGCTGATGTTGGAGTCCCACACGCACAGGAGCGAGAGGTCGTCGATCTTGCCGGACTGCTAAAGAGGCTGCTATTGTGGAGAGTTTGCGGTAGCGGGCACAACCGATGGGGGCGCCCCATCATCAGCACCGTCCACCCCAGTCCCTTCGATCTCCATGTCGTCTGCCCAGGAGACTGATACTGCGGTAGGGTTCCGGCTGTGTACATCATCCATGTGGAGAGAAGACGTAGTTTTCGGCTCATCGGATATACTCTCTTCAACGTCGACCTGTGGGGCGACGGCGCCAGTAAGGAGGGGTGTTCGTTGCCAGTGGTCGCCTGTGGCGGGTCGTTCGCATCAGGCTTTTGGTCATCATAGAGCGGTTTGTCGTCTATCTTCGGTTCTGCATCCCTGGTATCCATCTGTAGTATGGATTCATCAGGGGGTGTACGGCTACGTTTCTTTCTCTTTCGTGTCGACCCTTGTTTTCGAACAGGTCGTTCAGAGTCTGATTGCGGGTGGCTTTCGTCTGACTCCGGACCAGTTTGAAGGAAAGCAGAAGTAGGTACCACTCCCGGATCAACGTCCATCTCAGTAGCATTTTCAGTCACAGTGCTGCGATGATGCGGCAGGTCAGGATCTGGCGTCTGGGGCACCTCAGAAGGAATCTCAGGAGCGGTGGCATCTACCTGATTAGACGACGTCAACGAAGCAGGAAGACCCTGTGTAGAGGTGCTACCTTCCTGGGCAACCTTGGCATATGTGACAGGGATCTGAGTGATCACCACTGGGGACGCTTCCTCGCCGACCGGCGTCTGGATCAGGCGGCATCGCATGCAGGCGGATCTGACGTGGCCTTCTTGTCCACAACCCGCACATGTTCGGGGTTGGCCGTCGTACATGACAATGGCTCGCACCCCGCCAGTTGTCAGGTATGATGGTATATGTTTTTTCAGTTCAATTTTGACCTGACGCACACCATTAAGGACACGGTAGGTCGTGAAGGTTTGCCATTTTTCCTCTACGTAACCGATGACGTTACCGTATGGTTGTAACGCAGAGACAACTTCGTCCTTCGGCACTTCAAAAGGTAGTTCAAACACTCTAATCGTGCGTTGACTGTACTCTGCGAGTTCAAGTGTTACAGCTCCGACGTGACCATCAGAGTATTTGAACTTAAGTCCATTGGCATGGCGGCGAATAACATCTCCACACACCTCGGTGTTTATCATTTTAATATGAACGACACTACTCGTGATCGAAAAATGGATTCCGATAACGTGGTTAAGATCTAAACGCACTTCTTCACGTAGGAACGTTTCAACTTCATGTGCACGAGGTCGCGCATGTTCAGCTGGGAAGGAAACTTTAAGGGTCGCACAGCCGTAAGCGCTCGACATGTTGTTCACGGTGGACGGACACAAGCCTTAAAGCTACGAATCGGAAATAAACAACGCCTGCAGCGGAGCACTGGGCCGGCGCGCGGGGGCGTCCGCACGCTGCCACGGCTGAGAGCCGACTGGGACCCTCTGACCGAACAGGCTGAGTTACCGTGCCGGCAACACTCTGAGCTACCGTGCCGGCTGATTTGCTAGGCAGAAATGCTAACCAACACACCATCGCAGTACGATGGTGAACAATGCTGAAGTTTGTGTTGGGGAGGGCACTCAGCTAACGTAGTTCGTAAAGCGATATAGAGCATCGTACTGCAGTGGTGTAATGGTTAGCGTTTCTGCCTAGCAAGCAAGAAAACCCGCGTTTGATTCCCTGCCGCAGCACAAATTTTTATCCATTTATTCTGCTTTCATCATTATCGTAAACAAATATTTTAGTTCTGGACTTTCATTCTGTATCCGGGCTTCATCAAATTGACCACTGATGTGCTAAATTCACCTAAGTGACGATGGAGGTATTGCAAGGGGAGAGAATGCTACAGAAGTAGGGATGGCAAAAACCGACCGGTAAAAACCGATATCATTATTTTAATTCTCACGGTATTTTTCGGTATTTGCTTAGTCTGGGTCACAACAGGTGTTTTATTAATAACTGGTTAAAAAACGAAACATCGATTGCTATAATTTTCAGTTTTCAAATAAAACTTTTTAAACACGAATAACTTGTATTCGTAAAATTTCCTTTGCTTTAAAATATTGGGTTGTTACAGAAAATGGGAAAAGTGATCAGTGATATTTTAATAAAAAGCTGACAGAAACGAGGCACAAACACATGGCACTGATTACTGTACGTGTTATCGGGTTACGTGGCGTATTGAATGGTGCATGTGTACATTCAGTGAGTCAGAATTGTCCCATCTGGTCAATACGGTAGCTTCTCGCTGATGTCATCGAATGTTACTTGTGCTACAGGGTATCACCATCCCCAATCTGACAGTATTTTCCAAAGTGCGGTATCAACGAAGTACAATGACCCATTGGCTTCAAAATATTAAAAACGGAAGGAACCACAACAAACATGCGACTTCATGTAATGATAAAATTTAAAACTTAACCATTGATAGGCTAGAATAGAAAGTGACTGATCTTTTGCCTGTGTCTACATGATACGCCCTTGCTTGCTTACAGCTTTCGAAGTGGTCAACTTAACGTGAAAAATAGTTCTTCAACCTCAGTTTTCACCTTTTAGCGCTGACTATTCGTAATGCCCAAATAGTGGCACCGTCCTCTATTACAAAATGATTTTTTAGCTGAGTTTCAAAAAAAAATTAGGATCGATAGCAGAATACTGTAGGCTTTTTTGTGGTGTTCAACCACTATCACTTTTCGGGAAAACACAGCGAACGGTGGGTAGACGGACCAAGTTTTCGTTTATTTGCCTTCTTAATGTAATATATTCATTCTATGTATCCGGAAAGTGAAGGGTCAAAATTTCTGTCATTGTTCGATTTCTACGTTTATTACAAGAAATAATAGGAATAAGAAACAGAAGACCGGTTATATCAGAAACCGCTTATTCTGAGCGGTTTTAACACTCAGGTTAAACTTGTGTGGAAAAAAAACAGATATAACAGAAATCCGGATATTTCAGCGATAACCGCCGTCCCTACTGTGTAGCCGGTGCCGCCATGTTAAATGCCTCAAAACATAGCAGACAACTGCTTACGATTGCTTCTTGTTCTTCTTTTTTGTAGTGTGCACGCAACAGTCGTTTTAAATAGTAAGTGGTACAGTTATTTCTGAGTAAGATGTTTTTTCTGGTATATGCGTATCTGATCCAGTAATATGCCGCATTTGACCTAGTTAATGCAAGTTTCTTTTTGTCATGTGTTTCTAATACCCTGATACAGAAATATGTGATGTAATGGTTGCTTTCGCAATCCAGCATTTCGCTTAATGTGGAGTGACGAAACTGATGTTCAGTCTATATCCTTTTCCCGAAAATGCTGAGAACGTATTTTGCTGTGTTTCATCGGTTTCCAGTCTTTCCCTCTAACAGTGTTCACCCATTTAGCATTTCGACTTGGACTCATAGGAAACCTAAAGCGACAGATGTAATACCACGTCAATAAAATTGATCAGCGTAACCACAATTCATCTACACAGGGCGGTCAGAAACAGTCTGAATTGTTTGTAAAGGATTCGTAGAGTACGGTGTACTGGTAATTCATTCTTAACAGAAACTTCGATACGTTGTGCGTTTCCGAGTTAAATAGCACTGAAGTTAGACCATCAGGCCACTGAGCACGCAAATTCAAGCGGCTAGCCAGATACAGTGTCAGTTATTTTCCATAGCGTAGATGATAGCGTATGAGATGGGTCGGCCTTTGGTTCTATCGTTACTGCTGTCCCACGTCCAATTTTTGTATAGCTTCTTGTTAGGTTTTAGGAAACCAAACGAAGAATACGTGTGGCGACATTATATTTGGCGGCCAGCTATAATTTACGTCCCCACCCACGTGATTGGCTAACTTCAACGCTAATTTAATCAGAAACAGTGCAACGTATCGGATTTTTTCGTAACAGTTATTTCTCAGCAGAAACTACTTTGCAACACGCTTGAAAACTTTTCAGGCTGTTTTTGACCACCCTATATAAAAACCAATATCGTTTTAGGAAGTTCAATTACGAATGGAATGTGATACCTTTACTGTAGCAGAACGACAGGTACACCTGTAAATCGTAATAGTTAGCATTTTTGATCGCACAAAAATTAATTATGTAATTTGATTTTTTTGAAGTCATAATTAAAACTTGATAACTATCCCTCATATTTCATATTCATGCCGTTAGGCCATGGGTCTTTATCTAAGGAGTAATGGTTCAACTGCCAACCTTTTTTGTGAAACAGTCAACTTTAGCACGAGCTACTCTGAAAGACGTTTTTCTTTTTAATGCTCCAATTCGCATGACTCACGTATAATTTATTTCATCTAATTTTCTTTTATTGACTACTCGCATGGCGCCCGTTATGCATCTGGTCGTCTGGTGATTGTTGTTATTGTGGTCTTCAGACCAGAGACTGGTTAGATGCAGCTCTCCATGCTACTCTATCCTGTGCAAGCTTCTTCATCTCGCAGTAACTACTGCAACATACATACATCTGAATCTATTTTGTGTATTCATCTCTAGGTCTCCCTCTACGATTTTACCCTCCACGCTACCCTCCAGTACTAAGCTGGTGATCCCTTGATGCCTCTCAATATGACCTACCAACCGATCCCTTCATCTAGTAAAATTGTGCCAAAAATTTCTCTTCGCCCCAATTCTATTCAGTACCTCCTCATTAGTTATGTGATATACCCATCTAACCCTCAGCATTCTTCTGTAGCACCACATTTCGAAAGCTTCTATTCTCTTTTTGTCTAAACTATTTAGCGTCCACGTTTCACTTCCATACATGGCTACACTCCATACAAATACTTTCAGAAACGACTTCCTAATACTTAAATCAATACCCGATGTTAACAAATTTCTCTTCTTCAGAAACGCTTTCCGCGCCATTGCCAGTCTACATTTTATATCCTCTCTAATCCGACCATCATCAGTTATTTTGCTCCCCAAATAGCAAAACTCATTTACTACTTTAAGCGTCTCATTTCCTAGTCTAATAGCCTCACCATCACCCGGCTTATTGCGACTACATTCCGTTATCCTCGTTTTGCTTTTGTTGATGTTCATCTTATATCCTCCTTTCAAGACACTGTCCATTCCGTTCAGTCGCTCTTCCAGGTCCTTTGCTGTCTCTGACAGAATTACAATGTCATCGGCGAACATTAAAGTTTTTATTTCTACTCCATGGATTTTAATTCCCACTCCGAATTTTTCTTTTGTTTCATTTACTGCTTGCTCAATATACAGACTGAACAACATCGGGGATAGGCTACAACGCTGTCTCACTCCCTTCCCAACCACTGCTTCCCTTTCATGCCCCTCGACTCTTATAACTGCCATCTGCTTTCTGTACAATTTGTAAATAGCCTTTCGGTCCCTGTGTTTTACCCCTGCCACCTTCAGAATTTAAATGAGAGTATTCACTCAACATTGTGGTAAATTGGCAATAGTCTCTTGGTGTAACTAGAATTTTATGCACAAAGAATTTACTGTGCGCTTACTAAACAATTTCTATGGTCCCAATGGGTCGAACTACCCACAAGAAAAGTTGTTTTTTTCTTTTTTTAAATATTTATACCGTACATAATTCCTCGCTATACGGGGTGGACCAGAAATCTAGCGGCGGACTTCAAGGAGTTGTAGAGGATGTCTTGACGAACAAATCGAGCATTGGAAACTGTGTCCAGAAACGTCATCCGACGGCGCGACAGAGCGTCCAAATTACAGGCGCCGGCAACTGCCACTATGCCACCCCTTCGGCTGGCGGACCGTAGATGGGACATCTCCCAATGTTGTTTGTTATCCAGACCTCGCAACTGATTAACACGATCGGTAGTAGAGAACATTGAGCTAGCTGCTCAGTAGAAAGACATTGTCTTCTATAAATTCTGCACTCTGATGGCCTAGTGGATGACAGTTTCGGAGAAGGGTTTCCATTGACAGTTAATTTTCCTCCTTGTCTGTCGAGAATCTCCAGCGTTTTTTGGTATGCAGGAGGAAAATTAAATGCAAATGGAATCACGTGTCCGAAACCGTCAACCAGCGGGCCAACAGAGCATCGCATTCGTAGAAGACAATGCCTTTCTACGCTGCGTTAGCTCGATCGTCTCCACTGGCGATTATGGTAGTTGTGGTCTCTGAATAAACAATAAATATTGCGAAATCTTTCGACTGTCGTCCGTCAAAGTACAAAATTACGTTTGCTGCCGAAAGGGTGGCCTCGTGTCAGCCGCCGACGACTGTTACTTCGACACTCTCAGGCGTCGTTGGACGAAGTTTCAGGGCACCACTTTCTATCCTCGATTTGTTCCTCAAGACTCCATCTACAACACATCGAAGCTAGTCGCAACATTTCTGGGACATCCTCAATGCGTGTGAGGCAAATCAACATAAAACACATAAGTCAAGTACATAAATCAAGTCATATTACATAAAGTAGTGGTTATACATGTTACAAAGTGCGAAGACCCAACTTCCTGCAAACGTAGTTGATAAGAGTAGTTGCCCGGAACTAGAGAGTGTAAGTAAATTGTTGACAATCTCTTTTAACACGGGTATGACAATCCAAAAGTACAAGCAGTGGTTGATGAAGGTCGCTAAGCAATTACAAACCCACCTCTCTTCCGTTATGTGTAACCAATGATTTGTCAAGCTATCTAACTATAAGTCTCGCTGATAGTCTCTAAACTTTAGTATCACACTAGTTCTTTAGTTATCTGCCAAATTTCATACTCGATGGTTGAAGTGCTGACACCAAAGTTTTCAGATAGTCTGCGTAACCAGATCTGTTCGCCACTGATGCGGTATATATAGTGATAGCGTCAACTCCTTCAGCATCAACTACAGCCTGAAGATGGCGCATTGAAGTGCCGAAACTGGTAGCTACAAAATAAATAAAATCATAAGGACGGCCGCAGGCCCTTCATTTTCTCACAATAGTAAACGGCCGTCGTCCTGAAGACTTCTTGTCAGAAGGATGGACTTATAAAACATTTTATGGAGTCTCTCTCTCTTTCTCTCTCTCTCTCTCTATCAATCTCTCTATCAATCTCTCTATCAATCTCTCTCTCTCTCTCTCTCACTCTCGCTCTCGTATCTTGGCAGCAATGTATATCTCGGTACTAAGGCGGCCTAATATTTGATTCTGTAAGAGCAGAATTTGCCGTTCACTGTTTGGTAAATGGCCAGACGCTGTAACATATTTTCTCTTACCTTTAAGTCTGATGACCGAGCAGTTTTCGTTGTCGTAACGTACGTTATACATTTAAAGACTTTCATGTATTCTTGTAGGCGTATCCACATTCAGAAAAAGTCAGTTAGTGACATAAGCCGCATCTGCAATACACTTTACTCACTATTTTGATTGAGAAAAACACTTTCAAGTGTCCTGAATCTGCTGTTGATATGCAATGTCCTTAAGTTATAATAATCTGAAAAGAAATATTTCTTAAGACAATTTCCTATGTATTAAGTACCATTATTCCATTTCTTCCATTAAGAAAGAAGAGTCCTTCGTGTTCCATTCGCTATTGAAGCTTGATGACTTCACAAATTCTGTAGAAACGTTGACATTATATAGAGTTACAAGACAAACAATTATATAATGTGAAGTTACTTAAATTACTTCTCCCCTCGTGTAAAAGTATCAGATGCCGGCTAAGCAATGCAACCAAAGGAAGATGCTTCCATCGAAGTAAATTTAAAGGTGGTCGCTGCAGTTTACTAACAGCGTGGCACGGAATTGCCGTCGATGACTTCTTGGTTTAATGACAAGATCGACGATCAGTTAAGGAGAATTTCCGCAATCTTACAAGATTCCAAAATCGACAAACCTTGCAGTCATTTCCAGTTTTATTGCACGGAATGTCTCGTTGCAAAAGGCAATTCGTGTCTTTCAGAAGGCTTTGTCGGCGATCGAACTGCTGAAATATTTACGCCTTCTCGCCCCGGGCGAAAGCGTCGATATCACGCGAACTTTCGGGAAACAACTTTTTTAGCGTTTGAGAACATGGTTCGATCATGATTTCTATTTATCACTCGGGTCAGTATGACAGCACAAATTTGGATGAAAGTAACTTGTTGGGTCTTTTGCAATGATTGACGTGTTAGCTGAGCGAGCCATTGACTCTTATAATTTTGGAGATTTTATGGGTCACCATTATATTCTTGGTGTCCTGTGCTGGAGTTCCCCCAGTACTAGGTTAACACTTACCTTGTATGTTGCCAGGTCCTCCACGACGCAGGCGAGAGTTGCCTCGCGCCCAACGGGGATGGTCACGTTGCTGATAGGTTCCCCAAACTTGGGCACATCTGTAACACAAAGAGTATGGCGTTAAAAATGTTGTACGAGACATCTTTCTCGCTGGACAGGCTACAACAACGAAAGTAGTCGCACAACGATGTTGGGCACTATAAACGAGGATTAATTCTACAATGATTCAGGACGTGGATATAAAATGTTTACAAATAAATTTTGAAATAAAAAATAGACCTACGTTAGGTTCTCCTTTTTATGACACCAAATGTGTTCAAATTCTCGGTATTTTGTGTTCGTATCACGTTACCGAATACCGAAATCTGAATGTACCCAAAGGACCATCCCTAAGCTTGATGAAATATATCGCGCAACGCATTTAAGGGGGCCTTTGTACTATCTCGAGCAGATGCAGATCTAAAGTCTATCAGAATAATCCACTTAGGTTAACAAAGTTTTAAAATACGGAACAGAAAGTATACATACACTCCTGGAAATGGAAAAAAGAACACATTGACACCGGTGTGTCAGACCCACCATACTTGCTCCGGACACTGCGAGAGGGCTGTACAAGCAATGATCACACGCACGGCACAGCGGACGCAACAGGAACCGCGGTGTTGGCCGTCGAATGGCGCTAGCTGCGCAGCATTTGTGCACCGCCGCCGTCAGTGTCAGCCAGTTTGCCGTGGCATACGGAGCTCCATCGCAGTCTTTAACACTGGTAGCATGCCGCGACAGCGTGGACGTGAACCGTATGTGCAGTTGACGGACTTTGAGCGAGGGCGTATAGTGGGCATGCGGGAGGCCGGGTGGACGTACCGCCGAATTGTACAACATGTGGGGCGTGAGGTCTCCACAGTACATCGATGTTGTCGCCAGTGGTCGGCGGAAGGTGCACGTGCCTGTCGACCTGGGACCGGACCGCAGCGACGCACGGATGCACGCCAAGACCGTAGGATCCTACGCAGTGCCGTAGGGGACCGCACCGCCACTTCCCAGCAAATTAGGGACACTGTTGCTCCTGGGGTATCGGCGAGGACCATTCGCAACCGTCTCCATGAAGCTGGGCTACGGTCCTGCACACCGTTAGGCCGTCTTCCGCTCACGCCCCAACATCGTGCAGCCCGCCTCCAGTGGTGTCGCGACAGGCGTGAATGGAGGGACGAATGGAGACGTGTCGTCTTCAGCGATGAGAGTCGCTTCTGCCTTGGTGCCAATGATGGTCGTATGCGTGTTTGGCGCCGTGCAGGTGAGCGCCACAATCAGGACTGCATACGACCGAGGCACGCAGGGCCAACACCCGGCATCATGGTGTGGGGAGCGACCTCCTACACTGGCCGTACACCACTGGTGATCGTCGAGGGGACACTGAATAGTGCACGGTACATCCAAACCGTCATCGAACCCATCGTTCTACCATTCCTAGACCGGCAAGGGAACTTGCTGTTCCAACAGGACAATGCACGTCCGCATGTATCCCTTGCCACCCAACGTGCTCTAGAAGGTGTAAGTCAACTACCCTGGCCAGCAAGATCTCCGGATCTGTCCCCCATTGAGCATGTTTGGGACTGGATGAAGCGTCGTCTCACGCGGTCTGCACGTCCAGCACGAACGCTGGTCCAACTGAGGCGCCAGGTGGAAATGGCATGGCAAGCCGTTCCACAGGACTACATCCAGCATCTCTACGATCGTCTCCATGGGAGAATAGCAGCCTGCATTGCTGCGAAAGGTGGATATACACTGTACTAGTGCCGACATTGTGCATGCTCTGTTGCCTGTGTCTATGTGCCTGTGGTTCCGTCAGTGTGATCATGTGATGTATCTGACCCCAGGAATGTGTCAATAAAGTTTCCTCTTCCTGGGACAATGAATTCACGGTGTTCTTATTTCAATTTCCAGGAGTGTATTAGGTTAAAGAAAAACTAAAGCTTGAATCTAGGAACTAAGAATGCTATAGTCTTAACAGAAATTGCCATATTTTTAAAAATTTCCGACAGCTGTTACTGATCCATACAGTAAGACCTAAATTATGACAAAGTGTAAATTTTTGACGCACTGGACTACAATGAAATTTTCGTGGAGCATCTTTCAGTGTTCAGTATTGCATTTTGAAGTCAAAGTCATTACGAGACCTTTCCAAACTTATGTGCCCATTTTCTCCTTCTACAGTACGTAGGCTGCGAGCCTGTGGCTGGACAAAACTTGGATCCTCCTAAGCAAAAAATTAACCACGTGAGGCGCGAATACAATCTGGAAACGGTAATAAATGTTTTGATATGAATATCACAGTGGTATACGAAACATAACAATCCTTATTCTCCGGTTAAATAAACGGTACGCTACCGGCAATATAACGTGAAAAATCCAGCGACTGAGAAATTTCAGTCTTCCGCAAATGAAAGGCATTGCGAAGGTTAGTCACGTGTGAACCGAATCTGGCTGCATGCGAAACGAATGCTGGACATGTACTCCTGCAGAGTTATTGGAGAAATGTTAGTCACACAAGCGTCGGTCCAACACACTTTAATCACTGTTTTGAAAAACGTTTTCTGTCTGTTGACTGACAATGTTCTTAAGTTGCGATAATATGAAAAGTACTATCGTTCATATCTTTAAACAAAACTTCCTATGTATTAAGTAAGATGACCATGTTTTTTTTCATGAAGAGAGAAGAGTTATTCGTGTTCCTTTCCTTCATGAAACTTAATGATTCCTCAAATTCTCTGCAAACATTAACTTTATACATCGTTACACGACAAAAAGTTATAGAATATGAAATTATCTCTTTCGTCAGGCATAACCTAAAGATACCAATTAAGAATTGCATTCGAACGAAGATGCTTTCATCGAAATAAATCTCATGGAAATCGTTGCAGTTTACTATGAATATGTAGAGCTATTCAGTAAACTGAAGCATGATGGGTGAAACCCCACCGGTCATCAGAATCGCTTAAGGCGAATGTGAGGACCGTTACTTTGAAAAGGGCACAACATGTTTTCCTTTCCACCGTTGTGCCTTGTCTTCAATGGCTTAGTCATCGTCATAGAACCCTACGTTGAGAGTATTACATACTTAAGTGCCACCAAGCTGCAGTTAGCCGAAATGTTAAAAGAAACAAATTTTACTTGTAGGTTATGACTACTCATGTGTAATGGCCGATCAGGGAAATGACTGCTAAGAACTTGCGGGTTTACTTGACATGTCACCTACGTCGATGAAGGACATACCAGTAATTCAACAGCAGAAAGGCGTTTTAGGAAACATTCAAGGGAATCATTAAGCCATTCTCCTGAAGTTACGGGGGAACGTCTGAGAATATGAATGAGGATGGATGGGCGGTTTGTGTTATACTCCTAATTCTCCAGTATACATCTATATGCCAAACCTGATACAGATATTTCGCACACCGTTTCGTGAGTTACTTATTATGACAATACATCGGAGTAAAAAATTTTAGATAAATAAATAAAAACGGCCCAGCAGCACTTTTAAATATTGTAAATGATGTGTTTTACAAACACAACGTACTCAAAAAGTGATGGCCATTATTGGAGAATCATTTCTGTTGAACTTCTGATTATTGTGTGATTGCGAAGGAAATGGTTTACACATGAGAGCAGTGGGTATTCATTGTCAGACAGTTCGCTGGAAGTGCCAGTCATGCTGAGATTCAGAATATCTTCACCGAAAAGGAACAAGGCGCAAGTGGTTGTACTCCAGAAGAGCCACTAGTGGTTAAAAAAATAGGTAACAACAGCATACCTGATAGACGTTCAAGATTCATATCTTTTGTCCAGTTTAGTCTCTCCGTAGGTAGTGGACATACAGGGTTGCACGCAGATGTTTAAACAGGCATCGATATAGAATTCGTACTATTCATGTGTTCTTTCGGCAGCGAAAATATACAAGGGAGTCACTTTCAACAACTTTCGTAACTTAGGTGTTTCTCTGTAATGTCATGTTACTTTCTGAGTATCGTCCCATCTATTTTTATCGGTCCTTCAGACTACCTATGTTTTATTCTGTTTTGGATAATGGATAGCAGTATCCTAACTCTGTTGCGTGCTGCTGGTTCTACTGTTCCTACGTCTCTAAGGTGCCTTGCTTCTGCGCGTAGTATGTTTATTTTGGCTATTAGATTTTGGGTACTGCCTTGTATTTGTAGTTCAGCTAAAAGGTAGTGATGTTGCTCGTGTAGATCTGTGGTTCTTGCTCAGCGTGGTGCGTTTCAGATCAGCCGTAGTCATCTGTATTACCCAAAACTGAATAAAATAAAGGTAGTCTGAAAGACAGATAAAAGAAATAGATGGAACTATATGTGTACTAAGTATCTGCAGCATTTTGAATTTTGTTTTACATTCAGTTTCCCAGGTGGAACAACCATACAGAAGCAGTGTTGTATTATCGCTTGACATAGTCTACATTTCGCTGCTTTTGAGAGGTAGATATAGCCTACGATTTTAGTGATCTTGGTCTACTTCCGAAGTAAGCGGCCCTTGTAGAGCAGTGTAGAGGCACTTTGTGTCGCTTGACCATTAATTTTTTTTTTATTGAATAATTTCAGCTTGGTGTCGAGCATGGGGCTTCAACTGCTGAACAGGATAGGCTTTGTTTCTTCTGCATTGACTTTGATCCTCTTAGCGGCTAGCCATGATTCCGTGACGCCGATTTGGTCTTGCAGTCCTTTTATGAACGCATATAGGTAACGCTCTGTACTCGGCAAACTGTGCTAGAAGAGTGTTCGGTAGCGTCAGAAGATGGTTGGCGTGGACTGAGATAAGATGGGACACGAAACAGATACACAAAATTTTTTGGTCTTCCCTAACTGGCCTTGCTACGCCACCGGAATCGTAGAGCACTTACAGATTGTAAAATTGAAGTTTGTGTAAATTATAGAAAACGATTTTGTGAATTTTAACAGCATAAAAGAAATGATTGCATCGTTGTATTCGTCAGGCCTTCTGTCTTCGAAACTATGTGTATGCATGTATTAAGTTTAGACTGAATTGTTGACGTAAATACGTTTAGAGTAATGCTTGCGAAAGTAGTTTTCCTTCCACTACCCTCATGGGGAAGCTTAAAGTAATAACGTTAGCGAAAGAGCTTACTGTGCTCGTGGCGCAATAGCCAAATCAATGGATATCAAAAAGGGTCGAATATCGGGAATACTTCATGTAGCCGAAACTTTTTTTACCCTGGTGGCAGGTAGTGCCACGAACAACATACTAGAAATCCCCGCTGGTGAAGGATGACTGTGGAGAGGCGTTACGTTTGATAGTTACTTTTGAACGTTCTCCTTGAATAATTCGAAAATCATTGCCTCCAGCGGAAACATATCCCAATACAAAACTTAACAACATTAAATTTACTACAAGAAGGGCCTACTAATACCTGGCGCGTAATGAACAAGAGAATATCTCCATATACCAAAATGACTTTGACTCATGCTATTAGTTTATATAAAACAACAAGATCCCGGCCATTTAACGTGGCACTTCCAAGCTGATTAAAGACAAGGAATGATACCGCTGTCACTAAAGTGAAGTTGTGAGAAACAAGTTTAACAAGCAATATATCATTTACAAACACAAAAGGTAAGATTAAGATATACAGCCCAGTACGAATATTTCAACCTACAACTTCAGGTTTTAATGTTACAAAACAAAGCAGCATCTTCTGAAATATTGTGTGAATCTGATTCCTTGAAAAAGTATCTTTACACTCCAGAGGCGGCTGACGTCTTGGAGTTTGTAATAACATAGAGTGAAGTCGGTAAATATGTGACGCAATTAGTAATTTACAAACAGTTGGTAGTGGCAGCCTATGAGCGCCTATGACTCTAGAGCGCAAAACTTGGGGATGAAAGCATCTTCCGCGTGGTGTGTCACTGACAAGTTACTTTCTACTATCATTTTACCACAGTAAAGTACAGAAGATGACAGAGACGTACACAATGACACAAATGGAAGTGACACTTTTACTTAAAGACGATAGTTATACTCAGGTCAACGCCATTCGTTATGCTCCCGTAGGCATTAAAAAGGGAGGGACGTGATTCTTAATGGGGTATGTGATCACGGCAGAGTATGCTCTGCGACCCGCTCCCATGCTGGCCACAGGGATTGTAACAAGTTCTTGTAGAAGGGTATCGCATTCTTCCATCAAGGCGGTTGAAAACTGCTGGATGTTGGTTGATGCATGAATGCGTGCTGTAGTGCGTCTCTTCAGTGTAACCCGAAGGTCCTCAAGGGAATTTATGTCGGGAGAACGAGCAGGCCAGTTCATCCGCCGAATATGCTCTCCTTCAAGACCTCTTCCAACTGCACTATTGAATGCGGTCGTGCATAGCCGTCCGTAAAAATAAAGTCAGGGCCTAATGCATCCCTGGAAATGAACACATGGAAATACAGTGTCACAGTAACGTAGGCCGATGAGTGTATCGTGTTCAAAAACTTTTTCGCTTAGTACGCCCATACAATGTAATGCCTCCCCATACCATAACACCTGGTATACAAAAACGATCATACTCAACAGTGTCCCTGGGAGCATTAGCTGTTCCCACTTCTAGCGATATTAGTGTAGATCCAGAGTCAACTGGAACATGATCGTTTTGAAGATCCATGTGTTGTGATGTGCGAAAGGCATAATGTTGCGTGGGTGTTCCGACCTCGATGTCTTTGAACACGGTGCTCTCACCAGCCAAAGTTATTGTGTCACAGTACTCCTTCCTTACATGCTCTTTCCACTGATGCATTCGACACTGCACGGCCGCGACCAACTGCGTAGGTGGAGAATCTTCTCGAATGAGAGGATACTCGGCGAATCGACTGGCCTGCTGGTTTCCCCGACTTAAATTCTATCGGACAAGTGTGGGATGCGTTGAAGATGCGCTTCGTAGCATGATCGTATGCGTCAAGGAGGAACCAGCAGTTGCCATCCACGGGGGTGCATAAATGGAACGCCCTACCACGAGAACTCCATGCTGACCTTGCGGCCAGCGTAGGAGCACGTTGCACAGATTGCACTGCTGTCGCTGGTGGTTACAGACCCTAGTAAGAACTATGTCCCACCTTTCGTAAAGTCCAGGGCCATCATAAATAGCGGTGACTTCAGCAAAATTAATGTCTTTGATTGGAGATGTCTTTTCTGTTCGTATCATTGTGCATTTCTTTGTTACCTTCGGTATTGCACTGTACTGTAGAAATTCTTTCTGTGTATGGTCCAATTTTCATCTAGCTATGTCACTTGGCCGAGATTCATCACGTGAAAGTCATTTTCGTCTTTAAGTTCTGTGTACCAGCGTGCTTAGCGGGAGCACGCGATCTGATACTCCTAAACTAAATTCTTCATGCAAAACTAACCATCACAGAGAAAAGAACTGTTCTGAAACGGTTACTTACACAATAGTTGCTTAGGATCATGGATCTCACGCAGACAAAGGCAGCTTTCTTAACCTCAGAACACAGCACAAAGGGCCTGTTCTGCTTTCCCTTACCAATGCCAAATAACAAGTAACCAAGAGTAATGGTGTACTACTCTCAAACAAGAAGGACCACATGACCCAACATCAGCAAAGGAATACCGTTGATCGAGAGCAAAGGGATTCACCAGAGACTTAATAATTTCACAGTCATCAACCAAAGAGAATGCCAAAGAGCTTGCATCGATAGATCGCAACTAGGCGAATTTAAGCACCGAGATCACAGAAAGGAAAAATACTCTCTGAGGAAATTTCTTTATTTCATTTATATTTTTAACAAAATCTGATTAGGGCCATCAAGCCCTCTCTTACATGGGCCATGGTTTCACACGTACAGTACCTTTCTTAATTCGTAGTTACCTAAGAAATAACCATCTTAATATGACAATAATATCATTTGAGAATCCATAGGTACAATATGAGTAAATAATACTGACTATGAACTCATAAAGTTCATATTGGCAGTACTTCCACTACTGCTGCTGTTGCCACTAACAATTATAATAATATGAATAATAACGACAATAATAAGTATAATGACAGTGGCATATACAAAAAATTGATAGCTGTACAATATCGATGATTTCTGAAGTAGCAATTCCTGGGGAAGAGAAATTTAAGGTAACTTCACCAGCCAAGAATATTGGGAAATGAGGAACATCTGACTGGAAAGCACGCTGTCCAACGATAACGAGTACAGGGATATTAGTAATCATTACCGTTGCTTTAGTAGATATGGTATTAAATGTCTTCTGAAGCTGGAGATGTTATTCATTTCTCTAATATAATGCCGGAGGTTATTCCAAAGTCGAGTTCTTGCTACTGAGGATGACTTAGAGAAAGTGACTGAATGATAGTGTGGGACAGAATGGAATTTACTGTGATGGGAAAGGATGTTTCTGCCATATTGTTCTGACCAGAGTGTTAAGGCCAAGGAGTGATATGAGGGACACTGTGCATTTATAAAATAGTAGATAAGACAGAGAGTATGAAAATCTCTGAGCTTGCCTGCACGCAGACAGGATAGCGGTACATATGATATTTCACACAGGGTGGTATTGACATTCCCAACAGTTGTCTTCATGTTTAAGTTTTGCATTTAGATACAACTGGAGGTCTTCAATGTACAGTGGTATTTGTAGTGAGACGAAACTGATGACATACTCGGAAGGCCCAACGGTACGCTGTCATTCTCAGCAGATGTCAGTTTTCGTGACCAGAGCTGCAACGTCTCAGTCAAGTAGCTCCTCAATTGGCCTATAAGGGCTGACCCTGTTTGCCAAGAACGCTCGGCAGACTTGGACGGTGACCCATCCAAGTGTTAGTCAAGCTCGACAGCACATAACTTTGGTGAGCTGACGGCAAGGCCATTGGCAAAAGGGTATAGGAGCAAATGGAAATCATAAGTAAAAAGGCATCATTCAGCGTGAGACGCAGTACTTGCCGCCTCCGTGTGTTCTACATCCTCGAGTGGGGGTGATGAAGCGGTGCAGTCCCAAGAGTCGCCCAGGCTCCTTCGGACGCAGCCAGGAGAGAGTAATTAATTAGCGCCAAGCTCGCCCCGCTGCTCTGGATGTAGGGTTGCGTGACGCGCCAAGAGGGCTCTCAGGGCACGGCGTATGGCAGGCAGGGACGCCTGACCGAAAGGCCTGCCTCCAGCTCTGGAGCTGGAACTGGAAGGGGAGCCTCGGCGGTTATTTGATGTCGCAGCTAATAGGCGGCGGCCGGCGCCACGTTAACGTAACGGCCCTGCGGACACTGGCAAAGGGAAGGCCGCGCCAGGCCTTCCGCTAATGATAATTTGGCTGGTTAGGCTGCGGCGGCGGCGGCGGCGGCCCCCACTTTGACATCGGAACGGGCTGCAAGCCGATCGGTCACTGCCGATGACGTGCCTTCCCACTGGTGTCGCCGCTGTCACTCGCTGTTCCGAGGCCGGACAGAACAGGACAGCACTGGGTGACGTCTGTTGTGGTCGCTCTACACGGGGATTCAGTTGCCCCTAACGATGGATTTTATGCAACCAGCATCGCCTTCAGAAAGCACACGGGAGGTTTTCATAGTCTCTTGCTCCCTACGTGTAAAGTATTACATCTACATCTACATGATTACTCTGCTATTCACAATAAAGTGCCTGGCAGAGGGTTCACTGAACCACCTTCATGCTGTCTTTCTACCTTTCCTCTCTCTAACGCCACGCGGAAAAAACGAGCACTTAAATTTTTCCGTGCGAGCACTGATTTCTCTTATTTTATCGTGATGATCATTTCTCCCTATGTAGGTGGGTGCCAACAGAATGTTTTCGCAATCGTAGGAGTAAACTGGTGACTGAAATTTCATGAGAAGATTCCCTCGAAACGAATAACGCCTTTGATTTAATGATTGCCACTGCACTATCTCCCCTATTTCGCCATAATACAAAACGAGCTGCCCTTTTCTGTACTTTTTCGATGTCATCCGTCAGTCCCACCCGATACGGATCCCACACCGCACAGCAGTACTCCAGAATAGGGCGGGCAAGCGTAGTGTAAGCAGTCTCTTTGGTAGACCTGTTGTACCTTCTAAGTGTTCTGCCAATGAATCGCAGTCTTTGGTTTGCTCTACCCACAATATTATCTATGTGATCGTTCCAATTTAGGTTATTTGTAATTGTAATCCCTAAGTATTTAGTTGAATTTACTTATCGCGTAGCCGGCCGTGGTGGCCAGGGCGGTTCTAGACGCTGCAGTCTGGAACCGCACGACCGCTACGTTCGGAGGTTCGAATCCTGCCTCGGGCATGGATGTCTGTGATGTACTTAGGTTAGGTTTACGTAGTTCTAAGTTCTAGGGGACTGATGACCTCAGACGTTAAGTCCCATAGTGCTCAGAGCCATTTGAACCATTTTTGAACTTATCGCGTAATCGAAATTTAGCTGATTTCTTTTAGTACTCATGTGAATAACTTCGCACTTTTCATTATTCAGGGTCAACTGCCACTTTTCGCACCGTACAGACATCTTATCTTAATAATTTTGCTAGTCGTTTTGAGCATTTGATGACTTTACAAGACGGTAAATGACAGCATCATCTGCAAACGGCTGCCCAGATTGTCTCTTATGTCGTTAATATAGATCAGGAACAATAGAGTCCCACAGAAAAATGAACGTGGCATGCTTGTGGGAAATTTAATGTATTTAATTTAGTTCTAGAATACATTTCAGCTGGAGGCAACGATTTTAGAGTTATTCCAGAAAAGCATACAAAAGTGATCAGGAAATTCCCATTATTCCACCTTTTTTGGTCTCTATTAATTTTGCTATTATGACATTAGCAATACAGCTCTTTTGTTATCATTATGCATTTAAACATAACAATGAGGATAAAGGAAAAAACCACTTTTGTAAACATTACATTAAAACTAATTACGTTGACAATTCGATTCAAATTGAACCCTTCCATGCACAGTAGTTTCGAAGTCAGAATGCCTTATGAATGCAATGATGCAATTATTTTATGACGTTAAAATTCACAAAATCGTTATTTTAAATTTACACAAACGTCACTTGCGTAATAACGCAAGTCAACGAAGGGTCGAGTGGGGAAAATACTTCGTACAGACGCAAATTTTTGTACAGTGGTAGGAGCAGAAAACCTGACTGGTGGCCTCTGAGTGCGGGAGTGGGGGTCTGTTTGAATGTCTCTTTTGTACATTTTTCTTGAACAACACGAAATCTATGGCCACTAGCGAAAATGCATCCCAGTACAAAATTTAACTACATTAAATCTCCTACAGAAATGTCCTGTTTATTTTGTCTGTAGGACTAATAGTTTGTCCATTGCGAGAGAGAGAAAATGAAAAATTTACACGAGGTTTTTGGAGGCCAGATACAGAATTTCAGGTTGCATTAAACGACATCTGTAGGGGCAGTTGAATCACATGTATGTGCATCCTACATCAAAAGGACGTCCATAAAGTGTTAGGGACTGAAATAATGCAGGTGCTGTGAAACTTAAACAGGGCATACAATATGCCTACACTGAATTAGACAACATAATGTCAGAATATTTAATAGCTTTCTACTGCGGTCGGCTACTGAGCCGTGACTTGAGACATAACAATGATAAACACAAATACTCCATATGCTAACTAGGTTTCAAATGCTGAAAAAATGTGGATTGCCGACTGCTGCTATAAGTCACTGTGTTGCGTCGCTTTACTTAACTGGTAGACTGTTATCTATGAAGGGAGTAAAGATTTTTACGTGAACATTTTACCAAATAGTCTACCTTTTGTATTAGGATTTTTGAAGAAAAAGGCTAACCCATGTTTCACGTAACCCATTCCTGTCACGAACCAACACCCTCATTTGCCGCCCACAAATATTAGATACGCAAATCACTTCTTTTGGTTACGCCAAATTTATGAAATTCTGTGTTGTGTGACCTTTTTTTTATTTACGTGTCAGTTAGCGTTACTAGTCTCTCTCTTCTCCCTCTCTTTCTCTCTCTCTCTCTCTCTCCCTCTTCCTCACACACGCACACATACACACACAAACACACACTCACACACACACACACACACACACACACACACACACACTCCTTTTTTTCTTTTTTTTTGGTATGACGAATCTGACACTGCAGGGTTTGAAATTAAAAACTGGACGTCTCTTACGTTTTATCGTCATGACTGATGTTATATTTTTGGATATTTGGCCAAGTTGTTGGCTACAATAAACGATATTCCAACGACTGATCCAGTCGTCTTCTTTAGCTGCTGTGCAGGTTATGCATACCTACTGTCTGGACTCAAACCGCAGCGTGAAGTATTGTTGACGTCGGGTCGACTCCAGACATCCACTCCACTCTTTCATGATGATGTGTTTCTCAGACTCAGCAAACTTTTATTCCAATAGATTCCTTAATTAAGTCGCGTGTAGCGGATGTTGTACAGCGTAGTTGGAGTGAAGTTTTGTTGGAACTGCTTAGGACGATGCTAAGTGCAGCAGGCCCGTTAAGCACGCAACGATAACGTAACCAATGTCAACAGTCTTAAGAACTAAAATATAAATAGGCGCTGAGTTCATTGCCTCAGATCATGCAAAAGAGAACGGCGGGAACACCTGATTCGGTATTTAGAACATAATGGAGAGCAGAGAAAACGCTCTTCTGTAATGGGGCTACATGTAGTTACTTCACCTAGGGACGATGTACGACCACCTTACAGGCTGCAAACGTTGTGTAGAGGAACGCTCTGGAGGCCTGAAATTAAACACTGGGCTAGCCAAGAGTGGGCAACGGCCTTGCCGCTGTGGATTCACCGGTTCCCGTGGGATCACCGAAGTTAAGCGCTGTCGGGTGTGGCCGGCACTTCGATGGGTGACCATCCAGGCCGCCATGCGCTGTTCCCATTTTTCGGGGTGCACTCAGCCTCGTGATGCCAATTGAGGAGCCACTCGACCGAATAGTAGCTGCTCCGGTCACATAAAACCATCATAACGACCGGGAGAGCGCTGTGCTGACCACACGCCCCTCTTACCCGCATCCTCAATGAGGATGACACGGCGGTCGGATGGTCCCGATGGGCCACTTGTAGCCTGAAGACGGAGTGCTAGCCAAGAGTGCTTAAGGCTCAGGAAATGGGAGGCATCAGATCACTGACAGCTATAAAAACCTTTACTTACCTTCAACTCACTCTCAGTCTGGTCACTCCATCTGCAAACACTGACGCTGATGGAACGCCAGCTCCAATGGTAGCAGGATGAGTTGGTAAATACGAATCGGTATCACCAGCCCCTGCCAATTGGTGTTCCTTGCTACGATTTCATAGCTTTCCGGATGGGAAGGGATATTCAGCTCAGCAACCTGCATTTTGCCGGTCACAGCTGTGACTACCCGAAGATGAGGGTCGATCCGACCTTTTGTGGCTGACGAATCCGTTTGCCTGTCTGCTCTCCTCAGCAGAACAAGTAGTTCCTTGCCTGCTGTATGCTGGAATCGCCTCCATGGCTGTCTTTCGTCTCGCTATTGGGTCTACCACCTATACGTCATCTCGACACAACAGGGGAAAGTAGATTTCTGGGGCTGGGCCTGAGCTGAGCTTCACTCGACGAGTGTGCTGAGGCTCCCACAGACGTCCACATTCACTCCAGGCTGTGGCGACGTTCCGGTCACGATAGGCATCACTGACCTCACGCAACGCCAGAGGCCTGCGTTTGCAGATCCCTCGCCGATCGCTGACACGCTACCCTGCACCTCCGTGCAAAACGAGTTCAGCACGGCCGCTGGCAGGCCACGCTAGGAAACCTCTCGGAGATAAATGACCGTTAATTAGATAATGTCTCATTATGGTCTCGGCACTCGATAGGACTCCACCATCACACCACAGCTCGGGTATCCTTCACTCACGTAGGGGACCGTATCTGACCGACTCCTATGCAGAGGAACAAAGTGCTAAAAGTCTATATGAAGATAATGGAAGCCATCGACATCTGCACACTTAATGAAATACTGTGAAGAAGAGTTCTATTTTGCATCTTGTTTTTCAGTACTATTCGTGTTTGAACATATTTACCCGTTTAACTGTATATTATTTTACATAACGAAGAAGGTTATGAAATTACTCATTTAGATTATCTTGTAGCTCCATTGTTAAATAGTATGTACGTTGTTTCCTTTCATCATATATATTAATCATTCAGTCAAAAATGGCTCTGAGCACTATGGGACTTAACATCTGAGGTCATCAGTCCCCTAAACTTAGAACTACTTAAACCTGCCTAACCTAAGGACCCCACACACATCCAAGCCCGGGGCAGGATTCGAACCTGTGACCGTAGCAGCAGCGCGTTTCCGGACTAAAGTGCCTAGAACCGCTTGACCACAAGCATTCTATCATACTATTCATCAGCCACACGTTTAACTTTATTATACAATTAATTCAATCATGTAAACGAGCAAGTCTTTATGTTCTCTAGCAGGCTGGTGGTAGCCTTTTTTAAGATAGACACACTCACGGCTTTAGCAGTGACATTTCATGACTATGTCCTACTTCAGTTGCCTGTTCCAAGATTTTTATGGTACGTCCACTTTTAATCTTTTTGTCGTACCGGCCGCCGCACAGCAGTAGTCAACTCGGGGCGGCGTGCTACAACACGCGCGGCACACAGCGAGTACCGCTGGCGCCGCACACCATGTCAACAACTGGCGCAAGTGAACGCGTCGTCGCGGGGTTAGCGGCAGCGTACACACCACTATCGATACGGATTACCCTGGCGGCGATGCCCTTGCCTCCAGAGTGAGCAACCGCATAAGGGCGCCAATTACCAACACTCTGATTGGCCGGACCTGCGGATTTAAGCGAGCTCCCTGAGCCCGTTTAACCAGTTCAATTTTCGCCGATGACTGTGTTGCTACCCGGTTGCTGGATTCACGACGACCGAACCGTACTGTGGCCTCCCTGGTTGGAAACTCGCGGCGCGTCGGTATCGACTGGTTGACAGTGGTTTGGACTTGTATTCTCAACTAGTGACTGATTTCTCCTTGGCGAAACACAAAGCGAAGTGTTGTGTAGTCGAACTTAAGTTTTGTTTTGAGTGACAGAAGGTCAAATAAATTTGGTTATCACGGAATATTTGTTGTTATAGTGCGGACATAACACTTTTTTACTCACCTTTACTTCTATACCTAACACAGATCACGACTAAGAACTATACCTTCTATTGTTCACAGGTGCATCTAACGAAACCATTTATCTGAACAATATTTTACGATCTAGGGTAGCAAAATTTAAATTGAGTAATTAGATACTGTACTCTACAACTTGACAATGTCAGGCTTTGTAAAAAAATCATGAATTCAAACGGTACCTCGTATTCTCAAATGTATGTAGAAACGCAGTGTCCTTTTCTTCGGCAAGGGAATTTATCACAGCACTTGGGAACTCTTTGCAGTAACTAAGTATGCATATGCCCATGTGATTCTAGTTTTCCTCGTGCTTTTGATATTCAAAGTGCATGTTAAATGGCCATAACGCAGTTTGTAGAGATTTGCTGGAATGACGCTAGAGGGATGGGGAGGGGGTTGGCGGAGTTGGGTGGAGGGGGAGGGGGGGGGAGTTTACCGTGCTAGCTGGCCAACAGGTGCGCCCAATCTGGCCGCCGCGGCTGCCCTGATTAATGCCTCTCTCTCTCTCTCTCTCTCTCTCTCTCTCGAACACATACTCACACACACACACACACACACACACACACACACACACACAACAGAGTAACATACGCACGTGCCTCACGGACACTTATCTCAGCTGCGGGGTGTGAGTCACAGGCACAGTCTCGCTGCCTGAGTCCAATTAGCTGACTCGTGACACATGGGACGATGCGGCTAACAGATGTGCTGAAATGCCCACGTAGCCTGGACAGCTGTGTTCCTATACCTGAAGTACAGTGGCAGCATTAGTGGAGATCACTGATATGAAACTGGTATGTGCAGTGTCCATGTGGTTGCACTCTCACCCGATTTCACTGTTCGCAGCAGCGACCGAAAATTACAAAGGTAATCACTCAATTCTGTTTAAGTTTTCACATTTTGACATTAACGAAGTAACATTGAAACAGGAACACACAAGTAGTGACATCATGCGTTCAGCATGTGTGTGGCTCCATTACAATCGATTAAAATCGTCTGCACTTTTATTGCTTCTATGTAATAACAAACGTGTGACATCCTTTTCGAGATTCTTATAGTGGAGAGGAAGGAATTAGCTATCAAATGCACCAAACAGAAAGAAGGAAATTACTCTTACTTTTGGAAGAACATAACGAATAAAGAAGGAATATGAGCGTTACTAAACTATTCGAGTTTATAGAAATGACAGTATCTAAGTAGTAAGTCTCTCTGTGACGCACAACGCGTCTCTTTATAACGTCTGCCACCAAAGAGCTCCTAGTTAATGAAATAGAGGCAACTCTATTTAAGTAATGTAAATGATATTTGCAGTCATTCTACAAATGAAATGCATTACAATTATATCTTTATTTTCATGTAAATTTTGGCAAACAGCTCCTAGGAAAATTGAGTAGACGCCATTTGTGGGCCTTAAATCACCTAAAACATGCAGTTGGTATCCACGATCTGAAGTCATCAGCCAGAACATTATGACCACCTACCTAACAACGGGTATGTCCACCTTTGAGAAGGATAACAGCGGCGACACGTCTTGGAAGCAATGACGCCTTGGTAAATGGCTGGAGGGTGTTGGCACCACATCTGCACGACAACTCACTTAATTCCCGTGACTATCTTTCTTTTCGTTACAAGCCGTTCACTGAAAAATGCTATCCCTTTCCTTTAATTTCTTTGAGCTTTGCTTTTTACCAATATTCCACTGTCTTAGTTTATTGGCCTTTGCATTTACTTTATCCCAGATATTAGTCTGTTTTCAAATAAGCCTCTGATTATTTTTTCTTGAAATAGTTTGGGGATAAAAGACAAGTCGGATGCTGACTTTTTCTGTTTAAAACTGTTTTCTTTATTTCCTGCAATTAAATCAACTACGGGTACAAGTCAGCGTTTTGTTTTTCGAGTACTGGTTCACTATTCAAAACCCCAGTAAGCGAAAATGTAATGAAACAAACCTGAGTGTCGGCGCCACTTTTCAGCTATATGAATTCAAATAATCAGACAAAGCTTAACAACTTCAGGCGTTGACTTCCGCGACCTACTAACATTTAAAATTCAAAACACAGCATTTGATGGTACCTTTCAGAGAGAATTAGTCATGTTATCTTTTAAATGGTTCTTGATTTGCCGTTTAGGGCCGAAGGGAAAAGCTATCACATTCTCAATAAACTTCCGATTGTTTCTCAATAAATGACTATTGCATAGGATGACCGTTCTCTTTAATATAGGCTTCGCATTCAGTGCATTTCCAGAAATTACTACAGGGTGAGTCAGTAACTATTGCCACCAAGAATAACCGCGAAAGTGTGATAGGAGCAGAAAAGTTTCTGGGACAAAAGTTGCATGGGACACTGGAGGCCATAATATAACGTTGGTTTTTTGTTGATAGGTGGGTTCGCTACAGAGATATGAAGGTCAAGAATTTATTTATTTTTTATTATTTTTTTTATTCTTTTAATCGGATGCTATAGTTTGGTACTTATTTTCTGACAGCGGCTATCGAGACGAATCCAATCATGTGTAACACTACGGTCTTTGAAGGTCAACGAAGGTCAAAAAGATGGCTTGAGCGTCCATTTACAGAAGGTGTTCGAAGTGATGACCATTAGTACCAATGCAGTACTGCAATCTTCTTATCATGGATTGAGTGATATTCCTTATCAAATCTGCAACGGTCGCAGGTTCTAATCCTGCCTCGGGCATGGATGTGTGTGATGTCCTTAAGTTAGTTAGGTTTAAGCAATTCTAAGTTCTAGGGGGCTGATTACCTCAAAAGTTAAGTCCCATAGTGCTCAGAGCCATTTGAACCAATCTTATCACATCGGCACTTATCGAAGCACATGCTCTGACGGTTCTCTCTCGCATATCTTCAGGTGTAGATGGAACGTCTTTATAAACAATGTCTTTTACGAATCCCCACAAGAAAAAACCCAGATGCATCACGTCTGGCGAACGAGCCGGCCACGACACTTTTCCTCCGCGTCCCGTCCAACAATTTGGGAATTGTCTTTGCAACTTATTTCTAGACATCTGCGAAAAATGTGCCGGACACGCATCATGTTGATACCACATTCGGTTTCTTGTTCCTAAAGGTATTTCTTCCAATACCAGATCTAATGTTTCTTGCAGGAGTGTGGTGTACTTCCTACTATTAAGATTTCCTTCTGTCCTTATGTCCTCCAGAATCCCACACCAATACGGACCACAGTTTTTGGTGTGCAACTTGCCGCAGCCAACATGGATTTTCAGTTGCCCATTAATGGTTGTTACGCAAACTAACATTTCCATGGTTCGTGAATATAGCCTCATCAGTAAATACAATCAAATTAATAAAAGTTTCCTCCCTTTGAACCTGACGTTGAACTCTTCAGCAGAACTCAATGGGTCGCATCCAATCCGACCAGTTAATTCTTGGTGGAGACTGATGTGGTAAAGATGATATATATGACGGTGCAGATCACGAATAACACTACTATGAATTTGAAGCCATTTTGACTATTTTTCGACAGTGACTGTTTCACGAAATATGTAAAGGTTTTTCAGATTACCGGTACCAGTCACAAACTTTTTAAACTACTGTATTACTTATCTACTTAGCGACATGTTTTGAGGGTATTCCTGATCTTCAGGCTAAATGGCATTACAAAAACAAATTTACAATAAGATCATACTGATGTTACATAGTATTTTCGTAAATGCTGTGGTCATCCTGTGGAAGAAGAGAAACTTAGTAAACTAAGTACACTTAGTAAACTAAGTAAACTTAGTAAACTAATTACACTTACTAAGTTTTCTCTTCTTCCACAAGATGACCACAGTATTTACGAAAAGACTATGTAACATCAATAGGACCTTATTGTAATGTTGTTTCTGTGATGTCATTTAGCCTGAAGATGAGGGATTCCCTCGAAACATGTCGCTGAATAAATAAGTAATACAATAGCTGAAAAAGTTTGTGACCGGTAGCGGTAATTTAAAAAAAAAAAGAAAATAAAAACCTTTACACAACACTACTCTGGCTCATGCCAGATTCCCCTGCGATCTGAGGCGAACTAACACAAGTATCTCGAACCACAGTGGCAAGAGTACCATATTCCGTTTCCCCGTTAGTAACTTTTCTTTTCCGGATACATTTCCTATGCGTTAAAGCTCCGTTTGTTCTCAATTCATCATACACATATTTAAATGTACGACGTGTAGGGTGAGTCCATTGAGGATATCTTTCAGTGCATGTCTCTGGGTCCACTGAATTTCGTTGGTATTCTCCGTAAATGAGAAGCATATCGACTTGTTCTTCGAAGGAATACATCATTCACAATCGCTTGATTCGACGACACTAGTCTTACCGTTCCTGTTAGTGTTGAATTGCGAAACCGTCGAATGGTGTTTACACGTCAAAGGCACGTTAGATGGATACGCCGTATTCGGCGAATATTTACCATTTGCGCGATATACGATAGAGAATTGTCAGAGTATGTGCTTCGATATGTGCCTAATTGATAAGGAATAGCTCTCAATCCATGATAAGAAGACAGCAGTACTGCATTGATACCTATGGTCATCACTTCAAATACCTTCTGAAAATGGACGTTCATGCCACCTTTTTGACCTTCGATGACCTTCAAAGACCTTAGTGTTACACATCACTGGATTCGTCTCGATAGCCGCTATCAGAAAATAAGTATCAAACTATAGCATAACATTTAAAACCAAAGCGGAGCTTCATATCTCTGACGCGGCCCCATCTATATATATATATAAAAAAAAAAAACAGCGTTATATTATGGCGCCCGTTGTCCCATGCAACATTTGCCCCACGATCTTTTCAGCTGCTATCATACTTTCGGAGTTATTCTAGGTGGCAACAGCTATTGACTCACCCTGTATATCGCAACGTTCAAGCCGAAGTCACACAGTAAATCCCAACCGAGATATCGCTAAGCCATTACTCCTTAGTGCTTGCATACACTTAGACAACCACAATAATACAGGGTGATTCAAAAAGAATACCACAACTTTAGGAATTTAAAACTCTGGAAACGACAAAAGGCAGAGCTAAGCACTATCTGTCGGCGAACTAAGGGAGCTATAAAGTTTCATTTAGTTGTACATTTGTTCGCTTGTTTTATGTGCCATTTCAACCAATAAAGTTTTTGGTCCCTTTTTCTTCGAAGGTGCTACCGTAACTGGACTACAGTATCTGGAGATGTTAGAGAATTGGCTGTTCCCTCAGCTCGAACAAGAAGCACAACAATTCATATTTCAGCAGGATGGAGCGCCACCACATTGGCACTTATCTGTCCGTAACTACCTGAACGTCAACTACCCGAGGCGACGGATCGGCCGCCAGGCAGCCCGTGACAGAGCACTTCATCACTGGCCTCCAAGAAGCCCTGATCTTACCCCCTGCGATTTTTTCTTATGGGGGGTATGTTAAGGATATGGTGTTTCGGCCACCTCTCCCAGCCACCATTGCTGATTTGAAACGAGAAATAACAGCAGCTATCCAAACTGTTACGACTGATATGCTACAGAGAGTGTGAAATGAGTTGGAGTATCGGGTTGATATTGCTCGAGTGTCTGGAGGGGGCCATATTGAACATCTCTGAACTTGTTTTTGAGTGAAAAAAAACCTTTTTAAATACTCTTTGTAATGATGTATAACAGAAGGTTATATTATGTTTCTTTAAAAAAAATGGTTCAAATGGTTCTGAGCACTATGCGACTTAACTTCTGAGGTCATCAGTCGCCTAGAACTTAGAACTAATTAAACCTAACTAACCTAAGGACGTCACACCCATCCATGCCCGAGGCAGGATGCGAACCTGCGACCGTAGCGGTCACGCGGTTCCAGACTGAAGCGCCTAGAACCGCACGGCCACACCGGCCGGCTATGTTTCTTTCATTAAATACACATTTTTAAAGTTGTGGTATTCTTTTTGAATCACCCTGTATAATGCAACGCTACTATCCCTTAGTGCGTGCTTTAATCCTCAATCACAAAACAGCTAAACGACTTCGCGTGAAAACGTCTCTTCATATAAACCATCCAACGGAAAATCTCACCAAAATAGTGAAATACGTTTCGCCTACCATCTCGTGGCTATTAAACAGCACAACGCACCATCAATCACAACTAGGAGAAACTAATCTCACGCTTCCATGAATCGGATCTTTTCCTATACGTAGTGAGTCTACACCTTACCAAAAATCGGCGAAATAATCATTCCCTAGATAAGCCGATAATCTTCTCTAAATACCTTTCCAAACGACTTAGAATTGCTCTGAACATATCTGGGTTCTATCCCCATTGCAGGCTAGTTCATGCATCGTACGTGTGAGCCGATCTCATCATACTCGAGAAAACCATTCTCGAATCTCACTACTCGAACGATAGTCCGATACAGCTCCTGAAATTCCCAAAGGACAAGCCAAGAACCATTCCCTGCGAACAAACATACCGCGCTAATTGTTTCTTTAGCATTAAGCGTTACTTCTATGCAGTCTCCGGCAAACGTTCGTAGTGCCTAGCTGCGTCGTAGTTGTTATCTTTGCAGCACGCCGCGGTTCAGCAATCGGCTGAGCGTTGCAGACTCGCTGACTTGACAAGACACAGCTTTTCTTGACCCCCAAGTGCCACATATCTACAACATTTTAACGCAAAAATTTAAGGAAACTGCATAAACAACATAATCTCTTCAGTGTTCTAGCATATAAAAATCGATAATGTTTTTTCGGGCTAGAGGTGGTTTGTCGCATTACAGTCTCAGGCATATACAAAACGATTTGCAGTAACCGTCCCCGTTATTATATAGGACAAAAAGATACAGCAATCGAAGTAAGATATAAAGAATAGCTGTTGGGAAAGATAGATGGTAAAGTACGCAAATCCACCTTCGCGGAACATTTACCTATTGCTGATTATCTTCCGAGCAATTTAGAGGATATTGTAATTCTGTGCAAAGAGATAAAAGAGCAGAGATTAGATTTATCGGAAAAACTTGAAATTTTAAAACACTTAACGAAGAAATTAGGAATATTTTGAACGATCAGCTCCATTTTGCAAGTTGACATTTTGTATTTGCTTTATTTACATCAGAATGTTACTTCCATCCGATTTCAATTTGTTTACATAGTAAGGTTTGTCATTCGCTGCTATTTTCCCCAGTTGTTACTTCACACGCTATAATTACTCCCCACCCCCTCCCCCTCACACTTACAGATAAACACGTATCACTATATCTGCACACTAAAAGCAATACTCTACAAAAATAGTTAACTTTATTTCGTATGCAGGCTAAGATAGTGACTAGTAGCATAGACACGAAAATGCTTTGACTGTTACAATTTCCTTGCCGAATGCAGGTTAAGTGTTATGAGGCTTTGAACTAGATATTTAAGATACAGAGATATGTCATAAACCCTGGATTGCAAAACCCTCGTAAATTTATGATTGCGGCAAGGAATGAAATAGGACACTTTTTACTTGGTTTCGTATACAACATACCATCGGAGATGTAATAATTCTAATTAACTAATGCGTAAGCTATGGAGTGTGACGTCCTTGGCTAGTAAACATTACGTTGGGTTTAGTAACAATATCACATTTTCCACTCATTAGTGTTCTAGGTTTGAACTCTGTGTTGCTTTGTATTCTTGTACGCCAGAACAGATTTTGCAGCAGACGTTGCGGTTCGTATTACCAACTTACAAGCCTTGCGGTTAGAAAATAGGTGACGTCGAAGATTTTAAGTTCACTCCAGCCTACTGATGGCAATCCAGTTTTCAGCGGCAGCTGGATTAGAGAGCTTAAAGATTATTCTGCGATGGATGAATGGTGGGAGCATGTCTTCTGGTTGCACATCTAAGCGTCTGCGTGGCGGAAGGCTGCCGCACAGATCTGCAAAAGTTAGTAAAAAGAAACCCAGGACTGCTGCCGTCTTGCGGCCTTCACTGTTCATACCTTAATGGTGATGGGTGGCTTTTCATGTGTTCGTCGTAATTGTGTTCGATGATACCACACAACTGTCGTGTGAATTTTCTGTTTTAGGATCCTATTCCACTGCATCTCTCTGGCGTTATTCGTGGCTGAGAACCTCTTCCTGACAAGTCCAGAGTAGTGTTTGCCCTCTGTCGTGACTTGCATCCCCCACATAGACCTTGACAAAGACTTATTTGAGTGGGGCCGCGTTCCCCTCTCGTCTGGCATAGTGCTGTGCCTATTGTCATATCGGTCGCCCTTCCTCGGGAGGCGCCCTTAACTCCAGCGGTTGCCGTCGTTCCATTGATCGCTACTGAACACGAGCCTACATGTTTCACTGGATTATTCTGAATCTGGGGAACTACGACAACAACCGTAGACGGAAACATAAAAGACCAAAAGACTCACTTGTAAGGAGCTAACATGTATGACCAAGCACACGCAAACACAACGGTACAGGTGAGCCCCTTTAATCAGACGCCATTACTGGATATCCAGCTGGAATACACTGCCGAATAACTTGCACCACACAGGGAAGCCGTACCGCGCACTGCATGCAGACAAGCTCCACACATCGCTCACACAGTGAGATGATCTATGGCCGATCTCCCACTACTATATAACGATCTTGATTGTAGCGGCTGAAACAACTGGGATACATCGCCATCGCTTGCCACGGTAATGATGCATGATACCCATACTAACAAATCCAACCTTGCGTGAACTATCGCAGCTAGTAAGCCACTACTGCTCTTACTACCAATCCCACTGCCACAAAGGTTTTTTTCCCACGGCACGAGCCTTGGTACTTTTTTCCCTCTGCTCTTCAAATCGCTACCCTCACTCGCGTTTCGTCCACTATCACCTGATGGACCGTGTTAATGCGTAGTCTTACCCAGACGCACGGATAACATCACAGCCCAGCATCCTGTGATCCACTTACTAGATAACTAACATGTTGACGGAGGTGACAGTAGTACTTTTGGTTTGGTGACCACGTTGGCGCGGGCGTGGAGGCGCCCCATCTCTACTGGAACTTAGGAACAAATCAGTATTGTTTTTTCTTATCAATGACTTGCATAGTAAACACGTCTTACGAGTTTCAGAAAGCTTCGTCGCACATCAAGTGGTCAATACTTGCCACCCTGTAAACCGACACAGAAAATTGGATGTTCTTGAATTTATTAATAATTTAATTCGTTATACCTATCCAGTGTGATCCGACTGCAGGAAAAAATTACTCGCCATGCAAACTGACTCTTATGAGCGATTTAATTAATTAGTCAATCAATTTGATATCAATGACGTGCCGCCGGGTGGGTGGAAGCGAGGGTGAGAGAGCTAAGAACAAGTTTCGCGAGCTGGAGCTGTAATCAGGCGTATTTTCGTTGCAGCGAGATCTTTTTCACGAAATTTAAATCTCTCACCTACACAGGGAGAGAAAACCATCATAATAAGGCCAGCTATGTTAGAAAACTTATTAAGTGATACAGAGTATAAACCTGTTGTTTACAACTTCTCTCTGCCGCTACCTTAAGAGACCTTGTAGGTGACGAGGCATCTAGCTACATTAAGAGATTTCGAAAGTGTCTAACATTCTGCGTGGTGTCTGTTTGTTCTACCACTTTCGCGCAACGACGCTCTGAGCGTGTTTTTTAGGGAATTGACTAGTTGAACCTGGGACCTGTTGCTGGTAAGGAGACGCCAGACCACACATGACATGTAGAGTTCAGAAGAGTTCAGTGAGACTAGCGATGATATAATCAAGTACTTAATGATTTCAGCGTCAGCTCCACTGCACTCCTTGTAAAAGAATCTTAATACCAACTAAGTTTAGTGGAAGGGATTCAAGGCTTTCCTATTTTTAGTTAGCTGGTAAAATAACGTCGAAAAAGCAGTTAAGTTTACCATTGGAAATTTTATTCTACTCACAAAACATTGTTTATAAATTGCACTATTGATAAAAGGAAATATTTTAATACAGGATGATAAAGACCAACTGCGTTCAACAAAAATGTGAACGAATATTCCCTGAATGGGTTTCCAGGTTTTCCAAGTTCTATAATGGATCGAAGGATGACCCATGCCATATCACCTCTATAATCTAGATTTAAATTAAGTTTCACAAAAATGAAAACGTACAAAATGGTCTACAGTGACCCTCAACTATCTTTAACTACTTGTTTAACTTGTTGTAAATTACAGTGGCTGATGTGGCTTCTCAATAATTATATAACAGAAAAATTATCGGGTTTCAGGTTTTAACTTACGTAGCAAATGTGAATACCATGAGCTTTAATTGACGATCGACACTAGTATTACGCAAAAAGGGGGTGTAACAGATGAGACTTCTGCAGTTCTGAGTTAACCTTAAGCTCCGCCTACAAAACTTCTGTCTATCCAATGGGAAACGTTATGCTTTTAGTGGTGGGGCAATGTTTTTAATGTTTGCAACGTCACAGAGACGTGAAAAAGTCCCACGCTAAAACTTGCAGCTGATGTGGCCCTTTTAGTGTTATCATAAGATCTATACTGTTCTTCTGGAGGGCTCTATATTTTAACATGGGCTGGGGAGGGGGGGGGGGGGGGGGGAGGGGGTCTGGCGGTCGGCTGGCGAGGTGGGTGTCCGTCCCTTATCGTAGGGCCTCCTAGCCTACACGATTCTGCTCTCGGCTTCTATTCTCGTTTCTCCCCTCAGAACTGCGTCTGTTTCACGGTGGGAAGGTAGGAAATGCATTTAGGCGTTCTTGTGTTAGTCTGTGGTATTCCATTTGCACACTCGTTGATCGTATTACTTTGGTTAATTTAATGTCAGGATTTATTCGGAGCTATGTGACATGCTGCCGGATTTGCTATCATGTCAGGGTTTTCGTAGAAGGTGTTGGATTTGCCTGGCACCTTACAAGTGTGGAGACTTATTGCGATGGAGGTAAAGCATGTTCTTAGTACTCCGTTATGAGCCAAAAATGAGTTTAACTTTCTAGTCCTGCGATGGAGGGCATCACGAATATTAAGATAAAAATTGAAGTTTTTTCCCCTTTTTTATTTTTTTAAATCTATTTTTTCTTTTTTTTTACATGATGAGAGAATACTTGGAGGAAATACAGCCTAGGCCACGCGTTTTACAGGATGTTCACAGCGTTTAACGATACTTTAGTGTTGAGAAAACGCATGTATGCAACGAATTCTGCTGTCTTCGAAAATAACTCGTATAAACGGAAGTAATTACTTTTAACTTGAAAAATTCGCGGTTTAAGGAAACCAACATTTACGTTTCAGATTGGGCAAAGTAAATTTTTAAAACTCGGGAGTCTATGTCTAGGTGGAACTGCACTTAGAACTGTATGTCCAAACCGCGCCTATTTGTCTTGCAGTGAACCGGCCGCTGTGTCCGAGCGGTTCTAGATGCTTCAGTCTGGAACCGCGCTGCTGCTACGGTCGCAGGCTCGAATCATTCCTCGGGCATGGATGTGTGTGATGTTCTTCGGTTAGTTAGGCTTAAGCATTTCTGAGTCCAAGAGACTGATGACCTCAGATGTTAAGTCCCATAGTGCCTAGAGCCATTTGAACCATTCTGGCTTGCAGCGTCCACCGTCAGTGGCCTACTGGATACCGTGGCTGAGTCTCGTGTGACCTGCGGGTACAATGAACAATCCGACCTCTCGCATCTTTCCCGCAGCTGTGGGGACAAGTCCAAGTGGTAGCACCTTTTGGGTGGCTGAACAACGAAATAACCAATATACTGGTCGAGTGGCGACAAAAGTGCATGAGTGTGTTGTGTGTGAAGATTCAATATGGTGAGTTATCGCGCTGGACGATTATTCCCCCATGTAAATTAATCGGTTGACTGGCGGTCACGTTGAAAGTCTCTCCGGCCTCTGTGCATCTGGTACAGCTGGAGATGTGCCAGTGCGGGTGCGGGTCTCTAGTCCACTGCTCTCCAGCAGACACTTTGCGATCGTAAGTGTGTGCAATCGGAAGTTCTTTTCGGTGGATATGTTTAGTGGAAACGTTGTGGTGGAGGAGGGTGCTTGTGTTCTCAAACATCGATGCATACAAGACTCATATACATACAACGCTACGATCTATTTGTGGTGGAAATTTAATTATTCGATTTGCAAAATGTTTGTGTGTGATTCTCAAGCGTCGAAAATATGTTTTATAAAGAAAAAGAATCACTGTAAGGTGGTGGCGAGCGTTTTAAGCAATCTATTTGATTCCTATAATAATCTGATAGGGTAGTACAAACAAACTATTTTCTGCTATTTCTACTATCGCAGTTAGGTTAGTCCTCCATTGACCCCATCATCAGCCGATAGGAACACAGTACTCTGAGGAGAGATGAACACTCATGTCTGCATGTTTGGACATGTTGGTTCATGCATGTGTTGAAATAAACAGGAAGTAATCCCTTGGGAGAGACATAGACAGGAAGCGGGAATGGAATTTCTTGATTAAAGGAGTGCCACGACCTGATACTTCGTCCAGGCTATGTGAGCAGAAATGGAGATCCCTCAGGCAATTAGGCATGTCACCTTGGTCTGTGAGTTTGAGGTGCAGGTGTTACAATAGGAACTACTTACTTGAGAGAGAGTGGAGGTGGTTTCCACGGGATCGAAGATCAGAAGACGCCGACTTCCGGCCCGCGGTCGGTAATATTTAGTATCGAAAAGGCGGTTAATATACCACACTTTATTCCACTCTTCGGTGCTTACAGTTCTTATGTCATGGGAAGTGGTGGCGGGGGTTGTCGACATGAACTGTCCCTAAGTGCTGGAGGAACTCTATCTTCTACAAAATGATTAAATAAAGAATCTGCAAATTGAATTGAACAATATGTTATTGACACTGATTTGAATTGCGTGTTCTGAGATCCCTCCTCTCCAGCACAGACTGCGTCTTTTTCCCACCAATTTCCAAATGAGTGAGGGGAGGCGGAGTGGGAGAGGGAAAGCCTCGTGGATTTCCCTGGGGAGGGGAAAAGAGGCTCAGAGCTGAAGTGGGAGGGCTGACTAAAAAGTGTCCATTTTCCCATAAAAGGGTGAATAAGGAGGGACTGGGGAAGGGGATATTCTCAGAAGGAAGAATTATCCCCATGGTGACATGAATCAAACCCCAGGGACATAAATCAATTAGCACAAAAATAGGTAAAGGGGAGGGCAGGGAGATGGGTGTATTAATTGATCGATTTAATTCGTTAGCATATCAGTTTGATACCAAAAGAGAGCTGAGACCTCTTTGCCCCACTTTTCACATATTTACCCTCACACGCATGACACGTTTAGAACAATATCTTAGCGCCCTTGTTGACGAAAGATGTAATGGTCATGTTTGCAGTAGATGCACCTATAACAAAAGCGCATATCAACTTTCGGATCTAATACGCCAGCGATATGTTCCGCTGAGCACAAGGAAAAATGTGATCAAAATAACACTGTGGGCTTATTTTGTCGAAAGGTTCTGAACAATTCGGCGATGTAAAATGGGAGGGAGACTAACAGGTGGAAGTTTGTTCGACATCGAGGCTTTTATGTTTGCTAGGGTTGCCGTGATAACGCCAATATACTGGCATTAATGTACAAAATCTGTGAAAATCCGTAACCATGACGATCAGGTGGGATCTAAAAGTTGAATAACGCAGCAAACACCACAAAAAGAAGAGGTAAAAAGCGTAGTCGGCTATGCACTCGTAATTATTTTGTTAGGCAGCAGGTGATCTTAACGACTCACCATTTTGCAAACGATCACTGCAAGATTCACAAAAACTACAGTAGCTGCCTCAAGACCACAAATAATTGAATATGTGACTACGATTAAGACCAAGCAAGCCAAGGAAGTAAAAAAAATAAATAAATAGAAATTTATAAAAAGCTTGTGCTACCACGATGTTGCAGCATTTCATTCTACGCGATAATAAAATGAGTTAAAAGTACTGCTACATTAATAATTGTTCATCTCTCTAAGCTGCCTAGAAGAAAGGTACTGATTTCTGTGACGCTTAATGACAACGTTCCAATTACTGGGTTACATGAAGCTGAAGTAGAGTAAAGGAAGCACTTTGCTGATTCTGTTCGAAAATATATTTGTTTGATATATGTTTGTGGAAACGAAATACAAGTAAATTTAAAAGTAAGTAAACATTCAGAGATGATTTGATAATCAGCCAATTTCAGTTGACCCATGCCGTTATGGAAAATGTTTTTTATATTAATAATAAATGGTTCAAATGGCTCTGAGCACTATGGGACTTAACATCTATGGTCATTAGTCCCCTAGAACTTAGAACTACTTAAACCTAACCAACCTAAGGACATCACACACATCCATGCCCGAGGCAGGATTCGAACCTGCGACCGCAGCAGTCGCGCGGCTCCGGACTGAGCGCCTAGAACCGCTAGACCACCGCGGCCGGCTTTTAATAATAGAACGAGGACTTACACATAACATGTTTTCAAGATAGTGTTTGATGACTTGTAAAGATGATAACGCTGAAATTTGTGTTTTTCCTCATTGTTGAAAATAATGGACACTTAAATATGAAGATTAACTAAAACAAATATGTGTGTACAAAAGCTATTTTTTCCTGGTATAGTTAACAGTCTGCATAAAGAGTGAAAATGTCGTTAACATTCACATAGTACAACATTAAGTTCCATATATGAAAAAGACACCAGGAACGTTTCCATCATGTGACATTCTTCCGTCAGATGATGTGACTGAAACTATACACGCTAAACGACGCAGATATATTACTTTGACTAACGACTACCAGGTGAAATATAATAATGGCTTTTCCATCACACCTTAAACATCTCACGTTTTTGTGCTTTATTGTCTCTCTGAAAAATTTTAGTACCTTTTATGGCTCCAGTTCCTCCAACAAATAGTTGGTACCAATTAATTTTCTTTAACCAAACAGTTTCTAATCTGGAAATTCCATTAAGACTCGTCCTGAAATGAGACAGGAACTGTTGCTAAAGTAACACAATTAGCTATGGAATATCCGCGTTGAGGTATAGGGGAGAGAGTTAAGGATTTCAATGAAGGGCCTACACTTGTGGCTGCGATCTTCCTCAAACAGCTCTGAAGGGGCAAGCTCGATATTAGAGAAGGAAATATAGACGTGATGTGGGAATCGTAGCCACGGGGTGCGGTTCTGGAGGCAAGAGAACAATGAACCGGAAGCAGACGAGTAATGGGGAAGCCTGAGTCAGAGAAAGAGAGAGAGGGTGAGAAGGGGGTAGAGGAGGAATGAGAGAGAGAGTATGGGAGTTGGGGCTGTGCTGTGGTGGTTTGGGACCGTTCGGTCGCCAGGCAACCGACCGGCAGGCCTTCTGCGGCGGTTATTAAACTGCGGGCGCGGGATTAGGCGGCTGGCGGGCCCAGTCGGTGGCGAAGGGGGGAGAGGGGGGAGGGGTGGAGGTGGGGCGGCGCAGCCCTTTGAAGGCGCCGCACAAAGGGCGGGCCACCCTTAAACACGGGATCGGCGCCTAATGCCGTGCGCGACGCAGTTCCAACCCCTTCAGCGGGCGTTGCGTCTAGCATGTGTCTTCGCTAGCAGTCCAACTGTTCAGGTCGCTCAGACTGGAACTGTTTTAGCATGTACAGGAAACGTATAATACTAATCGCTCCTCATATGGAGCGTACATTACTCAGACGAATTTGAATAAATTGAGAAATGTCCAAAATAGTCACACGAACTGCGGAATTCATGACACGAACTGTCAAAGGAGAAACAAAAATTGTGAACGAATTTTTCATGAGGTTTCGAAATTGCACTGGGCTGACGTAGACATCTTCGGATGGTAACCATTCAGTTGCCTATTAGGTGAGTGTCACACTGGAGATTGTTGGTGCGTGTCGCCGACGAGGAGAACACGGTAAGTGCCATAACCCGATTTTCCAGAAACTTCTCCCAGTGAAAGAGGTGTTAAAAGAAGCATACACGTCTCTCCGCTTATCGTAGATATTCGACCGTTACTAGGAAACGGACCATCACAGTCTTCAACATAATTGACATGGCTTTCATCGTGCGATAAAATCAGCTCAGTTGGTGGCATAGTGGCTAGTGTGGCGGCCTTTAGTTTTTATTTACTACATGAATATTTCTTATCAAATTAGGGCATGCAAGGGTGTTATATTAACTGTAAAATTACAACTGGGTTTCACAATAAGTGTCATATGTGTATTGTATAATATGTGTGTGTGTGTCATATTTGCCGGGATTACAATCTTTTTAAATTACTATATTCCTATATTTCATTTTTATATCAGTTCTCAATTCTTATATTTGATCATTGTGTCTATTCTTCAGGAAGATTTTACAAGTTTCTTGGATTACACCGATCGTAGAATCATGTGAAAAATAGAAATTCCGAACACCAGGACCATCACTACAGTGACATTTCGAAAAAAAAAATGTCGTTAACATTGCTGAAGATTTGACGGTTTGGCGATAATTTCGAGGCAAACCACGCATAAAAGATCAATTTTCCGAAAACAGGCGCTTGCATTTCCATTCGTTTATTGATTTTTCTATTTTTAATTCATTCACGAGACACACAGTTAGTAGAAAATAAGGTGAACATTATTTCAATACACATTGTAAAACATTCTTGTAGTAATCTTCTAGGAACATGAGTAGATCAATGATAAACAAAAATAAGATAAAAATATAGTAATGGGGTTTCGAATATCGGAAAGAAAAGTATGAATTTGTGACGCTAACCATTGTGCTGCCTCTTTCATTAAACTATTAACTCCGTAAAAGGCACAAAGCACTCGACAATTTTGATCTTTGTTTTCTCAGAAACATTCGAATGTCTAGAGATTAGCCGAGACAATGTGTTCACTTCATTTGACCCCTTTTCCATTGAGCGACGTTTCTGAGAAAACGAGTTATTTGCTGTGTTCTACTCTTAAGTGAATACCGAAACTGGTGACATGGTACATGCGCATAGGTTACCTCTGGCTGACTGACCCCTGTCGAATGTTACTCCATCTGACGCGAGTAGGTGCATGCGTGATGATGATATTGCGAACATGCCCTGTATCGTAATTTCAGGTCCTCGAAGTTAAAATTCAGTGGTCAGACTAATAAATTTTCTTTTCGCAAGACGTTTGTGTCTAAATTTCCGTCTTACTGAAGATATTAAAGATATCATCGGATACCACACCTTATTAAATTGAAAGCCGCTATGACTGTTAATAAGGTCTTCTGTTGAACGTATTTCCACAGATTTCTTAATCTCTGAAGGATCTCGCTGTCACCAAGATTTCTGAGCCGTGCTGACTTCCATTTATGCGTTTTCGTAAACTTCGCTATCTGTATTTGGTTTCCCGCCCTTGTTGCGGTTGCATCGTGGTTCTTCTTCCTTCTACGTTTGGCAGCAGTGATGTGTATCGATATTTGCGCCGTGTACCATCTTTGGTTTGGTGCATATAGTTCCTAGCTAAGGGGTCTGCTGGCAGTGGGTCGGTTGTTGCGAACGAGGGAAGTTATCTCCGCACGGTGCAGTCGGCTGGGACCGCTAGCAGCCCCTGCACAGTGTCGGAGTGTCTGTGGAGCTGTCCGATCGCTATGAGTTTCGTAGTTCACCGACCCAGGACATCAAAGTTGAGTAGTGGTTTCACATACCCAAGCCACGTCCATTCATGTTGTGGTGGTTCGTTTCGGTGGTTTGCTGTTGGGGAGGTTTTCCTGTGAGCAACACCGTGTGTTTCTGCTGCTGAAATTTAGCCGCCATGCGGTGCAATTAACTTTTTTGGTTGACTACAATTCGAGTGCACCAGTGAAATTTTCTGCTTTGTGGGCGTTAGTGTTCTGGTTACCTGCCGTCGGCCCTGACGTAAATTCAGGCAGTGTTCTTTTGGGTGAAGTTAACTGTATTGCTGTGTTTCACTTTCAAGTGTACCAGCGGAATTTTCTGCCTAGTAGCCGTTA
The DNA here is from genome assembly GCF_021461395.2 of Schistocerca americana. Taxonomy (NCBI): domain Eukaryota; kingdom Metazoa; phylum Arthropoda; class Insecta; order Orthoptera; family Acrididae; genus Schistocerca; species Schistocerca americana. The sequence goes on along the minus strand of NC_060122.1, from coordinate 203,290,786 downwards.
GTGTTCCGGTTACCTGCCCTGGCCACTAACGTAATTTCAGGCAGAGTCCTTTCCTCACCTGTTGTCGCTGTCCAACATGGTGTGTAATTTTGACAGCTTATACATACTCCATTGTGGATTATCACGTTTGTAACATTTTCTGTTTGAGTTCTCATGTTCTGATTGATGGGAAACAAGTCGTTGTCGGTCGGTACATGGCTGTCCCCTGGTTGGGTTCCGAGAGATCAAGTGTAGTTGGGCTCACCACCTGTCTCACCTAAGTGAATGAGGGCATACTGACTTCCGTGGAGGCTTCTGAATGCCACCGGTGTTTAATTATCTGTTTTCAGTTGCTTAAAATTTAAGGATTTAAGGCTTATGGCTATTTTCCTTTTTTTCTTAAAAATTTTGCAAAATTAATTCTTAAATTTATATTTCACGGTTAAATATTGCGGCCTTCTGCTTTTAAAAGATTATGGTAATATATTTTAATATTTCGAAACTTAATTGCGGCCTTCAGCCATTGGTATTGCACCCTGCATATGTTTGTTCTATCTGCTTTGCCTTGCAGCTTTCCACTTTGTTTTTATTTCTTTTTTATTTTATTTGCCTCATTAATTACATTTTTATCTTGTTGATGTTTAAGATTTCTTGTTTTTAAACGTTGTGGCCTTCTGCCTTTAAAGGTCTATGGTAACATATTCTAAAGTTTTAAAGCTTAATTGTGGCCTTCAGTCATTTTATTACACTTTGCAGATGTTTGATCCATCTACTTTGCGGTGATTTTTTTGTTTTATTGCTATCTTAATTGGATTTTGATCTTATTGATTTGTTAAGAATTCTTGTTTGGAGGCCTTCAGCCGTGAAAGAGTTGCATTCGGTAAAGGTCCGGCCGCGCGGGATTAGCCGAGCGGTCTAGTGCGCTACAGTCATAGACTGTGCGGTTGGTCCCAGCGGAGCTTCGAGTCCTCCCTCGGGCATGGGTGTGTGTGTGTGTTTGTCCTTAGGATAATTTAGGTTAAGTAGTGTGTAAGCTTAGGGACTGATGACCTTAGCAGTTAAGTCCCCTAAGATTTCACATACATTTGAATATTTTCAAAGGTCCGGCTATGTGCCGCTTTGGCTGTAAAGGTGTTATTAAATTACAATAAATTACAACTAGAAGATGAAACTGACCCCAACCTATTTGGCCCTTTCCACAATCCTAATTACCTGTTCTGCTAAGCGGGTTAAGCGCGCGTATCAATTTCAATTGCTGTAAGGGGATAGCAATGTTCGGCAGTGGCTGGCTTATTGGGCTGCGCAAGGCGAGTGTGACAATCCTGTTTCACACACCTTTCGTGTACCGTTCGTGTACTATGAGCAATGTAGGCATTGCCGCAATGGCATTGTATTCTGTAGATTCCAGCCTTCCGCGAACCCACATCAACCTTTACCGAGCCGAGACCAGCACAGGTCTTTGTACGAAGCTGCTTCAACGTAACAGTTCTGTAGCATTATGCCCAATTTACAAGGAACATTTCTCACATGTGGAAGGAACTGTTCTGTAAGATGGAAAACATGATTCGACTTTTTTAATGTCTTGACAAAAACTGTGCTTCATGGAACGAGGAACATCTCAAGTAATTATAAACTAAGTTAAAAGGCATAGCACCACCTTAAGCCTGTGTACGTCCCGAGGAGTGCTGTGAATGAGACCATTTGCTTCATCATTAACTCATTTGCGATGGAAAAGAGGAGAAACAGGTCATCAATTTATATGGAGAAAGCATTATAAATTAGTTAAAGTTCTCCGTGCAGTAGGGACGCCCAGGACGCGACAGGAAGCGACATTATGTTCTCAAGGCCGACGTGGTGTAATCACAATCGGGTGACATTTACCCCGGAGTCTGGCACCGTGATTTCACGCGGAGTTTCTGTTTGGAATGCAGTCGGTAAGAGACGCTTGTTCTCGAGCGCCTTGACGCTAATGGCATTACGCGGAGAACCCGATTACAGCTCTTTCGCTTCTCGCCCGGGCCGGCCTGAACAAGCACTAAATTAGGCGAAGTTGCAGTTTCAGGAGCGTTTAATTAAGAGCGCGAGGCGGACGCTCTCGACGTCAGAGACTGCGGGGGCGGCGGTAACCGACGCCCTGCAGTCGCCGGCAGCAGGAGAGCCTACCTCTAGCACCGTAGCACCGACACCGTTCTCCGTGGCGGTGACCGCCTGCGTGTAACAGGACACAGTGCAAAACAGTGCTGCGATGGGCTCTAAAAAGCGGCAAACAGCGACAGTGGCTGTGGTGTGCGCGAGTGTGAGTCGAACGATTCATGCCAGTTCCTTCTTTTTCTCTTCAGGAGACACAAAATAAGGAGGGACGCTTAGAGTTATCACTAATTTACTTTTACGCGTTTATGTGTTAAAAACTTGTAATTCAATGCATCATTCGATGAATTTGCTTCCTAAATACAAGAGTGTGCTCAAAAGTAATGCCCTCTGTGGTGTCCGTACTGTAAGACCTTCGGTACACCATCAGATTATTTGACTTTTCGCTCTAACGAAGTAGGCGAGTGTCAGCAATATGACTCGTGGTCTTATCGTGGCGTGTTTATCTTCTGCCGTTAGGTCAGACGATAGAAATGCTACTTGCACGCTTAGAGTAGCAGATTGACGGTGACCTCAAGTATAAGAAAATATGTTGTATTCGCATATCTATGACTTGACGATAAAGTGTGGTTATGGATAGTACGTACGCTCAGATTGCGAATCTAACAACATAAATAAAGGCAATGGGAAATGAATTAGGCGTCCTTCCTCTTCCGTAACATCAAATGTATTTTAGTTATTATGTCTTAAATGAACTGTGCAGAAAATCATTCATCAGGAGTGAATAACTTTTTAGCAGCACCAGATTATATTAACAGCTTGCCGGAGCGGGTTAGCCGTGCGTCAACGGCGTCCTATCGCGGATCCCGTGGCTGCCTGCACCGTCAGTTCGAATCCTTTCCCGGGCATGAAGGTTAGGTATGTTTAAGTAGTTCTAGGTCTAGGGGACTGACGCCTAAGCAGTTTGGTCGCGTAGTTCTTAGAGCCATTATTTTGAACTTTCGCGTAAATTCTCTTTACATCAACGGCCGTATCTCTAGATTGCGTTGACATAGAAGCTCACTTTTTTACACCACCAAGGGACCGTATACCACAGGAAGTGCGTCACTTTTTTACACCACCAAGGGACCGTATACCACAGGAAGTGCGAAACATTTATGCTTGTTATGTCTACCCGTACTCCAGGTAAACGGATTTTAAGGGTTGGGTAGACAGATAGACGGTCAAATAAGTGAGACTAGTAGGGTTCCATTCTTACCGATTTAGGTGATGAAATCCTAACAACGAAAATAGCTACGACAGTTACTGAAGATGAGAGCCGCGTAAATAATTCCCACTACTCTTTATTCGAAATGTTCTGTTTGCAGTCAATACATCAGCATATTAATCGTAGCTACGCTTTCGATCCAAATCACGTTTCCAGGACTGCAAATAAAATCCATTTTCCTATACACGTGGTAATTTAGATCCCAGTATTAATGCCACGGGGTTTTAGAAGTGCGAGCATTCCCACTACTAGCTAGCTTAAGAAACACTTTGACTAACGAACATTTTCTGGCTGTGGCTAGTGTAATAGAGAATTCGAAACATTTTAGAATACGTTTGGCAGCTATGTCGCCGTTTATTTCTTGGGGTGGTGCAGAATTATCCTACTAAATTTACTCGCTAATAACAGTATTTTATTATTTCGATAAACATCCCGAATGATTGTCACATAAGCGGTAACAAAGGTAGAAGATTCTTTTTTTTTTAGTCCAGAAAACTCTGTGCAACAGAAACTGCAAATCATTTTGTCATTTTCATTGCGAAATTGCCGGCTTATTCATGTCTGGGGTAATAACAGAGGGCTGTTTGCCTGGATTGTCTGCTAGCGTAGTGAAAGGTGTTTGCTACTGCAAGGGAGGTCTGGTTTGTTTTCGGTTCTAATCTCGATGGAGGCAGATAGACTATCAGTAAAGCGAATTTTAAAAAATTCGCGAGCCCCCAATACTTTTTATTGCAACTTTTATTCCGTACAGGCGCCCTCTGGATGTCAATATGAAACTCTTGTAGAATTTCATAATTGTTACTGCCTACTTTTTCCGCTTCTGTCAATAATTGAATTGACTTAAGTGTGGCACTGAATGATTTTTAACTGAATTTCAAATCAAATGGCACTGAGCACTATGGGACCGAACATCTGAGGTCATCAGTCCCCTAGAACTTAGAACTACTTAAACCTAAATAACCTAAGGACAGCACACACATCCACGCCCGAGGCAGGACTCGAACCAGCGACCGTAGCGGTCGCGCGGTTCCAGACTGAAGCGCATAGAACCGCTCGATTACATCGGCCGTCAACTGAATTTCTTATGAATCTTCATGCATTACTAAATTTGCACATTTTTATGGTAGGTCAGCAACGGTAATCCAATATGACTGGTCTGAACGCTGACACAGACCGTTTCGCGGCAGAATGGTCATAATATTTTACTAATTCGTAACGATCTGGGGTACTTTGTCTTACTAAAACAGTTATGTTATCTCGATACGCTGAAATTCATTTCTATTAGCACATTTCATACTAATCAGCGTTTGTTCTTTCATTTATATCTTATATGTACGTGTTGTGTTTAACAAACTAATCAACATTAATATATTCTTACACATGATTGGAAACAGTCTGACAAAGTTCGGATAGTCTTTCAATTTCACACCTGTGCATAGTATGTTGGTAGCACTTCGTCGCCTTGCCTGTTATGCTGTGTAGCAGACTTTAAAACTGTGCGGATCAGCATAACGAAAAGGCGAGGGTTCTCGCTCATTTTGTCCATGACTGTACATGTATGTACAAACAAATCATCACAGTTTGAGGAAAATCGGTGATTTACTCAAGAGAAAGAGCTTCACAAATTGAGCAAGTCAATAACGCGTTGGTCCACCTCTGGCCCTCATGAAAGCAGTTATTCTGCTTGGCACTGATTGATAAAGTTGTTGGATGTTCGCCTGAGGGATATCATGCCAAACTGTGTCCAACTGGCACGTTAGGTTTTCAGAATCCAGAGATGTTCGGAGGCCCCTGCCCGTAATACTTCAAACATTCCCAATTTGGGAGAGATTCGGCTCATTTCCTGGCCAAAGTATGATTTTGCAAGAACGAAGATAAGCAGTAGAAACTCTCGCCGTGTGCAGGCGGGCATTATCTCGCTGAAATATAAGCCAAACATGAAGGGCAAATAAAGAAATAAAAAAAAAAAACGAAGTAGAGTATCGTCGACGTATTGGTGTGCTAAAACGGCGCCGCGGATGCCAACCAAAGGGTTCTTATTATGAAAATAAACGGCCCGTCAGAGCATAACACCTGGCTGCCGGGCTGTACGGTGAGTAACAGTCAGGTTGGTACATCACCGCTGTTCGGGGCATCTCCAGAAACATATTGGGCCTGGAATCTCATTAACTGGAGTAAAAATGTCTTCAGTGATGAGTCTCACTTTGAAATGAGCCCCAGTGACTAACGAAGAGGTGTCTTGACTTACTGGATCGCCAGACCTCTACCCTATGAGAACTATTGGAGCGTTCTTTCTTTTTTGGTCTTGTACTTAAATTTTAATTTAGTATTTCAAAATTGTGTAGAATAAAGTGAAAAAAAAAGATCAAAGCATCAAGAACCTGAGGGTTTGAATTGCTGGGCTATGCGTTTGAGGGCGGCCGGGGTGGCCGATCGGTTCTAGGCGCTACAGTCTGGAACCGCGTGACCGCTACGGTCGCAGGTTCGAATCCTGCCTCGGGCATGGATGTGTGTGATGTCCTTAGGTTAGTTAGGTTTAAGTAGTTCCAAGTTCTAGGGGACTGATGACCTCAGAATTTAAGTCCCATAGTGCTCAGAGGCATTTGAACCATTTTTGATGCGTTTGACTACTGTACCACGGTGAAGGTACTACAAATAATGCTCAAAACTCCCTCATACTCTACTCGTGAATCTTTAAAGAGTTTTTTACTTTTCCTATGGCCTCCTCACGTGAAATATCCTAAGAAACTGGAAAGAAAGATCTACCTGCTTCCACTATCATAGTTTTAGCCAAATTTATGAACCATGTCTCAGGCCCTCCTCTTGTTAGCCTCGAGATGACTGGGTGTTTATGTTGTCCTAATCATTTCATCATCATTCATGAAAGTGGCGAGATTGGCCTGAGCAAAGGTTGGGAATTTGTACGGGCGCTGATAACCACGTAGTTGAACGCCCCACAAAACCAAACATCATCATCATCGTCCTGTTAGTTTTAAATTTTGAATAGGTTTTTCCCGTCCAAAGCTCTGCTGGAAAAGAGCCTCTTTATCAGATCATCTGCAGAATTGGCGATGTAGCTGGCGCAACTCTACATCTACATCTACATCTACATCCATACTCCGCAAGTCACCTGACGGTGTGTGGCGGAGGGTACCTTGAGTACCTCTATCGGTTCTCCCTTCAATTCCAGTCTCGTATTGTTCGTGGAAAGGATTGTCGGTATGCTTCTGTGTGGGCTCTAATCTCTCTGATTTTATCCTCGTGGTCTCTTCGCGAGATATACGTAGGAGGGAGCAATATATTGCTTGACTCTTCGGTAAAAATGGAAATGTCGTGTGGCTAGGGCCTCCCATCGGGTAGACCGTTCGCCTGGTGCAGGTCTTTCGATTTGGCGCCACTTCGGCGACCTGCGCGTCGATGGGGATGAAATGATGATGATTAGGACAACACAACACCCAGTCCCTGAGCGGAGAAAATTTCCGACCCAGCCGGGAATCGAACCCGGGCCCTTAGGATTGACAGTCTGTCACGCTGACCACTCAGCTACCGGGGCGGACGACTCTTCGGTCAAGGTATGTTCTCGAAACTTTAACAAAAGCCCGTACCGAGCTAGCGAGCGTCTCTCCTGCAGAGTCTTCCACTGGAGTTTATCTATCATCTCCGTAACGCTTTCGCGATTACTAAATGACCCTGTAACGAAGCGCGCTGCTCTCAGTTGGATCTTCTCTATCTCTTCTATCAACCCTATCTTGTACGGATCCCACACTGCTGAGCAGTATTCAAGCAGTGGGCGAACAAGCGTACTGTAATCTACTTCCTTTGTTTTCGGATTGCATTTCCATAGGATTCTTCCAATGAATCTCAGTCTGGCATCTGCTTTACCGACGATCAACTTTATATGATCATTCCATTTTAAATCACTCCTAATGCGTACTCCCAGATAATTTATGGAATTAACTGCTTCCAGTTGCTGACCTGCTATTTTGTAGCTAAATGATAAGGGGTCTATCTTTCTATGTATTCGCAGCACATTACACTTGTCTACATTGACATTCAATTGCCATTCCCTGCACCATGCGTCAATTCGCTGCAGATCCTCCTGCATTTCAGTACAATTTTCCATTGTTACAACCTCTCGATACACCACAGCATCATCTGCAAAAGGCCTCAGTGAACTTCCGATGTCATCCACCAGGTCATTTATGTATATTGTGAATAGCAACGGTCCTATGACACTCCCCTGCGGCACACCTGAAATCACTCTTACTTCGGAAGACTTCTCTCCATTGAGAATGACATGCTGCGTTCTGTTATCTAGGAACTCCTCAATCCAATCACACAATTGGTCTGATAATCTATATGCTCCTACTTTGTTCATTAAACGACTGTGGGGAACTGTATCGAACGCCTTGCGGAAGTCAAGAAACACGGCATCTACCTGGGAACCCGTGTCTATGGCCCTCTGAGTCTCGTGGACGAATAGCGCGAGCTGGGTTTCACACGACCGTCTTTTTCGAAACCCATGCTGATTCCTACAGAGTAAATTTCTAGTCTCCAGAGAAGTCATTATACTAAAACATAATACATGTTCCAAAATTCTACAACTGAACGACGTTAGAGATATAGGTCTATAGTTCTGCACATCTGTTCGACGTCCCTTCTTGAAAACGGGGATGACCTGTGCCCTTTTCCAATCCTTTGGAATGCTACGCTCTTCTAGAGACCTACGGCACACCGCTGCAAGAAGGGGGGCAAGTTCCTTCGCGTACTCTGTGTAAAATCGAACTGGTATCCCATCAGGTCCAGCGGCCTTTCCTCTTTTGAGCGATTTTAATTGTTTCTCTATCCCTCTGTTGTCTATTACGATATCTACCATTTTGTCATCCGTGCGACAATCTAGAGAAGGAACTACAGTGCAGTCTTCCACTGTGAAACAGCTTTGGAAAAAGACATTTAGTATTTCGGCCTTTAGTCTGTCATCCTCTGTTTCAGTACCATTTTGGTCACAGAGTGTTTGGACATTTTGTTTTGATCCACCTACCGCTTTGACATAAGAACAAAATTTCTTAGGATTTTCTCCCGAGTCAGCACATAGAACTTTACTTTCGAATTAATTGAACGCCTCTCGCATAACCCTCCTCACATTACATTTCGCTTCGCGTAATTTTTGTTTGTCTGCAAGGCTTTGGCTATGTTTATTGTTTATGTTTGCTGTGAAGCTCCCTTTGCTTCCGCAGCAGTTTTATAACTCGGCTGTTGTACCACGGTGGCTCTTTTCCATCTCTTACGATCTTGCTTGGCACATACTCATCTAACGCATATTGTACGATGGTTTTGAACTTTGTCCACTGATCCTCAACGCTATCTGTACTTGAGACAAAACTTTTGTGTTGAACCGTCAGCTACTCTGTAATCTGCTTTTTGTCACTTTTGCTAAACAGAAAAATCTTCCTACCTTTTTTAATATTTCTATTTACGGCTGAAATCATCGACGCCGTAACCGCTTTATGATCGCTGATTCCCTGTTCTGCGTTAACTGTTTCAAATAGTTCGGGTCTGTTTGTCACCAGAATGTCTAATATGTTATCGCCACGAGTCGGTTCTCTGTTTAACTGCTCAAGAAAGTTTTCAGATAAAGCACTTAAAAAAATTTCACTGGATTCTTTGTCCCTGCCACCCGTTATGAACGTTTGAGTCCCCCAGTCTATATCCGGCAAATTAAAATCTCCACCCAGAACTATAACATGGTGGGGAAATCTACTAGAAATATTCTCCAAATTATCCTTCAGGTGCTCAGCCACAACAGCTGCTGAGCCAGTGGGCCTATAGAGACATCCAATTACCATGTCTGAGCCTGCTTTAACTGTGACCTTCACCCAAATCGTTTCACATTTCGAATCTCCGTCAATTTCCTTCGATACTATTGCACTTCTTATCGCTATAAACACGCCTCCCCCTTCACTGTCCAGCCTGTCTCTGCGGTATACATTCCAATCTGAGTTTAAAGCCAAATGTCTGTCCCTAGTACTGTATGGGCGTTGTGACCGTTTATTAATGAGAGCAGTTCTGGGACCTTTCTATAGACGCTCCTGCTGTTTACTATTAGCACATTAATATTGTTATTCCCTGTTGCATTTTGCCTACTCCTACCTTGCCGCGTCTCAGGAGGCATCTTGTCGGGCCTAGGGAGGGAATTCTCTAACCTAAAAAACCCCCATGTGCACTCCACACGTACTCTGCTACCCTTGTAGCCGCTTCCGGCGTGTAGTGCACACCTGACGTATTCAGGGGGACCCTACATTTCTCCACCCGATAGCGGAGGTCGAGAAATTTGCACCCCAGATCTCCGCAGAATCGTCTGAGCCTCTGCTTTAAGCCTTCCACTCGGTTCCAAACCAGAGGACCGCGATCGGTTCTGGGAACGATACTGCAAATAGTTAGCTCTGATTCCACCCCGCGAGCGAGGCTTTCCGCCTTCACCAATTCCGCCAACCGCCTGTACGAACTGAGGATGACCTCTGAACCCAGACGGCAGGAGTCATTGGTGCCGCGGCCATCAACACGTTCAGCTGTTCGCGAACAGTGGCCAGCTCCTCCTGCGTCCGTACACAGCAGTCACACATCCGATCCATCCTAAGGAATCAATTTACTGAAGATAGTTAATCAACTTTTAACTAGACTGCTAATTCACTAAAGGCGGCTGATAATTGACTAAACTGTGATTGATAGCCACTTCTTGTAGTAAACAATGAAAATAGCACTACTTGTCTCTGGCTGTATTGAAACCAAACACTAGCACTAGTGGCACTATGGTTGACTCTCTCTGACTGTATTCAAAACAAACACGAAATCTATGGAACACTATTAATAGCACACGACAATTAAAGTTTCCTAAAAGCAAAAACACACGGAAGAAGAAGTGACAACTAAGAAAAATACAGTTAATACTAGAATTAAGGTAGCTCGCTGCACAGCAGACGTGAAGCAGACGGCGGTTAGGACGACGATCTATAGCCAAGTGAGCCGGCCGCGGTGGTCTAGTGATTCTAGGCGTTCAGTCCGGAACTGCGCGACTGCTACGGTCGCAGGTTCGAATCCTGCCTCGGGCATGGATGTGTGTGATGTCCTTAGGTAAGTTAGGTTTAAGTAGTTCTAAGTTCTAGGGGACTGATGACCACAGATGTTAAGTCCCATAGTGCTCAGAGCCATTATAGCCAAGTGAGCGAGAGGTGCTCTTCTATCTTCCGAGTAGGCTTCTGTCCGTTGTCGTCTGGTCATTGGCGAATTGTACTCGTCCAGCAATATCTTCAGCCTCAGCGCCGCGCCGCCTGTGGCGCTGGTGGATCTCGCCAAGTGGCGATTCTCTATGGCACTGGCAAGAGCTCGCGGACTGAAGCGCCTAGAACCGCTCGGTCACAGCGGCTGGCACAGTTGTTGTAAATTCCATTTGCTATGTACTGTGAAGTTTACCTACCATTACAGGTTTATTACAAATGATTGAAGCGATTTCACAGCTCTACAATAACTTTATTATTTGAGATATTTTCACAATGCTTTGCACACACATACAAAAACTCAAAGTTTTTTTAGGCATTCACAAATGTTCGATATGTGCCCCTTTAGTGATTCGGCAGACATCAAGCTGATAATCAAGTTCCTCCCACACTTGACGCAGCATGTCCCCCATCAATGAGTTCGAAAGCATCGTTGATGCGAGCTCGCAGTTCTGGCACATTGTGTCTGTTTACTTCACCATTAAGAAAAAATGTTGCTTCATCACTGAAAACAAGTTTCGCACTGAACGCATCCTCTTCCATGAGCTGTTGCAACCGCGCCGAAAATTCAAAGCGTTTGACTTCGTCATCGGGTGTCAGGGCTTGTAGCAATTGTAAACGGTAAGGCTTCTGCTTTAGCCTTTGCCGTAAGATTTTCCAAACCGTCGTCTGTGGTACGTTTAGCTCCCTGTTTGCTTTATTCGTCGACTGCCGCGGGCTACGCGTGAAACTTGTCCGCACGCGTTCAACCGTTTCTTCTCTCACTGCAGGCCGACCCGTTGATTTCCCCTTACAGAGGCATCCAGAAGCTTTAAACTGCGCATACCATCGCCAAATGGAGTTAGCAGTTGGCGGATCTTTGTTGAACTTCGTCCTGAAGTGTCGTTGCACTGTTATGACTAACTGATGTGAGTGCATTTCAAGCACGACATACGCTTTCTCGGCTCCTGTCGCCATTTTGTCTCACTGCGCTCTCGAGCGCTCTGGCGGCAGAAACCTGAAGTGCGGCTTCAGCCGAACAAAACTTTATGAGTTTTTCTACGTATCTGTAGCGTGTCGTGACCATATGTCAATGAATGGAGCTACAGTGAATTTATGAAATCGCTTCAAACATTTGTAATAGCCCCGTATTTGCAGTTAGCCATTGAGGGCCTTTTTATCTTATATTACATGCAGTGTTGCAGATCTCAATTTTAAACAAGTCACAAACATAAGCAAACCTTTTTAATTCATTTGTGTGACTTCGTTACTAATTTGTCAGCGTGTTGCAGAACCTTCGTTATCTTATCGTGTTACGTGACCCTAGGGCATAGCTATGTAATAGTGGTAGGGAGAAATTGTCTTAGAGGTGTACTGCACCAGAAGCCGTTCCACGAACTCACAAAGCTCGACCTCCACAGCAGAAGCGACGAGGCCTTTAAAAAAACTTGCGACGAGGGTTTACAAAATTTATACCTAAAGAATTACTGAACGGGTTATCTGTGACAGAATGGCCGAGCAGTTCTAGGCGCTTCAATCTGGAACGACGCAACCGCTGCGGTCGCAGGTTCGAATCCTGCCTCGGGCATGGATGTGTGTGATGTCCTTAGGTTAGTTAGGTTTAAGTAGTTCTAAGTTCTAGGGGACTGATGACCACAGCAGTTGAGTCCCATAGTGCTCAGAGCCATTTGAACCATAATTCACTTTTTCTCTACACTCACAGTTCCCACGGTATTGTGTTCTCAGTTAATAGATAGCACAATACTCATTTAATATCTCTACTTTCCATTCACACCATTATTCACATTAATAAACAAATTGTCAATAATTAGTGACAGTTGTAATAAACACAAGAACAACAGTTTTGTTTCCAAAATATGTTTTAACTATTTGATAGTTTCATAGTCCGTAAGCAGCTGACGCGCGGCGCGTTTGCCGGTTGTAGCCGCTACCGCTACGTCTCCCGGTTGTCGCTATGCGTAGTTCTCGGACACCAGTAATTGGCGCGCGCCCCCTCAAGGTGCGACTGAGTGTACTGGTGTTTTCTTTTCAGTTTTTTTGTCAAGTTCAATGGGTTCAAATATTGTTCCTAAACGTCATTAATGCAACTGTGTGGAGCCCAGGGCTTTAGCTGTCCGTATGTCGCTGGGCCCGGTCTTCAGATAAAAACATTGTGCGCGTATCTTCTATACTGTGCGGCTGAGTGTTCGGGTGTTTTGTTATGAGTTTCCTCTCGATTTACCATTCGGTATGATATACATGACAGATCAATGAGTGTTTCTTGTGCTGAACTATGAAAAAACAGAATCATATGTGGAATGTCGGCTTGAATTCACATGAAAATTCCCCGTTGTGCGTGTTCCCAATGATTCGACGAAGAAATTTCGAGAGACTGCATCGGTTTTGCACAAACGAAGGCCTAGAGAACAAGTGTTTTAACCGAAAATAAATTAGACAAGATAATTGACGCCTTGGAAAGAACTCCGAGAAAATCTCTGCGCCGTTTCGCACTTCAGACTGATGTGTCAAGAGCATCTGCTCCTAGATCTGTGCACAATCTGAAATTGAAACCATACCAAATAACGGTAGCGCATCAACTGAGGAACTTAGATACTATTCCTGGACGTCGTTATCATTGTTACAGTCTGTGCACGATCGGGAAGCTGACCTTAAGATGTTTTTTTTTCTGATGAAGCATGGTTGCATTTGTCGGAGTACGTAAATTCTCAAAACAATCGACGTTGGAACTCCGAAAATCCTCATGAATTACATCAGCAACCTCGTATGACGTGAAAACAGGACTGTGGTGTGAAATTAGCGCAAGGCAAATTACTCAACCATTCCTTCTTCTACGACACAAAATGTTCTGACAGGTATGTGAACAACATAATGCATCATTTTTTCGAGGACTAACACTTAACGTGGCCGTGCGGTTCTAGGCGCTTCAGACTGGAACCAGGTGACCGCTACGGTCGCAGGTTCGAATCGTGCCTCGGCCGTGGATGTGTGTGATGCCCTTAGGTTAGTTAGATTTAATTAGTTCTAAGTTCTAGGCACTGATGACCTCAGAGGCTAATTCGCATAGTGCTCAGAGCCATTTGAACCATTAACACTTAACGAAGAGATGTGCGGTTATTTTGTGCAGGTCAATCAAGACCACACATCTCCAATGCTTCTATGACAGCAATAGGAAGTGTTTTTGATGATAGGATAGTGGGTTGGTCTCCTCGTTCTCCTGATCTAAATCCGTGTGATTTTCATCTTTGGCGAATGTCAAAAGACAGGGTGTATGCAACCGATCCCCTCAAGCTCGAAGAGCTGAAAGACACGGTTCTGCTAGTTATTTCCCAGATTTAGACTGCCGAAATTCGTAGAGTGTTTGCTAAGGTGCTCAGGAGACTTCAGGCTGTTCTTACCACGGAGTGCATCATTTTCAACACCAACTGTAAGTAAAGGTAAGCTTAAAGAGATGGCAACGCCATTTATGCTTAACTCAGGGGAAGCGCACGCACAGCCGGCTACCGGCAGATTAATGTCAGAGTGTAGGGCACGGCGGCGCCGGCCTGTACTTGCAGCTAGCTACTGAATCAGAGCGCAGCTGTCATGCGATAACCATGACTCATTGTCTAAAGCTGTATGCCGCTACCGTCCCTCATGTAAACGCGCTCTATGAAGCACTACACCTCAGAGAGAGCTATACAAATCATAATTTCGTTTTATTTGAATACCAGCTTGCATTCGGAGAGAAATGGTGTAATTTTAGTGCGGTATTTAGAGTGTGCTTTAGCACATTACATCACGATCTCTGGCTGCCACTTGTGCCACGGACACCCGAGTGTAAAACTGGTATATAGAGTGTACCCCAGTAGCAAAATCTGAGTGAAATTTGAACTCAGGTAACTAGGAATCTAATTGAGTTGTTTACACTCGAAATTCATTGGTAGTAAGTACGAGAATATTTCATACTGACGTCAATTGTCTCTCGTAACCACACATTCGCAGTTACCTGGCAGACGGCTCATTTGCGGAACCATCTTCACTGAATGCCTTTGCTGTTATTGTATACTTTCACACGGGTCAGTTTCCGATATTAATTATGATCCCTTCTGATCATACGAGAACAAAATTTTGTCGTAATCTATCCTATACAGAGGAAAATCAAAATCTCATGTGACGCACAGCTGTTAGCAAATATTTTCATCTGCCGCCGTTTCAGTGACGGCTGTGTCGGTCTAAACTCAAAATCAGGTCCACCACATGAGAAGCATGACACTACCATTTGTCTAGGGTTTGCGATTATCATCTTTACGACAAGCGTAAAATCAGTAAAAGCCCAGGAAAACGGAACAGATACCTGAAGGAAAGTGGGTAGCGCCAAATGACGGGGAAATTTTTTTCTCGAATCGATCCTGGTGAACTTTTCCCATACCTGTAAAGATGAATCGTGACGTTCTGTTACCCGAAATATTCGCGTAGGATGGTAGTAGTTCTCTTACCAGCCGTCAGTGTACTATTACATTTTGTCTACCACAGTTTGCACGTTCATACAACAACTACGTAAACGATGTACCTGAGCACTTACTCTGAATTTACTCATTCTTCTGTGCTCTTGTAAAGATTGCTATGAAAATCTTATTTGCCGCGCGGGATTAGCCGAGCAATCTCAGGCGCTGCAGTCATGGACTGTGCAGCTGGTCCCGTCGGAGGTTCGAGTCCTCCCTCGGGCATGAGTGTGTGTTGTTTGTCCTTAGAATAATTTAGGTTAAATAGTGTGTAAGCTTAGCAGTTAAGTCCCATTATATTTCACACACATTTGAACATTTTTGAACAAAATCTTATTTAAGTTTTCTTAATATAGTACAATGTCAAAATGGTTCTTTCTTTCAATTACATTTTAAACTTCTTCATTGCTCCATGTTTTTTAATTCATACGATGTGTTCTGAGAGAGGTTCTGGAACAGAGGAGACATGGCACGTTCTTAGTGGGCGTTAATGACTCAGCACTTATCGTGTTCCGTTGTTGCTTTTCATTGCATATTATGCAGTACATGCCTGAGATATCTGTAGCGGCCATTTCTTGTGTCTTACGGAACTTTTCTTGCAAGGCGTACAGTGGATGATTCAGTCATTCGTCATCTAAAAATGATGTACTGCCTACACATGTCGGACGCAAGTCCCCACAGTTAAATGAATTTGATGGTGGTTTGAACTATGCATTGCGCTTCTCGCTGAACTCGGCACGTTATAATACGCACGCAAGCGCCACCTGTAACGCGTACCAAATTACAAATAATTTTCTTATTTGCATCAAATCTCAGAAATTTCATTTTTAAAATCTATTTACATAGAAGCTCACTTGGTCCTAGAGTGCAGGTTTTCACAGCTGTATTTGCAGCGATGTCGATTTTCTTATGTGGCCGACATGCCGTGGTGTAAGGCATGTATCAGTCCTTATGGTACAGCCTTGATCGGAGGCTGTCTCTCTCTATCTCTCTATCTCTCTATCTCTCTCTCTTTCTCTCCCTCTGTGTCTGTTATGCGGCGGCACGCCAACGGGTGCAAGTCTTTTTATATGACGCCATTTAGGAGACTTTCAGATCGGTGATGGCGAAATATTAATTAGCGGAGAAAATATCCGAGCCGACCGGCGGTCGAACCTGGTCCCCCTCGGTTGGCATTCAGCCACGCTGACCCCGCGCAGATGCAGAAGCGCAAATCAGAAGCTATAAAACCGTAATTGATATTTTAAAAAAACCTCAGCTAGAATAACCGTTTATAAGTCACAATCCGAGCGTTTCGCGCTTTTGTAGGAACAGATGAGCTTGCTGAGCCTATTTCAACTTGAGATCTGCACAGCCGTTCACGCGTTACAAACGGCTTGTGTTCACCATGTTGGTGCCACTGATGGACCAAGAGAGGTTCTCATACAACAACGCCCACGAGAAAACTGGCTATACCAGTGAGTATAGGGCTTAGTGCTTTAGTTATTACTGGAAACCATATTAGTATATACCTGGAAAAATTAGTTAAAATTATGGAATACTACTATCACGATTTTTGGATAACATTATTTACATATCGTTACAAGTATAATGTTTGTCATTGAAAACGCCATCTCCGGACTTTCTGCAACGTTTGTTCATCCTGTAATCATTTACATCGTCAGACAGTAACTGACTTCCGTTCTCAAACAAGTTGGCAAACTTTTGACCAACTTCGCGGAAGACATTAAATACGGCCATTACGCTGACAAATGGTGAAAAACTAGGATGTAAAATTTCCATATTAACGCATTGTTTCACGTGTGATAATTCCCAGAACTTTCGAACACTGTAGAAAACAGTTCTCACGTATGAGAATAGTCCTACTCAAATCGAACGCGAATATAGTATCCACTGTATGACATTACTCGATTCGATAACAAGTAGTAGATAAAAGTAGGCTGTTATTTTTGTCCAAGCAAATCACATTCATCATTCGAGGCAAATACCTCGAAATTTCCTCCTACACAAGTGCATCTGCTGTAGATTTTCCACCAAATTCTCACCAGTGCTTTCCAGGAAACTTTCCGCCGTGAAATCCGAAGCTGTTTGATTCAGATTTAAATATTCATGTCGTAATTTTGTTTAAAGAGAACTATGTACTACCCCCCCATAATGCTAAAGCGAGATACTTTATTTTTAATTAAAGTCTCACAGATTTACGTGCACAAGATTTTCGGTGACTTTTGAAGAGAGTAAGCGTGCAATATTCGTCCGCAGCCACCGCGTACTTACAGGGAACTTGTAGGGTAGCGATCCTCTGAAGTAGGCCAACCAGTGCAGGCAGGAGAGTGAGAACGGAGAGGAACTTTGAGTACGATATACACGAGGTACAGCGGTCCCTAGGGTAAGTGTGGGTGTAGTTACGAGAGGTAGTTCCTGAGGGAGGAGCGCAAGTTGTCGCAAGTTTCTGTGAATTGTAATCGGTGACAAACTAGGGAGGGCAGAGGTTGGACACCACCGTTTACAGTTTGCAGCTGCTCAGCGCGAGGAAGATGGTGCTCCCATAAAATCCTACAACGTTCGACTACTTCTTCTGAAGTATTGCTTGTATAAGACTGTTGCATAATCCTTTCAAAGCTCGAGAAGCGATCAATAATCCACCTGCTTACTCAATTTATTATATTTTAATTAATTAATTTAAGAAATTTTGTTTAAGGAAATTCTCTGCTTCATATTGATTTTTGGTATTTTAGTTATGATTTACGTTTTAGCTTAAGTCCTTTTAAAAGCTAAAGAATATAATCTTTGTTTTAAATATCACAGGAGAGCTAGATATACGTCCCGCAGCGTCGATCCCGCTGATACCCCTCGCCGGAACTGCTCCACCTGAAACCTCTAAAATGCTTATTTCGCTTCGAAGATCGTTCGGCACAACTAGGTTCTATTTTGTATGATGCGTATGGATTGATTTCTCTAATTTTTTTAATCAACGAAAAGTTTATTGCTTCTGAGATATTCTGTCGAAGAATACTGACCATGAAAAATGCTCTATCATTCCACACTGCACCTCCGACCGATCTATGTCACGTGATATCTGAAGAATGTTGGTCAAATATTTTATAAATTGATAAAGACACACCTCGAATGCGTATTATTTCCTTTAATTTGTTTATCGTACCATCGACTAACTAAACATTCACAATGGAGCTTAATAGCGTCGCACAACAATAGCAAAATCTGTCCAACATTAAACACATCCAATCTCTCTAATCGCTTGACACAGTCCTCAAATATACATCTTTTGTTACTTATTCCAGAGAGATGCGTCCATAGCACGGGCCGTCCAATTTTCGCAGGCAGTTTATACTGCTCTTGGCGTTAATAATTCGCCGCACCTGAATCTAAGCGTTTCACCATTTACAATCCATTGCACCAGCACATTGAATTAATGCTATTTTCATGCAATACTAACCTCAAGAGTTAGTGTCATGCATATCAGGAGCTCAGATGGAAACCCAGTTCTAAGCAAAGAACGGAAAGCAGAAAGGTGGAAGGAGTATATAGAGGGTCTATACAAGAGCGATATACTTGAGGACAATATTATGGAAATGGAAGAGGATACAGATGAAGATGAAATGGGAGATATGATAATGCGTGAAGAGTTTGGCAGAGCACTGAAAGACCTGAGTCGAAACAAGGCCCAGAGAGTAGACAACATTCCATTAGAACTACAGACAGGCTTGGGAGAGCCAGTCCTGACAAAACTCTACCATCTGATGAGATATATGAGACAGGCGAAATACCCTCAGACTTCCACAAGAATATAATTATTCCAATCCAAAGAAAGCAGGT
This sequence comes from Schistocerca americana, assembly GCF_021461395.2. Classification (NCBI taxonomy): domain Eukaryota; kingdom Metazoa; phylum Arthropoda; class Insecta; order Orthoptera; family Acrididae; genus Schistocerca; species Schistocerca americana. The sequence goes on along the minus strand of NC_060122.1, from coordinate 203,271,863 downwards.
GTTGACAGATGAGAAAATTACCGAACTATCAGTTCAATAAGTCACGGCTGCAAAATACTAACGCGAATTCTTTACAGACGAATGGAAAAACTAGTAGAAGCCGACCTCGGGGGAAGATCAGTTTGGATTCCGTAGAAATCCTGGAACACGTGAGGCAATATTGACCCTACGACTTATCTTAGAAGCTAGATTAAGGAAAGGCAAACCTACGTTTCTAGCATTTGTAGACTTAGAGAAAGCCTTTGACAATGTTGACTAGAATACTCTCTTTCAAAGTCTGAAGGTGGCAGGGGAAAAATACAGGGAGCGAAAGGCTATTTACAATTTCTACAGAAGCCAGATGGCAGTTATAAAAGTCGAGGGACACGAAAGAGAAGCAGTGGTTGGGAAGGGAGTGAGACAGGGTTGTAGCCTCTCCCCGATGTTATTCAATCTGTATGTTGAGTAAGCAGTGAAGGAAACAAAAGAAAAATTCGGAGTAGGTATTAAAATCCATGGAGAAGAAATAAAAACGTTGAGGTTCGCCGATGACATTGTAATTCTGTCAGAGACAGTAAAGGACTTGGAAGAGCAGTTGAACGGAATGGATAGTGTCTTGAAATGAGGCAATGGCAAGGAAAGCGTTTCTGATGAAGAGAAATTTGTTAACATCGAGTATAGATTTAAGTGTCAGGAAGTCGTTTCTGAAAGTATTTGTATGGAGTGTAGCCATGTATGGAAGTGAATCATGGAAGTTGAACCGTTTGGACAAGAAGAGAATAGAAGCTTTTGAAATGTGGTGCTACAGAAGAATGCTGAAGATTAGATGGGTAGATCACATAACTAATGAGGAAGTATTGAATAGGATTGGGTAGGAGAGAAATTTGTGGCACAACTTGACTAGAAGAAGGGATCGGTTGGTAGGACATGTTCTGAGGCATCAAAAGATCACCAATTTAGTATCGGAGGGCAGCGTGGAGGGTAAAACTCGTAGAGGGAGACCAAGAGATGAATACACAACGCAGATTCAGAAGGATTTATGTTGCGGTAGTTACTGGGAGATGAAGAAGCTTGCACTGGACAGAGTAGCATGGAGAGCTGCATGAAACCAGTCTCAGGACTGAAGACCACAACAACAACTACTAACCTCTCTCTCAACCTATGGCTATCGTATCACCGAAATTCAAAATGAGTAAGTATACACCGTACTTCACAAAGCCAAACATCACCTGTAGGGACCGCAGCGATGTTTAGGAACTAGTGTACAGATAAACCGTCACACGCCGCGTATTATCTCAATCATTACTAGTTTGGACATCAGAGGGAGATTATTCAGTTCTGTGGGTGTAAATTACAGAATCGGATAAAGTCAATCTCTAAAACTGAAGTTATCCAGCCGCTGTGGCCGAGCGGTTCTAAGTGCTTAAGTCAGGAACTGCGCTGCTGCTACGGTCGCAGGTTCGAATCCTGCCTCGGGCATGGATGTGTGTGGTGTCCTTAGGTTAGTTAGGTTTAAGTAGTTGTAAGTCTAGGGAACTGATGACCTCAGATGTTAAGTGTCATAGTGCTTAGAGTCATTTTTTTCAAACTGAATTTAGAAATGGTATTTATATTCAACACATTAAAGGTTTTAACCCCGTGCGGCACCATCTTCTACCAGAGTTGCTGCGAGTTGGATGCACGATGTTTATTGCCAACTCAATGTCCAGCGTATTAAAGCAAGTCGCATCTCACTGGATAAGCAAGAGCCATACTGACATGCACAAAGGTGGGAGTTGTTCACAGCAAGTGAGCCATGTTTATACTGGACAAAACATACACACTAGTAGAATTATCAAAACTGTTTATAAGCTTATTCTGAACCATTTTACGTCTGTTCCGGTTCTTTTTCTCGCGCTATGATTTGATAACGTTCCCATTTCTAATTTTCCTTACAACTGCCAATGACTCTTTTATAATAATTCCACATAAAACCCACACCAAATCGTGCTGACAATGGTACAGAGTGGAGCCTTATACTTTTGACGTGTTGGAATGAGAACTGTGAGATATGTTACCACATTGTAAGTTGAATTTCGTAACTAACTTTGATGCTGTTGTTATAAACTTTAATTTCCATCCACAGGTGAAGATGGTCATATCTGATGAAAACATCCAGAAGCAAATAAAATAATATGTGCCGTGTAATAGTTTACCTGTACGTTTATATCGTATTTCAGTAACTGCTAGTCCTATAATGATTTGTAGACTTAAAATGTCTTTTTCTAACCCTTCCGGATCTATAACTACAATATATAAAATACTCAACGTCAAAGTAAGATCTAATTAAATATTTTTGTAAATTTAATTTTAAAACTTAGTCACGATTTACGTCTAGTTCATTCGTGTAACATTTGATTTTCTTTCAATATAAAAATGTGTTGTCAAAGGTGGTGTTGCCTCTGAATTCGCTTTACGTTTGTGTAGTAGTAACGGAAATTTCCTTTTAGCTAAACACTGTACCTCAAAATGTACGAATCAGTGTTAGCAAAGCGAACGTAAATCGTCACCATCATACACCACGATGAATGCAAAATGCCTTCACGGCAACAGATATAGGCTGCTATTTTAAAAGGTATAAATTCTTCTCGATGAAATTTGCAAAAATGCCTCCGTAGTATCTGCTTAAAGTGACTTCATAGAGGGTAATAATTAACAATTAAGTTGTCTGAGATGAGGTATATCGTAATGAACAATTTAAAGAAAGAAACAACGAGTATCATATGCTATTTTGAAAGGGATTTATACACTGTGAGAAAGTGTCACAATAAAATGTGTGCTGGGGGCACTTGAGAGCCAAGAAATATAATCTACGTATATCAGTTTGTTGAAGAGTGTACACCAAAGCTTTAGAATACACGCGGAGAAATAAAATTCGAGAATTGAGAAAGGAAATAAGAATGGGCACACTATTTCACCAAATCTACAATGAAGCGCTAAAGAAACTGGTACAGGCATGCGTATTCAAATACGCAGCGCCGTATTCTGCCTCTTTGGCAGAATACGGCGCTGCGGTTGGCAACGCCTATGTAAGACAATAAGTGTCTGGCGCAGTTGTTAGGTAGGTTACTGCTGCTATAACGGCTGGTTATCAAAATTTCAGTGAGTTTGAACGTGGTGTTATAGTCGGCGTACGAACGATGGGACACAGCGTCTCCGAGGTAGCGATGAAGTGGCAGTTTTCCTGTACGACGATTTCACGAATGTACCGTGAATATCAGGAATCCAGTAAAACATCAAATCTCCGATATCGTTGCAGCCTGAAAATGGTCCTGCAAAAAAGGGACCAACGACGACAGAAGAGAATCGTTCAACATGACAGAGGAGAATAGTTCAACATGACAGAATTGCAAATCTTCCGAAAATTGCTGCAGATGGTTGGTGGTGGAGTATTTATTGCCAGTAGACGTAGTTCGCCTTGTAGCGAAATTGAAGTAGATAGTTCATATGAAATAGTATGGGTAGAGGTTATACCTGACAATCGGACAAAACTATTAATTGGATCGTTTTACCGACCCCCCGACTCAGAAGACATAGTTGCTGAACAGGTAAAAGAAAACTTGAGAGCCGAGCGGGGTTAGCCGACCGGTCTGTGGCGCTGCAGTCATGGACTGTGCGGCTGGTCCCGGCGGAGGTTCGAGTCCTCCCTCGGGCATTGATGTGTGTGTTCGTCCTTAGGATAATTTAGGTTAAGTAGTGTGTAAGTTTAGTGACTGATGACCTTAACAGTTAAGTCCCATAAAATTTCACACACATTTGAACATTTCTGAAAACTTGAGTCTCATTTCAAATAAGTACCCCGCTCATACAATTATAGTCGGTGGTGACTTCAATCTCGATATGCTGGAAAAATTATACGTTTAAAGCCGGCGGCAGCCATAAAACATCATCCGAAATTGTACCGAATGCTTTCTCAGAAAATTATTTTGAACAATTAGTTCATGAGCCCACTCGAAGCGTAAATGATTGCGAAAGCATACTTGACCATTTAGCAAAATCCTGTACAAATAGTGAGTGTTCAGACGAATACAGGGATTAGCGACCACAAGGCAGTTGCTCCTAGGCTGAATACCGTAACACCTACAACCATCAAAAAGAAACGCGAAGTATATCTATTTAAAAAAGCTGATGAAAAGGCTCTTAACGCCTTTTTAAGACAGTCTTCACTCTTTTCGATCTGATAATGTAAGTGTAGAAAAGTTGTGGAATGTTTTCAAAGAGGTAGTATCGACGGTAATTGAGAGATATAAACCACATAAATTAATAAATGATGGTACTGATCCCATATGGTACACAAAACGGATCAGATCGATGCTGCAGAGGCAACGAAAAAAAGCATGCCAAATTAAAAATAACGCAAAATCCCCAATATGGGCAAAGTTTTACAGAAGTTCGAAATATAGCGCGTACTTCAATGCGAGATGCTTTTAAGAATTTCCACAACGAAATTCTGTCTACAATCTGGCAGAAAACCCAAAGAGATTCTGGTCGTACATAAAGCACACCAGTGGCAAGACGCAATCAATACCCTCATTGCGCGATAACAACGGTGTAGTCACTGATGACAGTTCCACTAAAGCAGAGTTATTAAATACGGTTTCCGGAACACTTTCACCAAAGAAGACGAAGTAAATAGTCCTGAATTTCAATCAAGAACAACTGCCAAGGTAAGAAACATTGGAGTAGATATCCTCGGATTAACGAAGCAGCTTAAATCGCTTAATAAAGGCAAGGCCTCCGGTCCAGATTGTATACCAGTCAGGTTCCTCTCAGAGTATGCTGATAAAATAGCTCCACATTTAGCAATTATATACAACCACTCGCTCACAAAAAAATCCGTACCTAAAGACTCGAAAATTGCTCCAGTCAGAGCAATACCCATAAAGGGTAGGAGTAATCCGCTGAATTATAGGCCTATATTACTAAAGTCGATTTGGGCTTTTAGAACACATACTGTATTCGAACATTATGAAGTACCTCGAAGAAAACGATTTATTGACACATAGTCAGCACGAATTCAGAAAATATCGTTCTTGTGAAAAACGACTAGCTCTTTATACTCATGTAGTAGTAAGTGATATCGACAGGGGATGTCAAATTGATTCCATAATTTTAGATTTCCTAAAGGCTTTCGACGCCGTTCCTCACAAGCGTCTTGTAACCAAACTGCTTGCCTACGGAATATCGCCTCAGTCGTGCCACTGGATTCGTGATTTCCTGTCAGAAATGTCACACTTCGTAGTAATAGACGGAAAGTCATCGAGTAAACCAGAAGTAATGTCCGGCGTTCCCCAAGGAAGTGTTATAGGGCCTCTATTGTTACTGATCTATATTCACGACATAGGAGACAATCTGAGTAGCCGTCTTAGATTGTTGCAGATGATGCTGTCACTTACCGTCTTGTAAAGTCATCAGATGTTCAAAACGACTTGCAAAATGATTTATCTAAGATATCTGTATGGTGCGAAAAGTGGAAATTGACCCTGAATAACGAAAAGTGTGATGTTAGTCACATGAGTACTAAAAGAAATCAGTTAAATTTCGATTACGCGATACGTCACACAAATCTGAGGGCTGTAAATTCAACTAAATACTTACGGATTACAATTACAAATAACCTAAACTGGAACGATCACATAGATAATATCGTGGGTAGAGCAAACCGAAGGTTGCAATTAATTGGCAGAACACTTAAAAGGTGCAACAGGTGTACCAAAGAGTCTGCGTACAATACGCTTGTCCGCCCTATTTCGGAATATTGCTGTGCTGTGCGGTGTGGGATCCGCATGAGGTGGGACTGATGGATGACATCGAAAAAGTACGAAGAAGGGCAGCTCGTTTTGTATTATCGCGAAATAGGGGAGATAGTGTCACAGACATGATACGTGAATTGGAGTGGCATTCATTAAAACAAAGGCGTTTTCCGTTGCGATGGGATCTTCTCATGAAATTTCAATCACCAGTTTTCTCCTCCGATTGCGGAAACATTCTACATAGGGAGAAATAATCACCACGATAAAATAAGAGAAATCAGGTGTCGCACAGAAAAATGTAAGTGCTCGTTTTTTCCCGCGTGCCGTTCGAGATTGGAGTGGTAGAGAGACAGCACGAAGGTGGTCCATTGAACCCTCTGCCAGGCACTTTATTGTGAATAGCAGAGTAATCACGTAGATGTGGATGTAGAATCCAATTCTTGGCCATTAGCAAGTGCCTGCGAGGGAAACATTCAAAGAAACATCATCGATATGGGCTTTCGAAGACGAAGGTCCACTCGTGTGCCCTTGACGACTGCACGACACAACGCTTTAAGCCTCGCCTGGGCCCGTCAACACCGACAGTGGACTGTTGATGGCTGGAAACATTTGCCTGGTCAGACGAGTCTCGTTTCAAATTGTATCGAGCGGATGGGCGTGTACAGGTATGGACACAACTTCATGAATCCATGGACCCTGCATGTCAGCAGGAGACTGTTCAAACTCGTGGAGCCTCTGTAATAGTGCAGGGCGTGTGCAGTTGGAGTGATGTGGGATCCCTGATATGCCTAGATACGACTCTGACAGGTGACACATCCTGTCTGATCTCCTGCATCCATTCATGTCCATTGTGCATTCCGACGGACTTAGGCAATTCCAGAACGACAATGCGATACTTCACACGTCCAGAGTTGCTAAAGAGTGGCTCCATGGACACTCTTCTGAGTTTAAACACTTTCGAGGGCCACCAAACTCCCCAGTCATGAACGTTATTGAGCGTATCGGGGATGCCATGCAACGTGCTGTTCAGAAGAGATCTCCATCCCCCCTCCCCCCCCCCCTAATACTCACACAAATTTGTGGACAGCTCTGCAGGATTCAGGGTGTAAATTCCCTCTAGCACTGCTTCATACGTTTGTCGCGTCTATGCTACGTCGTGTTGCGGCACTTTTGCGTGTTCACGAGGGACCTACACGATATTGGGCAGGTGTACCAGTTTCCATGGCTATTCAGTGTTTTTTCTGAAATCTTGGAACAGGTCTTCAGATCGTTCATCTTGGGCGGAGAGGGACGTTGATAAACAGATTTTGTCAGAGCTTGCCTCGTATCCAAAAGAAATTAAGCAAAGAAGGAGAAACTGAACAGAGAAGCATGACAGGAAGCCTGAAGATTCGCTACAGTAAGACGGAAATAACACTAAGTCAAATATTAAAATTGTGTGCCAGGCAGTGATTAGAACGTAGGATCCCTGTCTTTCAAGGGTAAATGCTGTACCTACCAGGCTTTTTTTGTTTTTTTGTTTTTTTTTTTTTTTTTTGCTTTTAGTTCTTGTGGTGAAATACTATGAAGTACCGCCTGTACAGACGTTTTTTTATAGAACTCTACCATTACCTACACATCCTTCGTATTATTCACATATATACACGAATTTATTATATTAAAGGTAAACAAATAATAAAAATACAAGTCTAAATTTAATATTCATATGACTATGTATATGTAACAGCTTAATTTATCTGAAGTTTTACTTTCTGAACATTTTCTATGGGCTACATTGATACGCATGGTCTTTCCGTAAGAACGTGCAAAATCTGAACGGGGCACAGAGAAATGAACAACTTTACACTGAACAACTTTAGGTAGGAACCGGATGTCGGAGTAGCCAGCTTAAGTTGCTTCCGTTTTTATTTACATTAGTTATTTACATTAGTTACAGCTAACAGCAAATACCATAATTGTATCGTATCTTAGCAAATGTGCTGGAACATACGGCGATCATCCTCAATGCAAGCACGACATCGACGAACATGACTCTGACAAATATCCTTGGTGCTTGCATCATTTGGATTTGCAGCTCCTTGTGTTTTTTGTGTTTTCAGTTAAAATTGTTGGATGAAAGGTCCACCAGTTATGCAGATCACTGTTTTTTGCAAATTCACAAACATGTTTCACCACCTCTGTGCCATCATCAATGGGTTGACGATTCCACAGAGGTGCTGAAACATGTTTGGGAACTTGAAAAAAAAAAAACGGGATTTTGAATAACTGGCGTACCTTACATCCAACAATCCGTGGTGTGTTTCGAATCACATCACTGTCAGCTACAATTCTGGCAACTAACTCCGTCTGTGTTAGATATCCACAAAGTGATTCGGGTCAGGTGATCTCCCAGGTCATGGAGCAAGACCACCCCTTCCAAACCAGTGACTAGGAAATACTGTAACGGTACTGCTCCATCGTATTGTACTGTACGTTTCTGAACACCACTGAGTGATGAGTGGGTCTGTCATTGACTCATAGCATGTTCGGTTTCGGGACAACGTAAAAACGATACAACAGTGCCACCTTATGGGCAAGTAAAGTAAAAAAAACCTGCATCATGACTTCCTAGCAATCAGGCTCGTCCTCCTTGTTTCTTTGCAGGAAATAAAGAAGGTACACATAAATAAATAGCACAATACATGTAAACTTGTACGCATGTTACTTGTAAATAAGCTGGAGAACAGTAATGCTACACAAAGCGGCAGACAAGTTTACTTCCATATTTCCTTAAGCTGGCTTCTCCGATCTTGGATTCGGTGTCTCAAACAGTTCAGTGGAGGGTTTTCTATGTCAGATAAATTAAGCAGCAGAACTGCCACATTTGCCACTGAATATACGGTTTTTCCAAAAATAAGAGTTTCGTATGTATTACGAGAAGGTGAGGTCTGATATTACATTAATGATGAGAATGAGCTGTTAAAATTTGTTGTAGATTAAAAAAAAAACTATCCGATTTTTTGTTAGTTAAGCTTTCATTTTTAAGAAAATGCCAAGTTTCACTAAACAATATTTAGTCTCCGTTGCACTCTCATTGGTAGACTGAAATTACTTTTGATGTTAAATCAATTTTATTTGTAAGTCTGCATGATCTTCTCAACTTTCTCGTTCCATCGTGTGAGTGTATTGCTGGTTTGAATGAGAACTCATCATGGTTTTCAATTTCCAAGCACTTCTTACAACCCATCCTTTCGGGTGTACTTCGCCATTTCCTGTTTTTCTACCTTCCAATCTTCAAAGCAGCGTGGACTACGTTGCACAGTGAAAATTAATTCGGGAATGCACATTCAGTATGATGATAGGAGGACAGTAGAGCTTAGTGATGTGGCTGTGGATACAATTGACTAACTTGTAAACGAAGACTAAATGAAAAGCGGATGTATACTTAAAGAAACATCTAGTTAAAAATGTAAAACCGGCTTGGAGTTTGTTTGGATCGTGAACGTTGTAGTCAGAAGTAAGTTCCCAATGAATCTTAAAACTAAACCCAAAACCAGTATATCCTGCCAGTAACGAGTTGCAGAAGTTAAACGCGGATGTTAAACGCTATTAAGAAATTATGGGTTGAACAACAAGCAGTGGAATAATGCATAAAAAGAAAGGGGAGAAAAGTAAAGAAATTTACCAGAGGAAGGTCAGGGGTTGAGAATTTGACAGTAAATATTACGAAACTGAAATGGTGATGGCCAGGGCATATACAAAGGCAAAATGATGGAAGACAGTCTAAAGAGATTCTGCGTTCAATTTCTCGTCTTAAGAAAACTCCTAGAGAGCGATTTAATTAGGTACGGTATAAAGAAACAAATTAAAAAACGGCACAAATTCGGACGAGAAAAACGAAAAGGCGTACACTATGGATACTTCTGAAAGAGGCATCTTTGAAATAAAGCATGATAAATGGTAGGTGCTGATCGATTAATGTCCTGATTATACGCTACATCAGACCGAAGAGATATTGGCAATGGAATGACGAAAAATCGACGTTCAAGACGAATTACGGACAGTGCCGAGTGATTTAACACGCCAGTCTTATTGAATTTTGTTTCATGGTCTCCACAGTCTAAAGCATCTTCCTATGCGGTCGACTTACTAGTTTGTGCTGCGCGGCAGAAATTGCACAAGAATCTTGTATATCAACACTAATTCTGTGTTTGGCTTCCTCGCCTGATCGTTTGGAAGGAAGAAAGGGAAAAGCATTTCAAGACACGTTGCGAGATTTGCAACAAACCTGTTCCATAAATAAGAGACAATTTCGATGCTATTCTCACTTGAAAGTACCCAAAATTTGAGATCAACTATAAACTTTATCTTTTCCAAGAACTATCTTGCTTTAGAGGCGTGTGCACACGAAAAGAAAGAGTACGACACTTTCAACGGCCTATGGACTATGTATGGTTAGATGGATAGAAAACTGACACAACTATCGACCATCCGAAAGAATATGCTCTGTACATCACGCCAAGACAACCTCGGACATCACAAATAATTAATTACACTTTATTACGCCCTACTTTGCAGGGTCATTTTTTTAAAAAAAGGATGACAAGAATATGAAAGTGAACAGGTTCGGAACGTACGGAAAACAGCAAATTATTACCCCGACAGGTTTCAACAAATTTTGAGTGACCTAATAAATAAATAATTCCTTCCATGAATCGAACGATTCCAGAGGAGATTAAGATCTATTTATAGCAGGCCCTTCGTCCACGTAGGAAAGTACTACCCCGTCGATGGAGACACTAAACTTTCTAGTAATGGAGGAGCCGTTCTCTGCTCATTCGCACATTTTACGCTTCTGCCGAGCGTATCAGCATCCGAAGTGGCGCTAACAAAACAGGTAACAGCCCATAAGAAATCCCAGGAGGTGTGAGCGCAAAGCGGTCTCCAGAAGCGAACAGCGAACAGCAGGCCATCAGCGGTATCACCAGTCCGCTGGCTAATAAAAGGTGCATTCTGGAAGCAAGAGGAAAGATGCTGTGCAATACGTTCCTCACACATTAAACAAGCTGTGACGTCAGAACTTTCTAATAGAGTGTAGAGCTTAACAGAGGTTACACTACGACGCTCGAAAGAAGACAAGGGTGCTTCCGAAGAAAATCATTTAAAAAATCATACTTCGATCTGACGGTGAAGTATCGTTTCATAATTTTTTATTTAACTGTCTTGATATCAAAGTTTTTTTGGGCAAGATTACCGGTTTCGGCTATGTAGTAGACATCTTCAGGATCTCTCATTATACTGTACAGGAATGTCATTTACATTTAAATATAACACTAGTGATACGATTACGTGTTTTGTTACAATGCAACATAATGAGAAATTCTGCAGATGGCTATTGCATAGCCGAAACCGGAGATCTTGTTATTAAAACTACGCGATCAAGACAAAATATTACGTGAAGCATATGATCGTACCCCAGATGGCCATTTTATTTCAAATTTTGCCCAAATGGTATTACCATGTGTGTGCAGACAGATGATGTCCTGTTGACTTCAATTGAAAGAGTTATGAATAGGGGAAGAAATGGGCGATGAGAGCAGGCAGAATGATTACCGAAGTATAAAAAAGGAATTTTTACTTAATAACTGACACTTTAATCCAAGTGAAATTTTGGGCCAAACGTGGAGTCTAGACTAGACTAAGAAACCTAAAGCTCAAGTAACAGAAGTAATAAGCTGTCGTAAGTACAATGTACTTTTCACAATAACAGCGCAGCTTCCGTCAGCACCTTCCGTCACTACAAGAATATAACGTTTCTGCGCTGATGAAGGTGCATCGGAGAAATTTGAAGTTTTGCTTCACTGTTGCGCAGTACGATGGAGCCGACACAAAAACAATCAAGGGCTAGAAGAATGAACAGTGCTTGGTGGGGATACCAAGCAGGAGACGAAGGACGAATTAAATGTGATGAATTTCGAGTACAACTTCCAAGTGGGAGAGAGATATCTTATGTAGTTTGCTAGTTGGAAAAGAGTATGACTCCTCGGTCTGTATCTCGTAAGAAAATAGAAGAATTATCTCTCAGAAGCAAATAATGTTACCATAAATGTATATCTAAGGTGATCACAATTTAGTTAAATAGGAATTAAAGTCGCATTATGCAATGATATTTTATAACAAAGAGTTGAATTAACAGAATTAAAACAAGAAATTAGGTAATCTAAAGGCGACAGATCGAAGGCACCTATTTTCTAGATTGTAGAAAAAATGACGTAATTTAAGAGCTGTAAGAAACTTCGATTCTACACTCAAAGCAGACGATTCAGTAGTTCCGTTCTGAACTTTAGATAGGTTCTGTGCGTTTCTACCCTGTGAAACATTTTCGCATCATCGCACCCTGTTGACATACGATAATCTTAACGGATGATGACAAAATTATCAACTTTGTGCTGCATGTACATTTCAAAGCCGCATGAATTTAATGCACTGAAGCAAAGCAACCCAGAAATTTACTTGTGTTACAGTTACTTTACTCCTGCGTTAACAAATTTAAATTTCAGTCTCATAACTATTACAGTGTTCTTACGTATTATTTAATCATAAATATTGTGCAGTGATAGATTTGGAAAGCGTAATAAAATTTAAGTATTACTTTCAGTCCAGCTGATACGTGGCACCGTTGGCACCAGTCGCTTCTCTGTATTCATTTAAGATCTCCGCGATCGGCTCTGTATCGCGTGGCCGCGGTTTTCCTCTGTGGTCGCTTTTCAGCTGTCTAAGCTAGAGTACTGTCGTAATTATTGAGTGTGTCTTTATGGAACATGTATAATTAATCGGCTCTGGGGTTATGTTATAAGTTACGATTCCGTGATATAGCACTATAATCAATTTCACATATATTTGAGTATATTATCACCTCCTGCTGTGGCAGTAATAAGCCTTTCTGCACATATTATTAAGGGCAAAGTAGTGCAGAAATTTAAAGTGGTTAATTCTGAATGTGAATGGCTTGTGGGTCCCTCGTGGCCGTTTTTCTGTTTTGAAATTTTTCTAATGAAACTTCCTGGCAGATTAAAACTGTGTGCCGGACCGAGACTCGAACGACTCGAACTCGGGACCTTTGCCTTTCGCAGGCAAGTGCTCTACCAACTGAGCTACGCAAGCAGGACTCACGCCCCGTCCTCACAGCTTCACTTCCGCCAGTACCTCGTCTCCTACCTTCCAAACTTTACAGAAGCTCTCCTGCGAACCTTGCAGGACTAGCACTCCTGAAAGAAAGTATATATCGGAGAAATGGCTTAGCCATAGCCTAGGGGATGTTTCTAGAACGAGATTGTCACTCTGCAGCGGAGTGTGCGCAGATATGCAACCTCCTGGCAGATTAAAATTGTGTGCCGGACCGAGACTCGAACTCGGGACCCTTCAGAAAGAGAAATTGTGAGTTCTTTCTGCTGTTATATCTTAAATTGTGTCCTGCTTTTGTAGTTTCTCTCAGTAAGCCATTTATTGTTTGTATAGTTCTTAAGATTTATGTAAAGAGGGTCTTAAATTTATTTATTGTTCGGGGTGGGCTTTGGCGCTCATATAGACATTTTGTCTGTTTAGTAATGTTTCAGATTCTATGGAAATTATGTATATCATTCTGGGGTAACAGCAGTTTTCTGTTGTCATGCAATTGTTAAATAAAATCTGTTGGAAATTAGACTCCAGAGTTTGTGTTTGATTGGTAATTATTGCCTTGCCTTTCCTGAGTTGAAGTAGCTTTCAGCGTTTGCCTCACGTCGCACCAAGTACACACTATGAATGTTATAATGATAATTGGCTACAATATACGTACGCCAGTTCCTATACCTTTCCTTCTGGGGTACACAACAACAATCTATTTATTTTAAGCGATGTGGTTGCATCCAAGAACACATTTGTACGAACGAACTACGTTCAAATGGTTCTCAACGTAGTGGTGAGAGTCGTAACGCACACCAATAATAATTTCGTCTGTAGATCACGTTTACAAGGATAATAGGCGCGTCTAAGTATTCTTCTTCTTCTACTACTACTACTACTACTACTACTTCTTCTTCTTCTTCACTTCAAGGTTTAGGTAGTATTGCTGTTCTGACTTCATATATTTAAAACCATCTTTTTCTCGGTCTTCCAACTTCTCTTTTTCCTTAGGACTTATACTTACTCACAGTTGCTGGAATTCCATCTTTTCCAGTACGTTTACGGTGTTACCCCCATTTCTACCTCTTGCGCTTTGTCATTTAAGTTAGAAAACCTCTAATAATACCCACTCCGCTGCAGAGTGAAAACCTCATTCTGGAAACATGCCCCAGGCTGTGGCTAAGCCATGTCTCCGCAATATCCTTTCTTTCAGGAGTGCTAGTTCTGCAAGGTTCGCAGGAGAGCTTCTGTAAAATTTGGAAAGTAGGAGGCGAGGTACTGGCAGAAGTAAAGCTGTGAAGTCGGAGCGTGAGTCGTGCTTGGGTAGCTCAGTTGGTAGAGCACTTATCCGCGAAAGGCAAACGTCCCTAGTTCGAGTGTCAGTCCGGCACACGGTTTTAATCTGCCAGGAAGTTCCACCTGTAATAATTCTTACACATACTCATTCCTTGTAAGCTCCAAAATTTCATACGACTGTATGATGTTTTTATCTTTCTCATTTCCTTCCATGATGCACTGCCATAGAATAAGAAAAACACAGTCATCGTGCTGTAAAATTCTGATTTTCTCTCTCCTGATCTCATTCTTTAAGTTTTATTTATAGCTCCACATATGGGATGAATTTTATTGAATTTATTCTCTTCCTCATTATCGATATTTGCGTTGATATTGCACCGTGATTATTTAAAACAGCAGGCTTGTTACAGTGCCTTATCCTCAATAATAATTTTGATAGGACTGTAGTTTTAGTTGTTGATTTTTTTTTTTTAGATTGTAGCATTGTCTTTCTGGTTCACATCATCTATACAGTTTAAAAACGAAAAACGAATCGCATATACACAAAGAAGTCTAGGTTGAAAAACGTGATACATGTACTTGTTGTATGAGCCATACCGGTATTTGACTGAAATATAAATTGGGACAGGCAGATCGGGATACGAGTCACCATCCTCCCAAAAACAAGGGACACGTTCTTAAAGACAGAGCAAGCTAGTTTGATCTGTCCCTAGGGTACAGTACACTTTTGTCCACATAATCTTCCAGAGATGTAATTTCGTAATGCAGAAAGATAATGCTAACAATATTCGTTCATTCTTTGATACTAGTCACAACTCAACATTATTTCATTATTCTCCACTATTCGTTCATTTCTCAACACTATTCGCTGCAAACACCGCTATGATGCAGCCAGTTAGCAGCAGCACCAAATCGATTTTGTTTGGTTTCCATGCTGTTTACAGTGCATAAGGTGATTGCAATACAAAAAGATTTTGTCATTCACAAGCTTTAAATGAAAACTATGCTATGGCAAAAGACATGAATTATGTCCTCGAGAACAAAGAGTGGAACATGTTAATGTCCGCGCAAATTTCTCTGTTACATTGGTCGATTACTCGCCGACAAAGCAACCATCAGTTAAGAGGGCTGGTTGTTGGTGGCACAGACCACTGAGACAGGGTCAAGAGCGGCTAGTAGATGACGGCATACACTACACGAGCTGTACACATTTTGTGAGCCGACATCAGAGCTAGGGATGTTCGATGATATTTACAAAACGTCGATGTTGGTAATTTAAACTTTAACGATTCAGTTCCGGCCTCTTAACAGTATCAGTGCAGTAGATGAGGAGTAGAAATAGCTTCTGTAAAAGAAAGACGCGTGTCGTGTTGTGTCAATGTTCTCAGTCAGACAGCAAATAAATAAATAAATATATTCAATACACTGAGAAACCATCTGAATCTATTACTCGCTGCAAAGGTTTTTAATGTTGTTCAACAAGGTGTAGTAGCAAGGAATGAGCTATAAAAAGAATCCAGCCTCAAACTAACTCAAGAAATATCTACTAAATGGAATTCAGCGTTCTATGTGACTGAAAATTTTTTGCAGCTGCGTCAGTTGCTTCATAACATCATTAAGCACCATGCTACTGCACAACCCACGCTAATTTTCGAAGATATTGTGACCTTCTGCGTCCAATAAAAGTGGCTACTTTTGAAACTTCCGCGGGAAAGTACCTACATTGCAAAGCGGTAAAGTAATCCCATTTACTAATATGTTACATAGCCAAGTATTTGGTACGCGACCAGTACAGGCTATTGAGAGACTCTGAAGAATATGTCCATAACAGGAAGCAGAAAGCGCTGACTACCAACTACACATGTTAAGATATTTGCCTTATCAATATTGCTCGA
Source organism: Schistocerca americana (assembly GCF_021461395.2). Classification (NCBI taxonomy): domain Eukaryota; kingdom Metazoa; phylum Arthropoda; class Insecta; order Orthoptera; family Acrididae; genus Schistocerca; species Schistocerca americana. Next base: position 203,255,758 of record NC_060122.1, on the reverse strand, counting down.
TCCTAGGTTCAAAACCGTAGTCTTCCAATATGCCTTAGCATATTTCCTTGTAAGCCAATCAAAAGCATCAGGCATTTGCTTGCAGCTGTTGAAACGTTTGTCAGTGAGGAAGGGCAACAAGTTGACTCACTACAGCAAATCAGAGAAACCAAACTTCACACATTGAATGAACATAATAAAATAGCATAAGAAACGCATAATTCGCAAACTGGAAGGCAAACGAGTCAGCCACCACAGTTCAATTGTCATCTGAAAGACTGGCCTGCAGATCTTTAACGATATGCATTAGAAGTATGAAATCGGGTCATTGGTACTACCTATCTAGTGTTACAAAAGGTTTCACCGAAGCTGTGTAGACACATCTTCAGCTTCTGAAAGACTATTCTCAGAAGCAAGATACGCTGTCTGTGAACAAGTCAGAAGACAGAAGGAAAAAGTTCCATGAAAATTATGTATGACATATAATGTTAATTATTGCAGTAGCTACTGATTAGTAAATAGACATTTTTGTGTTGGTTTTTACGCCAATACACCGATGAGTGTATTATTATCGCCCATCTTTATTTCAGAAGTCAGTGATGTAATAGAAATCACCATCGATTATATACCAACATCGCAAATCCCTAGTTTGCCTCGATGCGTGGTGGAATGCCGAACAAAGGGGCCCAGGTTCGATTCCCAGCAGGATCGGAGATTTTCTCTGCTCAGAGACTTGGTGTGTACTGTCTTCGTCATCATGTCAGCCCGTCGACGCACAAGTCGTCGCCGAAGTGGCGTCAACTAAAATGACTTGCACCAGCCGACTGATCTACTTGACGGGCGACGGTGGGGGGCGGGAGGGGGGGGGGGAGCCACATAACATTTCATCATTCAAACCCCTTATCAGTACCATGATGAAAACGCGTTACGTTTTCCTTTTGAGCGCTGTGTTTGTATGCAAAATGTCTTTTTCATAAGCAGTTTGTAACTAAAGCATATGCTAAGGGAAGAGAAATATGCACAGGGGAACACTTCTGTCTCCTTTCAAATCCCTCAGTTACAACGCTCGAGTTCTGCCCAACAGAGCAGCCATCGATTTCGTGTGGTTGTTGTTGGTAACACTGCTCCTTGAGGTTGGAGTGATAGAGACGCTGGGCTTCCGCTTGCGGACTGGAAGCTGCCCTGGTGTGTGAATGGTGGTTGGGGGGTGGGGGAGGAAGGGAGGGGACAGATAGGTGGGGAGGGGGTACCGTGGCGAAACAATGGCCGTGCGCCCCGTAGGGCAGCACTCCTACTCCAGGCCTGCCAACCCCTCGGCGCACCCATTGTCCTCTGCGTCGCGGACAATATCGCTGCCGTATTGTCGTAATGGAGAGCGCGACGCCCTGCAACCCTCTTCACGGTTTTTAACCCTCTGAGTCCGCGGAGCGGACTGAAACGAGATCCCACTGGGGGCAAGAAAGCAAACACTCCGCAGCGCTGAAGGGGGCCGCCGGAGATCCACTTTAACACAATCAAAACTCGATTCGCGCCCACCCGCAGCTTTGCCCTCCATTAAACGAGTCGACAACTTGCCTTCCTAATAGGACCCTCGTCCCTACTCTGCTCGAGGTAGGCTAATGCGGTTCTGCACAAGTCTGCTCATTTCCCTCTTCAAACCCGCTCTCTGCCGCACGAGTTTCTCTCTTAACGCAGAGAAATGTCTTTTCATACTGCTCCATATCCGAGGAATAGAACGGGATCACATTTTAGCGGGTAATCACCATTTCTTTATATTCAGAGGACATTTAAATCTCCTAATTTTCCTGAATATTTTTAAAAGAGGTTTTCTACAGTAAGTACGACATAAAACGTTCCAACAAGCCACGCGAAATATGAATGCATTTAAGGTACAGTCATAAAAGGTCGCAAGAAATACTATACATATATTTTCGGATTGTTTGCAGCTAATGCCGTTTCTCGCTTCCCAGTCGCCATGATTTGTTTACTAATTTACGAAGTCTCGCAAGAGCTGGGCCATCATATCTTCTGACCCATCTAACCAGGTGATCTGCAGTGACTTTTTAAGCTGTCGTCTTATTTTTCGTCGCAATTCAGTGACCTTTCGTCACGATCACTCTACACACACTTTCGAAAGCGCTGTGACTCAGAGGTTTTTCGCTTTCCCTGTATGCGGTATAAACTTTCGATATGCTAAATCTTGGTATGCCAAACACTTTGGCCACCTTGACTATGAAAGCACACACCATACCGTTCGAATTCACTTAGCTCCAGCATAATGAACTCACAATTACGCAGAATGCTGTTCTGATAACTACTGACCCTAGCGACATTCTAAAGACATTTCACAGGTGCCGTTCTAAGCCAAATGCAACAGCGCCATCAGCACGCTTGGCTAGCATTTGCATTTATGTTCGAACATGCATTTCTCTCGTGGTTCCCAATTTATTTTCCAACCCCTGTATGTATATTTTTGGAGGAGAATAACAGGAGCAAGTTTTCAACGTTCTGTTACAAGGCATTTAATCGTGCTCAAAGTGCAGGGTACCTTCGTACACAGGCGGAGGACAGCAACATAAAGGTAGTTTGCGAATGTTTATATTTACTATGCGACCAAAGCTAGAGTACCAGGTAAATGAAACTTTGTGTTATGGTTATGATGAGATGCCAGGTACTTGATCTCTGATGCGAACTAATGGTTAAAATGGCTCTGAACACTATGGGACTTAACAGCTATGGTCATCAGTCCCCTAGAACTTAGAACTACTTAAACCTAACTAACCTAAGGACATCACACACATCCATGCCCGAGGCAGGATTCGAACCTGCGACCGTAGCAGTCGCGCGGTTCCGGACTGCGCGCCTAGAACCGCGAGACCACCGCGGCCGGCCCTGATGCGAACTCTTGGGGTGCTTTTGCACTCAGGTGTCGATGCAGTAAACATAGCATGTGGTAGCCATGTAGGCCGCAACCAACGTAACTGGGGTTATAAACCTATGACAACGCCATACAGCCAGATGATGCAGATGTAATGCACGCTAGTATTAATGGTTAGTTCTAGGCATCTAGTGGTGTCACTGCTCGTGTCAGTTTGGATCACATCGCAATAGGAGAGCATCGGTAGAATGCAGTTTATGGTCTTTGCAGTCTCTGGACTCCATATCTTCCGTGACATCGGTCACCCATCTTCTAGGCGAAAACCGTCGTCTCCCTGTGGTACACGCCTCCGTACTTCCGTTGGTTATCTGTGGTCAATACTGTTTTGATTTCTTCTTTTCTAATACGGTCTAGTCTTAGAACTCCAGCACTTTGTCTTCAGTAACGCATTTCCGTTGACAGCTGCTGACCCTTTCGCCCTTGAGATTCTGTGCTGAACCGGGATTAGAACATTCGACCTTCATCTTTCACGGGCAAGTGCTCTACCACTTCTCCTCTTTACTTTCCAAAACTCAGACCCATACATTTCATATGCTTTCTATTGTTGTTTTGTATATAACCTTTTTGGTTTTGTTTGTGATGTCATTATAGCAAAAGATTGAGTTCAACTGTCGAATAAAAAATTTATATTCTTCAGTTTTTGTTTTTATTGCATTCTGAGCACTTTTCATTCGTTACAAGAAATTCTAATGCTACATATACGGCACCTGTAAAGTATTTAAAAGGGGCTTGAAATGAAACAAGGTCACTAGTGTAAAGTAACGGTAACGATTTTATTTACTCAAAAATGTAGTTATATACAGTACACTTACTCAAAAATAGTCGCCAGAACTGTTGGCACATTTATCAGATTGCGACACTAGCTGGTTAATTCCATCCTTGAAGAAGCTAGTATGCTGCTGTCGGATCCAGGCCTGGAACCAGTCACACACTTCGTCGTCCGTTGCGAATCGATGTCCGCGAATAGCTTGTTTTAGAGGTCCAAACACTTGAAAGTTACACGGTGAAAGGTCAGAACTGTGCGGTGGATGTTCCAGCGTTTCCCACCGCCCGTCCACGACGAGCATCGTCTTCCCGTGACTCGTGCCCCTCAAGGCATCGTTTGCGGCATTCCACAACACTTGAACGACTCAGACTGTACTCATCGTACACAGCCTTCATCCGTCAGTACATTTCACGGCCTCCAGCTCCCTCCGCCGCCAAAAATCCAATCACTCCTCGTTGTTCCTGCTTACTCACCTGCAAGTTCGGTAGTGGACGATAGCGTGTGTGACCGAGCGAGGTGGCGCAGTGGTTAGCACACTGGACACGCATTCGGGAGGACGACGGTTCAATCCCATCTCCAGCCATCCTGATTTAGGTTTTCCGTGATTTCCCTAAATCGTTTCAGGCAAATGCCGGGATGGTTCCTGTGAAAGGGCACGGCCGATTTCCTTCCCCATCCTTCCCTAACCCGAGCTTGCGCTCCGTCTCTAATGACCTCGTTGTCGACGGGACGTTAAACAACACTAACCTAACCTAACCATAGCGTGTGTGACCACGGCGTGAAACCACACTGGCGCTATGCAACATCAAACGGTGCGCGTCAGTCTCTCTACTAATATAAGGCGCCACCATACCCGCAGTTACGTGGTGCTACCTTACGTGTAAGGCAAAGGTAAACGCATTGACCAGGTTTTATTTGAATGAACCTCATGTAAGGGCAACTTACATTAGTCAACGGCTCTGCATCCTAGCTGCAGGATACTTCACCGGTATGTAGACGCAATTGAAAGACAGTGAAATTTGGTGTCTTGGCTAAATTAGGAACACATTACTTTGCCACCATCAGCTGACTTCGGTGATGTGCCATTTCCAAACGCTTACTCATATCCTCTAAATTTACAGTCACTCTGTGTGGATCCACGAGATGAATGTCTGTCATCCACGAAGTGATAATAAAATTACCATGATATAAGTAAGCACTTGAAAATAGCAGATTGCCCATATTAGCTGATTTCGAGAAATATATGTGATCTTAATACAGCCAAAGTGAAAATTAGAATTGTCTTAATAGCTTTGTGGCTGTGGCTCCTGATATGAAGAAAATTTATTACAGACACAATTTTATACACTTTGGGCTATTTTGTTTCGTGACAATTGCACGATTAACACCCTTACTTATCGTTTCAATCTACTGCATTTTTATTGGGCTGCAAGTTTCTGACAACCAGGAGCAAAAACTTCCTCGAAGATTAAAACTGTGTGCCCGACCGAGACTCGAACTCGGGACCTTTGCCTTTCGCGGGCAAGTGCTCTACCAACTGAGATACCGAAGCACGACTCACGCCCAGTACCCACAGCTTTACTTATGCCAGTATCTCGTCTCCTACCTTTCAAACTTTACAGAAGCTCTCCTGCGAACCTTACAAAACTAGCACTCCTGAAAGAAAGGATATAGCGGAGACATGGCTTAGCCACAGCCTGGGGGATGTTTCCAGAATGAGATTTTCACTCTACAGCGAAGTGTGCGCTGATATGAAACTTCCTGGCAGATTAAAACTGTGTGCCTGACCGAGACTCGAACTCGGGACCTTTGCCTTTCGCGGGCAAGTGCTCTTGGTCGGGCACACAGTTTTAATCTTCCAGGAAGTTTCATATCAGCGCACACTCCGCTGCAGAGTGAAAATCTCGTTCTGGAAACATCCCCCAGGCTGTGGCTAAGCCATGTCTCCGCTATATCCTTTCTTTCAGGAGTGCTAGTTCTGCAAGGTTCGCAGGAGAGCTTCTGTTAATTTTGGAAGGTAGGAGACGAGATACTGGCAGATGTAAAGCTGTAGGTACCAAGCGTGCGTCGTGCTTCGGTAGCTCATTTGGTAGAGCACTTGCCCGCGAAAGGCAAAGGTCCCGAGTTCGAGTCTCGGTCGGGCACACAGTTTTAATCTTCCAGGAAGTTTCATATCAGCGCACACTCCGCTGCAGAGTGAAAATCTCATTCTCGAACTAGGAGCAAAATTAAGACGTCTTAGTGCCTGGGACGACGCTGTAATGTCGTGATTGTCTGGTTGAAGGCACATGCGGCACTCATCGGCGAAGAGCGTCCATTCGGCATGTTGTTGGATCCATCTGTATCGTGCTGCATGGTGTCGTGGTTGCAAAGATGGACCTCGCCATAGATGTCGGGAGTGAAGTTGCGCATCATGCACCCTATTGCGCACAGTTTGAGTCGTAACACGACATCCTGTGGCTGCACGAAAAGCATTGTTCAACATGGTGGCGTTGCTGTCAGATTTCCTCCGAGCCATAATCCGTAGGTAGCGGTCATCCACGGCAGTAGCAGCCCTTGGGCGACCTGAGCGAGGCATATCATCGACAGTTCCTGTCTCTCTGTACCTTCTCCATGTCTGAACCATTGCATTGGTTCACTCCGAGACCCTGGACACTTCTCTACTTGGGAGCCCTTCCTGGCACAAAGTAACAATGCGGACGCGATCGAACCACGGTATTGACCGTCTAGGCATGGTTGAACTACAGGCAACACGAGCCGTGTACCTTCTTCCTGGTGGTATGACTGGAACCGTTCGGCTGTCGGACCCCGTCTGTCTAATAGGCGCTGCTCATGCATGGTTGTTTACATCTTTGGGCGAGTTTTAGTGACATATCTGAACAATCAAAGGGACTGTGTCTGTGATGCAATTTACACAGTCAACGTCTGTCTTCAGGAGTTCTTGGAACCGGGGTGATGGATAACTTTTTTTGAGGTGTGTGTGTGTGTGTGTAGACGCTTTTCATTCATGGCATCACGGAATAGTGAGCATTTTTGGACTAAAACGAAGTATCATCTGCTCTCTTCTTCATACAAATTCGTTATGAATTCGTTCGGCTTATCATACATGGCTGTGCCAAGGACTCTACACAACCTTTCCTCCAAATCATGCAATTCATCTGACTCAGCGCGCATACGTTAGCTTTCGGAGCTAATTTCGTCATTCGCATTACTTCTCGACACAGCTCTTTGTTCCTCAGAATTATTTCATCCTGATTCTGCCTTAATCACAACAAGAACAGAACTTCCGCACTTTTGCTCACCACGATGGGGCTGGTGTCCTCATCACTGCGGAGTGAAGGTTGCTCAGCCGTGGTGGTAGGCAATTCTGACCTGTCTGCAACTTTTCCTACTTCCCTGCCTCACTGTTGTATTACCTCATCATGTACCTCTTTATGCTACAACACTTGTTGACACAAGTTCTTTAGAATCTCTGCCCGTTCTTTCTTCACTTCAACAGTCAATTCTTGTACTTGAGTATTATCAGCTGGTACAGCATTACCTTGTAATGTTCGTTCTCCTTAACCCTGTTTTCAGTGGCCTCTACTGTTCTGGATTGGTGTTCTTTCATCTTAGAAATCTAACTGATCAAGTATTTGCGCCATTAGTTACCATTACCAAATCTGACCTAACTTTAGCCTTTTCCATTCGAATTTCCTCCAAAGTGTCCTTACTCTCTGCAATGTACACGTCTACGTCAAAACCTCTTGCTTCAATCCTCTGCCTTAGATTATTCATGCTTGTACTCTGCTCGTCCAATTTCACATTCTGTGTTTGAAAATGACGCAGCATTCTGATTTGAAAAGGGCAGCGAACGTCCCTCCCCTTGGCATTATTCCGAGGGGGGGGGGGGGGGGAGGCGTGCGGTCATCTGCCTCACCCCGTATCTGCCCAAGCTGGGCCGACGCCACAATTGTTCCCTCGCTTTGTGCCCCGGATGTGGCGTGAAGCGGCCCGTCGCTTGGATAATGGTCAACTCGCCGTCTGAAACTTACGTCAAGGTGTCCTCGACCGGTATTGTGCTGCCCGACAAAGCTACCTCGTTGTGAGAAAACATCTCTCCGCCACCCTCAGTGGCGTCCCATTTCGCACTTTCTCCTCAAACGTGCCTCATACTGCTTTAGGGGCGGGCAAACTGACCGGTTAAAACCGATACCGGTGTTTTATATCTGAAAAGTAACTACTATTTTTCGATATTTGTTTGGTCTCAGTTATAGTAGGTGTTTTTTTTTAATTTTTTACTAATAACCGGGTGAAAGAAGCACTACATGAATTAACCACAGCAGCAGCGCTAAAATTTTCTGATTTTAAATAAACCTCTTTTTTGAAAAACGAATAATTTTTATTTCTAAAGTTTCCGTTGTTTTGAAATGTTGCGTTATTATGAAAATGGGAAGAGCGATCGTGCTATTTCATTAACAACAAAGACAGAAACGAGCAACAACACATGGCGGAGAAAACTTAAAACACAAAAATTCTTTCACAGTGTACAGTAAAAAATAGAAAGTAGCAGATCTGCTGCCTTTGTTTACGTAATATGTCTTTAACTGCTTATAGACATTTAAAACGGACAAATTAACACGAAAAATATTGTTAAATGTCAGTTTTCACCATTTAGCACTGGGTATTCCTAATGCTCCGCTAATGGTATGATTCTCGATTGCAACATGATTCTTGTGCAGAGTTTCAAAAATTAGAATCAGTAGCAGGACACTGGTGATTTTTGTAATATTCCACCACTTACCAGTTTTACAGAAAAGCAACGAACCGGGGACAGACTATTTTTTTATTTGCCTATTTAATTCAATATTTTGATTCTATGTACCTTAAAACTAAGATTTCTACGTTTATTGTAGGAATAACACGAATAAAATAACAAAAATCGGTTAATTCGGAAGCCAGTTATTTCGAGCGGTTGTAACAATCAAGTTAAACTGGCATTGAAAAAAAGAAAACGATATATCCGAAAACCTGTTGTTTTGGCAATAACCGTCATACCTATACTGAAGAGACAATTTGCTTGCAAATGGGTGGACATACGCATCTCAAAACAAATTTCAAAATCTCAGTTGAACTTCCTAAATGACTTTTTTCTCTGTAGTTTACAAAACAAAAACTAACGCTTACAGTCTCGTTAAATAAGTGATTTTTCTCAAGTTCACTGACACACTTCTAGGTGAATACCAGTTTATCCCCTCTAACACACCCAAGAAGAAAGTATCACCAGGCAACAATCAATGCTGCAGTGAAACACCACAGTTCAACACTGTGAATCACTATGTACGTCAGAATTGCGCGACTCTAGCAAGAGAAATTACAAATCAAATACTCCACTCAATTTAACAGCTAACCAGAAGTCTCGCAGTATCTAACATGGTGGCATTCGTCGTGGTGTAAAACGTGTTCGTATCATGTTTAATCCGTTCTGCTTCTCTTCCTTGTTCTTTCGTGTATTTGATTTTTTATTTTTCGAATACCAGTCATTGTGATATGCCGCTGCTTGCCGGGAAACTACTATGACTCTTATTAATAATACGTGACGCCTTATTATATCCCAGTTCCACTGTGTGTGTATAACGTGAATAGATATGAGCGTTTACTTATATTTGACCCAATGAATTCTTTGAAAGAAAACCACAACGGAAACTAAAACTGAAAGCAGCACAACGTTACAGAGGATGGGTTTAAGTAAATATCTGATATTTAGTTCTCAAGCTGGGCTCTTTGCATCAGTGACTCCACAGTTGACTGAGAAAGTGTACATGGAGGGATGGGGAGGATGAAAAGTTAATTATATTTCATGAAACAAACACTTATTAGCGAGAACTAGACGGTCCTTTACTCTCGATTTACACGCCATATACAAAGGACTATCTTATTAAGACGGTTCCTTAACCGAAGGGTGATTCATACTGTTCAAATGGCTCTAAGCACTATTTTGAAAAAAAAAGAAAAGAAAAAGAAAAGAAATCCGGCACGAGTGAGATTTGAACAGGGATCTCCCACGGTCGCAGGTCAACACCGTAACCACACAACCACGATGCCGTCGAAGATGAAATTCACTCGATGTTAGAAAAATGGTTCAAATGGCTCTGAGCACTATGCGACTTAACTTCTGAGGTCATCAGTCCCTTAGACTTGGAACTACTTAAACCTAACTAACCTAAGGACATCACACACATCCATGCCCGATGCAGGATTCGAACCTGCGACCGTAGCAGCATCGCGGTTCCGGACTTAAGCACGTAGAACAGCTCGGCCACAGCGGCCGGCAACCGAAGGCTGAATTTCCGTAAACGTACATTACATTGAATAACTGCAATGGATCTTTGTTCTGAGATGGCGGGGTATAGACACTCACGGGAACACAGTAAACTCTGAATAACACAAACACTCGTACATGACAATAAAAAACCGTGGGAGGGAGCTGTAAAGGTACCAGCAGGCACTATCATTTCAAATGTGCCAGAAAGGAAACAGGATTCTAAGTCCACTATGCTGACTGAAGGTCTAATAATTCCAACAAATCCCAACATACACATTGTGATCAGGAAACTGAGTGGGTGTTAAATGAAAATTCAACCCCTCCAAAAATACACTGTCCAGTCAAAATGATGCGACCACTTGTGAAAAGCCTGAAAAGCTTTAGCAGCATAGATTGCAGCGAGATGATCAGGGAGAAAATCATTGAGATTCTGGAAGGTACCCACAGGCATGTGTTGCCATGCCGTCTCCAGAGCCGCGGCCAGCTCTGCTTCTCGGTTGGGTTGAGGATCCATGGCACGAAAAGTCGTATCGAGGCGGTAACACAGATTCACGATTGGGTTTATATCCGATGAATCTGCGAGCAGTGGAGCACGGTAAACTCATTCCACTGCTCTTTGCACCACACACTTACACTGTGGACTGTGTGGCACGCTGCATTGTCCTGCTGGTAGATGCCAACACGTTGAGAAAATACAGACTGCATGTAAGGGTGAGCATGGCCAGGGGTAGGTACATACTAGTGTGATCTATTGTGCTTTCCATAATAAGAAGGTCGCCAAGGGAATGCTACGAAAACATTCCTTTTCCGACGATTGTTGCAGGGTGTTTGCTTCCAGACGTTTCTTGCCACAGACACAAACGCCCATCTGTCCAGTTCGTCTGGAAAGGCTACCTTTCGCCACTTACAAAGGAACATCCCCATCGTACCCCCCTCAAACTTAGTTATAAGTTGGCACAGTGGATAGGCCTTGAAAAACTGAACGCAGATCAATCGAGAAAACAGGAAGAGGTTGTGTGGAACTACGAAAAATAAATAAAATATACAAACTGAGTAGTCCATGCGCATGATAGGCAATATTAAGTACAATGTGAGCTCCGGAGCGCCGTGGTCCCGTGGTTAGCGTGAGCAGCTACAGAACGAGAGGTCCTTAGTTCAAATCTTCCCTCGACTGAAAATTTTACTTCCTTTATTTTCGCAAAGTTATGATCTGTCCTTTCGTTCATTGACGTCTCTGTTCACTGCAATAAGTGTCTGTTTTGCGACCACACCGCAAAAGCTTGCGATTAGTTGACGAAAGGACGTGGGAAAGGACATGGGAACCGAAAACATTTGATCGCAAGGTCATAGGTCAACCGATTCCTCCACAGGAAAACACGTCTGACATATTCTATACGACACTGTTGACAGCATGTGCGTCACATGACAGGAATATTTTGTCGACCCACCTAACTAGTACACTTGGCGAATGGGTAAAAATATTCTTGTACCTAGCCCGATTTAGGTTTTCTTGTGGATGTGATAATCACTCCCAAAAAAGTGATGAAAACAAAAGAGTTTGTCACATAAAGTGAAAATAAAAAGTTAAAATTTTCATTCGAGGGAAGACTTGAACCAAGGACCTCACCTCCCGCAGCTGGTCACACTAACCACGGGACCACGGCGCTCCTGAGCTCAAGCTGTCCTTTATATTGCTTGCCGTCGCATGGACTACTCAGTTTGTATATTTTGCTTATTTTTTCATAGTTCCACACAACTTCTTCCTGTTTTCTCGATTGATCTGTGTTCAGTTTTTCAAGGCCTATCCACTGTGCCAACTTATAACTAAATCTGAAGGGGGTGCGATGGGGTGGTTCCCTTGTTAGTAGATCTCCAGCAGCCGTATTGCCGTGCAAATTCCAGCCTTCATCGCCAATGAACAGTAGCCAGCGTGAGTGCGTGATCTAGCGCCTGAAGCAAAGGCACTATTGGGAGCCCCTTGGTTCATCTCGGCTGCCAGTTGCTCAACAGTTGCATGTATATTCACCCGTACACATCTTCGCAGCTGTCATTCACCCCTGTCATCTATGGCCGGCCGCTGTGGTCTCGCGGTTCTAGGCGCGCAGTCCGGAGCCGTGCGACTGCTACGGTCGCAGGTTCGAATCCTGCCTAGGGCATGGATGTGTATGATGTCCTTAGGTTAGCTAGGTTTAAATAGTTCTAAGTTCTAGGGGACTGATAACCACAGCAGTTGAGTCCCATAGTGCTCAGAGCCATTTGAACCATTTTGAACCTGTCATCTATGGCCCGTAGTGCACAAAAGTTACCTCGGCACCGGTTTTGTATACCGCCATTTTGCCATGCACGGTATACTTTAACCACGGCGGCATGTGAACAGTTTAAAGACGTACCTGTTTCGGAAATGCTTCCACCCTTGGGCCGAAAGTCTATGATCACGCCCTTTTGCACGTCAGATAAAACACTTCGTTTCCGTATTACGAAAACAACAGCACTTCTTTCCATACCACCCCCACATGTTACATATAACCTTCATCGCTAGTGATTTCACCTGCTGTCTGTGAATGGGTATTCCAACAAAGGGATGGTCTCATCAATGTGACCAAACCATGTACATTAAGACTGCTAAAATTCAGCAGTTAGGTTTTGACATAATGTATATCCAGGTATTCATTCCACTCAGTGAGAAAAGCAGTTACTGATTATTAGAAGCCGGCCGATGTGGGCGAGCGGTTCTAGGTGCTCGAGTCTGGAACCGCGGGACCGCTACGGTCGCAGGTTCGAATCCTGCATCGGGCATGGATGTGTGTTATGTCCTTACGTTGGTTAGGTTTAAGTATTTCTAAGTTCGAGGGGACTGATGACCTCAGCTGGTAAGTCCCATAGTGCTCAGAGCCATTTGAACCATTTGATTATTACAATGGCCATTTGATGCAGAGATCGCAGTTATTCAACCCTCAATATGGAAATGTTCTATCAGGAAGCAACGGAAGAATCCATAAATAACATTAATTTTCTTTCTTTGTGACTTACGTAAACGCAGTGATTACCTATACCCAAAAGCGAAATGTTTAACGGATCCAAACCAAAATCGAATCAACACCAAGTGTACCCCGAAGATCACGGTCAATTCACCACGGTCTCTCCAGGAACAGTGCCTATCTCAAAAACCTTCTAGAGTCCCTCGTTAGTCGTCGTTGTCCGACGCATCTAAACAGAGAAGCGGTGGGTCCGGGGGGCTAAAGAGGCTAAAAAGTCGGAGGCCGTTGTTCTGTAGCTACACGAGGTTAGCGGACAAAATTTTGATCAGGGTTTAATGAAAAATTTCCACGACTTCACGAATTGGCTTGCTTGACCAATCGTAATATGCTAAAAAAAAAAAAAAAAAAAAATCACAGGAGGTTCGTTGTCCTCGGCCATACCAGGGCACAATCCTCATTTGAACAAGATTCAATGAGAAGTTCCCAAGATTCTATAAAATACTAGTATACTGGTACAACCGTAAGTGGACTTACATTTCGGTGTTCAACCACGTACGTGAGGTATGGGTTTTTATAATTTACAGATGTCCCCACCAGCTCAAGGCCTTCTTTTAATGAAAGATCATGCCGAACTGAAAAATTACGTAGAATAGGATGGCCGGAGTTTATCAGGCAAAATCATGAGCTATCAAAATATGTAATCACACAATAAAACAAACAATATATTAATAAATAGTGGGCTATGCACTTCAGCGATGAGAGCTCTTCCTCAAGTTACGGTTCATTTCTACCAATGCCTCCCCTTCGAGCTGCTTGCAAAAACGACAGTGAAATAGTCTGAAGATACAAAATCAGTCATCCCCTCGTCTTTTACAAAGAAGACGACGTTAGGATGAATACGACAGGACACAAAGCATTAAATTTCACAGAGAATATGAATTCTTAAGCTTACATAGTATAAATAAAAAAAAGGAAAACATCCTAATCCGACAGTTAGCTGGTTCCTGAGCATTAAACTCACCAGAACACGTTAAAATAATACAACTTCGACCGTCGTGGTCAATTATACGGGGAATGAAGAAAGACGGAAGCGAACGAATAGACTCATGTACTCAAACTGGACTTCCGCAGGAAGATAAAGTTCGGAGAGAGATTAACCATCACTACAAGCATGCAATTACGGCAAAGCGATTTATATCGGCTGAACAACAGAAACTAATATACGTTCGCGTCCACACTACAAACGGTGAAAGGGAAAGACCACATGGGCGATTAAATTTATCATTGAGGAACACCTTGTTGAAACATAAAAATCACGAAATTACAGCGAAAACAGTTCTTGACTACCAAAGTTAGACTAAATCACGAGGAAACTGCGAATAGATCAACGAGAAGAGGAAAGTTGAATGCCTCACTGGTTCATGCTACACGTGGTACCCACAAATAGAAAGGGCAACTTAATCCCACAAAATTAGCTCATTGAACGAAGAACACTTCGGAAGAGGCGGAACAAAGCGAATGCCAAAATCGCTATATCTAATTATACATAAAGCTGAGGTCGGAATAGACACATAATTGAGAACAGAAAGAAAGAGACCACCAAGACACAATTACTTTCAGTCACACAAGGTAAAGATCGCCATTACTCGGCCTAATCATCACGCAGTGGCGAACATGTCTCACCACAATGTTCGAAAGGAACAAAGCAAACACGTACTACTAGAACCATCCAGGTGAAAAGGAAATACCAGAGGGATCCTTTCCGCTACCAGTAAAAGGAACACTAAGTTGGCTGCCCTGGACCACCAGCAGACGGAAAGCAGCTAGACTCCCAATCTCTTATACCCTCTAGAACACATATACACTCTCTCATTTTTTTCATAAAAAAGGCACAGTGAAAGAAGAAACATGTAATACAGTATGTCAATATATAGACTCTGGTGTAGATTAGACAGGAGAAGTAACAGAAGAACAAACAAACAAACACCATTCGAACAGGCCTTGAAAACCCAACGGGACCGACCTGCCGCCGTGTCATCCTCTGCCCTTAGGCGTCATCGGATGACCAGTGCCGCTACTTCTCAATCCAGTAACTCCGCAATAGGCCTCACAAGGGCTGTGTGCACCTCGCTTGCCAACAGCACTCGGCGGACACGGACGGTGACGAATCCAGGTGCTAGCCAAGGCCAACAGCGCTTAACTTCGGTGATCTGACGGGAACCGCCAGTACCGCTGCGGCAAGGACGTTGCCCAACAGAAGAACATATGTATAAAAATTCGGATGCAGAGCACAAGTTGCCTCCATCTAAATTTCAGATAATTCATGAACTTACGTCGATCCCACTGTACATTCCTTGTGGACGAGTTTTAAGAAGTACGCTGAGGTCATGCGGTACAGAAAATGAGACGGGAACAAGATAAAATATCAAACTATTCTATAGAGAGGTTTCAACTCTGAAAACAGAACTAAGAATAACTACTCGGATCACTATTGATACACATCCATGCATTGCAGAGCTTACTCGCGGTGGCTTCATGGAAGAAGAGTAAAACAAGTTGATGATGTGAGACACAAAAATGATAATCAATAAAAATGGGATCCCTTAGCAACACTTCTCCCAGCACAAAAATTTAATAACAAATAACTGCAGATTACATACCACGCAGAAGCGCTCCAGCATGGGATTCCAAAGATGGATCATCAGCACGCTGTTAAGCAGATACTACAGTCATGCTTATGTGGCGAATCAGTGTACATAGTGAAACTTCCTGGCAGATTAAAACTGTGTGCCCGACCGAGACTCGAACTCGGGACCTTTGCCTTTAGCGGGCAAGTGCTCTACCATCTGAGCTTCGGTAGCTCAGATGGTAGAGCACTTGCCCGCGAAAGGTAAAGGTCCCGAGATCGAGTCTCGGTCGGGCACACAGTTTTAATCTACCGGGAAGTTTCATATCAGCGCACACTCCGCTGCAGAGTGAAAATCTCATTCTAGTGTACATAGTAGTTGCATACGTCTGCAATTGAATCCAAAGTCTGCGAGTCTCTGACATGTAGGGTAGAGAGGTGCTGCTCATCGTGGCAGTCACTACGGCGTCTTCCCTTCACTTACGGAACATTGCAAGAATGATGGCTTGAGTTAATAAATGGTTCGAATGGCTCTGAGCACTATGGGACTTAACTTCTGAGGTCATCAGTCCCCTACTTAAACCAAACTAACCTAAGGACATCACACACATCCATGTCCAAGATAGGATTCGAACCTGCGACCGTAGCGGTCGCACGGTTCCAGACTGTAACGTCTAGAACCGCTCGTCCACCCCGGCCGTCTGCTTAAGTGCACTCCGTGTGCACTAAATTTTGTTTGATCTCTGGTGGAATGTGGGACAGCAACCGGACACGATTTACTTGAATAATAAAAACAAAACCAACGAAAACTGTCGTCTGGCCAGTTATTGCCACGCTAATTTGGCACCGCTGCTTACGATTCTGTTCATTTCACATGAAAACGGCTCTGAATGACAGTTTACGCTTGGGGCCTGAGGATGACATCATTTGGTGTCGAAACTGGTAGCATGAGTTAAAAAGATTTATAATGACGTTGTATTCAAATACAGCCGTTGGTTTTATTATCGTTATTCAAGTAAATTTTGTTTGGTCTTGTTCTCGAGAGCCCTACGTGAACGGTTCATAAGGGGTTGTTGTATTTTCCTGGACTCATCATTAAAATCAGGTTCTTGAAACTTTGTACATAGGCTTTCTCGGGATGGTATGCTTCTATCTTCATGCGTTTGTCAGTTTAATTTCTTCAGGATCTCTGTGACACTCTCTAATGGGCCTTCTCTGTATACGCTCTGTAACCCAAGTTAGTCCCCACACTTCAGCCTTATTATGGGATGACTAGAATGGTTTGTCAGCAATCTCCTTTGTAGACCGATTGCATTTCTCTAGTAACTGAAATCTGCCACCTGCTCTACACGCGATTCTGCCTATGTTAGGTTTAATATCACTACAAATTGTTACATCACAGTACTTATATACTTTTACCAATTTAATTTTTTAATCACTTCGTTTTCTGAAGTGCATAATTTTATATCTGTGAAAATTTTAAGGACGTTTCCGATCTTTACGCCACTTAGAAATCTTATCAAGGTTGGACTAGTTGTGCAGCCTTCTCTAGCAGTACTTCCTTATAGATAAATGCATCCTCTGCAAAAAGCTTCAGGTTACTATTAATAATCTGTATGAGATCCTCCCTACCATGAAGTCCTCACTCTAGTCACATTTTCTTTCCACTGGTTCCCAGTAATTAAAAAGTCTGACTTTATGTGCAGCTGTGTCACCTGTATATCAGGGAACGGCCTGGCAGATTGGCCTGGGTCGCTAAACACTAGAGGAAAGATGCTTTTATCTCCCCAAATGGGAGCTGAATCCACTTCAGGTTAGTAAATGGTGGTAATGATGTCATAATACAAACGTTTCATCTCATCGTTCCTTTAGTGCGATAAAAATGTAGGTAAGGCGATTATTAGTCGTAACAAATCTTCACAACCACGGAATGTAGCATTGTCTACAAACTACAAGCCCATATATGCAAGCACGTGCAAACAAAGATCACACCACTATTTTGCACCCAGTGTTGTGCAAAATGTAGACAAAATAGCAACGATGATTATAACGTGACACTGCAGATAGGTCCCATCGCAGAATTCGCACAACAAGTGGGACTCGCTCATTCCATATCCTAAAACCACTTTTACGTAAGAAGTCCACCAGCTGGTCCAGTGTTGGTTCCAGCTGTTTAGCCATTTCCGAAACTAGTCTCTTCCGTAAGTGTTATGCATGAGGAAAGTAAATTCCGTTTTCCTATTATACATAAAGTATTATTACGTTCCTATATTATCAAAACAAAAGAGACACGTTGTTAAAATCCCTAATTTCTTGGGGCATTTTACGAATTACGTGTGCTATACACGGATGTAAAAATATAAGTCAAATGTTTTCCGTACAAGGAGGCAGTAGCGTGACCTTAAAGTGGACTATAACAGTGATTTCATCGTTCTTTTAATTACGTAATCTCCGGCTTCTGTTTAGGAATATAGCTCAGAATCTTTCTTTTTTAATACACAAGCAACACCCAAAGCGTAATAATTCTCACGGGCTCAGCGATGCTCGAAATATGCTGTCCTCCTCCCCACTTATCAACCTAACACATACCAAAAACACATACGCATATACATACATCTAACTCATAATAATCCAAACCTGCGCTGCTGCCAGCGCAAACTTTCCCGATGCATATCTCAATTCGTTTTTTTAAAGCAAATACGCAACGACGTTAATCAAAGCAAGGTGAGCTTGGGTTATTTTAAGCAATATAGAAACCACAAATCCATTTTAAATTTCCTCGTATAAATTGTAATTGAAATGGAATGATGTTTAAAAGTACAAAATAAATCCATTAATATTAAATGGTATGTTATATTAAAAAAAATGTGATATCATTCTCCTCTGTTAATTACTTCGTTAAAACTGTAATTAAAAAACCCGTGGCATGCAGAAGAAAATACTTTATTTCGAGAATTATTCTATGTCACAGCGCGTCGGCTGAACAGTTACGGAGTGTTTGTTCGTTTCTGCCACCTGCTTACACATTTTTCGCTGCCTTTGACTTATATTAGTAATTTGTACATAACAACGGCAAATTTAATGTACCGTTTAAGAACAGTTTACTGCAGCGGCATGAACTGTGATAGGCGTGTACTACACGGCTCAAACTAAATAAATTAATCATAACGTGGGTATACACTTTTTCGAGGCTCTACTTCAGATGTTGATATGCAGTTTCATTTCATAACTCACCACTCGGTTATTTGATGGAAGAACCTTCCTCCATCTCTACAAAGCCTAGTTTTGTAAATAACACTAAACGCTTGAAGAAATTGTAAACAAACATAACATATTTAAATCAAGGAACTCATTGTGTTAAGCATCATATTTTTATCAGTGGATACGCCCTTCTCAGCGAACTTTCCGTTCGTAGTCGCATTTAGAATATTATGAGACCAGCTTACGCCGTTTATTTCTTTCTTAAAGTCAGTGAGCTTCAACGGAAGCATGTCTGTAGGATGCAGGAAAACTACGAAGATAACATAATGAAGCGACGACAGATAAGCGCAGCATAACACGTTTTGATTGACGTCAAGAAAGAACACAGAAGGCATCGAATAATGTGCTCCCACTTTAGTTTATTAAAAAGAATACAGAAGATAACGTTTTATGTGTTTGCACTGATATCTTCTCTGACTTTTTACCACTCTCTCTCACCTTAACCAAAACAATAAATCGTAGTTATCGACAGTATTCCAGACACGACTATATGAATGACATGTAGGCGACTTCCTCTTTGTTAATATCATTGGACTGAACTTCAGTCTGACATGTAGATTACCGCAATTATATTCACACGGTCATTTCAACACAAATCGAAACAGATGGTTGCCCCTAAACATTTAATCATAGTGCTTAGTTTGGTAGGGTATAACCAAATAGTTTTCCCTACGAAATCATCAAAATACAATAACTAGCTATCCTTTGGCCTCTTTGAAGGCTGTCGACAAATAATGAAATTATTCTGCTTCCTAACATCTAATAAGTATGACACACAGCTCTTAATTTGTTATTTATACGATGACTAATATCTTTAAAGTTATTGAATGGAATCTGATAGTAAAGTATTATCTGAGATATATCATTTGTGCAGAAAAATATCGTACTAAGGCAGAAATAAATAGAACATAAAATGCAAATTGGCTTTTCTAAATGGAAAAGCATCCAGTACAAATGTTTAGCGTAAGGAAAGCTTTTTAAAACTATTTCTGTGACTCATACTCTTGGACGAAAGTGAACCATAGGCGGTAAGCAGTACGGGTAAGAAGAGAATAGAAGCTTTAGAAATGTGGTTCTACAGATTAGTGCTTAATATTAGATGGGCAGAAATTAATGGCACAACCTGTCAAACACGATAGGCTTATATGACGTGTTCTAAGGGGATCAAGAAGTAATCAATTTGGTAATGTAAGAAAGTGTGTCTGGGTTCTTGACACAACGTAAAACGATATTAAGGAGGCAGCACTTTCCTGATATTCTGTAAAATGTTATTTGTTTGACCATGAAACGACTTTCGGGCTTTCTGGTCATCGTCTGATGACAACTGAATCCGGAAACTATAGACAAATGACGTGTGACGTACACGGATAATACTGATACAAGTGGAGAAGACAGATAAAATAATCAGATACAGAGTGTTTACAAAGTAATGATCCCGGCGGAGGTTCGAGTCTTCCCACGGGTATGGGTGTCTGTGTTTGTCCTTAGGATAATTTAGGTTAAGTAGTGTGTAAGTTTAGGGACTAATGACATTAGCAGTTAAGTCCCAAAAGATTTCACTCACATTTGAACATTTTTTGAACAAAGTAATGTATTACTTTTCTTGTATGAGATTGAAATCACTACATTTAACGAAAAATTGAAAATGATGTTTTGTCTGCAAATCTCTATTTTTATTAAACTGGTAAATAACACTGATTTCAATATTGTAACTTAACACTTGTATAACAAAAGAACGAAAGTATATTTGGACATTTAAAACTAAACTGGCTTTCTGTGTCATATGTGTGTTAATTTCAAGTATTCCCAGTAGCGTCATCTTTCTACTTTTCTTAAAAATGTGCAAAGTGTGACACATGCATCGTATGATGAGTCTCTGTTAAACAATGTTCCGGAAAGTTTGAATTTGTGTTTTCCTAGTATAGAGCTTCTCTCATGACACAATTGCAACAACCCTGCTTTGACAACTAATAAATGGTTCAAATGGATCTGAGCACTATGGGACTTCACTTCTGAGGTCATCAGTCCCCTAGAACTTAGAACTACTTAAACCTAACTAATCTAAGGACATCACACACATCCATGCCCGAGGCAGGATTCGAACCAGAGACAGTAGCGGTCGCGCGGTTCCAGACTGTAGCGGCTGACAACTAATAATTTCCCACAATGTTTGCCTGTGGTTCATATACGCTACTATGAACTAAAGTTTTCATTTTGTCTTTAATATTGAATAGTAATATAGAAATGCAATTGTTCTTCTAAAATGTAACTAGCAGCTACCAATTGAAAAATATGAAAGGCAAGCAGTAGTTGAGAATAGAGTGAGACACGGTCGTAGGCTACCTCGATGTTATTCAATCTGCATACTGAGCAATCAGTAAAGGAAACCAAAATTGGAAGAAGAAGTGACGGGAAAGAAACAAAATCTTTAAAGTTTGTTGACGTCATTTTAATTATGTTCGAGAGGGCAAAGAAATAGGAAGAGCGGACGAACGGATTGGATGGACTCTTGAAATGGGTTTGTACGATGAACATCAACAACAGTAATACAAGGATAATTGAATGTAATAGAATTAAATCAGGAGATGTTGAGGGAATCAGATTGATAAATGAGACACTATTAGTAGTAGATTAATTTTGCTGTTTGAGCATCAAAATGACTGAGGGTGGCGGAATTGTAGAGGATGTAAATTGCAAACTGCCAACAGCAAGAAAACGGGTAATTTCTGAGCACCGAATACGAAGTGAAATATTGGGAAGTTTTTCTGGAGGTAGTTTTGTGGAGTGTTGCCTTGTACGGAAGTGAAACTTGGATGACATATAGTTCACACAAGACGACAACAGTGTTTCTGAAATGCAGTGCTATAAGAAAAAGGTTGATGATTAGAGGGCTATATTGGATGAGTAATGAGCAGGTACTGAATAGATACGAGGAGGATGTAAGTGTATGGCATAACATGACTACAAAAGGAATCAGATGACTAGACAAATTGTGAGTCTTGAAGGAATCAAACGGAGAGTGTACACAGTGTAAAGGGAAAAGCGGCTGCATGTGGATGGTATAGTAGTTAAGCGAAGATGAAGAAATTTGCACAGTACAGTTCTAACGATGATAGTTGCATAAAACGTTTCTTGTGTCTGAAGAAAACAACAACAACATTGAGTGGTGCACCAGGTTTCATAATTACTTACCAGATCCAGTTACGTAGCGTAAGAAGGCTGTTTCGTTTTACATATAAGAGGCAGTTAAATGGAAACGAGACATATGGGAAAAGTGAGTAAGCTGTTTAGAATTTTAAAAGTTATCACCATAACTGATAATACATTTATACCACCGTGAGCGAAGACGGTCAGTGACTTTGTGGAGAAGTACTGCGGTTAACTACGGAACCATGATTGTGCACAGCCGTGCACCTATTCCAAAGAAACAGACGGTCAAAAATGCATGGCTCCAAAATTTGAAAATCGCATGGGGAGAGATTAGGATAGTATGGAGGACCTTTAAGCGCCCACCTACGTAACGAGGTATTTTCGACTACTCTACAGAAATTTCGTACTCCGGTACAATCACGGTTCCGTAGGCAACCGCAAACATTTTTCCGTGGAGGTATTGACCGTCTTGTCTCATGGTGGGGTAAGTGTATTAACAGTTATAGCAGTTAATTTTGAAATACTAAACAGTTTATTTACCTTTTTACCATCTGTCTCGTTTTCATTCCATTGCTATCTGTGTTTAATTGTTGCGTAAAATATTTATTTATAGAGTAATTCACAAGAGAGAAGCAGATTCCAAACATTTATTCCTTTAAAGTACTAAAATGGGGAGAATTACCATGTTCCTGGACAGACCTTTTTTCAGATTTCAAGGTTCAAACACTTACGCAGTCACTGTGATAACCACGAGTTATCCAACAGACATCATAATGATATCTGATTTATTGCCTAGTATAAATCAAATAGTAATTAGTTATGGGATTGACTCCTTCAACAATTCGGCGTTGTCGATCTTTTAGAGTGGCAGGCATAGGTGGGGGAAAGAAAAGGTCGCTTGTGCGCTCCCAGAGATTAATATTGCGGGGGCTATGGTCTGGGGCCCTGGGAGGACAGCAACGACGAAACTGATTTCCTGCTCATCCTCTTCCAGTCCAACGTCCTGGAATGGTGCTCTTCAGGTGAAGTCGGACGCGGTATGGAGGTGAGTTGGGGCGCCATCTCGCATGAAGTAAAAACTATGTGAACACATTAAAGTCGGTGAAAAACCGAGTTTTCAAGCATGTCACAGATTTTTATTGCCGTGATTTGTCGAAAGAATAGAACGGTGTTTAAACCTTGTCTTTCTCAGTTGCACAGTAGTTTTGGAACTTCGGCGACTCTCTTTTGTGTTCAATAACTATCATAGGGTTTTCAATCAAACACAATCTAACATTATGGCTATTATCTTTTTTTTTTAGCCAGAAAAGTGAAAAATATTTTCAACTGAAGTAATTAACCGTGCAAAAAAAAAGTGGTTCAAATGGCTCTGAGCACTATGGGACTTAACATCTGTGGTCATCAGTCCCCTAGAACTTAGAACTACTTAAACCTAACTAACCTAAGGACATCACACACATCCATGCCCGAGACAGGATTCGAACCTGCGACCGTAGCAGTCCCGCGGTTCCGGACTGAGCGCCTAGAACCGCTAGACCACCGCGGCTTAACCGTGCAGTAAAACTGTCTTCATCCGTGTGCTTCTCTAACTACAGTTCAAAATCCGTGCCTTTTAGTGTGGTGGTCAGGATGCAGCGTTTGCAGCAACTGCTGGTTTACCACTGTAAAAACCCTACGTTTAGTGGTTTTAAGTTCACAGTTTGTTCACGCTCTGGATTTACCTAGGATCACTGCATAAGATACACGGATACTTTCGATATTTTCATCCAGAGAATGTGGACGGCTCGCGCTTTTCCGTTTGCAGAGGCAATCATCATCTACGGACTCTCCATTGCCGCTCTTAGATTCACTTAGTGCGAGGCAGCTCTTTGTGGTATTATCGGCGGGGTGCACATCGCAATTTAACAGTGGTGGTAGTTACAGTACACAAAACGATAGTTCTTGTGGTAGCACCATTTTTAGGGTTTCCTACATCAATCGATAAAAACGGAACTCATATTGGATCACTCTGTTGTCCTTTGATCACTGTTTTCAGTCCGTCTGTCTGTCTATCTCTCCGACTGTTAAAAGACTTTTTCTTGGAACTGGTAATGTATCAAGTCAAAATTTATGTCACGTACTAATGTTTATGGTCCCTTGGCGATGTATAAGTCATTGCAATCAAAAGAGTCGTTCATTGACGCCACACATTTTGATAATCGCAGACTTACTCATCAAATCTATAGAGTACCTCACGTTCAATTAGAATCATGAAATTTGGTAAGAAGCAGTCTGCAATTTACATCCTCTACACTTCCGCCACCCTCAGTCGTTTTGATGCTCAAACAGCAAAATTAATCTACTACTTATAGTGTCTCATTTATCAATCTGATTCCCTCAACATCTAAAGCAAAAAATAAGAAAATTTTTAATTTGTAATTATATCACTCGAAATTTTTTTTAAAACTTTTGTTATCTGACTGTTTATATGTCTGTTAAGACCCCTTTTCCTCAGGATAGGCTAGACGTATCAAGTTGAAATTTATCTCACATAGCTGTATGGTCTCTTGGTAGTGTAATAAATATAAGCTTCTAAGTCAATGCAATCTAAGGATAGGGCTATTTATGTCATATATTTTGATACTCGCAAACTGAATCATCGAAACCTATAGGATACTTACCGTTAACACAGAATTATGAAATGTGGCAAGGAGCAAGGTTTCTCAGCAAAAGTAAAGGAAAACAACCATAAAACTGGTGAATGACTCACACAAAGAATAAAATGTTTGTTGTTTGTTATCTGAGTGTCTGTCGCCGGCCGCTGTGGCCGAGCAGTTCTAGGCGCTTCTGTCCGGAACCGCGCTGCTGCTACGGTCACAGGTTCGAATCATGCCTCGGGTATGGATGTGTGTGATGTCCTTAGGTTAGGTAAGTTTAAGTAGTTCTAAGTCTAGGGGACTGATGAACTCAGATGTTGACTCCCATTGTGCTTAGAGCCATTTGATTTTTGAGTGTCAGTCAGCCGTCCTCCTTTTTCTCAGGAACGGGTAAACCAAGGCCTACTGTCCATTACCGGGGTCAAACAATACATACGTGAATTCAGGCAACAAATACGGCCACTTGTGTCACATATTGTGATATCTTACTAGTGTCTTTATCGATAACGTGCAGAAATCGTCGAAATTCTCAATAATTTGGATGGTTGAACTATCTATATACATTATCTTTTACGGAACCCTCATTGCGTGATTCCGTCTCGCACTTACTGGATTTTGTTTTTTTTTTTTTTTAATGCGAACAGCAACGCCACTGCGGCAATGAACTTCTAGGCAAACCCAAATTTGCAATTTTTGTCTGTGTAAGATAGTTGCGGTAGTGTTTGAAACTCTTGTTGTGGTTTGCAAGAGGTACGCTTATGGAATTTATTCCTTCGTTTTGAATGACCCTGTGTTGCACGGTTTTAAACTCTGAGAGGACAAAAGGAAAGCCTATGGGTTGGGCGTACGTCGCTGTAATGTACGAAGTGCAGTAACCCCTGGAACGCCGTAACCCACAGCACGACAGAGTGAGGCGTGTAATTGCGGTTTCAGGCCCCCGTCCGTTCGCCAGGTAATGCTTCCGGCGTCCACGCCCGTCCGTTAATTTCACGAATGTGTCGGGGGGAGGTGGAGGGGTTGGAGAGGGGGAAGGGAGAGCTCTGCAGAGTGATTACTGACCCGGTGTGGTGGCGAGACGCGCGCTCAGATATTCCAGCGTGTCTTGGCACGTGGAACCATAGCTGGCTAAATAATGCAGCGGCAGGCGCTCTTGATTGATGGCGCGCGAGCTGCGCACGTAATGGACGGCGGCCCTCGGCCGATTAGCGGCCAGGCGTTCCGCGTCGCCCTTCCTTCGCTCTGACGTCACCACAGCCGGCGCGCTCTGCCCGAACTGCCGGCGGGAGTCCACTCGCTTGACCGCGGTCAGCATCTACGAATAAGGCGCGTTACGACCGCTCGTTTTTCATACTCGTTCCTCACGTCCCCCGTTGCTTACAAGGGGAAGCCACGACGTCTGGAACTAAAATTTACTACAAACTTCGCACACTCGTTGTACTCCATGAGGACCAAAATGTGTAAGCAGTAGCGCGTACTTCTCAAGCGTTACTGAAAAAAATATATACCTGTGCGTAGCCATTTTAACCGCGGCGGCAGCCGAATGGTTAGCGTGCAAGCCCCCTACTCACAGGATCGATGGATCGAGTCCCGTTCATCAGTCTTTTTTTTTATTTCTAATACAGTAATTTTGTTTACTATTTATATTACACTTGATATAATGGGTAAAATACGTGTAATCGGATGAACTTTTATTAAATTTACTGTGTTATTTGGCGGTCTACAAATTTTTATTATTACAAACAATATAATATTCATAACTATCGAGTAGCAGACGACCAGACGCATAAAGTGATACTGAAAATATATGCATGTCCGTGATCTGAGAAATTCGTTATGCCTGGAAGGAGCCCTAAACGACTTGTTACCTTCAAGTTTTGACCGGCACAGACTACTTTCGAAAGATGTACAGTTAATCGTCGCTTTCGGCACTACGGGTACAAGTTGCAGGGTGGTATTTTTCGTAAAAACATGAGAAACATGAAGTTAAACGGCACCAGCTAAATAAATGCTATGTTTCGCATACGCAGGGTTTTTTGAGGCTTTCCGTGGAAAAACAAACCTCGTTAACATTTTCGAAAACCTCTCTTTCATCCGATAATTTGGAGACAAACTATGCATACTGCAGCATTTCCTTAAATATCGGCTCTGGTAACTGATCATGCAGTATCGACTGTATTTTCAAAAATGGTTCAAATGGCTCTGAGCACTATGGGACTCAACTGCTGAGGTCATTAGTCCCCTAGAACTTAGAACTAGTTAAACCTAACTAATCTAAGGACATCACAAACATCCATGCCCGAGGCAGGATTCGAACCTGCGACCGTAGCGGTCTTGCGGTTCCAGACTACAGCGCCTTTAACCGCACGGCCACTTCGCCCGGCGACTGTATTTTAATAGCGTCTTCACGAGAAGCAATTTCTTGTGCTCTTTTGATTAAATACGAACAATTTTGAAGACACGGACAAGCATACATTTTCAGTATCACTTTATGCGTTTGATCGTTTACTAGTCGATAGTTATGAATATTATATTATTGGTGATAATAAAAATTTGTAGAGTGCCAAATAACACTGTAAATTTAATAAAAGTTCAGGCGATTGCACGTATTTTTCCCGTTGTATCAATTGTGATATACATAGTAAAGAAAATTACTGTGTTAGAAATAACACAAAAAAAACTGACGAATGGGACTGGATCCATCGATCCAGTGTTTACGGGGTTTGAACGCTAACCACTCGGCTGCCACCGCTTCATGGTAAAAATGTGAGACACGGTCAGGTATATATTTGACGACCGAAATTATCTTGCGATTTTTCTCAATAACGCTTGAGAAGTACCCACTTCTGCTGACACATTTTGCTGTCCTCATGGAGTACTACGAGTGTACGAAGTTTGCAGTAAATCCGTGTTCCAAATGTCGTGACCTCCCCTTGTTAGTGAACTCGCCAACAATAATTGATGAAGATTACTCGTTCTTATCGTTCCACTGTCTGCCGCCGAGGGTTCCTCTTCACATCCCTCAATGTACTCTGTCGAACTATGAAAGATAGTTACAAAGTTCTATTTTTCATTTGTGTAAAATAACGCGATGGGTGGAATACAACCACTTGCTATAAACCCAATCAGTCAGTAATTATTTTCTTCTTTTCTGTTCTCCATTTCATTATTAACCCATAACTCAATGGGTGTGTTGTCTCTGACCTCATGAAGGTATTCCAACTCGTTCTCTAAGGTCATTTCTAGCTCAATGCTTCTACGAGGGCTGTTGCAAACTTAGGTCCGAGAGGTCGCGAAATGAAATCCGCAGTGAAAATCAAAAGTATTTTGTCCGCAACCTTCCAGCAAGCGCAATGGAGCCATCTATCGACCCGTTCTCCAGACGTTGGCGTAAGATTGGGTCGTCTTCTCGAAAATAATTAAGGTTCCGTTAAGTGTGATGGATGTCTGTCTCGGCTTACTTCGTCTATCTCATCTCTCACCCGTCACACCCCATCTGGCAGACGGGTCAGTAAATGTCCACCGCAGATAATTAGCAAAGTCTTGCCTATATTTCTTATGCTGTTGCAGCTTCGCGTGTTCATCCAGGAGAAAATTCCAAAAATCTATTTTGTCTTTTTCCGATTCGTTGTAGACGTAGCCCACAACCATTCCCCGTACCCAAGTCACTGCATTTGTTTTACGGACCGGAAAATAAGATTCTTTGGGGCAAAGGAGTGTGTCCGATGGAAGTGTGTGCGGGACGGTGCGTAACAGGAATGCCAACATCTGTTGTGCCAAGTGCCACACCGGAGCCGCCCCACTACATGCTAAACGATGTTCATCAGTGTCCACTGCTTAAACTTAATTGAGTGTCTGCCAAATTAATCGCATGCAGTGTGCACAGCTTAAACATAATGGAGTGTCTGCCAAATGAATCGCATGCCGCCGTTGGTTCGTTGCGAACTTCCTTTTCACCATCACTTACCACGTTGAGCTTACCGACGTTGGGACGTAAACGATCCGTATAATGCGCCATATCTGTCGCCAGTTTTTGTCTGGGTACTTCTTTCCCAGGGTATTCCTGGGGCACCGTCGCAGTAATATCTGGTACACATCTAGCGTCGTCGGTAGTCGTGTTGTTGGGAAGGCTTCTCTGATATAGCTAAGCTCCAAAAAGAAGACGAGAAACATGGCCCACATTGACTGGGGGCACCATTGAAGTGGTTGCAAGTGCATCGGCCAACGCACCCGAGGTACTGCGAAATTGATCGCGCCACTGTTGAAAGACCGTACTGACGAATAGCGCCCGTGCCTTTTCATATTCGTTCACCAGACCAAGACCACCCTCTCCAGGTGGTAGCGTAAGCGAAACAGGTGTTCCGCACTCACGTAAGTTCCGAAACTTGCTTGTATCCGCTTTGCCATTGTGCGCGTTAAAGGCAGGACAGCGCTTCCTGAGTGAGTCTCGGTGCTAGGTACACGTTAACATGTCCAACCTCTGAATCATATCCAAAGCTCTTAATTTCTGTTACAGCACCATCGTCATATAATATAATCGCTCGACAGCCCCCTATATACAAATAAGAGGGGACGTGCTTTCTCAGCTCTATCCGTATTAGTCTCACCCTACTTAGGACGGGGTATGTGGTAAAACTCGCCCATTTTTCGGCAACATGGAATAGAACTGTACCGTATGGTCGAAAGGCGTGGTTCACTAGTTCAGACAGGACCTCAAACGGAAGCTCGAAGACCCTTATGGTGCGTATCCCCATTCCCGCGTGGTCGACTGTAACCGCAGCAACATTCCCCCTGACATGACAGAAACGATATCCGTTTCACAAGCCACATCGTCAACAAGCTTGACATCGAAGACGCTTGAAACGATCAATAAATGGATTCCCACCAGTTCCCGTGGATCGATTTTAACCTTTTCTCTTAAAAAACGTTCAGTATTGTGTGCCTTTGGTCGTGTATAGTCGTTCATAAAACTGAACTTCAAAGTCGTTTTTCTGTATGAGTGTGCCGTCTCGTTCTAGACTCAAAACACCGCAAACACGAAGCTGCTCCGGCGTAAACAAACAGGTGCGCGCACCGCAGTGTGGCCGGAGGGCAACACGGTTCCGTACTGTGTCACTGTCGAAGGAAGACTGCGCCAACTGAGCTACCCAAGTTCGACTCACGACCGGTCCTCACAGCTTCATTTTTGCCAGGACCTCGTCTCCTCCTTCCAAAGGTCCCTAGTTCGAGTCTCGGTCCGGCACACAGTTTTAATCTGCCAGGAAGTTTCATATCAGCGCACACTCTGCTGCAGAGTGAAAATCCCATGCTGGTTTACTAACTGATAATTTGGATGTTTTGAAGAAAGATGACATAGGGAAGTCAAGTGAGCACCTCTGCCACAAGCAGATGCATTATGTGAGAAAAGTGAAACATTTAGAGAGAAACGATAGCGAAGCAATGGAAGGTCTGTTACTACAGTTTATGGGTTTGTTTAACCGGAGCGGTTCATTTCACAACTAGTCCAGTCAAATTGCAGAAATACCTTGCAAAAGGTGGGGTAGAAGAGTTTATTTTTTAATATGGTTGGAAATATTAGAAAACCGAGTTTTACCAACAAAATTTCGCTTGGCAAAACTTTCTGCAGTCAAAAAACTTGGAAAATTTCGGCCTTTTTTCCGTTTTTTCCAAAA
The DNA here is from genome assembly GCF_021461395.2 of Schistocerca americana. Lineage (NCBI taxonomy): Eukaryota > Metazoa > Arthropoda > Insecta > Orthoptera > Acrididae > Schistocerca > Schistocerca americana. Next base: position 203,225,451 of record NC_060122.1, on the reverse strand, counting down.
TATCTCAGTTTCATTTGCTCGTATCGCTTTAACGTCTATTTTCTTTTCTAAAGAGCACAAAATCCTCTACAAATTTGATTCTTGCCATTTTTTTCTACTCCCAATATCTAAGGCGCTACAGCGCCTCAAAAAATACCAATTTTTCAAATTTTGAGCATAGTGGCAAGATATCTTATTTTTGAACACTATTTTTTCAGCTTCCGTTTGTGTGGTATAAATACTTTATACATCATGTTATATGTTGGAATTTACCACCTCACTTTCAAACATTCAATTTCTCTGTATGCAACATGAGGATTAGGTTAGGTTAGTGTTTTTTTTAACGTCCCGTCGACAACGAGGTCATTAGAGACGGAGCGCAAGCTCGGGTTAGGGAAGGATGGGGAAGGAAATCGGCCGTGCCCTTTCAAAGGAACCATCCCGGCATTTGCCTGAAACGATTTAGGGAAATCACGGAAAACCTAAATCAGGATGGCTGGAGACGGGATTGAACCGTCGTCCTCCCGAATGCGAGTCCAGTGTGCTAACCACTGCGCCACCTCGCTCGGTCGCAACATGAGGATTGCTGGGCACCCAACTATTGCGATTCTTACATCACTACCTGAAGTTCACTATGGGCCACCTCAGCCCTGGTATTTGTAAAACTATAAATATAAAAATACATCATTAAGAGACATAGACACACACACACACACACACACACACACACGAGTGCGCGCGCGCACACACAAAATAAATTGTCTCAGGAAACTGAACTATTATTAGCTGCAATAGGCAACCTAATTAGGTTGGTAATTATTCTTGTGTATAAAAGCCACACAACTGACATTAAAAGTAAGTAGCTTTATTACAATTAAAATGCATTGTCAATTACTAAAAAATGTTGACAGTTCTGGGTGTGTAATACTTGTAATATCGCACAGTAGCAGACTTGAAACAGATATGAGCATCACTTCCAACGTTTTGATGGGCCAGGTTCCTCAGTGTCACCAGAAATACCTTGAGTTACGGATTCAGGGTCTGTACCTAGAGTTGATCCCAGATTGACCTCTTCTTTAAACAGCGAGTCAGCCTCAGCAAATTCGTTGACTTCGTCAGAGGTTTCCTCAACATCCTCCATACCATCTTCTTCACTGTCTTCATATAAAAATTTTGGAACGTTTTCACAGTAGACCCCAATACATTTCTTGCAAATTGAAGAACATTTCAAACCCGCTTTTCTGCAGGAGCACGCTCCGCCACAGTTCAGCTTGCATGAGCATGAAACAATGTGAAGAAGTGCTTCAGGTGCTGGATCTTTGCTCATTACAACGGGTATTGGACCGTGGTCACTGTGATTCCAGCCCCATTTCTCAGGAGGTTTCCAGTTTCTCATCCAACTTTGGACTTGTTGGTAAGTCCGCAACGAACGATGTTGTGCAGCATCTTGTGTAGGTGGCAACCGTGCAAGATTCAGTTTGCTTTTTGTGGCAGACGTGGCGAGTAGCTGCTACCGCAAATGGTCCAGTGTGTGGGAATTGCTGACACGTCCACTATACAATGCGATAGTAACCTGTTTTGTTGCTGTTATTATTTCTTCACGGGTAGCATGTGGTTTATTGAACGTGCAAAGCGCTGAGGTTAGGTGTTCATTTTTCGCAACAATATTGCACCACTTAATTTTTCCTTGACCAAAAAAAGCGGATGTTGTATCACATCCGCTAAAGGCGTGAGTGAACAGAATATATTCACTATCAAACTTTCAGTGGAAAACCACTTGTCTTCTGCATTTCCTCTTCCTAGCTTTAAGAAAAATAAGTTTTCAATGCCTTGCCCCAAACCGGTCATGAGCACAAGCAGGTCAACATCTTCTCCTACAATGACAACACTTCCAAAATCTTATGGTTCTTGAAATGACAGATGTTACAATCATAACGTCAGCATCTTCTTGTGGCTGGTGCACTTCAATGCTACACTCCAGAAATTCCTTTTTAAGAAGTGTGATCAAACGCATCTTGTTTCTTTCGTTGTACAAGAACTTGTCCTGAGGGACTTGGTTCACCATCTCTCATTCAACCACAACGTCAACAGAAGAATGTTTTTTGGACCTAAGAATTCTCTCAGCACTCTTCGTGCTACATTTGTCTCCCTCACATGGGTACCCATCAAATACAATAGCAAACTGAGATCCAAACTGACGTTGCAGGTAAAAAACATAGCTTTGGGCTATTGACTTAAAGCAAACATTTCGAGTCCAACTCACTTTGTGGATAAGGGACCCTCCATCAAAAATTCGTTTGGCATATGGCAGCCTTAACTGCTTGATTAAAAAGTCATCAGAATTCCCTTTTGCACATAAGAAGCATTTCTCTTTGAACTTGAACTGACCTTTTTCCTGCGACCGACGTAGCACGCCGGTTGGTTCCCGAGGATGTCGAAGGTTAGCTGCTATCATTCTCTCATTAATGTACTTTTTGTAGCATGCTTCATGCACCATCACTTCACTGAGCTTTTTCAAAAAACGGGTGTGAGCAGATTCCCTGCGTTTAGCACTACAATCGATAAGTGTGCTCAGTCCTTTCTTTTTCACATGGCACCCACCACTCACCACAGTTTTTTCGCAAATGATACACAAATTCATGTCAGACATACTCATTTTCAGCACCACAACATATACTGAAAGGAAGCGACTCCCAACTGTAGGACCCTTATTGTTGTGTGCTAATAGCTGTCAGCGCGCTGTGAACAATCACTAGAGATAATTGCCTTCCGCCTGCCAAAGAATAAATACGCTTTTGTCCGATAAAGAACAATTTCTACATACTTTTTCTCATAACTGATCATTATCGTCAATCAACTGTAGAAAATGTATGGCACCTGCATGCAATCGTATTACATACTGTAACACAAAGAAACTTCACGCAATCCGATGTGAATGTGTTCGTAGTTACTGAATATGATGCTGTTTGTCCTGGCCCTGCAGCAGAGTGAGATGGTAAATTCCAATGAATAACCTGATGAGTAATATGTTTATACCACACAAAAAGAAACTGAAATAACATTGTTAAAAATTAGGTAATTTGCCACTTTGCTCGTAATATTAAAAATTGTTATTTTTTGACGCGCTGTAGCGCCTTAGATATTGGGAGTAGAAAAAATGGCAACAATCAAATTTGTAGAGAATTTTGTGCTCTTTAAAAAAGAAAATAGACGTCAAAGCAATAGGAGCGAATGAAACTGAGATATTTTGAAAAAACTGAAAAAGTCCGAAAGTTTTTTGACTGCATAAAGATTTCCCAAGCGAAATTTTGTTGTCAAAACTTGGTTTTCTAACCTTTCCAACAATATGAACGAGTTAAAAAAATAAAATCTTCTACCCCACCTTTTGCAAGGTACAGGCTTTTTTTCTGACAGTTTCACTGGACTAAACGCCATTCACGCAACACAGAAGGCTGGCAGGGAATAATACTTTAGTGTACTAGAGCCTATATCGAGTTCCGAAGTGTATGCAAATGATAATGGAGGAATTTATCGACTAGCAGGTAGCGGACGGTTTGTTGGGTGTATAGTCCATGGGGGGTTCCTCTAACTATGGACGAGAAAAGTCACCAGATGGCACTAAAATACAGGTGTTTAGTGTGACTACGGATACCTCAATGCATGAACGACCAATGACACATGTTCAATGTCAGACAAATCAGAGACTCTCGTCAGCTTGGGTCAGTGTAACTATTTCTCCACAATGGATTTAAAGAGTGGACATCACCAAATAGAATTAGCGACAGAGCATCGACCAAAGCCAGCTTTTTCAATCCCAGGGCGTCATTTTCAATATCGTCGAATGCTATTCGATGGTGTACTTAGCGGTCTGAACCAAAACAACGTCTGGCCTATGTTGATGACATAATAGTGTTTTCATAGGCAGGGAAGAGCATGTGCAATGATTTGAGAAGATATTCATAAGACTGAGAATAGTGTGACTAATGTTAACCATCGATAAATGTCATTTTGCAGCAACAGAAGTAAATTATCTTGGGCATGTAACTAGCAAGAAAGGTGTGGGAACAGATTCGTTTGGTGTCAGCAATTCAGAATTTTTCGTCACCGAAGATAGTTAAACACGTGCAGAGTTTCATCATTGTCTGTAATTATTGTCGTCGATTCGAAAAGGATGTTGCTGAAATTTCCAGACCTTTGAACTGTTTGTTATGTAAAGGAGCAAAATTTCAATGGTATGCTGAAAACCACGTGGTATTCAATAGTTTAAGTTGAGCACTGACATCTTACTCAGTTTTTATATTTGCTGATTTTAAAAAAGAATGTACTCTGTTTTGGGACGCAAGTAATATGGCTCTGTGGGTTGTCGTGAGACAGAATATAGATGGTAAATAGCACCCTGTAGCGAACACATCCAGGCAGTTGAACAAAGCAGCAGAGCAAATCTATTCGACAACCCAGAAGGAGATGATAGCAGGAATCTATGGTATTATATACTTCTGCTGTTATTTATATGGTCAAATGTTTAAGGCAGTGACAGATCACACTATTTTCAAATGCTTATTAGGACTGGAGGACTCTTGTAGCAGATTAACAAGATGGGCACTCCATGAGAGTGAATTTGATTACAGGTTATTACACAAGCCACAGAAAATGCATGGTGATGCCGACAACTTAACTAGAAAAATTGCAATTCTACAAACACTGGGCAGGAGAGTTGCTGAATGGTGAAAGGCTCAAGCTGTTGGTGCTGGCTGTCAACCTCAGTTCATCATACACAGTGGCTTTCTCCGGAAAAAAGCAGAGTGCACATTATGAGTGGTAGTACATGCAGATTTTTGGAACAAAGTCTTGGCACAGGCAGATGACCATATGCTGACCAGGCATTGTTTGTGAAGAGGACCTGATCGCTAAATTGCCGAAAAATGCTGGTGAAAGACTAGAAAAGGAGATGTCGAGCAACATGTCAGGAACTGCCTACCTTGTCTGCAACGAGCTGATCTTACCAACTAACTTATTCCGCTACGATGTCTACCAGAAGTGTATAAACCATTTAAATGCTTAGGTTGTATGTTTTAGGACCATTTGATACAACAATGACAGAAAATAAACGGTACAGTTGCTCAGGCATCAATACATAATTGGTTGCTCATATCTGGCATTCTGGACATTTATCTACAGACCTGGATACCAATTTCATGTCTGATCTTATGAAGCAGTTGTGTCGATTGCTCAAAATTCACAAGCTGTATACAAGCCCCTTGTACCTTCAATCCAATAGGACAGCAGAGGGAGTTTATCGCAAAAGTTCGAAAACGTTGAGGTATTATGTTAGCAGGAATCATGAAAACAGGGAAAATTTGTATCCACTGCATACAAATTTAAAGTCCATGTGGCTACTGCTCTTTCGCCACTTGAGGTAATATATAGGAGAAAGATGCCTTCCCCTGTTGTAGTGATTAAGCCAAAGCTTGAATCTGACATTGAACCAGTAAAAAAAGCTTTGTAAGAAATTATAAGGCATTTGACAACAATTAAAATACACAAATACGAAAACCTTAGAACGACAAGAGCGAATGCGACAATGTGTCGTGAAGTTACTGCAATACAGGATTGACCAAGAGGTATTAGTAACGAGCGCTTATAAAAGAAAGGCGAAACAAAGAAATTCCTGACCCGATGGCATGGACCATACCAAGTAGTGGAAATGACTCACTTATCAGTGTTAAAATAAACACGGGATGTATTAAGTCTTTTAAAGGAGCTGTCGATGCAGTGCCACAGAAACCAGTAGCATCTGCACTACAGAATTCGAGGCGTCGTGGAAGAAAGAAGAATCAGACGACTGATGACCGGAACTTGTCTAAAATGCATTACGTCCTTAGGACATATTGATAGATAAGATCTGAGATTGTAGTTTGCCTGTATTGCACTTTTGTTTGTAGGTTATCAGGAGGTAATCCATTTTTATTTTGTTTTAAAGTGTTTTTTCATTTTTTTTTTCGAGGAATTGATACAATGTTGTTTTCTGTTCGGGGGTTGTATAAGTTTTTTTGGGTAATCTCGCCTTCTGAAGGGAGCGGGAGATAGTTATAATTTTTTCCTCTCACGTCGCATACCGTAAAGGGTACAAGTATGGACCAAAGATTGAAAGCAAAGAGATGCCTGTGCTCTACGTCGTTGGAACACCTACAAAGACTCCAGAGAGAAACTGTCGTGATCTCCCGAAGTAGGAATCATACGGACTGGAGTACAGGCATGTGACATCCAATTACGTGCGGGGAAAAACCAAAGGAAGTGTATGTCGAAGGGAAGTTTTGACGCTGTATTCACATTTCCAGAGATTGGGCAACCAAATGATCTACTCAGTTTTTTCACCAAGAATAGCTAATAGTAAACTGTTATGAACGGGGCAGACTGACAGGTATGACTGTAGTGGAATTACAGGATAGCGGAATAATATTAAACGTACGACTTGTGACTTAGCAGGTGTGACATTTCGTCTAGCACCTACGATCGATGTTATAAACATACTTTGCTGGGATCAACCTATGTTGTACTGGCTGAGAAGCTGCTAGAGGTGCTGCTTGCCCACAACTAAAGAATTCCCTGAATGTCCTACGCTCACTAGACGAACTAGTAGCAACGCAAAGAGCGATAATTACAGCCAAACAAATTTTTCAGCACATACAAGAACAGCGCGATTAATAATTTCACAGTATTACGACTTTAAGCGTGACGTCTACCAGCGTTGTAGTGGTTCTGATGGCGATTTGAATAATCTACTCCTGTTTTAAACGAAAGACAGTACGCCACTCACATTTACATGTGCATTTGTAAGTAAAACGCAGTCATATTAAGGGGATTATGTGTAAACAATGGATGAACCTGTAAGTGTATGAATAATTGTGTTAATGTGTACGAAATGATTTTTGCAAAGACCTGCTTTATCTTATTTTCTTCTTCGGTCAATTATACCTACCTTGTCACTTCGATATATCAACCGTTCAAATCATGTAAACTAGCTCAATGATAATGGAAGAAATGATGAGGTGTAACTACTGGTGGACACTAAAAATTCGCCTAAGTTCTACCCTGACAGCTCCCGGAACCAATCTGTCTATATCAATGACCAGTAGACTGCCAGCTGAGGGAAATGCTGAGTGAGTTACGGGAAACATCGAAAATATCGCAGCACCGAAACGACCAAGCGCCCAGGACTGCAGGCGAAGCATAATGACATCATGGATGCTGAGAGATACAGTCGTACTGGTGACGAAGCAGAGTTTCGTAAGAAAGGCTAGGTACAATGCAAAAATAAGTAATCAGGTTACAAGCCAGCAGAAAATAACCTCTGAAAGTTGAAGATGTGAAAATCTGAAGTTACTACGACAGATTGCACAGGAATCGCCAACATAAGTACGCCATCTTCTTAACGAAAGTCTAATTGATGACTGCCCCGCCCAGTGTGTAGTCTGTGCCCTTACTTTGCTTCATGTTATCCAGTGTGAGGGGAGGCTATGGAGGTCGACCCTCGGCTCACATAGCTGTCTTCGATCGTCTACGAAGCCACAAGTCCATTTGGAAAGACGCTGCTGCTGCCAGCAGCACTGCTAACTTCCAAGGCAATACAGATGGGACTCGGTGGCCGACATCATCCTTTAGGCCTGACGGAGGCTTGACCTGCGTGACCTGGACGCTGTCTATCATCGGCCTTTGAGACGGGGAGTAGGTGGGGGGGGGGGGAGGGGGGAGGCACTGCTGTTGCTCATCCATTTCCTGTTGCAGATACTAATGCTGCTGGCACTTGTATCCCAAACAGGCGCTGAGAGCCGACCCCTGCGAGCCAGTGAGTACCTCAGGCGGACCTGGGAGCCGACAACTGAGTGCGAATCTTCATGTGAACGAGTGCACTTTGGAGATCAACATGCAGAACCGGAGGCCACGGGTCGACGGCTGCACCGTGATGTGACAGCCGCCACCCAACGCTTTACTGGCCTGGCTGTACTGAGGGTCGGGTGCACACCAGCATTCGTCAGCTGTTGAGGTGATGCCCCGCCGGTCCGGCTGTGTAGGGGCGGTTTGGAAGGCAGTCCAGTAAAACTGCCTAATAAACGTGTTATTGTCAATGACGTTTCCTTGGCGCTCTAGAGCATAACTAAATCCTCACCACCGCATACCGGCCAGCTCTCTCCAGACGACTACAGTCCCTGAGACTGTACTGCTATACAAATGGGCATTGTAGAGAAATTATAAACATTTTTCCCTCAACTGCCGTTAGGACTTCCACATGATACAGCACTTACACTGATACACGGAAAACGAAGCTGCTAAAAAAATAGTTGAAGAAAAAATATATACAAAAGAGAAAAAATGTCCCCTCTTTCAGTCTCTCTGACACTGACAAGCCGTCCTCAGCTATGGCCAAGAGAACTGTGGTATCAGGAGCAAACATCTACTGGAAGCAAAGTACATTGCTACCATCGCATGTAGCAAGCTGCACTACGTAACAGATAGTTCCGGCCAGCACTATCAATAAACTGCATCAATTTAAAAAGTACAGCTGCGCAACTTTTTTTTATTTTTGTCTTAATATTTAAAATCGCAGTAGCTTTATATTTTAACTTTTTGTAATATCTACGCTAATTATATTTTAAATAGGCCTCTCGTAAAAGGCAACAGCCAGTCGCCGGCGACCATTCAACCATTACCAACATTATGATATTCAGTTCCCTTTCTATTTCGTGAGTCTACTTACATTGTCAACATACAAGTTTCTGCGTCATTGAGTCAGCAGTCAGTATTAGAAATCTAAGATTTGAAGTTAGTCAGCAGCTAACGTTCAAATGCAGCAGTCACTGTACCAGTGCAGTCACTATACTAGGGCAGTCACTATATTAGTCAGTCTGATTTATTGAACTGTGACCTTGTACATTTGCTTATTAATCAGTAATCTGTGTAATCGTAAAAGGTTCCTCATGGAATATCGTTAGGCCCCTCATAGTCTGCGTTGCTTACTAATCTGTGTTGTCAATTCTGTATACTACAAGCAAGCCGATCATGGTGTGTTTAAAAACAGTAAATGCCAATGACTTGAAAACCATACTTGCCACTGTTGTGTTGAATTATTATTAACTGTTTATATCATTTAATAACCGTCAGAAGAAGAAACAATTATGAGACACAAAACAGACTGGTCTATTGATAATGTGGAGTATGTTACTCTAATTCGTTTTCTGCAATGGATGGGGAGCAGTCCATGCTGAATGTGTGGAGTTGTACGGCAGCAACGTACCACTGTGTGACACAGTGGCCAGAAGACAGTCTCTTCCAATGTGACAAGATCCATGCAATGACGGAATGAGTTACAGATTTTAATAACATAAAAGTGAATCTGTTATAACTGAAAGCTTAACTTCTTAGTTTCCGTGTGCTGGAGATAATATGAAACAGGTCTGGTTTATTTGCCTCACACTCACGGAGTCCACATCATAAAAAGGGCCTGTTATTTAGTTACACTAATGATAAGAGGGCTGCAATTGTCGTAAGTTGTCAAGCTTACTGCATGTTTCAAGTACTGAATGCCTATGATTACCCGCTGCGCACGGTTAGCTATTGGTAATTGGGCAAAGCTTACTTTGTGACCATTTGATGCCACCTGCAATCGTTCTGATGAAGGTTAGTGGTGGACCACACTGGTGACTGCATCAAACAAAATATTAAGTACACAAGTAAAACAATGTATTATTTTCTTCAGGATAAAATGACGTTTGTTACCAAATTAATATTCGGGTGAATACTTTCTAGAAATTACGTAATTGTAAGTCAAGAACTTTTAGTTTGATGATTGTTGGCACTTGTAACAGGATGATTATTGTTTCAAATGCAATTCATGTCCTACTTCGTGTACAATTTTCAAATTTTACTTCCGTCGCTTTCTGTTATTCACTATAAAAATGTTATTTTTCTAATATTTTAATTAATACACTCCTGAAAATTGAAATAAGATCACCGTGAATTCATTGTCCCAGGAAGGGGAAACTTTATTGACACATTCCTGGGGTCAGATACATCACATGATCACACTGACAGAACCACAGGCACATAGACACAGGCAACAGAGCATGCACAATGTCGGCACTAGTGCAGTGTATATCCACCTTTCGCAGCAATGCAGGCTGCTATTCTCCCATGGAGACGATCGTAAAGATGCTGGATGTAGTCCTGTGGAACGGCTTGCCATGCCATTTCCACCTGGCGCCTCAGTTGGACCAGCGTTCGTGCTGGACGTGCAGACCGCGTGAGACGACGCTTCATCCAGTCCCAAACATGCTCAATGGGGCACAGATCCGGAGATCTTGCTGGCCAGGGTAGTTGACTTACACCTTCTAGAGCACGTTGGGTGGCACGGGATACATGTGGACGTGCATTGTCCTGTTGGAACAGCAAGTTCCCTTGCCGGTCTAGGAATGGTAGAACGATGGGTTCGATGACGGTTTGGATGTACCGTGCACTATTCAGTGTCCCCTCGACGATCACCAGTGGTGTACGGCCAGTGTAGGAGATCGCTCCCCACACCATGATGCCGGGTGTTGGCCCTGTGTGCCTCGGTCGTATGCAGTCCTGATTGTGGCGCTCACCTGCACGGCGCCAAACACGCATACGACCATCATTGGCACCAAGGCAGAAGCGACTCTCATCGCTGAAGACGACACGTCTCCATTCGTCCCTCCATTCACGCCTGTCGCGACACCACTGGAGGCGGGCTGCACGATGTTGGGGCGTGAGCGGAAGACGGCCTAACGGTGTGCGGGACCGTAGCCCAGCTTCATGGAGACGGTTGCGAATGGTCCTCGCCGATACCCCAGGAGCAACAGTGTCCCTAATTTGCTGGGAAGTGGCGGTGCGGTCCCCTACGGCACTGCGTAGGATCCTACGGTCTTGGCGTGCATCCGTGCGTCGCTGCGGTCCGGTCCCAGGTCGACGGGCACGTGCACCTTCCGCCGACCACTGGCGACAACATCGATGTACTGTGGAGACCTCACGCCCCACGTGTTGAGCAATTCGGCGGTACGTCCACCCGGCCTCCCGCATGCCCACTATACGCCCTCGCTCAAAGTCCGTCAACTGCACATACGGTTCACGTCCACGCTGTCGCGGGATGCTACCAGTGTTAAAGACTGCGATGGAGCTCCGTATGCCACGGCAAACTGGCTGACACTGACGGCGGCGGTGCACAAATGCTGCGCAGCTAGCGCCATTCGACGGCCAACACCGCGGTTCCTGGTGTGTCCGCTGTGCCGTGCGTGTGATCATTGCTTGTACAGCCCTCTCGCAGTGTCCGGAGCAAGTATGGTGGGTCTGACACACCGGTGTCAATGTGTTGTTTTTTCCATTTCCAGGAGTGTAGAATGAATTAAATAATTCATTTAATTAATGCGATATGTTATATCAAGTGTAAAATGTGTATGCTTAACACGGCTGCATGATGACTGCGATTTCAAGTGCGCCCCGATAGCTGAGTGGTCAGCGTGACGGATTGCCGTCCTTCGGGCCTGGGTTCGATTACTGGCTGGGTCGGAGATTTTCTCCGCTCAGGAACTTGGTGTTGTGTTTTCTTCATCATCATTTCATCCCCATCCGGTCGCCCAATGCGGCGTCAATTGTAATAAGACCTGCACCAAGGCGGCCGGACCTGCTCCGCAAGGGGCCTTCCGACCAATGACACGAAACACTCATTTCCATTACAGCGATTTCAAGTTCGACAAAACCCTTAGAATGCACAGTAACTTGAAATATACATAAGAAAGTGGGCCAAACCCAAAAGTTCATCTAGTTCTTTCTCTCACCGGTGTTACAACGTGGCGGAAGAGAGTTCTTAAAGTTGGAAAAGTTCCGTGCATTCGAATTTCGCACTACCCCTGGCGCTCCACAGGTTGTTCTTCCTTATCCCGGGGTTGTATGGTCACGAGGCTTCTCTCCCATTGAGTATGGTCTGCAGCATTCTATGGTCAGTTGACACAGTAAGGTGGAACAGTGTCTGTGATACGACACCTACTTAAATGCAAGAAAAAAATGCTGTAGTATAGCTAGAGTAGATTATTTAGGATACTAAGACAGTCTGTCTGTCTCCGGAATTTTGCCCCCCCCCCCACAATTCCCTCTAATACAACATAAATTATTTCTTAACGGCTCAGGACAGGTCTTCTACATAATACTCCAGCTGCACGACCACATCCCCCAAACGTTCCAGCGTCGGTGAGAGAGAGGACCGAATGACTATCCGGTCGCGTTTCACTTCCAAGCTATATCTTGATCGTTCGACTCTAGAGCAACACGTGGCAAAAATGAACTCCTGAATCTTTCCGTGAGAGCTCTCATTTATCTTGTTTTATTACGAAAGTCATTTTTCCCTACGTAGTCAACAAAATATTTTCACATTCGGAGGAGAAAGATGAAGATTGAAATTGCGTGAAAAACTGTCCCTGTAATGAAACATTCCTTTGTGATAATAATAGCCACCACACGCTTCGTACGTATCTGTGACACAAACCTATTTTTCTATAGTACAAAACAAGCTGCCGTTCTTCGAAATATTTCAGTGTCCTCCGTCAATCCTATCTTGCAAGGATACGATACATCTTAGCACTTTTCTGGAAGAAGCAAAAACTGTTGTATGAGAGATTTCTTTAGTAGGTTTGTTACACCTTCTAATTCTTTGGGCAACAAAATACGTCTGTGGTTCACCTTCCCCACATTTCTCTCTAAGATGTCTCCACTTCAAGTTGTTCGTAATTGTAATCCCTAAGTATTTAGTTGATTCAACAGGTTTTAAATCTGTGAGATTTATCGTGTGACAAATTTTTACTACTTACGTGAGTGGCTTCACATATTCTATTATTTAGGATCAATCGCTACTTTTCGGAATAGACAGACATCTTGTATATACGATTTTGCAGTCATTTTTGATCTTCTGATAACTTTACGACGGGAAACAACAGAATTGCCTCTTTTCAAAACACTATCCACTCCGTTCAACTAGTCTCCCAATTCCTTTGTAGTAACTGACGCAATTACAATGTTAGCACTTATCTTCAAACGTTTACTTCTTTCTCTGATCTTTCGTTCGCTTTCTCCATTTCTACGTCCATGTAGGGACTGAATAATGCCGCTGGTAGGCTACAACGCCAACTCATTATCTCCTCATTTACTGATTATCCATTTCCTTCGACTCTTAACTCCACTCGGTTTTCTGTATAATGTATACCATACTATTTGTTTCCTGCATTTCATACCTGCTACCTTCAGAGTATCAAAAATATATTCCAGTTAATAGCAAGAGACTCTTTTTGTGATTTTTCTTGTTTTAGTCGTCAGTCTTGTAACTGACTGGATGCAGCCCGTCACGAATCCCTCTCCACTGCTAAACTCTTCACTTCAAAGCAGAAATTGCACTCTACATCCTCCATTATTTCTTGGGTGAATTCAAATCACTGTCTTCGTATACAATTTGTACCCTCTATTTCTCCTGGTAGTGACATGGAGGTTAATCCCCTCCAATCCTAAACACAGGTCCTATCAATTGTTCCTTCTGCTTGTCACTATTTTCCACATGTTCTGGTCTTCGCCGCTTCTGCGGAGAACCACCCCATTCCTTATCGTGCCAGTCTACCTAATTTTCAACATTATTCAGTAGCATTACATATCAAATGCTTCGATTCTATTCTTTTCTGGCTTTCACACAGTCCACGATTCAATACCATACAGTGTTGTGCCCTTTGCATACATTCTCAGATATTTCTTCCCCAATTTAAGACCTATGTTTGATACTAGTAGACTTTCTGAGCCAGGTATGTCATCTTTGTCTGTACTAGTTCGCCTGTAATATCCTCCTTGCTTCGTCCACGATGTGTTATTACGCTTTCAAGGTAGCAGAATTCCTTAATCTCGTCTACTTTGTGATCACCAATTTTCATGTTAAACTTCTCTTTTCATTTCTGTTAGTAGAGGTGAAAGTCTGAATCCCTGCCTTACACCCTTTTTATTCCGAGTACGTCGTTCTTGGTCGTACAGTCTTATTCTTCGCTGTTGCTTCTTAAAAATAAAATTTTGAACCATACAGCTTCTATAAATGCTGTTACTGTAGCTTTGTCTCTTATGAATTTATTTTCTAAGATATGTAGTAGGGTCAGTTTTTTCTTTAAAGTCGATAGTGATCTTCCCCCTTCCTGCCCTACCACTATTTCCGTTCTTCTGTAAACAATTTTCATTAGTACACTGAAAACATGAAGTATTTTCTTTAGTATTTTGAAACCATGATTATATTCAAATCTGTCATCAGTCGCCTTTTTTGGAGTTCAGATTATTGTTAGGGTATTTCGTTTGTTCATATATCTTGCATGCCTGGTGGAATAGTATTGTAAGGCTTGCTTGTTCCAAAGAAGATAATTCTGAGGGAATACCGTCTACTCCAGCCATTCCATCCCCATCTCTTCTCTATCCACTTGCTCTTGCCTTCTCTCTCTACATTCTATGAGACTAAAATTTAATTTGTGTGGGACCACGTGTTCATCTCCCATATCTCACCTTATATTTTGATTATAGCAATAATTTTATCAAAGTACTTGCGGAGTCGGAATAAATTAGTATGTGTGTAATGCTTTCTTCTCACCATGGCTCTGATCTAACACTACATTGCAGGCTCCTTTAATGAATGTGCACCTGCTCTGGTTCACATGTCGAAATAAAGCAACATTATGTTACATCTAGTAGCAAAGCCTCTTTCAAAGCAGTATGACTCTCAAGTCCAGTAGTTAGTGTCAGCTTTATAATAACACTTACTTAGATACAGAGTAGCTTTCTATATAATTAATTTTTCCTTCTTGTGTAAAAGTTCATGATTTTGCAATGTCTGTATGCAGTCAGCACGCGAATTCGTAATGGTTCCTTCGTTTTGTAGCTTCCCTCCATTATGTACGTGAAACATATTAAATGGGTGCTTGCAGTGGCATTATGACATGAATGAAAACGATTGTCATCCACGTCTGATTCGCTAAGACCATACTTATGGTAGGAAAGTGGTCTAGTAGTTTCCTGCTTAATATCCAGACTTGTACAGTTATAACGTCAGTTAGCCTCGTACAATCCGAGAATGATACAGCGGTCCGAGAGGAGTTACGAACTTGATCTTGCCCTCGACATTGACCTCGAACTGCTGGGCTCAAGAAAGGCTTCTGACAGAAGGTGTAACTCTCTCAGCAGTGCAGAGGCCTAACGGGTATAGTTTCATTACCCGCTAACGGGGCGACTGTCGACTACATGAGGTGGGTGAAGGTAACTTTCTCGTGTTGTGCGGTAATGAATTGGTGACAGAAAGCTGAAATTTCAACAAACTTTAGCAGTTCTACGAACGAGGTCGTTTCATAAAGATGTAACGGGGAGTAATAGTTAAATACATTCCTGAAACGCTTTACTCAGAACTTCATCTCATTAGATGCTGTTCTTTTGTAGTTCCTGCTACGCTGAAGTTTTCCACGGAGTGGAGTTTTAACATTATGTGGGGCACGAGACGCTGAGATGTGACTGCTTGCATTGCGTAATACCATTTACGATACCTGTCCCTGCATTCATACTAGAGCTGAATAGAAACTAAATATACTCTGCTCAAAGAAGATGCCTGATGATGGATTCATATTTGGTGTAGTCAATTGAGAACTGGAAACGTTCGCCTCTTTTTTTCCAGCAGTACTCGTATTAGTATGATTAGCTTTTATCAAACTACTAATGTCACACTCGCATACGTTAATAAACAGCAGTTTGGACTGCCTTCCACTCAGTCAAAATGTTATACATCACCATATCATGATTTCTTATTCTGATTAAGATTCTTTGTAACAAAGAAGCTTACTTAGGCGTCAGCCTTTCATATATCAAACTTTCTCCACATTTCTTTGGAAAGATGCTAGCTTAACTCTTTCCAGTACAATTATCATACTGCCGTCTATTAGTACGATATTCGCAGCAACGTTAATGATTTACTTACAAAAAAATATTTTCAGCTACGAAAGATTGTGAAGATTTTTATATCTTATTTGGAATCAATTACAGGGAGAACATCCTGACCATTTAAAGATAGTTGAGAAAGTGCTATAAATAATCGGCAGAGCTTCTGAACACAAGCAACCATTTTACGTTTCCTGCTATAAGAACTAATTTTTCATGTCTATTGCATGAAACTTCTCAGCTCTGTCTTACAGAAAAGAACATACTTGTAACGTACAAACTGGTCATATGAACGTCTTACAAGTTCCTGTAGTTATGTAAATACTGAACACATTTTTCGTTCGTTATTTGTTTTTCCAAATAATTTATAACCCAACTACGGAACAATAATTTATTAGTACCTTGTTTTTTTAAGTCATTTTACTTCGTGCATTCCTTTTATTCCGCCTTTGTCCAGCGTTTTTGGCTTGGTCGGTGTGGCTATGAATTCATTTGGCATGGCATGGTTACTTTAAGGGGTCACCATACGCCCTTTCTGTCCCCACCCCATTACCCCCTACCCTCCGTAATCCAGGATGGAATATGTGTGCCCCAACTGTCTGAGTGTAGTGTTATACATGTGAAAGTTAACGAAAGTTTTCTAAGTGTTTGCCAATCGTGTAATTCAGATGAGACTCCTTGTCATTAATCCGCCGGGCGCATTCCATGAGGGGCCGACCAGCTCCCCATCCCGAAAGCGGCGATTTAATACGCACAGCTATCTTTTTCTCTTACGATTTGTCCTCTTTTTTAGGATCACGTACAACTATTACGGCATACATCAATTAGAAACAAGGGAACGCTTCAAGTCTGACGAAGTGGTAAAAGAGGAAACAGGAGTTGACAGTAAGACTTTATATCAAATAACGCAGAAGGGTAGATATCATTATATCAGAATTTCTAAAATCAAAGGAGGAGGGGGAATGGTAACAAAGCAACAATACAAATTGGCGCATAAAATATGTGATATAGCGTCAGACTTTCGGAAAAACGCCATCCACACAGTTCCGAAGATATCAAGATCAAGCATGTGCGAGAATCATCGCACAATCAGTTTAACAGTTCATGCATGAAAGTTGCTATCAAAGAATCGGAAAGTAAACTGAGTTTGTGTTAGATGTCGATCAGGAAAGGTATCTTGAAGCGAAGGATAATGGAAGCATGGGTGAAGAAAAAGAAATCACTTCTATAGGATACATCGATATGGAAAAAGGTTAGAACAATGTGAAATGGTGGAAGTTCCACAATTTTAAACATGCTGACACCAGTAATTATAAATAAGTTTACAATATATACACAACCAACCTGTTGCATAAGTTTAATGTAAAAATGTTAACCAGGTTTCGATACCACTAAGAGTATCTTATTAAGAAAAAAGTCACACAAAATACAGAACGGCAAAACGATGAGAAAAGTACGGGTACTAAACGGAAAGTTAAGAACAGTTGCAGTCCAGCCTTCCATGAAAGGACTTGAGAATTCACAAGATCCAGAAACAGATGGCCCCACTATGACAGTATCGATTATTTTTGAGAGGTGCATGTGGGGCCTGAAGATGGCGTTTTGAATTTCCGAAACAGGTAGCGAAAATCAGTTTGCACGACTGTTTGGAGAATTTGTTTTTTAAATATTTGACCAGCCACTGTCCCATGTCCACAATGGGTCACAGAAACTGAAGACAGTATGGTCGCTGCTTATGGGCTAAGGGAAGCCAACTTTTTTAAGCTTCTACCATAAAAAAGGTGGCTTCCCTCTGCCTGTAGGAAGCGACGGACTGTCTCCAGTGAATAGTGACGACGTAAGCCGCCGCAAAGACGCCTCAAACTCGTATTTGGAACCACAACAATAGGGGCTGCTACGTACAGCACAATTTTACAGTCTGATGGATATTCGTTTGCGATAAATGGTGCACCTAGTCGCTGTATCTTATTTTCACAACCTCTAAGCGAGATACAATGTAGATTAGCAGAATCTTCAGAAAACCCTCCTCGACTACAGGTTCTCTAAACTTCCGCACCAGAGCATTACGAGATATGAATCCCCTTGCTTCCAGCAAGTCCTTTTTAAGTACCCAGAGCAGCTATGTCACACTTTCGCATGTGATATACCGACCTGTTTCTTCCTCAAATTAAGGCCTGTGTTTGATATTAGCAGACTTCTCTTGGTCAGCAACGGTCTGTTTGCCAGTCATAGTCTGCTTTTTATGTCCTACACGCTTTGTCTGTTATGGGTAATTTTGCTGAAAGATAGAAAACTTCCTTAATTTCTTGTATTTGTGGTCACCAATCCTGATTTTATGGTTTCGCTATTCTCATTTCTGCTACTTCTTATTACTTTCGTGTTTCTTCGATTCACTCTCAGTCCATATCTGTATACATTAGGCTGTTCGTTCCATTCAGCGGATCTTGCAGTTCTTTTTTACTTTCAACGAGGACAACAATATCATCAGCGAATCTTATCATTGATATCCTTTGACCCTCAATTGTAATCCTACTACTGATACTTTGTTTTATTTCCGTCATTGCTACTTCGATGTATAGATTGAATAGTTACGCGAAGGTTTCCGTGTCTTACACCCATTTTAATATTAGCACTTCGTTCTTGGTCTTCGAGTGTTATGGTTCCGTCTTGTTTCTTTCCATTTGGTTTCTTCCCTTCTTGTTTCTCACATATACTGTATATGATCTGTCTTTCCGTACATCTTATCCTCATTTTCCCGTAATTTCGAATACCTTACACCATCTGACATTGTTGACTGTCGAATGCTTTTCCAGGTCGACAGATCCTATGAACGTTTCTTGATTTTTCTTCAGTCTTGCTTCCGTTATTAGCGGCGGGCCTTTGTCTTTCCTAAAGGTAAACCGATCGTCATCTAACACAACCTAAGTTTCTGTTTCATTCTTCTGTGTATTACTCTTGTCAGCAACTTACAAGCATGAGCTGTTAAGCTGATTGTGCGGTGACTCACGCCCTAGTCGGCTCCTGCTATCTTCAAAATTGTATGAATGATGTTTTTCCGAAAGTCTAATGGTATATTATTAGTTTCATGTATTCTAGATACCAACGTGAATAATTGTTTTGTTGCCATTCCACCAAACGTTTTTAGAAATACTGATATAATGTTATCTATTCCTTCTGCATCATTTGATCGCCCAAAGCTCTTGTAAATCCAGATTCTAATACTGGTTTCCCTATGTCTTCCCTGTCGGATCCCGTGTATTCTTTCATCACGTCAGACGCGCGGGATTAGCCGAGCGGTCTATGGCGCTGCAGTCATCGACTGTGCGGCTGGTCCAGGCGGAGGTTCGAGTCCTCCCTCGGACATGGGTGTGTGTGTGTGTGTGTGTGTGTGTGTGTGTGTGTGTTTGTCCTTAGGATAATTCAGATTAAGTAGTGTGTAAACTTAGGGACTGATGCTCCCTTTTTTTCGTCGATGAATTGAAGTATGTCTTCTGTTACCCATGGTTTCTTCGCAGTTACCTTCCTTGTACCTACGTTTCTCTGTCCAGCTCCTGTGAAAGCGCTTTTTAGAGATGTCCATCCCTCTTCAACTCAACTGCCTAGTGAATTCTTAACTGTCGGAGTTTCTATAGCGTCAGAGAGCTTTAATCTTATCTCTTCGTTCCGTAGTGCTTGCGTATCCCACATCCTTGTGCATTGATCCTTCCTGTGTAGTCTCTTAAACTCCAGCCTACTCTTCAACATTTCTAAATGGTAATCTGAGTCTGTGCGTGCTCCTGAGCACGACTTATAGTTTAATATCTGATTTTGGAATCTCTGCCTGAGTATGATGTAATGTATCTGGAATCTTCAAGTATCTCCCGGCCTTTATCAAGTACATCTCATCTTCTGGTAATTCTTACTAAGGTGATATTTATTGCAAAACTCAATTAGCTTTTTTCTCTCTCGTTCATACTACCAAGCAGTGACCCTTTCTTCTGCCTCTTCCGCTACAACCACATTCCAATCACCCATGACTATGAGATTTTCATCTCCCTTCACAAAAAATTCACAACATTGTCATGTAATATTTTGTGTAATGTAATATCTTGTATAGACACCTTTTATTAACCCGACACGTTCCACATCATTACGAAGTGTCGTATTCATGATCTATGGTACAAGTACTAATATAATCATACTGAACTACCTCTTTAATGTTCTCATAGACTTTCTTGACCTCTTCATCCTCTGCAGGCGACGTCGGCATGTATATCTAAACTAGTGAAGAGCGAATAGTTGACAAAACACATGAAAAAGACCGACAGTTGCGATAAGGTTCAAACTGGATTACATCATGGTAAGACAGAGATTCGGAAACCAAATTTCGGATTGGAAGGCGTACCCACGTTCTGATGTAGATACAGGTGACAAGTAGTAATGGGGAAGAGCATATGCGACATTAAGATAATCGTCCGGAAAAACCAATGTGGAAGGAAGTGGGATACTAAATTACTGGAAAATGATGAATGCGTTTTAAGTTCGCTAAAGAGGTGGTTGCTGCGATAAGGAACACCACAATAGGCAGTACAGCTGAATAGGAGTGGATATCTCTAAAAAGAGCACACGCAGATATTGGACAGAAAAACACAGGTACAAGCGAGGTAACTACGAAGAAAACTTGGGTGACAGTTGAAATACCTAATAGATGGACGAAAGAAAGAAGTACAAAAATGTTCATGGAAAGACAGGAATTCAGCAATATAAATGTCTTTCGAATGAAATCAGTAAGAGGTGCAGGGCAACCAAGAAGAGGTACTTGCAGGAAAGACGTGAAGAATTCGAAAAGGAAATGATCGTCTGGAGGTTTGACCTATCATACAGAATTGTCCAAACAAACTAAGGTGAAATTAAATGCATGGGTGGTAACATCAAGGGCACGCTGTAAATTCCAGCGTTAAACGCAGAGGACTGGACGTCTCTATGAGTGGGAGGATTTGTCTGGGGACGTGGTAGGAGAAGAAAGTCGAGTGATGCGGAAAACACAGGGCTTCCTCTATTTGAATCAGAGTTTATAAGAGCTCTGGATGAACGGAGATCGAATAAGGCACAATAGATAGATAATAATCCGTCAGACGTTCTAAAATCGTTGGGGGAAGTGGCAACAAAATAACTATTCAAGTTGGTGTGTAGAATCTAAGAAACAGTTGGACCATCATTAGACTTTCTGTCAAATATTAAGCCACACAGTTTCGAAGACAGCACGGCCAGAAGCAGTCAGTTCCACATGAAAGTGTACGCCGTTATTTGTATGAAATAAAAAGCACTATTATAAACAAATGTTTACATGAAAATACATGTTAAAACTAATTGCACAATGACCTTATAGTTAACCCAATCGCCGCCATTATCGATTATAGCTTGGCACCTTTTTGGCATGCTATTTGACGAGATTTTCTGTATACTCTCTCGGTAACCGTCTCCATATCGCCCGAACTTTATGTGACAGCTGCTTCAAAGTATTTATTGGCTTTCCTTTAAGCTTTATCTTAATATACGACCAAATAAATTCGATAGCACTTGTATCCGTAGACATTGCAGGCCAATCCATCGTGGGCATCCCATTGTCTTGTTTCCACGCTGTACAGAGACGTCTGCGATGCTTCATTACCCTCTTGAAGCACCTAGTTTGCCTCATTCGAACCAAATAGCTTGTTAACGGACGTGAGAAAGCATTTTTGATAAATATTGCACATTTTTTCAGCGTTTAAATTGGCTGTAAATAACTGCAAATAGCCAAAAATGCAACCGACAAAACAAAACATTCAGCTCTCACATTGTTTGTCTATACACCGTGCAAAAGCATATTGAGTACAGATTCGCAGCCACTAACAGAGATGTCGCTGTGGACGTTACGTTTAACGTTATGGCGTACACTTTCTTGTGGAACCGACCGTAAGTACAGCCAGTACAGCCGGCTTAACAATTCAGGCTTGCAAGAGTAGTGTATATAAGAATGGAAAAGAAAACTGACGATCAGTTGGACGACGAGCAGCTTGACTTCAGGAAATATTTTGGCTATGTTGAGCAATGTGGTTATGTTGGGTAATGTGCATTTGTGGAGCTTCTCCATCCAATCGAGGTATTTGTATGGAAAGATCCCTTTCTTCATAACAAGCTCACACTTTGCATAATCGGGATATGTAACTCTGGTGATATGCAAATTCTTCTCACTCATAGTTGCAAGTTTCAAAAGAGTTACGTGTAGGATTCGAAGTGAATCCACGAATCGAAGCGACAGTGTTGGCGTGATTTTCTTGAAAAATGAATGTACTTTTCATCGATATCAGGGACACTGACCTTATCACTCTTCAAACCGAAATCATCTAAGGTCTGAACGAGAGAATGGGCTTCATACCCACACAAATTAATAAAGAAGACATATATGCGCTGTGGCAACTGGTACTGCCAGTTGCGTGGATTGTGAGATGCGTCACAGAATTTCCCAGGTAGGTGACAATAGTCCAATGTGGAGTTTCAGCTTCTCTATCCAACGGCAGCCCATATATGTCTGCCTGATCATACAAGACAATATTCTCCTTTGAGTCGGTCATGGAGTGGAAGTTGTGATACGCCCCATCAACTTCTTACACACATTTTTCCGAGATCAGGGAGCAACCATCTAACAGTATTGAAATTTGTGGCAACTAGGGTCATATGAATATACAAACTGATATTATTCTGCATGCGATTCTGTGAAAGCTGTATGAGAGGCCGAGAGGTCGCCTTCACAATCCACCACAGAAGCTAAGAAGCACTCTAAGTCGGCATACACAATGAAGGGCCATCGTTCCTGGTGGTGGGAGCTCTTAAACTTTAAGAGATTTTTATCCTTGTAGGCATTTTTACATGTAGACGGTATGAAGGTGGGGTACTTGGCTAAGCACCTTATCTGATCCTCTTTCCTGCATGTTAGGAAAATGGCCAAGTATGACAGCCTTGACACAAGTTGCGCACCACTCTGCTATTGAATAGTCTGGCGATGTCATGCCAGTTCTCCTCCAGAACTTGAATGATTCTTTTCTCCTCACCAGAATCTCTGATATGATTCTCTTTTCCTCGCCAGAATCTCTGACCTCTTTTTGAGGATGTATGAGGGCACACCATAGCTGGCAGGATACTGTGAGTCGTTGTCAATTTTGAGCTGCTTCCTCTTGGTAGGTGTCGAGAAAAGTGGCAGGATCTCAGTACCCGCAATCGAGTTATATGTGCAGTTTTGTCAGGTAACATCAAATGGCCAAATTTCTTCCATAAAAGGCTATTCGCTGTGGAGATGGTCAAAGTTTCAGTGCAGGTCATGAAGCCTGTCTATATCCCTATGTGTGTTCTGGACCTCGCCAAACTTAACATCTAGAGCCTTCACTATGACTTGCCAAATGGCACTGACTCCAAGTTACCGTGTAAAGGCAGCGATCAACATAAAATAACTAGGTACAATCACCAGCTCCACTATGGAAGGGTAAGTGACAAAGATGCCAACGATCACTCTTAAGGAATAATTCCACCTTTATCATTGTACTATTTGAGTCTTGGGATCAATTCCACAATGCCAAGTCTTGTAGGCGATGACATCTCTGTCGGCGAAAGATTGAAGTCCAGGAAGAGAAGCGTTTCCACAACGAACGTGGCTAGGGTAAACCAACCACTACCAGAATTTCCAGTAGCGACGTCCAGCGTAAAATTAACACTGCAGCCACGGAAGAATATAGGTCCATTTAATATAACTGCTTGGGCTGTTCCATTTCCTCCAAGTTTATTCTCGAGGATTATAATACGTTTGTAGACAGGCATGCGGTGTCGGCGTTAACGATACACAAGTCGACGAGGCATAGGGCTTCAGTGTTGTTGCAGATAGAGCTCGCAGCGGAATGGTTCCGCTTGATGTACATACCGAAAATGTAACTGTAACCGGAGATATTACTTTGTACTATAATTATTAATAAAGTTTTATCCCTGACCCTAGTACCTGGGGAGTGTACATAGCGAACCGGGTGCTCAAGGATGCAACAGTTTGAAAAAAAAATACAAAACATAGTGCCGCACTGCCCGTTGAGCGCCTAGCGAGTCAGTGATGCAACCCGCACGACTTGGCTCGGCGCCAGGCCGGCGCATCAAGGTACACGTGCTGCTAAAGCGACTACAGCACGCGTATGGGATAACCTCCGCCTGCTGGTGCCTGAGGAGTCTTAAGTCAGTTATCATCGCGTTACGTAATCAAGGTCAATCGTCTCCTACATAAGCGGGCAGTGCACGCCAGCGGAATCATTCCGCTGTGAGCTCTATCTGCCACAGCATTGAAGCACTATGCCTCGTCGACGTGTGTATCGTCAACGCCGACACCGCATGCCTGTCTACAAACATATGATTAGCCTCGAGAATAAACTTGGAGGAAATGGAACAGCCCAAGCAGTTATATTAAATGGACCTACACTCCTGGAAATTGAAATAAGAACACCGTGAATTCATTGTCCCAGGAAGGGGAAACTTTATTGACACATTCCTGGGGTCAGATACATCACATGATCACACTGACAGAACCACAGGCACATAGACACAGGCAACAGAGCATGCACAATGTCGGCACTAGTACAGTGTATATCCACCTTTCGCAGCAATGCAGGCTGCTATTCTCCCATGGAGACGATCGTAGAGATGCTGGATGTAGTCCTGTGGAACGGCTTGCCATGCCATTTCAACCTGGCGCCTCAGTTGGACCAGCGTTCGTGCTGGACGTGCAGACCGCGTGAGACGACGCTTCATCCAGTCCCAAACATGCTCAATGGGGGACAGATCCGGAGATCTTGCTGGCCAGGGTAGTTGAGTTACACCTTCTAGAGCACGTTGGGTGGCGCGGGATACATGCGGACGAGCATTGTCCTGTTGGAACAGCAAGTTCCCTTGCCGGTCTAGGAATGGTAGAACGATGGGTTCGATGACGGTTTGGATGTATCGTGCACTATTCAGTGTCCCCTCGACGACCACCAGTGGTGTACGGCCAGTGTAGGAGATAGCTCCCCACACCATGATGCCGGGTGTTGGCCCTGTGTGCCTCGGTCGTATGCAGTCCTGATTGTGGCGCTCACCTGCACGGCGCCAAACACGCATACGACCATCATTGGCACCAAGGCAGAAGCGACTCTCATCGCTGAAGACGACACGTCTCCATTCGTCCCTCCATTCACGCCTGTCGCGACACCACTGGAGGCGGGCTGCACGATGTTGGGGCGTGAGCGGAAGACGGCCTAACGGTGTGCGGGACCGTAGCCCAGCTTCATGGAGACGGTTGCGAATGGCCCTCGCCGATACCCCAGGAGCAACAGTGTCCCTAATTTGCTGGGAAGTGGCGGTGCGGTCCCCTACGGCACTGCGTAGGATCCTACGGTCTTGGCGTGCATCCGTGCGTCGCTGCGGTCCGGTCCCAGGTCGACGGGCACGTGCACCTTCCGCCGACCACTGGCGACAACATCGATGTACTGTGGAGACCTCACGCCCCACGTGTTGAGCAATTCGGCGGTACATCCACCCGGCCTCCCGCATGCCCACTATACGCCCTCGCTCAAAGTCCGTCAACTGCACATACGGTTCACGTCCACGCTGTCGCGGCATGCTACCAGCGTTAAAGACTGCGATGGAGCTCCGTATGCCACGGCAAACTGGCTGACACTGACGGCGGCGGTGCACAAATGCTGCGCAGCTAGCGCCATTCGACGGCCAACACCGCGGTTCCTGGTGTGTCCGCTGTGCCGTGCGTGTGATCATTGCTTGTACAGCCCTCTCGTAGTGTCCGGAGCAAGTATGGTGGGTCTGACACACCGGTGTCAATGTGTTCTTTTTTCCATTTCCAGGAGTGTATATTCTTTCGTGACTGCAGGGTTAATTTTACGCTCGACGTCGCTACTGGCAATTCTGGTGGTGGTTGGTTTAGCCTAGCCATCGTTCGTTGTGAAAACACTTCTCTTCCTGGACTAAGAGAACTACCATCCCACTTGAGTACTGTTAGACCAAATGTTTAACCTGGCTCCTCCCTAAAGGTAGTGCAGTACAAAAAAATTGTGCACTACTTGTACCAACGCTCCTCCTGGCTCGCAAATGCTTGCTACTGCGACAGCTTAAAACTCACTATTCAAAGAATAAAATAGGATAAACGTTCGCTAGCAATTCTATTTTCAACTATCTGTTGCCAGAAAAACACCAAGGACGAAGCCGTCGAACAGTGGCAGTAGAGCACGAGTCGCACAGTACGAACTGCACCACAGTGGCGCTGGACTGCATTTTAAATGCTCGAGTCAGACAGTAAGAGCGTTACGAGCGAGGAGGTTGCAGCGACACTGTGCCGTAATTGGGAGACGAGGAGAATCCGCCGAAGCCGACGGCTCGCCTGCTGGCGGTAGGGCACGGCAGAAAGACGGAGGGGCCGAGAGAGCTCCTCCCAACGGTCGCCCGTTAGTGGCCAATCGCGCGGCGACCCCTTGTTTCGTGCCGCGTTTCGGTCAATTACGCGGCTTCAGGTGTGGGCTCGCGGGCCCCTGATTGCCGCCTCCATTAAACAATCCCATTAGCCGGCCAGATTGTAAGTGGCGCAGCGAGAGTCTAATGACGTGCGCCCGACTCCAGCCAGCCGCCAATAAAGCTCCGCGGGTTCAGCCGACCTCCTCCACCTCTGCCACTGTGCCTGGCGCCGCGCGGCGCCGGAGGGTGGAACCAGCAAGTGGCTCACAGACCGCATTCTAGTGGTCTCGTTACAAATTCAGACAGGAGGGTAGGTCTGCTCTCTGTTACAGCTCAAAATAATGCTGTGATAGAGTTTTTAGATTCTGTGAAATTTTGAGCCTAGCTCCATGAAACGGTTTAAAATGGATCTCCCACGGGCATTAGTCATTGCCTCACTACTGTTCGTACTTCGTATTAACGAACTTCCAATTTTTTTGGTGTGTGTTAGGAAGGAAGGCAACGGCCTTGGCGCAGTAGATACACCGGTTCCCGTGAGATCATCGAAGTTAAGGACTGTCGGGTGTGGTCGGCACTTGGATGGATGACCATCCAGGCCGCCATGCGCTGTTGCCATTTTTCGGGGTGCACTCAGCCTCGTGATGCCAATTGAGATGCTACTCGACCGATAGTAGCGGCTTCGGTCAAGAATACAATCATAACGACCGGGAGAGCGGTGTGCTGACCCCACGCCCCTCCTATTCGCATCCTCCATTGAGGATGACACGGCGGTCGGATGGTTCCGGTAGGCCACTCGTGGCCTGAAGACTGAGTGTGTTAGAAAGGACAAACTATCTAGCCGACGATGCAAGCATTGTTTTGAAGCTAAGCGAAGAAGCAACAACAGAGAAAACAGGACAACGCTTTTGAGAAAGATACTGATTATTTGTACAAATGAGATAGCTTTATTACCAGTACCCTATGAAGAAATACAGGGTTATTACAAATGATTGAAGCGATTTCACAGCTCTACAATAACTTTATTATTTGAGATATTTTCACAATGCTTTGCACACACATACAAAAACTCAAAAAGTTTTTTTAGGCATTCACAAATGATCGATATGTACCCCTTTAGTGATTCAGCAGACATCAAGCCGATAATCGGATTCCTCCCACACTCGGCGCAGCATGTCGCCATCAATGAGTTCGAAAGCATCGTTGATGCGAGCTCGCAGCTCTGGTAGAGGACGTTTAAACACTGAATCTTTCACATAACCCCACAGAAATAAATCGCATGGGGTTAAGTTGCGAGAGCGTGAAGGCCATGACATGAATTGCTGATCATGATCTCCACCACGACCGATCCATCGGTTTTCCAATCTCCTGTTTAAGAAATGCCGAACATCATGATGGAAGTGCGGTGGAGCACCATCCTGTTGAAAGATGAAGTCGGCGCTGTCGATCTCCAGTTGTGGCATGAGCCAATTTTTCAGTATGTCCAGATACACGTGTCCTGTAACGTATTTTTTCGCGGAAGAAAAAGGGGCCGTAAACTTTAAACCGTGAGATTGCACAAAACACGTTAACTTTTGGTAAATTGCGAATTTGCTTCACGAATGCGTGAGGATTCGCACATTGTGTCTGTTCACTTCACCATTAAGAAAAAATGTTGCTTCATCACTGAAAACAAGTTTCCCACTGAACGCATCCTCTTCCATGAGCTGTTGCAAGCGCGCCGAAAACTCAAAGCGTTTGACTTTGTCATCGAGTGTCAGGGCTTGTAGCAATTGTAAAAGGTAAGGCTTCTGCTTTAGCCTTTTCCGTAAGATTTTCCAAACCGTCGGCAGTGGTACGTTTAGCTCCCTGCTTGCTTTATTCGTCGACTTCCGCGGGCTACGCGTGAAACTTGCTCGCACGCGTTCAACCGTTTCTTCGCTCACTGCAGGCCGACCCGTTGATTTCCCCTTACAGAGGCATCCAGAAGCTTTAAACTGCGCATACCATCGCCGAATGGAGTTAGCAGTTGGTGGATCTTTGTTGAACTTCGTCCTGAAGTGTCGTTGCACTGTTATGACTGACTGATGTGAGTGCATTTCAAGCACGACATACGCTTTCTCGGCTCCTGTCGCTATTTTGTCTCACTGCTCTCTCGAGCGCTCTGGAGGCAGAAACCTGAAGTGCGGCTTCAGCCGAACAAAACTTTATGAGTTTTTCTACGTATCTGTAGTGTGTCGTGACCGTATGTCAATGAATGGAGCTACAGTGAATTGATGAAATCGCTTCAATCATTTGTAATAGCCCTGTACATCCATGGTAGAGGCAGGAAATCATTCAGATTTGGCACACCTCTGAAACATAGAAAGCTCTTGACCATAGAGTTCTTTATTAAGCGTCACATGTTTCGTAATACTATCATCAGACTGAAGATGTGGAATAACTTGTACAAGG
Organism: Schistocerca americana; assembly: GCF_021461395.2. Classification (NCBI taxonomy): domain Eukaryota; kingdom Metazoa; phylum Arthropoda; class Insecta; order Orthoptera; family Acrididae; genus Schistocerca; species Schistocerca americana. The sequence goes on along the minus strand of NC_060122.1, from coordinate 203,196,555 downwards.
AAATTGTTGTTGTTGTTGTGGTCTTCAGTCCAGAGACTGGTTTGATGCAGCTCTCCATGCCACTCTATCCTGTGCAAGCTTCTTCATCTCCTAGTACTTACTGCAAGCTACATCCTTCTGAATCTTTTTAGTGTGTTCATCTCTTGGTCTCCCTCTACGATTTTTACCCTCCGCGCTGCCCTCCAATACTAAATTGGAGATCCCTTGATGCCTTAGAATACGCCCTACCAATCGATCCCTTTTTCTAGTCAAGTTGTGCCACAAATTTCTCCCCAATTCTATTCAACATCTCATTAGTTATGTGATCTATCCATCTAATCTTCAACATTTTTCTGTAGCACCACATTTCAAAAGCTTCTATTCTCTTTTTGTCTAAACTATTTATCCTCCAAATTTCACTTCCATGCATGGCTACACTCCATACAAATACTTTCAGAAAAGACTTCCTGACACTTAAATCTATACTCGACGTTAACAAATTACTCTTCTTCAGAAACGCTTTCTTTGCTATTGCCAGTGTACATTTTATATCCTCTTTACTTCGACCATCATTAGTTATTTTTCTCCCCAAATAGCAGAACTCATTTACTACTTTAAGCGTCTCATTTCCTGATCTAATACCCTCAGCATCACCCGATTTAATTCGATTGCATTCCATTATCCTCGTTTTGCTTTGTTGATGTTCGTCTTATATCCTCCTTTGAAGACAAGGAAATTAACGATGGCAAATACGTACATAATAGCGTAAGTATGCTTTTTAGTGAACCATATACAGAATTTTCGATTAATATGGTACTTACATTTAAAACAAACTTTATTAAAAAAAACTCACGAATGTGGGCACACAGCCTGAATGTAATACAGACCTCATCTCATATAGGCATATTTGACAGTGCCACTGTCTTTTCGAAGAGAACCAGTGCCAGACTGACTGTGGTGATTAGGCAATATCAGAAGTAAATGAAGGCTGGTAGGTGGCGCTAACATTCACCATGGAAGTGAAGTCAGAGACTAACTGTACAAATATCTATGCACGGCGATGAACTACATGTCAGAATATCAAGGACAACTTGACAAAGATATATTTACGCATAAAAGTAGCTTACCCTTTACGCAGTTGGTAATATTAAGCACTATCTGACAGTAAATCTCTGCATTGTGAAATTTGTTATCAATAATCAATTTGAGTGTGAGGGTCACAGAGACATTCAAAAATATATACGACACTAAAAGAAAAAATGATTTGCAATACACATTAAGGAACTAACTTTGGCAGAGGGAAGGAGCTATAAAACCTTTTTGACAATCTACCAATGGAAATAAATTACCTAACATATAACGTTGTCCTGTTTTCTCTGTTGTTGCTTCTTCGCTTAGCTTCACTCCAAGTTTAAACCAAGCCAAAACCTCTCAGACAAACAGAAGCTAAACGATGTCAAAGTTAGCGTAAGGAGGGCTATGCGTGAAGCGTTCAGTGAATTCGAAAGTAAAATTCTATGTACCGACTTGACAGAAAATCCTAGGAAGTTCTGGTCTTACGTTAAATCAATAAGTGGCTCGAAACAGCATTTCCAGACACTCCGGGATGATGATGGCATTGAAACAGAGGATGACACGCGTAAAGATGAAATCCTAAACACCTTTTTCCAAAGCTGTTTCACAGAGGAAGACCGCACTGCAGTTCCTTCTCTAAATCCTCGCACAAACGAAAAAAATGGCTGACATCGAAATAAATGTCCAAAGAATAGAAAAGCAGCTGGAATCACTCAACAGAGGGAAGTCCACTGGACCTGACGGGATACCAATTCGATTCTACACAGAGTACGCCAAAGAACTTGCCCCCCTTCTAACAGCCGTGTACCGTAAGTCTCTAGAGGAACGGAAGGTTCCAAATGATTGGAAAAGAGCACAGGTAGCCCAGTCTTCAAGAAGGGTCGTCGAGCAGATGCGCAAAACTATAGACCTATATCTCTGACGTCGATCTGTTGTAGAATTTTAGAACATGTTTTTTGCTCGAGTATCATGTCGTTTTTGGAAACCCAGAATCTACTCTGTAGGAATCAACATGGATTCCGGAAACAGCGATCGTGTGAGACCCAACTCGCTTTATTTGTTCATGAGACCCAGAAAATATTAGATACAGGCTCCCAGGTAGATGCTATTTTCCTTGACTTCCGAAAGGCGTTCGATACAGTTCCGCACTGTTGCCTGATAAACAAAGTAAGAGCCTACGGAATATCAGACCAGTTGTGTGGCTGGATTGAAGAGTTTTTAGCAAACAGAACAAAGCATGTTGTTACCAATGGAGAGACGTCTACAGACGTTAAAGTAACCTCTGGCGTGCCACAGGGGAGGGTTATGGGACCATTGCTGTTCACAATATATATAAATGACCTAGTAGATGGTGTCGGAAGTTCCATGCGGCTTTTCGCTGATGATGCTGTAGTATACAGAGAAGTTGCAGCATTAGAAAATTGTAGCGAAATGCAGGAAGATCTGCAGCGGATAGGCTCTTGGTGCAGGGAGTGGCAACTGACCCTTAACATAGACAAGTGTAATGTATTGCGAATACATAGAAAGAAGGATCCTTTATTGTATGATTATATGATAGCGGAACAAACTCTGGTAGCAGTTACTTCTGTAAAATATCTGGGAGTATGCGTGCGGAACGATTTGAAGTGGAATGATCATATAAAATTAATTGTTGGTAAGGCGGGTACCAGGTTGATATTCATTTGGAGATTCCTTAGAAAATGTAATCCACCAACAAAGGAGGTGGCTTACAAAACACTCGTTCGACCTATACTTGAGTATTGCTCATCAGTGTGGGATCCGCACCAGATCGGGTTGACGGAGGAGATAGAGAAGATCTAAAGAAGAGCAGCGCGTTTCGTCACAGGGTTATTTGGTAACCGTGATAGCGTTACGGAGATGTTTAGCAAACTCAAGTGGCAGACTCTGCAAGAGAGGCGCTCTGCATTGCGGTGTAGCTTGCTCGCCAGGTTTCGAGAGGGTGCGTTTCTGGATGAGGTATCGAATATATTTCTTCCCCCTACTTATACCTCCCGAGGAGATCACGAATGTAAAATTAGAGAGATTCGAGCGCGCACGGAGGCTTTCAGACAGTCGTTCTTCCCGCGAACCATACGCGACTGGAACAGAAAAGGGAGGTAATGACAGTGGCATGTAAAGTGCCCTCCGCCACACACCGTTGGGTGGCTTGCGGAGTATGAATGAAGACGTACGTGTAGATTTCAAATATAGATTACAGCTGTTTCTTTCCATACAACAGAGGAATTCTTAATAGAAATAGTACTTTTAATAGTAGAAGCCTATGAATGGCCTACATGTAGCCCCATAAATATTCCTTTGCATCTTTCTTTAATATGCATGTAGGTATTCTATGTTTGTTCCGTTGACACGTTAAAAATCATAGCGATTGTAGTGAATTTTATCTGTGGAACAAGTAACCAAGAGAACAAATGTCTCATCCACATCTTTTATAAGTTATGAAAACAGTTTCTTATATTACTGGAGTTGAATTTTGAATTTGTAAGGTGAAATTTTAGAATTTCTTTATGACTCTTTTTATGTATCTGTACTCTGTACAGAATTCGTCTTACATTATCCTTATTCAAAACAGTTTTAGAACATTCCTGAAAGCAATAACCTTTTTCAGTTTCAGTAACAGTTTTCTCGAGTGGATGGAAGTGTCTTCTTTCATTAATATTATTGCCAACTCCTCACCATTTAGCAACTCAAGATATTTCGATGAAGCCGTTTTTTGTTTCCTATATCACATTTTTATTAAACACCTATACGGATAATTTGTCTCCTATCCAACATCGTTGATTCATTTGTCCAGACCTAAGTCCGAAACAGTTTACTCTTGACGTATTCGGGTTTCGTTGCTTTGTAGAGGAGAGCCAATTCTGCTCAACTTATAGTTATTAGCTTTCTTTGTATGACAGGCGTGGCGTCATTCCCAATTTCAATTTATTTAGTTAACGTAATAAACAGAAAATGAGAGTGTTCATTGAGAAGAACAACGACAAATCAAGATCTGCCATTAAGAAGCATGTACAGGAAATTAATAACGATTAACCGCAAACGCGTGGCTAATTTCAAAAGCTCATAAGTGGTCATAACAAGAGAAACAGGAAAGAGAGGGCATTGTCCGTTATACAACGTACGTTGCGCTAGTATCGCTGTGGAAAGCATAACAACCTTTAACTTGGTTGAAACTGTTGTACATAGTACTGATTATGAAGTCTACATTATTTAACAGAAACGGAACGGTTTAACTTCACGTTGACGGAAACACTATGTGGTAAGAGGAGGTGCAAAAGATATAGTACCTCGCCATGGCAGTTTTCTAGGTTTTCTACACTTTTACCCTCTATGATTACAATATTTTAAACATTTGAATAGAGTTTTGAGCTCTTTTCGGTTCATCACAGATGCCGATCATTTCAGTCGCCTCTCCAATACAGCAGAACGATTGCACCATGAGTCACACTAATTCACAGGTAGGTATGAATTATCAGTAACTGCAACTCTTTTCTATATAATCTTTCATGTTAAAATTTTCATTGTTGGCTGCAAGCTTCTCTTCATTCCGGAGTATTACTTGCAACGTACATCCTCATTTTTTTTTCTGGATATGTTGCAATCTCTCTCTTTCTCTACAGTTTTTACCTTCTACATCTCCCTTCAGACCGTGGATGTTACTTCCTGATGTCAACAGATGTTCTATCATCTTGTCTTTTCATATAGCCAGTGTGTTCCAGACTTTCATTTCTCCATCGATTCTGCGGAACACCTCCTCTTTCCGTATCTCATCAACCCACCCAAATTTCAACATCATTCCGTAGCACTACACCACAAACGCTTTGATTCTGTTCTGTTCCCGTTTTCCAACAGCACAGCACACTATTTACAACCATGCAGTGTTGTGCTCCAAACTCAGAGATGCCATCCTCCAACTAAGGCCTACATTTGATTCCAGTAGGCGCCACTTGACCAGGAATGTCGTCACTGCCTGTGCTAATCTTCTTAGTTCATGGTATTTTGATTCCAGAGTAGCAGAATTCCTTAACTTCGTCTACTACATTACAACAAATTTTTATTTTAAGTTTCTCTCTATTCTCATTTCTGCTATTTCTCATTACTTTTGTCGTTTTCTGGTTTATTCTAAATCAATATTCCGTACTCATTCGACTGTTCCTTCTATTCAGCAGATTCTTCTTGACTTTCATATCATTACGAATGTAATTATTGATACTTCTCTCCCTGAATTTTAATCCCGCTTTCGATCCTTTCTTTCTTTTCCATGATTGATTCTTCAATGTACGGAATCTTGTTAGTATCATGAAATTAGACCCGGTGAAACTCAAATGATTCGTACAGTTGTTTCGATGGTTTCTAATCAAAGCGGTTCTTCTTCGATGAGAGCAGATGTCCACAGCCGGCAACACGGATTCAGTGTCGTGTTTCACTGAAGTGTACTAAGTGTAGCACTCCTAGACATTTGTAAATCCAGGGCATCGATCAGACTCGTTCCTCAGTAATGAGGGCCTCCGGCTTGCATCAGCTACGTGACCCAGCTGCTTGTACCACGGTTTTCGTGTCACCCTGCATATGCAGATTTTATCGCCTGTGTTTATCGACGTAACTCATGGTATCACTAGCGGCAGCTTTGCATTTCATACTAAAGTAGTGCCTTGAACATCACAAGAAGAAAGAGAGGCCTGGAAGTAAATTTTCTTCGACGCCAGATAAACTGATGCTTGCTGTGGTGAACATATAGTGTGGATACTTTCTTCCCGTAGCTCTCAGTCAGAAAATAAAGTGCTGCACATGTGATGGAACCGTATTTGTAATTCTGCTTGCAATGCAGAACTTCTGTAGGAGACTTTCTAGGCAGGCTGGGCACTGACTTTGAACACAGCACGTACGCCTCCTGTAATACAGTCAAGAGTATTCATTTACTTAACTGCTTGACTATTGAAAAAGACACAACATCACGGGTCAACGAATACCAGACATGAATAGCTTGGGGTCTTCAGCTGTTTCAGAATTCAGTATCTGTCCTTCGGCTCTCATGACAGGTGGTCCTTTTCGAATTATTTTAGCCCGATCAGAACGCCAAAGTAACATCCATTTAGGATCACTGGCGATCGGCATGACCAACATACAAACTGTACGGAAACCATCCCTAATGCGTGTTTTATTACATATATATGTATATGTCTTGGGTTCGCAGAATTACTTTTTTCAGTGCCTTAACTACTTGAAAGTTACTTAAAATTTGACATTGCAGTTGTTGAAATTATTAGGTTAGTCCATCACTTCGTTGCATTTTTGTTTCACAAGTTGGCATTCCGGTTGCTATGGATTTACTTATCGATTGTCGTTATTCATTTGCAGTTTACTGTTGCTATTTGAGTTTACATATTGTCATTTGGAGATAATGAATGAAGCTATGTAAAATAGAAAATGGAGTACCGTGTGGAGAAATCGGAACATTTCCGACTTTTTGTTTGTTTGTTTGAGTTCAGTAGGTGGGTGACAGCAGCGGAGGCCGACAGAAACATTTTCGCCGTTTATGGGGACAAAGTTGTTTGACGTAGCACGCTAAGAAAATTGTTTTCATATTTTAAGGGGAGATTGTTATCACATTGTGACTCTTCACATTTAGGAAGACACACGGTGCTTGATGAAGAACATTTAAACTCGTTAATGCAGAATGGTTCATGTCAGTGTACTTAAGAACTGGCAAATACCATGGTTCAGAATGGTTCAAATGGCTCTGAGCACTATGTGACTTAACTGCTGTGGTCATCAATCCCCTAGAACTTAGATCCACTTAAACCTAACTAACCTAATGACATCAGACACATCCATGCCCGAGGCAGGATTCGAACCTGTGACCGTAGCGGTCGCGCGGTTCCCGACTGAAGCGCCTAGAACCGCTCTGCCACACAGGCCGGCGGCATATATCTTGAACTATGATCATGTATCACCGAGCGACATTTGCATCGAATGGGAAAGCTTCAAAAATAGGCTGTTTGGGTACCGCATACTCTAAGCCAAAATCACAAAAATCGGGGGTTTGACATATGAGGATCTATTTGCTCGTCATTAATTGGCTCGTGAACAACCCCGAACATTCCTGTGGTGTCTCTGTTCATCCATTGTGGACATGGGACAGTGACTGGTCAAATATTTAACAATAAAATTCGCCAAACAGCCGTGCAATTGAGATCTTATTTTATTTTATTTTCGCTACCAGTTTTGGCAATTAATTATGGCATCTTAAGGCCCCATATGCACCTCTCAAAAATAAACGGTACTGGCATACTGGGGCCAAATGTTTATGGATGTCGTGAATTCTTAGCTGAAGTGCTTCCTTCGAAGAGGCAAATTAACCAATTAAGTAATAAGCACAAGTCCAAAAACATTACAACATATGCAGAAGATCAATCATGCAAATGTTACAACACTGTAAATATCTAAGGTTACGGTTAAGCTGCAACTTCACTGCTGGCAGGTCGCTGGCGGTTAACTGAGTACGTTACTATCGGGAATACGTAGGACCAGTCTACGACAACTACTGTATAGTTTGTACTTCGCCAGTCCTATTCCCTGACAGGTATTTTGACTTGAAAGCGTTCATTTTTCCTTTTCTATTTCATCAGTCATTTGACTGGTCTGATGCGGCCGCGACGAATTCCTCCCCTGTGTACGGTTTCATCTCAGAGTAGCACCTGCAACCTACGTCCGTCCTCAGTTATTTGCTTCTATCTCAAACTCTTCCTTCCTCTAAAGATTTTACCACCTATAGCTCCCTCTAGTACAATGGAGATATTTCGTAATGTCTTAAGAGATGTCGTACCACCATGTCTTCCTTCGATTTGCTCTCAGTCCTCATTCTGCGCACTTTCGATTATTCATTCTGTTCAGCAGATCATGTAATTCTTTTTCACATTCACTCAGGATAGCAATGTCATCAGCGAATGGTATCATTCATACACTTTAACTTTGAATTTTAGTTCCACTCCTGAACCTCTCTTTTATTTCCATCATTGCTTCTTCGATGTACAGATTGAACAGTAGGGGGGAAAGGACTACATCCCTGCCTTACACCCTTTTTAATCCGAGATCTTCGTTCTTGGTCGTCCACACTTATTTATTTATTCCTTCTTGGCTCTTGCAGGTATCGTATTACCCGTCTCTCCCCATAGTTTACCCCTATTTTACTCAGAATTTCGAACATCTTGCACCAATTACATTGGTCCCGGCGTAGGTTCGAGTGCTCCCTCGGGCACGGGTGTGTGTGTTTGTCCTTAGGATAATTTAGGTTGAGTAGTGTGTAAGCTTAGGGACTGATGGCCTTAGCAGTTAGGTCCCATAGTATTTCACACACATTTGAACATTTTCACCATTTACATAGTCGAAAGCTTTTTCCTATTAACGTGTCTTGATTTTTCATTAGTCTTGCTACCATTATCATCCGCAACGTCAGAAGTGCCTCTCTCGTGCCTTTACCTTTTCTAAAGCCAAACTGATCGTTCTCTAGCACATCCTCAATTTTCTTTTCCATTCTTTTGTATATTATTCTTGTCGGCCACTTGAATATGTGCTGTTAATCTGATGATGCGGTAATTCTCGGTCTTGTCAACTCTTGCAGTCTTCGGAATTGTGTGGATGATATTTTTCCGCAAGTCAGATCGTATGTCGCCAGACTGATACATTCTACATACCAACGTGAATAGTCGTTTTGTTGCCACTTCCCCCAATGATTTTAAAAATTCTGACGGAATATTATCTATCTCTTCTGCCTCATTTTATCTTAAGTCCTCCAAAGCTCTTTTATATTATGATTCTAATACTAGATCCCCTATCTCTCCTAGATAGACTCATGTTTCCTCTTCTATAACATCACACAAATATTTACCTCAGAGAGGCTTTCAATGTGTTCTTTCCACCTATACACACTCTCTCCTCTGTCTTTAGCAGTGGAATTCCTGTTGCACTCTTAATGTTACAGCCCATCCTTTTAATGTCACCGAAGATTGTTTTGACTTTCCTCTATGTTGAGCCTGCCCTTCCGTCAATCATTTCTTTTTCTATTTTTTCACGTCCTTCATGAAGCCATTTCGTCTTAGCTTCACTGCACTTCTTATTTACCTCGGTTGTTAGCGACTTGTATATCCGTAATCCTTAGTTTCCCGGAACAATTTTGGACTTCCTCCTCTCAGCGATCAGACGAAGCATTTCTTCTGTTACCCATGGTTTCTTCGCTGTTTCTTGTGTTCTTATTTCCAACTCCTGTGATGTCCCTTTTCAGAAATGTCTATTCCTCTTCAACTCTACTGACTACTGTGCTGTGCGCAGCTCGTGGTCGTGCGGTAGCGTTCTCGCTTCCCGCGCCCGGGTTCCCGGGTTCGATTCCCGGCGGGGTCAGGGATTTTCTCTGCCTCGTGATGACTGGGTGTTGTGTGCTGTCCTTAGGTTAGTTAGGTTTAAGTAGTTCTAAGTTCTAGGGGACTGATGACCATAGATGTTAAGTCCCATAGTGCTTTGAACCATTTGACTGCTGTGCTGTTTCTAATTACCATATCCATATTATGCACTAGCTAGACTGTTCTTTCCATTCGACAGATCCTGTTATTCTTCTCCACTTTTACTAACGATAGCAACGTCGTCAGCGAATCTCATCACTGATATCCTTTTAACCTCAATTTTAATCCCACTCTTGAAACTTTCTTTTACTTCCGTCATTGCTTCTTCGACGTACAGATTTATCAGTATGGGCGAAGACTATATCCTCTTAAACCTATTTTAATCCGAGAACTTCATTCTTGGTCTTTCCTTCTTCTTGTTCTCTCTTGTTTGTTGAACATATTGTATATTCCCCGTTTTTCAATACAGCTTACCACTATTTTTCCCAGAATGTCGAACATCTTTTATCGCTTTATATTGTCGAACATTTAGGAGGAATAGGCAGATTTTAAGGACTAGTCTGCTTGGAGCTGCGGCAGTAAACGAGGCCCTGGCCAAGAGACAGATGCTTACAATGGCCGTTATTGTCCGACTCGGCGCCGGCTGGTCGTGAGCAATCATGCTTGTACCGCCCACGGTCATGCGTTGCAGATTCGTGGAACGCTTCCAAAAACGGCCAGTATAATTTTGCTTTGTTATCCAGTACAGTCGTGCCTAGTTATTATTAACACATTTGAATTTATGTTAAAGTACTGTGTGCTTTATTCCTAGCAATTTACGTGCAACTCTCGCCCTGTTCTTTTATCGAAATAACAGACTAAAAGAAAGTAGTAAATTAGTAAGTGAAAGTATAATGAGAAGTTTCGCGCATCCGGCCATACTGAGAAAGCAGTTTCCACTTGCTGATCTCTCTTCTAAAATAACACGTTGATGCAGTGTTGTTTTTTGGCAGTAAATCCTTTCCCATGTAATTATAGCTTGCAATGCCGCTCGAAAGATATTCATCTCTGCTTTCTCGTAGGAATCTCGGTGGCTTCTTATTGTCAAAAATTTTTCTTCTCCAGTTGTGAGGTAAGAACTGCGACTCCATATGGATTGAAAATTTCTTCCTGCCGCAAGGTGGGAAAACAACCAACTGGGTGACATCAAAAGATATCTAAGAAGTGGGAGTTTGGAACTTAGTTTGTTCACAATCGTATGCGCAGAAAGACAGCCCGCTGGACAATTCATAAAACATTCGTTAGATGGGACGTTGTAACACTGAGTTTAAAAATGTCCCATTGGCCAATGTTTAGCCAAGGTTTCTCAGTGGTGGCTTATTACTTTCCACAGGATTTGTGCAGAGGGGAGATGACAGACGGACCTTTTAGAGACGTGGGAGCAGACTCTCAGGGCTTGGAGACATGGAAAAGCAGACTTCCTGACTTTAGAGGCTCGGTGGAGGCCGGACTTGCGTGTCTGTGGGCCATGCGATGAGACGGTAGCTGATGACTGGCGGCTGGCGGCTGGCAGGAGGCATACGGTGAATACGCAGATCTCATTGCTCCGACTTACCAGCTACCTTGAAATTCTCTTGCAGCACAGGGCAACAGGGAAAGAAAGCAGGCGTTTGTCGGTCCATTACCTCTAAATCTGATTAGATTTCGTGATTTAACACCTGATCGGGGACTCAGGCGCTCATCCATGGCCGAGCATTTTTGCCCTTTCAATGCTTATGGGTCTTTCTGGCGCGATCGAGTCAGTCACTGCACAACCATCTGCGGGTAGCCGTTTTCGAGAAAACTCTATTGAGATGATCGTCAATCCCATCACAGCTGTTTCTCGGCGAATTTGTCAAACCAACCTACTCCTGATTTAAACGTCTTTTTTATGTTTGTCATTGGTAGTTCCTCTCAGTTTGAAATTTATAGCTCACATTAATGTGTAATTACTGCAGTTTCATTACGTATGATCTTACACTGATTACTTGTAAGAAAATATGTTAAATTGGTCTACGACTTTAATTCTATAGTTAGCTGTACCCCTTCTAATTAACTAATCCTTTATGCTTCTTGTAACAACCAACACTTGGAACTCATTTACGTGGGCGACTCTGTTCACACTGTGCTACCTCTTGCACGGTAGATTCACTTCCTTATGTGGGTTCTGACTGTCGTCAGGAGTAGAACCCCCGAAAGCCGGGGCTGGCACGATTTTCAGCTTATATAGCCACGATTCCGTTCTCTGGCACCAATCACAGTGGGCCGAAACAAAGCGTGCGTGGAGGCTGATTGGACAGCTCGTGGCATCTCCGGCCCGCCACCGGACCGAGTGACGTCATGTAGCGTGAGGGACCGGCATTAGGTTTGAATCTGCCGCTCCGGCCCCGCTACAAGCGTCAAGCATTCGTCGTTGCTTCCTTGCGACGTACAAAGCCGTAATATATGTTTGCCCTGGACTTTGTTAACATTGTTGCTGTTCATTCTAATCACAGGCGCTCCTTTTATAACGGAATCCCAGTATGTTGACGCAGTAGACAAGACTCTCTTGTTTTCAAAATGTATTCTGCATTCGTTTTCCAAGCACTGCTCAGCTATGGCCGATTTGTCAAGCTCCATTTCTCTAATAATATGTCCCTTGTGCTCGCTACAACGCCCTGCAATTGTGCGAACTGTCTGATCTGTAAAGATGATGCCGCATTAACAAAGGAACACCATACACTCCAGGCACACGAAGAACTATGTCGTCTTCAACAGAGCGCAGCATATCACGTCTTTCATTCAGACATGCCGCCACAAAAGACTCCGAGGAGCGATCCGTCTCCCGCCGGCGAACCTGGGGCACATCAGCGTAGCATACAGCAGGCTTGATACCTCGACTGGGTCTTTAATTTAAGAGACAGTATTCAGCTTGCGTTTCACGGTGTGTTCGGAAGGTCTCACGCTGCTGTTGCTGCAGAGGGATGTAGCGCTAAGCACCTTTTATAGATAGACGTAGGCTTAATTTACTTGAACTGCGTCTTAGTTTACGCTCAAATTAGTGAAGGAGCTCCGAGTCGCTATACAGCAGCTGCCGAGGGAACTGTATGGAAAGGTGTAAGAGACCCCGAAAATACTTAAGGCCCCTTAAGATAGGCAACCAAACCTTCATCAAATCCTCAGACGCACAGTATATATAGTGGGTTGCCTATTTTAAGGTGCACGAAATGTTTTCTGGGCCAGTTTTATTTTTCCCACCCCGTATAATAGCCGGTGAACATCCGGTGCGAACTGTGGGAAAATGCTTGAATTGTACGTGAAACGTGAAATATCTGTTCCTGGGAAGTGGCACTCTGACAGGAATATTCTGTTTTCAAAGTCAGTCATTTTCACAGGCGCTCACTAATATAAACCGGAACAGGAGGCTTGCGACAAGTGTCTGTTTCCAATAAGTACTGTGAGCGTTAGCACGAAATGCCCCGTTGAAGCAGTTACAGGGTGACAATCATCGAACTATGTGAAATAAAATCGTCAAAAGTTCAGAACGGTTTGCATTGAGACATTCAAACTGAACGGTTGGCCACGGGACCTGGTGGGAATTCGTATGCGCTGTAAGGTTTTGTTTAGCGACGAAGTTCACTTTCAAAATGATTCAAATGGCTCTGGGCACTATGGGTCTTAACATCTGAGGTCATCAGTCCCCTAGAACTTAGAACTACTTAAACCTAACTAACCTAAGGACATCACACACATCCATGCCCGAGGTAGGATTCGAACCTGCGACTTCATTTGGATGGGCTCGCCAATAAGCAAAATTGGCGCATTTCGCGATCAAGAATTTTCTTCACGCTCAAAGGGTGATTAACTGGTGAGCACTGTACAGTAACGGAATAAACAGTGCGATATTTCTTGATGGAAGTGAAGGGTTTGGAGCATGACTTCATCTTCATTATCCAAAGTTACCCTCATATCGATAAGATGTGGTTCATGCAAGACGGAGCTCGATCTCATGAAGTAGGAGAGTGTTTGATTTCCCGGAGGGGCACTTTGAGATCAGCATTCTGGCTGTGGGGTGCCCAGAAGCCACTGGCATGGGCCTCGAATGGCCGCCATATTCTCCGGATCTGAACACATACGTCTCCTATTTGTTGGACTATATTAAAGACATGGTGTACAGCAATATCCCCAAAACCATCGCTGAGCTCAAAGTACGCATTCAGAAGGTCTTCGACAGCGTCGATGTTCCGACACTTCAGCGGGACATGCAGAATTTCGCTATTCGTCTGTACCACATCATCGCCAATGAAGGCAGGCATATCGAACATGCCATAACCTACATTGGTGTATCTGTATGACGTTTACATGTTGAATAAAGTGTGCGCCGTGGTTTGTTACTAAATTACGTTGTTTTTTATATGGTTCAACAATTGTCACTCTCTACATTCTCCTAAGGAAGCTGACGCTTGCGTGTTACAACAGTTTCGTGGAGTGGCTTTGGTAGCGCGAGAAATCGGGAGTCAGCCCTGACGAGGTTAGGACGGGGTCCATAACACGTGTGGAGTCGAGGTTTCATGCACGTTGCACATATGAAATCGGGAGTGAATGATCTTCTCTGATCAGTAAAGTATTTTTTTCGGTTTTTGAGAGAAAGGGAACGATAAAATAAAAGAGAATTTTCAAGGTAGACAGAGGTATCATATTGCAGTGTGCAGACATCAAATAGCCAATGTAGTGTTTGATAACATCGAGACGGACATGGCGAAGTCTTGTAGAGGGAAATAAATGCCAGTTATCTCGGTGGAAACTTACGTTTTTAAAAGTTCAAAAAATGGCTCTGAGCACTAAGGGACTTAACATCTACGGTCATCAGTCCCCTACAACATAGAACTACTTAAACCTAACTAACCTAAGGACAACACCCAGCCATCACGAGGCAGAGAAAATCCCTAACACAGCCGGGAATCGAACCCGGGAACCCGGGCGTGGGAAGCGAGAACGCTACCGCACGACCACGAGATGCGGGCATTTTTAAATGTGGCTTGCTGCTTGTTACCCAGTTCCTTTTGCAAAGGAGACAATACTGACGTTGAAGAAGCTGTAATGACTGTTTGCGGTTTTCACTTTCCAATTCAGCGGTCAGATCTGAGATTCGTTTGAAATTAATTGGATTGCTACAAGGATGTTATTTGAAGTATAGAGGAAGTGGCCATTTTAAACCTGTTTCACTTTTCAGAGCGAGACTAACGACTCGTATTTAGCTTGATAGAATAAGTGTGGCGCCGCATTAAGAGTAATCGGGACCAAAAAGAAACGTTTCGGAAGACGTCTGTGTAGTGTGATTTGCCTCGCGCGGTTTATCTCGCTCGCGGCATAGCGCTAGGGGAGTGTTCACTCTGGCCGCAGCAGACACTGGGTCCCCAGAGGATACGGCAGCTCCAAGACAACAGCCGACAACGAAAGTTTCAAAATACTGAGCTGTACGTGTACCGGTGCTGTGGGCGTGCGTGAATGCGTGTAAGGATGACCGTCTTAATCCCGTTTCAGTACTTCACAGCAAACAAATTTTCAATAGCGTTATTGGTTAAAAACAGTCATGGTTGCAATTTTAGTTTCTTATTTTTGAACTACGCGTTTCGCCTTATTTAGGCATCTTCAGGTTGATCTTAATTTGGTATTTCTTAGAGCGATCCTTTAGACAGTGTAGTCAAAGGGCATCGTCGAATACATCAGGCCGACATCGCCTTCGTTAAACTCACTAAAAACTTTCTAGTTCGACGTGAATCACTCAAAGACCTGCATAACGCGTTCCCGTTCACAGGAGCGAGTTTAACGAAAGCGATGTTGGCCTGATGTATTCGACGATGCCCTTTGGTTACACTGTCTAAAGGATCGTTCTAAGAAATACCAAATTAAGATCAACCTGAATACGCCTAAACAAGGCGAAACGCGTAGTTGGAAAATAAAAATCTAAAATTGCAACCAAGACTGTTTTTAACCAATACTGTTAAGCACTGGTTTGCTGTATGCCACACATGGAGTGGAAGAAACTTTCAATAGCGTTCTTTTACGTACAGACCAGACTTTTCAAAGTTTCGTAAATAGAAAAGAGCGACCGTGTTCGTACATTTGTGTTCGAAAGCATTTGTGTTGAGTGGGCTGCCTTGCTTTAGATCTATCACCAGTTTTACGTACATACACGCACTAGGGCACAACAGACGGGAGAGAGATGGGGAGAAGTGACAGATAGTACAGAACAAATGACAATGTTAAATCGCATTTCCTTTCATTTGTTACGCGTAATGCGAGTCGCAAACAAATTTCCAGTTAAAACCACACCGCCAGTGGCGAGGAGCTGTCCTAGTGGTACGGCGGTAGGCTGGGGGTAGCGGTGTGGCGGTATAGGTGGCTGGGGGGGGGGGGCTGGTGAGGGGAGAGGAGCGGTAAAGAGCAGGGGGGGGGGCAGCGGGGGAGGGAGCGGGCAGCTGACGCGGCGCCGAGTGGCGCTGACAGCTCGCGTAATGGGCTGCGCCTGATGGAAATCATATCGTCATATTTTAGCCCACACCCATTTCCGGCCGCCTGACCGTAAAACGATTTGCTTTTATGTACTGGCGGTTGCATTCAGCGAACGCGAAGTGTATTTTTAATTTTTGTTGTTTTTTTTTTTTTCTTTTCGTGCAACACTGAACTTAATGAGTCGCTCGGCATTAGCTGTGAGTTGTTGGCGAATGGAAACAGGTGTTAATCTACACCCAGATAACTAAATTGTAAATTTGTGGTAAGATCTTATGGGACCAAACTGCTTAGGTCATCTGTCCCTAAGCTTTCACACTACTTAATCTAACTTAAACTAACGTACGCTATGGACTACACACACAACCATGCCCGAGGGAGGACTCGAACGTCCGACGGGGGGAGCCACGTGGATCGTGACAAGGTGCCTTAGACCACGCGGCTACCACGCGCGGCCCAAATAACTCAAAAATGGTTCAAATGGCTCTGAGCACTATGGGACTCAACTGCTGAGGTCATCAGTCCCCTAGAACTTAGAACTAATTAAACCTAACTAACCTAAGGACATCACACACATCCATGCCCGAGGCAGGATTCGAACCTGCGACCGTAGCAGCAGCGTGGCTCCGGACTGGAGCGCCTAGAACCGCACGACCACTACGGCCGGCCTCAAATAACTAATGGGTATTCGAACAACAGAATAACCTGAAACTTTCCTGAAATTCCGAACATTTCAGAATGTTGAGAAAGTCCACTGATAAATTTAGAGAGAAAAACTGTGGAACACAATGGAAAATACAGGGTACCCACACCACTTAGTAAACCTTACGTTACCTTACCATTTAATAGATCTTACCTTATGAAACATATACGTGAACACAACAAACACATTAGACGTAAATGGAGAACTGGCAGAACCTGTCACCTCTAATTGGGTAGTTGACAACAGGAAACAATTTCTGAAAGGAGTTTTTTAGTAACCAGATCTGCAGATGGCAATGAAATGATCTTGTGATACAGTTTGTAATAGACAAAGAAATGGTTCAAATGGCTCTGAGCCCTATGGGACTTAACATCTGTGGTCATCAGTCCCCTATAACGTATAACTACTTAAACCTATCATCCCATGTAGGCTTTCACGGCCGGCGTCTTTATCAGTAAACACTTCCGGGCTAAGTTGCCGCGGTCGACCTGTAGAAATTCTTCTCCCTAACGTTTTGTTCTCAACTACGGAGAATATCTTCCGAAATGAGTCGACGACTGGCTGCTAGGAGCTGGGGCTGCCGCTTATATGGAGATCGTAGAGGGCGCCACCACCTAACTAATCTAAGGACATCACACACCTCCATGTCCGAGGCAGGATTCGAACCTGCGACAGTTCCGGACAGAAGCGCCTAGAAACGCACGGCCACACCGGCCGGCAATACTCAGACACTAACAGGTTGGAGTTAGATCCAAGGTATTCACTATTGACCAACTTCTGTGAGGCCGCGGACGTT
This sequence comes from Schistocerca americana, assembly GCF_021461395.2. Taxonomy (NCBI): domain Eukaryota; kingdom Metazoa; phylum Arthropoda; class Insecta; order Orthoptera; family Acrididae; genus Schistocerca; species Schistocerca americana. The sequence goes on along the minus strand of NC_060122.1, from coordinate 203,179,079 downwards.
ATTCTACTAGCGCCACATGTTCGCACGTTGCAGTGACTCTGGCCCTCGTCGTATCGTCTTTGGTAGGTTATGTGTTCCCTCTGGCACTGTATGATGTCGAGTGGTGTTATGGACACGGAGCTGGACGGGTATGCCTGAGTACTCGACGCCCTGATCCTTAGCGTAAGTCAGTTTAAGTTGGATTAAGTAGTGTGTAAGCCTAGCGACTGATGACCTCAGTAGTTTAGTCCCAAGAGGCCTTACCACAAATTTCCCAATTTCCGCCCTTGCGATTGCAGCGAGTGTACACCGTTGATCGCTGGGCTATGGGGCACTGCGTTTCCCTGCAGCGCTGACCGTTGCTACCGGCGAGTTTAGTGGGCAAGGAGCGGCTCTCAAAGCGTGCAAGCTGGTTACGAAATGCATCAGTCAATTGTGGTGTGCTAAATACGCCAAGATATATGGAAAAACTTGTTAGCGGCCATGAGCACCACGGCAGTGTTGTCCGGTGCCTTCCTGGAGTCCCGTAGCTACTGACCTCCTCGGTTTTTGTCTGAAATTGTTTATGAAGATTGTTTTGTAAGTACTGTACTGAAAGACTGTTAATTCTACCCGGCCAGGAATCTATTATTTTTCTTTTTTTTCCGGTGACCCCTTTGGGGCTGTGCTTCTCAATTTGGAGGTTTCTGTATGCGGCAGTTGAATATGCAATGTTAATCTTGCACTTGAAATCGTAGTTTGTTATTATTGAGTATTTGATACTACTGACTGCAATTTCTGTTTGCTGTAGACCTCACGGCACTTACTCGAACGAGTTATTGGATTTGGATTGTCATTAAAGTTGTGTGTACTCAGTCTCGAAGAGACGCACGTGTGGGCCATGTATATGTGCGTGCTTGTATTTGCACTCTCTCTTATTCCCTGTTGAGAAGCCCTTCGGTTTATAGGTGTACAGCGTAATCGTCCATTTGCCATTTGGTACGTATTCCAATTACACTGTCTGTTAACAACCCAAAAGAGGTCCCAGTAAAGGCATACTCTGACTTTTTAAAATCTTGTTTGAATTATTACGTATTTATTCTTTTAAATGACCTTGTACGTTGCTTCCTGTTATGGCTGCAATGTTATGAGCGGGCCACTCCCATACTCTAGTTTCTATAGTTGAATTTTTAATCGCCCGATTAAGTATTAATGAGTATGTTAATTTTTATCAAAGTTGTTTTTCTGTTTGTTGTTCGTCATTGCACGAGGCCTAAGTGCTGGCAAGTCACATGCGCTTCTTCGGATCTCCCATCCCAGCTTCAAGTTGAGCAGTATCTTATTATTCTTCTGGTATCGTGCCACGGCGTGGGTGGCACCAGATTAGGAAGTAGCTGACTCAGTAATTGTGTTATTGTAAGGCTCTTGTGTGCGTATGATGAAAGTCTCTAGGCAAAGTGAGCACTAAGTTTCTCGATTTTTAAAAAAATTAAAGGTTTAATTGCCATCTTCATTTTAACTGTGTTTTAGAAGCCCGATAATTTATCTGGAAACTTAACGCTGGTTTATGTGGAACTGGCTTGTGGCCAATAAGTGAAGTACTACTGTCGTTCGGTTTTGCAAGCAGGTAGCCTTTCGGCATATTCGCCGTGTCCTGTCTATATCAGAGGAGAATAACAAGTGGAGATGTATGCTTTTTAATGTCTTTCATTTAATGTTTCTTGAACTTATATTCAAATTCAGTTGCGGGTTAGCCCACAGCTATGATCCGCTTGCCGGGATAGAGTGCGATGCGAGTTTATTTAATTAATTAACTGTTTGTAATCGGTTCTCCGTTGTGTTGCACAGTTCACATTTTTGAGTACCAGCGTTAATTTTAGGAATAATGCGAATGTTATTGTACATTGTAAATTCAATTTAAAAATCTTAATCATTGCTATGTATTTCGCAAGAACCTTGGTAACAGTCAGTTGATCATGATCGAATTATTATTAAATAAAATACTGGGAATGATAAAAGATGCAATTTGGCAGGCTCTTTCACATGTTTTCCTTAAATTAATCTCGATCCTTGTTCTTGTTCTCATATTTGTACTGTGTTCAATTTTGCCCATTCCATAAACTGTAATTTGTAACATGAAACACGCTTGTTGCACGAGATATTTGACTAGCGTTCCGTTAGACCAGGGCCGGCCAAACGCTGCACAATGTGCAGACGTGCGGAAGTGCTGCACATGTGCGCACGTGTGCGACAGCGAGCGACAGCGACATCTGTTATTAGACATGTGTCCTAAATGAACGGCGGCGGCTCCACTTTCCTGTTTATGTGGTACAAGCAAGAGCGCAACATACCCAGTCTCGTTTACCCCTGGTAGCCGTAGCCTTAACAGGGAAGTACTGAGAAATGGCAGGTACTGTGAAAAAGCAAAGGACGGGAGATCTATGTTCTCAGTCGTTTAAAAACGACTGGGAACTGCAATTCTTTTTTGTAGCCGTTGGTGAAAACTCACAGTGTTTGCTATGCCGCCGAATAATAGGCGGCCAGCGTAAGTTTTCAATTTAAAGACACTACAATACATATCACAAAGACGAGTGTAGTGTACTCGAGAGTGAAGAACGGCAAGCAAAATTAAATGTCCTTAAGAAAATGGATGAGACACATCAACTCGATTATCATTTCTCATGACCAGTGATAAACGTTTACTAACTGTGCATTAGTGCCTCATTCTGCTCCATGTTACATTATTATCAGGAAAGTTGGTCATTAAACCGATTGTTCCAATGTATACCTACATTTAAGGGTTTTTTTTTTGTGTGAAGGGCTACGCTCAGTTGAAGTCGATAAAACGTAACATTCATCTAATTGTCGGTTATTTTGCAGATTTCAGACGGTGCTGATGAAAGATGTAGCAATAATGGTATTGAAATATGAGGTGATCATCGAGAGGTCTGCGGTTATAATTTTGTTCAGGGGTCAGTGAGACAGAAATTATGTGGGTGTAACTGAGGGCACCGAGAATTAGTTATAGGAAACCTTGCATTAGTTTAATGTTATTCGAAATCATGAATAAGGTTCGTTGGAAGTCGCTAAGTGCTCTCTTTCTTAAATACTAGATCGTGCCGTCAGTCAAGCTGCCTGTTGTTAACTGTATTACTTGTCTTACTGGGTTAAACTGTTAACATAAAAGTAGACGTATCACTGAGTAGACTGTGACAGTATTTTAAATGTCTAATACGCGAAATGCCTTCCCATGGCTGGCTTGCAAGCTGTGGAAAGAGCAGTAGAATGCGCCGGTACAGAGTATCCCAGCAAGTGGATAAAGCGACATCTGTGGGTAGAAACATGCACTACATGAACGCTGACGGCTGCGGCGTGCACGCTGTGACCCGGAAGTTGCACATGTGCAGGAGCACCGCACGCGTGCACAATTTCTGGCCGGCCCTGCGTTAGACAGTTCTCAACCAATGTCACGTAATCACAAAATGTGGTATCATAACAATACAACCTGTAATACAGTAATATTGTATATTTTGACCATAGTGTTTGACATTGGCCATTGCGTAAACCGTAATTCACAATGTATGAAAACAAAAAGTTTGGTGTGCTACATAAATGCTCAGTTGGAAAGTTTCTCAGTCAATATCATCACAAACTTCAGCATTATAACCACATAACCCGTAATAATGTTATGTATATTGTGTGGTTTAACTATTTATTACAATGAATGTAGTCTATGTGCAACTTGAATGTTAAAAAACAAGTTTGGTGCGCAACATTAGGTGCACGTGGGTTGCATCTTTGTTTATAATGGTTGGTTACCGAAGAACTAGTGTTCTGTGCAGACGCTTGTCAGTTGTTTCCTGAAGGTGGCCCAGTAAACTGAAAACTAGTTAGAAATAAACAAATATCAGCAGATCAAAAATAGTGTACATGTTTTCAACGCTAAATAAAACAAAGCCTTTTATAGGATGGGATCTCTCTAGCACTAAATAACAGTGAACAGTACAACAGGGCCCGCCGCTGAGGCGGAGAGTTTCTAGGCGCTTCAGTCCGGAACCGCGCTGCTGCTGCGGTCGCAGGTTCGAATGCTGCCTCGGGAAGGGATGTGTGTGATGTCCTTAGGTTAGGTAGGTTTAAGTAGTTCTACGTCTAGGGGACTGACGACCTCAGATGTTAAGTCCCATAGTGCTTAGAGCAGTTTGAACTATTTTGAGTACAACAGGACAGGTCAGCCATTTTAATTGTCTGGAGCCTGATATGACATACAAGTATGGTGTATGACAAACTTACAGACAAGAAAGCTGCTTGACTTGGAACCAAAATGCGAAACAATAAACAGGTGGCTTAGAACCAAGACATAGAATACAACAAGACTGAAGTTTTACAGAGTAATGACGGTCGCCATACTGCTCTGCTGAATTGCGTTGTGGGTGACAAGAGAGAAAGATCGATGATGTTGAAATGACATTTCTTATGGCTGTAAAGGGCTGTACCGCAATAGACAGATTAAGAAACAGCGTGTAAAGGAAAGAATTAAATGTATTTAATGAAAAATGAAATGAGTATGTGCCATTGTTAGCCGGGAGGCGCCATTCGGGGAAGTTCGGTCGCCGAGTGAAAGTCGCGACATTGAGCGACTTGCATGCCGGTGATGAGGATTAAATGATGATGACAGCGCAACACCCAGTCCACGAGTGGAGAAAATCTCCAACCCGGCCGGGAGTCGAACCCGGGCCTACTACATAGGAGGCAAGAACGCTACACTTAGCTAAGCAAGTGGATTGTATGTAACGTAAACTGAAGACTACGATAGGCAGCAGAATGAGCATCTGCAGAAAAGGAACTATGGCAGACTACCAGACAGAGATAGAAAATATAATCCGGTAGGTCACACACGTCAGCTAAGTCCAAGGAAGCGATGACCACCGCAGTAGTCAAAGATGCAATATTTGAAGTGCAGGAGGAGAAGAAGAACAAGAACAAGAAGAAGAAGAAGATAATGATGATGACGCTGATGAAGAGATCAGGATGTAGGTACAAAAGTGAATAAATAGCCAATGCTTCATAAAAAAAATGATGGCAATCCTGGATATCAAGACTGAAATACTAGGTGCCTTGGAAAGTAGTCCTAGAAAGTCAGTGCTCCATTTAGCACTTCATATCGTCGTGTCAGTCGCTGCTGTGATCCTTTTTGATATCATCGCTCAACGTTAATAAACCACAGCGTCGTTGTCATGGAGAGATTGAACGTGAAATGCTCTTTCTTCTGAGGAAGAGTCGGTGCACTTATCGCGGCACATGAGCTCGTGGTACACACAATCTTGGAATTCTGAGAATCGTTATCAGTTACATCGAGTCCGTCAGGAATTTTCCCCTCATCACAAAGACTTTGTCACAGTCACAGACGTGCTACTACTGTTTACTGTTACATTGGTTTGGCTGGCGCTGAGCACTATGGGACTTAACTGCTGAGGTCATCAGTCCCCTAGAAATTAGAACTACTTAAACCTAACTAACCTAAGGACATCACACACACCCATGCCCGAGGCAGGATTCGAACCTGCGACCGTAGAGGCTGCGCGGTTCCAGACTGAAGCGCCTAGAACCGCTCGGCTACACCGGCCGGTGCTACATAGGTCTACACGAAAGTAATAACTATAGGCCTTTTCGTTAGTGGTCTGAAAAAATTAATGACTTAAATAAGAGAAACTGCGTCAGTTACTTAGTAACTGGTACAGTATCTCATTGTTTAAGTCATGAATGACACAGTTGGTAGCTTTTTAAAAGATGTCGATTGTGATGAATGAAAATTTAATGCAATATATTGTTCACGGAACGGATGGCGAAATCACTGAGAAAGCTCATAAATATGAATTCCTAGGTTCTACGATTGCAGAAAGGAGCTCCTGCACTGAGGAAAGAAGGGTATAATCTTGAAAAGCTGCTACAATCACATTAAGCATATTGCTAAAGGGAAGTAAACTGTAATAGCTGGCCAAAGTAAAATGAATGAAACGTTAGTATTTCAAAACTTTTACTCGGATGTGAGTCGTGGTCAATGGAAACATAACACAGACGGACAGATGGTTGCTCGCATTCACTTACGCGCAGTCGTCGGGAGCGAGCGCAAAGAAACGGAGTGAGAACGGCGTCTCCATAAGCATTCAAGCCCATCTCGTCATTATATTCCACCTTGATACATACTCCTCCGACCAAGTTTGTGACAGAACCGCTTCGAGAAACTTTAGTGGACAGTCAGCTATTTTGAAGTATTGTTCGCTAGTTACCGCTGTACTTGGTACTGGTATGTCCGTTTACTCAGTGTGCAGGCTATAAAATTTCTAAAGAAATGCTTTTACGCCCATTTTATTTAGTATGTTCTTAAGAAGGGAGAAGATCACTAGTACACGCGGTTCTTTCATAATATGATCTAGCCCACATGACATGTAGCCATTGTCTGTAATTAGGAGACGGAGTTCCACTAGCGGGGGAAGCGTAATGTGAAAATACTTGGGAGTGTAACCCTAGGTAGCATCTAGTAACGTTAACAAATATTCTGTGGTGTCACCGCCAGACACCACACTTGCTAGGTGGTAGCCTTTAAATCGGCCGCGGTCCGTTAGTATACGTCGGACCCGCGTGTCGCCACTGTCAGTGATTGCAGACCGAGCGCCGCCACACGACAGGTCTAGTCTAGAGAGACTCTTTCACTCGCCCCCCAGTTGTACAGCCGACTTTGCTAATGATGGTTCACTGTCTACATACGCTCTCATTTGCCGACTTCAGCTACGTCATTTGCTACGACCTAGCAAGGCGCCATATTCTTCAAGAATGTATTCTGAACAGATAATATTGTGACTCATGTACCGTCAAGAGCGACGTTCATCATTAATGGATTAAAGTTAAGTATCAAACTAATTACGTCCGCTTTCTGAATTATAATTCCTTGTCGTGTTCCAGACCTCACGTCAGTATTGTTCTTCCCTCCTCACGCCAGCCTGCGTGAGCTAAAACGCGTGCATTTCGGCCTCCATTCGTAACACGGTGTTGGCAGAAGCGTGCATTTCGGCCTCCATTCGTAACACGGTGTTGGCTCTTCTGCCAACACAACATATTCTCTCTTGTTTATTTATTTCAATAAACTCTCCCATCAAAAGCGCAATTCAACCGACATTGCGTAGAAGCTTTTTCACATAAAATTCCCAGTTTACTTTAGGAATGTCCGTGATCTCATATAGTAGTGATCTTCTTTAAAAAGAACTGATTGATCTTAGAGTCTATTCCAAGCTTCAGTACACTGGTGCAAACCATTAATTGAATTTCGAGTTACTGTAACTTTACAAACCCTTAGCAGACCATTTTAATTTTTCTTTCAGTCTCAGAGTAATTTTAAAATTTAGAGGAGCAAAGGAAGGAGAAAATGATAAATATTTAACGGTGCCTGGAGAAAGGCGCTGTTCGCTGCTTAATGGATGTGAATTGGCATTGTACTCAGTAACACGATATTTTGATAAGGGCCGCGCGGGATCAGCCGAGCGGTCTGAGGCGCTGCAGTCATGGACTATACGGCTGGTCCCGGCGGAGGTTCGAGTCCTCTCTCGGGCAGGGGTGTGTGTGTTTGTCCTTAGGATAATTTAGGTTATGTAGTGTGTAAGCTTAGGGACTGATTACCTTAGCAGTTACGTCCCATAAGATTTCACACACAGGTTTGAACTTTTTTTTTTTTAATATAAGGAAATGGTGCACATTACCAAATTATTGGTTTCAGATTCGATGACTACGGTAGCCAATAGTGGCCCGCAATGGAACAATTTCAATAACTAAAAGCGCTTCTTGCACAAATGGTTGGAGTAATACTGGATTTTGTCCCTTCGTTTCAGCCATAAGTGGATGAACGCGTCGAAACGTTCTACAAGGGCGGCCTCGTTGGTGCTTGCTTCCTACGTCACAGTAATTGGCGTAATCTGCTAAAGCAGTGCCCGCCGAGGAGGCAGCCCCATCCATCCCCGTCCCCCGTCCCCTTCCACTACCCCCCCCCCCCCCCAGCCGCAAACCCCGTCCCACTCACGCCACGATCTGCCCTTTGACGCCGACGGCTGCCTAAGTGGTATGATTTGCCGAGTACACGCTTGCTCCCTTACAGACGGCCAAGGATAAAGTACCATTGTAAGTGTTTGGGTCACTGGCTGAACATTTCACAAAGAAATGATTACACTAAAGCAACTGCACAACAGTGAATGATATCGAAATTTGACTGTGAGAACTGTAGTTAGTTATCGACAGGAAGGCAGTTCGTGTCACTAACCCCCACTAATTTTCATTTTTCATGATATACAGTCCGCAGCTCGTGGTCGTGCGGTAGCGTTCTCGCTTCCCACGCCCGGGTTCCCGGGTTCGATTCCCGGCGGGATCAGGGATTTTCTCTGCCTCGTGATGACTGGGTGTTGTGTGATGTCCTTAGGTTAGTTAGGTTTAAGTAGTTCTAAGTTCTAGGGCACTGATGACCATAGATGATATACAGGGTGGGACAAAGCAAATTGGTGAGGCCATTTGTGGTAGCATTACGGAGGAGGAAAAGACCAACAGTTACTTCCAATAGAATGGAGCAACTGCCCCTACTGCCGGCTGAAGCTTGGAGCACATTTACACAACTTCACTTCTGACAGAGCTGTTTGCAGAGGTCAGTCTGGTGTGGGCCCTAGCTGGCCGCCCAGGTCACCTGATCTGTCAGTGTGCTACTACTTTGCTTGGGGAGCCAATACGTCTGAGTTGTATCGCAATAACCTTCAAGAACAGCAGCAGAACATTTCGGACGAGACTGCAGCAATTCCAGCAGTCCAGCTTCGATCCGCCTTCAGCAACTTGCTGACCAGGGCCCAAAAGGGCCAAAGGGTGAATGGTGGTCTCTTTCAATATCCGCTATAGTCAGGTTATTGCTGTATTTCCTATCCTCTGCTGCGTTTCTTTGTGTCCTGGAACTGTGTTCTCCGTGCCCCACCCTGTATCAAAATTGATTAAAATATATGCCGAAAAACTTATTTAGAAAACTAAATGGCCGATTTCCTTCCCTAAATTTCCTACAGTTTGAGTTTCTGTTCCAATGACCTCGCGTCTACAGGAAATTAAGCACTACTGTTTCTTCACTTTTGTTCTCATTCATGGGTTGCATTCGTAAATCAACGTTGTACTCGGCAATTTACGAAGTGCATCTGTGTTACCAGATTAAGGAAGTGAGTTCATTGATAGCTAGAGTTAATATCTTCTAGGCTACTTGGCCGTGTCAAGTTCTTCTACAGTTTACGCAGTTTTTTTATATCTTTGAAGGTCTTTTTGATATCTTCTTCAAGATCTTCTGATGTCCACAGTTAGCTGAACGCAGTGTTCTAGTAGATAAATGAAAATAAAATCTTCTATTCATGAAATGAATTCGCACTTGCCAATACGAACAACCATAAGCTGTATGAGAGAATGACGACAACGAAATTTTGTGCCGGACAGGGATTCGTACCGCGACTTTCGGCTTTACGCTAGACCTAATTTCCATATGTCGTCCCTCTTGGGTCACAACTGTACTCTTACACACATTATGTAAATCTTGTACATGGAGGGACGCTTTAATCGAACATTGTGAATACTTTTCCTGTATTTCATAATGGTTGTGGTCGCAGCAGTGCCTGATACTTCGGACATGCATCGTCTTAACATCACGGGCACTGGAATATCGTGTCACATAACTTACTAGATTGTTGAAAACCGTCAGGTTCTTCGTCAACTTCTTATCACACAATGAACTTTTCGACGCTCTGTTGATATCTTCTTGAGGATCTTCTGGCGTCTCCGGGTAGCTGAACGCCGTGTTGAGATAATGGCGAACACTAAAAGGTCCCGAAGAAGAACACAGCACTGGGATCGAAACGTTGTTCGTTTAAGAAGGGACTGAAGAGTAAGGAGGAAGATCGTAGGGTCAATTTTGACAGCATTTCAATAACCTGTACTAATGTGGGCTCTAAGCACTATGGGGCTTAACATCTGAGGTCATCAGTCCCCTAGACTTAGAACTACTTAAACCTAACTAACCTAAGGACATCACATACATCCACGCCCGAGGCAGGATCAAAAGCTGCGATCCTAGCAGCAGCGCAGTTCTTGCCTGAAGCGCCTAGAACCACTAGGCCACAGAGGCTCGTGTAATAATGTGAAGAAATAACAATATCTGTAATTGTAATAAACGTTCCAGTCGCCATCCAACAAATTATCCACTGATATCGAGCCGTACCGTAGGTACGACAACAGCAAAGGAGTATTTGTAAAGAAACCAGACTAAACTATGGCTCCAGAAAAGGGGAAGCAGCCATTTCAGCAGCTGCTTTGGAAACAGTTTGGATTATTGATTTGGTATTTTAACATTAGCCCAAATGTCTCTGCTGTGCTGCTAATGCAAAAGCCTGAACACTGGAAGAAACTACAGCCCTTATTTTTCCCTACGGAATGTAACTTTACCGTATTGCTCAATTGAATTTTCTCAGTACTGACATCCTTGTTAGATCCAGCCACGACTAAAATTATTACACCTGGTATTCGGGTCCTGACATGTGTGAATACTGCGTTATCATTACTTTAGTAGGTGATGGCTGCACAATACTGACACGAATTATGTACAGAAGAATGGAAAGGCAGGTAGAAACAACAACTTAGCTAGCAAATCAGCTGTTGGTAGCAAAAGTGGAGAGGATGTACGCAATGTGATCAAACGAGTCCGTATGGGCACGTGGCTCAAAATGACTTACAAGTTCGTGGCGCCCTCCATCGGTAAAGCTGTAATTCAATATCGTTTTGACCCACGCTTAGTACTGATTACAACTTCCACTCTCGCAGGCGCAGTCATACGTTCAATCAGGTGCTGGAAAGTTTCTTGGGGAATGGCAGCCCATTCTTCACGGAGTATTGCACTGAGGACAGGTATCGATGTCGATCGGTGAGGTCTGACACGAAGTCGGTGTTCCAAAACATCCCAAAGGTGTTCTATAGGATTCAGGTCAGATGATTTGGTTTGTGGGGCGCTCAACTGCTCGGTTGTGTGCGCCTGTACAAATTCTCAATCTTTGCTCTGTCCAATCTCGCCACCTTCATGAATGATGAAGAGAACACAAACACTTAGTCATCTTGTGGGAAGTGAAAATCCCTGACCCTGTCGGGAGTCGAACACGGGACCCCGTGCTCGGGTCAGGAATCTGTGCAGGCCAATCCATTACAGGGATGTTATTGTAGTGTAACCACTCCGCCATGGGCCGTGCATTATGAACAGGTGCTCGATCGTGTTGAAAGATGCAATCGCCAATCCCGAATTGCTCTTCAACAGTGGGAAGCAAGAAAGTGCTTAAAATACCAATGTAGGCCTGTGCTGTGATAGTGCCACGCAGAACAACAAGGGGTGCAAGCCCCCTCCATGACAAGCACGACCACACCATAACACCACCGCCTCCGAGTTTTACTGTTGGCACTACACACGCTAACAGTTGAGGTTCACCGGGCGTTCGCCACACCCACACCCTGCCATCGGATCGCCACATTGTGTACCGTGATTCATCACTTCACATAGCTTTTTTACACTGTCCAGTCCTCCGATGTTTACGCTCCTTACACCAAGCAATACGTCGTTTGGCATTTACCGGCATGATGTGCAGCTTATGAGCAGCCGCTGGACCGTGAAATGCAAGTTTTCTCATCTCCCGCCTAACTGTCATAGTACTTGCAGTGGATCCTAATGCAATTTGGAATTCCTGTGTGATGGTTTGAATAGATGTCTGCCTATTACTGCTTACAACCCTCTTCAACTGTCAGCGGTCACTGTCAGTCAACAAAGGTTGGACTGTACGCTTTTGTGCTGTATGTGTCCCTTCACGTTTCCACTTCACTATCACATCGGAGACAGTGGACCTGGGGATGTTTAGGAGTGTGGAAATCTCGCGCAGAGACGTATGACACAAGTGACACCCACTGACCTGACTACGTTCGAAGTCCGTGAGTTCCGCGGAGCACTCCATTCTGCTCTCTCACGATGTCTAATGACTACTGAGGTCGCTGATACAAAGTAATTGGCAGTAGGTGGCAGCAAAATGCACCTAGTATGAAAAAACCCATGTTTTGGGGGTGTCCGGATACTTTTGACCACATGGTGTAAAATGGAGATTGTCAACAGTAAGAGAATAATTTCGGAACAGAGGAATTTGTTGAAATGCACTGACGAAAAGGAAGTCCAGACACATATAAAAAGTTAATGCACAGTAATGAAATTTGGAATACATTTCTGTAGTTAACGAATCATTACCGTTACAAGTCAACGCGTTAATGTAGGTGCTTGAAAGTCACTGCAAGTGTTAAATACTGGTACTTTAATAACAGATGGACCCCTCAAATGTTGAACGCCTGCATGCAAACATGAATGAATTGTGCCATACAGGTGACGGATATCAGTTTGTGAGATGGAGTTGCATGGCTGCTGCTTTAGTCGGTGAATACAACGACGGTCGCCGCTGGCTGTGGGTGAAGCAGGAGCTGTTGTCCGTTGATGTACAGTACGTGCTCGATTGGAGACAGACCTGGTCAACGTGCAGGTCAAGACAATATGTAGACACTTTTTACGTCATGTTAGGTCACAACATCGGTATGTGGGCCAGCGTTCGCAAACACTATGTGAAATACTGTTCATGAATGGCAGCACAACAGGACGGATCACTGTACGCACAAATTTGCACTTAGGTTGCGTGGGATAACCACGAGAGTGCTCCTACTACCATACGAAATCGCACCGCAAACCATATCTCCAGGTGTAGGTCCAGATTGTTTAGCACACAGACAAGTTTATTGCAGGCCCTCAACTGCCCTCCTCCTGACAAACACACGGTCGTCACTGGCACCGAGGTAGAAGCACCTTTCATCAAAAAAACACAACAAACCTGTACTCTGCTCTCCAGTGAGCTCCCGCTTGACAACATGGTTCAAAATGGCTCTAAGCACTATAGGACTGAACATCTGAGGTCATCAGTCACCTACACTTAGAACTACTTAAACCTAACTAACCAAAGGACATCACACATATCGATGCCCGAGGCAGGATTCGAACCTGCGACCGTAGTAGCAGCGCGGTTCCGGACTCAAGCGCCTAGAACCGTTCGGCCACAGTGGTCGGCTTGATAACATGAAGTCGCAAATGGCCGTGGTTTTCACGCTACTGGGCATCGGAACTGTCCTTGAACTAACCGACTTGTAACCGTTTGTTGTGTCAGTGTTTAGCCAGCTGCTGCTCTAATTGTTGCTGCAGACGTTATAGGATGCACCACAGACAAATGCCGAGCACGACGGTCTTCCCTCTCGGTAGTGCCACGTGGCTGTCTGACGACCGGTCTTCTCAAATATGCTGCGGAACTTCTAAGACGACAACTGTCGTATTCACAGTGCTTTACGCATACGTTCCTGATTCGAGAAACGTTATAGTATCTAAGGCTCCTAAAATGGCCGAATATATCACACCATTTTAAAGACGTAATAGAAAATGACTGCAGGCTGCTGTGGCCGAGCGGTTATAGGCGCTTCAGTCCGAAACAGCACTGCTGTTGCGGTCGCAGGTTCGAATCCTACCTCAGGCATGGCTGTGTGTGAGATGTCCTTAGGTTAGATAGGTTTAATTAGTTCTAAGTCTAGGGGGCTGATGCCCTCAGATGTTAAGTCCCATAGTGCTTAGAGCTATTTGATTTGAACAAAATGACTGCGACTGTTTGGAACAGCAGGTGAAACGGGGGAATCAATATCTCCGCAGTTTGGAATCACTATGCGATGGACGCCACAGTTGGACAGACAAACATGGGCAGCAGGAGGTTAACTGCTGAGGAAGCTTATGTAAAAGAACAAAGGGCAGGCAAATGAAAACCAAACACCCGTCACAATGGAACCATGGAATGGTTCCGTTCAAAAGTAATCTCTACTCGCTTTGAGGCATTTATCCCCCGAGACGAGACGATCTATCCCTGTTTCGAAGAAAGCGGTCAATCCCTGACGTGTCCACAACCACACCCACACTTGTACTTTCTCGTCCGACTGAAACTGTCGTCTACACATATCTTTCACAAGATCTCAAAGATATGAAAATCACAGTAAAAGATCTGGGCTCTACGGAGGATGTTGCATTTTTTACCAACCAAATCGAGAAGTGCAGCCTTCGTCCGATTGGCAGTGTAGGGAGAGGCAATATCATACAACAGGATGATTGTTTTCAACAGCATTCCGACAGCCTGAGGGTAAACGGAAAAGCCAACAGTGGAAACATCGCACATCTCTCGGTGCCACAGGACACCACAGTTCTTTACACAAGTTTCGGTAAGGTCATGATTTCTCCTTCAGCTGCAGGGGTCCTCTGCTCGTCGAATACCTCGAGCATGGTACCACAATCAATACTCAGCGCTGTGAAGACACTCTGCAGGAACTGCAACACGCTGTAGATTCAAAAAGCGCAGGAATGCTGTCGGACGGAATCATCATGTTGCACGGTAACGCCCGCACTCCAGGCTTCGGTGATTTGGTTGGGAAACATTGCAACATGCTCCGTACAGCCAGGATCCTCCAGTGTGATTTTCACATGTTTGGGTACCTGCACAAAGACATTCGTGGACGTCGGCTTCAGTCGGAGGAGGAAGTGCAAGAGTGGGTGTGGTTGTGGACCCATAAGCGGCCGACCGCGTTCTACGAAACAGGTATTTATCCAGAATGAGATTTTCACTCTGCAGCGGAGTGTGCGCTGATATGAAACTTCCTGGCAGATTAAAACTGTGTGCCCGACCGAGACTCGAACTCGGGACCTTTGCCTTTCGCGGGCAAGTGCTCTACCAACTGAGCTACCGAAGCACGACTCACGCCCGGTACTCACAGCTTTACTTCTGCCAGTACCTCGTCTCCTACCTTCCAAACTTTACTTTCTTTCAGGAGTGCTAGTTCTGCAAGGTTCGCAGGAGAGCTTCTGTAAAGTTTGGAAGGTAGGAGACGAGGTACTGGCAGAAGTAAAGCTGTGAGTACCGGGCGTGAGTCGTGCTTCGGTAGCTCAGTTGGTAGAGCACTTGCCCGCGAAAGGCAAAGGTCCCGAGTTCGAGTCTCGGTCGGGCACACAGTTTTAATCTGCCAGGAAGTTTCAGGTATTTATCCATTTGTCCCCCATTGAGATAAATGCTTTAACGCGTGTGGTGATTAGCTTTGAATGGAAACACGTGTAGTGACTGCTTTTGAATGGAACCAATCCAATGTCCCTTTGTGGCGAGTGTTCGGTTATCATTTGACTGCCACTTATACGTCAATTGACTGACGAAAGAAGGAAATATAAAAATGTTCAAGGTTTTTCGCAATACAGCCATATAAGACGCTAACATGTGAGACATGAAGTGCAGGAAAGGCAAGGCGAAATTTCTGCAGGAAAAGTGCGAAAAAAACGGAAATGAAATACTCATGATGAGGAATGATTCGGCGTATAGAAAAATCAAAACAATCTTCGGTGATGTTCAAAGCAACGGCGTCATCTTTCAGAGTACAATAGGAATTCCACTGTTAGGCGCAATGGAGAGATCAGGAAGGTTGATGATTACACTAAAGTCATCTATCTAAGTGAGGAACTGTCTCAGGTCGTGATTGAGGAAGAAATCAAAGTATTTCGAAAACACAACTGAAGGAGAGGACATATAGGCAAAAGAACTATCCCACAATAATCTTAACGGCTCATTAATCTAGGTTACTGACAAAAATAATAACCAAAACAACGGAAAAGAAAATTTGAGCATCTATTAAATATAGATTAGTTTGGATCTGTTACATGACGATCAGTCTGGGTTTCGGAAAGAAAGGAACGAGAAAGTCATTCCTGACGTTCTGACTGGTAGTGGAATCGAGGCTTGAGAAGCGACAAGTAGCATGATAGTTTTCTGAGTAACTTTAATATCTGTGGCTTGAAAGTTCGTCGTCCAGTACCCTTTCCTCGTTTTCTACAGGATTGTTGTGGATTTGAAACCCAGTCAACGTTGTACTTAAGTATTTTTCTTTTTACCACCTGTACGGTAGGCGGAGTTGATGAGCCACCACCGTCTCGCAATCAACTTCGGGTCAGAAGATAAACGGTTTCGGTAATTAAGAGAAGCTTACGCTCCACTAAACCATTCTCCCTTGATAGTGATCCATTCGCATCCTTCAGCGCATGACACAGATTTCTGTCTTGGGCACTCAGTAGTTGTTCTGCCTGCACTCTTTTGGCTGCATGTGAGAAAAGATCAGCTCATTACGCAGTGCGTCATAGGAGTGTCCTAGAGGCGCTGTCTTTCTGCCTTCAATGACACATAAGGCATCGTCAGGTGTACATACGTCTCCACAATCAGGACTGGATTGCAAATTTACTTTATTCTATATAGTGTGCACCGAGTCCTGTCAGGTCGCGCAAATGGGATACCGGTGATTTACTTTATTCTATATAGTGTGCACTGAGTCCCGTCAGGTCGCGCAAATGGGATACCGGTGACTGGTTGAGTATGACACATCTGGAGTCTCTCTTTGACATATGGTTAGAAGCAATATATACGTCTTTAAATGACAGAAGAGTACCCTCAGTCCTGTCAGAAATCTCGAAGACTTTTTCTGATGGAGGTAGAATTACCTTCTCGAGTCCTTAGCACTTAATTTACGTTTTGTGATCTATATCTCTTCATGAAGGGGATAGCAGTTCTGTCTCTGACATGCAGCCGGGAACCCAAAAACTATGCAGAGCGTCGGTTGATGATGTGCCAAACACATGAGAACAACGCAGCGGAACTGCATGCAGCACCGGCGTCACTTTTTGATGATTCCATTTAATACGGAGTCATTATGTGGCTTACAGTTTTTAAGTATGCAGTTCAAACAAAGTCCGGTTCTGCCCCAAAATGATTCCACCATCATTTATAAATCAATTTATCACTATAGAAGAGTTATACGTTTCTATTGTTAAATTCGAAGTGCGCTGACTACAGAACCGTTTACAAGACTGATCCTACTTTGCATCCAGACTTCATTAGCTCGCGGGCAGAGGAGCGAGAAGACAAAAGATGGGGCTTACGTCCCGGAAGAAGGAGGCGACGTGGAAATGCAAACAGAGGCGGGACGCACCTAATCCCCTCAGCCCGGCGTCTTTGCGCCCCCCTCATTACAATAAACAAGCGGCTCCTCAACGAACCAGGCTGTCTGACCTCCCACTCTCCCTCCGTGCTCTGCCAGCTAGTGGCAGAGCAAATCGCCCTCAGAGCTCTACGCCGTGCACTCAGTGCTTCTGCAGAGGGTAGAATCTTTGAACGCACCACTCAGGCGTGCCGATGGCTCGTTTATCGAAACCAAACTTACTTCTGGGCAGGTGGTTATCAGTTGTCCTCATTCGTACGAAATATACTCGTTTCCCGTCGTCTCAAATCGACCGACTTCGGACAGTGGTGCCCATCTTAGATCTGTAATAGTAATCTGTGTTCTGATCCCGTGTTTACAACATTACAGAGCTAAAACATATATTTGTGACATTTGCGACACTGACTATAGACCACCACTCAACTAGGACGCATTGGAAAGAAAATTACGAGTTACTAAACAAGTGACAACAGAAAATGGGTATAGAAATATATGTGATTTACGAAATCGAAAAGAAAATTACTAACAAAAGTGATGCTAGTAAGAAAGGACGAAGGATGAAGAAAGAATTCCTAAATTTTTTCCAAACAATGTTGCCAAAGCTTATCGTAACGAAGAAAAAATAGCATAAAGATTAATGTATAAACCTAGCATGACGAAAACTAAGCAGTATACCAATTCTGGCTGCGCAAAAGCAAGTGTACAAAATGTAATAAATATTTCGTAGGGCCATAATGAGCGACAATTTTAAATCCGATGTAAAGAACATTGTGGGCACTATCACAGAACGGCCTTTTGACGCATTTAAAGAGCAAAAGACGTCACCTTTCTACAGTAGGGAAACACATTGAAATACCGCACAGAGCTCCGAAGAGCTTCTATAGAAATGCAGGAAAAACTTTTGATTTAAGCCCATTGGCTAAAAAATCACGGGAGAACTACTGAACGCAGAGAATGAAATTGCATGCGGTAATTAATATGAAATTTTTAGTCTGTATAGTGCTAGGACTGGAAGGAACGTCTTGAAGTGATAGCACATTATTATGTTTTTTCATTGTTCCCCTTTAATAAAATATATTTTTAGTCTAGAAATTTTTATGTTTAATGCCCTAGAATGTTTCATGTAGAAATTATTCCAATATTTTTAAGTCCTTTAGTACGCATAGAGGGCACTCATTAACACAGGCATTTAACACAAATCACATTTTTTCTTCTTCTTGTTCTACACGTCATGAATTAGACGCTGAAACCAATCTGAAGAAATTATCCGTCCATCTCTTTGTTGCCGTATTTGGTTCTTAAGCTTTCAACTGGCTCTACTTTTAGTTCTTGTCACGCTTCGTTTTTCATGTGGCCTATTTTTAAACAGGCTTTTGCCTTCTTGGAAATATCGTTTCTACACTTTACCCACTTTTCTGTTTGTGGGTACCAAGCAGTCACTCCCAGCCTTAAATACAGTACGTAGGTTCAAATGCGAATTGATTACAATTCTTACGCAGAGATGAATAGACTTACTTTGGATAAATTAGCACGGAGAGCTGCAGGAAGAAAGACACTTTTACCACATTTTACTCTCGTTTCTCGTTTGTTCTTATTGTTAAGTACATAATGAATGGTGCCACGTATATTTCCGAATGTAGTTAAGTTTACATTTTGATCTTTCTTATTATCTTGGGCAGTTTTACATCCCAAGTAATAGAGGGAAAACACTTGCTGTAAAATCATATTATCTACAATGATTTTGGGTCGGACCGTATCTTTATCTCAAAAAGGCTACAAATTAGTGAAACGTCCTGGCAGATTAAAACTGTGTGCCCGACCGAGACTCGAACTCGGGATCTTTGCCTTTCATGGGCAAGTGCTCCAACATCCGAGCGACCGAAGCACGACTCACCCCTGGTACTGACAGCTTTACTTCTGCCAGTATCTCGTCTCCTACCTTCCAAACTTTACAGAAGCTCTCCTGCGAACCTTGCAGAACTAGCACTCCCGAAAGAAAGGATACTGCGGAGACATGACTTAGCCACAGCCTGGGGCTGTGTCAAAAAGTGTTCTCGTTTCATTCTTTTGTATATCCTGAACAGGTGGACCTCGTGTGGCTATCCGACACCACGTTGCGTGACAACATATAATACAAAAATGGCTAAACCACGAGGTTTGATTTGCACGTAAATTCTGAGCGATAAAAGATGTACGTGGGACGTTCAATATGTAATGCAACACGTTTTGGCGCTGTACGTAGCCTTCAGAATGGGGAATAAAATCACCTGCAGTGGGTGTCAAAATGCATTTACAAAAAGTCACTACTGGTTTCGAATCAGTAGAGATGCATCTGCACAAGAAATTAAAGCATTACAGAATGACAAGGGTTCTAAATATATGCGTGCCACCATGAAACGCCTTATATGTGAGTGATTTAAAGTACAAAGTAATACAAACCTGAAAAAAACGTAGTAAATAACATGATTTTTTTCGACTGGTTACGTTGCACTATTTCTTTTAGTACCATCAAGCTTACAACGTACCCCTAATAATGCATGGCCAATAAAGAAGTATGCTTTTAGGAGTGCCCAGCTAGTTCAACTGATAATAAAATAGATGAAAGCAAGTTTTATGAACCGCAACAGAGAATAACAGTACCTTGTACCTTGTAGTTAGGCGTGTGGATAGGTCAACAACTATCTACCTAGACAACCAAAACTGTATGGCAGACTTCTGTGGCGCAGCTTAGTCTGCGCATTGAGAGTAACTAAGCGCCCATTTACACAAAACAGGCCATTCAGTTATTAAACTCGATTGAAAGTTGCAGGTACTGCACTATGAAAATAAGGATATTACACTCAACATTTTAGAGGAAGTTGAAATTTATCGCTCACTAAAATAGCTCTCCGGAGTTACTCATAAAACGCACACCGAGCTACACCGCAAACGTCTACTATCCACTTAATACTGTCTAGGTAGATAATAGACTACCAATATACCTACCTGAGCTGCCCTAAAGGACGCTGTTTTTCTTTCTTGGGCTCTTATTTTCGTAAGACTTGTTTTTATTTAGTTTTATTCTCAAGTAACGCCGATGAGATTTTTCGAACACATACTTCTTTTTGTGCCCAGCAGTACTACGGATACGTTAGAAGCTGTTTCTAAATAATAATCCAATGTACCAAACAAAAAAATCATGTTATTAGCTATATTTTTTCAGGGTATATTAACGTTACATTTTAAATATTTTAAGCGTTTTTAACTATGAGTTTTTCACACGACCTTATTTGTCGTAGATAGCATCAGGGAGCGTGCTATCGGTTTTATCATGACGATGAACGATGGGACTTGGCTCATTTTGCTACGTTAGGATTATTTAAAACTCTGTGAATACAGGTCTGTGTGATAATTAAAACTGTTGTAATTGTTTTATGTTTTAATTTCTTGTCCAGATGCATATATACTGATGTGAAACGGTTAGAGAGTTTCTAATAGAAGTATTTTAACAGCCAGCGAGAAAGATTCTTCTCACCGCGTGGAATTTTAGCTGCGATTTCCCGACCTCTAAAACAGTATCTCCAAAATGGCCTGTGCTACAGAGGTGCGTTCCAAGCAGAGAGCAGTTATTAAATTTCTTTTGGCAGAAACCAGAGCAAAGCACATTTTCATATGCGCTTACAGAATGTCTGCGAAGAGCCGGCAGTGAACAAATGCGCGGTTAGGTGTCTGACATCATCGCAATAAGGTCGCGCAAACCCGTCCGATTTTCCGTGTGCCGGACGGACGCATACAGCTGTGACTCCTGCAGTGTTAGAACGTGCGGACACTCTCATTAGATATAACCAACAGATCACATTCAAAAACCTCGTTGCACAACTGGACGTCTCTGTTCGTAGTGCTGACACACTAGTCCACCATTGGGCACTCAAAAGTTTGTGCGCTTGGTTTCTCGCCGCATAACAGAAAATGATAAAGAACAGCAATGCACTATCTGTGCGGAATTGATTGCGCAGTACGAGGCTGATCGTGACAATTTTGTGTTCAACATCCCCACAGACGATGAGACATGTGTTCATCACTTCGAATCGAAAAAGAAAACGGCAATCTATATAGTAGCGCCACACCACCCCTCCTACGAAGCAAGTGGAGGTAAAACCATGGCGACGGTCTGTTTGATGTCGTCCCTCATGGTGCTACGATCAAATGTACAGCGTCTTGTGCTAGACACAGGGAACTGAAGACACGACTTTAGCGTCTTCGTCGACACAAAGACGCGAACGAACTTATCCTTCTCTATGATAACGCAAAGCATCACACAAGAAGCTCACAAACCTTCAAACATCCATCTTACAAATCGGATCTCAAACCTTCCGACTTCCATCTGTTTGTCCCAGGAAGCAATACGTGGATGATTTGGGAGGGGGGCGGTTTATAAATGCACTACGACATTGTCTCCGACGTGTACCTTTAACGTGGCACCCTCCCACCAATGTGGCACAAGACCATCGGGTTCAACGTACATTACATTAAAAAATTGGTTCTTGTAGCCAAACGAGTGGAGAATAATAAGGAGTGTTGGAATCCTGAGTTAAGCTAACCAACTTTCAGTAAAGGAGGTGTTGCGTTGCTTATTGAACGCCCCTCGTATGTTGCTAACGTCGTAATTTTTAGGAAAACGAAATACCTTCCTTGTTTAACGACTGTGATCCAACGACTTTACAGACTGTTATGCCAGGGCTTCGGTAGCCCCTGAGGGCTGGCAACCCATATTACATCAAAGAGGGCGGGGTTGTCTATGTCCAAGACGTACCAAAAACACTATGGCAAACACCGGCTATTTACACACAGGATAATGGAAACAGAAATTGCTGCAGGGGGAGCTCGAGACACGGCCTGCAGGAAGTATCACTACGCCAAAACCTGATTGGCTGGAGACAGCTATTTAGGGGCTAGAACCAGCCCCAAAGTTCAGTTCACTCCGGATGCCTACCTCGTGGACTTCGACCGCTGACGATTACGTGTCTGAATTGGACTTTTACTAGTGTGTGTGGGTTACCACGAACCTTTGTGGAAGACTAGAAGTGAACTTTTGTTTGCCTCAATTAGGAGACTTTTACTGGCATCGTTATTGTGACCTCTCTTTCGTTGTTCAGTCGTCAATCATGTAAACGTACATAAATAAAAGTTGTGTTATGAAAAATTGCGAATTGTAGACCACTACACAGATTGTCTTCATTTTGTTCATGTCGATCATGAATTAATAGATTCTGTATCAACAGTCAGAAAGAACGGTTCCTCCTCTAACGGCAGGAACAACGAAGAATTCTACGTGATTAGCAAAACACCTTCATCGTTTCGTTTTCCAAAATTATGAAGACAGGTACACAGAACCACAGAGAGAGTCACACAGCATGAACCAGTTTGCACCATCGTTACGAAATCTATGTTTTGCTGCGGCGTATCGTCTCTAAAGACCGGGAAACTACTACGCGATTACGAAACTACTTGAATTTCCGAACCATCAAGAGATTTTGATGAAATTAATCTTTATTAACTACAAACTTTCGACCGTCTGCTCATCATGAGGTATCTCTCTTAAGAACTGAAGATGGACACAACAAAGCTTGAACACGAAATAAAAAAAGAATGAAAGGAAAAAAATGAGAGAAAAAATACGGCGCTGTATCATGCATTTGATACCGCAATAAAACTTACCAGAAAATACACGATGTGCAAAACGTAAGGACGAAAATAGCTTTCGCGCGATGTGTCCGTGCGAAATAACATACATCGATGAATCTTGGACCATACGTAGAAAGAATGGGTATCGCTCAGTTCAGAAACTAACTCAAAGAAATATTCAACGAGACGAACAAAAATGACATTTTATTCGTGGGCGATAAATAGCACTGAAGTGACCGTGATTTCTGATGGTACAAAAGACAGACGTAGTCCTTAAGAGAGTGTGTCATCATCATGCATAGCAGTTCATGATCTGCAACTTGTTCCCGTCCCACCCACACAGGCTGTTAAAGAGTTTTTGCGGTGGGGCGTTCCATTCGCCTACCAGGGCCATTGACAAAGGCTGGGTGGTCATTGGTGCATGTGGAAGTTACTCTGGCAATAATACTTGTTGAACGAAAAGTTGTCCGTTATCTCCACAGCCTGCGGAAATAAGATTTGCAGGCAGGAATTCTTTTGAAACTTCCTGGCAGATTAAAACTGTGTGCCGGACCGGGACTTGAACTCGGGACCTTTGCCTTTCACAGGGCAAATGCTCTAGCACCTGAGCTTCCCGAAGCACGATTCACGCCCCCATCGTCAAAGCTTCACTTCTGCCAGTACCTCGTCTTTTACTTACGTGCAGGAAATTTTTAACAGCCAACACAGCTTACGGATTCACTTTATTTTCATCCGTTAAGATCCAAGCGCTACACGTTGTTATGGAGATTATAAGGAATACAAGTGTAGTTAAGCAAATAACATTACCATTGTGTCATTAATTTGACTTAAGTCTGTTCATCAACAATGTCGATGGTTTTTGACACATCACATTTAATCAAAATTTTAAAGAAAATACTTTGAACGTTCTTTCCTAGACTGTTTTTGCTGTTGTAGTATCAAACAGAAGACATCGCGAGCTAATCTGACGTGGGGACGACAGATGCCCATAGGGTAACAACTAAGAAAGGAGTTAAAAAGAGAAATATGTGCGAAGTAACAAACATTTATGCATGAAATGTGCAGAAGTTCTAGAAGTGCCTTCGTTAAAAATTCCAGACGGCTTCCCTCTTAGGCAGTCGGGACCAGCCGAAAAGTCGCAACAGCGAACGAGAAAGTTTCACTGCGGCGTATTTCTGAAAACAAACTGTTTAGGAGCAGTGGTGAATATTGTGTTTGTAATGGGCCTTCCGTATCCGTTTACAAATTACGGAAGAGAGAGAGCGCCCTATAATATGATCTGAGCAGTGCTACTTCATCGTTCACGTACATCAGGACGGGAGGTAATTCCCCTCTACCTCCACACAGTGATGGAGATCAAGGGCCAGACACAGAGAACCAATGCGTGCTCACTTAATCAATTACCACTTTGTGTCGCAAAGGAGCGCGGTAATTGAATCCAGTCGGCGGAAGAAGGTAGCACCTTCCGGGAGACACGTAATTTCCGGGCATGCTATGCTCAAACGCCAGTCAAAAATCTTGTTCTTTCTACAAGCAGACATTTCCTTCCCGGCCTTGTTCGGTGGTGGAAAAACTAATTTCCTTACAATCACTAGTTGTTTTCGTTTTGATAACATCCGGAGCCCGTGGTTACACGCGAGAACATCGTTTCGCGTTCTGTAAACAAAGGTCTATGAAATGTATAGGTGTGAACCAGTCCGAGTAAAAAAGAAAAAACACTCGATAGATGCGGCAACTGAGGTACAGAAACAGTGTTTGTGTTTGAGAACAGTACTAGCTATAATTTAATTAGATGATCTATGATATGTTGAGGAAGTTGGAAACCGAAGTTTACTGTTTACCTGTCTTACCAAGATGTTCTTAAATTTCATAACTAATCGTGTGGCTGTAGTGCTAAACAGTAATTGGAAAGTTGAAGTTGTGAATTTAGAGAACAGGGGGCATGGGAAGGGCTGTGCTGCAGGAAAATGACTCCTGATGACTGTGTGTCTATTTTGAATGAACCTGTGGAAACTTCGTCATATCCAACAATATGTAGTAGCATTTCCTCTTACCGCTGATGGCATCATTTGGCTCCCTGAGATGAGGAAATCCACAGCATCGTGACGACGTGGTTCGGTAACGCAGTGGTACGCCCTTTTTGCAGAAAGGACGGATGTGGGTCAGACGGCCTGTGTGGCCGATCGGTTCTAGGCGCTTCGGTCTGGAACCGCGCGACCGCTACGGTCGCAGGTTCGAATCCTGCCTCGGGCATGGATGTGTGTGACGTCCTTAGGTTAGTTAGGTTTAAGTAGTTCTAAGTTCTAGGGGACTGATGACCTCAGATGTTAAATCCCATAGTGCTCACAGCCATTTGAACCATTTGAAGGTGGGTCCCATATTACTTCGTTGGGGTGGACTGACCACCAGTGACGTCACGGCTGACATTACGGCTACAGTACGAAGGCATCGACGATGCAGCCATCAGTTAGTAGTAGACATTCACTGAACATTACTGGAACGCAATCTTAGGGAAAAGAGGGTAGGAACATAAGTGTTCCAACATGACATACGCTACCATATCATTAGAAACGGACGGAGAGGTACAAATGCAGAACCACGAGGAAGGAAGTCGGCAACAGCATCTTCAAAGGAAGCATCTCTCTATTCGCCTCAAGCGATTTAGGAAAACTCTGAAATCTAGATGTGGATGACGTCATTCATTCAAAACTCATGAGCCTGAAATGACATGACTTGTCTGCCACTGGTTTCGTTCTCCCTGAATTGTAACAGTTTACAGCCATTTTCGCTATGTAAAACGGTCAAATGCGCAACAGGCTGTTTCTATCAATGAATGTAGTGTCTGTGTGAATTCATAAGGGACCAAACTGCTGAGGTCATCGCTCCCTAGACTTACACACTACTTAAACTAGCTTAACGCTAAGAACAACACTCACACCCGTGCCCGAGGCAGGACTCGAACCTCCGACAGTAGGGGCCGCACAATTAGGGACGTGGCGCCTCTAACCGCGCGGCCACTCGGCGCGGCCAATGAATGCATTCCCATGTTCCTTGCAGTAATTAGAAGTTCACCTTTTCTGAAACTTCAGTAAGATATTATTTCATCTTCGCCCTTCAAAGAAATCCGGCTTGCGGTGAATACGTTAGCAATGAGAGTTACTACAGTGGTTTCGAAGTACCGACTTATATGGGCTAAATTTTCCAAGGCATAGTGTTCTTTCCTTCCTTACTTTTATTTTATTCTTCAGCCTATTGCTTGGTTTGATGTATATTTCTATATTTTTGCCTCTCTTTTCATCTCTATGTGACTATCACAATACACATGCTGCACATCCGGCTTTGCGTAGTTTGGTCTGCCCTCAGTGTTTTTCCCCTCTACTTCTCCTTCCAGTACTACATTAACTGTTCTTGGATGCCACAGCAGATATCCCAAGTAACCTGTTACTTCGTCTGATACTGTAGTATCCTCACCAATAGACGTAACCGTAGCTGACACACTGAGACAGTTTCCAACTGGCGCCGCTTTGAAGTTCACCACCAACCACAAGTGCGGCCCAAGCAGCAACCTCTGCGCCGTCGCCAGTGAGATGAACTTCCGCGCTGTGATAAGCGGCACCCACAGGTAGCAACGGACAGTTCGTTTTCGGCGTTAAAGTACAGCAGTTCTAGTACGGAGTTCCACGATTGCAGTCCATAACTACAATTCGTAGTGGAGAACAGCGCGCAAGACTTATTCTATTAGTGGAATCGCCTTCAGCCTTCACAAAGGGACAAGTGTTTACTACAGTGTGCCGTGCAAGATGGACATAGTCTTGCTGACATTGTTTTCTGTGACGCACGCATTGACGGGCAGCTGCTCAGTTGTATCTTCCCGCAAGCACAACCAATAATTTGTTGTACGACTTTAGTTAAATACTGCAGCGCAATAAAGTGTGTATTTATGTGTCACTAATTTGTCACAGTTCCTCTGTCCACCTCGAATCGAATAACCATAATACCACGTGTGCGAGCCGCTCTACCTAGATGAACCATACACATGAGATACGTGTTTCCCAAAGACAACTATTCTTATTAGTGCTTCATTTTGTCTGTTCTATTAATTTTTAGCATTCTTCAGTTGGCCCATACTTCAGATACTTCCAGTTTCTTCTCATCTTTGTTTGTCATGGTCCACTTTCCAATTCCATATTGTGGAATTTCTTCCTTAGCTCCACAAACTTTTCAATATCCAATGACATTTGAGTCCTTTCACCCTAGAAAGTTTCCATAACTGTGACAGTTGACTTCTTGCTTTCGCTATCCCGTAATATTGTGTCCTTGATAGAAATAATTCGCTTGTTCCATTACTGCGTCGTTGACAATTTTTATGTTAACCATCTCGTCATCCACCTTTCTGTTAATATTCATTATTTATGTCTTTGCTCTGTTTATCCTTACGCTTTTGCAAAATATGTTGATCCTTTCCCTTTCTTACATCAAGTCTTGTAACACTTCTTGACTGGCCAGAAGGGCTATATGCTGTGCAAACTTTGAGCTTTTACTAATGCTGTCTTCATAGCTTCTTTCACATTTACACGGGCCAGTAACATTAATGTGACCGCCTCCTATGCTCGACGTCAACGTGCAATTACCACTCAGTAGCAGTGGAGTGTATCAAGGATGCCGGAGAGGCGTGGAAAACATTGCAGTCGTTGTCGTAATGCGGAAACCTAGCGATTTATCTGACGTCCAGAGGGGCGTCATCATTGGCTTTCGGGACAATGGTAGAAGCATTTCGCAAACTGCAATGTTTGTAAACTGTCTGCTGGTCGCCGAGTTTACGTACACCATGCATGGAGGAAATGGTGCTATTTAAAACCAGCTCCGAGGCAACTGTGGTACACCACAGGCCATAGGTGACAGGAGTGAACGACAGCTGCGGCGGTGTGTACGGGCGAATAGTTGTCCAACTGTTGAGGAAATGACCGCCCAGATGAACCAAGGGTAGCTGCGCGGAGTGGCCGTGCTAATCGAGGCGTCATGTCGGGGACTGCGTGGCCCCTCCCACCGGAGGTTCGAAACCCCCGTCGGGCATGGGTGTGTGTGTTGTTCTTAGAGTAGGTTAATTTAAGTAGTGTGTAAGTCTAGGGACCGATGACCTAAGCATTTTGGTTCCTTAGGAATTCACACAGATTTTGAAGATTTGAACCAAGGGGCTACAAACAGCGTCTCCTCAATGAAGGTTTAAGGAACGTTGCTGCGCATCGGCCGCCGCAGCAGGTGCCAGATTAATTTACCTATGTTGACTGCTGTTCAGCGATGACGAAACCTGGGATTTGCATACCACACTCATGCTCATAAATTAAGGATAATGCCGATACATTGTGAAACAACACTCTGATTGGCCGTTTGTGGGTTTAAACCACCTCGTGGTATGATCATGCGGTGCTTTTGACCTGCACGGTGGCGCTGGCAGCAGTCAACACACGCAAAGGTGTGTTGGTGCAGCGAGTAAGTGTGCAGACGTTTTCAGACGTGCTAATGATGACAGTGTGATGAAAATGGCTCAAAGAACACATATTGATGACGTTATGAGGGGTAGAATACTAGGACGACTGGAGGCTGGTCAAACACAGCAGGTCGTAGCACGGGGCCCTCCGTGTGCCACAAAGTGTCATCTCAAGACCATGGCAACAATTCCAGCAGACAGGAAACGTGTCCAGGCGCTACAGTACGGGACGTACACAGTGTACAACACCGCAAGAAGACCGATATCTCACCATCAATGCCCGCAGACGGCTACGGAGTAGTGTAGGTGGCCTTGCTCAGAACCTTACCGCAGCTACTGGAACAGTTTTCTCGGGACACACAGTCTACAGATGACTGAACAGATACGGTTTATTCGCCCGGAGACCAGCAAGGTGCATTCCACTGATGCCTGGTCACAGGAGAGCCCGTAAAGCCTGGTTTCAAGAACACAGTACATGGTCATTGGAACAGTGGTCCCAGGTTATGTTCACGAACGAGTCGAGGTATAGTCTGAACAGTGATTCTCGCCGGGTTTTCATCTGGCGTGAACCAGGAACCAGATACTAGCCCCTTAATGTCCTTGAAAGGGACCTGTATGGAAGTCGTGATTTGATGGTGTGGGGTGAAATTATGATTGGTGCACGTACACCCCTGCATGTCTTTACAGAGGAACTGTAACAGGTCAGGTGTATCGGGACATCATTTTGCACCAATATTTCCGCCTTTTCAGGGGTACAGTGGGTCCCACCTTCCTCCTGATGGACGATAATGCGCGGCCCAACCGAGATGCCATCTTGTGGAGTACCCTGAAACAGAAGATATCAGGCGAATGAATTGACCTGCCTGTTCTCCAGACCTAAACCCCATCGAACACGTCTGCGATGCTCTCGGTCGACGTATCGCTGCACGTCTTCGAACCCCTACGACACTTGAGGAGCTCTGACAGGCACTGGTGCAAGAATGGGAGGCTACACTCACTCCAGCAGCTGCTCGACCACCTGATCCAGAGTATGCCAACCCGTTGTGTGGCCTGTGTACGTGTGCGTGGTGATTGTATCCTATATTGATGTCGGGGTACATGCGCAGGAAGCAGTGTCATTTTGTAGCACATGTGTTTCGGGACGGTTTTCTCAGCTTATCACCAATACCATGCACTTACAGATATATGTCGTGTATGTTCCCTTTGTGACTATGCTGTTAGCGCCAGTTTTCTGTAGTGTCACGTTGTGTGGCACCACATTCTGCAATTATCCTTAATTTATGAGCATGAGTGTAGTACCGCTAAGGGACGTCCACTGAGTAGCGGCTGGTAGCCTTTTTAGATGAATCAAGTTTGATACTCCATCGCCTTTGGATCGTCGGAAGGATCCAGACCGAAGGAGGGACCATGGTCTGGGTAATGTTTTGTGAGATTCCCTGGGTGATCTCGTCATTCTGGAAGACACGCCGGATCAACAAATGTATTCATCTATCCACTGCTACGAACAGTTTGTTTTTCTTCGACACTATGGCATCTACCAGCAGGTAAAGGTAACGTGTCAGCATCTCGCAGTGTACGTGTATTATTCGATGAGTACCAGGCTAAATTATTGCATTCGCCGGATTAAAACTAAGTGCGAATCTGTGGTACCACCTCGACCGGTCTGTTTGCGCCATGGGTCCCGAGCAGAGAAACCTGACGCGGCTGGCCACGGCACTGCAGTCAGTGTAGCTCCGCATACCTGTCGATTCGTTCCACAACATCACTGGCTCTCAACCTGCACGTTTCGCGCTGAAAAGGCGTTTATTCAGGCTTCTGATAGGTGGCCACTTTAATGTGACTGTACTGTTTACAACTCTAACAATACTGGTTGAATCAGTAAAACAGGCTGTAAATAAATAAATTGACAGAAACAAGAGGATAATGATCGAAGCACAAGAAATGAATTAAAATTTGCACTGCGGCTGGGACTCGAATCCGGGTCTTCTTGGTTGCTAGGGAGAAATGCTAACCATTATACCACAACAGCGCGACGGTCAACATTGCAGCACGAACTACATAAGTTGAGTGCCATCCCCAACACAAACTTCAATTCATATCCGCTGCTTCGTGCAAAGATGACCATCGAACTGTGGTCTGCCTAGCAAGCAAGAAGACCCGGATTCGAGATTCGGCCGCAGCACAAATTTTAATTCATTTCTTCTGCTTCTATGATTATCGTAGATAGTGGAGAGACTTAAAAGTCTCAGGGAAACAAAAAAATGGTTCAAATGGCTCTGAGCACTATGGGACTTAACATCTATGGTCATCAGTCCCCTAGAACTTAGAACTACTTAAACCTAACTAACCTAAGGACAGCACACAACACCCAGCCATCACGAGGCAGAGAAAATCCCTGACCCCGCCGGGAATCGAACCCGGGAACCCGGGCGTGGGAAGCGAGAACGCTACCGCACGACCACGAGATGCGGGCTCTCAGGGAAACATTTAATTATAAGATCTATAAAAACTTCGAGGAGTTAGATATGTTGAACCTTATAAGATTTTATAATTTCGTAGAAGGTATGTTTGACATAATTATTATCTCTCCCTCTATACAGGGTTATCCACAAGTACTTTCACCGCTTCATAAAGTTACTGCGCAATAACTACAAGACATACAATAAACAGACACATATCAGTGGGTAGCCCATCCCTTTAAGTTTTTAAATGTTACTGTTGCTCAATATGGACACTACTTGTGGTGCAGCAAATCTCAATACGTGCGTTAAATTCACTGAAGGCGCTGTTGATGATGCCTGATGAAGGCGCAACGACAGCAGACCACTGTGGAAATCTGTTTCTTCAGTCGTCTATCTCGAGGCGCTAAGAAATTCGTTGCAGCGGTGCTGTGCCATCGGCACAGCTGCACCGAGGCACTTTGAATCAAAACTTGTAGAGGAGTTCTATCCACTGATAAGTATCTTTCTTTCTGTAGGTCTCGTAGTTTTCACGCAGATCTCTTCTGAAACCACGGAAGTACTTCTGAATAAACTTGTC
Source organism: Schistocerca americana (assembly GCF_021461395.2). Lineage (NCBI taxonomy): Eukaryota > Metazoa > Arthropoda > Insecta > Orthoptera > Acrididae > Schistocerca > Schistocerca americana. The sequence goes on along the minus strand of NC_060122.1, from coordinate 203,147,752 downwards.
TACCATGATGGCAACAACAGATTTTAGTCTTCAGATCTACAAGGCGATATTAAAGGGACCAGAGCATATCTTGAGCAACAAAATGAAGATGGGAAACCACATTCTGAAAAGTCAGCAAAACAACATCAAAGTAAAAGCGGGCAACGCTAGGCACGAGGCCGTCCTTCCGGCAGGAAATGGGAGTTGGTTCGCTAGCGAATCGCATACCGTAACTGTTAAAGGAACCTGACAGTGTTCGGCGTCCAACGCATCCTTGCCTTAACAGCAACACTATAGACACTACTAACCGCAGCATCACCTTACGAACACTTGTTTCCTGTCATTAGGGGTGGCATGAATGGAGTCACTGGCGTCTATGAAATCGTCGTGGGTGACGTTTCCAGACATGCGTTCCTACATTCAGTATCTTGCTCAAGACACCCTATAAACCCTTTAATATTCTTCATAAGCGTTTTGTTACGCCCTGTATGACGAAAAGCTGTGGTAGCCACCCAGAACTATAGAAGATGAGAGAATTATTATATCAAACAAGGCATTGTACGAAAAAAGTAAAAAGATTTCACAGAATTTTACTCCGTAAGCGATAAATTCAGTTCTTCTCATTTGATCCGCTTAATTCTGGCATGCACCGGTAGCGCTTGTCTACCTTTCCATACCTAACTGAAGTCCACTCGGAGGCACCCTATACTTTTCTTCTAGTGTGTCCTCATGCCCTTGATCAAAACATATTATAAAATGAAACCATGTTTTCCTATCTGTATGTGAAGAACAATCTCAGGAACTGTTGTAGTGATCCAGATACGCTTTCTCACTAAAAGATAGACCGATTCCTGAGGAAGATTTGTGTACATAATTTACTAGTGAACCCAGCAAAACTTCGCAGTTGCTAAATGTGTGTAGGAATTGGCTGCACTTCCTAATCTCCTTTTCTTCCTTCACTGTCAATCCCCTATTCCCCCTATCTCTCTCCAGCTTCTCTTCTCACTACTGTCCGCCCACCTCCTATTCCACCTCACACTGTCCATTTCTTTTGCTCCACTTCTTAGTCCATCTACTGTCTTCTCCTCTCTATCTGACCTTGAAGCTTGTTTACTGTGTTTGCTAACGTAACCTTGACTGGGAATTGGAGTCCATTAAAATGAATGCATAAATCGCTTGGAATCGTTGAAATACGGTTTATGAGGGACCTCTCCTGCTGTGGGATCTGTGGGGATGGTAGCCTTAGTGACAGTGTCTAGCATTGTTTTAATCAGCAAACAGGTAGGATTACAAAGTCTAGGCAATTCACATTCCGTAATGGTGTTCTATTCGTACGCTAATAGTTCATAAATAAAACTTTATTGTTTTTTGTTAAAACCGACTTCGAGGGAAAAAAACCAGAACAGTGCATAGTTGCGTATAACAGGAAAGTATATATACGGGAGAAATAATTTGATGATTTTAATGCTCTGCTATCATAGTTAAAAATGACCGCGAGAAAGAAAACTAAACCGCACATTTTCACAGCATAGCAGAAGACAGTCTAACATTTCTCCGTTTTTATAGAAAATCTAGACATTGTTGTTTCAAAAAATATGTAGCCTATGCCAATGTGAATGTTAAACAGGGAATCATGTAAGAATTTGTAGTAAGTCGGTAAAGATCTATTTGACATAAAAAAAAGTATATAGCCTATGTCTGTCAAAATGTTTATTAGGGTACCACGTAAAAAACTGAACTATTCGGTCAAGAACTTTTCGAAATTTTTGGTAACAAAATTAAACAACGCCTTGTCTTACGTAGTAGTATACATAGATATTTCGTACAAATTTGCTGAACTATGATTGAGTTTGTCGATTACGTCGTGTCTCGTGAGTAGCTTTGTGGCGTTCACTGAACAATTAGTTCAGGTTTACTAGAATTTTGCCCGCCGAAGTGGCCGTGCGGTTCTAGGCGCTGCAGTTTGGAACCGCGAGACCGCTACGGTCGCAGGTTCGAATCCTGCCTCGGGCATGGATGTGTGTGATGTCCTTAGGTTAGTTAGGTTTAACTAGTTCTAAGTTCTAGGGGACTAATGACCTCAGAAGTTGAGTCCCATAGTGGTCAGAGCCATTTGAACCATTTTACTAGAATTTTGAGTTCATATTCACTTACATGTCGTTCTTTGAAATTTAATAATAACTCCATGTAGCGGCCCGTAAACAAAACTACTGATATGCCAGAATGGGTAATGCTAGTAAAGAGCATCAATCCAGCGGAACAGTCTGTGCAACATCGTGCCTACTTGGCAACTGGCTGAGCGCCTCAGGAACTCCGCTTCGAAAGGATTACTCAACAGTTTTGCGCAGTTCATAATCTGCCTCCCACTCAACATGGGTGAGGCACGGGAGACATGATTATTCCCGTTCCGTCCAGGCCAGTTGCAGGTAATCTTCCTTCACATCGGGCGTGATCGCCAGAGTTGCTCCTTGTCAAAGGATGTCAACGATGAAACTTATCTGTCGATTTATTTTCTGTTCATATTGTCCCCATATTTATTTATTTCGCAGGATGTTTTATAAACCCGTAGATAACAGTTCGTCAATGTAGATACCATTTTTAATTTAAATACTTCACGTTAGGTTTCCTAAGCGTTAAGGACTCTGCTACAGCAGATTTTTCTGCTTTATACATAGAAATATTTGGGCTCAATCAGACGGGTATTCACGCTTCTCTCATGGACTGTAACACTACAGAATCGATAGATGAGATCTGTCTTTGAATGACGACATTTAGACAATAGTGTTTTATCTCAGAGGAGAATTATCTCTTCCGATCACGCTCCCTCTTCACGGTATATCTACTTCTCTGCGACGTCAGATTCGCCAGTCGGAAAAACTTAACGGAGCCAGAAGCGCCTTTGAAGATGTCCAGCGCAGCTGTGGACGAAACGTTAGAAACAAAAATACTTCGTGGACGCAGACGATAGAAAACGGAATATTCGCCAGAATCCAAGATAACCGGCCTTGAAGTCGGTCATTATATAATCACAACTCTTTTTTAATACGGATGGCTTGTCTTCAGGCATCTCACTTATTACACAGACTTTACAAAGTAAATGATTTACCCGGTGCTGACGAACCATGTGAATACCCACTCATGATTTCACTTTACGTGTTTAAATTGTTTTCCTATTTTCAATAGGATCCTCAAGATATGCTATCTGGTTTCTCGCCGACTGTCGGCGTTGTTTCACTACACCTTATAGTAAGCAACTGAGAGTGAATGTACCGATTCGAAACATCTTCAGCGTGGTCGGAAATTCCCGGTACAAACTTCTAGGACATGCAGAGGGTAGTGAGTAAATAACATTTTGAATAGGAACCCATGTCCAAAAACGTATCGTTTCCGTTCTATGACAGTTTCAATGTAGATGGGTTATCTCGTCTACACCCACGTGTGCAATGTACTTAGGCGTGACCCAGTACAATCGTTGCAATCCATTTGAAAAGAACACTGACTCGTTCCGTTACTACTTATGCATTTGCATTGCAAGATACACCTTATGGTTTACGTTAGTCGACAACAACAAGAACCCAGCGTATACGGCACCAGCCGCAACGTACCGATGCATTACAACAGCGGCTCGATGTGGTGACCACCAAAGTTGTTACACGCATTGTAACTTCGACGCATGTTCTGGTACACTCTTTCCATCCCACATGGTGTCTCTTCAAAGTCTTGTGCAGCGGCCAGAACTCGTGCCAGCAGATCTTCCTCTGTCTCTACAGGTGTCTCATAAATTAGGCTCTTCATATGACCCCACAAGAAGTAGTCCATAGGGGTTAAGTCCGGCGATCGTGCCATCCACGCGGTTGGACCACCATGGCCTATCCATTTATCACCATACCGTCTGTTGGGATGTCTCCGGACAGCCAGTGAAAAGTGAGGTGGTGCTCCATCATGCTGAAACTACACTTCCTGACGGGCATTCAATGGCACAGCTTCCCAGAACGGGTCCATTACGTGTCGTAGGGAGAATAAGTATGCAGGACCAGTGAGCTTGGATGGATGGAAGTATGGTCCAATCACATGACCGTCCAGAATACCTACCCACACGTTAGTTCCAAATCTGTCTTGAAATGCTTGAACATGCGTGGCAAGGGGGTTTTCGTTCGCCCAGACATGGCTATTTTGAGCATTCCGAACGCAATACCTTGTGAACCTACATTAGTCTGTGAAGAGAACTCGACGTGCAAACAGGGGCGCGCCGATGCAACGGTGCAGGAACCATGCGCAGAAGGCGACGCGTCGTGGAAAGTCTGCTGGACCCATAGCGTGTGCCCTTTATAAGTGGTACGGATGTAACTTTTGCTCATGCTGGACGTCCAAGACGGTACTGTGACTAAGAGCCATTGCATGCGCAATTGTTCGCGAACTTGTTGACGGTCTATCTTCAGTGCGACGCAGTACAACTCCTTCATTTTCGGAAGTGCGGCGTCGCCGTGGAGCACCACAGTCCTGCCTCCTCACGGTGAAGGTACCCGTTTCTCGTAGCCATTGTGTAACTTGGGCAAACAGTTTGTGCGATGGAGTGTGACGGTGTGGAAAACGTTCGTGATACAGCCGACTAGCAGCTCTTCCGTTATCTCCAACTTCGCCATACACAAGGAGCATTTCTGTGTATTCCGCAAACATGAACTGCACCATGTTTCCTCTATCGGTGATGCACGGGTATTGACTAGGTCTCACAACAGTGTGGACAATTAGTGACATCTGGTGACCGTTTGACATAGTGCACGTCATCGTGTCTACCCTGTTGCATACTAGGACTGAGAACTCTGAGACGTTTCTCTTACCCTATGCAGACGTTGACGATATACACATCTGAATTGAATCTGTCGTAGAACGGAAACGATACGATTCCGGACATGGGTTCCCATTCAAAATGTTCTGTATTCACCACCCTCTGTATGTTAGGAGACCTAGGTCAGTTGCAAAGTCTAACAGAAAGGAGAAGGTTCTGTTTCTAGGTAGAAGTGTGGGCCAGGAGTTGCAGGAAGTGTTGAGGAGTGAGTACCAGGTAACCAGCATTGTGAAGCCAAGAGCAGGTTTGGCTCAAGTGACTGACAGCATAGGGGAGTTATGTAGGAATTTCACGAAGGAGGATCAGGTAGTGATAGAGGGTGGGGCAGGAAACAGTCTTGATAGGGACGGGGAATATGATGTACGTGGTGATCTGGTACATATAGTTTCACAAACTGGTGGCATTAATGTGCATTTCGAGCATCTTAATGCGGCTGTTCGGAGCGTTAGCAAGGGGCTGGAGAGGGCGCTGATGGCAGAGGGCATGGGTCACACTTCGGGTTTCACTAGGCATGGCCTGCAACTCAATAGGTATGGGAAGGGGAGGTTGGCAAGGCTTATAGGTGATAGTGGAGTGGATGGTGGTGGGATCACTCATGGAAAAATTCGTGAAGTAGTTGGTGTCAGAGCTGCACCTTTTTTAAAATTGAAGTCAGCTGATAGGTACACCTGCTTCAAGGAAGTCCCTCCAACTAAGGGCTCGTCTTCAGAGGACGTCATGTTTCCAAGTAGAGAAGGAATTAGCATATTTCATCAAAATATAAGAGGTACTAGAGATAAAGTTAGTGAACTGCTTATATGTTGACTCTGAAATTATTGGTATATCGAAGCATCCACTTAAATAATTTGACAATTCAGAGGCTTCCTTTACCAGGATACAGATTAGCTGACTGGTTTTCAAAGAGTTCCTTGCGGAGCAGGGAAGTGGCTATGTACGTGAAAAACGGTATTCAATTTGAGTCCATAGACGTATCACGGCACTGCACTGAACAGATATTTGAATGTTGTGCAGGGGCAGCTCAGTTTAGTGAAACTAAACTTCTAATGGTTGTTGTTTATAGGCCTCCTAGCTCTGACTTCAGAGCATTTCTGCTCAAGCTAGAGAGGGTTGTCGATTCACTTTGTACACTCCAGGAAATGGAAAAAAGAACACATTGACACCGGTGTGTCAGACCCACCATACTTGCTCCGGACACTGCGAGAGGGCTGTACAAGCAATGATCACACGCACGGCACAGCGGACACACCAGGAACCGCGGTGTTGGCCGTCGAATGGCGCTAGCTGCGCAGCATTTGTGCACCGCCGCCGTCAGTGTCAGCCAGTTTGCCGTGGCATACGGAGCTCCATCGCAGTCTTTAACACTGGTAGCATGCCGCGACAGCGTGGACGTGAACCGTATGTGCAGTTGACGGACTTTGAGCGAGGGCGTATAGTGGGCATGCGGGAGGCCGGGTGGACGTACCGCCGAATTGCTCAACACGTGGGGCGTGAGGTCTCCACAGTACATCGATGTTGTCGCCAGTGGTCGGCGGAAGGTGCACGTGCCCGTCGACCTGGGACCGGACCGCAGCGACGCACGGATGCACGCCAAGACCGTAGGATCCTACGCAGTGCCGTAGGGGACCGCACCGCCACTTCCCAGCAAATTAGGGACACTGTTGCTCCTGGGGTATCGGCGAGGACCATTCGAACCGTCTCCATGAAGCTGGGCTATGGTCCCGCACACCGTTAGGCCGTCTTCCGCTCACGCCCCAACATCGTACAGCCCGCCTCCAGTGGTGTCGCGACAGGCGTGAATGGAGGCACGAATGGAGACGTGTCGTCTTCAGCGATGAGAGTCGCTTCTGCCTTGGTGCCAATGATGGTCGTATGCGTGTTTGGCGCCGTGCAGGTGAGTGCCACAATCAGGACTGCATACGACCGAGGCACACAGGGCCAACACCCGGCATCATGGTGTGGGGAGCGATCTCCTACACTGGCCGTACACCACTGGTGATCGTCGAGGGGACACTGAATAGTGCACGGTACATCCAAACCGTCATCGAACCCATCGTTCTACCATTCCTAGACCGGCAAGGGAACTTGCTGTTCCAACAGGACAATGCACGTCCGCATGTATCCCGTGCCACCCAACGTGCTCTAGAAGGTGTAAGTCAACTACCCTGGCCAGCAAGATCTCCGGATCTGTCCCCCATTGAGCATGTTTGGGACTGGATGAAGCGTCGTCTCACGCGGTCTGCACGTCCAGCACGAACGCTGGTCCAACTGAGGCGCCAGGTGGAAATGGCATGGCAAGCCGTTCCACAGGACTACATCCAGCATCTCTACGATCGTCTCCATGGGAGAATAACAGCCTGCATTGCTGCGAAAGGTGGATATACACTGTACTAGTGCCGACATTGTGCATGCTCTGTTGCCTGTGTCTATGTGCCTGTGGTTCTGTCAGTGTGATCATGTGATGTATCTGACCCCAGGAATGTGTCAATAAAGTTTCCCCTTCCTGGGACAATGAATTCACGGTGTTCTTATTTCAATTTCCAGGAGTGTAGGAAGAATTAGTTACATATGATGACTTCAATATAAATTTTGAATATGACGGTGCGAGGAAAAGGATGTTGGTAGATCTCAAAAAATTCATATGATCTGATGCAGACTGCGTTTTCTCCAACTAGGGTGCAGAGAAACAGTAGCACAGCTGTAGACAATATTTTTATTCATTCTTCATTACTAGATGGGCATACTGTTAGTAAAAGGGCGAATGGCCTTTCAGGTCATGATGCACAAATTTTAACACTAAAAGGCTTTTGTACTCAAACAAATGTCACATATAATTACAAACTATGTAGGAAAGTTAATCCAACAGCAATAGAGGGTTTTTTATACCTTGTTAAGAAACAAGAGTAACAGGATGTTTATAGGGCCAATAACATAGATGACAAGTACAATGCTTCCCTTAACACATTTCTCATGCTTTTTGAGAGTTGCCTTTCATTATAACATTCTAAGCAGGGTACTAGCAGAAAAAGACAGCCTGGGTGGATGACTAGTCAGGTAAGGATATCAAGTAGAACAAAGCGGGAATTATATCCAAATGTCGGAAGTAGTCACATCAAGCTGCAGTTGCTCATCACAAACAGTATTGTAAGGTGCTTATAAACGTTATTAGTAAGGGAAGGAGTATGTTGATGCAAACACAATAGCTTATTCACAGGATGAAATTAAAGCCATATCGTCAGTTGCGAAGGAAGTGGTATAAAGTCAGTTCCTAGTAAAAATATTTATGTTACTGATGAATCAAATATATGTACAGTATTTAACAACCATTTTTCTGAGCATTGCTGGTGAATTAAATAGAAATTTAGTTTCTCCAGGGAATCATATAACTTTCTTGGCAAATGCCTTTCCGAGATTGAAGTCTGAAACACTCCTCTGTGATACAGGCAAAGGGTAGATTGAGTCAATACTTAAATCACTGAAGACTAAGGACTCTCATGGATATGATGGAGTGCCTAGCAGAATATTAAAGTACAGTGCTGCACATGATAGCCGTGTATTTAGCCATATTTGTCATTATTCCATTAGAAATGAACAGTTTCCTAAACGATTAAGGTATTCAGTAGTAACCGCGCTTTGTAAAAAGGGAGGAAAGGATAATATAGTCAATTTTAGACCTGTTTCTATGCCATCCGCGTTTGCTAAAGTTATTGGAAAGGCTGTATATGTAAGGATACTTGATCATTTTACATCACACGATTTCCTATCAAACGTACAGTTCGTTTTTAGAAGTCATTTAACAACTGAAAATTCTATATTCTCTTTTCTCTGTGAGGTACTAGACGGGTTAAACAAAAGGTTTCGAACGCTAGCCATATCTTTTTTTTGATTTAACTAAGGCGTTTGATTACGTTGATCACAAAATATTGCCCTGGCATTTGGACCCTTATGGAATACGAGGAGAAGCTCACAATTGGCTCACCTCTTACTTTATCAACAGACAGCAAAGGGTCATTATTCAAAATGTTGAGAATGGTTGTGATGTGGGGTCTAAATGAGGTGCTGTGAAGTGGTGGGAGGAGGGGGGGGGGGGGGGGTCAGGGATCAGTGTATGCTCGTATGCTCGCTAGTATTGTGGGTAACTGTAAGATATTTCTGTTTGCTGACGACACTAAATAGTGCAGTTCATGACATAATTTCATGGCTTGTAGATAATAAATTAGCGCTAAATCACAGTAGGACTAAGTTTTTACAATTCCTATCATAAATTTCTACAAGACCTGAAGTTTTAATTTCCCAGAATGGGCATATGATTAGTGAAACTGAACAGGTCAAATTTCTAGGTGTTCAGATAGCTAGTAAGATTTAATGGTGCCATTTTTGCTATCGGAAGTGAGTGATCGTTCGACACGAAAAAAAGTCTACTTTGCTTATTTTCATTAGCTTATGTCGTATGTTGTTATATTTTCGGGTAACTCTTCCCATTCTAAAACGACATTTTTGGCCCAGAAACGGGCGGCTCGGGCAGTAAGTAGTGTAAGTTCACGAACCTCTTGTAGAACCCTCTTCACGAGTCTGGATACTTTGACATTGGCCTCTCAATATATATATTCCTATCTGCCATTTCTTGTTAACAGTATTAACTTATTCCCAAGAACAGCAGCTATCACTCAGTTAATAGTCGGCAGATATCAAACCTGCATTTTGATAGGCCTTCCTTAACCCTTGTGCAGAAAGGTGTGCAGTATACTGCTGTATCAATTTTCAATAAGCTGCTACAAGAATTCAAAAATCTTAGTAATCCACGCGTTTTCAATTCGAAACTGAAGAGCTTCCTCATGAGTCACTCCTATTCTGTCGACGAGTTCCTTGAAAAAATAAGCTGATTCTTGTTGTATTGTTGATTGCTTTTACTTAAACTTTTGAACTGAGTTTTTTCTGGTTCATAAACATTTTATTTTTATCTCTTGTTACATTATGTTGTAATTTCATCTACTGAGGTGTTCCACGACCTTGGAGATTTGCTCCGCAATTTGGTCCCACGGAACTCGACGTGTAAATAAATAAAAATAAAAGTTCTAAAAAAATTAGAAATCATATGCAAAGTATCTTGGAGGTCTAAGTGCACTCTGCCTCAACTACTGGATGGATATAGTTCTGATATTTGTGCGAGATGCGTCACGATTATTTTTCATCCCCGTCCCCATCCCCACCCCTTTGAGAAGTAGATTGTCCTTATCCCAACAGAACTACTTTCCACATGTCGAATTATACGTGTAACAAGTTTGCTTGAAGTCGATCTAGTAATTTAGAAGATGTTGCACCTACAGAAACAGTCTGAAAGGCTTGTAAGCATGTTGAAGGTAGGTTGTGCTGATAAATAATTGTTAATAAAAATACGATGCGCCGTTTCCGAGGTAATTAACATTGAATTTAGCCAATCAGGCCGTTGCGCGCGCAGATTCAAACGGCCAGCCAGAGATGGTATCGCCGAACGTGTACTTCGTACGGTTTCCTAAAACCGAACACGAGAGCGATACAAAAAGTGGACTTGTGCCTGTAGCAAAGACTGAATCCGAGCCAAAGGCTGAGCAGACTCGTGCGCTACCACTGCAGTATGAGAACAAGTGATACTAATTGTACCCGGCTTGAATTTTCATTCGCAACACCGTGATTTGATAACTTCAATGCTAATTAACTCTGAAACGACGCAACCTATCGATTTTTTTCTTAATAATTATTTCTCAGCATAACCTATCCTGCAGCACTCTTACAAGCTTTTTAGACTTAAGCCCACCCTTTATAAAGATTCGTAAAAACGACGTCGCCCGTCCCCTCACTACAGGAGATATTTGGGAAATGAGCCACCCTTCATATGGTTTGTGGATGACTTTAGCAAAGTGCGTCGAAACGACGGTCACTGTAGGAAATGAAAAAATAATGTAGCTCATTCAGTTTAAGTGTTCCAAAATGAAACACATTAGCATGTTATTCTGCATCACTAACGTTATCTACACAGCATATAATGTGGGTCTAACTACGCAAATGTTCTTTATGCAGCTGTTATACCAGCTAGATAAAAACTCTCCAAGCTCTGGAAATCATTCAGTGGTAATTCAGCCGTGGGGTCACGTTATTCCAGAAACGCTCTACTTGCAGGATTTGAGCGGCTGAAGTCTTAGCTTGTTTTTTACTCACTCGGTAATAAAGTATGAAAATACGACTATTTTCCCTCATTTTTTCCGGTTAATTCAAGTTTTAAAGACTTAATTTCTTGGCGCGTACTGTTCTCGCGTTGCCATGTTGTACTTTTTTGTGGCTGAATAAAATTACGCCACTAAGGGTTTATCTGGCAAGGATTTGTCTAGGAAAATAACAGTGTAATCTTCGTGATGTATTACTGTACTTAAAACCGATCGTGACGCTTTGTTAATTTCATTGCTTCTGCTTACGAACCTGCATTATGTGTGAGATTTATCAGAAATTTTCTCTCCGTTTCTTATTTATCTAGTTTCTCTCGTGGCTGTTTTAACCGCTCAGACAGCCAAGCGTCATGTAAAAGAATACGTTATAGACGCTGCGCAAGAAATTTTTCGCTGATTACGAAAATGTATTTCTGAGGAAGTATGAAACGTACAGCCATGTTGTTTGTTGCCGACGACAGCTTAATTCATGATTTTTTTTCTTTGGATACACTTCCTCGTGAATATGCGATTTTTTGCAAATGGGAGCTAAACTTGTGAAGTTTATACGAACACATTTCATGTGCTCTGTCAGCCTCATATCTGCTCTCTCTCTCTCTCTCTCTCTCTCTCTCTCTCTCTCTCTCTCTGTCTCTCTCTCTTCCGTTCAGGTAGCTTAATGTAGGAATGCTGCTGTCACAAAAGCGCAGTGTGTTTTGTGGTCTCATGAAATGTTTCAGAAAACAGGTGGCCTATTAGCTCTCAGCAACTGTGCCGATGTGCCCATGGCTGAGATCCGTCAGATGAGAAAAGCATCGAAGGGTGGTATGAAAAGTTTAAGGCGACTTTTGAAACACGTCGTGATTACCGCCTTAACTTGCTGATAAAATCTTTGTTGAAGCAACCTGTTTCGGTTACGACCATCACCAGGTCCTTAAAGGCATTTGGAACACTACACTATTACGGTCGCAGGTTCGAATCCTGCCTCGGGCATGGATGTGTGTGATGTCCTTAGGTTAGTTAGGTTTAAGTGCTTCTAAGTTCTAGGGGACTGATGACCTCAGATGCTGACTCCCATAGTGCTCAGAGCCATTTGAACACTACACTGAGCGAATACAAAATCATTGATGTGAGTTAGTAAAAACATGAACTTGTCACTTTTGTCACATCGTGATATAAATTACATGGTCAGTACGTAAGCTCTGTTATGCACTGCATTCTTTAATTATGTATGACCAGTTGGTGTTACCGCTGTGAACGGCTCCACGTGGTATACAAAACTGTTATCCACAAGTCTATTCGTTGCCTCGTCATAGTTTACATGGTCTACTCATTTAATCACGACGATTATTCTTTAGCATCGCGTCGCAAAAGCTTCTATTCTCTTTTTGTCTCAACCGTTTATCGTCCACGTCTCATTTTTATTCAGCGCTACACTCTAGACAAATATCTTCGCAACAGGCTTATAGACACTTAAATGTATATTTGATGTTAACAAATTTTTCTTCCTCAGAAACCCCTTTCTTGCCATCGTCAGTCAACATTTCTTATCTTCCGGTTTTCGGCAATCATTATTTTACTGTCCAAACAGGAAATCATGTACTACTTTCTGTGTTTCTTTTCCTAATCTAATATTCCTTCAGCTTCACCTTATTTAGTTAGCCTATATTCCATCACACTTTTCCAGCTGTTGTTGCTGTTCATCTTATATTTTCCTTTCAAGACACTGTCCGTACTGATCAGATGTTTTTTCCAGTCCTCTGGTGTCTCTCGGAATTACAGTGTCTCAAAACCTGTGTTCATTCTCGTCGACATTTAATTCCTTCCTCATATTTTACTTTGGTTTCGTTTAATGCTTGTTCGATGTACAGATTAAATAACATCGGGGATTGGATATTACCTTGTCTCACCCCTTCTCAAACACTGCTTCCCATTCTTGCCTGTCCGCTCCTATAACTGCCGTCTGGTTTCCGTACAGTTTGTAAATAACCTTTCGCTTCCGCATTTTGCACGTTCTACCTTCAGAATTTCAAAGAGGGTATTCCAGTCAACATTGTCAAAAGCTTCCCCCAAGTATACAAGTGCTGTAGACATTGGTTTGCCTTTCCTTAACTTATCTTCTAAGAGACGTCGTAGGGTCAGTTTTGACTCGCGTGTTCCTGTACGTCTACAGAACCCAAACCGGTCTTCCCCGAGGTCGGTTTCTATTTTTCCATTCCTGTGTAAGGAACTCGTGGTAGTAGTTTGCAAATACGATTTACTAAACTGATAGTTCGGTAATAAGACACTTGGCAGCACCTCCTTTCTTTGAAACTGAAATAGTTAGAGCACAGAATACAAAATGTGTAGGTAACAGAAAATTTTATAAAAACTCACATTGCTACAGGCAAACTCAAGTCATGCCAACGGCAGAGGCAGAAGCAGGGAGAGAACCAGTATGTCGCAAGTGCGTCAGGTCGACGACATATTGCACACCACCTGCTGAGTGAGGATATACGATCAGCAGAAAGGTGCCTGAGACACAAAACCAGAGGAAGCGAGTCAATCATATCCTTTAGCTCGTAATAAATGTTGCAAGAAACTGTCTCTTTCACAAGGGCACATAGCGAGGAACTGACACAGCAGTTAACAAAATGTGTTAAATGAATGTCACAGAATAAGGAAGAAACGTACAGTCACTTCGAACCAGGCCTTGCGTCATGGCCTCTCGCTAGTTCCCTTTAAATACTCCATTTCTCCAGTTATCGTCATGAGCTGATCATTGGCCTCGAAGACATTCAGAGTAGCACTCGGTTTCTTGATTGTTGTTGTTGTTGTTGTGGTCTTCAGTCCTGAGACTGGTTTGATGCAGCTCTCCATGCTACTCTATCCTGTGCAAGCTTTTTCATCTCCCAGTACCTACTGCAACCTACATCCTTCTGAATCTGCTTAGTGTATTCATCTCTTGGCCTCCCTCTACAATTTTTACCCTCCACGCTGCCCTCCAATACTAAATTGGTGATCCCTTGATGCCTCAGAACATGTCCTACCAACCGATCCCTTCTTCTAGTCAAGTTGTGCCACAAACTTCTCCCCAATCCTATTCAATACTTCCTCATTAGTTATGTGATCTACCCATCTAATCTTCAGCATTCTTCTGTAGCACCACATTTCGAAAGCTTCTATTCTCTTCTTGTCCAAACTATTTATCGTCCATGTTTCACTTCCATACACGGCTACACTTCATACAAATACTTTCAGAAATGACTTCCTGACACTTAAATCTATACTCGATGTTAACAAATTTCTCTTCTTCAGAAACGCTTTCTTTGCCATTGCCAGTCTACATTTTATATCCTCTCTACTTCGCCCATCATCAGTTATTTTGCTCCCCAAATAGCAAAACTCCTTTACTACTTTAAGTGTCTCATTTCCTAATCTAATTCCCTCAGCATCATCCGACTTAATTCGACTACATTCTATTATCCTTGTTTTGCTTTTGTTGATGTTCATCTTATATCCTGCTTTCAAGACACTGTCCATTCCATTCAACTGCCCTTCCAAGTCCTTTGCTGTTTCCGACAAAATTACAATGTCATCGGCGAACCTCAAAGTTTTTATTTCTTCTCCATGAATTTTAATACCTACTCCGAATTTTTCTTTTGTTTCCATTACTGCTTGTTCAATATACAGATTGAACAACATCGGGGAGAGGCCACAACCCTGTCTTACTCCCTTTCCAACCACTGCTCCCCTTTCATGTCCCTCGACTCTTATAACTGCCATCTGGTTTCTGTACAAATTGTAAATAGCCTTTCGCTCTCTGTATATTAGCCCTGCCACCTTTAGAATTTGAAAGAGAGTGTTCCAGTCAACATTGTCAAAAGCTTTCTCTAAGTCTACAAATGCTAGAAACGTAGGTTTGCCTTTCCTTAATCTTTCTTCTAAGATAAGTCGTAAGGTCAGTATTGCCTCACGTGTTCCAGTGTTTCTACGGAATCCAAACTGATCTTCCCCGAGGTCGGCTTCTACTAGTTTTTCCATTCGTCTGTAAAGAATTCGTGTTAGTATTTTGCAGCTGTGACTTATTAAACTGATAGTTCGGTAATTTTCACATCTGTCAACAACTGCTTTCTTGATTATGATACTGTATTTCCTAGATGCTCGCCGGCCCATGTGGCCGAGCGGTTCTAGGCGCTTCAGTCTGGAACCGCGCGACCGCTACGGTCGCAGGTTCGAATCCTGCCTCGGGCATGGATGTGTCTGATGTCCTTACGTTAGTTAGGTTTAATTAGTTCTAAGTTCTAGGGGACTGATGACCGCAGATGTTAAGTCCCATAATGCTCAGAACCATTTGAACCTAGAAGCTCCAGTACAGTCTATGTGCCAATGATGTGCTCAGGATGACGGCGTTCACCTGATGAACTTCATGCTGCTTGTCACCTATCGAGTGATGGAGGAGCTGACTGTCTCCTGACAACACTGCATCACAAGGTACTACCAGTACCGGACCTTAACACGGAAGCCAGAAACAGGGCCTCTCTGAGTTCACGTTCCTGTTCAACACTCAGGTGCCCTCACGCGCTGACAAGTAACAGGGGTAAGGTGGAGATCAACTGACCTCACCACTACCGACACCAGATAAAATGGGGATGGGTCATCAAGGATCATCGTAAAATTCGGAGTGTGACTGAGTAGAGCCAAAATGAAATCACTCCTTGCTGAGCAACGCTGAAGTAGCTCGTCAGCAGTCCTCTGCTGCGCCATGGTTGCTGAAATCTTCTCCTGGCTTTGCAACTGCCGAGCTGACTCTACGGACGTCAGTTAGAATCCAAACCGCAACTGAATGAGCAACATCCGCGACTGGTGCGAGAGAACGACGACTTGTAAACACTATGGATAAAAGACTGAACTCTAATAGCGTTTTGCCACCGTCGTTGACGCCTCAGAGGTTCCCGGCAGTTATCCTGACTTCAGGCCGACGTTTCCACTTGATTACCTGTAAAATTATCCTATCTTCTTCAAATCAGAGCGTATTTGGCCTGTCTTATGGGTTTCACATACAACTTCACAGGCGTCACTGTTGGCAACAGAACTGAAATTGCAAATTTCCATCAGACGCCAATAGCAATCGTGTAGGACCTGCCGGACGCAGTGGTGCGCGCTCGCTGAGCCACGCATCCAGCGGCTCCATGCCACGAGTGCCTCCTGTTACCACGATGTAGGATGGCCGGCGCCAGCCACTCATCCACCTGCACCTGAAACCTCTTTGCTGCGACTCTATCTACCTACGTGTTTAATTTGGCGTAGATACTACAACGGCATATTCTATGATCTGAAGATGGGAATAGGCGAAACTGATAATAGTCAAGTGGAAAAGTTTGTGTGATCAAGACGGACCTGCAAAATAAAGTGCCAGAATATGATCACGGACTCATTTTCAGACTATGTCTTCAGCTGATAAACCTCATGATTCGTGCATCCTTTAGAGAACCTCGTTGACTACTGGACTTTAATTTCTTATTCTATTATTTGCAACGGGCCTTCAGGTGCTTGGAGATGTTCTGTTTAAGTAAATCTTCTATTGGTGTGTTAGTCTTTTCTGCTCCTGTCCAGATTGCCCACAGTGAGAGATGCAGCTCTATCTTGTAGCCCATCTCTCTTAGCATTGTTTATGAAGCAATACACATGTGTCATGCATCTTGCGTATCAGGAGCAATAGTTTTATCATGGTTGACTGTCCCAAGAATATCAGTAGTTCTCTTGTACTGCAAGGTCCTGACACAATAATGTAGTTTTAAAAAATTGAAGAAATGGAAAATTATTACCCTTCTGAAGATGAGCACGATGGCTCGAACCCCGATATGGCGATAAAATAAATCGTTCGGAATCGTCCCACAGAATAGAAATAAGGTCGTATCCTACTGTAGCATTTCTATTATTTTGACGATCCTCTGTACGCTGTAAAACGAGAAAGAGACCCAGCTACGATGAGGTGAGCGTTCGGCGTGTGAACCGGACGGCAGGTAGCTATGGTCTACCGGGGGAACGAGATGAAGGGCCACAGCCCAGAGGCCGTGATGCTCCCGCAGTGCGGCCTGGTGGTCCCCTCGTTACGCCGAGTCCCGCATCGCTCTGTCGGAACAGCCCGCCGCTCCTGCCCCCCCCCCCCCCCCCCCCCCCACAAATGCACCCGCCTCTGCCGATTACCTCAGCCACGGCCCCGGGCCACTGCGTCCGGAATACGGCGCCGCCTCCGACGGCAGCCAGCGCGGGTTTTAAACGCGCTCCGCCCCCGCCGGCGCTCCCCAGTATCAATAAACATTTACGCAGGTGTCGGGGGGCGTTAACGCGGCGAACGGTGCGAAAGCAGCCGCCTGCGGTAATTGGGTGCCCCTTCCACCCAAACACTACTTGTGCCTCTGCCTCTGCGCGCCTCTTCATTGCCTCTTCAGTGGCAAGTGCTGGAGGCGGCCGCCTCGCAAATTCCGCCGCACGGCGTCTGCAGATGCAACATCTCATTTGAGGCGGCGCCTTTCACACGTCGCGTTCTCCATTTCGTTGCACGCCTTTCCACTCTTCGTCATACGTAAATGATATTCTTAATCACCAGATCTGGGCAAGTGTATGTGGCTGCTACATTGAAACGTGAACACCGAAGGTGCCTCGAATCTTTAAATGGGAATTCAATTGATTTTCACCTCGAGAGGTAGAGGGACGTGCTCTAACTCTGTTTAATGTAAAAGAACGATAATATATGCGCAGTGTTTGAGATAACATGTTTTTCTCTGTAACTTAAAAAATAATAAGTGAAAAGCATACGGGTATTTGCTTAGATAGGTAAACGGAAGAAACGTTACTCTTTCTGTAGAGTTATGAACGTATTTATTTATTTTCCAGAGAGTTACAGCAAGAAGTTACAATTTTTAAAGAGAACATTATTATTTCTATTTCGTAACTCATATACTACAATGTCTAAATCAATTTGAATCAAATTTCTGTTGATTTTATTAGAAACATTCAACATAAAATGCCAAATCAAAACAACTTCAGCGGTCTAAATCTCTGGTTTTATTTTATTTGTGCAATCGGTTTTAGCGTTTCATTATGCCATCTTCAGGATCCCTGATCGATGTGTAAGAAGAATGTCACTTCTCCTTCAGTCGAAATAGGAGCCACCATTCAGTCACTGCTAGATAAACGAACGAATCGCTGGGTCAAGAAGAAATCTACTGATAGCAATGACTGAATGATGGCCCCTATTTCGACTGTATAAGAGAAGATTGTTCCTACACTTTGGTCAGTGGGCATGAAGATGGCGTAATGAAACGCCGAAACTGGCTGCACAAATAAAATAAAACTGGAAATTTAGCCTGCTGAAGGTGTTTTTGGTATTTTGTGTTGTACAGCCGAGGTCCCGCAATAATCTTGTAAAATAGTGGACTTACAGAGAGAAACGTTCAAAGCTTTAAAGTGTGTATGGAACTGCTGTGTATAATTGACTGTGTTCGAATGGATGTTCTGTGGGTGAAATGTTCATTTCAATGAGGTGCTCAGTGCACACTTACTTTCCTCAATACACAAGGCGTCTTGTAAACACCGTGTGGAAGAAGCCTTGGGCTTTTTTAAGTAATTTGGGGTGACATAAACAGGATTCTCTAGATGCCCGCACAAAACTAAATCTTCACGCGCGACCATGCTGGCCGTTCCTGAGAACTATGGTGTCGCAGTAATCATCCAGGAAATCTGTTGTTCACTTAGTGGTATCTTCCAAAGACCACAGCGCCACGTCAAAATCAGCAACGCACATCGATACCACAGACGTTACCAAGGTTTCGCTGAACTCCGCAACTATGAATGGGAGGCACTCCTGAAGGCCACATCTCTGTCTCTCTGAGTACTTCAGTGCCCACACACAGCGCTCTCCTTAGTTCGTGATCTGAGCTGAAGCAGTGAACATCATCGAGTAGGACTAAAGAATTATTAAAGCCTCTGAATGTAACGTACTTTTGTAAATGTTGAACATTGTACTTCTAGAGAACAGTTTGTTAATTAGTGCGTCAAGTAATCCCTTAATAGTCAATGACAGTTGTAAATTATCAAGTACTCCCGTGGCAAAGGATTGTATCTGATTAAGTAAATCTTATTATCATTAACGTAATAAAGTGACTTTATATTTCATACGTTGTAGTTCGGAGGAACCATCTCCCACAGCAAGCAAAACACACATAGCTGTGGCCAGACGACTGTAGTTTCGTTTGGTCATAACGCTGCTGATGCACAAGAACGAGTGTATAATGGACTGGGTGACTATTGCACTGCATCCACCTAAGGTCTTCAATATCTAGACCGGAATTCACAAGGACAGAACCAGAATTGTCTACAGTGAAAGCTCCATACACCTCACCTGTCAATCTGCCAAGTAGTGTGGACCAGTCATTTACTCTCTCAGGATTCCACACCACTCTTTAATGAACGCCTCCTTTTGACTTACTTTTCTCTGCCCCAGTAACGCGCGTTTGATTACTAACTCTGCAGTAATTCGAGAACGTAGAGTCACCACAGAACATTTAAACAACTGAATTATACAAAGTTGGTTTAAACACATTAGCTACACGAGACAAAAAATAACGGTTAATTAAAAAATACATCTCGAGCTGTAAGGCACCGAAAAGTAAATAAATAAATAATGTTTATAATTTTGCAGAAATAGTAACGTTCCTTCTGTTAACCAGTTTAAACAGGGGTTCCTTACTCCTACTATTTTGTAAGTTAGAGAGTAAAATACCTTACCTGAAATAACCTTTATGTAACAGATTTTATTGCCTAGATTGTGACCAGTTTCGGTTCCCCACGAACAATCTTTAGATGTTCAAAAAGAAAAAGAAAATAACTAAGCTACATACAGTCAACTACGTATAAGTTCCTAGTATACCATTCTTAAAATGAAATGTACCTCGAATATGTCAGTTTCAAGAGTAACATCCCCAAATTCTTAAGCAAAATTACATGCTTCATTACAGCATAAAATTGTGATTTGGTAGCTTCCGCGTTTTTCATATGGCGTGGGATTCATCTAGCAGCAGGTACCATTTGGTATGTTTATCACATTGAACAACCCTGTATAGTTCCTCTCATAGAGTTATTTTACTGACAGTTGTTATTAGCAAATGTTAAATTAGATGTCACTATGACCTGCGCCTTTCTGACTAATTACATATACGTAAGAGGCGATCGTAAATACATAAATTTCATTATGTCGTTTTCTATGACTACTGAATGTCTTCATACAGTTACAGCTTAGACGCTAATGATTGATGGTTGCGATTATACCGGGTGACCAAAAAGTCAGTATAAATTTGAAAACTGAATAAATCACGGAATAATGTAGATAGAGAGGTACAAACTAACACACGTGCTTGGAATGACATGGGGTTTTATTAGGGCCAAAAAAATACAAACGTTCAAAAATGTCCGACAGATGGCGCTTCATCTGATCAGAATAGCAATAATTAGCATAACAAAGTAAGACAAAGCAAAGATGATGTTCTTTACAGGAAATGCTCAATATGTCCACCACCATCATTCCTGAACAATAGCTGTTGTCGAGGAATAATGTTGTGAACAGCACTGTAAAGCATGTCCGGAGATATGGTGAGGCATTGGCGTCGGATGTTGTCTTTCAGCATCCCTAGAGATGTCGGTCGATCACGATACACTTGCGACTTCAGGTAACTCCAAAGCCAATAATCGCACGGACTGAGGTCTGGGGACCGGGGAGGTCAAGCATGACGCAAGTGGCGGCTGAGCACATGCTCATCACCAAACGACGCGCGCAATAGATCTTTCACACGTCTAGCAATACTTTTTTTGGTTCTAATAAAACCCCATGTCATTCCAAGCATGTGTGTCAATTTTTACCTCTCTATCTACACTATTCCGTGGTCGATTAAGTTTGCAAATTTGTACTGACTTTATGATCACCCGGTATATCTTTGTACTTAACACAAATCGATTACTAAAAGTTGATCTTCAGATTGTGGGATGTCTATACTTTTCGTATAAACACACATTCACTGATGTACACGTATCAACATAGGCCACTACCACCTTACTGATCGTTCTGTTTAATTACAGTGAAGTCTGTTTTATGCTGGTATCAGGATCTGGTCCTACTGTTGCATTTCTACAATATACAGCTTTTTTGTAAGTACTTACACGTGTTTACCTTGATGATCTTGACAAGTTATCGGTTTTGTTCTGTGTGTACATTGTTCGTTTGTTTATTTTTGTTTGTCTTCCTGTGAACATGGTCACTACGACGGGCACTGGTAATTAATCGATAATATATTTGTACAGCCGATAGCGAACATGCAATTCTTCAACGTAAGTACCTTTCAGGGCATAAAGTCCCGCGTTCGAATGCACACTTGATGAAGTATTGGTAGTCATGCTCAGAGAAGAAGCATTTTTCTTCAGTCAAATGGTTCAAATGGCTCTGAGTACTATGGGACTTAATTTCTAAGGTCATCAGTCCCTAGAACTTAGAACTACTTAAACCTAATTAACCTAAGGACATCACACACATCAGGATTCGAACCTGCGCCCGTAGCGGTCGCGCGGCTCCAGACTGTAGCGCCTAGAACCGCTTGGCCACCCCGGCCGGCCTCAATCAAATAGCTGGAAAATCAGCAGTCTTTAAAAGAAATAATAAAAGTAAAGGAGGTGGAAAGAATAATCGAAGGGTTAGCTACTGAAACAGCCATGGCAAAGACTGCGTTTTATTGTCAGGACACTTAAAAAATGTAACAGATCTGCTAAGTAGACAACGCTTGTCCGTCCTCATTCAGAATACTGCTGCGCGGTGTGGGATCTTTGCCAGATGGGACTGACGGAGTACATCGAAAATGTTCAAAGAAGGGCAGCACGTTCGTATTATCCCGAAATATGGGAGAGAGTGTCACTGAAATAATACAGGATTTTGACTGGACATCATTAAAAGAAAGGCGTTTTTCGTTGCGACTGAATCTTCTCACGAAATTCCAATCACCAACTTTCCCTTCCGAATACGAAATATTTTGTTGACACCGACCTACACAGGGAGAAACGATCACCACGATAATATAAGGGAAATCAGAGCTCGTACGGAAAGATATATGTGTTCGTTCTTTCCGCGCGCTATACGAGATTGGAATAATAGAGAATTGTGAAGATGTTTCGATGAACCCTCTGTCAGGCACTTAAATGTGATTTGCACAGTATCCATGTAGATGCAGATCTAGATGTAGATGTAGATCTCTCTTTCTATTATCGTACCTGAAGCTTAAGAAGTTTCGATTTTGCACTTGAGGCATCTTTAAACATAACCGAACAATGAACACTCAGTAATTGCGGTCTAAGTGCAGCCTTTCCTAGTAGCAATGCTGTTATTTATGGCAGCTTAAACGTAGTCCTCCGATGGAATACTTGTATCATTAGGCATGAAACGTATTTTTAAAATATACCGACGGAAGAAAATAGCATCTACAAGAAGGAGTGGTGCGAAGTAAACGAAAGTTGGTAGGCATGTTACTACATCCGAAAGATGACGTCTATTGAAATTTGGCACCAGTCCTGTAAGAGTAGCGATAGTGGCGCCACTATGAGGATGCAAATCAGGCTGGATTTAAATACAAACTGTAACGGTCGTGAGCGTTAGTTATCTTTGAGATTGGACGTGATGAGTTGATGTTAGTCAAGAATGCCTTTAAGGCGACAAAGAGGCCATTATTGATCGACACCTCGCTGAGATTGAACGCGATAGTGGAATAGGCTACGTGAAGCTGGACGTTCCTTCTGGGATACTGCGGGAAGACATGGTAGGAATGTAGTCACTGAAGATGATTTCTGGCAGCGGTGGTCACGAGAATATGGTCGGATCAAAACAGGGCTCCTAAAGGCTACTTGGTACCACCGAGAGGAAAGATAATCGTTTTCTCACGGCTCCGAAGCATCGTAATGCAGCCATTTGAGCAGAAGTTGGCACCACAGTGACAAATCGAACAGCTACAAATCGCTTTCATCGAGGACAGCTCCGTGTCAGATGTTCTGTAGCGTGCATTCCATTGACTCCAAACCACCGTCATTTGCCACTTCAGTTGTGTCAAGCGAGAGTTCATTGGAGCGTGGAGTGGAGGTCTTGTATTTTCTGATGAAAGCTGGTTATGCCTCGTTACCGTTGATGGGTGTGTGCCGGTTAGGAGGAGGCTAGTTGGTCAGCTGCAACGAACATGCCTGCGGCATAGACACACTGGACCTACACCTGGGGTTATGGTGAGGGGTGCGATTTCGTATGACAGCAGGTACACACTCGTTGTTATTCGACGCACCCTGTCTGCAAATCCGTACATCAGTCTGGTGATCCGAACTTTTGTGTGGTATCAACGTTCGATACCACACTTGTTAGTGGTTGCAGATATCGACCGCGGTCCTTAATAGATAACCCGCGAGTCGCGACTAGCGCCGCTCCGCGGCTTGTGACAAGTATCAAGCGAGATCTCGTCCACTCTTGCTCGGGGCGTCAACTAGAAATGTAGCATAGCCTTCAGCTGATAGGAAGCAACCTCCAACAAGGCGCTTAGTCAAGTATGGCATAAGTAATGCCTCTCGAGATATGTTTGTAATTATATGTATGCAGCATATGAAAAAGGTGGCAATGCCCTTGCCACATTGGATACACCCGTTCCAGTCAGATCACCCAAGTTAAGCGCTGTGGGGCGTGGCTGGCATTTGGATGGGTGACCATCCGGGCCGCCATGTGCTGTTGCCATTTTTCGGGGTGCACTCAGCTTCGTGATGCCAATTGAGGAGCTACTCGACCGAATAGTAGCGGCTCCGGTCAAAGATAACGATCATAACGTCTGGGAGAGCAGTGTGCTGACCACACCCCCCCTCCTAACCGCATCCTCAGCTTAAGATGATACGGCGGTCGGATGGTCCCGATGGGCCATTTGTGTCTTGAAGACGGAGTGCGTATGAAGAAGCCTATAACACAAGTTAAGTACAATATATTACTTTTTACGAACGACTACTAATTATTTCAGTCGTTGCAGATACAGACTATGCAGCCAGCTCCTTACCGACTTCACTGCCAAACCTGTTTATATTTAGCATTGGTCACCTGTCATCATAACAACTGACGAGAATCATAACATTTTGTGCTGCCATTTAAGAACAGCACTCCGGGTGATGTTTTCCAACAGGATAACGCTCACCCATGTACCGCTGTTGTAACTCATTATGCCCTAGAGGGTGTCGCCATGTTGCCTTGGCCAGCTCGATCACCAGACCTGTCTCCAATCCAGCACATAACGGACAAGATCGGACGATGACTCCAGCGTCATCCACAAACAGCATTAAACCGTCCGTGTAGGGTGAATGAGGAAGTGCGACAGGCCTAGAACTTCATCCCATGAACTGACATCTGGCACATGTACAATGCATGCAAGTTTGCACACTTGCGTTGAACATTTTTTTTTTTTACCTCACGGGACGTCGAGACGTTTCGGAGGATCTGGTACATCATCATGTGACAGGTCCGATGTTTAATTCAGCCACCACATGACAGAGCAAAGCCTCTGAAATGCATCGTAAATAAAAACTTTGAATTTACTTACTAGTTACACTGTATTTTTATGTATATTTTGAACAGACAATGTAGTAACAGCCTACCAAACAAGTGTATGTTTAAAAACTTTAGTCGATCACGAACTGAAATACGGCGTGTGTTTCAAGAAATTAACTGTTCCAGCGATGCTTCATAACCGAAATAAGCAGGCCGCAGGGGAAACTGAAAGCATGAATTTTCCACCTCCCTCTTTCCCTCCTTTCGCACGTGCGGAGAAACTGCGGTAGGTCGTAATTTGGCGGCGTAATTTCATAGCGCGCTATCTGATCGAAGAGCCACTTAGGAGCTTTGCACTGAAGAAGCCATAACCCATTAATGTTGAGTCTAAATTTACGAAACGGCAGATCTGCGGTTGGGATTTTTGCCGGGGGAACAGCGAGCACTTGCCACGTGCCGCGGCAATAGCGCCAGCCGCGCCCGGGCAGGTCGTGAGGATTACGCGCTCACCAGAGGCAGATAACGGTCCGCGGCGCTAAGTCTACCTAATGGTGTTCTCCGCGGCAAGAAAATACAGCTGCAGAAACAGACTGACGTACTGCGAGAGTAATTAGCGCGGCGTTCCAACTTATTCCTGGTATGGGCCATCCACTGTGGGAGGAAAGCAACACACAGCACAAAAGAACGATTTCAGTAGAAAGTGCTGGCCTTAAGCTTGAAGAGTAACAAAAGTTCCTTGATAGTCTGCTAGCTGAACTCAATATTTACCACCTCACTGCAGGTGTTCTCACAGCTCTGGAAGAGCAGAAATAGTGGTTTGTTGAACTCTGTTCTCTTTTCCGTCAGATGCATGAGAACGAATATGTAATGGACTCGGTGACTATCGCACTGCATCCAAGTAGAATCTTCAGCATCTAGACCGGAATTCTCAAGGGCAGAACCAGAATTCTCTACAGTGAAAGCTCGGTACATTAGCAGAGTTCAGCAAGCCGCTATTTCCGTTCTTCCCAGACTTTGAGCAGCTTTACGATCAGATGGGAAGCAGGAAATTATGGGACATACTACAGTGTACCTGTAATTCAGTTTAATTCCATTAATGGGAGGAATTATTGACTGTAGACGACTAAAAAGGGGTGTGATCTTTCGCCAGCTTTTCATGTACACAGGGTACTTCAGCTCCATCTACCTGACGGCTTTATGCAATGCACGACACATTCATAAACCACACACGAGACTTTAATACTCTGTTGCTTCCTACGCGCAAACTATTAGTACCACAGAAAAAATTAACGAACATTTCGTAGGATAATTTAGATAATTGAATTTTGTGTTCTGCTAAAGTGACTTTCATAAATATTTCTCTTGAATAATTCGTAAACGGTGGCTTCCAGCGAAAGCGCGTCCAAGTACAACATTTAACTACATTAAATTTCCTACAAAAAAGTCTCGTTCATTTTTTTCTTTAGGACAAATGGTTTGCGCGTAGCAAGAGACAGAATATGTAAAATATCCTTTGTGGTTTCTGAAGTCGTTGTGGGTTGCATAAGATCCATAGGTAACGTCAGCTGCATCAACCTCTGTATCAATAAAGTTCTAGAAAATGGAATTCTGAAAACTAGAAGATTTATCTGCGAATAAACAAATTTATTAAAACTACTTTTATTTGGAGACAACCAGGTTATCTTATAAGACAGTGCACCTACGAAGCCCATTTCACACACCAAGGGCCTTTCAACACTTACAACTGCAGAATTTGAGCTACCAAATATCTTTGAACTGTCCTGGAAACTTCATTGCATGACTAGAGAGTCACAGGGCGGTATCGTTTTACCACATTAATCGTGATCAGACCCTTTTTCTTCGCGGAAATGCGGGGTGATGCTTTTCAGGCTGTCAGCATAAAGGATGCGAGGTACACCGATACCTTACAGAATCGCGTAATCCCTAGTCTGGCTGGTAGACAGCTGCTGAAAGACACGATTTTTACACAGTATGGCACTCCACCTCATCTTTCTACACGTGTCAAAGATCTCTTTTGCACATTATTCGGTGAGCGTTGCGTGCTGAACTGACACTTTCGCCATGCTGGCCTCCGGATCCCCAGACCTCAGTACGTGTGATTATTGTTGTGCGGTTACCTGAAGTCGTAAGTCTACCGCTATTTTCTCACTTCATAGGGGATACTAAAAGACAAAATCTGACGGCTGTTTCTCATCGTACCTACTGATATACTGTGCGGTGTACAGTACTGTTCACACCATGGACCCTCAGGTACAGGCATTTTTAACCAATGACGGCCGACATGTTAAGCCTTTGTAATAAAGAACATAGTATTTACGATAAATCAATTGTAATGCTAATTATTGTTTTTGTGCCACATAAAGCCATCGGTAGGTTACATTGTGCACTTTTTTGGTTTCAATAAAAACAAATGTCATTTCAAGCACGTGTGTCAATATTTACCTCTCTGCATACATTATTCTGCGAAATATTGCGTTTTCAAGTGCTAACGGGCTATTGGGTCACTCTGTATATTGTTGTAAGTGGTTCTATAAGGAGTACGATTCATGACCAATGCCTGTTCGCTCAGGCTGAGTCACAAAATGGGGCTGCATTTTTGCCGGTTCCAGGTGTAAGCTGTGGTATACCTCTACACATGCTTTGCGGTTAAAGAAAGCTCGTATCGCGTAATTATTTCTCTCGCTTAATTACGTAGAATTTGTCACTAATCACTACCATCAGCGATGATAACTCAACAATTGAATTAAAAATTCACTAAACAGCTCACTACGATCACGTGACTGACAAGATAATGACACGTAACCACTTTCTAGGCTGTGAGAAGCAGTGAATAACCATAACATTCATAAATGTTATGGACAATCCCTTAGAAAGGTGTGGTCAGATAATACTGGTGTTAAAGTTAGGAAGTTACTATCACAGAAACTTAAGTTTAGCAAAGGACTGAGACAAGGACGGTACTTAGCTCCTACCCACTTTAAAATATTTTTGAACGAACCATTGAAGATTGGAAAGGGAGTGTAAAAACTTGCGTACATGTAGTTGGTACTGTTCCACTTCTTGAAAGCATTTCTCTGCAGAATGATTACTACCACGTCTATTGTAAGCCTGGTAGGTTACTCAAGTATTTCGGTAGTTTTAGTTAGAAAATGAACAGCTGCGTTCGAAACTAGTCACAAGTGTAAAATACATCCAACTTCGACAGAAATTTTAAATAAAGAAATGTTTCCCCAAATCGTTTGACGTAAATACCTCGACAGTTGTTTGAAGAAAATGCGGAGATTTCCCTTCAGATCCCTGTCAAAGAAGAGCCTGTGCTTCTTCTATAATGACTAGTCATCGAAGGCATATTAAACCATAACTTTCATCCGTTCTCATAACACCGAGGCTAATGCATCTGTTTAGAGGACAGATAATCTCAACAGTGGCTTGTACTCTCTCCCACGTATACTGAGCAGAACGACGTATAATCTAACGACTAACCTTGCAAAGCGATCGTTTCAGAATGAAGACCTTTCGTGCATCACAGAATTGAAAGCACTGATACAAAAATTGGGTAGACCATGTTTATATAATATCGAATTAAACACACAACACTGTCCACAAATTTTAATTTTTTTATAGGTCTTTTCGCAAACTTTACTTAAGCCACCATCACATTGTAATACCTTATTACATAAACAAATATCTTTACTATATTTACAAAATTTTAAAACGTTGGACTTCCCTCTCTTGCACAAATCATATTTGTTTCATGAAAATGGCATCAAATAAATAAATAAGAAACTAAAGAAAATAAACTATGAACACATTACAAGTTACTGAATACAGTGAGGTCTCTGATAATTAAAAGGAAAACCTACCGTCACAAACGTCATAGCTGTAGAAGCTTCATAAGTTCTTTGTGATTCTCCATGTTATTAACTTTATGTAGCATATGTAACAGTTCTGTCACGGACCACCTTATTACATAACTAAATCTCTGAGGCTGGAACATGCATCTTGGCTTTTTTCATGTCACCTTCATATTTCGCATATTTAACTGGGAGATGAAGGCTCAATATTCAAAGAATCTGTACTTTGAAACAGTGAAATTTTACGTAGAAGCACTGTTAATGTTACACCGAAACAGTTTTGAAGGTAGGACGAAAAGTCTGGAAATAAATCTTGGGTAACAACAACCAAAGTATCTGGGGCATATTTTTGACGAGATTTTCTTGCAATCACTTGGGAGATATAAGCCATATCGATACTGTCGCCAACTCTTATCAGTTATTAGATATGACTGATGTTATGAAAACACATCAAAACTTCATTATAACAGCAGGCAGATATAGCAAACACTAACCATTCCACTAAAATACGTCATCACTCATCCAAAGCCCAACAACGGAAGTGAAATACATTATGTGATCAAAAGTATCCAGATACCCCCAAAACATACTTTTTTATATTAAATGCATTGCGCTGACACCTACTGCCAGGTACTCCGTATTAACGACCTCAGTAGTCAGTAGACATCGTGAGAGAGCAGAATGGGGCGCTCCGCGTAACTCACGGACTTTGAAAGTCCTCAGGTGACGGGTGTCACTTGCCTCATACGTCTGTACTCGAGATTTCCACACTCCTATACATCCCTAGGTCCACTGTTTCCGATGTGATACTGAAGTGGAAACGTGAAGGGACAAGGACAGTACCAAAGCGTGCAGGCGAGCTCGTCTGTTGACCGACAGAGACCGCCGACAGTTGCAGAGGGTCGTAATGTGTAATAGGCAGATATCTATCCAGACCATCGCACACGAATTCCACTCTGCATTAGGATCCACTGCAAATACTATGACAGTTAGGCGGGAGGTGAGAGAACTTGGATTTCATGGTCGAGCGGCTGCTCATAAGCTACACATCACGCCGGTAGATGACAAACGACGCCTCGCTTAGTGTAAGGAGAGTGAACATTGGTCGATTGAAGAGTAGAAAAACGTTGTGTGAAGCGACGAAACACGGTACACAATATGGGATCCGCTGGTAGGGTGTGGGTATGGCGAACGCCCGGTGAATGTCACCTGCCCGCGTGTGTAGTGCCAACAGTAAAATTCGGAGACGGTGGTGTTATGGTGTGGTCGTGGTTTTCATTTAGGGGGCTTGCACCCTATGTCGTTTTCCGTGGCATTATCACAGCACATGCCTACATTGATGTTTTGAAGCACCTTACTGCTTCCCACTGTTGAAGAGCAATTCGGGGATGGGGATTGCACCTTTCAACACGATCGAGCACCAGTTCATAATGCACGGCCTTTGGCGGAATGGTTACACGACAATAACTTCCTTGTAATGGACTGGCCTGCAAAGAGTCCTGACCTGAATCCTATAGAACACATTTGGGATGTTTTGGAACGCCGACGTGTTGCCAGGCCTTACCGACCGACATTCATACCTCTCCTCAGTGCAGCACTCCGTGAAGAATGGGCTGCCTTTCCCGAAGAAACCTTCCAGCACCTGATTGAACGCATGCCAGCGAGAGTGGAAGCTGTCACCAAGGCTATGAGCTGCCCAACACCATACTGAATTCCAGCAGTACGCTTTCTTATAATTGTTTCGTCTCGATCGGCAATGAAACCCGCGTCTTCCGTGTGGATGCACAGTTGCATTCGGCGTCCTGTGGGACTTTCAAAGCAGCGAGCTTGGAAGACAAGAACTGGGCTGTGGATATGTGGCGCTAAGTGGGAGAGTGGATCGACTGAGAAGGGTCGGCGCAGTTTCGTTAAACGCTGTGTCCAGGTGGTTCAGTGGTTAACTCAGCTGCTTAGTAAACAGGAGCTTATGGGTTCAAATCTGGTTCGTTACATATTTTCACTCGTCGCCGCTGATTCCGCATGTAGTGCCACTGCAGTTAACATCATTAGTTCGTTATCTTTCTCCTCCCTCCATCTTCAGTTTACATAATAAGTACCACAGCTGGATGGTGTCTGTTCTCTCGGACCTATCCGAGAGCGCAGATGTCACACATTTGATAGGTTGGTTGATTGATTTGACGGAGGGGACCAAACAGCAAAGTCATCGTTTCCAGATTCGTATAATTGTATCAGTTTTATTTTTTGATTTATTACGATTTTATATCTTTCTTTTATGTAAACGTCTTTCAGAACATTCATATTCTCCACAATCACACAGCAATTGAATGCAGCATATCTCACATTTTGTCATACCTGTGTATTTATTTAATGAATTTAATACTATTTTTCCGATAATTTATTTAACTATTGATTACAAATCTTAAAAGAAAACCATGGTCACTTAAAAATTGCATGTGACAGCTGACACCATTTTTTTAAACGGTGCCGAAATGCGCTTCAGTCAAGCAGCCCTAAATAATTCCTTAAACAGTTTAACTTGATTGCACTTTCATGAGAATACTAACTTATTTATTTATTTAAGAACAAACCTTTATTTGAAATTATTGTGAATGGTCTGAGTGTGACCGGATGTTTATAACATTTCTTGTAATTTATTGTTGTAATATATTAGCTTAGTGTACGAAGTTGTCTCAGATCATATGCGTAGAACTTAAGAACGATGAAGTTTTGCTGGGGATGGCCTTCAGCCAATGGAAAACCAGGCAGTGGCGGAACACAGCTGGAGTAAAGACAGACTTTACTTTTCGAGTGGTTTCCTCAAGGGAGCGATTCAAGGTACGCTAGATCTCGAAGAAAGTGCGCACTTTGACTTTCGTTCTTGAAGAAGGCGGACCTGCTTGTGGTATCGTGGGGTATTTGATAGTTTAGGTTGTTGGATTACGGAGGTGAATGGTCGCTAAGAAACTCTATCTGCTCCGATTGCATTACGGAATTGAGATTAGACATTATGAGTTTCTACTCGTTATCTCATGTACATTAATCTGTGAGTCATCTTGCTGAATTATTTTCGCTGGTCAATATTTCGTGTGTTAGAATCACGAAATGACTTGGTTTTCTCGCATCTTGGATGACTATTTCGCTTGGTGATTCCGCTGAAGATCTCGTGATACTCTCAACGCAACTTTACTGCATTTTATAAAATTACTAACTGTCTTCATTTTAATTGGATATCGTAGGACCTCTTTCATGAATAAACATAATTCTGTATAATTCTCTGTCATGGAACGGTTTTTATGAAATTATTGATTTATTTTTTATTTCTGCGTATTTAGCAGTTTGAATTTCTAGCCAGTGCGTAGAGTATTTGACTGCAAGATCACAGCTATAGGTTATTATTTTCAGCGGATTGGATGCGCAGCATGAAAGCAGACGTGTGCCTACATCGAGCTATTCATTTTAAACAGAGCCGTACTTGTCCAGTTGCCTAAGATGGGAACAGAGGCAGATAAAGATGCAACTAGTTTGCTAATTCGGGGTGTTGTTTACAGAGCAACTACTCAGCAGGAAACAGTTAGGTAAGGTCGCAAGAATACTTGGTATTTGTTCATATTTTCAGTTGAACCGAACAAGTGATAGTTGAAATCCATCGCTGTGCCAGGCATATGTAAAATCATATGCCTTACCTGTAGCAAAAGTGTGAAAACATGTGAGAGTGAAACATAAGAAACACGTGGAAAACAGTGTACATAATCAAAGTAGAGAATGAAAAATCATCAGAGATGTACAACGTTTCGTAAGCTTGCCATCTCCTGTTGCTAGTCAAAGTCAGCTCGCATTATCCTTGAGTCACATTTACTGTCTGGGGATGTATTTCAGGGCGTATATTATGTTCGACTCTTTTGAAAGGGGTGGTACCTGAGAAACACTAAATATCAGCTCTCAGCAGCACATGAGCCTCATTATCGATATGAAACTTCTTTAGACCTAAGTCACCTACCGCCAGGTCGGGTCCTGCCATCACGCTAACGATGTCGGGCACAGATGCAAGGAGACTGTAGCAGTGAAAAGAACGTCATAGCTCTAATGAGGCCACACCCTGGATCTTTGTAGACTTTAATGTCGTACGCACTCAGCGTCTGTAATGAGATGAACTACTCACTTTTTAGAATTTCACGTTGACATGGAGCAAAAGTGTTTTAAAGGGCAGTGCTGTATTGCATCCTGGCTGTTATAGAATTACTGTTATTCAATAAATGCCCAGCTTCTGCTTCGTAATGTATGTAAGGATCCACAGCCGCTCTGTATTTGTTGAAAGAAATAAAACTTTCTTTTGAAATAAAAACTTCATTTCAATAATTTAGCAATTAGATAATTTCGCCCATTCCCACACTGTCGAGCTACTATCACAGACGTGAAGGCCAAATGTAAAATAGGAAAGAAATCGCATCCCTTACGCGATTTTTGCAACTGTATTTTAATACACCGTATGCTGGCAGTGACACTACCTGAATGAGAGTTGCATTTTTTCCGTTTCACATACGTATTTGAAGTCTCAAACAGTAGCATAAGAATGTCGAAGGGAAAAAAATTAGTTAACTGCTAAATTACGAAGTAAAGTGTTACTTTTGAAATAAGATGAAAGCATACGCAGGAGTATGGTTTCCCACAAAAACAACTGCCCAGCCGTACTACATTAATTTCAACCCGACTGCCATATTTTGATTTCATACGGTAGCAGATTCCCGCCCCTACTATTATTTGTATACCGAGTGAAACTTGAGGTGAAAAGTGATTTTCACATGATTTGTCGCTGCCGAGTAAACTGGCTCGATCAATCTTGGGCCATACAGAGAAAGATCTACTACAGTAACTGAAAGAAAAACGCAATAGGACGAACAGAAATGATTCTTTTATTCGAAGTTAATAATTAGGCTGCAGTCAAGCGATTTATGATTGTCACCGGGTCGTTACAAAGGACCGAATATCATTCTTGGTAGGGTCTCCGATCACCACGAATGCCAATGTGGAGTTTTCGTGGTACAGCGTTCCATTGGCACACTACTGCTATTGACAACTGCTGCGCGGTAGTTGGTGGATGTAGAGGAGCTGCAGTCCGTTTCCCGGACGCATCCCACACATGCTAGATTGGAATTAAGACGGGGGAATGGGCAGGCCGGTCCATTCACCGAATGTCCTATTGTTCCAAGAGCTCTCTCAAATGCCCTGTTCGATGTGATTGCGCTCTGGAAGACATGAGAGTGAAGTAAGGACGCAATGCTATCAAGTAAAATTGTACATGAGGAAGCATGTCACAATAACGTTGACCGTCGCAAAGATCTAGAGGTCCGTACGCCCGCTGAATACACTACTGGCCATTAAAATTGCTACACCACGAAGATGACGTGCTACAGACGAGAAATTTAACCGACAGTACCAAGATGCTGTGATATGCAAATGATTAGCTTTTCAGAGCATTCACACAGGTTGGCGCCGGTGGCGACACCTACAAGGTGCTGACGTGAGGAAAGTTTCCAACCGATTTCTCATACACAAACAGCAGTTGACCGGCGTTGCCTTGTGAAACGTTGTTGTCATGCCGCGTGTAAGGAGGAGAAATGCGTTCCATCACGTTTCCGGCTTTGATAAAGGTCGGATTGTAGCCTATCGCGATTTCGGTTTATCGTATCGCGACATTGCTCCTCGCGTTGGTCGAGATCCAATGACTGTTAGCAGAATTTGGAATCGGTGGGTTCAGGAGGGTAATACGGAACGCCGTGCTGGATCCCAACGGCCTCGTATCACTAGCGGTCTAGATGACAGGCATCTTATCCGCATGGGTGTAACGGATCGTGGAGCCACGTCTCGATCCCTGAGTCAACAGATGGGGACGTTTGCAAGACAACAACCATCTGCACGAACAGTTCGACGACTTTTGCAGCAGCATGGACTATATGCTCGGAGACCATGGCTGCGGTTACCCTTGACGCTGCATCACAGACAGGAGCGCCTGCGATGGTGTACTCAATGACGAACCTGGGTGCACGAATGGCAAAACGTCATTTTTGTTCTGTTTACAGCATCATGACGGTCGCATCCGTGTATGGCGACACAAAGTTGGAAGCGTGTATTCGCCATAGCGATACTGGCGTATCACCCGGCGTGATGGTATGGGGTGCCATTGGTTACACGTCTCGGTCACCTCTTGTTCGCACTGACGGCACTTTGAACAGTGGACGTTACATTTCAGATGTGCTATGATCCGTGGCTCTATCCTTCATTCGATGCCTGCGAAACCCTACATTTCACCAGGATAATGCACGACTGCATGTTGCAGGTCCTGTACGGGCCTTTCTGGATACAGAAAATGTTCGACTGCTGCCCTGGCCAGCACATTCTCCAGATCTCTCACCAATTGAAAACGTCTTGTCTATGGTGGCCAAGCAACTGGCTCGCTACAATACGCCAGTCACTACTCTTCATGAACTGTGGTATCGTGTTGAGGATGCGTGGGCAGCTGTACCGGTACACGCCATCCAAGCTCTGTTTGACTCAATGCCCAGGCGTATCAAGGCCGTTATTACGGCCAGAGGTGGTTGTTCTGGGTACTGATTTCTCAGGATCTATGCACCCAAATTGATTGAAAATGTAGACACATGTTAGTTCTAGTATAATATATTTGTCTAATGAATACCCGTTTATCACCTTCATTTCTTCTTGGTGTAGCATTTTAATGGCCAGTAGTGTATTAGTCTTACCAACCTCATAACGCCTGGACCACCATAAACATAATGCTCCAGAAGGTTCTGGCCGCATTACGTGTTCCCACTTCCTGCCATACGAGGGGTATGTGCAAAATCTGCTCTCATCCGAGGATTCCTCGTTGGGCTCTATGTTCTTGGCACCATCTCAAATCCTTGAGCACAGCACACTCACAATTCAGCGTTGTTGTGATACTATTTCCACATCGTCGGTTCATAGGTCAACCTGTCTCTTCATTTTTATGGAGGACAACGAGCAACAGCATCGAACAGCGCAGATGTAAGAGTTCTTGGAATGAGAGCATATTCGGCAACTGAACTGGTCTGACAGTTCCTCCTACTTAAATCCCATCAACACTTGTAGGATGCCTTGAGGAGGCATATTGCAGAACGTCCATTATGAGCCAACGTCCACCCGACAGTTGTCCACCCTTGGACTTCATGACGGCTTTAAATCTGCTGTGTCCCACAATGTTTGTGAAGGTGTAGCAGCCCATTTTTCTTCAGGAGCCGAAACCTGAGAGTGTAGTGATGTAGGAATCTAGGGTCTGGAGCAAAGTCGATGTTCTGATTAACTTCAAAGATGTTTCATTGCGTTCAGGTGGTGTCTCTGAGAATGCCAGTTCATTTCAGGGAAGTTACTATCTATAAACAAATGGCTCACAGATGCTACTTTATTATAGGAAATGTTATCATCGTCTCATCGCTGTACAAATTGTTGTAAAATCTGTTTATATCGTCCCGCACTGAGCGCTTTCTTAAGCACAAAGTGGGAATTATAACCTAATAACGAAAATCACCGCAATACTGTAACATCACCTCCTCCGTACTGCACATCGGTACTAAGGGTGATGGCAAATAACGTTCTCCAATGATTCGCCAAACCCAAACCATTCCATAGGATTACCGCAGGAAACAGCGTGATTCATCACTCCACGTCATTCGTTTCTAATCATCCACTGTCCAGTAACATCGCTGCTTGCGCCACCTGAAGCGTTGCTTAACAGTGACTGTAGAAATGTGTGGTTTATGAGGAGCTGATCGACTAGTATGCTCCCTTCTTTTAACTCCCTAGCCGCAGGCTTTGTGCTAACTGGACTGTTGTGGAGGGGACTCTGGAACCCACTAGTGTTTTCTTCGGCTGATTCCATGCGATTTTTAACAACCAATCACAGCAATGCACGACTTTCCCTGCCAATAAGTACATGAAATCTGTCTATTCTAGCTTTCCTTTGCTTTTCTACTTCACAGTCACATTACGAACAGCTGATATGGGCAGCTTTCAAAGGGTTAAGATGCCCCTGATTGACTTTTTAGTCAGGTGGAATTCAATAACTATTCCACGTTCCAAGTCACTCAGCATTTGACCAACCCAAACAATAATCCCCATCTTCTTTTATATCCGCTGGACCACCTCCCGTGACTGATAGTGGTAAATTCTGCTTCTTTATGGGGCTGTTCGGATACTTCTGATTGGATGGAGTATGTACTATTACGAGTTTTCCAGTTTTCGTGTAGTTCATTACTTCAATATGTCTTTTATATACAAAAGCATGCTATTGGCAACTAATAACAGAAATTTGTCTGCACATGTCCCTATCAGTAATCCGGTCTGTTATATAACGTCAAATCCCTATCTATGTACTCGTGTCACTTTCTGTCACTCGGTACACCTGACAACTAAATTTTCTACGAAGGACAAAGTGTGAAATTGTACTGTACACTGGCTACACAATTTTACGAGTATATTATATAACAAAATAATAAACCTACTAAATATAGCGCTGTGTGTTGCGGAAAATAGTTGGATAGGTAAATATCCGTTACTGTACGACTTAAGCCAAAATTTGGTATAAAGTTGGTTTATTTCTACAAGTAACTTAACACACAGAATTGCTTAAACATATAGCAACGATATTAGTTATTGCGTTTGGAACAGTACAGAAACATACACACTACGCTAATTTATTGATACTGTGAGAGAAATTAAATGTACTTAATTAATAATTTCTAGGTTCAATTGCAATGTTAGTTATGTCTATATTAGATCATGCATATAGAGCGTTTAAAATAAAGAGGCATTAATTGCAGAAACTGTCTCGAAAATGACCATTTTAGGGTCTTGATGCTCCTTTAACATTTTCATTTATTCATCATACATGAGAGTTGCGAGAATTAATGAAGTATTACTCGGAGTTTGTTCTTTACCTAATAATTTCATTTCCGTCCCATTTATTGAGATAATTTATTAGTGCTGGTAAACAAGTATCAGTTAGCAGACTTTTACTATCATCTGAGAACTTTGTTGTCATCCAACTTGATACACGATAATTGTGTCTTCTAATTCGGAATATTCCCAAACGTTTCCTTGTAGGATACACCACCAAGTAATTACTCTTCCATCAGGTACGTAGGAACTGAATGGAAAATATATTTAACACACTAAATATAGAGATTTATCTGAAAGTAGTTAATCATTTCTTCACAGCTTCTTTTTATGTTGTAATTTGCGATTAACGGGAGATGCTCTTATTTCCTCTAGTGAGCGCGGATAGCACAGACATTGTACACAGCTCCGTGAAACTGTGCAGTTTTATTCTCTGCTACAGCAATTGTATCTAATCATATATTTACATTGTTTAGTTGTCTCTAAGAAGACACAGGTGTTTCCCACAATCTCTCACGTCCATATTCTACCTAGCAAGAGGAGCTCATGCCAGTTATTAATCTGGCCGTCGTTACTTCATGCAAAATCTGAATAGAAGTCAATCAAAAACTAAGAATAACTTGCAGTGGCCAAGCGAATTGAGTCATTTCGCCGAACAATGGACCTATTGCGACATATGAGCTGTATCGCGGCAAGCTCATCAATTTTCAGATTCATTCGCCGTTGGATAGACAATCGATAGACATCCCTCTTCTCAGTAAAAGGGAATTAAAGAGGACGTATTCCAAGAGAAGACTTCGTAATATCTGGAAAAATTTCGCTACTAAAAGAAGTTAAAAAAAGCTTTATATCAGTACATCACGGTTAATTCAACTGACCATTTCGAGTGAAAATCGCTACAATGCTTCCTGGGTAGATGCATTCCCGGATTCTCGTTTTTCCTTTGAATTTTGTTGCATATTATAAAGAAACCTTTTGCAGCTGCATTTATAGGCTCAACTGAGAGTAGTCGTTAGCATTTAATGTCCATGTCTTTACGTTTGACTACAGTATCAAGAAATAACTTTTGTAGACGCTGGTACCAACTGGACATCTTGAGGAACGGCAAATGGACGTATTTCATCTATTACAGGAGAGTGTGTAAAACTATGTAGTGAACCAAGTCTTAACCCTAGATACCTACGTCCTGTGGACAGTAAGAAAGCAATTTCACTATCCTAGCACTTGTCTCGGAGTGAAACAAAATTTTGACGTGATACGTCTGATTTTTTTTAAAGGTCATGTAAGTGGAACCTATTAGTAGGCAGCGTTAAGTCCATCACTCTATCGTGTCGTTTCTCCCGGAAGTGCACTGCTTCACCATAATGGGAGAGCCTGTGCCGAACTTGTAAGGCATAGAGTGGGACAAGTGGCGAAGTGAATATACGTAAACTCCAAAGACATGGTCGGACATCGTAACTGTTAGCATGGTGCCCAAACCAGGGATACATGTTGGAACTCTGCTTCAGTACTCAGAATGAGCATGTCGCCTACAGGGGATGGCCAAAAATATGTAAACACCACAAACATTACACATTAAAATGCCTAGTATGGTGTAGGAAAACTGTTCGCATTCAAAACACCGTCCAGGCGTCTCGGAATGGGTAAATACAGGCACTGTATGGTTTTTAAGGGATTCTTATACCACCTCTGTGAAGAGGCACCCTGTCGTCCTGGAACAGAGCATCAGCATTGGGCAACGAATATTGTACCATGGGATGGGTCTGATCAATCACAATGGTCACATAATCCCTGGGACCTATGATGTCTTGGAGGGTAACCATGGGTCTCATAGGAGATCACAATATGGCTGCCTAAATCTTCACCGAGTAGGCGGCATATTGGTACGTAAACTCGGCCAGAGGGGACACTGTGTGAACCTAGATGCATACGAACCAACAGTATTCTCCTATCACTCCATTTTTCACGTTTTCCTGTTACGAGAATT
This sequence comes from Schistocerca americana, assembly GCF_021461395.2. Taxonomy (NCBI): domain Eukaryota; kingdom Metazoa; phylum Arthropoda; class Insecta; order Orthoptera; family Acrididae; genus Schistocerca; species Schistocerca americana. Next base: position 203,108,382 of record NC_060122.1, on the reverse strand, counting down.
TGCAACACTGATGAATTGTTTTGGAATTCCACCTCTCTTCTTAAGCAACCTTCGTGTTGTTTTGGCCGGCCGCGGTGGTCTCGCGGTTCTAGGCGCGCAGTCCGGAACCGTGCGACTGCTACGGTCGCAGGTTCGAATCCTGCCTCGGGCATGGATGTGTGTGATGTCCTTAGGTTAGTTAGGTTTAAGTAGTTCTAAGTTCTAGGGGACTGATGACCACAGCTTTTAAGTCCCATAGTGCTCAGAGCCATTTGAACCGTTTGTTGTTTTGGCACTGAGAGGGTACTCGAATGCAACATTCGATTCTAATGTGACTTTAGCAGCAGTCGTCTTCTTATCTTTCGTCACAATCCTCTTCAATGACGTCTCTCACGATCACTCAACATGCACTTTCGTCCGGACTGTGACTTAGCGAATGATGTTTTCAACTGCTTGTCATGTACAGCAGTATAAAGGTTCGGTTCGATGCCCTTTGAAACACTGAACACTTCGGCTACCTTGGTTACGGGAGCACCAAAAAGCACCCACATTCGTATCCACGTATCTCCGATAATGAGCTCACAACTACGCAAAACACTTTTGTTGCCACGACTGCCACTTGCAACGTAATGAGGACATTGAACAGATGCCGTTTGTGTTTAAATACAACAGTGCATCATGCAGTCTTCGGTAGCACATGCATTTACATTGAACCATGCATTTCTCGCGATATTTCAATATATTTGTCCAACCCATGTATTTTACATGACGTTACCGTGCTTCAACCGAACAGAACAAAAGTCTAAATTCTGGTCTTTTCCTCCACATTTTTCTAGCTTTAACTGCGATTAATTTTTATTTTCTATTGTAATTACTTATGCCTGTCTAACACTCAACCGGTTGTACGCAATAATAACACAATATCTTAGTGAAAAACTGTTAGAAGTCTAACTGGCGGTTCTGAACTGGTCAGGACATATTTCAAAGTAGTGAGCATGATTTCTATATTAAAACTGAAAGGCTGATTTTGAAAATGGTTTCCAACGGATTTATGCCACTCAATTGTAGCCTTGAGACTTCGTTAACCACCCGAAATTTCGTGCTGCTCACTTGTGCATTATCACTCGATATTTTGATTACATATGAGTACCCAGTCACATAATTGTTTTCAAAGCATTCACGCCCTTGCACCTTCCCTACTACAGACGATCAGTTTGGAAGATCGCCTCCGATAGCAGAACCATTTTGGTATCGCGAAGATCAAGCCAAAGTTCAGTATTTGCTCTATTTTAGCCTTTTGAGACCGCTACGTACCACAAGTTTTTAGTGGAAACAATCGTATCAAGGATTCTAAAACAATATTGTCGAAGATACTGATATCACAGGAGACTTCAATAATAAGGTTTAGACTCATTCAGTGTTTCACACAAAGGAAAAAAAGTAACAACGCTGAGGTGTTAAAAGTAGTGGTCTCATAACACGTTTCTTCCTCCTCTACAATATTACCGTGCACAGAAAACGTTCAAGTTATTCCACAGTTCTTATTACAGGCTTCTCGGGATTGTAGAGCGGACGTAATAGATAAAGTTTGGACATGGGACGCAAGACAGGAAATAATTTTGGAAAGGGAATCACTTTCAAATCTCCTGCTTCACGGTATGCACACAAACTGAGAAGAAAGCGCTGTCGTCAGAGGCTGTTGTAACGAAGACGTCATATACCATTTCAGTACGACAACAAAGCAGATTCGGTATCAGAGTTGTCTGACGAAACCGATAATACACTAGCTAACAAATAAAAATGATGGGGGTGAAAGAGGCCAAGGAAAGGAAATGAGAAGGCATGTAATGTTATTTGGGTGATTACAATGTCGAGTAAAATTTACAAAGAACTGTGTTGATGAGCCAACTTATGAGCATGACGTTGCATCCCCTCTGGCTTGATTGCATGAATCGGCTGGGAAGAGCCTCATCAAGCCATTGTATCCTTTCGTGATGCAAGGTAGCCCATAACTCTTACAAGTGAATCTTCATGTCCTGAATACTGGCGCTGAGGCTGAGCTGATGTCCAAGCTGACCCGACACAACTTCAGTGGGTCTGAGGAGCCTGCTGACAATTGTAGTACCTCAGCAACACACCTGCATGTATTGATGATCATTGTCCAGTTGAAAAATAACAATAGTGTCGCATGAGTGGTTACATTAGGAACCAGGATGTCAGTGACGTATCTTTGTGCTTTAAGGATTCCTTTAATTGCTACACTACGGATCCCCACATCATGAACTCAAGAGTGAGAGGGCTGTGCCTCTCCAAAAGAAAGTAAGAATGGGATCTCTCCCCAAGTCACTGCCACACTCGCCGACGACGTACATCCGGGATAGTGCAGAATTGCAGTTCTTCGCTGAACACAGTACGAAGCCATTCATACGCAATCCTTGCTTCTCCATCACGGCATCACTCCAAAAGCAGCCGTTTGTGTTGTCATTTTAAGGGCAGTATGCATGGAACTGTAATCTCACGATCCGGCAGCTGCAAGTCTGCGAACAATGGATCAGGAAGACGCAGAATGTTCGAGGAAGTCCACTACTGGTTCTCCGATGGCATGCGCAGGTGAGAAGTGCCTAACACACAATACGCCTATCTTCCATTGTGGTGGTCAAACGTGGTCTGCTGGAAACATGAAGACGAGTATAGGTGCCCTTACGTTATGATACAATCCAACGTAGGGGTACTGTCACATCCAAATGCTCCACAAATCTGGATATTCCACTATTCGACCAGCCAACCAAATGAACACCCACAATAAAACCAGTTGCAAATTCTACCAGTTGCTAATAAATGTATCCCATGAGGGTGCGTCATTTCCTGCGTTTCACAGTGATCACTAACATCTGACGATATTCACGACACCTTATACCCTTCTGCAGGGTAAACATTATTAAAGCCGACACACTGCAGTGACGGATCCCTGACTGGAAACGGGGGGAAAATGGTTCTATGAACATGTGTACGGAAATGCATCGTTGCTCTCACGAATGGAAATTCCTCTGAGCACATGCCGTGTGTTCCATGAGCAGGCTGTGTGGCTGACGAAGTGTTCTTTAAGCAGAAAAATGTTGCAATATTCTTGTCGGAAAGAAGCCCAGATGGTGTTTGTGTACAACCAAGCAGATGGAAATGTTCGAGAGGCAGCATGGCTACACCAAAACAAGTGCACTCACAGACACCATCCGCCGCGCGGGGTAGCCACGTGGGCCGGGGCGTCTTGCCACGGTTCGTGCGGCTCCGCCCGTCGGAGGTTCGAGTACTCCCTCAGGCATTGCTGTGTGTGTTGTTCTTAGCATAAGTAAGTCTAAGTTAGTTTAAGTAGTGTGTAAGACTAGAAACCCATGATCTTAGTAGTTTGGTCCCTTAGGAACTCACACACACACACACACACACACACACACACACACACACACACACAGAGAGAGAGAGAGAGAGAGAGAGAGAGAGAGAGAGAGAGAGAGAGAGAGCCACCAACCACAACATGCAACATTTCAAGCCCTTTTTGGGCATTTGTGTGATCATGGGTCCTTTCAGACAGACGAATGTGTTGGCAGGCCACTTGGCTAGAGCTCTTACTACGGTTCATCTCAGTTACCTGTAGAACCCGGTCCTCCAAATTTGGTGTACATGCAGTCCGCCGCCTCCCTGCACGTTCGTCTGCCTGGAAGATGATTTTAAATAAGTAAAACATTGTTTTCTTGAAAGAAAAACGTAGAAGTGATTTCTTAGGGACACGTTACGCTTCAAGATATCCAGTGGGAGCCAAGATATTTTGCTAGAAGCTAGCTGCACGTAAGAATTATTATGATCTAATACCAAAATAAATTCATGCCGATCAAATATATAAATGCAATGTGGGATACTTTAATCGTGAGCTTTTATTACCTTAGTTAACACGAAATGGAATTGCAGTCGGCATATCTCATTACTAAAGATCGATAATACGCAGAGGAAAAACAAGGAAAAAAGTAAAGGCGAGTGCGACGTACGTGATACTGATACTCTTGTAAATCCACCATTATGTAGTCCGTTCAGTAATAAAACCAACCGGTATCTTATCTACGAAATCATCGAATCTGTTATTTAAAACAGATGCCAATGATCCCCTCAAATTCGGTAGATCTCGTACAAGATTTTTAAACTAATAACTGTATTGCTAGTCTGTGCTCATCTGACGCATCATTTGCAAGTTTGATCAATTCTGTATAATATTTATTAAGTAGGACGATATGAGACATTAAGAATTTTCAGAATGAGATTTTCACTCTGCAGTGGAGTGTGCGCTGATATGAAACTTCCTTGCAGATTAAAACTGTGTGCCGGACCGAGACTCGAACTCAGGACCTTTGCCTTTCGCAAAGGTCCTGAGTTCGAGTATCGGTCCGGCACACAGTTTCAGTCTGCCAGGAAGTTACATTAGGAGTTGTCTAAAGGAGTGCCTGTGCTTTGGACAGTTTTCAAATTCTACTACATTAAAATCGGATCCACATCATTACATCTGATGCAAGCATACAGAATATACGCCATCTTAATTGTGAAGGGGTAAAGCTATAAACGATCTTTAGAACCAGAAATGTAGTGCCATTGAAAAAACAGGCCGTAACCAAGCCGGGTTCGTGTCAGTGGACAGTTTTTTCACCAGATTCACCTCTGTGTTGACGGGCTACACGTGCAGTAAGTCTTCAGAGAGGCACCGCAGTCCAACTGCGACAACGAGGTAGTCGGCCCCGGCCCATTGCAATCTGCACGTCCCTCTAATTCTGACAACACCGTGACATCAACACGGAGTAGAAGTAGTATTTAAGAACTTGCGAACCAGCTCGTTATCGTCAAATAGCGGGGCAGTAACGTGACACGGACAATGCGCTAGCCGGCAGCGGTGGTCTCGCGGTTCTAGGCGCGCAGTCCGGAACCGCGCGACTGTTATGGTCGCAGGTTCGAATCCTGCCTCGGGCATGGATGTGTGTGATGTCCTTAGGTTAGTTAGGTTTAAGTAGTTCTAAGTTCTAGGGGACTAATGACCACAGCTGTTAAGTCCCATAGTGCTCAGAGCCAGCCACAATGCGCTACTCCACGCCGCACCGATGGCGCAGACACTTCTGTCTCAGCCGACACACGAACCGCTGTCTGCCGCCTAAGCATGTGGGCGTGACAGGCAGCCGAGCACTTAAAAGGCCGCCATCCCGAGAGAATGACGAGAGGCTCCAACCGTCTCCGCCCAACCGAGGCACCAGCAGAAGATCATTACGCTCCTAGCTGTGGCGAGTGACGCACCCTAACGTCCTAGCGGCGTCAGCCCACGGACACTGGGCGTATGGCGGCGCCATAGTGACCGCAGCAGCCGAGACGTTGCAACTGTTTTAATAATGTTTAATATTGCTGTATTTGTAATCTGGTTCCCTTATCTTAAACTTTCGTGTTCGTCTGTGCAATGTTACACTGAACATGTTACACTGAACAATGCAAGTGCCTTGGTTATGTAAACGCTATCTGAAAAAAAGCAGTCATCAAATCCATCGGAAACGGTTAACCGGTACAGCAATTAACTTTAGTAGAAGTAATTAGAAAATGTAAAACTGTGTCCTAAATAAACTATCCCGCGAAATTCTGTATTACGTAGTACAGTGAACAGTGTCCCAATAGTGACGTCACAGTGCTTCTCTTACAGTTCCAGGAGAAAAAAAAATAACGCACAAATTCTACACAAAATTACATACCGTTCAAACAATAAATGTCCAAAAAGCGTCTCTTAAAATGCCCTGTAATTTTGCGTACGCAAACTGAGTAAAATCCCGGACACTACATGACACACACACACACACACCCACACCCACACCCACATATATATATATATATATATATATATATATATATATATATATATATATATATATGTAACACTGTAATGTACAAGTAAGATTGCGTGACAAAGTAAGATGCAAATAGGAAGGAACATGTGGTCAGCACACTACGCTCCTCACAGTTGGCCCTACTTCTTAGCCGGCCGCGGTGGTCTCGCGGTTCTAGGCGCTCAGTCCGGAACCGCGCCACTGCTACGGTCGCAGGTTCGAATCCTGCCTCGGGCATGGATGTGTGTGATGTCATTAGATTAGTTAGGTTTAAGTAGTTCTAAGTTCTAGGCGACTGATGACCGCAGCTGTTAAGTCGCATAGTGCTCAGAGCCATTTGAAGCATTTGAACCCTACTTCTTATCAAGTAGGTCCTTAATTGCCCTTATAAGGGTAAGTGCACCCTGATTGGCAACTGCACTCGGCCGATCCGAACTGTGGCTCCTGCTAGTGCTAGCAAAGTCCGACAAGGCTTAACTTCGGTGACCAGACGGGAGTTGTCGTTACCACTGTGCCATGGCAGTCGACCCACCGATGACTATAAAGAATCCTCAATAAAACAGGTACTGTAACAATCATAGTTTCTTCTTCAGATGTACAGCAGGTGCCTCCTTACCAGATAATCCTAGCTCAAATTAATGTCATATTAGCAGCCACATAGGCGGAAAAATGTTGATGAAATTAGGTGTTTCTGTTATATCTCATAAATGTAGAGGATGCCATACTAGAGTCACCACGCTGATGCCAATGCAGTGCATTGCATGATAACTACACAACCCATGCAGACGACGTCCAACAGTCGACATCTACATCTACATGGATACTTTGCAAATCACATTTAAGTGGCTGGCAGAGGGTGCATCGAACCAACGTCACAATTCTTTATTATTCCAATCTCGTATAGTGCGCGGAACGAATGAACATCTGTATCTTTCCGTACGAGCTCTGATTTCCCTTATTTTATCGTGGTGATCGTTCCTCCCTATGTAGGTCGGTGTCAACAAAATATTTTCGCATTCGGAGGAGAAAGTTGGTGATTGGAATTTCGTGCGAAGTTTCCATCGCAACGAAAAACGCCTTTCGTTTAATGATGTCCAGCCGAAATCCTCTACCATTTCTGTGTCACTCCCGTATTTCGAGATAATAAAAAACGTGCTGCTTTTCTTTGAACACCACGTAGCAGTATTCTATACGAGGACGGACAAGCGTAGTGTAGGTAGTCTCCTTAGTAGGTCAGTTACATTTTTTAATTGTCCTGCCAATAAAACGCAGTCTTTGGTTAGCCTTCCCCACAACATTTTCTGTGGGTTCCTTCCAATTTAAGTTGTTCGTAATTGTAATATCTAGGCATTTAGTTGAATTTACGGCTTTTAAATTAGACTGATTTAACATGTAACCGAAGTTTAACAAGTTCCTTTTAGCACTTATATAAGACCTCACACTTTTCGTTATTTAGGTTCAACTGACACTTTTCGCACCATTCAGATATCTTTTCTAAATCTTTTTGCAATTTGTTTTGAACTTCTGATGACTTCATTAGTCGATAAACAACAGCGTAATCTGCAAGCAACCGAAGACGGCTGCTCAGGTTGTCTCCCAAATCGTTTATATAGATAAGGAACAGCAAATGGCCTATAACACTACCTTGGGGAACGCCAGAAATTACTTCTGTTTTACTCGATGACTTTCCGTCATTTACTACGAAATGTGACCTCTCTGGCAGGAAGTCACATATCCAGTCACATAACTGAGACGATATTCCATAAGCACGCAATTTCACTACGAGCCGCTTCTGTGGTACAGTGTCAAAAGCCTTCCGGATATCCGGAAATCCACAAATACGGAATCGATCAGAAATCCCTTGTCGATAGCACTCATCACTTCATGTGGATAAAGAGCTGGCTGTGTTTCACAGGAACGATGTTTTCTACACTCATGGTGGCTGTTTGTCAATAGACCGTTTTCTTCGAGGTAATTCATAATGTCCGAACACAATGTATGTTCCAAAATCTTGCTGCATATCGACGTTAACGATATGGGCTTGTAATTTAGTGGATTACTCTTACCACCTTTCTTGAATATTGGTGTGACCTGTGCAACTTTATAGTCTTTGGGTACGGACCTTTCGTCGAGCGAACGGTTGTATGTGATTGTTAAGTATGGAGCTAATGCATCTGAAAGGAACCTAATTGGTATACAGTCTGGACCGGAAGGCTTGCTTTTATTAAGTGATTTAAGTTGCTTCACTACTCCGAGGATATTTACTTCTACGTTGCTCATGTTGGCAGCTGTTCTCGATTCGAATTCTGGAATATTTACTTCGTCTTCTTTTGTGAAGGCATTTCGGAAGGCTATGTTTAGTAACTCTGCTTTGGCAGCACTGTCTTCGATAGTATCTCCATTGTTATCACGCAGAGAAGGCACTGATTGTTTCTTGCCGCTAACATACTTCACATACGACCAGAATCTCTTGGGATTTTCTGCTAGGTTTAGAGACAATGTTTCGTTGTGGAAACTGTTAGAAGCATCTCGCATTGAAGTCCGCGCTAAATTTCGAGCTTCTGTAAAAGATCTCCAATCTTGGGGATTTTGCGTCTGTTTAAATTTGGCAAATTTGTTTCGTTGTTTCTGCAACAGTGTTCTAACACGTTTTGTGTACCAAGGAGGATCAGCTCCATCGCTTGTTAGTTTATTTGGTATAAACCTTTCAATTGCTGCCGATACTATTTCTTTGAATTTAAGCCACATCTGGTCTACATGTACATTATTAATTTGGAATGAGTGGAGATTGTCTGTCAGGAAGGCGTCAAGTGAATTTTTATCTGCTGTTTTGAACAGGTATATTTTTCGCTTATTTTCCGAGGATTTGGGGATTACAATATTCAATCTCGCTCCGACAACCCTGTGTTCACTAATCCCTGAATCAGTTTTGATGCTCGTTTTAACTCAGGATTATTTGTTGGTAAGGGGTCAAGTGTGTTTTCCTCCCGTTTACTATTCGCGTGGGCTCATAAACTAACTGCTCGAAATAATTTTCAGAGAATGCGTTTAGCACAATTTCGAATGATATTTTATGCGTGCCTTCGGAATTAAACATGTATTTTCGCCAATATACCGAGGGTAAATTAAGGTCACCACCAACTATTAACGTATGAGTCGGGTACGTGTTTGAAATCAAACTCAAGTTTTCTTTGAACCTTTCAGCAAATGTATCATCTGAATTGGGAGGTCGGTAAAAGGATCCAGTTATCATTTTATTCCGGTTGCCAACAATGACCTCTGCCCATACTAACTCAGAGGAAGTATCTACTTCAATTTCGCGACGAGTTAAACCACTTCTGACAGCAACAAACACGCCACCGCCAACCGTGTTTAGCCTATCCTTTCGGAACACCGTTAGGTTCTTCGGAAAAATTTCGGCTGAGCTTATATCCGGCTTTAGCCACCTTTCAGTGCCTATAACGATTTGAGCATCAGCTCTGGTACTTTCCCATCACAGCTACGATAGTGCTACGACATATGCAGGTACATATTCGTTTCCAATGGACTTCAGTTCTGCGAAAAGAAGAGAAAAGAGTATTATTAGAGACAGAAAAGGGAGCATATAATGGGCAGTAATTGGTTGTGGTTTTTCAAGATAAGCAAATGGAATCCGCTTGAGTGATGCAGGGGTATCACAGACAACAAAAATGTTGATTGCAGGACAGGAATATGTATTCTATTCCTCCTGAATGGAACGTCAGTGCTTCATTCAACCGTGCTCGATGGCGACACGAAGAAGGGGAAATGTAAGGGGGAGGGAGGAGTGGGAGGATGTTCCCTAAGAAATTTTTCAACATCGGCAAACATTAGAATTGCTTTCCTTTTTTCTCTGGTCTTCCGCTCACTGTAAAGTAGTTTGTAACAACTCTAAACATCTGGAGAGAATTATTTTTACTAATGCCTACCATTCAACACGAATGAAATCGTTCAGAAAAACGAAGGAAACCATCGTAAAAACACTTTCTTAGCGCTATATGTACCTTATAACCGAAGAAAAGCTAAATATTTCGATGACATGCAGCAGTTTGAGGAGTAGTGCTCTCAGTTATTACGAGTTTTTTATTAACTTACTGATATCATACAGTGAATTGCATCAAATTTAACTCAGCACCATTTTCTTTCACTGCATTCGTAAAGCTTCTCGAAAAAGACACTGAACGATAACTTCCGCGATATCTTGCAAGAATGACCTTACTAATATTTGTGTTGAGGTTGCCTGTTAACACTGGAATTAGACTGATAAAGTTCGTGAAGTTGCTGATCATCTGAGGGAAGCGCATCGCAGATTAATCGAGTTGTAAGCTGAAAGGGAGATTTTTTGTGTACCTTTAGCTTTTTCTGGTCACATATAAATAGAGCTTGGAAGTGTTCCATTGTGATATATAGAACGGAACTGTATTTCGTTCAGGTCTGACTATTTCGTATGCAAGCTTTACTTCTGAGTCAGTACTCTGACCGTCCATTTTGAATTCGGTCGGTACTCCATAATGAATTTTCTCTCTGCAGAGTGAAAATTCGTTCCAGAAACAATTCCCTAGTCTGGCTAATCCATGATCCCGCAATATCCTTTCTTCCAAAAGTGCTAGTTCTGTAAGGTACGCGGGTGAACTTGTATAAATTATATGTAAGTTTGAGGCGGAGGATAGAGAAAAGGAGGGTACTACTAACATCTGTTGCTTCAGGACTTTATGCGGAATTAGTGAAACAATGTGTATTGGTTAGAGATTCGAGACGAGTATCTTCTGCTTACTTGGTAGCTGTCTTAACCACCCGGACGCAGTGTTCATCATAATTTCGCGGGTTATCTAGGCACGCCTCTCAGCCGATCCACATTCCAACATAGCGCCGCCTCTACGCAGTTCCTGCCCATGTCCTCCGTGTTTGCTACTTTCAGATTCCCGCAGGAGGTTTGAACTAATTGTGGATGCGCGCTGAATGTGATGAGATCCCCGCAGAAGATAGGAAGTAACTGTGCATGCACAATGAAGGTGGTGGATTCATTGCCCAGCGAGGCGAATCAATTATGTGAAGTTTGGAAGGTAGGACATGAAGTAGTGACTGAAGTAAAACTACGATGGTGGGTTGTAAGTCGTCCTTGGATAGCTCAATGGTTAGAGCACATGCCTGCGAAATGCGAAGGCCCCAGATTAGAGCACTGGTCCACCATACAGTTTTAATCTACCAGCAAGTTTCACTCAGTACTCTCTCTCCGAAAGCACAATCCAGTGATACTATACAATATATTCCTTAAGCACCGCAGAAATAGAGTCGCCGAATGGCAAACAAGGAGTCGTAAGGTAGTCAAAAGGATCACTAATGGTTTCCCGCAGGGGTCGATTTGTGTGCACGTTTTCTGGAACACTAATACTGAACCCCTGCTAACACTAATGGAAGGAGCTATAGCACAGAAGGGAACTACAGCATAAAATAATGGACAACTCGTGTGAGCACGTAGAAATGAAAACAGCAGCAGTACTGCAAATCACGACCATTCGCTCTGCTACAGAGAGGCTCATTCTTGTGGAAAATTAAACCCTTTACATTAATTTGATGTAAATGACTCTTATAACAAAATATATATAAGAAAACACTTATTGTTACAAGGTAATTGGGGGCATACCTCAACCACATGTTTAACTTTAATGAACATATCAGAAGGGCAACAGGAAGAACATAAAAGTTAGTGCATTAAACTACATGTTACCCATGACTATAGTACAGTTTTACCATTCCACTCACTCGACCAATATGTTCGCTGCCATCGTAATGCCACATTGACTGTGGATGGCTGTTAATATAATGGTGGTAAGGCGCAGACACAGGAGTATGCTCTGCGACTATTGTGGGCTTTTGCCCCACGTCACTGAAATCACTGGGCGTGTTGTTCAGGATATTTCCGGTAGACGTATCTGTTATATATTGCACGGCAGAAATTCAATTGAAAAAGGGCGCACCAAGGAATACTGACCTGAGTGAGTTCAAAATATGAAGAGTGAGTTCACAGCAAGGAAACAGAACAGTTCCAAAAAGGCCCGGAGGGTACATGTATCAGGGATCAATTGAGGATTGAATATACGAATCCTACTCGGGGTATGGTTCATCTTGTAGCCGGCCACGTGCCATATTCCACGTATTTGCTACGTGTAAACCTCGGTCACGAGGTTGATTGTCCCTCTGGAGGAAGAGGGTCACCAGGACACATACTTATGTAATATGATCATTGCTCGCACGACGGTCAACACGTTCACACGGCCATATAACACAATCACTTAGAGATTTGATCTTGATTACTTATTTCAACGAATGTGCAGAGAATATCTAGAGCGCTACATGAAGAGTACTTGCAACGACTGGTGTTTAGACGATAGCGAGCAATGGCGACAAATTACTCCACAGCCAATACTTGCGACACAGTGATAATCATAGCAGATCAGATGAGAGCGGCAGAGGAAAAGACAGGGATTCCAAATCGTTCGTGAATTGACTGCTGAACTAAACGCAACCAGGGGTACACCAGTGAATGAGTCAACAGTGAGAGGGCGTCTGGCAGGAAACAACCTCCATGGTTATGTAGCAGCAAGGAAACCATTTTTGCGCCCTATTACCTGGAAGAAAGGGTTCGACGTACCAACGCTGAACAGCAGGGGGTTGGGAAAGAGTCTTTTTCAATTATGACTACAAGTTTGGAGCCTTAGGAATTCAACGTTGTCAATTCGTATGCATTTTAACTCATGAACGCTTGAATCTCGGTACGTAAATCCTGATGTGAAGAATTGAGATTCTGTGACGGCATGCAGATCTTTTAAAGAGAATAAAGACAGACTTGGTGAAAGTAGATGGAAAAATGAACGGAAACAACAAGGCAAGACATTTGTTTTGCGTCTGATCGAGAAAGGATTTGCGTTGCAGGAAGACAATGACCCGAGGCAGGCGTCCCGGTTGTAACAGAACTATGTGAAGTCTCTAGTCGTTCAAAAAATTTTGAAACACATGAAATGGCCTTCCCAGTCTCCTAATCGAGTAACTATGGGATGGGGTGGACAGGAGGCTCCAAAAACGGGGAATCATGAGTGGCACACAGTTTTGGAAGACCCTGCAGCAAGAATGGATACTAATCACAAATGAGACCCTACAAAAATTGACCCATCGCATGCCGAGAGTATGTAAGGCAATGATAAAGTCAAAGGATAGCTATTCTGAGAACTCTAGAATTTAATACGTGCATTTACTTATGTATTGTCCGAGCTTACTAAACATTTAGCGAACAACAAAATGCAGTTTTATAGTTTATTTCCTTTCCATTGTCCACAACCACTTGGTGTGGCAATGTATGTAAGTAGCAGTGGTGATAATTCGTTTCAGAGTCACACATACCTGTGAAACAAAGCAGTACCTTAGACCATCGGCATCCCCGGAAGAGCGTAGAGAATCCCAAAACGGAAGGCCGCCCTGTTATCAGGCACTGGGTAAAATGCAAAGCGTTCAAAACAAGACAGCGAGGCGAGTTTGTACACAGCAACCGGGTGGCCCGTTTACACGGTAACACGCGCAGATCGTTAGCACGGGCCGTCCATTCCGATTTGCGCGCCCCACTGCACTGAATATTCGGCCGCGTGTTTCATCACACGCTGCGATCGGAAACAGACGAAACTTCACATTTTTTTCCGGTTTTCTTTTTTGTGCAAAAGGGAGAAAGAAATATGTGCCGATATAGATCGCACAATCTGCTCCGAACACACTGGGCCGCCTTCCGTGCAATTAATTCACGGGACACAATACCTCTTTTTCGCTCGCTGGTAAAAAAAGGAAAATGGGAAAGAAAAAAACACCAGTAGCATACGTACATACGTCGGTGGAACACGACTGCAGATAATTCTTGGCTTAATGCCAGCCCACCCAAAAGAGCCACTGTATTCATATCGAGTCTGTGTCCAATGGCTCCGGAAGGTAGCGTGAAACCGATGTCTTACAAAGGCTACTTCTGGCTCTGAACGTCGAACATAGCAGGAAGCAAACCAATTACAATTTTTTGCTTTATCCTTCGCATCACTTTGCATCTCATCTTTGACTCTACTACAAAACGGTACCTCGGACGTCTGAGAAACGTTAGATACTATGAAACATCGTCATTGACGTAATCTGACTGAATTACTTAAGTTTGTAAAGTGATACGCTAAGTCACCTACTTTCACATCATTACCTGGCTGTATACCATTTCAAAAAGTCAGTGCACTTATATCGTGCGTTGATTTCTACTGATTAACCTTACGGAGCATTTGGCACATCTGTTGCATTTTCTGAACGATGATAGTAGTCTCATCGTTAGCTTAACATCCATTCCGTTTCATATCCATAGCGGTCAAAAAAGTCTTCTTAACAGAAAGAATTACAGCAAGTAAACGACAATATAATAAGCTATTACAATAAATTCACCCATCTACAAACATAAAATTGAAGGGAGGGTAACAGGATTTAGGACTGATTAGGAATGATTAAAGGGTTAAACATAAAAATTCCTCCCTACTGTGTGCGGAACACACGGCTGAAGTTGGAAGAAAAATATTCAACGCAATAGACACAAACTGAAATAACGAGTCATGATAAAAATAGCCATGAGCAGGGAAGTAATGGAAAGATAAAGGAGAATTATGGATAATCCCAAGCGGGACGAATGCGCAGGAAACTTTCAGCGAATGAACAGAGCAAAACAAAATGAATGATTTTAACTAAACTGTAAGGCTTTATTACAGATCTGTCACAGTTGCCCTACATATATTTTGGCAACTAGATTGGAACTCACGGGTTCGTTCTCAAGTATGACCTATTGACGCTGAACGGAAAGTACCTGCTCTTAATGATAACAATCTAAAATTGGCAATACATGCGCCGGCCGTTGTGGCCGAACGGTTCTAGGCACTTCAGTCTGGAACCGCGCAACCGCTGGGGTCGCAGGTTCGAATCCTGCCTCGGGCATGGGTGTGTGATGTCCTTAGGTTAGTTAGGTTTAAGTAGTTCTAAGTTCTACGGGACTGATGACCTCAGATGTTAAGTCCCATAGCGCTCAGAGCCATTTGAACCAAGCAATACATGTATGACGGTAGATAATGTATATATTTTCACCACGTATAGTGAGCGTGTCTATATTGTGATATTTATCTACCATCACTGTGTGATGTACGCATTCCAAATTTTAGATGGTTGTTAAGATCGGGCACGTTGAGTGCAGTCTTAGTGGGTCAGGTTTGACCCCACCAAGCGGGGTAGGGCGGTGGTCAACACACTGGACTCGCATTCGGGAGGACGACGATTCAAACCTACGTCTGGCCTTCCTGATTTAGATTTTCCCGTGATATCCCTACATCACTTAAGGCAAACGCCGAGATGGTTCTTTCGAAAAGGGCACGGCTCATTTCCTTCTCTGTCCTTCCCAAATCCGAGCTAGTGCTCCGTCCCTAATGATCTCCTGTCGACGGGACGTTAAATATTGATCTCCTCCTCCTCGAGAATGATCCATCCGCTTCGAAACTAGTCGCCAAAATGTGTGGACTGCAACTGTGACAGATCTGTAATACACTCTTCTTGAAATAAAACGGTTGCTGGTCCTACGCGAACAAAATGTTGAAACTGCATAAATTGTCATTACTTAATCAAACAGTAAAGGATGAATAACTTTTTGTTAAAAAATGAGCGTATGTTCCTGGCATGTATGGCAAAGTCGTCTGCATACCACAGGGGGGAGGCCGGATACAGGAATCTTTTTTCGATGTCCACAGTGTATTGTTTAAGAATTAACGAGCTTAAAAGATTCCATATGTACAAATTCCTGTAACCATTTGAACATCCATCGTGCTTGCCCTTAATAATTCTGTGGTGGAGGTTGTATAAAACTAGTTGAGCATTAAAACTTTGAACATAGCTGCTAAGGTTCTGTGACCGTGTCAGAATTATATTGGAACAAATAAGCCCTCGGTCACAAATATTAAGTCAAAATTGACCTGGTTTCGACGCTACTATGAGCGTCGTCTTCAGAATTAGACTAACTGTTCTAAAATATCTTAGGTTTATAGTACATTAATAAAATTAAAGTTTTAACCGACTGGAAAACGAGACTCTTTGCAAGACGACGCTCATAGTAGCGTCGAAACCAGGTCAATTTTTACTT
Organism: Schistocerca americana; assembly: GCF_021461395.2. Lineage (NCBI taxonomy): Eukaryota > Metazoa > Arthropoda > Insecta > Orthoptera > Acrididae > Schistocerca > Schistocerca americana. Next base: position 203,092,302 of record NC_060122.1, on the reverse strand, counting down.
AATATTTGTGACCGAGGGCTTATTTGTTCCAATATAGTTGACCATTGTTTATGAGAGACCTGTGCAATACGATGCAATACGTTGGCATAAGCACATTTAGTATCTAAGCAATTTGCGACTGAGTAGAAAATTATCATACAAAATAAGCTGCGTGTTTGTTACTAACGTCCCCCTACCGCGAATTTTACGGAAACTGTACACTCCCTTATAAAGAATGACACTGTCTGTTCTTGCTCATGTTCCACATAATCTTGCAGAGATAAGACATTAGAGAAATGGAGCGAAATTATCTAGCAGGACCTGTGTCTCTACCAGGTTTAGGAAAGGGCGTGTAATTGACTGGATGTAACCGTTCAGTTAAAAAATCGTTTTCGAATAAATTGTTAAGTACAGGGTGTTTATAAATGAATATCGAGGTTTTAACACTTTATAATATTTATTATATTAAACTTACAATTATAAATGATATGTCAAATGAAAGAGCACCTCAAACAGTTTTACCAAAAACCACATAAATGTTTAATGTTAGCACCATTTGTCACACGGCACACAACAGATCTGTACACAAGCTCTGGATAGGCCACAATGGGCCGAATGACAGGGCATGCTTTGCGTGGCCTCCATCTTCACCCGACTCAACGCGATGCGATTTTTTCCTTTGAGGCTTCAACAAGGATCATGTGTACATGCCTCCGCTACCAGAATACCTCCCTAAATTAAGAAACCGGATTGAAGCAGCTGTTGCTACAATCACTGAAGACACACTTATAAATGTTTGGGAAGAACTCGGATATAGACTTTATGTGTGCCTTGTGGTGCTCACATTGAACACTTATAAGGTTCTTGGTAAAACTGAGTTGCTCTTTCATTTGATATATCATTTATAACTGTAAGTTTAATATAATAAATATTATAAAGCGTAAAAACCCCCGATATTCATTTATAAACACCCTGTAATTCGAAAAGTATAGCTTTCCTCTTGTTAGGAAAATTTAGGTTCATTTGTACTTAATCTTGTCCATCAGTGGGACTGTATGTTTCTTTCATAGGTAATGTGTTCCTTCGAGGATACTAAAGGGCTAGTCTGAATTTAAACAGAGTTGTGAACAAAATGCTGCTGGAAACTTGTTGCTTTGTTGTTGCAAAGCATTAGCTGGCGGACGCCCAATTCTGTCAAACTCTTACAATGTGTTAATTTGTTTATATCAGTTAACCATATCAAATCATATAACAAGATTCTTGCTAGTCACACATTCGTGATTCGCTTCCATGGTACTCTTCGTTGATGATAAATATTTGTCACACGACACGGAGATGATGGCTGTACCAGTTGGTATAACGTGGAACGGCGTCCGTCGCTCACGTCATCGCCACCCTGCAACTAGTAAGAAAATACAAACTCCTCGCGTGGTTTGGTCATATTTCAGATACTGTCTTTCGTGATTAATGTCAATATTCGATAGAGCAGCGCCTCAGAATGTGTAGGCTGCCCTTGCTTCTTCCTTTTATTATTCCTGGTTAGATAATGGATGCTGAATATTGATAATACAAATCTTAAATTCATCACCCAAGTCGTGGCCACATTATGGAATTGCGAGAATGTTAAGTTAATGAATTGTTATTCTGTCGTCAAGAATTTGCTACGTCACCTGTTCAATAACCACACGACGTAATTCCAGAGATAATATATACTTTAGCAGTGTTCAGAATACGTCGTAATCTTGGGACAAATCGATTACTGTTCACTGTTAAACAACCACGAATTCACTTTTTCACTTCATAATATTCCAATAGTCTATTAACTGTCACTAATACACATGGTAATGTCTATTTAATTATGTGGATGACACGAAGAAATAAATTTTGAATCCAGTTGAATTGTTCCTTGTAATTTAATTGTCCCTACGCTGAGCACGCACACGGATTTCTCACTCAGGGAATTGCTTCCGTTTGCATCAGTAGTCCTGTCGTTGACGACAACTTTTGACAACTCGGCGCGGATGTATGTTCTTCGTGTTTCCGTTTGTCTATTACCTACTCGAGACTGATAGTTGTTTTTCTGTCGGCGATCTTTCTTTTTCAATGTCCTTGAATGGTCGTGCCTATTCAGTATCACGAAGGCTAAGTCCCATCACGAATCTCACACGATTTAATTTTGTCGCGAATATCCGTATCCCGTTATCTTGCTAACGGTAAAGACGACTTTGCTTTAGTATGACTTCTGAATAATACTTCAGTGTATACCGCAAAACTTTCATACTTCCGATTAGCTTAAAATAATTTAGTAGCACTTATATGAATGCTACGATCGTAGTAGTTGTACTAGAGAGCGACTAGATAGCAACTGAAGCTAACATATCCATTTCCGAGTTATATTGTTGTCACATCGAACTTCCATTTCGATGCAGCTACAACTGTCTTCTATGGTAAATGTTACCATCTGGCCTTGAGCCTTCGTTATTAACTATTTTGCAAATTCTTTATTTGATGTTTTTGTTGCGTGCCCAATCATATCCTTTCATTCAGTCTCTATTTCATGATAAATATTATTATTCACATGACATTCCTGTTGATTAAATTATCACAAGTGTAAACTTTGTCGTCAGAAGCTGCCGTCACTGTCAGGATGACTGATTTTCCTACTTCTTTTACAACAAAGCGTTGTTTATTAGATTTTCTGTAATTGGGGTGTTACACACTGTCTCTCTCTCTTTTAAGGTGTAAAAAAAATCTCAGTCAAGTTATCTGTTGCTCGAGATGAGCCAGTTGAATAGTTGCTGATGTTGTGTAATGAGTTGTAATGAAACCAGCGAAAGCTAAGCGGAGGTCGAACTCACGGACATATTACCTCGTCAAATACCTAGTTAAACACGTATCAAGAGAAAATGGCTCTGAGCACTATGGGACTTAACAGCTATGGTCATCAGTCCCCTAGAACTTAGAACTACTTAAACCTAACTAACCTAAGGACATCACACAACACCCAGTCACCACGAGGCAGAGAAAATCCCTGACCCCGCCGGGAATCGAACCCGGAAACCCGGGCGCGGGAAGCGAGAACGCTACCGCATGGCCACGAGCTGCGGACACGTATCGAGAGAGTCCTAGCAACGGAGACTACTAGGACGTACAGCTACTAATATGCGAATTACCGATATTTAGGATAGCCCAAGCATGTTTTGTGGGAAAAGTCGAATACTGATTGTCCTTGTCTCTGCAGCAAGGTATTTGGTGAGAACTGACGTAGTACTGTTATCTGCTGATAACATACTGCTGGCAATCGAAACTGCAACACCTGTAGGAACAGCATACAGCGAAACTATAAGTACTGTGCATATAGGCTATAGCAGTGAAAATACTTGATTAATTATGTAAGAATATTAGAGACATACAGCTGGAAAAATTCGTGCGAGGGAAATACAGGTTATTACGACAGAGCAGTGGCATTTGTGGAATACTGCACTGCACTACACTTCAATGTGACTTTCATACTGACATTATTTTTCAACATAGAAACCATGTCTCTGTAAAAAATAGTCGGAACGAGGGCGGGCGGAAAAGTAATAACTCCGAATTTTTTATGCCACAGCTCTTAAAGCTTTTCAAATAAGACAAACGTTATTAATATCCTGTATCTTTATTCTTCATGTCGAAATGTTTATTTCACAACTGTCACCCCGGCGATGAAAACATTTCTCCCAACGAGAGACCATTTTATTGATACCGTCATCGTAGAATATTTGAAAATGTTGATGGAGCCGCAGTCTCACCTCTGCTTGCACCACTGCGTCAATACCAAAGTGAAGACTTCGTAAATGTTCTTTAAGTTTTGGAAATCGATGAAAATCGGATGGGGTCAAGTCAGTATTGAATGGAGGACGATCGGTGGCAGTTATCCGAAGATGCTGGTTTGTTGCAGATGTTTCAGCGCTCGTGTGTGGTCTGGAATTATCATTCTGAAAGAGAGGGTGCTCCGTGTGTGGACGAGCTGTTCGAATTCTAAACTCGATTACAGCAAGCTGTTTGTCATTTAACGACATAGCTGAGTTATATACAGCGATGTAACACGTTACGATTTGAAGCTTTCTAGCGACAGAGGGCTACAGACATGTAGAGATGTATGGTAGAGATGTAGAAAGTTAATAACGTTTGTTTCACTCAAAAAGTTTTAACAACTGGAATATGAAAAATTCGGAGTCATTACTTTCCAGCATGCCATTAATCCCTCAGTTCCTTGTCTATAGAAATTTGCTTCTTGGACACAGAAGATTCGAGAACTGCTGTGTGAGTATCCTCATCGTTGGAAAGTTGTTTTCCACCCCCTCCTCCCCCAAAATGTGCTTTCAGCTTGCCGATATGATGGGGATCGTGTAACTTCACCCACGTTTGTGCTCATACACCATCAGAATTTCACGATGAATCAGTGCGTCGTTTAGACGATTTGCCCACAAGAATCTTAGTGTCCTGCGTATCTCAACTTTGGACTGCCTTTCCAACTTCCACGCTGTTTGAATCGCCCAATGTGATGTACCTGTTTTTTGTTTCTTTTGCTACTGTGGACCTGCTGGAAACCCTGAACGGTTTACTCTCTTCTAAGAATGCGTCACTCTCGTTACACAGTGGCTAGAATAAGGCATGTGTAACATTGTTTCTGAGGTCTCCACATAGTTGCTACGTCAGGCATCTACTAAGAGGATTGGATGATAGATGGATTCGAATGGCTCTGAGCACTATGGGACTTAACATCTATGGTCATCAGTCCCCTAGAACTTAGAACTAGTTAAACCTAACTAACCTAAGGACAGCACACAACACCCAGCCATCACGAGGCAGAGAAAATCCCTGACCCCGCCGGGAATCGAACCCGGGAACCCGGGCGTGGGAAGCGAGAACGCTACCGCACGACCACGAGATGCGGTGGATGATAGATGTAGCTACTTCATTCCATGGTTCAACTCTACGTCAAAGTTTATCAATTGCAGTGGCTGGCGAATGGTAGAATGCTACTCACTCGGCAATTCATGATGAGATATTTTCAATAAGTGTGAGGTTTGGAGAACGTGCTGGCCAGAGCATATCACACCTTCTGTCGCAATAGTCCAGGACAGCATTCACAACATGTGGTGTTGCGTTACCTTGTTGAAAGGTAGAGTCACATATATCTCGAAAACAGTGCACAGCTATCAGCATGTCAGAAACGTAACGCCTGCTGCCACAATTACCGGCTATGCGACTAGAATTGATCGAGTCATATACTGAGCAGCAGCCCGTAGCCTTACGCTAGGAGCTGATGTTGACGCTTACCGTCTGCCGTATTCGTTCACCTCTGAAACCCCACAGGCGGATATGACCATTGTGTTCAGTTTGGATAGCTGGTCGCCGACGATAAGGAGAAGAGCATCCAAGATATGTGGAATTCGACAGGTTTACCATGTCGCGTCATTGCTTCTCGCGTTGGTCGGCAGCCTGGGACTGTCATAAGATTATAGAATGTATGCGATCAGAAGGTCAATACTCGGTGCCATGCAAGATCTCAGTGTACCTGAAATACTAGCACCCGAACGTTCGCTCTCTATCGTACATTAATGTTGTATAACATCCGAGAAAATGGGCTTGTTTGCTCCAAGACATTTAAACACCGACAGTACAATGACGTCTGAAGCGCTAAGGACTGTTGGAATGGAAATCATTGTTGTGGCCTCCATCGTCACATCAAAAGAGATGCTGAAGATAGGGGGGGTAGATCACGCAACTAATGAAGAAATACTGAACAGAAATGGGGAGAAAAGAAATTTGTGGCAAAATTTCGCTGAAAGAAGCTATCGGTTGACAGTACACATTCTGAGACATCAAGGGATCAGCAGTTTAGTAATGGAGAGAAGTGTGAGGGATTAAAGTCGTAGAGAGAGATCAAAAGATGAACACAGTAAGCAGACTGAGAAGGAACTAGGTTTCAGTAGCTAATCGGAGATGAAGAGCCTTGCACAGGAAAGTGTAGTATAGGGAACTGCATCAAACCAGTCTTCAGACTGACGACCACAGAAACGACGAGGACAACAACAGCAACAAAACAACATACAGGGGTTGGACAAAAATATGTAAACACCGCGAGAAGTTTAATATATCTGCTGACGCTAGCCAAGGTAGCACTGTTGTATCTGACCACGAACGGCCTCTGTGCAATGTCATCCACACGTTGCAAGTGTCAATATAAGTCAGAACAGTATTCTATGTATTGTGAGGGCATTATGTCAGAGCTAAGTTAATTCGAACGTGGGCAAATTGTAGCTGCTCGTATGATGGGTGCTTCTGTAAACAACAAGTGTTTGACGATTCAAGAGGCACCGTATCGAAGATGTATAACGCATACTGGGAAAGTGTGAAAACATCATCTGCTAAGTCACAACGGGGACAAAAGTGTATGTTGAGACATGTTGCGGGACGGCCATTGAGAAGGACTGTAACGAAAAATAAGAGGAGGACATCTGCGCAGGTCACAGTGGAACTGGATGTCACACTCGCGAGCCCAGTCAAGACCAAAAAACACGAAGGGTGTTCCAGAAGCAGGGAACTGCGGGACGAGCTGGAAATATAAAACCACTCATCAGCGATGCAGATGCCATTAACAGGAAAATGCGATGCCAAAGCAATAAAACCTGGAACAATGGAAGTAAGGTATTTCGTGGGGTGGGTCTAGTTTCACAGGGTTTCTAAAGTCTGGCCGAGATTACGTCCCTAGAGTGAAAAATGGTGGGAGTTCGGCGATTGTTCTGGCCCGATTATTACTCCGCAAGGTCTCATGACTGAGAAGGATTATATGACCATTTTGGTTAATCAGGCCCATAGCATGGTATCCATACCGTGGTACAATATTAGTTCCCGAATGGTGTTGCTGTTTTCCAAGACGACAGGGTCTCTTTTCACAGAGCTCAGTTCTTCAGATCAAATGGCTCCAAGAATTATGGGACATAGCACCTGAGGTCATCAGTCCCCTAGACTTAGAACTACTTAAACGTAAATAACCTAAGGACATCACACACATCCATGCCCGAGGCAGGATTCGGACCTGCGACCGTAGCAGCAGCGCGGTTCCGAACTGAAGCGCCTAGAACCACTCGGTCACAGCGGCCGGCGGCTCATTACGATGATAATTTGACACGTATTGCGTAAGACTTTCGTAAGTGTTACCTTTTAATGGGCATCGGTGTAGTTATTGTTAAGTCAGGAGAGGAAATTAATTATAATCTTTTGCCAAATTATTTATGTCGTTAAGAGAACAGAGCTCTCGTCTGCACGATTAAGCACTTGCATGTCGACTGCGGTGGAGTGTAGTATGATGTCTGCGTCGCGTCACAGGAATTTCTTAACGCACTGAAAACAGATTAAAATGGACAGGCACTCTCATCGAAAACGAATGTAGTATTAATGTTCATGATGTTTGATAATGAAGTCAAAGTTTTGCGTTCTTTTTCTTATATTCATCATAATGATAAAGTGCTGGTTACCTCTCCAAACTGCTGATGATGTGACAAATGTTCCATACTTATAAGAAAAAAAATTGGTGAAACTTGTAGTTAGTTTATAGATAATTATGTGGTAGCTTGAAAAAAACTTTTACTTATGCTTATTTTGTAGCTTCTCATATCGAATTCGAAGAAATTATACGAGATCTAGTAGAGTAACTTCAGCACTGAAGACAACGGATCTTCGTAGCCGAAAGCGCTCGCAGCATCGTTAAAGTTTGCACCCTCGGCCAGTCCCACTGTGGCAGCTGAAGCTGGTGGCAGTCACGCCGTCAGGCATTGCGGGTCTGCATACCGCCAGGGGCGTTCCGGGCGTTCTTGGGCCCACCGCAGCCGTCCAGCTAATTATGTCACCCCAGCTCAGCAGTTGCGCAGGGGGTGGGGGCTACGATGGGGCGTGAGGGACCTCGCAGATGCCAGCCCGACACAGTCCTACCACACTGTCTTGGGTCTTGCACCACTACCGTACATTATACAAGAGCAGACCGTAAGAAAACTTTGTTTCTGCTGTAACTCCGACAATATAATAAAAACGACTGCATTTCCGTGATACGGGAACTAGGTGTTGACACACTGTGATGTCATCGAGGTCCATCTTGTGATTTTATGAAGTATTTCTAAAAACTTTCGTACTGACATTTCGTAAAAGCAGCCGTCGAACTGCTTCCACGGCACACAACAAGAAAATTGCTGCCGCGTTCATCAGGAAAGACAGACGACTCACTGACAGTTGCAGCTTAAGTCATCGAAAACTTTGGCCAGTTTCGTCTAGATCTACATCTATACTCCATAAGCCACATTCTACTATGTGTCAGGGGGTAATTTGTGTGCTATCATTCACCTCCTCCCCCCTCCCCCCCCCCCCAAAAAAAAAGTAAAAAAATTTAAAAAAATATTTTCTATGGCAACATGTAATCCAAAGATATATGGTAATGGAACAAGTAACTACTTAATTTCCAGAATGCTGAGTAGAAAATTTTTAATCGAAAGAACTCAAGAAAGAAGCACGAAAATGGTTATATTGTAAATGGGACTTTTCATTTCTGGATATAGTAGTCACTACGTACGGCAATATTTTTGAGTATGACACTTACGGGAAACCAGCAATCACAGATATGAAACATTCTGACAAATTAAAACTAGGTGAAGGACCGAGACTCGAACTCGGGACCTTTGCCTTTCGCGGGAAAGAGCTCTACAGTCGCGATGGTAAAGTGCCAAGTAGTTGGAGTCTCAGTCCGGCACACAGTTTTAATCTGCCAAGAAGTTTCATATCAGCGCACACTCCGGTGCAGAGTGAAAATTTCATTCTGGGAACATCCACCAGTGTGTGGCTAAGCCATGCCTCCGCAATATCCCCTCTTCCAGGAGCGCTAGTTCTGCAAGGTCTGCGGAAGAGCTTCTGCGAAATTTGGACGGTAGGAACGAGATACTGGCGGAATTAAAGCTGTAAGGACGGGTCTTGAGTCTTGCTCGGTCCGGTAACAGTTTTAATCTGCCAGGAAGTTTTATATCAGCGTACACTCCGCTCCAGAGTGAAAATTTCATTCCAGAAATCACAGATTTGGTTATTCACACGTCTTCCTTCCATGCTCTACAGTACAAAAAGGCAGCTTTTAGGTCAATGTTTTATAGATTAAATAACACCCTATTATCTTTAGTAACATATGAACGTGACGTTATGGTAATACCGTTCGTAGTACGTTTTAATGGGTACTACGCTGATTTTGTCCCAGGTATTAACAAGAGCCACTTAAAATGGCAAAAGGAAAAGACTGTAACACTGCTCTGACCGAGGGTCAAGAGGACCATAGGATCGTTTATCATAGGATTTCAAATAGACTGGGTATACAGTTGGCTACAAAAGATGTTGTCCCAGCACATTTTATTCCTAGGAATAACGGCCTGAGGCTTAAATACAGGGAAAGGACGAAAAGGGAACACCACAAGTCGTCAGGTGTTTACAAACCATCTTTGATCATTGCCGATCTATGTATACAGGTCAAACGCCACACAGGAGGACTGTCAGTCTTTGTATATGGGCCAAGTTGGAAGATCCTTTGAAGCTAGGTTTAAGGAACATATTACTGTTTCAGGTTCCATTTCTACCTTAAGTTCACATCTATCCGGAACTAGTCACTCAATTTCTAGTATTCTTCTTCTTCCTCTTCTTATTCTTCACATATTAGGCAAATTGCCTGTTACGGTACTCCATCTCTTGTTTGGTCTTCCTGTATTACTTCGTCGAATGCATTTCTAGTCGCGAGGCTTTACGGAGAATCTTTCTCCGCCCATGTTGTCTACGTGTTCCTTCCACTTATTTCTATTATCCTTTACTTTTTTTCATTTAGAGTATACATTCCCAAATCTTTCCATATATCAGCCTTTCTTTTTCTATTTTCCCGTGTCCATCGTTCCACTCTTTTTATAACTCTCATTTCTTGAGCCTCTAATCTACTTTATTGGCGTCTTGCTGTTCCACATGCTTCATTTTTATACGTAAGGGTTGATACTACTATTCCTTCAAAAAATTCCAACTGGATTTCTTTCCTGGGTTTATTCTGCCCTTTGTATGGTGGTTCCACATATGAAAGCAAATTTCTTTGATTTTTGGTCCACGACTTGGTTATATTCATAAGTAAAGCCACATACTAGATATTTAGAATCAATTTACTTGGTCCAAGATCTTATTATTTAAGACTATTTTATATCTTACTAGCACTCGGAAATGAAATGCAATAACTTCTGTTTTATCTACCGATAATGTGAAGCTGCAATCTAAGATTATCTGCTGAAACTTAAGATTGTCATCTGAAGGTCATCTTCAATCTCTGTAATCAGAGTTAGGTCACCTGCATATAAAATTACGTTTAGTTTAGTGTCACAATCTAAAAGAACTCCATTTATGTTCAACATTTTCTGTTTGCTGATAACTTCATCTACATATATATTGCAGAGCGTTGGAGCAGTACAGAATCCTGGTTTTACCCCTGTGTTTGATTTCATTAGTTTTGTTGTTGTATTTACCTTATCTATAACAATTTCGGTGTTTGCGTGTAGACTCCTAATAGCGTTTATGAAGTGAGGCGGATAACATCGACCAGCCATGATATTACACAGCATTTTTCTAGTTACATTACCGATTGCTTTCTCAAAATCCACAAAAGCAAGACTGATTTGCCTGTTAAACTCTCATTTTCTTTGTACAACTTGTCGCAGTGTGAAAGGTATCAGCTTTTCCATGATACTCTACTGGCCATTAAAATTGCTACACCACGAAGATGACGTACTACAGACGAGAAATTTAACCGACAGGAAGAAGATGCTGTGATATGCAAATGATTAGCTTTTCAGAGCATTCACACAAAGTTGGCGCCGGTGGAGACACCTACAACATGCCGACATGAGGAAAGTTTCCAAACGATTTCTCATACACAAACAGCAGTTGACCGGCGTTGCCTGTTGAAACGTTATTGTGATGTCTCGTGTAACGAGGAGAAATGCGTACCATCACGTTTCCGACTTTGATAAAGGTTGGGTGTAGCATATCACGATTGCGGATTATCGTATCGCGACGTTGCTGCTCGCGTTGGTCGAGATCCAATGACTGTCAGCAGAATATGGAATCGGTGGGTTCAGGAGGGTAATACGGAACGCCGTGCTGGATCCCAACGGCCTCGTATCACTAGCAGTCGAAATGACACGCATCTTATCCACATGGCTGTAACGGATCGTGCTGCCACGTCTCGATCCCTGAGTCCACAGATTGGGACGTTTTCGAGACAACAACTATCTGCACGAACAGTTCGACGACGTTTGCAGCAGTATGGACTATAAGCTCTGAGACCATGGCTGCGGTTACCCTCGACGCTGCATCACAGAGAGGAGCGCCTACGATGGTGTACACAACGACGAACCTTGGTGCACGAATGGCAAAACGTCATTTTTTTCGGATGAATCCAGGTTCTGTTTACATCATCATGATGGTCGCATCCGTGTTTGGCGACATCGTGGTGAAAGCACATTGGAAGCGTGAATTCGTCATCGCCATACTGGCGTATCACCCGACGTGATGGTATGGGGTGCCACTGGTTACACGTCTCGGTCACCTCTTGTTCGCATTGACGGCACTTTGAACAGTGAACGTTACATTTCAGATGTGTTACGACCCGTGGCTCTACCCTTCATTCGATCCCTGCGAAACCCTACATTTCAGCAGGATAATGCATGACCGCAAGTTGCAGGTCCTGTACGGGCCTTGATGGATACAGAAAATGTTCGAGTGCTGCCCTGGCCAGCATATTCTCCAGATCTCCCCCTCATTATAAGTGTCTGGTCAATGGTGGCCAAGCAACTGGCTCGTCACAACACGCCAGTCACTACTCTTGATGAACTGTGGTATCGTGTTGAGGATGCATGGGCAGCTGTACCTGTACACGCCAAGCTCTGTTTGACTCAATGCCCAGCCGTGTAAAAAGGCCATTATTAGGGCCAGAGGTGGTTGTTCTGGATACTGATTTCTCAGGATCTATGCACCCAAAATGCATGAAAATGTAATTACATGTCAGTTCTTGTATAATATATTTGTCGAATGAATACCCGTTTATCATCTGAATTTTAATGGCCAGTAGTGTATTTTGAAGTCTTGCATTCACGATTGTGGCACTTAGTTTATAGGCTAAATCCAGGAGGCTTATCCTCAATACGGTAGTTACTAAATTAATTTTTATCGCCTTTTTTAAATACAGATATTTCTTTGGCTCTCAGTCAGTATTCTGGTACCTTCTCATACCTCCCTCATTGAAAATATATATGAAGAAGTCTTAGATGTAGGAATATCCCTGCACATTTCCACAGTTCCATACTAGTAGCATCCAAACCAGTGGCTTTCCTATTTTTTGGAGCTTTTACAGCTTCCATCAACTCTCTTATATCAATGTCGTCCAGGCCTTTTGTGTCATTCATTTCAAGTAACATCTGAAGTAAAGAGTCAGCATACCACAATTATCTATACTGAGTTATCCACTTGTCCTCTTCTATGATATTAACAGGCATACCATCATTTTCTTGTCTTGAGAGATTTAGTCATTGCGTAAGCGATAGTTTCTCTGCTACTTAAATTATTCTCTACATTGCTATTAAAGCGTTCCCATGGCTCTATGTGGGCTTTCCGAAGTATGCATTTCGCATTATCCCTCTTCTTTTTACATTAATTAAACTTTTCGTTAGCGGGATTAATAGTGCAGGCCTTGAAAGCTTCTTGTTTTCTTTGATTGCTGCTCCTGTTTATGGCGTCCAAATTCCTGTATGACATCTGGTATCACAGTTTTGTTTATGGATCGTAAGTATTATGTTCCTGATGTTTTGGAAGAGCTGGAGACCTTCCGTAACCTAAGAAAATTTTCAAACCAGACTCATTTGTCAATCGTTTCCTTGTGGTTCATCGGATGTTACATACACTCCCCCGCATGCGCTGCTTCCCTCTGGCCATATGTTTTGATATCCTGTCAGTTCGGGTATTTCAATCGTCGCTTCCCGTCCCGGCACGGATTCAGGTGAAGTACGGTTTACTCTATATTTTGCCTTTCCCCTCTCCCTCTCCTCCCTTTCCGGTGCTTTTATAATCTTTCTTCTCGTTCGGTTTGTTCTTGAGTTCCACTTTTATTACCGCTTTTTAATCTAAGACAGTCGCCTTTTGTAAAATTTACCAAATTTTAAAGAAGAGGTTGGGATCGGACTGTGAAAGTGGCTGCGCCACTATAATATGAGTATTCAGTGTTATCACCGTGATATGATCTTTGCGTACTATTATTTACTGCCATTTCCTTGATTCTATGCCGACTTATACCTAATGATGTAATGTAAACTACGACACAGGTCGTGCCTCCAATGAAGGACTTACAGCAGCTGCAGCGGTTCTTATTCAACACGAATATGAGAGGGTATACGAATAAATGACACATTACTTACAAACGATCTAAGTTACTACGAGGAACTCCCGTACAGAATACAAGGAGTGCTGTCGCAAGAAAATCTTTAATATCGGTTTTGAATATTTGGGGTTCATCTTTTTTCTGTTCTACTGGAAGCTTATTGAAAATTGAACTCGTGTACATATTTCCGTATAATGCCTATGGAAGTGTGATCCAAGAACACAATTTTCTGTTTAGTGTTGACCGAACGAGTGCTGCAGTGTTCTTTTCAGCGAATCAATATTGTCAACAATAAGTCTCATGGTGGAATATACATATGTACAAGACACGCAGAGAATCCCGAGACACCTGGACAACGGCTTATACGAAGTTCGCGAACAAACACCGCACCACAGGTCGGGCTACCTTTTCTGAGACGAGAATATACTTGGTGAGTGCATAGCATTGGCTCAAAATATAACATCATGGAAATTAATACAGTGGTAGTAAGAAAAATAAACGAGACTTCTCGTTTAAGTGTTACGGATAGTGGAGGTAATTGTTACAATATACAGCTTATGCACAAAATCTGGAACGTGATACTTCCAAGAGTTGCAAGAATTTAAAATGGACGAGTACACTCTTTGAGCACCTTGGGATGGTAAAATTTCGCTTTTACAAGAACGTGTCAGAAACTGGAGGCTTCGCATATTGTTGCATTTAAGGATTGTTGGTGAAGCTTATACGTGATAGCATAGTCGGTGGATATTGCTTACTCAAGGCCGGAACTTTGATAGGATGAAATAAGGTAGCAGGTATCCCTGCTTGAGAAAGTTTCCTTTGACAACATAGTATATAGGGAATACACTTCAAACTGTGCCATAACCTTAAGTCGTGAAAATATTAAAGGATTTAAAAGCAAAGTAGGTGAATCGCCAGTAGATGTTGACACTGATACCATTAGTATCTTTTACCGCCATTTACATAGTGAAGAAATACCGAGCTTGATATGGAGTAGTACTTGTTTACTGATTTCTGCGCACGGAGTTCTTTGCAAAATGGAGTGACAATGTAAAGTCTCATTTGAGAGAAATGACATATCAAAACATTGTAAAGATCAAATTATGAAGACTGTTCGGGAGAGTTGGAATTTTCAGGGAAGAATTTGTTATGGGACTCTACCGATGTCCCAGTTCGACTACAAGGTTTTCTCTCTACAGACATGACACTAAGGAAGGCACGGTTACTAAAGAAGACTTGCGGATGATTTTGTGTGGGGATTTCAATGGAGACAGTCGGACTTGTTTTCCAGAGATAAGAATATTAACGGATTTACATCACTCGTACAGCCAGATACAGAGAGTGTAGTAGAGTTCAGGGAAACAGCAGCACGATATAGACAATATATTTAATAGAGTTTCTTCTAGTTGACCGCCATAGTCTGATAAATGTTAGTAACAGACTGTCAGACCATCATATTCATTTTCTTGTGACTCTGTCCTGCATCGGTGCAGTTTCGGGGTGGTTATTATCGGATGTGGAATGGTTAATAAAATGGGGTGCCAACTTCCTCTTCCCCGCCTCCCCCCCTCCCCGTCACCGTATGGGATAGGATAAGAGTATGCGTGCTTGAAGTGCTATTCATGTGAAAGTCGGCTACAGTTTTCATATTGTGTGAATCGTGTGACTGAGACGGGGTTCACTTATTGGGATGTGAGAAACCGCCTAGAAACCACATCTAAGCTGGCCGGCACACCGACTCTCATCGTTGAACTACTGGCCAGATTCGATCTGGGGGCGGCCCACTTCCCCTGCCCAGAATCAGCGCTTTAACATGCGCTCCTATCGGAGCGGGTAACGGACTGTCAGTAATAAACTGGTAGTAGTACTGAAACGAATCAGGGCAGAGTCGACACCGAAAGCAGTCAGCAAAGGATTCAGAGAATGAATTCTACTTACAATGCAGACATCTGAAACCAGTTTCGAAGGCCTAAGATGAAAAAATGTACAGACGACTACTACAACAAATATCACATCTTTCTTCAAACTTCTGTCGCTACCTGTATTAGCTTTTCCCCATTAAAAAAGTTCATGTACATATTCTGTACTAATCAGCTCCATTTTTGATAACTAATGCTGTAGGAATGTAATTAAGAGAAAGAGAATATTTTATCATAACATGAAGGACAGTCAAAGTACGGTAACAGAACTGTAGTACATACAACACTGCAAAGTGCTGTTAAATGTCATAAGACAAGCTAAAACTTTGTATTGCGCCGAGAAAATCGAAAGCTCTCAGAATAAAGTTAAAAGTGTGTGGTCAATTGTGAAAGTAATATTAAGGCAGAATATGGGTGCATGGGTGCTCAACATATTACATCTCTCTCGCGTGAAAATAAATCTATGATACACAATAATTGTGCAAAATAGGGGTGTTTCTATAAATGAATATCGGGATTTTAACGCTTTATAATATTTATTACATTAAACTTACAGTTATAAACGATATGTCAAATGAAAGAGCAACTCAAACAGTTTTACCAACAACCTTATAAATGTTCAGTGTGACGCCATTTGTCACACGTCACACATCCAGTGTATAGCGCTGAATAGGCCGCAGGGGGCCCAATGACAGGGCTTGCTTTGCATGGCCTCCACGTTCACCCGACCTAACGCCATGCGATTTTTTCGTTGGGGGCTTCATCAAGGATCGTGTGTACGTGCCTCCGCTACCAACAGACCTCACTGAATTAAGAAACCGGATTGAAGCAGCTGTTGCTACAATCACTGAATTCACACTTATCAATGTTTGGGAAGAACTCGGCTATAGACTTGATGTGTGCCTTGTGACAAATGGTGCTCACATTGAACGTTTATAAGGTTCTTGGTAAAACGGTTTGAGTTGCTCTTTCATTTGATATATCATTTACAATTAAAGTTTAATATAATAAATATTATACAGCGTTAAAACCCTGATATTCATTTATAAACACCCTGTATTAAATAATAGTTTCTTGTCAACAGTCGATAATTTGAATCAGAAATTTACTGATACTTGTCAATTTGTTGAATTCTTGAAAGGTAGTATTCCGAGACAATGTCATCAAATGCAGCTACAGGAAACAAGCAATGAGAAACTGAAACACTTGTTAGGTCATTAAGTGTATTTACTCCAGTGGAGACAATAAAATTTCAAGTACAATTAGAAAGTCCATCGTACCTCACACTAAATCCGTAAGCAGTGATTGTATCAGGTGTGGTCCAGTTCCTGACAGATCGAAATACTCGTTAGTGATACCAATTTATACAAAAGGGAAAAGAGATAACGTTGAAAATAACTTGCCAATTCCTTTACTACATCTTCACATGTTTTTGAGAAAGCTGTGTATGAGCAGTGGGGCATCTCATTTCACATAATTTTCTTTCAGTTCACCTTCAGGAAGGCAGTATCTAAATAAAATGCTATTTATTCTTTTGTGCGTGAGGCACTAACAGGGCTACACGACAACTGAGTATGGTAGTCTTCTTTTTTAATTTAACAAAAACAATGGTTTACTTCGCATCTGGAAAGTAGGAAGCAGAACAGAAGCTTTTTCTCCAATGTACCCAAACAGGGAAGATGTTTGAATGTGACTGGGTCGTGAAAAGTCGCATGGGTGCCACAGGGGTCAATTCTGGATCACTGCTTTTCTTGATGTACCGGGTGATCAAAAAGTCAGTATAAATTTGAAAACTGAATAAATCACGGAATAATGTAGATAGAGAGGTACAAATTGACACACATGCTTTGAATGACATGGGGTTTTATTAGAACCCAAAAAAATAGACGTTCAAAAAATGTCCGACAGATGGCGCTTCATCTGTTCAGAATAGCAATAATTAGCATAACAAAGTAAGACAAAGCAAAGATGATGTTCTTTATAGGGAATTCTCAATATGTCCACCGTCATTCCTCAACAATAGCTGTAGTCGAGGAATAACGTTGTGAACAGCACTGTAAAGCATGTCCGGAGTTACGGTGAGGCATTGGCGTCGGATGTTGTCATTCAGCATCCCTAGAGATGTCGGTCGATCACGATACACTTGCGACTTCAGGTAACCCCAAAGCCAATAATCGCACGGACTGAGGTCTGGGGACCTGGGAGGCCAAGCAAGTGGCGGGTGAGCACACGATCATCAGCAAACGACGCGCACAAGAGATCTTTCACGCGTCTAGCAATATGGGGTGTTTTCTTTGGTTCTAATAAAACCCCATATCATTCCAAGCATGTGTGTCAATTTTTACCTCTCTATCTACATTATTCCGTGGTTTATTAAGTTTTCAAATTTATACTGACTTTTTGATCACCCGGTATATTAATGATTTGCTACTAAAAATGACAGCAGACAGAAAATTGTTGTTGCAGTTGTAAAATATGTGGAACATAATACAAGTGATACAGCTAATGGAACAGTCAGTAACATCAGCACATGGCTATCAAACAACGGATTAGCACATAACTGTAACAAAATTCAATGTATACAACTCTGACACGGAACGGTTGTAAACGAAATTTTGTTGCCCCGAAGTGAACGAAGAGTGAAACCTCCCATTTTAAATTCTTAGGACTGAGGGTAGACAGAAGCGCTTCTTGGAAATATCACATACTATAGTTTGTGTAGAATCTGAATGCTTCTGGCTTCGCTATAAGAATTATCTCCTTTAAACACGAAGATTTGTCTATTTTGCTTACTTTCACTCATCTGTCTCGTATAGTGTTACGATACAACTCTGTGTGCTTACCGTTATTAGCAATTTTTATGACTATTATGACACAATAAAACAGGGGTCAGGTTGATCAAGGGAATC
Organism: Schistocerca americana; assembly: GCF_021461395.2. NCBI lineage: Eukaryota > Metazoa > Arthropoda > Insecta > Orthoptera > Acrididae > Schistocerca > Schistocerca americana. Next base: position 203,074,018 of record NC_060122.1, on the reverse strand, counting down.
AACTGACGCACTTTGTGTAGCTCATTGTTTAGGTATCTCGGAATTTTATCTCTGCCTTTCCTGTACATATATTTAATCATGGGATATGTTGTGTACAACAGTAGCTGTTTCAGAACATTCATTCAGTGAACAAAAGAGGCAAAAACGATATACAGTTGGGAAACACTTATTAAAGCAATGTAAGGAAATGCACAATTCAGCGGCTTTCAGTTTCAATAGCAGTGGAATAGAAAATATGTTTGATGATAAACAGTTTGGCTTTAGGAAAGGTAAAGGCGCCAGAGAGGCGATTTTGACGTTGCGGTTCATAATGGAAGCAAGAATGTAGAAATCTTAAGACACGTTCCTGGGATCTGCCGACCTGTAAAAAGCGTTCGACAGCGGCAATGGTGCAAGAGTTCGAAATTCTGACGAAAACAGGTATATGCATAGAGAAAGACGGGTAATATGCAACATGTACAAGAACTAACAGGGAATAATAAGGGAGGAAGACCAAGAAAAAGGGCGTAAGGCAGGGATAAAGTGCTTTGCCCCTACTGTTTAGTCTACCGAAGAAGCAATGATCGAAATAAAAGAAAGGTACAGAAACGGGATTAAAATCCAGGGTGAAAGGAAATCAATGATAATATTCGCTGATTACTATCCTGAGAGAAAGTGATGAATAATTACAGGATTTGTTGAATGGAATGAAGAGCCTAATGGGTACCAAATATAAATGGAGGGTAAATGGAAAAAAAGACGAAAGTAAAGAGTAGTAGCACAAATGCGAACAGCGAAAAACTTAACATCACGATTGAAAATCACAAAATAGATTAAGTTAAGGAATTCTGTTACCTAGGCAATAAAGTAACCCATCACAGACGGAGCAAGGAGGATATCAAAAGCAAACTGGCACTGGCAAAAAGAGCATTCCTGGCAAAGTGAGGTCTACTAGCATCAAATGTAGGCCTTAATTTGAGGAAGAAATTTCTGAGAATGTACGTTCGGACCATAGCATTATGTGGGAATGAAACACTGACTATGGGAAAGAGAATCGAAGCACTTAGATGGTAGTGAAACATGGACAGCGTGAAAGAGAATCGAAGCATTTGAGACGTGTGGCTACAGACGAATGTTAAAAATTCGATTGACTGATAAGGTAAGGAATGAGGAGATTCTGCGCAGAATCGGAAAGGAAAGAAAGAGAAGGACATAATGATTGGTCATCTGTTACGAGATCTGAGAATAACTTCCATGGTACTAGTTGTAGCTGTCGAGGGTAAAAACTGTAGAGAAAGACAGAAATTGGAACACATCTTGCAAATAATTGAGGACGTAGTTTTCAATTGCTAGTCTGAGATGAGGAGGTCGGCACAAGAGATGAATTTTTGGCATGGTGCATCAAAACAGTCAGTAATTGATAAATCACAAAAAACAAAACAAAAAAAAAAATGATTCCAGCAGAACTGAAAAAACTATGTCATGAATCGTAAGTATTCACTTCCAATTTGGAAGGTTACTCTGTGAGGGAATTCCTCTACTTAGTTGAGATCTTCTCAAATATGTTTTTATTCCTATAGCCACATGCTGTTCTATTAATTATTTAAATCTTTGTTTATTCTAATCAGCAATCTGTAACATATGGACTTATATTTTCCATGAGCAACTAAATTTGGTTCAAATGATTCTACGGAACTTGATAAATAGCTGAAAATAAACAAGTATAATCTTTTTATGCTTACGGGCATCACGGTGTCGATAAATTTGAGAAAAGATATCATTCCATAGGGCTGAATATTAGAACTAAGGATGATACAGCTTTTATAGTTTTTGGCATTTTCAAGTAGATGCATACCAGATGTGGAAACGTCGTCCTTGTCTCGTGGTACAAAAATCGGGTGCCATGCATAATTTTGCATAACTCGGTAGCCAGTTTTCGTGATCAGAAATATAAAATGCACCGAGTCCTTCTACAGTCTTTCAGTAGGACTAATGCAGACTATTCATGGAGCTTGTATAACACAGTATTAAAAGTAGTTAACCGTGATACATGAGGTGTTTTGAAACTGTTTCTTCTTATGTAGACCACACTCTTTTTGTTCTCCCTCTTCTACCCGTGGTATGGTTGACCCAAACAGTCTACCACAACGTCTTAATATTAACCTCTTCATTTTTCATTCAGTTGCCAATACAGGAATCGTATTTAGTTGGTTTTTTTCGTACGATTTGATCAAGGCTAGGTATTCTAAACCTGTTGATTTCTTTTTGTCTCAGTTTTTTAGACACATTCTCGTCGGCGTTACGTTGCGTCATTAGTCATATTATTTATTCTTAACGCTTTCACATTTTCGTTTGGACATTTAATTTAGTTTCCAAGTAAACAATGTTATCTCTACGTATATTGCATAACTTGAATGTTAATTTTAGAATAAAGTGATGGAAATTTCTGCGATTATATTGCAGTTCATTGATTATATGCGCTTATTGAAACAATTATTCACTTTGAAAGTGATTATCAGGTGCTTGTCTATTCCAATGTTTCGTATTTTGTTTCATATAATATTTCACTCTCGTGCCGTATAATTACAGCGGCTATGAGTATACGTTTATTCATAAAATTACATTGTGTATCAGCGCGTAGTGATTATCTGAGTCGCCGTCGCGGTTTTCTTGCTAAGATCTATTTAGTAGAGTGACTGCGAATGACAGGAAGAAAAGAAGCTTACGGGTTATAAACGGCGAGGTTATCAGCGGAATGACAGGAGACGAACAGGAGAATGGCGTTATGGTCGGTACTGTTTCGGTATCAACGAAAGAGACTATTCGCCTTATTATCGAGCTGTTTGTTATTGTGTATATTCGCTCCACTGCCTTTCGATGTTGGCGTGTGTTCTTCCGCTTTGACGAGTTCATAAGTTACGATCAGCTCAGCGCGGGTGAGCAATTTATTGTAGACTTACTCTTGCACCTTGCTGTACTATATTGTGTACAAGAACTATCACAAAAGAATTTCGACTAGCGTCACTAGTCCATGTGCTTGTGAATATGGACTGAATATGGACGTCTCTACTGAAGTACCTCTTTGAGTCCATCCGGCAGAAGGCTTTTTGTCGTTTTTCAGTTTTTCACTTTTCCTGCGAAACATAAAATTGTCCCACACCATCTTACGTTAACCTCACAGTATTTCTGACCTAATTGAAAACCACTATGAGCTATTCATTATCATTTCCGGAATTACGTTTAGTATATTTTATTGTTGGCAAGACGTCACTGACAAAATGTTACAATGTCGCGAAGCTGAAGCTATGAATGCACATCCCCATCACACAATCTGTGAAGGATACTGTTATAAATATCCGGAGATGATCTGGTAAGGTTAAAATATAATAACGGCTGATTAAAATCAATACAGATCAACAATATGGCAAAGTATTAACAAAAATATATGAATAACGACAAGAACGCTAACGCAGTGACAAAAAAAGGTGGTATTCAAAGACTCAAACACCTCGAAGACAGCCTGGGCATGAACAACAAGATAACATAGCTTAATTGAGTAAGTAAAACAGAAATGGTATGCATGAAAGCTCCTCTTCCTACGATAAACTGTTCTCACAGGCACACAAGATGCGGCAATGCCAAATTGTCTTAAGGTCACAGGTTTTCAATGAATCTGAAGCTTCAGGATCAAGATTTCGAAGGGAGAACTTGAAAATGTCAGAAGACTGTAAGAATGATCATATGCTCGCTAGCAGGACAAAAGAGCAGAAAGAAAGAAACGCCGCCTGAGAAGTTGGTAATGATACAAATACATCACGAAAGACATATTTATTCGCAAAATATACATATATGGGGCATTAAATAAGGTCGGTGAAGATTGAAAGGTGAACTGTATGAGAGAATGAAATTCACGAGTTACATGTGGAATAACTGATTAGACTGGACTCGAATTTGGAGTATAAGATTCTAACAGACGGCAACAGATAAAGAAATTGAGAAAATAGTACGTGAAGAGACTGACATTTATCAGTATTTAAAATAATAGGAATCCCAGTGAACTTTGTCGGAAGATGGTTTAAAATCTGACTTCGGCACAAACTCCTTGATGTTACGACCCGCCCGTATAGACACGCGCGTTAGTCTCTTGATTCAGGCAGACTCGCCGGCCCGGATCGAATCTGCTCGCCCGCTTAACAACGTTTATTGGTTTTGGTGGTAAGTTGCTATGGGACCAAACTGCTGAGGTCATCGGTCCCTAGGCTTACACACTACTTAATCTAACTTAAACTAACTTTCGGTAAGGGCAACACACACACCCATGCCAAAGGGAGGACTCGAACCTCCGACAAGGGGAGCCGCGCGAACCGTGGTAAGGCGCCCTAGACCGCACGTGTACCGCGCGCGGCCAGGACTGGTTTGCCGGATGTCGTTTTTAGGCTTTTTCCCACATCCATGTAGGTGAATACTTTCATATTACCCACGGCCCGCCTCAGTTACACGATTCATAGACGTTTAGGAAACGTTCTCGGACTTTCACATGAGATATCAGTAGACGCAGAACGACGGAGGGAGGGACAGGTGGGGGTGGGGGTGGGGGGGGGGGGGGGGGTAAGAGAGACAGTCATCCGGCCAGTGTCTACCAATACCAGGTAACAAACCGACCACTGCATAAGGCTAGCAAATTTAGAACATTCCACGTGGCTTAAAATATTTAGAAGGGTCTACGTCGTTCCCCGCGTAGCCATCTCGACTTAGGGCTTCCTTTAGAAGGGGCCACATTATTCCCCATGTAGCCATCTCGATTTATGACTTCTGTAGCTTCCCTAAGCAGATTAAGGTGACTGTTACGATGGAAAAGAATGCGGCTGAATCCCTTCCCCATCCAAGTTCTACGATGTCATTTCCTAACCGACAGTCCGTTGACCTCTAATCTTTCTTTCTTACTTACTTGTTTTTTGTTGTTCCAACCAGATGACGACGAGATAGGCGTTGTATTATCAGCGCCTTGTCTGGCTTACACGCTCCTTTCCGTAATGCTATAAATTAGAAATGTTACCGTATACAGTTACGATCTTCCTTGACAGAATTCCTTTTACAATTCGGCTACTTAATAGTTGTCGCGTATCTCCGGCCTTACTGTTTTTGGCCATTATAAGCCACAGTTATTACGTGCCCGACGACTTTGTTCCTTTTATCTGCAGAAATATTTTTCTGCCTCCCCATCCGGAGAAAACGCAGGCCCGCCACAACGCATAATCGTTCCCTACAACAAAAAGGGCGGAAAATGCTAAGGCGCGTTTATTAAAGCTAAGCTTCTACGGGGCCGCTGAAATATTAAAGCCGTGCTAAGAGTGGAGGAGCAGGGTGGGCGGAGGGGGGAAACGTCGGAGCGCCCAGTAGCCAGAGGGAGGCAGTGCGAACCAGACCACTCCCCTCCCTCCTGCCCCGCGCTCATCAATGATTCGCGGCGTGCCGGCGCGGCCAAATATAATGCATATTCCAGACGCCGGGCCAGTAGGCGCGCCAAGTTTCTTTGGAAAGCAATTCTGCTACGGTCTGCGGGCTGGTGCGGCCGTGGCAACGGCCAGCCTCTCACGCCGTCTCAGTCTGTTCTGTCCGCACTACTGGTCGGGCACCTTCGTTGAAAGCGCTCTAAAAGCTGCAGTTTCAGCTCCGTGGCGCTGTTACCTTCCAGAGCACATCTTCTGCCCTGACCACCAAAGACGACCATGATGGTTGCAATTCTCAGGTGGTCCAAAAAAAAAAAAAAAGAAAAGCACGTCAGGGCCATTGACACTTGTTAAGCTCTACATCTACATCTATACTCCGCAAGCCACCCAACGGTGTGTGGCGGAGGGCACTTTACGTGCCACTGTCATTACCTCCCTTTCCTGTTCGAGTCGCGTATGGTTCGCGGGAAGAACGACTGTCTGAAAGCCTCCGTGCGCGCTCGAATCTCTCTGATTTTACATTCGTGATCTCCTCGGGAGGTGTAAGTAGGGGGAAGCAATATATTCGATACCTCATCAAGAAACGCACCCTCTCGAAACCTGGCGAGCAAGCTACACCGCGATGCAGAGCGCCTCTCTTGCAGAGTCTGCCACTTGAGTTTGTTAAACATCTCCGTAACGCTATCACGGTTACCAAATAACCCTGTGACGAAACGCGCCGCTCTTCTTTGGATCTTCTCCTCCGTCAACCCGATCTGGTACGGATCCCACACTGATGAGCAATACTCAAGTATAGGTCGAACGAGTGTTTTGTAAGCCATCTCCTTTGTTGATGGACTACATTTTCTAAGGACTCTCCCAATGAATCTCAACCTGGTACCCGCCTTACCAACAATTAATTTTACATTCTGCTAGTTTCACGTAGAACATCAAATTAGGAATGGAAGTTGTTACGGTGCTCGCTTATTTCCAAGTCCGTATCGATCTTAGTGCTGAGTTTTCACTGAGACGGCGCTTTGCCGTTAGGCGGTTGTTTCCGTGTGTGATCGCTGGCCACTGCTTAGCTGGAGGCGTGTGAGGAGGACAGGGGTGGCTGCTTTGCGTGGAGACAGTTCGACTCGGCTACGGCTGTTTGCGTCTGGACACCGAGTGGGGCCCGATCGGAAGACCGGACCGTGATTTTACGGTTAATAGTGTGGACAGCGGCATGGTGTGCCGTTTAATTGATTCGCAAGAGGAGAAAAATCCCGCCTGTTGTAATTTGTCGAGCCTGTGTTTAAAATACCTTCTATGTGCGGCGGGATGTCATTTCGTCCTCCTGTCTCTCCGCCGCTGGGATTGCTATCCTCGTTTACCGTCCCAGGGATGTATATCGATGGGGTACGCTGCTCTCCGTACTCTACTAGACGCTGGTGATGGAAGTGGATAATCTTCGAGTGGCACTCCTTAGAGTTTGCCTTGCGCTGTTAGATTGGACTTTATTTTGTCTTGTGGTGCATCCGCTTTCCGTCAACGAAGGTTAAGATTAATTCGGCACTCCGTACGACGCTTGGCGCCTCAGCAGGCGGGTCGGAGCCACCTTCGCGACTAAACGGAAGTCTTTGGACTGAGACGTCTTGTGTTTCGCATATTGTTCATAAATTGTTGTTTTGGTTTTAAGTTGGCTGAGGTTTCTTATGGATTTCTCGGGATTTTGTCCGTTGTCCGGCTTGGCTGGGTCTCGTTATTTTAAAGGTCAGTCCTTGTTTTGGCTTAGTACGATTTTGGTTTACTGCCTGGTGGTTCTGGTAGTACGCCGGGTAGCTGTGGTTGTGTTGCATTTTGTATGGGGCTGTGTGCTCGGAGCCGTGGAATACCATTTGTGTGAACTGCTTCACTGGGGAGTAATGATCGGGCCAGTCTTGGTTTTCTTTGTATGAAATTATTTTATTATTAGTTTGAAGTAACATCTTCACTTAAATGATTTAATTCTTGTTGCATTAATTGCAACTTGGCTACTGAAAAATTTAGTAGTGTATTTATGCAAGATTTAATAGTGGCACATGCCCCTTTACCTTTCGTAATCTGTTAATTACCGAAAGACCTTAAGCTCATACTCATAAGATGTGATTTTCTTAAATTATTGTATTTTTATATCATGCTATTAATTTTAAATTTGTTGATCACTGGTGTACTGTTCCAAGTATTAAAATGTTTCAGGTAGCTGTTACTTGGGTGGAACACGCGGAACCGCAACGGAGAGAGTAGTTGCGTGCCTTACGTGTCCGTTGTTGGCGCGGCCTGGTGTTCGTTGTTTGTTTTGGTGCACCTGAGTTAAGTATCGTGGTGCCTCCTCCCTTGCGGCCCCGTCGTGTTCTTCTCATAAACATTTCCTTCAAGGCACTTTAGTTAATTTTGTGCTAGTATTATTTTAATTTTTTACATTGGTAAAATTGTGCGGCCTTCATTATGCACACTGTTTGTCGTAATGTCTCATATATCAGGATGTGCGTGTGTAATGGTGCAATAAATGGATTATTGTTATTTCTGTTGACGCCCTTCATGCCTCCTTTCTTGTCCCTACTGGTACGCTATCCTTGTCCTTGTGTCAAAGACTCACACCAGCGGTAGTACTACGTCTACAACTTTGCTTCCGCCGTTTTTTCTCGAAGTTCGGAGCATTAATGTGAAAACCTTACAAAAAAAATGGTGACTCATAGTATTGCCCATCGCTGGCCACTACAACCTCTCATCTTTCGGACAGCATACGAATCCAGTGGCGGAAGAACTGGGCGTCTTTTGTGGGGATCCATTAATCGATTCAATTTTGCACTTGTTCATATAATCGGAAGTGCTGGTCAGCCCGACTGTATGCCACTGATCGAAAAGGGTGGTTGACAGAGAGAGCAACGTATGGAGAATACAGCGGGAGGTATAAGACTTCTCATTTCAACGTTTCCATGTATATTTTGACGGGTTTTGCGACAGGGGGGGGGGGGGGGGCCGAGCACTGACCTGCTGCAACATTACCTTTACGTACCTATCGCTGTATTGTGGTCGTTTGTGATTCAGTGCTGGGCTCGAACGATCAGTTGCTTTCGATAGTAATGTCCTGTGACTGTCTTAGTCTGTTTCAGTAGCTACGAAAACGTTCTGTCTTCCACCATCACGCCGGTCTTAGACATCAAAATCTCCGTTCTTAAGGAGTTGGAAACATTCTCTGCACGTTCTTCCAATAATAGTTCCCTCACCATTGGTCTTACCCAGCAATTTAAGAGACACAGCCGCAGATTTCTGTATGTTTAAGCGGAAAATTAAAATTTCCCGCAAATGGCGAGAAAAGGGTACGTAAGTTGACGTCTTAACCGAAAATAACCTTATGATGCCATCACAGTTCGACTAATATTTTTATGGAATTATATTTACAGATGCCTAAGCTTTTTGTATTACATCTATGACCAACAAAACCCGAACCCCACTTGCCGCTACTGCCGTCTATTGCAAAACGGCGGAAGCAAAGTTGTAGACCTAATAGTAAATAATGGGTCACCCTCGTGTTCGCGTAGGGAGCAAATAAAAACCACATTTTATCCGTACTGTTTCCCTACGTTTATTCGACAGTCCAATGTATAAAACATGGCGGAAAATGTTTCGTTTCAGTATTTTTATTAATAAACTGTTTTCCTACCTTGGCTAGGTGGATGACGTCAGGCCCCGTTTTGCATCTAACCAGGCCTTCTACACGTTTTGTATGACATATATTACGAGAAGCATTTTGTAAGTTACATACAATCTTTTATATTTCATAAATGCGAAAGTGTGTGTGTGTGTGTGTGTGTGTGTGTGTGTGTGTGTGTGTGTGTGTGTGTGTGTGTTTGTGTGTGTGTAGTAGAAGTAGTAGTAGTAGTGTGTTTGTTATACCTTCATGCTGAAATGGCTGCATGGGTGTTTGGATGTATTTGTACTATGTCCAAATCAACTTACATTAAATTTCTATCAACTTTAGTTCCGGAGGTAAAAATGTTCAAAGTTTAAAGGATGGACGCGGTGAATAGCTGCCTAAGTTCGGATGCATGTTCAGCTGGCGAAATGTTCAGGCAAGTGAGACGTGAAAAAGGATGCTGATTTCTTGACTGTACAACTTAGTGCGCCTTTTAAACGAACTGCAAAAGAGATGTAAAGTTGCTGGATCGATACACTGTGTCGATGCGCTGTTTGTAGTCATATCCTGTTGTATTCTAGAGTGCGTCCTAACACTGCCGTTCACAAAGCAGGGCGGAATGCGCGAGTTTCAGTCTGACACACATATTACGTCGGATAAACATGTTTTACCCGTCTAACGAGTACGCTGACATATTACTGGCTTGTGCATTAAGGAAAATGGTTGCTCGTGCGAACATCTCTCACATGAACATTCCGTCACCAAAGTATCCATATGAATAGAGCCAATTATGTACAGCATGTTCCCTCCATCCGTTACATCTGAATGTTTCCATCTCCCTCGATAAAAGAGATAGAAATGTTATTTAAATTTATTTGTACAGAGCTGGTTTAAATTATTTCATTCAAAACGGTAATGTGTTATTACAATTGTATCTCGTTGGTCTGTGTAATAACTAAACAAATGTTTGCATAAATCCGCAGTAAGAGTAACGTTTCTTACATCCATCTTTGTAAATAAATTTTGCTATCACTTAACCGGGTGGTTATTTTGAAGTTTGGCTAGTCACATACATCCACCGTGGTCTGTAATTATTGTATGGAAGCGAAACTTGGAAAATATTCTAATGAGTTAATGCGGTATGGGTTCAGGCAGCAAAAAAAAAAAAAAAAAAATAAAATAAAATAAAAAAAAAAAATAAAAAAAAATAAAAATAAAAAAAAAAAATTCGTTCCACTTTCGGCCACAAGGTGGAAGTCTGACACTGTGAGTGCAAGAAAGACGTATGTAAATGTTCCCAAGTGTAGTGAATTAGGAACGGCATGTGGGCAGAGGTGTTCAAACAACCGAGAAGGGCATAGTATTGATATCATTACTAACCATCGGTTACATAATTTGTTCACCATGAGCACCCGAGTCGTCGACGAAATGCTGCATCCGTAAAACAAGGTGATCAATAGTTCCTCGCAGCAGTTTTGATGGAATCTGAGCTACATTTTCCTGTATACTGGCCTTCAGATCAGGTGTCGCCGATAAACGCGTTCTTTTAGATCCCGCCAGAGACGAAAGACACATGGGTTAAGATCAGGTGATATTTCACAAGAAGGTCTCGGTAGCGTGCAGACGTCACGGTAATCTGGCAGACCCTCTGGGTGCGCTGTAATCAAAGAAGAACGGATCGAGAATAAAGGCGCTTGTGAATCCACAGCACACGGTCACACACGGCGAGTGCAGTGGCTCTTCGTGCCTAACACTCGGTTTAAGACTACGCAAAATTCGGCAGTTTTGTGTATCCACTGTACCATGTTGTGTAAAATGTGACTCGACACTTCAAGGAATACTGCCCGGCCACATGTCATCAACTTCGATTAGTGGCAGAATCCTAAGAGAAAATTCAGATCGTTACTGCGGATCATGAAATTTCGGTTACTGCACCATCTGGCTCTTGTACGGGCACCAGTGAAAACTAGACCGCGAAACCTTCCGTACTGTTGACCATGGAGTGGACAACTCTCGTGACATTACAGGAGCACTTGAACCACCCGGGACACGTCCTGAATAGTCCTTTACAGCAACAGCAACGTCGTCAATTACTTCCAACGAGATAGGACGACTTCCTCTTCCAGCTGCCATACCAATTTCATCCATGTTTTCAATTTCATTATCACCTTCTGCAAAATATGCAGTTTTAAGCACAGCTCTTTATCAGGAGCTGTGTATTAGTTTCAACATAGGACATCAGTCTGATATTGTCCCTAGTTTGTGATTAGCTCGATATTTAGCAATTGTATACAACCGCTCCCTGTAGTGCTACAAAGATGAAAATTAATATTACGACGATGTCAAACCTTATTTTCATGATTTAAAGAAGTATTCATGTTATAAAAAATGTAATTATAATTTTATTACTTTCATTTTTGTGCTCAGTGTATCAAAGACTTTCTAGTGCACGGAATAAATTAGCATTGTTGGTACTACGAAACTATATATGATTGTTAAGGGTTAAGCATGTAATAATTCGATGTAAGACATTTTGTGGAGTCTGAATTTTGTTCTCGTACTGGTCGGTAGAGAAGGAAAAGTTCCTGCATCCATGTGAAGGTATAAAGGCTGTAAAAAGGAGAGACAGAGAGAAGGTAAATACAATTTATTCAAAACAAATATCTCGAAGGTGTAACGTCTTGTCATTTCCTATAACTAAAAATTGCAAGGTCTAATCTGAGCCTGTCCTGAATAACAGCGAAGAACATTTATGTTATCATATATTTTCTTCGTTTGATCACGGTTGTGATTCGCATGTTACGCGACGTGTTATGAATATTTTCATTATACGCGCAAAAGTGCACACAGCTTTAATCGAACCTGCGTCTTTCAGAAACGATAACTTTTAATCAGTACAATTACGCGAATACCGTCTAAATCGCAACCGTGATCGCAAAAGTGTGTCCTGGACCAAATAACTCTTATAAAATGTGTATTCTCCAAAGCGAGCAGCATTGCACTATCGCTGACTCGCAACAATCGAAAGAGTAAAAAACGGTGCTTAAATAAAATTGCCACCTTTTAATAATTATTATTATCCCATTAAATAAATAAATAGCAATTCAGTGGCTATCCAATCAATAAACATAGGGGGCAATTCATTCCTCCCAGAAAGTTCTGTACCTAAAGATTGGAAAGTTGCTCAAGTCACACCAACACCCAAAACCTCAAATAGGAGTAATCCGCTGAATTACGGGCCCATATCGCTAACGTCGATTTTCAGTAAGTTTTGGGAACATATACTGTATGCCAGCATTATGAAGTACCTCGAAGGAAACGATCTACCGACACATAGTCCGCACGGATCCAGAAAATATCGTTGTTGCGGAACACAACTAACTCTTTATACTCATGAAGTAATGAGTGCTGTCGACAGGGGATGTCAAATTCACTCCATTCAAGCTTCTTTCAACCAAACTGTGTGCCTATGGAATATGGCCTCAGTCGTGGCACTGGTTTCGTAATTTCCTGTCAGAAAGGTCACAGTTCGTAGTAATAGACAGAAAGTCATCGAGTAAAACATAAGTGGTATCCGGCGTTCCCCAAGGAAGTATTATAGCCCCTCTAATGCTCCTGATCTATATTAACGACACAGGGGTCAATCTGAGTAGCCCTCTTAGATTATTTGCAGATGATGCTGTCATTTACAGTCTTGTAAAGTCATCAGATGACCAAAACGAATTGCAAAATGAATTAGATAAATTATCTGTGTGGTGCGAAAAGTGGCAGTTGACCTCGAACAAAGAAAAGTGTGAAGTTATTCACATGACTACTAAAAAAAAATCGGCTAAATTACGATTAGGCGATAAGACAAACAAATCTGGAGGTTGTAAATTCAACTAAATATTTAGGAATTACAGTTACAAATAACGTAAATTGGAAAGATCACATAGATAATGTTGTGGGTAGAGCAAACCAAAGACTGCGATTCAATGGCAGAACACTTAGAAGGTGCAACAGATCTACTACAGAGATTGTTTTACAGTACACTTTTCCGTCCTATTTTGGAGTATTGCTATGCGGTATGGGATCCGTATCAGGTGGGACTGACGGATGATATAGAAAAAGTTTCAAAGAAGGATGGCTCGTATTGTATTATCGTGCAATATGGGAAATAGTGCCACAGAAATGATACGTGGAGTGGCAATCATTAAAAGAAAGGCGTTTTTTCGTTGCGACAGGATCTGCTCGTGAAATTTCAATCACCAGTTTTTTCCTCGGATTGCGATAACATTCTGTTGACACCCACCTAGATAGGGAGAAATAATCATCACGACAAAATAAGAGAAATCAGGCCTCGCACAGAAAAATTTTAAGTGCTTGCTTGTTCCGCGCGGCGTTAGAGAGTGAAACGGTAGAGAGACATCTTGAAGGTGGTTCATTGAACCCTCTGCCAGGCACTTAATTGTGAATAGCAGACTAATCACGTAGATGTAGATGTAGCTAGGCAACACGTGCCAAGGGCTGGAATGTTTTATTGTATTTTTTGTCTTTAGTATATCTGCTCTTGATTCTGACCATTGCTTTCCCGCAATGTAATTTTACGGTTACTCAAAATTTCAATCTGATGAAGACATCCTTACAGGTGTCAAAACCTAGGTCAGTATACCAAACAGTTGCAACCGATTGGCTGTGTGATTCCTATGCTGAAAAATTCTTCAAACCATTTAACGTCATTTTGCCTCTCCTCAGACCATTCAGTCGGCGATACTCACTCACTGCAGCACTTTAATTGTTGCCGTTGATACAAAACAGTTTCACTAACGTCTCACGGTGTCCCTTCCTGATAACCATACTGTTCACTCCCGTTGTGGTTTGTCAAATCACAGTGTGGGTGTCATACCGCCATGCAAATAGTGTACAGAGCCAGATTTGCACCTGGTGGCCACGATTGGAACTAACTTTTTTCCAGCGTAATTCGATTCTGCATTAACTCATTAGGATATCTATCAACTTTCTCTGCCTTACGCTAATTACAGACCACACTGGACATCCACATGTGTAGATGCACTTTAATTATAACAATCTGGAATTTCTTAAGGGGGTAGGACGTCAAACGGGACGACTTGGAGCAGGAGAGGCACCAGAGGACATTTAATTTCCACTGTCTATACTTTCATGAATAAGTTCATAAAATTTGTCAGAATGATCAGAAATGATTCAGGATTTACACTCATAGCAGTGGAAGTTCAAAAATATAAGAAAATATTTTTTTTACATTTGAAATTTGACCTTTTTTCACTTACCATTGGCTGCATTTGTTGCTATACACTTTTCCTCATAAGTAAGGGAGATTCTTCGAAGAATTTTGCACAGCATACAAACCATACTTACAGATGTATGAAACTGTAGAATTTTCAAAATCTATTGAAAACTGTGGTAAAAATTGAGGTAATTAACTACAAAATTCCTTTTTTTCTAAACATAAAGTTTAAAACGTAACAGCTCATTCATTTTTTCATACGTTAATTAGATTCTAGAGTTTCAGACACCTGTAAGTATGGTTTGTATTGTGTGCAAAATTCATCGAAGAATCTCTCTTACTTATGAAGAAACGTGTACCTACAGCAACAAACGCAGCCAATAGTAAGTGAAAAAAATGATGAACTTTCACATGCAAAACAAAATTAATTTTGTTATGTTTTTGAACTTCCGCTGCTACGAGTGTGAATCCTGGATCCTTCCTGATCATGCTGACAAAGTTTTTATGAATTTATTCGTAAAAGTATAGACAGTGGGAATTAAAAAGTCCTGTGGTGTCTCTCCTGCTGCAAGACAGCCCGTTTAATGTCCTACCCCCTTTAAGTTATAAAGAAAAGGGCCTTGTATGTAGTGCACTATTTATTTGAGTAATTTCATTTCAAAATATTTACGCTGCACTGTATTTATTATAATCACCTGATTAGTGAGTTAAATTCCGAAAGACATCAACATTAACAAAGACATAAGTTGTTGTACGAAAGGTAGCGGATGCTAGCATAAACTTTCCACATATGGTTGCTTCAACAACTAGGTAGCCGCATGCTCAACTTGACGGCAAGGGCGCCCTGTGCGGATTACGGCGGGACTAAAAAGAGCGTGTAGCGAGAGCGGCTAACTCGGGTCAAGAGGTTAACCGAGGCAGGCAGGAGGGCAGCGGTTTATGCGGCGCTGAGCCGGCCGAAGAACGGTCGGCCGGTGGCTTACCACAGCACAGCACGGCGGCTGCCATTACAAGGGGCGCCGCCTTTGGCGCTGTCCGACAATATTGCCCCTGCCTGGCGGACGTTTGCCGTCCGCGCTGGGTCAACAGGATTACTGGGCAGTGGCTACCGCTGTTGCTGCTGCTGCTGCTGCTGCTGCTGCTGCAGCCCGCGGCGCTACTGGGCAGCTGGGCAGCGCACGCCGGACCAGGGAGACTGCATGCTAAGCTCCGCAGTAACCGGTCCTGTCCGTCTCCTCTTTATAGCGACTCGGCCCAGTCCACGTTATGTCGGCAATCTTGAGCAAGTAATCACATTTCAATGCTGGAACCACATTCCACACATGAGTCAATACATACTGTGTGTGTGAATTCCTAAGGGACCAGACTGCTGAGGTCATCGGTCCCTAGACTTACGCCGGCCGGAGTGGCCGAGCGGTTCTAGGCGCTACAGTCTGGAACCGCGGGACCGCTACGGTCGCCGGTTCGAATCCTGCCTCGGGCATGGATGTGTGTAATGTCCTTAGGTTAGTTAGGTTTAAGAGGCGGGGGGGGGGGGGTTAGGACGTCAAACAGGCCGACTTGGAGCAGGAGAGTCACCACAGGTCATTTTAATCTCTACTGTCTTTACTTTTACAAATAAATTCATAAAACTTTGTCACCATGACCAGGAAGGATTGAGGACTCACACTCATCGCAGTGGAAGTTCAAAAACGTAGCAAAATACATTTTTTTACATGTGAAATTTCGTCATTTTTTCACTTATTATTGGCTGCATTTGTTGCTATAGGTACAAATTTTTTCCTAAGTAAGAGAGATTCTTTGATGAATTTTTCATAGCATACAAACAGTAGTTACAGGTGTATGAAACTCTAGAATTTTCCAAATCTATTAAAAACTGTGGAAAAAAATGGAGATAATTAACTATAAAACTTGAATTTTTTCTAAACATGGAGTTTAAAATGTGACAGGTTACTCATTTTTTCATAAATTAAATAACTTCTTGAGTTTCATACACCTGTAACTATGGTTTGTATGCTGTGCGAAAGTCATCGATGAATCCCTCTTACTTAGGAAGAAAAGAGTGCTTATAGCAACAAATGCAGCCAGTAGTAAGTGAAAAAATGATGAAATGTCACATGTAAAAAAATGTGTTTTGTTACGTTTTTGAGCTTCCACTGCAATGAGTATGAATTCTGAATCCTTCCTGGTCATACTGTTAAATTTTTATGAATTTATTTGTAAAAGTATACAGAGGTGAAATTAAAATGTCCTGTGGTGCCTCTCCTGCTCCAAGTCGGCCCGTTTAACGTCCTGCCCCCCTTAAGTAGTTCTACGTTCTAGGGGACTGATGACCTCAGATGTTAAGTCCCATAGTACTCAGAGCCATTTGAACCTTTTATTGCACTGAAATGCCGATCTTTTCCGTATTCAAACACATAGTACGCTCCCTGTTGTCATGACATTTGTTACATGTTGCCATCATGGAGTAGCAGTTTCAGTGAGCAAAGTCTGAAACAGCGTTAAAAGTGAGATAAAAAAAGTCCCAAGCCTCGACAAACTTTCATTTACTCAAATGTATTTATGACCCGTCACCACAGTCTACTCGGTTATATGAGCACGTCTCCGTGCCTGAATCACGCCTCTGTTACAACTGCAGTCAATGTCTGGAGAGAAACAGCAGAAGTTGAAAAGTGTAACTGATTATTTAGTGCTGCCTTCACAGTCATGTTCTGAGGTACCTCTGTTTTGAACAGTATTTTTTTATTTTCTATGTTTGATATTTTATTGGAATACTGCAGCTATCAGCAGTAATTTGTCGTTTTAAACCGTTCTGCAGAATCCAACGTCACAAGGGGAGATGCTGTATCTCACGGAGGCATTGGTAACGGACGGAGCATATTGCGCGGCAGTGACTCATTGGCGTGGAGAGAAGTATACGATGCTTTAGAACGAGTTTTGCTTTTCAGTCGACACGTAGGGTAACGACAGGCGTTCGGGCGGGAAACTCAAAATCTTCTCTGTTTAATAATAGTTATGAAAGTCCACTTTTGACCCAGAAAATACTACGAGGAGCCTACAGCTCCCAAGAGACAAACGAATATTGTTAAGCTACCGACTATGTACGAATAGCCAAGAAGTTTTAAAAAGTTAACAAGAGATTTTGGGTGCACGCCAGTCTCACCAGTTGGCGACAGGAAGTACTGGGAGGCTGTTCTAACGCGATAGTCGGCTTTACCAGTTCCCGAGTTCTATTTTTCAGATAAATCGTTTCAGACTATTTAATTGTAACTGTGCAACGTACGGGGTTTACAATTTATATCAAACATCCTTACTTGTTTAGTGCTATCCGACTTTGCCTCTCTTTAACTGCGTGAATAATACCCCCAATACCGTTCGCATCAATTTTTGAAGAATGACTTCTGTTAATGAAATCTCTTTTTCCCAATAAGTGGTTTACTACCTACGGAAATGAAGATAAATTTAATTATGTTATGTAATCAAATCACAAATTTATTAATTAAAAACAGGATGAGCAGTTTTACTAACCTAAGACATTACAACACCAATCATATTAACTTCTCAAACTAACTACCCTACCACTGGCACAATGGAGACTATTCCTTATTGCGCCCCTTTCCCTAACTTAAGTTAGTTGATGCTGGTCATGCAAGTCGTTGATCTACTGAAGCTCCACCTAGACGGAGAGAATCAGAGAGCTCAAGCTAGTGGGACAAGTACTCATTTAAAATTACAGTGCCCTACTTTGCCAGCTGTTTGCGCTGATTTCATCGTAGTTCAGTGTGAACATCACAACGGTCGCGCCAGGCACCATGCAACACCTAATATTGCATTTGAACGCCACAGGTGAGCACAAATCTGTTTTCTGTTCTCATGGCAAAAGATGATTCTGCTTTTGTGTAGATGTATGCACTAACTCTGGAAAGCTGGAGAGGAATCACTGGCCGCAATATCTCAAAACCTAACTTTGTCCAGGGCTCCATTCACAGACGAGACACTCCGTGTATGCCTTGCACCACACCAGAAACCAGAGCCCTCCGTCTTGTTGCCGCCAAACTTTCCAGTTCTCTACGCATTTTCGACCAATCAGGTCTCGGAAATTTCGCGCGGTTCTCCCACCTTTCATTGACACGCCGTATTTGTGTCCGGTTCCAACCGAAGTGTAGCACCAACGGTGAGAATCAATCTCTCTGTCTCTCTCTCTCTCTCTCTCTCTCTCTCTCTCTCTCTCTCTCTCTCTCTCTCCTTCCAACTGTGTGGTCTCAGGCTTGCCCGGTGCCCTCTGCGGCCACTGGTCACACTCTGCCAACAAAGAAACTACCGTGTGAAGCTCCGGAAATCTCGCTTGTTCTACAATTCAAAACAGATCTTTCCTGTGTCCGTCCAAACCACCTTCCCAATCAAAACATGCAAAGTTCTCAAAATATTACGTACCAGTATGAACCGTATTCTCGCTAATGGCTATACCGCCATTTACTTTCTGAATCAATATCATGTAAGGTGCTAAAATCTACCACCTTATAACTGTTTTATGGCATCCGCTAATGAAAGTATCGTAATGGCACCCCGGGAGGTATTTCAAGTAGACAGCTACTCGCATGTCCGCTTATAATAATAGATATCTTTTTTGTGTTTTCTGAATAATCTGATGTGCTGCAAGAACTGCTTCAAGGAACAACATGAACGGGAGATTCACAGAGAACGTTTTGGAGGAAATCCTATGCGCTGACTCATTAAGATAATAATAAATGAATAGCTTAACTAGCACAGTCTTGGTTGGAAAGACTGGTCAGTTATACTACATGTCGCCTACACCAACTTTCTACAGACTTATGAAATATTGGTAGGGCGAGGCGATCTTGCAATGTGCAGACAGCAAAATATGTCAACGAAGTGGAAGTACTGTACTGTAACTAAGCTGGAAAGATTTAAAGACACCCCATAGCGGCGAAACCGATAATCGCCATTAACGAAATACAAATCTGAGTCTGATAAATACTTAAAAACATTTATTGCCACATAGATTGCTGCCTAGGTGTCCCGAACCATATTCACACGAGGCAACTGGAATAACAACATTGGTGGCTTACCAAGCCACATGGAGTATCTGATATCCGGACCGGCGAATCTGAAAGCGCGCCGGTGAGCATGGAACAGGATCTGGGCCGCTACGCGGAGCTTCTATATTTGCGAGCGCTTAGTCGCCGGCTGGTTAGGGCTGATGGTTTCCCGTAACCCGCGCTTACAGTGACACCAGGCTCACCGCCGCATTCGCATAGTTATCTCGCCTCGTTGTCGTAACGCACCATTGCTTCTTCGTCTTCTTAGTCTCTTCGTTTCTCTCTTCGGACTGACCGTTGCACTTTTTTATTTGTCGTACCGTTTAAATATGTCCGTTTCCACGCCGTTTGTGTTTCTATTCACACTCGGCGATCCACTGCTGACGGCTAGTGGCCAGTCGGTCCTGCTCCTGGGGGTTTCCTTTGAGTCGCTCCTGACATTCGGTCGAATCTCGGTCACAACAGAGCAAAGATTAGCTGAATTAGATTCGTTGAAATGAAGGAGACTAAATCACCGACGATGCAGTCGGACACCCTTCCTGTCACCAGTCGTCAAGTAATTCAATGGAGGGGAGCAGTTTGCACCATCTGTCTGCTAACCGCGTTAACTTTGTTGTTCGTGTTATAGTACAATGGCCGGCCGGGGTGGGGGAGCGGTTCTAGGCGCTTCAGTCTGGAACCGCGCGACCGCTACGCTCGCAGGTTCGAATCCTGCCTCGGGCATGGATGTGTGTGATGTCCTTAGGTTGGTTAGGTTTAAGTAGTTCTAAGTTCTAGGGGACTGATGAGCTCCGATGTTAAGTCTTGCAGTGCTCACAGCCATTTGAACCATTTTATAGTACAACGATGTGCAACTCCAGGACGAAAGTAGCTTTCGCATAATGCGTCACTGCCAGGCATCATACCTCGATGAAACTTGGGCCGTATATAGAACTAGAATACACTTGAGACAGCTGATTTGCTGCTTTTTCGTCGTCACGTAGCGGTCTTTCACGTAATAACTGACGTTAGTGTATGTTGTTTGTACACGCAGCTCTTTTGCTGGCTATGTTCTCTGCATTTTAATTTAATATTATTTTAACGGCGGAATTACGTACATTTTATCCACATTATAACTGCTATATATGCAGCTGTTTTGGTATTTTATTCAGTGTCATGTACCGACCTTTTATCATAACAGCTGACGTTAGCGTTTGTACACGCATCTCATGTACTCGCAATGTACTCTTATTTTAATTTAATTTAATTTTTTTTTAAGATGTAATTATGCATATTTTATGACAGAGCCAGTACTTAACTTCATGCGTATAAACGCATTTGGCTGCATATTACAGCATTAACTTTCAGTTTCAGGAATGATCGATGTACGATCGGTGTTTACATCATCTCTATGGTTACTCAATGGCGTCCTTCGGGCCAACCAGCCTTCACAAGATCTTTAGTCTTTACAGGAATCGATGTAAAATTTCGCGTCTATAGTTACCAAGCTGGCACACCACCACCTGTCTGTCATCTGCAGAGGATAGCCAACGCTTACACAACCAGTATCGTGGTGAACGAAGTTTTATACATATTTTAACTGTTATATGTAAGTTTTAGTTTAAAATGAATAATTATCTCGTTTTTCACTTTAAAGGACAAAATCAGCTTTTATTACTTATACTGACGATCCTTAGCCACTGACCAGTAATGACGCCAAGGTGGAGACAGCGTGTGTGGCTGTCACACAGTCAGCAGCAGATTACATCTCTCTAGAGCAGCCTGCTCAGCCGGCCCAGCTCTTATCACCATCACGGGTACACTAGTCATGGTAGTTATATTTTATAACAATTTTTCATTATTATTATAGTGATGTTGTTACCTCTACATGGTTTACTCCTCTCTTTGCAAACTACAAACTCTGAAGCTGATCGAAGTACAATAGATCGAAACCGGTCACCAGCTTAAACAAAGCATTGTTGCGATCAAGGCTGTTTTTAGTAAAATTTTATCGATATACCTGAGATTGCTGTTTTCGTAGGACAACGTTCCAGGAAATATTTAGTACACAGAACTGCTGCAGTGTAGTACAGAAGGCAACAAAGAAATACGCAGAGAGAGGAACATAAATGACACTTTTATGCAAAGACAACATTACACTAATGGCACCAGGATTCATGATAGTCCCCTGGACATCACAAAAGGCTGCACCTGGTTCTTATTAGGAAGTCCGTCCGCCCCATTAGCTGAATGGTCAGCTCATTGGATTGCCACGCACGGGGCCCGGCTTCGATTCCCGGCTGGGGAGGGAGATTTTCACCCTGCAGTGACTGGGTGTTGTGCTGTCCTCATTCTCACTTCATCCTCATTGTCGACGCGCAGGCCGCCCAATGTGGCGTCGCACTGAAGAATACCTGCTCTTGGCGGCCCAACTTCCTGTATGGAAACTCCGAGCCACTGACACCATACGATCATTTCTATCGTTTTCCATTAGGAAGTCTGATCGCCACGGATGTCAATGCATGCTGTTCAGCCGAGCTACCAAGTTGGACACAAGGTTGATAGGGAGTTCTTGTGGCAGGGCGATCCGTTCCTTCATCAGCGCGGTCGACTGCTGGATGGTCGTTGAGGCCTCTGTACGTGCTGCAGTGAATCTCCCTGAATCTCTACACACGAATTCAGTGAAACTGAAGCCTGGGGAATGGACAGGCCAGTCTGTTCACCGAATATCCGAGAACTATTACACCTCCGCTGCTGGATGCGGTCGCTTATTGTTATGCACAAAAAAATAACCAAGTGCGCGCTCTGAGGGTTCCCTACAACCTTAATTATGTTTGTAGATAGTTCATCCATACCGGGAATAGAAAATATCGACAACTTTTTTATCGATATCGATACTGTCAAGATTTCGGGCCTGGTGATTCCAAGACTTTCTGGAATGTTTTAATTTCAAATGTTATGTTTAAATTCTTTATGTAACTGCTCAATTTATATTGTAATTTCAGAGAGAAAGGGTTCTTAACAGGTGGACGAACAAAAAATTGCATAAAACTGATCAAAAAAATAATTTTGTCTGATAGAATTGCAAAGTTACAATTTTTGGATTTTTCTTTGCCTCTACTGTGAAAATTTGCTTTTCGCCATATTTCCCTGATTCTAGGTCATCGGGAAGTACCATACACAGTTTTGATGAGTAAGTGTCAAAATATATGACATAAAAGGCTGAAACTTGATAGATAGACAAGCCATGAGTTAGACGGCCGGAGATCAGAAGTGATCCTATAAGCGTTCCTCTTTTTACCGATTGCAGTACTGCCCTCTAAAAATGGAGTCAAGACAGAAAACACACCCTAAAATACGCATCTGGAGAAGTAATACAGTGTAACAATGACTGGTGAGTTCACAGTATTTAAAGATTCGGATATCAGCATGACAATGGAATGAAACTTCCTAGCAGATTAAAGCTGTGTGCCGAACCGAGACTCGAACTCGGGATCTTTGCCTTTCACGGGCAACTGCTCTATCATCTGAGCTACCCAAGCACGACTCACGCCCCGCCCTCACAGCTTCAATCCTGCCCGCGACAGGCAAAGGCCCCGAGTTCAACTCTCGGTCCGGCACACAGCTTTAATCTGCCAGAAAGATTCATATCAGGGAACACTCCGATGCAGAGTGAAAATCTCATTATGACTATGGAACATTATGCTTCCCAACATCTTAACACCTGGACCACCAAAATGACCATGTCCGATGCTTAGCAGTCATACTGCTAGAGGTGGGACCACGTAATGCACCCGCTCAATGTTATTGTGATACTGTACTTCCATAAGCGCGACTTGGCCCTGATTTCATTTTTATGAATGAAACGAGCGTGACGATGTCGACCTGCGCAGATGGAGGAGCTCATGGAACCAGATGGTTTTCGGTGAATGGGCTGGCCTAGCTATTGACCCGACTAAAATCTCATCGAGCACATGTGGAATGGGATGGCCAAACGTGTAGGTGCACGTCCACGTGCACTAACGTCCACGCAGCAGTTTTAAACCACGCTGGCGGAGGAATGTAAGGTCCTTGCGCAAGAGCTCTTTACCAATCCAATGACCAGCATGAGAGCAAGTTACAGAGCATGTTTTGCCACCCGTGGTCATCTCACAACCTGCTAAGAACCATGCCTTTCCTTTTATAATGTCCAGAGGATCATCATGAATCGCGATGACAGCGTAATTACTGTCTTTCAATAAAAGAGTTTCCTCTGTTCTGCTCATAGTGTTTGGCTTTCAGTTACCTTCTGCACATAATGTAGCAGCTATTTCTATGTATAATCCAAGTTTCGTGGAGCTAAGTGACGTGACAGTGAGACATCGTACGAAAGTTACTTTCGTCATCAAGCTTTTCCCACCAGTGTATTTTATCTGTTTGTGTACCGTATTTTCCGAGGTGGAGACTTGGGACCAGTCTAACGTTGCATAAACGAGCGTGGGAAACCGGCGAAAAGCACCACATTCGCTGTACGATGTTACATACCAGACGTCCTTAATATGCGAATTTCTCCCAGGCCTGTCTCATCTCCTTGTCTCGCCAGATAGAGCTCTCCGCATTAGTTATAGGAGCAGTTCGGAAGAAAAAAGAAGCGGTATGCGCCAGTCAGTATTCGAAGAGCAATGTCAGCAGGTGTGTTGAAAATGTGAGACAATGAACAGTAATAAGAAGGATATTTCATACCGCGACAAATGAATTCGCATAGCGTTTGCTGCTACGAGAGTCATGCGTGACCTGATATGTCCCGTACAGTGTCACCTGAATGGTTTTTGTCCTATGGAAGTCTCCAAGCGGTCGCCAACAGCTTAGCATTTCTCTCGCTGATATGACGTGAATGCGCCATGCAACATTACGGCTTGTAGCAGGCTCTTATTTTATCCTAATTACAATAAATGACAGAAATAAAAAAAAAAACACACATGCTACTTCACATCCTCGTTAAATTATCAGTGCGAGATTTTTACATTCTGGGTTCCCATTACACACTTTCGGAACTTCTCGTTTATCATCCGGGATAGGCAGGTACGTTAATTTAAGTGTCTGACCTTGTAACGCTAAAAAGGTATACTCCGTCCATACTACAAGTCCTCGGTGTGACCTTATTTCAGTCGATTGGTTATGACGCACATTCTGATCATATCCATCTCTATACAGGGTAGTCAGGAGCAGTCTGAAAAGCTTGTAAGGCTGTTCCGTGTTAGGGTGTGCCGAGGAATAGCCGTTGAAACAAAAATTCGATACGTTGCGCCGTTTCCGAGTTAATTATCACTAAATCACTGAAATTAGCCAATCACGCCGTTGCCCGCGCTTATTTAAGCGGCCTGCCAGAGACATTGTCAATTCCCCTCCTAGCGTGGATGACAGTTCACGAGAGACTCAGCCCCTGGCTCCGATTCCATCCTCACTACCCTCCCATGTCAAATTTTTGCTTCGCTCTGTTGTTCTCTTTTAGGAAACACAAAGAATAACATGTTCGGCGACACCGCCTTTGGCTGTCCGCTTGAATTTGCGCGCAACGGCCTTCTTGGCTTACTTCGATGCTAATTAATTCGGAAACGTACCGAACTTTTTTATTAATTATTTCTCAACACAACCTACTCACAACGTCCTTACAAGCTATTCAGACTGTTTCTGACCAATCTGTATAGTCAACCCGTTTCATGTAAGCCAAGTCTATATGCGGTGACCTACGATCGAAATAGTTCTGAAAATATGCTACAATTAACATATAAACCCTTTTCTTCCTTTTTCATCTTCTGTCGCTTGACCCGACTTTCGGGTAAGTTAAATCAATAAATTTCTTAATGTTCTATACCTTTCCTTTAGCCCATCATCGTTCATTGTTTCTGATCCTTTATTATATTCTTTTTGTATCATGACGTACTTGCAGCCATCGTACTCAGTTATTTGTTGTACATATTCCAGTCTGTGTCCCCTACAGATTTGCCCTCTACTGGTCTAAGTACCATGGAAGATATTCCTTGAAATCTTAGCACAACCAGCATCTCTTTCCTGTCATTCATCCCCGCGCCGATTTTGCGGAGAACCTCACTTGTTATCTGATCGGTCCATCACCTATTTCTATAAACAATGTGAAGATGCGTTGTATTATATCACATATTCAGAGAAAAATCATAAATTTTTCGGAAATTAATGATAATGTTCAACAAATTACGATTTTTTCCTAACAGACTTGTTTCATTTTACAAGCGCAGTTTCGTAATTATGAAATCACAAATTTAGAAAAAATTATTTGAAGCTTCTGCTTACAAGAAATAGCTGTCCAGTGAAAATGGAAACCCAAATACATAGAGCAAATAAACTAAACAGAATTATTTTGCAGACTTAATACGATTTCTTTTAACATAGCCGAATCTGGCGTTTCCATGATGGACATATGTCACTCGGCGTGTCTGACTAATTTAAATATATATTGGAACCATGTCAATGTTCGATATTTCATTCCAGCCAGCACGAGATCGCACAAAACGAATTCTCGCACGCCGTGTTTTGGACAGCTTCGTCAAACAGCTTCGGTGTTGATGTCTGTGCTGACGAGAATACTAATGCAAGTATAGCTACGTGTGTGTGTGTGTGTGTGTGTGTGTGTGTGTGTGTGTGTGTGTGCGCACTAGACTGTAATACTGTTGTAATAGGTACGCAGGTATCGTGTTGGCGATGATGTGATAAAGCGAAGATTGTAAATGGGTTTTTGTCGAATAATATTAGCGACTCGTGGCAGCAGCAGATTGTGAGAAACATAATAGTATTTTGTAATCTATGTCTGGGATTACTTGCCAACTTCAACGATTCTGCATGTGAAATACTAATACGTATATTTCTATTCACTTGTCAGGCGTGAGATACGGTTTGGCAACAAGCTGTGAGTAATTATTGAACACTGATGAATTTCTAAGGTCACTCGAATCAGCATGTCATATGTTTCTACGACAGAAAGCGATTCCAAGTTCAGATGTACTGAAATCTTAGTTTGTATTTAACATAAATATAACCATCCGTGGCGTTATATACTTACACACGAGGACCAGAAAGGGAAGAGAGTGACTTTACACCTACAGTAAAGCTAACGGACTATGATTGCAAAATCTCTCAATGGGGGAACGAACACTCCAGAAATTTTTGTTAGCCGATGTATGCAACACTGTTAAAGACAACACTTCACACACACACACACACACACACACACACACACACACAAAAACATACACACACCCGCGCGCTCGTACGTAACACAAACACACAGTTGCTAAGATATTTGTCCCGTTTCATCTTGAAATCTGTGTTCAGCGTTAAAAAAATGTCAGTTTTATTTTACGTCCTCTCTCCACGAAGGTTTTGTGTACATTTGCATCATAAAAATGCAACACAGATTTTAAATCTAGCAAGTATTTCACCGGTTGAAATGTTTCTCTAGAAAGCATCGTTTCGGCACTTGACTTGTATTATACTTTGTAAACAACGAATGAAACACGAACCATCAAATATATACTGAATGCCTGGGCAGCCTATACATGGAAAGCGTAGGCTGTATATGTTGAATGATGTTTGAGTGAACGAGACGAGAATAGTTATATAAAAACAAAAGTACGAAGCTGTCTAAGTGAACTGTATTACTAGAAGGATCAAACCGAATTAGTGAATGAAAGATGAGACACTTATAACGCACTCGGAATACGTCACATTTTGTTCAGATACATGAACATATAGTGGTAATGCTGGGTCATTTCACAAGGTATGTTTTATTTCCCATGGCATTTATTTTACACTAAGATTTCTGGAAGGATTAAACTTGTATGAACTGCATCCTAATGCCCAAGATTGTATTTTTAAAGCAATTGTTATTAACGCTTTTTACGAAATGACCACTACAACCCAAAGGAAAGTTTAAACGATGTTTCGGATAATTTTTCAGAAAACGGTATATGATTTTCCTTATTCAGAGCGAGGATTAATAACTATTCACTACATTCGTTGTCATTCGCTGGCTTAATCTATGCAGCGGAATCATCAGAAAAGAAGCTTTTGAAATGGAAGGATATCCACCCACTGCCCCTTAAAGTGTTTCACTGGTTTCACGGTTTTGAAACATGCATTCTTTTGTTTATGAGTAGAAACATTCACCAAGTCACTTTATATGAAAGCAAGTACGGGTCCTCTTAGTTCTGGCGTCCCTGGAAATCTTCCTTGACGAAAATCAACAAGGAGCTAACAACCAGTAAGTGATCGAGCGAGCGTCGTGGCCGTAAGTGGAAAGCACTCTCTGTGGTCGATTTGCTACCAGTCCGACTAGATAATTATCGATTCAAGCAATCCACTTCGTTGACATGCAAATGCTAAGAGAAGTAGCCCTAGCACACATTTAGAAATATCGTATTTAATGTTTCCTCTTTCCTTACCTAACTTGACATTATCAGCGGTATGGGAGTGCTAAGTCAGACATAGTGCCTTTTGACCTGTCGTGATAAACGATGGGCTTCTTGGATATTTGGACCACAAATACAATTTTGATGTACAGCGTTAAATAAAAAGAGAATATCAGTATGCAGCATTTCGTTCTGAACCTCATTGTGCGTACGTTTCACAGATACATGCACGTTAGAAAATGCTTATGCCTGAACTCGAATTACGGTGGAAAGTGTGTTATGGATAGAGAAGTTTCTCAAAAGATAACAAACAAATTGACAATTATGCAACAACTTTCACAATCTTACTAAAACGGAAGACATTTAGTAAATCCGGCTACATTTCAGAAAAAAATATGAAGCAACGCGTTCAAACCACAACAGTTTCTTACATAGTGGTACTCACATAAGTACGAACCTTATTACATTGGCTTTCTTGTCAGCAGTGAACAGGAAACGATTACCATCTCCCTTCAGTTTACAGCGCATGCAAAGCTATGCAAAGCTATCAACTTAGAACTGTGGGGTTTTTGAAAGTATTAAAGACAGACAATAAATTTCTAAGTAAGTTAATTCCATTAACTCGGTGAATAACACAACAATTGTCACCTTACATTATCACAGATTCAAATAGCTCCCTCAGTTCACTTTCTACGATATGCTCATCATCTTTGTCGTAAAACGTATCTGTAAAAACAATGACACTCTGTGAGGGGATTCTGACGGACTTTTAAAGTCACAATAAGCAAGGAAGCCGGCCGGGGTGGCCGAGCGGCTCTGGGCGCTACAGCCTGGAACCACGTGACTGCTACGGTCTCAGGTGCGAATCCTGCCTTGGGCATGGATGTGTGTGATATCCTTAGGTTAGTTAGGTTTCGGTAGTTCTAAGTTCTAGGGGACTAATGACGTCAGAAGTTAAGTCCCATAGGGCTCAGAGACATTTGAACCATTTTTTTAATCAAGGAAAATGTTGACGCATTATGAGAAGTCTGACAACCGACGGTGTTCCCGACTGCGACTGTTGCGCAGTTTTGTGTCCTGAGTCTGTAGGAAACTTTGTCTACTTTCATTACCGTTAGGCCAGTTGTGTTGCTCGCTGATTGACACATCCCTTCTAGAAAAGTTAATCGTACCGTCATTGGACTCTCAGAGCAAGTACAACAAATAAATTGCTTCCTAAATACCAACCCAATGTGAACACTGCTGTCTCTTTCTCTGCCTCTCAAGATACACCTCGAAGCTAACGCAGCTACTTGCTCAAATGACAAAAATCTACACTGTTTTTCCAAGCTTATAGTGACAGAGCTTTGTGTTTTTATTCCAGATGGTGGTAAATTTAAGTGTTCACAGTAGCATGAAATCTTGCCAACAAAGCACACTAGGCTCTAACTCGCTACTTCATGTCGCTACCAGGTAATTTACCTATAGATGTCTGTCTAAATCTCTTAATTTCTGTTATTTTTTAATGTGGTCGAGGGTTACTGATTGCAGTAGTTCAAGATTAGCAGCTCTTTCTTGAATACATTTCACAGGAGACTGGTCAATTGAGCTACGGTCGCACATGTTCACTATCGCTTTTTCTCACGTTTAGTATGTGGTTTGCCTTTGACATTGTCAAAAACAAAACCTCATTTCTTTTGTTTAACGATGGGGGGGGGGGGGGGGGCGTGTACAAAACCGATCGCAAAGCACGCTCACTTTGGCCACTGTTTGCCCTGGATGTGGACGTCCGTGCACTCATACTTACACAAACATCACTAATCGCTCATCAACAGTACTCGTATAATAGTGTTCGCTCACGCTAGCGATGGCTTCACAACTGAAACAATGCAGTACTGAAACAAAACAACACAGCACGAATAATAAAGTTTTTCCTTATCTTCAAAGCATCTGTAAAACAACTCTTTATTTTCTCATTCATGCAGAGTCAAGAGGTATACGTGGACTTCTCCGACACTGGAGTTTGAATACTCTCAGGATTACTTGAGCTGTTGGCGATAATGTTGTTAATAACAAATATAAAAACTCCATATTAGCAAATTTTTAATTTGTGACTGAGTCTTCAACAATGAAATGTCTACTAAATGATGATTCCACTCAGTCTGCAGTTTAAATGAAATATTTAATATTTGAAAACAGATTCCATACTATGATCATAGTAATTGATTCCATACTGTCAGGTGATTTGTTGTTTTCAGGTGTCCACTCATAATCTATAATTCTAATTTCTTCATTTTTATGGTTTTTATTTTAATGATTATGTTATATTGTTCTTTTGCTACACTGTCAGCTTCCTTTCTTTTCATATTTTTTTGCGGCTAGATTGGTCACTGCTTTTAATTTTAGGTTGAGGTTATCAGCCTGAGCTTTTACAGGCTAGCGTTTAATTGATTTTTTATACTTTAGTTGCTAGATTGCCTTTGTTGCTGGTTTTATTTAAGGCTTATGATTTTGCTGATTCACTTTGCTTTCCTTTGTTGTATGTGTGTGAGTATAGTGTACGTTTGATCACAGTAAGACAATTAAAAGTGGAAAAAGAGGTTGATTTTTACTAAACTTGTGGTGTGGCACCTGTAATAAAAATGTTATTGTGTTATAAAAGCTTCATAAATGCTTATTATGTTTACTGGGACACTTGATAACGGTCAAGTGTTTGTTGCTAGCCTAGCGATTAAGTCAGATATTCTGAAGCATTCTACTTCCCTGCAAGATAGTTCTTATTCTAATTTTTACATCCAGAAAAATACTATGCGAGTCACTATACAGCTCTTGCTGGAGGGTGCTTCAAACGTTTTTAAGTCTCTACCTTCAAGGCAAAAGGGAATTAAAGACATCAGCCGCCAGTGGACACTGATTTATGTCAACGGGGCAATTGAAAATTTGTGACGGACTAGGATTCAAACCAGAGTCTCCTGCCCTACTAGGCATTTGCGCTGACCACTACACCATCCAGACACAGTGATCAGGTCACCGTAACTACTTGGACTACTCTACCACAAGCCCGCCCGGCTAGCCGCGCGATCTAACGCGCTGCTTCCCGTGCGGTAGGGCGTAGCGGTTCAAATGGTTCAAATGGCTCTGAGCACTATGGGACTCAACATCTGAGTTCATCAGTCCCCTAGAACTACTTAAACCTAACTAACCTAAGAACATCACACACATCCATGCCCGAGGCAGGATTCGAAACTGCGACCGTAGTGGCCACACCGGCCGGCGGCGTAGCAGTTCCCGGCACAAATCCGCCCGCCGGATTAGTGTCAAACTCCGGTGTGCCGGCCATCCTGTGGTTGGATTTTAAGGCGGTTTTCCATCTACCTCTGCAAGCGCGGGCTGGATACCCCTATTCCGCCTCAGTTACACTGTGTCGGCGATTGCCAT
Source organism: Schistocerca americana (assembly GCF_021461395.2). NCBI lineage: Eukaryota > Metazoa > Arthropoda > Insecta > Orthoptera > Acrididae > Schistocerca > Schistocerca americana. The sequence goes on along the minus strand of NC_060122.1, from coordinate 203,042,825 downwards.
TTGGGGTTACACACTCGTCTGATGTAGGTCTCCCGTTTAATACAATACATTACCCTAGCACACCTTTAACCGGAGCCAAATTCTCAACTTACGGCACACACTACCAATGTTGTGCTCCTGCTCAATAGCGGCATTAGTTGCAGCAACTCGCCGATTCCGGTAAGAGTTCCAGCTTGGTGTGCCCCTGCATAGCCTTAGTTATACACGAGCAGTCCGTTCTTTTGGACATGTTCGAAAGAAAAGATACCATACAAAACTCTACCCTTTCTGTACCACTCGAGATTGGTGCTCGAGAAAGAATTTTCTGCAGGCAGTATAAACTCTACTCTATTCATTTCATGGCCCTTCCTCGAGATGTACCATGTATTTGCAACATTCCACCATCACGGTAACTCCTATGGGCTCTGTGCGGAGACAGTGATATCATATCTTTATACAGAAACAGGGAACGGTTCATTTTCGATGAACATTTAATTGAGAGTGGAAGATTGCTGTTTATATTTTTAGAAGGAATTCATTTCTTATGTGACTGTAAAGATACACTGCTACCCACTAAGACTGCAATACCACGGTAGCAAATAGCTAAGCTTGCTTTATTAAGCGTATACAATAGGTGATTGATATTGTAGGTGGTTTGGTGTTATTAGTATGCGAAATGAAGTACATAGGGCTGCAATCTCTGGCAGTAAAAACGTCTTTAAACTTGTTGAGTATCGAATTGAACTGAACCTCAGTGACAGAAACTCCTGCTATCACATTAATAAGTCATATTGGCTGGCGAGTGGTTGCCAGTTTCTTGACAACTGAAGACCAGGTATTTTCAATGAATTAGAGACTGGAACTACGCACATTGCCAGGGGAAGCAGAGTGGGGTAAGTAGGACGGCACAGGAAAGGTCCAGTCTTACGTTATCCTATTGAAAAGTAACTACACTGACATCCCAGAGATATGGCAAAACCACCGTCCTTAATAATCATAAATGTAGCGGATCCTGTGAAAATTGCCACCTTTGCGAGCCACAGGCGAACATTTTGTGTAGCAGTTGGCACCTTAAACCAAGATGCCAGCTGACGGGCCCATACTGTTTTGGCGAAAGCAGTCTAGTAACGTTCGTTCCCCTCTGAGCCTCCACGTATAGTAATGCCCTTCATATGCAGAACGGGTCGCACCTTAAGAAATGATGGTTCAAAATGGCTCTAAGCAGTATGGGATTTAACTTCTGAGGTCATCCGTTCCCTAGAACTTTGAACTACTTAAACCTAACTAACCTAAGGACATCACACGCATCCATGCTCGAGGCCGGATACGAACCTGCGACCGTAGCAGCTGAGTGGTCCTGGACTGAATCGCCTTGATCCGCTCTGCCAGCAGTTTCCTCGATATTGGATCGGTCAATGGTTACCAGACCTTAAAATCGATTATTTGTAAGAAGAAAATGTGTAACGTTGACGATGTAACAAGAAGAATCGCATTATCTCGTCAACAAATAACGGCAGAAACATTGCCACTTCTTCATCAAAATTGGTTAGAGTGCCTGTCACAGTTTGCTGACTTGGAAAATATAAAGTCGAAAATTTGTAAGCGTGTGTGTGTGTGTGTGTGTGTGTGTGTGTGTGTGTGTGTGTGTGAGAGAGAGAGAGAGAGAGAGAGAGAGAGAGAGAGAGAGTGAGAGAGAGAGAGTGAGAGAGAGAGAGAGTTAGCCTGTGTGTTCTTCCTTTACGCTGAGATGGCTGTACAGATAGACAGGCAAACCTACATATATGGGTGAAGATGGAGTGTAGCTCATGCGGCGCCGATAACAGTACTTTATTCATCTAGTATTTCAGAATGAGAGCACTTAGTGACTTGCAACAAACATTACACATAATTTCAAACTTTTATGAAGCTTTTTTGCTCTGACAGCCCCCGGAAAACAATCGAAAGGAAAAAGTTTATCTCTATATTTTTGCTGTTATTGCAGTAAAACTACCGCAAGAAGCATGACGCTTTAATTAATTTCTTCTTTACTGTTAACTGTGTCCACAACTCATTTCACGGACAGTCCCCACATCTGCCACTGGACGTACCTGCATAATTGTATCGCAGTTCAGGATAAACGACGTAGTAAATACTGATCTAGGAAAGAGGTGGAGATGGACAGAAAGGGGCTACGAGATGGACAGAAAAGGAAAGGAGAAGGAGAAGGAGACGGACAGAGCGAGGACGAGATGAACAGCAAGAGGGGGAGAACTAGATGGACAGACAGAAGGTGAGGAGGACAGAGACGGGGGTGAGGACGGGGTTGACGGAGAGAGGGGATTTATAGAGCAAGGGAGGGGGGAGGGGGAGGAAGGAGGACATGGACAGAGAGAGGGCGAAGGAAGAGATGGCCTAGTAATAAGATTTGAGTAAATGCATAGCTGTGCATTTTTTATAAATAACTGTTTAACTGCGGGTAACACCACGGGGCGCAGCTAATACCTGATGTGTAACGCCATGCGATACTCTTTGCACGAATATAGTCTGAGTGATATTTCCCCAATTTGACTATGCGAACTACTTTTCTTTTATTACTGTCATGATTTCGGCCTTAAATGACAGTCAAGTACAACTCTGAAAAAAATTTTTGGACCAATGCATAGCAAGCGAGATACACCAAAATTTAACATCAGTATGCCATTCCAATATCAGATAAAAAATTGTCGAAATAATATTGCTTGCATGTTGGGTACAATTAGATTTTTTTAAATAGTGTGTAGAACGTATGCGTCTGGCGTATATCATTTGGCTTTCTGAAAATTATCATCCACATAATTCCTTACGTTGTCAGATCCGACAAGTGGGAAAATTATCGCACAATCAGCTTGACACTTCATGCATCCAAGTTGCTGACAAGAACAATATGCAGAAGCATTGAAAATAAAACTAAGGATGTGTTATGTAGGGACCAGTTTGGCTGTAGGGAAGGTAAAGCCACCAGAGAGGCAATTCTGACGTTGCGGTTAATACTGGAAGCAACGCTAAAGAAAAATTATGTTCATACGATTGGTCGACCTTGAAATAGAGTTCGACAGCGTAAAATGGTGAAAGATGGTCGAAATTCTGAGAAAAATAGGAGTAAGCTGTAGGGACGGTCGGGTAGTATATATCATATACAAGAACCAAAAGGAAAAATAAGAGTCGGCTACCAAGAACGAAATGCTCGGATTAAGAAGGGTGTAAGACAGTGTTCGATCTATGTATCTAAGAAGCAATTAAGGAAATAGCAGAAGGTTCAAGAGTGGAATTAAAATTCGAGGTGAAGGGATATCAATAAGATCCTCTGACGACATTCCTTTCCTCAGTGAAAGTGAAGAAGAATTACAAAATCTATTGAATAGAATCAACAATCTAATGAGTACAGAACATGGACTGAGGGCAAATTAAAGAAAGAGAAAAGTAGTGAGTAGTAAATAGAAGGGGAACAGCTAGAAACTTAACATGCAGTGGACGAATTTAAGGAATTCTGATACCTAGGCACCAAAATAACCCACGAGGGACGGAGCAAGGAAGACATAAAAAGCTGACTAGGACTGGCAAAAAGGGCATTCCTGGCCCCGAGAAGTCTGCTACTATCAAACATAGGCCTTTATCTGAGGAAGAAATTTCTGAGAACGTCCGTTTGGAGCGGTTCTAGGCGCTATAGTCAGGAACCGCGCGACCGCAACGGTCGCAGGTTCGAATCCTGCCTCGGGCATGGATGTGTGTGATGTCCTTAGGTTAGTTAGGTTTAAGTAGTTCTAAGTTCTAGAGGACTGATGACCTCAGATGTTAAGTCCGATAGTGCTCAGAGCCATTTGAACCATTTGAACGTCCGTTTGGAACACAGCATTGTGTGGTAGTGATACATGGAGTGTGAGAAAACCGGAAAGGAAGAGAGAACGAAGCATTTGAGCTGAGGTTAATTTAGGTTAAGTAGTGCGTAAGCTTAGGGACTGATGACCTTAGCAGCTGAGTCCCATAACATTTCACACACATTTGAACATTTTTGAAAAAAAAGTGAAATCTGTCGTCAAGAACTGTTTAACGGGTTATTCCAGCACATAGAAAAGTACAAAATGACCGAGAAGTATGGCAGACAGGTAGTAAATCTATAAACGTAGGCTTCCGTGGCCATTCTCACACTCGGTGAAATTTTTCTGGGTTTGTGACCGCATTGTCAAAATGTAAAACTACCGACGTTTTGGTCACTGCTGCAAGTGACCTCCTTCAGGGTGTTTTTATTTACTGTGACCGAAACGTCGGTTGTTTTACGTATTGACAATGCGGTCACAAACCCGGAAAAATTTTATTGATTGTGGTAGATAACATGTTTAACAGCCATAATGCAACTGAGCCACATAATGGACCGGCTAGTCCCGGAGGAGGTTCGAGTCCTCCCTCGGGCATGAGTGCGTGTGTTTGTCCTTAGGATAATTTAGGTTAGGTAGTGTGTAAGTTTAGGGACTGATGACCTTAGCGGTTAAGTCCCATAAGATTTCACACTCAGTTGAGCAGTTGAACAGAATGGACGTCAGCAATTACATTGTCTGAAAATACGCTATGAAAGTTACTGCTTGATTGGTGGTCAAAAATGAACAGTGTAGGTTGGAAGTCTACGTTGCAAGATCCATGATAACGGAAATATCATGGGAGATAAACATTAGTCGCTGCTTTCATCACATGTAAACATATGCATGACTCACGCTACATCTTTCATGCGAACTTGACATTTATCGGAAGCAGTCTCCACGATGTTGCAGTTTTATTGGCCTTTAAAGTACTTGTAACGGCAGCGTTCAGCGTCTTCTCGTACGCAGGTAGTAGGCCGCTAGGGCAGTAACCGCGGCCACACTGTTGGCCGGCAGGTGTCGGTGTAATGCGAGCTGGGACGGACACGACGCTGTCCCTCCCCGCGGGCGCTAAGTGATGGAGCGCGGCCGCCCCTGGTTGTCGGCGCTGCACGGTGTGTCCTCGGCCCCGCTAGGCGCGCCTCGACGACGCAGCCCCCTTCATCAAGCAGAGGGCCTCGCGACAGCGGACCGCCGTGCCGCCGCGCGACGCGCGGGTAATTGATTGATGGGCGCGCCCACCCCCACCTCCTGCCCCACACCTGCCTGCCTGATGAAGCGCGAACCGCCGCGTCCGGCTACCGAGGCGGCGCTCAACTTTCGCCCCGACGGATAAATCACTGTGCGTGACCGCTGAAGTCCCACGCTTTCCCAGGTGGGACGCAATCATCCTCGAGTACCTCCTGTAGATGATGGCTTCAATCTTTTACTGCAGCTTAGTTCATAAATCACGCAACATACGAGATCATAGAAGCGGACTCTACAATTAACAATCAACATTAAACATTGGAGGGCTCCGAAAAATCCAAAATAACCGTTTTCTAACCATCAATGCGTCACTACCAGGGCTTTCCGAGAGTAGTAAATCATGATATGTTCGGTCTTGCATTGGATCCTAAGATCAAATTCATAGGACATTTCGACGTTCCAGCCGGTCGCCATCCCCAGTTGCTAAGCTAATCTGGAAACTTACTTTATTTACATATTTTTTCATTCATTCACCCAGAGATCGTCTCACGACGATAGAGGGCTTATTAGAATACGATGTAAATTAAAGCTCAAATAAACCTACACAGAGACTGTATAACTACGTTTAATGAGGATAGGACAGGTAATCAGCCTTGGTCTTGCCGAAATAATTATCCCAACATTTGCATGGAGTGGCCTGGGAGCAACACTGAATGGCCAAGTCAGGATGACCGGCGCAGAAAGCATACTTCCGATAATGAGCTCAATGACTTAACATCTGTACTGCTTCATTTCAATGAAACCTGTTGTAATGTTCTTTTGAGAAGACACAGTAACTTTCCGACGCCGTCTCTCTGTTGTGTCTTCAGTCCGAAGACTGGTTTGATGCAATCCTCCATGCAGCTCTATCTTGTGCGAGGCTCTTAATCTCCGAATACTTACCGCAACGTACATCCTTCTGAATCTCCTTGTTCTACTCACCTCTTGGTCTCCCACTTCGAATTCCTCCCTCCTCCCCCCCACATAAACCTCCAGCACTAAATTGGTGATCCCTTCATGTCTCAGCCGGCAGGGGTGGCCGAGCGGTTCTAGGCGCTACAGCCTGGAACCGCGCGACCGCTGCGGTCGCAGGTTCGAATCCTGCCTCTGGCATGGGCGTGTGTGATGACCTTAGGTTAGTTAGGTTTAAGTAGTTCTTAAAGTTCTAGGAGACTGATGACCTCAGAAGTTAAGTCCCATAGTGCTCAGAGTCTTCATGTCTCAGAATACATCCTATCAACCGTTCCCATTTTCTAGCGAGCTTGAGGACGATTCACCCATCAAACCTTCAGCATTATTCTGTAGCATAACATTTCAAAAGCTTCTGTTCTCTTTTTGTTTACACTGTTTATCGTCAATTTTTCACTTCAATACTTTGCTGCACTCCATTCAAATATTTTCACAGCAGCCTCCATGACACTTAAACCTATGTTCTACCTTAATAAATTTCTCTTCTTCAGAAACACTTTTCTTGCCAGTGACATTCTACATTTTATATCCTCTCTACACCTGCCATCACCTGTTATTTTACTGCCCAAATAGCAAAACTTGTCTACTATTTAAAGTATCGTTACCTAACGTAATAATTTATTTCGACTAAATTCCATTATCCTTATTTTGCTTTCGTTGACGTTCATCTTACATCCTCCATTCAAGACACTGTCCTTCTATTCAGTTGGCCTTCCAAGTCCTTTGTTGTCTCTGACAGAATCCCAAGATCATTAAGTAACAGATTTTTTATTTCCTCTTCTTGGACCTTAATTCCTATCGCAAAGTTTTCTTTGTTTTCCTTTCCTACTTGCTCGATGTTCAGATTGCATAACATCGAGGGTAGGCTCTACTCGTTTCAGCTCCTTCCTCAGCCACTGCATCTCTTTCATGTTCCCCTACTCTTATAACTGCTGTCTGGTTTCTGTAGAAGTTGTAAATAGGATTCACTCCCTGTATTTTAGTTTTAAATAGGCTTTCACTCAATGTATTTTAACACTGGTAACTTCAGAATTTCAAAGAGGATATTCCCGTCAACAGTGTCAGAAGCTTTTCCTAAGTCTCCTAATTCTATAAATGTACGTTTGACTTTCGTTAACCTATCTTCTAAGAGACGTCGTAGGTTTGGATCTGGCTCCCGTGTTCCCACAGTTCTCCGGAATTCGAACTGATATCCCCCGAGGTCGGCTTCTACCATTTTTTCCATTATTCTATAAGTGATATTCGTGTTGATATTTTGCAACAATGGTTTGTTAATCCGATAGTCGGAAATATTCACGTCTGTTAGCACCTACATTTTTGTAATTATAACTACCACATTCTTCTTGAAGTATGAGGATATTCCGCCTGTCTCATACGTCTAGCTCACCAGATGGAAGAGTTCTGTCATGGCTGGTTCTCCACAGTTCATCAGTGCTAACAGAATGTCGTCTACTCTCGGCGCCTTGTTTCGACTTAGGTCTTTCAGTGCTCAGTCAAATTCTTCTTCTAAATCCTAACATTTATCTTCTTACCATTCCCGCTTAGCTGTTTTATATTTTCTCCTTGCTTCACTTAAAATCGATATCTAACTGTGTTATCCAAGGATTTTTAATAGACCTTGCCTTTTTACCTACTTCTACCACTGCTGGCTTCAGTATTTAATCTCTCAAAGCTACCCATTTGTGTTCTACTGTATTCCTTTCCCCTCTTCTTGGCAGTCGTCGCTCCCCCTGAAACTCAGAACGACCTCTTGTTCTTTCAAATTATCCCAGTCCCATCTCTTAATTTTCTACCTCTTTACAATTTCTTCACTCTTGAAATATAGTTCATAAGCATTAAATTGTGGTCAGGGTCACATCTGCCCTGTAAACGTCTTAGTTTAATATCTGGTTCCTAAATCTCTGTCTTGCTATTGTGTACTCGGTGTGAAATCTTCGAGTGTCTCCAGATATCTTTCAAGAGTATAAACTTTTTTCACGGTACTTAAACCAAGTGTTAGTGATGATTAAATTATGCTCTGCGCAAATTCCTACCAGGCGGCTTCTTTTCTCATTCCTTGCCCCCAGTCCATATTCACCAATGATTTTTCCTTTTCTTCCTTTTCCTAACTTCGATTTCCAGTCCAGCATCGCTATTAAATTTTCATCTCCGTTAACTATCTGAATAATTTCTTTTATCTGATCGTATATTTCTTCAGTCTCTTCATCATATGTAGAGCTATTTACCATATAAATTCGTACTATTGTGGTGGGTGTGGGCTTCGTGTACCTTGCCTACAGTTATGTTTTCAGTATGGTGTTCATAGTAGCTTACCCACATTCTTATTTTCTTACTCATTATTAAACCTGCTGCCGCATTGCCCCTACATATAAACTGTAGTCACCCTGCAAGAGCCGGCCGTGCGGCCGTGCAGTTCTAGGCGCTTCAGTCTGGAACCGCGTGACCGCTACGGTCGCAGGTTCGAATCCTGCCTCGGGCATGGATGTGTGTGATGTCCTTAGGTTGGTTAGGTTTAAGTAGTTCTAAGTTATAGGGGACTGATGACCACAGATGTTAAGTCACATACTGCTCAGAGCCATTTGAACCACCCTGCAAGATGCCGTCATGTTATCAGTAGTGAATTTATCTCTGTCTTATTCTGGCTCTGTTTTTCGCGACAACACTGAGGCATTCTTGGCATAAAAAATTAATTTTGGAGTGAACACTTAGTGTGTAGTGGGGCGATCGCTATGTTATAGAAATAATTCAAAAGCCAAGATCGTTTACTGGGTAACCTGTTTCAACACGCTGAAGGTGCCGTGATCGGTACTGTGAAGATATAACAAGACAGGTTTGAGGGAGTGCTTACATGAGTTACACTATATACATTACTATAAGTGCAGCATCACATACCTGAATGTATTTTAACATTTGTAAAACATTTGGATATAACGATACATAAGGCAGACCAGCTGATATAAAATCATTGTCACAAAAATTGAGAAAGAGCTGCACTCCTGGTAATTCTTTTCCATGATTTATGTAAAACCGAAGTCACAAGATAAAACTATTTGGTACATTAAGAAACAACTACTCTCCTGGTCATTCTTTTCTGTGAGTATTTAAGCGATCTTGGCTGTTGAATTATTTCTATAAAAAATTAAATTGATTGGTCCTTCCCAATACACATATTCATTATCTAATGTATTCAGAATGAGTATGGATACTGATCCCAGTTAAATAAAGAAAGAAGGATTTAATTAATAAATGTTTAATTATAAAATAAAAAGGAAAATGCAAAAAAAACATAACATGGAATCCTAACAAATGTATAATTGTAATTCATACTATTTACCCTATCCAAGACCGGCACATCTATTAAGTGTCTGAAAGCGTCCTCTGTTATGTTCGATAAGAGCACTCCAAAGGTTGACACTGTCAACCCTCTTCTTAGTTCTAACCACTACCTAAGTTGACTCAGAATGACGAACTAGTGGAACTGTACGTGTTTCACTTTACTGTCCCCCTGTATTAGTTCGATGCGCAAATATCACCGAAGTGATCAGCAAAGAGTGGATCTTCCGCGTCGTGAAGACTTGCGGGGCTGTGGAGATGCAGCGTGGCGTCCAGAAAATAAATACGGCTACACAACGGTCGTATTGTTACGTCCGAAAATTCCTACGGCTCAAAATACTCAACTTTCGCAATTGTTTAGGAGAGTCTGCAGTCTTCTTGCGTAGACTGGCGAGGAACAGAGGTGTGTCTCTAGTGCACGAGTGTAAATGAGCACTTCTTAATACTAAAAACACCACAATGAAGCACCTCAAGTAGTGCAACCAGCACTGTACTAAGTAATACCGAGACTAGTCACTGGACACGATGCCAGTAACGTCTCAGAGCAACCTTCCTTGTGCTCCTGCTCCCCTCCTCTCGCTGGGCAGCAGGCTCGCTACAAAGCCTCCGTTACTGCAGTGTCAGTTTTGGAGACAGCCAATCACGGCTCTCCATTCGAAGCGATTTTCTCCCACCCTTGAAAGATGTGAAACCCCTCGCCAGCCTCCACAACCTTCGAGATGTTTCCCGGAAGATTCATGCAAACGAATGCTCAGCCTCGGTGGAGGCCCCCTTCACTGCCCACAGCTTTTAGAAACGCTGCCTGCCTCTTCGTCGCTATGGCCAGCGAAAAATTTAATTTTCCCAGCGCACGCAATATTATTGTTTTCGGGACAAGCTAGCCAGTATCAATCCTTTCCAATAATAAAGTGACAACTCTCCTAAACATCGGTCTCTCTTGGTATAAAATATCTGTATAAATTAACATGATGGCTTTTAATTGATAATTCTCTCACGTATGTTGACCGAACTACTGGCGCCTTGCAACCTGACCAGAAATTCTGTTCCCCCTGCCACCGAACTTCACTAAGTCCCACAGTATTTAACTTTAACCTATTTATTTCCAACATGCACGATTAAGGGATCTGACATTACACACTTCGATCGATAGAACACCACTTTTTTTTCTCCTGATGATGACATCCTCATGAGTAGTCCCTGCCCGGATATATGGATGGAGGAGAATTTTACCTAAGGAATATTTTACCCAAGATGTTGCCATCATCACGAACCTTCCAGTAAAGCTGCTTGCCCTCGGGAAGAATTATTTCTGTAGTTTTCACTAGTTTTCTGCCATTTCCTGTACCAGCATAGGAAGGCCGTTTTGGTTAATGTCACAGGGCCAAATCAGTTGATCTTCTAGACTGTTGCCGCTACAACTACCGAAAAGGTTGCTTCACCTCTTCAGGAACCACACGTTTGCGTGGCCTCTCAACAGACACCTCACCCCTCCCTTGTGGTTTGGTTGCGTCTACTGTGCGGCCAGCCGGCCGGAGTGGTTGAGCGGTTCTAGGCGCTTCAGTCTGGAACCGCACGACCACTACGGTCGCTGGTTTGAATCCTACCTCGGGCGTGATGTGTGTGATGTCTTTAGATTAGTTAGGTTTTAGTAGTTCTAAGTTCTAGGGGACTGATGACCTCAGATGTTAAGTCCCATACTGCTGAGAGCCATTTGAACCATTCTTCTGTGCGGCCAAATGTATCGCTGAGGCACGCAAGCCTCAGCACAAGGTCGATGGTTCACAGTAACGTAACTTATAATCTAAAACATTGTTTTGTTCTGCATCATTAGACATACTGTGGACTGCTGGTAACTCCTGGACCACAAACGTGTAGCTACAGCCCTTGCACTCCTTTCAGGCTTTTCAGAAAACGTACTTCTTTCAATTGGTCTGGAAAACTGCGTCTGCATCCCACAATGATGACTGAGGTACTGAGCTCAGGAGGAAGACAAGACGTTACTGTCATGTATTATCGAGCTTGGCACAAGATTTTCTTCAAAAATCATTACATCAGAATATTGGGTTTTCACATAATGCGGCACCTTCCGTTATTAACTCCTAGTCTGAGTACTCTAAGTAATCAGTAACTGGTTGGTATGCTTCACTTTCCTGCTTTTTTAAATAGACGTATCTTACTAATCCTTTTTTATCCTCTAGAGCAGGTTATAATTCTATTCCTTCCCATGACTGAAAACGCTACATTGAGTTTTTTTGTTTTTGTTTCCCTAAGTAAATGTAATTTCAAATTGGTTCGTATTAAATGATCATGTGTAGTACTATTAGCAAATACTTACTAATGATTTCCGCGATTTTGTGATTAGACAAGGACCTGAAAATGGTGTAGTCAAACGCGGAAACAGGTCGCATAAATAAATTAGATTCAAAATATTGACGCCCAAGGGTGTTTTTAACTTTAGATTTAATAGTGAACAGCCGAAGTCCCTCAAGCATCTTGTACAAATATGGCCTTAGAGAAATTAATAAGAGATTTTGTTTGTCCTTAAAGCACGTTCAAATGGCTCTGAGCACTATGGGACTTAACATCTATGGTCTTCAGTCCCCTAGAACTTATAACTACTTAAACCTAACTAACCTAAGGACATCACACAACACCCATTCATCACGAGGCCCTTAAAGCACGTAAAACATTTTCATCTCTCCCTCTATTAGACGTGAGTGAGATTCCTAATGATTCTCATGGGAAGGAATTTACAATAACTTGGTGTGTTAACCCATTCCACCCTGAGAGAAAATTTCTTAAAAGTTTATCGGTTGGGTATCAGTTTCTATACTTCATAACATCTGGAATTAGGTAAAAATACTGAAAAAATTCTCAGTGCGATAGTCTGTTCAAGAAGTCGCTAACATGATCCTGTTACTCAAGATACAAACATTCATAATATCCAAAAGGCACTTCATGCCTGTGTTCGAACAACTTACACAAGTTAAATGAAACATCTCAATCTAAAATCATACAGGAATTTCTGAAACTAACTAAATATAGAAAAACATATTTTGTTTATCTTGGTGACGCAAGGCTTTGTCTTTTCGTTGACGTTTGAAATGATCTACTGTGTTCTGCTGGCTACAATAGTCAACAAAACAACTGCATAACAGAAGCTGTGAACCCACAGAATCGTTGCAGTGCAGAGTTAGACAGGAAAGTGATGTTGAGCCACAGCAAATCTGAAACTGAATCCGCACGATTTTGCAGGCCAGGGTGGAAAGGGTTAAAAGGAGAGAAAATAGATTAAGTCAGAGAAGTCGAAGGTAAACGCAGCCCAATGGTGAATCCTACCAATGTGAATCTTTGTCAACCAGCTTCATGTTTACCTCGCCAGCAGTCTAAATACTCAACAGTCATGAGGAATATACAGGTTAATGAACGGAAAGTGGCTGTCAAGGCGGTGAGCCAATATTATCCGGTGACCCTGGATGGAGCTATTAGCCTGCTGCAGGAGAATAGTATGCGAGACGGGAGGAAACATTCCGCAGAGGCGCACGCCACGTACTCGCTGTTTGAGTTTAATTCCGAAGGAAGTCAAAAAGTAATATATTCGCGCGCTTGTTTATGTATGCATGAGCTGCTGAAGGAAGGGAAAGTAGCACAGCGGCCGACTCCCTCCCCTCCCTCAGCCCCTCCGTCACCCCACCCTACCCTATCGTGGGTACTCAGCAGTCGCAACGCCGCGGGCCACAGTCCCCTGGCGGCATCTCGCCGCCCTGAAACCACAGACCGATAGTCGACGTCTCTGATGCTAGTCAGCGGCAGGGGGAAGGAGGAGAAGGGAGGGGATTTTGTTTCCGTGGGGCCGAATTCTGAGCTCACAACTCTTTGAATGAGAATTATTGCTTTATGTAAACAACAGTTTCTAGAGGCAAAGCACGGTAAAAGCAAAAAAATTAACGCTATGTGTTACAAAAAGCATCTGGCGGCCACAGACGCCTTCTGTAGCTCAAGTAGAGAGAGAGTTGTTTTTCTGCTAGGGACGTTCAGTAAGAAAAGCAACATCGTTTCTCTCAATACAGATTGGTTTTATTCAGGATTACGAAACACCATATAACTCCCCACTCTTTTGGCTACAAGACTAATTTTTAAAGTAAACTCCGCTCATTGCGACGGCGTTACGTCACTTTACTGAGAAGGCCTGTATGCTCACATGGTAGCACTTTATTGGTTGACGTCGGAGCCAACGTCTTACTGCTTCTCTAATCTCCCAATCATCCACGTACAGCTTCACGCGGAGTGCATCCTTCATTGGACCAAATAGATGGAAGTGGGATGGTGCGAGACCCGGACTGTAGGGTGGCTAAGGAAGAACAGCCCATTGAAGGTTCAAATGGCTTTGAGCACTATGGGACTTAACTTCTGAGGTCATCAGTCCCCTAGAACTTAGAATTACTTAAACCTAACTAACCTAAGGACATCACACACATCCATGCCCGAGGCCGGATTCGAAGAGACCGTAGCGGACGCGCTGTTCCAGACTGTAGCGCCTAGAACCTCTCGGCCACCCCGGCCGGGCCCATTGAAGGTTTGTGAGCTCCTATCGGGTGCACAAACTTAGGTGAGGCCTTGCCCTGTCATGCATTTTTGTGGTGAAGAACAAGCTGAAGTCGTTTCTTCAGTTTCCTGAGGGCAGCACAAGACACTTCAGTGTTGATCGTTGCACATGAGGGTAGTCATCAAACAGAATAACCCCTTCAGAGTCCAAGAAGGCAGTCGACCTGCCTCCTAACGCACAATCAATCCCGCACAGATGGTCCCTCGTTCCCCTTTATGGTCTTCCGTCGGGTCGCGAGGAACGCAGAGGGCACACACTTTAAAGCAACCCAACTGATGGACGAGAGTGTCAGCACTGCCAACAGAGACTTCATGTTCTGCCGTGATGTGTTTGATTCTGATCTGTCGATCACCTCGAATGAGAGAGTCCGCACGTTCCAACATCACAACAGGTAAAAGCTGTATGAGGCCGGCTGGCATCCTGGAGGTTGGACATGTTTTAGCGGCCTTTTGTCTCGCCCAGTCACTCGCCGTTCTTCTGTTCACTTGTAGGTCTTTGTAGACATTCTACAAGCGCTTGTGATTATCTGCGATGCCCTGATTTTTCTCTGGATGAAAGTCAATGACAGCTGTGCTTGGAAAGCAACTCCGTAACAGACTTCATTTTGAAGGCAACCGACTGGAACGTATTGGAACTTCATGATGCTGTAGGGGCTGAAGTGAAAATCTTTCACGATGTCCCACAACAAATTCCGCATTTTTCAGCAAAAATTGGACGAGAAAAAAAATGTGTTGCATTATTTATTTAACGTTGCTCCCACATTTCTACATGCATCCTTTTAAGGCTGACAATTTTTACTAGGCTGACAATAATTTTTACTGTTATAGTATAAGAAACCACAGATCCAACTCGAAGACCTTGCCTAGACAAATGAGATATTTAATGAATGAAATGAACAGTAATGAACTGGAATTCAAAGCAGTAACATCTTACAACGTGAGAAAATAATTTGGACAAACTACTGACTAACGTAGAACCTCGACCCACTCTCTTAGAGAAAGTCTGTAACAAACTAATAATACTATTAAGACTACTATTAGTAGTTACTTTTATGGCGTCTGAAATCGATCCATCCTCTTACCCTATAATGTCGTTTGGTCTCCATGACTTCATAAATGATGCAAACATTTCAACACCCTAGTACACCATAATCTCTCGAATAGGAGTGTAACATCCCATCCACGACGAAGACGAAGTAGAAGCTCGGTTTGGGGAAAACACAGTCTGGAGGGCGAAACGTGGATTCAAACCATACCCATTCAGCTTTTCGTAGCCGCTTAACAGATTTGCTTGGTTTCTCAGCTGTGTTAAGTAAAAAATCCTGTTACATAAATATGGTACCATTCAACTCATCAGAATGATATTTTCACTCTTTGACAAAGGTCCCGAGTTCGAGTCTCGGTCCGGCATCCAGTTTTTTAAAGTGCCAGGAAGTTTCATTCAACTCATCGTTTCTGCTGAGGTCTCAAGTCATGATTGCCGCATTTCAACACCCGACCAACCTTAAGTAAACTGGCTTCCCATGAAAATCTGACCGACTTCCATCCACGAAATCCTTCCTACCACTGCAGTGCTTTGTTGTTACAGTACGTCCTAAGAACAAATCAGTCGTTCGTTGGTTTTTTACGTGGGTAAACACTGGCCAAGTCGCCGCAGAAAGATATAATCAAGATGCGTCAAGGAGCGTATGGAGAAATCGGTGGACTTCCTTCTGTGGTCGTAAGAAGTTAGACAACATAGCTCTGGACCATAGATATCTCGGGTGCGAACCATTACGAAAAATGGTTAGCTCCCTCAAGCGTATCAAAACCGGCTAGTCCGCGACCAACGCAAGGCTGACCAATGCTAGTATGGAAACCCGGAACAAAACCTAGAGCACATTTTGCACACTTGCCTGGAAAGACGTTGGAGACGCAACATCCGTAGTAATTAACTGGTTGGAGTCTGGATAACCAATAGTGATGAAAAATGGCTCTCTCAACTTCTTTTGTCTACTGCCGGTTCTCCAGATTTCTTTACTATCTATAACTAGACTTATCTGCTAGTAGTGATTGATACCATTTTATCTTTTATCAATTGTATGTACTTTTAAAATATAATAGACAGATAAAATAAATATTTCAAAACCAACTCTTCTATAGTAACGACATGCGTACATTGGCTCCACCTGCAAGTAATATTTACTGAGTGGCACCAAGAATGTATTGCTGTGTTGTACCGCATAGTGCCCGCAGTAATTTTAAGGATACATCCGAAAACACTCTCTCTCTCTCTCTCTCTCTCACACACACACACACACACACACACACACACACACACACACACACACGCACATACACACATACATACGGACTCACACGCACAAACACGGGTTCTGTGTCAAACGTTATGCATATATCGTGATACACGTGCAATGAGCACACAAAAAGAGTAACATATCAGCTCATGATGGTAGCATGTACTTCTGTATCAAATGTTAAAATTTTAATTTCATTGCCAGAAATGTACTAACATTGCAGTAACAAAGAACTGGCTGGCATACCGCTGGGATTCGCCGTAAGATCATATTACTCTATTCGTACAATGGCACAAGTCGAGGCGGCTCCCCTTCTTTAAAAAATGAGGCTTGAATTTAATTAAATCTTTTTCTATGTCTTCCGATCTCAGTCTCTGAACTTCTTATAATCTGACTCTGGCGAACCACCGCACAAAATTAACAAAATTGAACAAGAAATACTTTCACTTCAGTTCGTTATATAGAGATAAACGTCTAGTCCCTGAAGTAGAATCGCTCTACAGGGTGTTCCACAAGGGGGTTTACAGTGTGAACGTCAGTAACTGGGACAAAAATTTAAAATCTATGAATTTTTAAGTCACATAGATGGTCACAACTTTAATGACAATGTTTTATTGTTGAAGAAGTTCAAAATGTCCTCCACTGGCAGCAATACACCATCTGCAACGCTGCTGAACGGAGGGACACACTCATGTTTCTAATGGATTCATAGGCAGTCACAATGGACTCTCTCATCTCATCCATCTTACGTGGCTTTCTGACGTAAACGGGTCCTTCGGACTTCCCAACAGAAAGAAATCTAACGACGTTACATTAGGAGATATGGGTTGAAACTCAGCACTCCCTCGTCGGCCTATCTACCTCCCACAAATGTTTCCACCACCGTTCCCGCAGCTGACGGTGGTAATGTGCCGATGCGATGACTCGGTAGAGATGGTAAACAATTAGTACAATTCGCTCCTCCAGCATTATAAGGTACATTAGATTTGTAACTGTTCCTTCAAAAAAGAACGGTCCTACAAGTCCTCTGACAGACGTAGAACACCACACTGATAACCCAGGAAGATTAACAGGTCGTTCTTTCGTAAACATGGGGTTTTCTCTTGCCCAGTGCACACAGTAATGGCGATTGATGCTTCCATTCATTTTAAACGTCGCCTCATAAGTCCTAAAAGTAAATGAGTGGGCTGCCCTTTATCGCAAATTCATTCTCAAAATTCGAGATGCGTATGTGAATCGTCATTCGATATGCTGACACCTGATTCATGCGCAGCTTGGCTTATGGCCTTCATTGGGGATCTTGTGAAAGCTTCCACCACTGTGTGCACACCTCTTTTGACCGCTACTGGTTTCTTCCTGCCACACCTTCCCTTCACATCACGCACATTTCCTCCGCTCTCAAATTTGTCAAGAAATGTCGTTATTGTTACGCGAGATGGTGGCGCAGTATCAACCAGTCTCTGCCCACCATCGTCTCTGCATTTCTGTCATGTTTTCACGTTCCCACAAACTCTTTAAGATCCACTTTCTATGCTCGAAGAACAAGTTTGCACGCATATTGTTATTATGCGTATTACTGGAAACAGAGAAAAAAACAAAGAAAATCAAATGACTGGCTACAGACGCTAGTTATGAGAGCGCCATACAATCACAAGAGATAAGGTTATCAATAATTTCTTCTCAGTTACTAAAATTCAGAAGTCTAAACCGAGTTCTGTGACACAGAATATATATTCTACGAGTAATGTCAGAGGCATTGCGCCTCACAGAAATAGCTTGCTTACTTTGAAACGTTACTAATGGTCACTGAAATACCTCTGGCTGGCGCAATTCTATATCGGTGAGATCAGAACGAATACAATACAATAAATCTAATATAACGTCACGATTTTCTTGTTTGTAGCGACAAGAGACGCGTTGTGGCTGTCGCGTCTTGTAGCTCACTGTTCAACGTCTCCACCGCATTGACATCGGGCTTCCGAGCACCTCATTCTCCGGGTGTTAGCTCGGACATCCATTGCTGATTATATGGAATAAATCTTCTCGAAATTATTAATAAATAATTATTTTATCTCTTGTTCGCCCACCTACCATCAGTAAGAAAGATTTTAATATTAATTTTGCTAGTCTTATATTTAAAAACTAATATTTTGTTGGGGGGGGGGGGGTTAAAAAAAGGCATGTACACTAATGGGAAGTAGGTACGGAAACACCAAAAACACTACACATTACCATGCCTAATGTAGCAGAACTGTTGGCATTCAAATCAGGTTCCAGTCGCCTCGGAATGGGTGAAGAAAGATCTGGTATAGATTTCAGGAGAATCTTGTAACATTCTTCCTGCAAAATAGTGGCAAGTTAAGCTACTCTGGAACTTCTGTCCAGAGTAGACAAAGGCTCAATAGCATTTAAATTTGATGACTGTGGTAGACAGGGGAGATGCGGTAAATTATTCTCGTGCTCACAAAATCACCTATGGATGATGGCAGCTGCATGAACAGGTATCCTGCCGTCTCGAAACACAACATCACCATTGTGGAACAGACATTGCACCAAGAGATGGACCTGATCAGCCAAGATAGTCACACAGTACTTGACAGTAACGTGATCCTGCAATCATGGAGCCTATAGATTATCACGGTATGACCGCCCAAATTATCACAGAACAACCTCCACCACCCATTCTTCACTCATCCCCCGACCAGCTTCCGAAATTTTGGCGGTGGAGTTTAGGTCAGCACGTGTAATGGAAAATAATTCCTGAATTAACAAATTACTACAAAAATGGATAAATTTACCACAAGCAATTACTGGTCGTGGCTACTTGCTATCTTTCATACCTGACAGAGCAACTGTTAAGTAGCTCTTCGGTTTCAGGTAACGGCTGTGCGAGAATTACAAGACATACAGAAAACAGGTGCGAGTACGACACGCGCTCTGGTGGTTCTGTACAAACTTCATGGTGTGTATAGATAGTCCGTCCATTTCGGGAATCGAAGATATTGACAATTTTTGTCTGTTACCGCCATTGATAGTGGCAAGAAATCGATCCCAGAAATTCGAAGATTTACTTGAATGTTTCAATTTCAAGTTTAAGTCGGACACCAAATGACAAATGAAATTACAAAAAAGTTAACAAATTCAGATTTTCCCTTTACTTGTACTGTGAAACATTGCTTCTTGCCAAATTTCATGATTCTAGGTCACTAGGGAACAACCTACAGGTATTGATGAGTGAATTATCGGTTATAAAAATATGGGATGTAAATAGCAGTAAATTTTTATTGAATGGACTTGGATGCTTAAAATGTTTACACCATCAAGCGACCACATACCTTCATACGTGACATAAATTTTAAGTTGATAAGTCTACTCGATCCTGGGTTATAAAAGTTTTTAACAGTTGGACAGACAAACAGGGCAGCAAAGCGATCCTGCGATCCTACAATCCTATAAGCGTTCTGTTTTTACGGACAGAGACACTGAAACTTAAATACTACACATACACTATGCGATCAAAAGTATCCGGACACCCACAAAAACAACGTTATTCGCATTAGATGCATTGTACTGCCACCTACTGCCAGGTACTCCATATCAGTGACCTCAGTTGTTGTTGTGGTCTTCAGTCCTGAGACTGGTTTCATGCAGCTCTCCATGCTACTCTATCCTGTGCAAGCTTCTTCATCTCCCAGTACCTACTGCAACCTACATCCTTCTGAATCTGCTTAGTGTATTCATCTTTTGGGCTCCCTCTACGATTTTTACCCTCCACGCTGCCCTCCAATACTAAACTGGTGATCCCTTGATGACTCAGAACATGTCCTACCGTACGATCCCTTCTTCTAGTCAAGCTGTGCCACAAACTTCTCTTCTCCCCAATCCTATTCAGTACTTCCTCATCAGTTATGTGATCTACCCATCTAATCTTTAGCTTCTGTAGCACCACATTTCGAAAGCTTCTATTCTCTTCGTGTCCAAACTATTTATCATCCATGTTTCACTTCCATACATGGCTACGCTCCATACAAACACTTTCAGAAACGACTTCCTGACACTTAAACCTATACTAGATGCTAACAAATTTCTCTTCTTCAGAAATGCTTTCCTTACCATTGCCAGTCTACATTTTATATCCTCTCTACTTCGCCCATCAACAGTTATTTTGCTCCCCAAATAGCAGAATTCCTTTACTACTTTAAGTGTCTCATTTCCTAATCTAATTCCCTCAATATAACCCGACTTCATTCGACTACATTCCATTATCCTTGTTTTGTTTTTGTTGATTTTCATCTTATATCCTCCTTTGAAGACACTATCCATTCCATTCAACTGCTCTTCCAAGTCCTTTGCTGTCTCTGACAGAATTACGATGTCATCGGCGAACCTTAAAGTTTTTATTTCTTCTCCATGGAATTAAATACCTACTCCGAACTTTTCTTGTTTCCTTTATTGCTTGCTCTATACACAGATTGAACAACATCGCGGAGAGGCTCCAAACCTGTCTCACTCCCTTCCCAACCACTGCTTCCCTTTGATGTCCCTCGACTATTATAACTGCCATCTGGTTTCTATACAAATTGTAAATAGCTTTTCGCTCTCTGTATTTTACCCCTGCCACCTTCAGAATTTGAAATAGAGTATTCCAGTCAACATTGTCAAAAGCTTTCTCTAAGTCTACAAATGCTAGGAATTTAGGTTTGCCTTTCCTTAATCTAGCTTCTAAAATAAGTCCTAGGGTCAGTATTGCCTCACGTGTTCCAATATTTCTACGGAATCCAGACTGATCTTCCCCGAGGTCGGCTTCTACTAGTTTTTCCATTCGTCTGTAAAGAATTCATGTTAGTATTTTGCAACTGTGACTTATTAAACTGATAGTTCGGTAATTTTCACATCTGTCAACAGCTGCTTTCTTTGGGACTGGCATTATTATATTCTTCTTGAAGTCTGAGGGTATTTCGCCTGTCTCATACATCTTGCTCACCAGATGGTAGAGTTTGGTGAGGACTGGCTCTCCTAAGGCTGTCAGTAGTTCTAATGGAATATTGTCTACTCCCGGAGCTTTGTTGAGACTCAGGTCTTTCAGTGCTCTGTCAAACTCTTCACGCAGTTTCATATCTCCCATTTCATCTTCATCTACATCCTCTTCCATTTCCACCGCCCATGTATAGACCCTCTATATACTCCTTCCACCTTTCTGCTTTCCCTTCTTTGCTTAGAACTGGGTTTCCATCTGAGCTCTTGAAATTCATAAAAGTGGTTCTCTTCTCTCCAAAGGTCTCTTTCATTTTCCTGTAGGCAGTATCTATCTTACCCCTAGTGAGATAAGCCTCTACATCCTTACATTTGCTCTCTAGCCATCCCTGCTTAGCCATTTTGCACTGCCTGTCGATCTCATTTTTGAGAAATTTGTATTCCTTTTTGCCTGCTTCTTTTACTGCATTTTTATATTTACTCCTTTCATCAATTAAATTCAATATTTCATCTGTTACCCAAGGATTTCTACTAGCCCTCGCCTTTTTACCTACTTGATCCTCTGCTGCCTTCACCACTTCATCCCTCAAAGCTACCCATTCTTCTTCTACTGTATTTCTTTCCCCCATTCTTGCCAATTGTTCCCTTATGCTCTCCCTGAAACCCTCCACAACCTCTGCTTTAGTCAGTTTATCAAGGTCCCATCTCCTTAAATTCCCACCTTTTGCAGTTTCTTCAGTTTCAATCTATAGTTCATAACCAATAGATTGTTGTCAGAGTCCACATCTGCCCCTGGAAATGTCTTACAATTTAAAACCTGGTTCCTAAATCTGTCTTACCATTATACAGGGTGATTCAAAAAGAATACCACAACTTTAGGAATTTAAAACTCTGCAACGACAAAAGGCAGAGCTAAGCACTATCTGTCGGCGAATTAATTGAGCTATAAAGTTTCATTTAGTTGTACATTTGTTCGCTTGAGGCGCTGTTGACTAGGCGTCAGCGTCAGTTGATGCTAAGATGGCGACCGCTCAACAGAAAGCTTTTTGTGTTATTTAGTACGGCAGAAGTGAATCGACGACAGTTGTTCAGCGTGCATTTCAAACGAAGTATGGTGTTAAACCTCCTGATAGGTGGTGTATTAAACGTTGGTATAAACAGTTTACAGAGAATGGGTGTTTGTGCAAAGGGAAAAGTTCTGGACGGCCGAGAACGAGTGATGATAATGTAGCATGCATCCAGCAAGCATTTGTTCGCAGCCCAGGAAAATCGACTCGCAGTGCTAGCAGAGAGCTGCAAATTCCACAATCAACTGTATGGAGAGTCCTACGAAAAAGGTTAGTTATGAAACGTCAACTGCCCGAGGCGATGAATCGGCCGCCAGGCAGCCCGTGACAGAGCACTTCATCACTGGCCTCCAAGAAGCCCTGATCTTACCCCCTGCGATTTTTTCTTATGGGGGTATGTTAAGGATATGGTGTTTCGGCCACCTCTCCCAGCCACCATTGATGATTTGAAACGAGAAATAACAGCAGCTATCCGAACTGTTACGCCTGATATGCTACAGAGAGTGTGGAACGAGTTGGAGTATCGGGTTGATATTGCTCGAGTGTCTGGAGGGGGCCATATTGAACATCTCTGAACTTGTTTTTGAGTGAAAAAAAACCTTTTTAAGTACTCTTTGTAATGATGTATAACAGAAGGTTATATTATGTTTCTTTCATACACATTTTTAAAGTTGTGGTATTCTTTTTGAATCACCCCGTATAATCTATCTGAAACCTGTTAGTATCTCCAGGCTTCTTCCATGTATACAGCCTTCTTTTATGATTCTTGAACCAAGTGTTACCTATGATTAGGTTGTGCTCTGTGCAAAATTCTACCAGGCGGCTTCCTCTTTCGTTTCTTACCCCCAATCCATATTCACCTACTACGCTTCCTTCTCTCCCTTTTCCTACTGACGAATTCCATTTACCCATGACTATTAAATTTTCATCTCCCTTCACTATGTGAATAATTTCTATTATTTCATTATACATTTGTTCAATTTCTTCGTCATCTGCAGAGCTAGTTGGCATATAAACTTGTAGTACTGTGGTAGCCGGGGACTTCGTATCGATCTTGGCCACAATAATGCGTTCACTATGCTGTTTGTAGTAGCTTACCCGCATTCCTATTTTCCTATTCATTATTAAACCTACTCCTGCATTACCCCTATTTGATTTTGCGTTTATAACCCTGTATTCACTTGACCAGAAGTCTTGTTCCTCCTGCCACCGAACTTCACTAATTCCCAATATACACTCCTGGAAATGGAAAAAAGAACACATTGACACCGGTGTGTCAGACCCACCATACTTGCTCCGGACACTGCGAGAGGGCTGTACAAGCAATGATCACACGCACGGCACAGCGGACACACCAGGAACCGCAGTGTTGGCCGTGGAATGGCGCTAGCTGCGCAGCATTTGTGCACCGCCGCCGTCAGTGTCAGCCAGTTTGCCGTGGCATACGGAGCTCCATCGCAGTCTTTAACACTGTTAGCATGCCGCGACAGCGTGGACGTGAACCGTATGCGCAGTTGACGGACTTTGAGCGAGGGCGTATAGTGGGCATGCGGGAGGCCGGGTGGACGTACCGCCGAATTGCTCAACACGTGGGGCGTGAGGTCTCCACAGTACATCGATGTTGTCGCCAGTGGTCGGCGGAAGGTGCACGTGCCCGTCGACCTGGGACCGGACCGCAGCGACGCACGGATGCACGCCAAGACCGTAGGATCCTACGCAGTGCCGTAGGGGACCGCACCGCCACTTCCCAGCAAATTAGGGACACTGTTGCTCCTGGGGTATCGGCGAGGACCATTCGCAACCGTCTCCATGAAGCTGGGCTACGGTCCCGCACACCGTTAGGCCGTCTTCCGCTCACGCCCCAACATCGTGCAGCCCGCCTCCAGTGGTGTCGCGACAGGCGTGAATGGAGGGACGAATGGAGACGTGTCGTCTTCAGCGATGAGAGTCGCTTCTGCCTTGGTGCCAATGATGGTCGTATGCGTGTTTGGCGCCGTGCAGGTGAGCGCCACAATAAGGACTGCATACGACCGAGGCACATAGGGCCAACACCCGGCATCATGGTGTGGGAAGCGATCTCCTACACTGGGCGTACACCACTGGTGACAGTCGAGGGGACACTGAATAGTGCACGGTACATCCAAACCGTCATCGAACCCATCGTTCTACCATTCCTAGACCGGCAAGGGAACTTGCTGTTCCAACAGGACAATGCACGTCCGCATGTATTCCGTGCCACTCAACGTGCTCTAGAAGGTGTAAGTCAACTACCCTGGCCAGCAAGAGCTCCGGATCTGTCGCCCATTGAGCATGTTTGGGACTGGATGAAGCGTCGTCTCACGCGGTCTGCACGTCCAGCACGAACGCTGGTCCAACTGAGGCGCCAGGTGGAAATGGCATGGCAAGCCGTTCCACAGGACTACATCCAGCATCTCTACGATCGTCTCCATGGGAGAATAGCAGCCTGCATTGCTGCGAAAGGTGGATATACACTGTACTAGTGCCGACATTGTGCATGCTCTGTTGCCTGTGTCTATGTGCCTGTGGTTCTGTCAGTGTGATCATGTGATGTATCTGACCCCAGGAATGTGTCAATAAAGTTTCCCCTTAGTGGGACAATGAATTCACGGTGTTCTTATTTCAATTTCCAGGAGTGTATCTAACTTTAACCTATCCATTTCCCTTTTTAAATTTTCTAACCTACCTGCACGATTAAGGGATCTGACATTCCAATCTCCGATCCGTAGAACGCCAGTTTTCTTTCTCCTCATAACGACATCCTCTCGAGTAGTCCCCGCCCGGAGATCCGAATGGGGGACTGCTTTACCTCCGGAATGTTTTACCCAAGAGGACGCCATCGTCATTTAACCATACAGTAAAGCTGCATGCCTCGGGAAAAATTACGGGCCGTTGCTTTCAGCCATTCGCAGTACCAGCACAGCAAAGCCGTTTTGGTTAGTGTTACAAGGCCAGATCCGTCAATCATCCAGACTGTTGCCCCTGCAACTACTGAAATGGCTGCTGCCCCTCTTCAGGAACCACACGTTGATTTGGCCTCTCAACAGATACCCCTCCGTTGTGGTTACACCTACGGTACGGCTATCTGTATCGCTGAGGCACGCAAGCCTCCCCACCAACGGCAAGGTCCATGGTTCATGAGGGGGGGGGGGGGGGGCGCGGCATAGGGAATTACGAAAAAAAAAAAAGAAAAGCTCTGCATGTCACGCAATCACAACCCAAACAAGGCTTGCACATTCATGAACGAAGCTCAGGGAGACATGTGATTTGTATCTTCACGTTAGTCCTTCAGGCGCGCAAACCGGTGGTGAAAATTGCAATTATTGCATAAACATAGACACTCTCGCCAAGAGAGCATAAGGGAACAATTGACAGGAATGGGGGACAGCGCTGTTCTTCTAGACTCAACTAAAATAAGTGAGTTGACTTCCTGCTGGGAAGAGGGAGGTTATTATAACTCTACGTCCTCTATCTTCCTTCCCCATTACAGAGGTAGGTGGCCCAATGGTTAACACACTGCAGTTGCATTCATAATGACGACGGTTCAAATACGCGTCCGGCCATCCTGATTTAGATTTTCCATGATTTACGTAAATATCTTTAGGCAAATTCCGGCATGGTTGCTTTGAAAGGGCACGGGCGATTTTCTTCCCAATGCTCTTCTAATCCGATGGGAGCTCTGACCTCGCTGTTTGGTCCTCTCGACCCCAAACCAACCAACCAACCTCCTTCTTCGCAAGCAAGTGAGGTATCCGTTACACCACAGGATCTCACAAGCAGCTGATGCTAATACATATTCACAATACGTGAATCCATTTCATGACTTATGAATAAATCTCTACTACTGATGTTCTTCTGTCTCTAATGACCTCGTTAAACACTAATCTTGCTTTGATATTATTGCAAGCCTATGTTGCAGAGATGCTTCCATCAGACGCCACATTCACGAGATGAATGTTGGAGAGAGGGTGTGGTGGAGCCTCCTGGTCGCGAAAGGTCCGCTTCTAAATCTGGCGCCGCTGCCGGCGCGCCTCCCGTTACGTCCATATTTTATCAGCGCGGACGCCGGGTCGCCCGCCACAGGTGAATCGGCGATGCTCGTTTGTCAGCAGGTGGCCGCCGGCGGCCGGCACTCCGTCACTGCCGCCGCCCGCGCCGCCCACGCTGACCCGGCGCTCGCATCGCCACGTCGGCGACGACGCAGGGCGCTGTCACCCGCGACGCGCAGGTCGTATAAAACAATGTCTCTTCGTAATATCCGTCCACAGTATTCGCTACAGGTCCGCGAGGCCGCTATATTGAGTAGGTGGTGTTTCAACTCTATGGATCGTATTTGGGTGAATGCAGTGGTGAAAAGCTCCTGTTACGGAAATTCCTAGTTCTGGAGAAGTAAGGCCATGCGTGCGTGAGTCACATGTCGTTTAGCTGACGAATGACGGTGTTATTCCCTAACGAAAACAAAGTCAGTAATATACTCTTCAGTATGTGACGGAAAATGAAGTCGGTAATGTACTCTACAGTATGTGATGGAAAAGACTATACTGTAAATTCATAAATGCATGCATAATTACATGTAAAGGATTATATCTTTTCAGTATAAGGCACACTGAGATGACAAGTCATGGAGTACCTCCTAATATCGTGACGGACCTCCTTTACTCCGGCGTAGAGCAGCAACTCTGTGTGGCATGGACTCAACAAGTCGTTGGACTGTCTCCTGCAGTAATGTTGAGCCATTCCGCCTCTTTAGCCGTCCATAATTGCGAAAATGTGGCCTGTGCAGGATTTTTTGCACGAACTGACCCCTCGATTACGTCCCATTAATGTTCGATGCGATTCATGTAGGGCGATCTAGGTGGTCAAATCGTCCGCTCGAACTGTCCAGAATGCTCTTCAAACCAATTGCGAACAACTGAGGCCTTGCGACAGGAAGCATTTTCGTGGGAACATGAAGTCCATGAATGGCGGCAAATGGTCTTCATGTAGCCAGACATAACTATTTCCAGTTAATAAAAGCTCGACCAGAGGGTCGAGTCCATTCCATATACAAACAGCTCACATCATTACGGAGCCACCGCCATGTTGTACAGTGCTTGTTGAAAACTTGAGTCTATGGCATGGTAGGGTCTGCCCCACATTCGAACTCTACCATCAGCTCTTACCAACTGAAATCGGTACTTATCCGAACAGGGCCACCGTTTTCCAGTGGTTTAGAGCCCAACCGATATGGTCGCAAGCCCAGGGGCGGGGGGCGCTAAATCCAATGTCGTGCTGTCAGAAAAGGCTCTCACGTTGGTTGTCTGCTGCCATAGTCCACTAATGCCGAATTTCGACGCACTGTCCTAAAGGACACGTTATTCCTACGTCACACATTACTGTAGTTATTTCAAGCAGGATTGCTTGTCTGTTAGCACTGACAACTTACGCAAGCGCCGTTGCTCCCGGTCGTTAAGTGGAGGCCGTCGGCCACTGCGTTCCCGTGATGAGAAATAATGCCTGAAATTTGGTATTCTCAGCACACTCTTGACATTTTGAATCTTGGAATATTGAATTCCGTAACGATTTCCGAAATGGAATGTCCCATGCGTCTAGGTCTAAGTACCATTCTGAATTCAAAATCTGTTAATCGCCGTCGGGCATTTTTTCATATGATTCACGTGAGTACTCCCATTTTACCACTTATGTACGCGATACTACCACCATCCTTATATGTTCATATCGCTACCCCAACACTTTTGTCATCTCAATGTGTAGCGTTACTACGAATAAGGGCTTATGCTTTTCTATTGTCAATTATTTCTATACTGGCGTATTTCGCTGCTTCGTACGATACTGCTCGTATATGATAGTGGCATCTTGTTGCAAAACGTTCCGTGCAGAAATTTTAAGAACAGCACAAACCCTTAATAACAGCACCGCCTTCAAAATTTTTGATACTACAACACTCATAACATTGATTCTAGTACGCTATTGAATTTCTTTACTATTTCGTCAATCGTATCTCGACAGGTCTCCTTGGGCACTGGCAAAGACACCTGGTGATAGACAACTGAATGAAGTTTCATTTTTAAACTTCTTTCCGGTCGTCGATACATATTTCCTATTACGCTTTCTTTTCAAGTTTTCTGCACATTTATACATTTTGTTATACTTGTCTACAGTGGTTCCGTCAGTTTGCTTCACCTTCTTCATTTTCAGTTTCGTTTGCTGCAGCCCCTTTAGCACATTTATCCTCAAAGAACGTCGTCGTCATCATTTAATGTATCATTTACATTCAGAAATATTTCTCCAAACAAGTTATTGTTAGCGACTGCGAATAGCGTATACACAAAGGAATGTCTTCAGTTCATCGTCTCTCTTATTACGATTCGCTTTTTATTGTGCCACATAGTTTCGTAAAATCACCACCCATGATCTGGAATGATTGATGTATGCTGGCTGAAGAACAAAAGTTTATATTGTAAACGTGAAACCTTTTAGTAGGAGAGTGAAGGTACTAACAGTACAATCGTAAATACATTGCTATTACACTTTAATCATACTTGAATATTTAAAAGTATGACTCTAGAATGATCAAGGGTGTGTAACTACTCACTGGTGCACAATGGTTAGTTCCTTATGCACATCAGCAGTGGAAACTTCCTGAATGAACGTACTGTAAAGGCCCCGTCACACAATACCATACTGCTTGCAGCACAGTGGTATACGGCAGTGGAAATCATTATAAAGACACGGATATTTGTAAGAAAATTAAAATTGCCGGTTGGAATAGTTGTGCACGGCGTATTGCAATACTATCAGGTATTTTATATATAATCTCAGGGTGGGTCAACTAAAAACTCCACCAAAATGCTATACAAATACTTCAGTAAAATGATTACAGTGAAAAGGCACTCCGATAAAATTAGACTCAGGCCTCTAAAATGTTTTACAAATGCGTAACTGAAATAATTACAATGAAAAGGCACTCTGATTAAATTAGACTAACCCCACTAAATTTTTTGCAGACGATTACAGTCTGATTAAATTACGCTGATTAAATTACGCTTCAGTATACTTAAAAGGAAGAACAACACACAGTTCAACTCTCAACATTGTCCACGACAAGCCACTTGGAAGATGTTCTATTTAAACACGCCGTTCTGGTTAACTTAATTCCACTAGTTCCGTAACACAGACCACGCAACTTCCACACATTTGATGAACAGTTGTGACTAAAGTCTATAGTGAAGCAGTTGCTTCCATTAACGTAAACTTCAGTTCTTGCGAAGCGGACCCCCATAAACAGCAAACACAGCAGACCTTCTGTTAAGGAGGAACTAGTCGCAGCACTACGACTTTAACAAACAAGCTGCATAGGCCACAGAAAAAGAGTCAAAAAAAATTTCATGAATCCATAGCGAAGTGGCAGTCAAAATCTCCAAAATATTAGCACAGACAAATTCCCAGAGTCCTATTGCCACCACAGCCACCCAAAACACCGTCTTCGCTGGATGGGGTCTGTGCTCCGCAAAGGCCGTTTCCTATCGCCTCCAGACAGCGGAGGTAAGCCGGCCTCGCTCCCCGCTAGTACTCCTTCCAACTCGGCCTTCAAATTCTAACAGTCAACTTTCGTACCGGTCGAAGCTTCTTGCGTGGAGAAAGATCGTGCCCCAATACCGCGATTTAGCGTCCGACTAATCTGTGCGAGCCGGCACGGCTCACAGGAAATGCAAACACATTTTCTTAATCGTGCTATGCAACGAACTACACTCCTGGAAATGGAAAAAAGAACACATTGACACCGGTGTGTCAGACCCACCATACTTGCTCCGGACACTGCGAGAGGGCTGTACAAGCAATGATCACACGCACGGCACAGCGGACACACCAGGAACCGCAGTGTTGGCCGTCGAATGGCGCTAGCTGCGCAGCATTTGTGCACCGCCGCCGTCAGTGTCAGCCAGTTTGCCGTGGCATACGGAGCTCCATCGCAGTCTTTAACACTGGTAGCATGCCGCGACAGCGTGGACGTGAACCGTATGTGCAGTTGACGGACTTTGAGCGAGGGCGTATAGTGGGCATGCGGGAGGCCGGGTGGACGTACCGCCGAATTGCTCAACACGTGGGGCGTGAGGTCTCCACAGTACATCGACGTTGTCGCCAGTGGTCGGCGGAAGGTGCACGTGCCCGTCGACCTGGGACCGCACCGCAGCGACGCACGGATGCACGCCAAGACCGTAGGATCCTACGCAGTGCCATAGGGGACCGCACCGTCACTTCCCACCAAATAAGGGACACTGTTGCTCCTGGGGTATCGGCGAGGACCATTCTCAACCGTCTCCATGAAGCTGGGCTACGGTCCCGCACCCCGTTAGGCCGTCTTCCGCTCACGCCCCAACATCGTGCAGCCCGCCTCCAGTGGTGTCGCGACAGGCGTGAATGGAGGGACGAATGGAGACGTGTCGTCTTCAGCGATGAGAGTCGCTTCTGCCTTGGTGCCAATGACGGTCGTATGCGTATTTGGCGCCGTGCAGGTGAGCGCCACAATCAGGACTGCATACGACCGAGGCACACAGGGCCAACACCCGACATCATGGTGTGGGGAGCGATCTCCTACACTGGCCGTACACCACTGGTGATCGTCGAGGGGACACTGAATAGTGCACGGTACATCCAAACCGTCATCGAACCCATCGTTCTACCATTCCTAGACCGGCAAGGGAACTTGCTGTTCCAACAGGACAATGCACGTCCGCATGTATCCCGTGCCACCCAACGTGCTCTAGAAGGTGTAAGTCAACTACCCTGGCCAGCAAGATCTCCGGATCTGTCCCCCATTGAGCATGTTTGGGACTGGATGAAGCGTCGTCTCACGCAGTCTGCACGTCCAGCACGAACGCTGGTCCAACTGAGGCGCCAGGTGGAAATGGCATGGCAAGCCGTTCCACAGGACTACATCCAGCATCTCTACGATCGTCTCCATGGGAGAATAGCAGCCTGCATTGCTGCGAAAGGTGGATATACACTGTACTAGTGCCGACATTGTGCATGCTCTGTTGCCTGTGTCTATGTGCCTGTGGTTCTGTCAGTGTGATCATGTGATGTATCTGACCCCAGGAATGTGTCAATAAAGTTTCCCCTTCCTGGGACAATGACAACATGAAGCACACGGACCCGCAAATAAGGTGCGCGCTATGTGGCAAAAACCACACAGCGGGTTACCAAGGTTGCGAGGTCCATAAAAGACACACACAGCAGGCAAAGGGCCCAAAGGCCGCCCCCCACACACGAAAAGAAAACTCCACGAACCCATCCAGACACACAAGAAACCAAAACACGACAACACACACAGACAAGGCCTGGGTAAAACCAAGGCCAGACACACCCAGGGCAACATATGCAGAAGTGGTTTCTCCCCCGAGGAACCATGAAAGCATTGCCCAACCACCACAACACCAGACACCAACACAAGAACAACACCGGGAAATACACAGCAAAAACGACCAGGTCCACCTTGACGGAGAAGGCCCTAGGAAACCCCAGACACACTTCCCCCCCCATGGATCAGTTGTTAGGCGTAATGGTGCAGACCATGAACCTCGTCATGGAAATGATGAAGGAATTCAGGGAAGCCCAGAAGCAGAACACGCAGATCCTCGCTGCCCTTCAGGCAACAGTCCAGCAGTCGCTCCCCTCTGCGACTTCCTCAGTAGCATCAAAACCCCATCATGGATAGACGACCAAACATCCAAGGCCTGACAATGTGCGCCTTTAACGCAGACGGCATTGTCAATCAAGAGGTCGAGTTCAGAGAACTCATGAAGGAGTTCTCCATCGACATATGCATGATGGGGGAAACCCACCTAAAACCGGGAGTAAAAGCGACAGTTCCCAACTACATTAGCTACCGTAAAGACAGGCCAACCCAAGGCGGAGGAGTGGCCATATATGTAAAAAGAGGGATCCCCACCACCAGGTATTCTTACCAGCTACCAACAAAATCGAAGCAGTGGCGGTGGAAGTAACCACTGCCACTGGACCCCTAACAATTGTTGCAGTCTACCGACCCCCACATGACCAGATAGATGAGGGAGACATAGCTGCTCTAGGGCAAAATGAAGGCAAACTCGTAATAGGGGGAGACTTCAATGCCAAACACCCTGACTGGAATTCTAGAGTAACCTCCAGAGCAGGCGCCAAGCTGCAACAACTAGCGCGCGCCCACCACTTCGAAACATGGGGTCCAGTCGAGCCCACACATTTTCCGAAAAACGGAAGCAGGCCCGATGTGTTGGACATAGCACTCACTAGGAGGATCGCAGGATTTGTGACTGCAAGGACAATCAACAGAATGTCCTCCGACCACAACCCAGTGATTCTAGAAGTCGATGTGGGAGAATGGGTAGGACTCCCACGGTACCAGACGTCTTACAAACGAACAGACTGGGAGCGATACCAAGAAACTGTCGCCTCTGATATCGCTCGCGCTCCGCCACCTACTGCCGAAACAGTAGATCAAGCGCTACTAGACTTGACAGGCACCATCTTGCAGGCAGCGGAAGAGGCCACCCCACCACAAAGGGATGGCCCTCCACCGCAAATACAGCTCACGGAACACTTACTAGCTCAAATCCGTCACAAGAACAGAGTGGCAAAAGAGTGGAAGATCACCAGAAATCAGGCCACCAGGAGGCTGCTCAATCGTCTACAGAGAGAACTGAAGGTAGCGCTCAATGAGCACAGAAACCAGCAATGGCAAAACCGCCTCACAGCTCTCAAAGTACACTTTGGCAAGCAACCAAACAATTCACAAAAAGACGCGCTAGGATGCCGCCACTGCACGGCCAGCGGGGATTGATCTACAGCAATGCTGAGAAGGCCAACGCCCTCGCCGACTCCTTCGAGAAGCAGTTTCAAACGGCAGAACCCCAGGATGAAGAGCATGAAGAGGTAGTCAGTCGTCAACTGGCTGTCTTCCTCAATGCTGAGGAGGACCCAGAGGACGAACCCATACTTTTTGCCCCCGAGGACGTGGCAAGAGTAATCAGGTCCCTCCCTACAAAAAAGGCGCCAGGGCACGACAGTGTCACAAACCAGTTAGTCAAAAAACTCCCACCCACAGCGATCACACACCTCGCGAACGTCCTCAACGAGATTACTCGTTCCCGTGAGTTCCCAGCTTGCTGGAAACATG
Source organism: Schistocerca americana (assembly GCF_021461395.2). NCBI lineage: Eukaryota > Metazoa > Arthropoda > Insecta > Orthoptera > Acrididae > Schistocerca > Schistocerca americana. The sequence goes on along the minus strand of NC_060122.1, from coordinate 203,009,311 downwards.
CGGAAGTGGTCGCGATACACAAACCAGGAAAAGACCCTCTATTCCCGCAGCACTACAGGCCGATCAGCCTCTTGCCAACACTCAGCAAGATCTATGAGCGCCTCCTGCTAAAACCCATGCAAGAACATATTACCAGGGAGCAAATTCTGCCGGATTTCCAATTTGGATTCCGGCAGAACCACTCTGCCCCACAACAGGTCATGAGAATGGTTGAAGCAGCCACAGAGGGCTTCAACCACAGAGGCTACTGCGGGATAGTGCTACTAGACGTAGCCAAAGCCTTTGATTCAGTATGGCATAGAGGGCTACTCTACAAGTTGTACTCACAAGGGTTTCCAGGGAGCATAGTTCAGCTAATCAAGAGCTACCTCACGAATAGGACTTTCTCCGTCAAAGCAGAAACTGCCACCTCCACCAGAAGGCGTATTCGTGCCGGGGTGCCACAGGGATCGGTCCTGGGGCCCGTATTGTACAGCTTGTACTCTGCGGACACTCCAACGGCCCCCCTGGTGCACACCGCGCAGTACGCAGATGACACAGCCTTTTACACGAGAAATGCGAACAAGGACCTGGTCATTCGTAGGGTACAAAGGGTTTTAGATGACACAGAAACCTGGGCCCGTCGCTGGCGCATCACCATCAACTCGGAGAAGACGCAGGCAATGCTGATTACCCGCAGGCTCGGAAGGCGCGAACCTCCTCAACGTCCCCCCCTCCACCTCCACCTAAATGGAACCCAACTCCCCTGGCGCAGAACCGCCAAGTACCTTGGCGTAACCTTGGACTCTCGTCTTACGTGGAAACCCCACATAGACGAGGTCCACAGGAAGGTCTGCGCCAGAATGTCCATCCTATACCCTATCCTGAACACAAACAGCTCCCTTCCCTGCCCAGTAGCAGTAAACGTTTACCAGGCCCTGATCCGGCCAGTAATGGAGTATCCGTGCCCTGTCTGGGGATACGCGGCGAAGCAGCACCTGGACAAACTCCAGAGGCTGCAAAACCGTGCCCTCAGAAGGGCAATGCATCTACCTCTCGGATTCCCCACAGACGACCTGCACGCCGCAGCCGATATCCCACTCCTGAGAGAGCGTTTCCAGGATCTGGCAAGGGCCTTCTATGAAGGTACTTCCAGATCCGGAAATGCACTCATCCACTCCCTTGGTCGGTATGACATGTCCCGCGATAAACACAAGCGCCCTATGACGATCTTCGACGATTAAGTCGAAGAGAAAAATCCCAATACCCAATCCCAAATCCAGTTCCTTCCCATATATCACAAATCATCTCGCCTACCTCAGGCAAGTCCCAGATACACACACAACAATTCATCACATATCACAGACACCAAAAATATATGGAAAAATCACACACACATGTACACAGGGGAGTAAAAGCCAAAAGGCTACAAACTCCCCCTCACACTTCCCCAAAGAGGGGAAAGTATTAGATGAGTGCAGCAGTGGGACAATGAATTCACGGTGTTCTTATTTCAATTTCCAGGAGTGTATGTAATTCCGTAATGGTTGTTTGTGTCTTGTATGTATCTACTGTATTCGTAATAGTTTGGATACATACATACTTCAGAAATTGTATATTACTTTCAGGGGAAACCTGCCTTCATAATAATTTCGACTACAGTAGTTCCTCCCAACAGGGACACATAGTTCATAAATCAAATATTTTTGTCTTCGAAAACTGGGAATTTCGTCAACAAAAGATTACAGCCATTGCACTCAGCGACACACAATGAGCCCAGTACGTAATTTTTCATCCAAGCAGGACACACACAGTAGGAAAACTTACCCTGTGAGTAGAAATGATTGGCACCACAAGCAGCTGACTCATACTTCTCAGGTTACAGGCTCCATGCTTTCTGACAAAGATGGGCGATTCGCTCCTTAACTGATTCAAAGAGCCAGCAGATACTTTTAAGGAGTGAGCGATCGGTCACTGGAGAAGAAAGGAACGGTTGCTCACCTGGCCCGAATGTCTCACTGGGACGTTTGGGAGCGAAACGACGACTGTGCAGTAGCGCTCCACGTCACATACTGAGGGTCACGACTCCCAAGTTGCACATAAATGCGCTTCAGACCGACCGTGTGTATGCACATATTTGTGTATCTAATATGTTATGAAAAGAATAGAAAATGGAAGATCAATTCTGCATTAATGCTTTATACAGCTTGTAAGTAGTATCTCTTTACAACAAACCATAGTGGTGTAGAGGAAGTCGAGACAAACAATTTGATACAATACACTTGTCCATCAAGTCGTGAAATTTTCTTAATTCGAACTACAAAAACTGCCTAAAGTATATCGCTTGATCGTCGTGCAAGATTTTCAGTATTATCTCGATAACTTCGCACTGATTATTAAACCTAGAGGAAAAAATGGAATACCACCTTTTTATATGAACCTTACAAGGAGCGTTTAAAAGACAAGGCATGAACCCCTGTGAGAAACAAACCCATTGAAATTTGCGTATGCCACTGTGGGTTAACGTAGTAAGACATTTGGGGACATGAAGCACACCCCGATTTCAAAGCTGTGCCCCCGGCAGAAAAGTTGATGTTCACTGTCTTTTCTGACAGTCCATGTCCGATGCTCATAGAATGAGAAAACCATTAAGACGTGTACTGTGAGACACACCGTAGCCTATGCAAGTCCATCAAGAGAAAATGGCCTGGGCTCACGCAGGAAGTGATTCAGTTACACGGTAACGCATGGTTCTGCTCTACGAGAACGCGCAACCACACATCTCCAAGGTCACAAAAAGTGTGACGTCCGAGTTCGACTGGGAGCAACTTCAGCATCCGCCCTACAGTCCGAATATGTCGGCTTGCGACTTCCATGTGTTCAGTCCGTCAAAAAGCATCTCAGAGGGATGCGCATCTGCTAAGACGACGCACTGGAGATAATGGACGACTGGCACCTGTCACAGACGCAGGGATTCTGGGAACAGGGAATCCTTCGGCTGGTGAAACAGTGGACAGCTGTGCTTAGGTCTCAGGTAATAACTTTTGAATAAAAACTTCAATAACACCCACAGTCTTGATCGGTCGCTTTTCTTTATGAACAACCTTTATATTTTAATTTTGCGGTGGGATGTTTTAGAGGCCATGGTTTTCGAGTTGTTCATGGTTTGGGTTGTTTGGGGAAGGAGACCAGACAGCGAGGTCATCGGTCTCATTGGATTGGGGAAGGACGGGGAAGGAAGTCGGCCGTGCCTTTGAAAGGAACCATCCCGCCATTTGCCTGGAGCGAGTTGTTCAACGAAAATACACTTAAGTGTCCTCCAAACGCATTCCTAACGCCACAAAGAACCCACACTAGCTACGATTTCTAGTATGTTCTCCATGTCACTCCCTCCTGCGTTTGTGGAAATACGTGGGACTACACGAATTATTCCTATATTCGACAACTTTTCGCGTTTGTAATTGTCATGAATTGTAGAGCTGTTATTATGCCAAAGTTTGTACTCTGAGAAAGAATTAGGAGTGGAAATGTAAGGGCACCATATCCAAAATCGTTGGCAAGCTGGCTAGCCTTAGCCTCTAGAACTTTCTGCAGTCTCCCGCCTTTTTGTTGGTGGACAGGGTACCATCGTTCCACGAAGGCAGTGCGAGATTGTAGCGAGCGAGGTCGGTAGCGTACGAGCTGTGAAATAGAAGTACGCGGAGCTGGACTATAAAGTGTTTCATACTGCAATGAGGGTAATGTTTCGTTGTAATAAGAATAATGGACCGTCTATGGCCTTTTTGGAGTGTATGAATAAAATACGTCTTTATTATCAAAGTCAATGAATGCGATATAGTTAGGCGTGTTTGAAGGCGAATAAATTAATACCAGAGAAGTAATTTTTTACTCCAGAGCAAACTTACCATCTTTCAGGACTAATTTGGTAGTAAGTAATTACATTTACGCCAAGTACATTCTGACAGCAGTTTAGTTTGTATGCGATAGTGGCTGAAATAAGTCTCCCTCCAAATAGCCTGATTTCCAGCTATTGATCAGAAAACGTAAAATTACTTGAAGGGGGTAGGGAGAAGGGGAGAGGGATTCACAATGCGACCAGTCCTGTTATAAAAACTCACAGTTGTTGGCAAGAAAGTTGTAGACTTAGCTGCCACATCGTTACTTCCATCACGCACCCATTTCTTGGTTGGCCCATGGCGCAAAGCGATTTTTCATTATATCCGTTCTGGCTAAGGGTAATTTCAAGGTGAGCTAGAACTTTCAGGGTCAGAGACAGCAACATAACAATGCTTATAACTGATCAATGAGCAGGAAAAAGGTGAGTGCACGCCCCGTGTGTGCGCGTGGAGGAGGCATGCATCAGGATTTGTAACACGAATTGAATCGCACTAACGGTTGAAAATCGTGAATAAATCAGCTGAGTGGTTGAACACCCTTCCTACAGTGATTAGTAAAATGTAAATGTCGTGTGACTGGGCCATCCCGTCGGGTAGCCCGTACAGCGATTGGGTGTGTTTCGATTTGGCTTGCGTGTTGATGGGAATGAAATGATGACGATTAGCCCGTGCTACAGAATTTACGCTCACTTGGGGCAACAATAGTAACTAGTTGAAAGCTAACATATATCGTGAGGTGTCGCGTTTCGTCTGCGAAAGCGAAATATTTACTCCTTGAGTTAGCGTTGCTCCATAGCGAGCGAAGAAATGTAAGAAAATCGGTATGTGACGGGACTTTGTTGCGAGAAAGGATAACGAGAGGACGTGTATGAAGTGTGTGTAACGAAACAGATATTGTTAGCCGCCATATAGTATAATTTGTGTTTCTTGAGATTCACAAGCGGTATGTAACATTAATGTGGAGTTTAGTAACAACTAACCTATAATATAGCCTGGTGCGTTTCAAAGGTAATTTCACGTATTTATTTTTAATCAAAAGATTCTGTGATGAACTGCAATGTACGGCAAGCTTGTATAGGTCTTCGAACATTTGGTGGTCGATGTTTGCTGTAGAACCTGCTTCAATAACACGGTCAAAAGTATAGAGAAAGTTTTCTCTGCTACATCGAACTCTTCTCACTCGCAGACAATCATCGAATGAACAAATGCGTATGACAGTATCCCAATTCGAGAAGATCCTATAGAAGTTTTCTTTCTCTTACATTTCAAGAAATTTACAGGTGACTGTCGGAGGCGGCAGCTGCTTCTACACCACGACAGTAACTTGTCTACGTGTACGAGATTACGTACGCTGTAGGAGTAGTCGATGCCGCTCTGGAAATTGATATTGTCCTTCACAGACATACAGAGACACTGCACACACTAGTTCAATAATGAGTTTAATACTACGAGCTTAAAAATACTAATTTCTTCTTTTGAGCCAAAATGTTATAGATTTTATTAGGTAACTGTGATGAAACTTTCTTGGACATTAAAGAAAAGTCATAATAATGTATTTACAAAAAAAGGCGGAGCCAATTGTTTTCCATTTCAAAGACTGACAAGATCTTTATCGATATCCACAGGTCGCTGACACACATAAACAACAAAACCACGTTTTGGCAGGCATACAAAAGCGAGCAACAGTTCAGTTCAGGGGAAGTCAAATACAGCAACGGTAAGCCTAAAAAAAAGGGAAATATATTATGATTTTTACGGAATACACCTTTTTTAAACGTTTATTCCAAAAGAAAATTTAATTCAAACGATTCCATAACATCCTTATTTTTGTAGATGATACGTTGTATTATCCAGATCTATGGCTAATTTTAGATGTCAGGCATAGGACACACACAACGTAAAGAAAGATAAATTACGTAAGTAATTTAAGCAACGTAACCCGATGTAGCATATTTCAATTTAAAAATAGAACTAGAGCTTAAACATAGCAAAATGTTATTTTAAATGCAGTTAAGTCTTCTTCTAATTGCGTTTTAGCGTATCCTTCTTTGTTTCATGCAAAATGTAAAAGATCACATCCCTCACTTCTTAACATGGCGTCGTAAACAGTTGTGCCTTTACTATTGAACTGACTAAGCCATTAACTAACACAAATTAATGATAAATATTTTTCAGCTGGCCTTTATATGGAAAAATATTTAGCATACTTATTCGTTAGAAGAATGTCTGCTTTCCTATTTCGTTATTTGAGATGGGAGTTCTATTTCTTTGGTTAATATGAACTCTCCAGCCCAACACAATATACGGGTAACTACAATAGCTAAAACGTTCTGCACAGCTAATTTTGCTCTATGCCATCATTATAATATGTAATTTCGTTCACTTTGTCTATGTTTGTGTATTATCTCTCTGCAGAAAGAATTGTATGGCTGCAATGAGTGACCTATGTCTCTCTCGTATATTAACAATGAACGAAAAAATTTCCCCCAATACGTCCACTGAAATACATACGCGTTTCACCCTCGATATTAACTTGGCGAATGGCTCAAAGGTAACGAGAAATGTAGGAGGTCAGATCGGAAGCTTCCATGTATTTGAGGGCTATTTCCCTCGTGTGCTGTGGGGCGTGAACCGATATATGCTGCATACTCCAAATGAACGATCTGGTGATTGCTACCGCTTTTTAAAGGGCAGAAGAGCCCTGTAGCTTCCTGAAACCGCCAACGCAGTACGTGTAACACGGCCAAAAATAATAACCGTTCATTTCTACGCTTAGCATCCAGGGGAAAAATTTATAATAGTTGTTATAGTTGTACACCACCTTTAAAAGTTGTACACTATATCTATTTTTGTGAGTTTAGTAGCCCACAGTTGGCTCGTTTCTACCTGCCCCTTGTGTTATATCAAGAAAACTACATTGCATAAATGAAGCTAGGTTCATGCTACACTTTGGTAGCATTCAGAGTCTGATATTCGTTATTAATACCTTTGTATTCTGAATAAAGACACGACCACTCCAACACTATTTCACGGGATGTGGTCATTTGAGCAAGCAAATTATTTTGTACTATTCATATTACCTCAGAATGCAAGACAGACAAAACAAATTGCAGAAGATGCAATTTACTCAGGTCGTGTTAAGCTTTTCTTGTTATTACATATTAGTAACCGATAGTGTTATATTAGATATACAGAATGTTCTACAACAACACTGACAGACCTTACCACGATATGTAGTGCGTGCAAAGCTGATCATTTTACGGGCGAAACATTTGTTTGTGAATGTACTGTTTGGATGCTATACAACGCTGAAATTTGAAACTAAGTCCGTTCTGATGATATGCGTCTACTGATATATGGTTGGAAGGATATCGTTTGTGACGCAAATTATGAGATTAGCGCCTTCAAACAGTGAAACTATAATCCCCAGAATTTGTTCATCTTTATGGTTACCAAGCCTTCACATTTCAGATACTGCATTCTCCTATGTCATAAGAATAAAAAGTAATAGGAAGGGTTCAACAGTGGCAGTTCATACTAGAATCGGCGCTTTTCAATTTTATAACAACCTAAATAGCTGAATGACTCAGTATGTGAATCAGAATCGCAGGTTAAATAGATTAGCAAAAGAATAACAATGCTTACAGCTAACATAAAGTAATTATCCAAATATAACATTGAAACTGTAACGAAATCCGTCCTCTATGCCTGAAATCATCTATTAATAATGTAAGCGAACGACAGTTAAGAACGACTTTCTTTTCATTCTTTTATAAACAGCAGATTTTATCAGCTGTAGCGACAGAAGTTACCATTTGACTTCATTCTTGAAAGATATTAACTGAAATACTACGCAAAAATTTGCTTCAGGTCGACGTTAATCCTCGAGAAAAGTTGTTAGCGTAAAAAGTAGCATCACATAATTAGGTAGCTAAATGAACAATAAGCGCATCTAGCGCTATGAAAGTCTGTAAATCGTGAAATACCTGTACAATTCAATTCAGGATGTGAATCATTAAATTTTGACGTTAATGCGGTGCACGCAAAATCAGAATTGATGAAAGTTAAATGAATATTAATGTGGACTGACGGGTAATGTAATGAAAATAAACATCAATAAATCAAAAAATTAGGACTTCCGCATCTATTTTAAAATATTATGATATTCCGGAATAATTAACACACACACACACACACACACACACACACACACACACACACACACACACACAAATGTGGTACGTCTGCGAAGGATCATATATCCATTGCCAGCTTGAATAAAAGGCTTATATGAGTGCGGTAGCTTGTAAGATTTCCAATGTTTCACTCATTATTGTTAGTGTGTCATATATTGAGACCTATTAAAATGCTACACAGAAGCGCCAAAGAAACTGGTATACGCATGCGTATTCAAATACAGAAATATGCAAACACGCTGAATACGGCGCTGCGGTAGGCAACGTCTATGTAAGACAAGTGTCTGGCGCTGTTGTTAGATCGGTTACTGCTGCTAAAATGGCAGATTACGAAGATTTAAGTGAGTTTGAATTTGGTGTTATAGTCGGCGCACGTGCGATGGGACACAACATCTCCGAGGCAGCGATGAAGTGGGGATTTTCCCGTACGATCATTTCACGAGAATACCGTGAATATCAGGAATCCGATAAAACATCAAGTCTGCGACATCGCTGCAGCCGAAAAAAGATCCTGCAAGAACGTGAAATCGACGACTTAAGAGAATAATTCAGCTTGAAAGAAGAGCAATCCATCTGTAATCTGCTGGGCCATCAACAAGTGTCAACGTGCAAACCAGTCAACGAAACATCGTCGATATAGTTTCCAGAGCCGAAGGCCCACTCGCGTGCCCTTGATGACTGCACGACATGAAGCTTTGCGCCTCGTCTGAACCCGTCAATACCGACATTGGCTGTTGCTGACTAGAAACATGTTACCTGGTCGGACGAGTCTCATTTCTAATTACATCGAGCGGATGGGCGTGTACGGGTATGGAAACAACCTCATGAATCCATGGACCCTGCATGTCAGCAGGGGCCTGTTCAAGCTGGTAAAGAGTCTGTAATGGTGTTGCGCGTGTGGAGTTGCAGTGATACGGGTCACCTGATACGTCTAGACACTACTTCGACATGTGCCAAGTATGTAAGCGTGTAGTCTGGTCTCCCGCAACCATTCATGACCATTGTGCATTCAGGCAGGACAATGTGACACCCCACACGTCCAGAATTGGTACAGAGTAGCTCCAGAAAGTCTCTTCTTCCGCTGGCCACCTACTTCACCAGATAGGAACATTATATATCATATCTGGGATACCTTGCAACATGCTGTTGAGAAGAGATCCCTACCCCTCGTACTCTTACAGATTTATGGACAGCCATACAGGACTCATGATGCCATTTCCCTTCAGCACTACTTCAGACGTTAGTCGACTCCATGCCACGTGGTGTTGCGGCACTTCTATGTGCTCGCAGAGGCCCTACACGATATAAGGCAGGTTTACCAGTTTCTGTTTCTTAGGCTCCTCAGTGCATATCAACACTTGCTCTAAGGCTTTGTGCTGCTGGAATGTATTTGATCTTCTTTGCATCACTTCTTTTCTTACTGTACATCTTTGTTTTCGTCTGTTTTCGCTATTTTTAAAAACTTGGAAGTTTTCAGTCTTACGATGGGAGAGGGGGCATGGGGGAGAGATAGGGTAGAGAGAGAGAGAGAGAGAGAGAGAGAGAGAGAGAAAGAGAGAGAGAGAGAGAGAGAGAGAGAGAGAGAGAGGGGGGGGGGGGAGGGGTGCGAGAGAGGGGGTGCGAGAGACGGAGGGAAAGAGGAGGTTTAGTGCTACGAGGCAGACGATGTTCTATTGCACTGGAGTGTGAATGCATCTATGAAATTTTTCTTCAACATGACCTTTATTATATGTTGTGATGTTGAAACATAAAGAAGAACTGCTCTTTAGAGGCTATTTATTCATAATTATAATACTTGGGTCAAGATCATGCTGAATATCAGAAATTCTAGCTTTAGTTAAGATGAAGTATTTCTGAAACGAAAATTTACTAGAGGATGATCCTATCTGAAAGAATGTTAATAGATTTTTAGTCTGACATTCATGTCATCCAGATATACCACTGCTCTTGTCATAACAATACATCTTATGGGTTTCGACACAAAATATTTTTTTCACACGTCGTACGTGACATAGATTAACTATACAGTAACTTCACGAGTGTCTAGATATCTATATGATAGAAAAAATACATCAGAAAATATCACCGCATACTTAAATTCCAGTAATTTCTGTCAATGCAATGTCATAAATTCTGTCTGGTGACCACACATGCGTTCTGTTACCTCAGACATGCACAGAATTGCTTGACGCTAAATAAACTGGAGGTCTATGTATGACAAGAAAGTATTACTGTGGTCTAAAAATATAAGGCTAAGGTACATGAGAAGTTGGCAGTCTACAAGAAATTACCTTCTAATAAATCAGAAGAAACAAGGAAAGCAGATTGGAGAAGTATGTGTAAAGGTACCTGTGTCGAACAGAAAGAGGGAAGGAAGGAAGGAAGGAGGATGACTAATGACTGCGGCTCATCATCGTGATGACGTCGAGGTTATTAGACGTTGAGCGTAAGCTCAGACTGGAGAAACAGGGAAGGAATTCGACCGCAACAGCTCAAAAGAAGCACACCGCTTCTGGGTTAGCGGGAAATCACGGAAAAGCTGAAGCAGGGCAGCCAAGAGATTTGAAGCCACATCCTTCCGGATACGAGTCCGTTCCACTGGGCTGCAAAGAGAGAACACTATCAAGAAATGCGTCATCTTGAAATACGAGACGGAAAGTAGGCACGAGGAAGAACTCCCTAAGTCAGCGAACGTTGTGTGTGAAGGATAAGAAAAGGACAGCAGATAAGAGTCAATTTATGCAAATTCGTTTTATGTCTAACACATACGTCAGTCCAAAAAGCTTCCAAAATGGATAGGAACGTTAAGAAGGTGGTGTCCATCTGCAGGTGTTATACAGAGGGGCCCGGAAAATGTAGACATTGTCTGATCAGTATTAATGGAACAAAATGATATACCGTTACAATTCTTGTACGGGGGCTAGGTTATTTTGTGTGTTCAAAGTGACCCCCATTGGCAGCCAAACAACTTCGTACTGTCGTACTGTAACTAACTACGGCCGTCAGTGTTACCGGTGTGACAGTCGAACAAGACGCTTCGATGGTTTCCCATAGCTCGTTCAGCGTAGCTGGCTTTGGTTGATAAACTTCATTTTTCGAGGACTCACATAGGTACAAGTCAAGAGGTGTTGGGTCTGGAGACCGTGGTGGGTACTTTTTTTTTTTTTAAATCTTATGTGACTTAACGGCTAAGGTCATCAGTCCCTGAGCTTACACCCTACTTAACTTAAATTATCCTAAGGACAAACACACACACTCATGCCCGAGGGAGGACTCGAACCTCCGCCGGGACCAGCCGCACAGTCCATGACTGCAGCGCCTAAGACCGCTCGGCTAATCCTGCGCGGCGTGGTGGGTTTTCAACGGTTCCTCTTCCACCTATCCAGTCTCCACGTAGATTTTCATCCAAGTGGGCTCTGACATCTCTGTGGTAGTGAGACGGAGCGCCATCTTGTTGTAGGTGGAATCTATCATTTCCAAACACCTCTAGTATGGAAAGTAAAACAGATGTTTGCAGCATATGAAAACACACCTCACCAGTTACGGTAGTTTCCAAGAAGAATGGTCCAATCAAACCAAGGAATTACAGACCGCACCACACATTAAGACCCGTTAGACTAGCATGTTTCTCCACGTGAATGTGAGGATTCTCCGGAGCCCACTTCTCGCAGCTGTTACGGTTTACAGTACCGTTCAGTCTGAATTTCGCTTCGTCAAACCAGATCACCATTCCTACAAACCGTTCATCCTCGCTAAGCATGCCTTCAAACTACTCGAAGCTCCTTCGATCCGTGTCGTCCTGGTTCATAGCGTGTAACGATCATGGAAAGTACACTTCCCACTTTGCAGCGTCAGAATTCGTCGAATGCTTGATCGGCTTACTCCGCTTTCACGTTCTGCCTGCCTTACAAATTTGTGAGGTGACAAAGGAAAATGTTGCAACACAGGCATTGGAAGCTGAACTTTATGACGTTTTTGGTGGTCCACACCTTTCCTTATGCACATCTTGAACAGTACTGTCATCTTCAAATTTATCCTGAATAAAATGCATTGTCGTACGTGTTGGTAGCTGAGTTCTGTACACATTACGCCATTGCCGTTTTACCTCTACCATGTTTTCGTACTTCCAGTACCACTCCAATGCGGCCTTGCGTTGCTCAAACGACAATCTTAGTTCACTCATTGCTGTAGTGTCATCTGCTGGAAAACACGCGCCAAGATCAGTTGCCAAAACAATGGGCTAAGCCATCACCCAAAACTGCAACGATACGCCATTTTGTTCCAAATATGTTAACTATAAAAGAGTGTATCTATTTTTCTGGCCCCTCTGTATATATTCCTGCCCCTTGAGTAAAACGCACCGGACGTTCGTAAAGATATGTTAAACTGTCATAGAAGTCATTCTTTAGGAAGCCGTTCAACTCGCGCATCACACTGCCTTGAATGTGACTCACGGCACCACAACGTTAACCCTTCGTCTTACGGTAGGTTCGAATTGGTAACACGAAGTCTCGTCGCCTGCGATAACTATTTCCGGAAAAGGTCCTCGTTTTGCATTTCAAGCAAGCAGCAGCAGGCGTACACGTGTCGTTTTTTTATTTATTTATTTACTTATTTTGGAGCCAAGTACGCGCGATAAATTTTGCACACACTTTTATGTTCTACAAAATATTTTTGAGAATATCTTCAACACTTGATTTAGAGTCGTTGCTTCATTCAGATTTGTGACAGGGCAACGTTAACATTCAACGGCCGCACGCCATCATCATCAACTTTGACTCTCTCCTTAGTCAGAAAGAAACGGCAGAGAATTTGTCTGACCAACTCGGACGTCAACTGCGTCACAGTGCAGGTATCCAGAATATCAAGACCAATTACAACACATTTGTGTCAGCTTGACTCGGGAGTCTATATAATGGCTCTGTGAAACCAATCCCAACCAAATCAATGCAGTTATCAAGACCATAGTTGGTAAAAGTTATACTGATAAGTGGACTGATACAGCCAATTTCTTTGTATACATTACTCGGTGTTTTATTGACTGAAATGACATCAGACACTCTCTGAACACGTATTTATTTCGTTTTCCCCTCACCATCTGAATGCTTCACACATATGCTCAGTCGTTTCTTGCCTCCTACGGAAGTAAGTGAACATCACGCAGACAAAATGGTTCAAATGGCTCTGAGCACTATGCGACTTAACTTCTGAGGTCATCAGTCCCCCAAAACTTAGAACTAATTAAACCTAACTAACTTAAGGACATCACACACATCCATGCCAGGGCAGGACTCGAACCTGCGACCATAGCGGTCGCCCGGCTCCAGGCTGTAGCGCCCAGAACCGCACGGCCACTCCGGCCGGCGTCACGCAGACACTTCGCAGTGATACGTACCATGTGTAGACGAACATTGTCCTGTTGAAAAGTGATGCATGACTCCTTGTATGGCTACTGGCCCGTCCTCATACCCTTTATTTATTTACTTGAGCCGTCGGTTTTCTGACTGGTTTGTTACGGCTCGCCACGAATTACTCTTCTGCGCTAACATCTACATCTCAGAGTACCATTTGAACCCCACGTCCTCACTTATTTGTTGGATGCATTCCACTGTGTCTCTACCTTCTGCAGCTCCCTCTAGTGCCGTGAAGGTCATTCCCAGACATCTAGACACATATCCTATCATCTTATCCTTTCTTCCTGTCAGTGTTTCCCATACGTTCTTTTCTTCACCGATTCGAATCTCTTCATTCCATATTTTATCACTACATCTAATTTTCAGTATTCTTTTGTAGCACCGCATCACAAACGATTCTCTTCTCCTCTGGTCCGGTTCTTCCCTCACTCCATGATTCACAATACAGTGCTGCGCACCAAACATACATTTTCCGAAATTTCTTCCTCAAATTAAGACCTATGTTTGACACCAGTCGACTTCTCTTGGATGGAAATTACCTCTTTGCGTGTACTACTCTATTTTTATGTCCTCATTTCTTCGTCTGTTATGCTTAATTATGTTTCCAAGGTATCCGAATCCTTAGCTTTGTCTGCTTCGTAATCACCGATGTTGCTGTTGAGTTTCTTGCCATTCTCTGCTACTTTTCCTTACGTTTGTCTTCTTCCGTTATGTTCTCAGTACGAATTCTGTGCTCATTTGACTGTTCGTTTCATTCAAAATATCCTATAATTCTTCTTCACTTTCACACAGATCGTGTGCCATTAGCGAATCTTTCATTGATATCCTTTCACCATGAATACTAATCCCGCTCCTGAACCTTTCTTTTGATTCCACCATTGCGTCTTCGATGTACAGATTGAACAGCAGAGGGAAAGACTGCATCCCTGTCTTACACTCTTTTTAATCCGAGCATATCGTTCTTGGTCTTCCTGTCTTATTCTTCACCTCTTTGCTCTTATAAATATTGTATATTACGCGTCTTTTCGTGTAGCTTACTCCTATTGTTATGATAATTTCAAACCTTTTACATCATTTCACTCCACTGGCCACCCCAAATGTAACACCCTGATGGAAGCATCGAAACCAGGTAAAATTTGCAGCACATTTTGTGGCGGCGTGGGATGCGCGTCAGAAGTATTACAGCTCAGGCTCACATCACGGGCGCCAGCAGTGCTACCTGCAAGCGCTATATGAACGAATAACAGACGGTCGTGTGGAAGTAATGGAATTTTTCTTTCGTACTGTTTGGCATAAATTGCTTCAGTATGCCTCGTAGAAAACAGTGAGAGTCTTTAGAGTATGTTTAGTAACTGGACGGAGGAAAAATAGCTGCTGATATGGATTGCTGATTATCCTTCAAAGAAATCGGTGATCGTGTCGAACGGAATCAAGCCACTGTGATCGCGATCTGTAATCTCTGGATACAGGAGGAAACAACGGACAGACGGGAGCGATTGTAACCATCTCGTTACACCACTACAGGTGATGACAGGCATAATGTGCGCATCGCAGTGAAGGACCGCTCTGCCACACCGCGAACCATACCACAACAAAGATTCGGTCCGTTGAGCAATAAGCCGTGTGCGCACATGCCATTTTACGTCGTTTACAGCACCGTGGACTGTCCGCATAGAGTAAATATCCCTGGAGTGAGCATTCACATGAGCAGAATGGATTTTGTGTTGTCACCATACATTGGCGGCCTGGTCACGTGTTCTCGGGACCTCGTGTGTTTGTCCGTGTATGGCTCTGAGCACTATGGGACTTAACATCTATAGTCGTCAGTCTTGTCCGTATAGTTCCCTGTATATTTAGAATGTCACTACATCCCTAGTACAGACGGATTCTTTTCGTACGTGTTGTGGATTATTTAAATATGCTGCGCAGACATTTTAACAGTATCCATTTGATACCGGGAATAAACCAGCTACGTAACTTTTAAGGGCAAGTGATATTGCATTCTGCATCTTTGCGATAGGTGCCACAGTTCAGATGCACTCGATTTTTGGTAGTTTTCGGTATGATGCGCCACTTTATAGTATTACAGAGCCTGACGTATGGTTTTGCAGTGATAGTCTTGCAAAAAGACTTGACAGTACGCTAGTACTTTTGGAAGTGTCCGAAAAACACCGAATTTGCCACACATTAGCGATTATATCCCTGCTAATTCGTCCTTTTTTTCTGCTATTTCTGCGTATTTATTTTCTCGTTTTTGCAACCTAAAGCACAATTTTTCTTACTGGAGACACTTTGAAGTATTTATTTAACGCATTTTACGTACTTGCTCCCAGTTTATTAAATAAATATTTCTCAGTGAAAGAAAGTAGCAAATATGATAACCACAAGTTATATATACGAACCTGACAAATTTCGTTTTACAGGTGGTTTTCGTGTGGGTACTTTTGGTAGTAGGTGCTGTGGAAAATTAAAAATAGTTGGAATAGCATCTACTTTCAGCCACACACGTCCAAATTTTTCTCTGTCTATCAAAGTGTTTTGAACATACTTTGGAATATTTTGTGGGGACAAAATTACTGCTCCTTATTTTCTGAAGCCACATCTTTACTCGTTGTTCATCCTTCGAGAAACTAAAATATAAATCACACACAATCATTCTTCATGTCCTAGACACACTTAAGATGGTCTCATACTGTAACTTTATAGGAAACAAAAAGGTTTGGACACACATATTATACGAAGACAATTACAGATTCCCACTCTATTGAATTTATCTGTCTCCCGTCTTTCACATCTACATACATAATCGACAAGACATTGATAAATGCATGGAGGATAGTATTTGCTGAAACAACTAACCATTCCCTTTCCTGTTCCACTAGCCAATTTACGAGAGGATGCGACCTTATGTAAGCTTTTGTACGAGCCGTAATATCTATTATACAGTCATAAAATTGTAGAAAAATAGGTCTACAGAATCAAGCATTAATTATAATGCGTCTCGAAATTTTCACCACTATTACACTATCAACAAGCGGTCAAAACACAACAAATTTCAAACTCTGCGGGAAGCACACACGCACAGCGAAGTCCCTAAAACATGTGACAATCCTGGTTTAATGTTGACAACATGCGCAGAACGCAATGCTAACTCCAGAGATATTTACTCTATGACTGTCCGCAAGGGGTCCATTGGTGCGTTTACCTTTGAGTCAACGTTACAGGCGCTTGCACCTGCAATGAACGACGGACGTGGGCAAGCGAAAGCAATGAAACTGTTTTTACCGACGAATCTCTATTCTGCATGCACCACCAAGACGGTCGGATTACAGGTTGGAGATACCAAGGTGAGACATAGTTCAACGCTCTGCAATTGCGTTGCGTATTACCATACTGGTCCTGCACTCGGTGTTATGGTTTGGAGTGGTACTGGGTTCGGCTTCCGTCCCCTAGTACGCACGACCAGTATAGTAACAAGCCAGCGTTACATCTCGGAAGTGTTGAAGTCTGTTGTCCTCGCATACCTTTGGAGCGTGCCGACGGCCTCGTTGCAACAGAATTATGCACGATCAATACGGCAAGCAGTGTTCGAGACTTCTTCGTCGCCCGTCGGATTGCACTGTTACCTCGCTCTCCCTGGTCTCTCGATCTCTCGATTTCGCGCCTATCTGAAACGTCTGATCGATGATTGCGGAACGACTGGCCAGGGATACAGAACCCGCTGCTACAGTAGATCAGCTTTGGCAATGAAAATGGTTCAAATGGCTCTGAGCACTATGGGATTTAACATCTGAGGTCATCAGTCCCCTAGAATTTAGAACTACTCAAACGTAACTAACGTAAGGACATCGCACACATCGATGCCCAAGTAAGGATTCGAACCTGCGACCGTATCAGTCGCGCGGTTCCGGAATAAAGCGCCTAGAACCGCTTGCCCACCGCGGCCGTCTCTTTGGCAGTACATATGTGTTGAAGAAGCATGGACTGCTATATCCCAAAAACACACACAGAGCCTTTTTGATTCAATGCTGAGGCATGTACCAGCGGTTATAGCCAGCAGTGGCGGCAACGCTCAGTACTGATTTCGTAATCATCCTCACTTCACGTTGGACTATTTTCAGTCATGTGATCTCTGTGCAACGTGTTATCTCACAAACCAATTTGGCTGTGATATGTTTGGTCATTCTTGTTGTTGCCTTTTGGATGTCCAGCGGTGTAGATTGTGGAACGCTTTTTCCAGGTACATAAATTCTGTGAACGAAACTTGATACTCTTCTGTCATGCTACCATTATCATGCGAAATGTCGGAACTGCCTATTTGGTGCCTTTCCTTTCTTGAAGCCAAACCGATTATCGTCTGAGAGACCCTCAGATTTCTTTTCTGTTCTTCTTTTCAGAATCCTAGACAGCAGCTTGGACGCAAGACCTGTTTAGCTGCTTGCGCTACAGTTCTGGCACTTACCTGCTCTTGTTATCCTTCGTAAATGCGGATGACATTTTTCCGGAAGTATACTGGTACATTCAACACAACTTGGATAGTCGTTTGGTTGCCACTTTGACCAGTGATTTAAACTGTGATTACTTCTGGATCCTCTACGACTCCCATTTCTTCTTTTATTACGTCACTGGAAATTTCTCCCCCCCCCCCCTCCCGTAAGAGGGCTTCAGTGTATGGCACAATGGCATAACAGATGAAATTAGCCACTAGAGAATATATATGTATGGTGTTACAAAAAGGTACGGCAAAACTTTCAGGAAACATTCCTCACATGCAAATAAAGAAAAAATGTTACGTGGACATGTGTCCGGAAACGCTTAATTTCCATGTTAGAGCTCAAGTACTTCCTCGATTCACCGCCATGATTTCATACGGGATACGCTACCTGTGCTGCTAGAACATGTGCCTTTACAAGTACGACACAGCATGTGGTTCATGCACGATGGAGCTCCTGCACATTTCAGTCGAAGTGTTCGTACGCTTCTCAGCAACAGATTCGGTGACCGATGGATTGGTAGAGGCGGACCGATTCCATGGCCTCCACGCTCTCCTGACCTCAACCCTCTCGACTTTCATTTATGTGGGCATTTGAAAGCTCTTGTCTACGCAACCCCGGTACCAAATGTAGAGACTCTTCGTGCTCGTATTGTGGACGGCTGTGATACAATACGCCATTCTCCAGGGCTGCATCAGCGCATCAGGGGTTCCATGTGATGGAGGGTGGATGCATGTATCCCCCCTAACGGAAGAAATTTTGAACATTTCCTGTAACAAAGTTTCCTGGTACGTTCTGTTGCTGTGTGTTTCCATTCCATGATTAATGTGATTTGAAGAGAAGTAATAAAATGAGCTCTAACATGGAAAGTAAGCGTTTCCGGACACATGTCCACGTAACATATTTTCTTTCTTTGTGTGTGAGGAATCTTTCCTGAAAGTTTGGCTGTACCTTTTTGTAACACAATATATATATATATATATATATATATATATATATATATATGTGTGTGTGTGTGTGTGGTGCTTTCTTTAATATAGAGTCGAGTGTGGTGTGATGGTACGTATTCTATAAGGATATTAACATTGTATTAAGTGGGGTTGTAGTAACCGGGGCGAGGGGCTACAGAAGGTTGAGTTTGTACCGAATAGCTGGCAGGGAATGGGTAGAGGGTCCCATAATAATTCAGATTTCTTGAAACCTATGTACGATAGATTTTGACCTTTTCTGTAGTATTTGCAAGACCAATCTAAATTCGGAGGAGAAAAGGTTGTCGATATGAAAAGGGCCGTCAGATGAAATGTCATTCCATTCGAATCCGGCGGAGAAGTGCAACTAGCGGGCACGGGACAAGCACGGAAACCGGGCAAAAGGAAAAATCCGCGAGTGGCTACGGCTTTGACGCGCAGTCGTCCGTGAAAAGAGGGAGCTCTAAAGCATTCGCTAAACGCAATAAATTTTGCTCGCCTATAACCGAGGTGTCTGAACACGCGGGTCCTCGCTGGCGCGTAAACACATCTGAGCGGGACCCAGTGGATATATAATACGAACTCGGAAACAAGGGATTCCATGTCGAATTGAATTTAATCCGCAATGGTAGGCTGCACGTGCAGAATGCGCGGCCGGGCTGGTTCGCCCCGCGTGGCACGCCAACACGGCTGAAAGGACTCGATTCACCAGCCCGCCACGAACGACTACCTGGCTGTGTGGCATGAGCTGATGAAGAGAGCAAGGCATACAGCTAACTTACGAATCTCACCAAAACTATACCCCCTACGGATATTCTTACAGGTGACTGAAGATGATTTCACACTGGTGTTCGCTGACATTGCAACACCGCGAAAGCATCATGCAACAGACGTTGACCGGCGTGTAGAGCAGCTCATGCTTTGATACGCAAATGAGTAACATTTCAGATCAACAAGAGAAAATAATAGTAACTTAATTTTCCTCTATACTACTACACACATCAAAAAAACGTTTTGCATCGCTCCGGTTCCCGGAACTCTGGAGGATAGAGGTTGTCTGTGGATATTGTATTACAGACACAGTCCCTTTGACTGTTCAGGGCTGTCACTAAACCCGCCCAAAGATGCAAACAACCAAGCATGAGCAGCGCTCATTAGACGGAGGGGTCCGACAGCCGAACAGTGCAGTTATTCCACCAGGAAGGAGGTACACGGCTCGTGTTGTCTGTAGTTCAACCATGCCTAAACGGTCAATAGCGCGGTTCGGTAGCGTCCGCATTGTTACTTTGTGACACGAAGGGCTCTCAACAAGGGAAGTGTCCAGGCGTCTCGGAGTGAACCAAAACGATATTGTTCGGACATAGAGGAGATGCAGAGAGACGCTAACTGTTGGTGACGTGCTTCACTCAGGCCGCCCAAGGGCTATTACTGCAGAGGATGACCGCTACCTTTGGATTGTGGCTCCGAGGAACCCTGACAGCAACGCCAACATGTTGAATAATGCTTTTAGTGCAGCCACAGGATGTCGAGTTATGACTCAAATTGTGCGCAATAGGTTGCATGATGCGCAACTTCACTCCCGACGTCCATGGCGAGGTCCATCTTCGCAACCACGACACCATGCAGCTCGGTACAGATGGGCCCAACAACATGCCGAATGGACCGCTCAGGCCTGGCATCTCTTCTGTTCACCGATGAATGTCTCATGTCGCTTCAACCAGAGAGACGTGTTTGGACGCAACCCGGTCAGTTCAACGCCTTAGACAAAATGTCCATCGAGTGCAGCAAGCTGGAGGCTCCTTGCTGTTTTTGGGTGGCATTATGTAGGACTGACGTACGCCGCTGGTGGTCATGGAAGGCACCGCAACGGCTGCACGGCATGTGAATGCCATCCTCAGACCGATAGAGCGACCATATCGGCAGCATACTGACGAGGCATTCGTAATCACGGACGACAATTTGCGCCCCTACCTTGCGCATCTTGCGAATGACTTCCTTCAGGATAACAACGTCGCTCGAGTGGTGAGCATGTTCTCTAGACATGAACCCTATCGGCAATGCCTGCGATAGAGTGAAAAGGGCTGTTCATGGACGACGTGACCCACCAACCACTGTAAGGGATCTACGCCGAATCGCCGTTGAGGAGTGGGACAATCTCAACCAACAGTGCCTTGATGCACTTGTGGATAGTATGCCACGACGAATACAGGCATGCAGCAGTGCAAGGAATCGTGCTACTGTGTGTTAGAGGTGCCGGTGTTTACAGCAATCTGGACCACCACCTCTGAAGGTTTCGCTGTATGATGGTACAAAATGCAGTGAGTGGTTTTCATGAACAATAAAAAGGGCGGAAATGATGTTTATGTTGATCGCTATTCCAATTTTCTGTACTGGTTTCGGAACTTTTGGAACCGTGGTGTTGCAAAACTTTTTTTGATGTGTGTATATAAAGACTACCGGCAACGGCCTTGCCGCAGTGGATACACCGGTTCCCGAGAGATCACCGAAATTAAGCGCTGTTGGGCGTGGTCGGCACTTGGATGGGTGACCATCCAGCCGCCATGCGCTGCTGCCATTTTTCCGGGTGCACTCAGCCTTGTGATGCCAATTGAGGAGCTACTCGACCGAATAGTAGCGGCTTCGGTCGAGAATGCCATCATAACGACTGGGAGAGAAGTGTGCTGACCCCACGCCCCTCCTATCTGCATCCTCCCCTGAGGATGACACGGCGGTCGGATAGTCCCGGTAGGCCACTCGTGGCCTGAAGACGGAGTGAGTGTATATAAAGACAATTCGTTGTTTAACATTGTTACCAGTAACCTCGGAAAGTACTTGACTGATCTACATCACTTTTTTACACGATTCTTTAATGACCATCCATACGAACATAGGCTACACGATTTTAAATATATATAAAGCGTTTTTATATACTTGTAATGTATAAACGAGGAAGGTTGTTACCAAAAATCTCGAAAAGTTTTTGATCGACTTACTTTAGCTTATTACAGCGTACACTAATAAACATTGAGACGGGTACATACGTTTTTTAGAATGAGAATGTGCAGATTTATAGTTGAACCGACTGTGAGAAGGAGAATGCTGGACTGCGCTATGGAAATGCGCGGATTCGTATTTTTGTTTTTTGTTGTTTCTTTTCACGTAGTTTCAAATACAATAACAAGGCATGTAAACCAATAAAGAAATTGTTTCTCACAAATGTATTCTTTCTCCTCATACACATGGTGTTGCCGTAAGAGCGTGCAAAAATGTAACATGACACAGAAAATGCTCCGCTGAACAATTTGAGGCAGGGAACCTGGGGACGAATAAGCCAGCTTAAAAGACATAACAGGAATACAAACACAGTACTGTGTATTTTTTATTGACATTAGTTACAGTTAATTGCAAATACCATCAATTGTACTATATCTTACTAAATGTGATGAAACTGACGGCTAGCAACCTCATTGTAAGTATGACGCACCCTGACAACTATCTCTCGCGTGTTTCGAATAACATCACAGGCAACTACAATTCTGGAAACTAATCCCATCTCCGTACCCACTTAACAGAGTATAGGAAATGAGAATTTATGGTTTATTGGCTTATGATTAAAACACTACTACGAAATCTGCGAGATTCGTAATCCCATTCATTCTCAGATTAAAACAACGCGAAATATTGAAGCGGTTCCTTTCATAGCCCGTATACCAATGATGCCCATCGATTTACTCACTCGTTATAAGCGACTGTAAGTACCAGTCAAGATTTCGTTTGCAATAACAGTGAACAAGGTTCAAGGTCAGAAAGAGGGGTAAGAGGACAGAGAGAGCGGGGGAGGAGGAGATTTGTAGAGAAAGGGGTGGGGGAGGATGATGTACGGAGAGAGGGATTGGAGGAGGAGGAGGAGGAGACGCACAAATAGACTGAGAAGGATGAGGTGGTTGGAGAGAGGGGTGGAAAAGGAATTTAGGATTACATCCAGTACCAATACACATATAGCAATTGTGAAACATTACCGGGTTCGCTGTTTTTATACTGGATGATGGGTCACACTGAGGGTTTCTCCCTTCAGAAATCGCAGTTGAATGTCTGTTGGTTATGAGAGGGTAGCACCACGACTCCTGTCGGAAGCAGCAGAAACTGTTAGCATGACAGGATGGAGGACTGTGGCTTATTGTTCTGTGATATTACTGTTCACGTTAATCAGCATACCACAACTGTCGCGCGAATAGAAAGTGGATGGACTGAGGACAGCCATAATCAGTGACTTGCAGGTTCGCAATGGTTGGTTGGTTGGTTGTTTGGGGAAGGAGACCAGACAGCGTGGTCATCGGTCTCATCGGATTAGGGAAGGATGGGGAAGGAAGTCGGCCGTGCCCATTCAGAGGAACCATCCCGGCATTTGCCTGGAGTGATTTAGGGAAATCACGGAAAACCTAAATGAGGATGGCCGGACGCGGGATTGAATCGTCGTCCTCCCGAATGCGAGTCCAGTGTCTAACCAGTGCGCCACCTCGCTCGGTTCGTAATGGCGCCACCGACTAGCACCCGAGAGAACACACACATCGCCCCATTAGGCTGTACGACATCGAACGGCAACGTTTGCAGCAAAGGCAAGTATTTATACTGACGTCTAGAGCACGAAGGATGTTAGCACGGTGAGCGAATGTAGCGGCTTCTATTGACACGTCATAAAGGAATATAAGTGCGCCGGCAGGGTTTATCCCAAAGAGTGGCGGGTTACAGTTTTGCGTACTGCATCCTCTGACATTATGAGGTTTGTGACGAGCGTTTAATACATTTATTGTTATATGTTACACTTGTAACTGGCCTTTGCAGCAACATCTCGTTGCAACAATGGTTCTTTGAGATGTGCATCTACAGCAAAGATGGTACCTAGCTGAAAAACAATTAAAGTAAAGAGCTGTCGTAATTCGAAGGAGCACTAAAGCTTTACCAGAACAGATAAATATCTACCTGTAGATAATGGCTCTGAGCACTATGGGACTCAACATCTTAGGTCATAAGTTCAAAATGGTTCAAATGGCTCTGAGCACTATGGGACTCAACTGCTGTGGTCATAAGTCCCCTAGAACTTAGAACTACTTAAACCTAACTAACCTAAGGACAGCACACAACACCCAGCCATCACGAGGCAGAGAAATTAGGTCATAAGTCCCCTAGAACTTAGAACTACTTAAACCTAACTAACCTAAGGACATCACACACACCCATGCCCGAGGCAGGATTCGAACCTGCGACCGTAGCAGTCCCGCGGTTCCGGACTGCAGCGCCAGAACCGCTAGACCACCGCGGCCGGCCTGTAGATAATCTTCTTCTCTTCAGGCACTGGGCAAAATGGCGTTACTGTACCATTTTTTTATATGAATGCGCGGTGTCCGTTCTTTCGAACATGTCCGACAGAACACACTCTACGCTTCCATATTGTTCATACGCCTAACCGGGAAATGGAATCCATCTTCTTCTGTGCCGATGCACAAGTAAGTCTGACCTCCTGCAAGACTCTCAGAGTAGCGAACAGTGAATTAAGGGAAAGGGATAGGTGGCGCTCTGTGGGATTGTGGATAGGCAGTGAGGCGAACCGAGATAGTCCGGGCAGTTGCGATAACGTTCTGTCGCAGATCGCGAAGTGGTTAATGCACCTGACGAGTGAGCACGAGATCTAGGGTTCAAATCCCGGTCAAGTACACATTTTGGCTCGTCGCCACTCATTCCGCTTATGTCCCGCTGTAACTGCCAGCCATGTTTGCCGAGGTCCTCCTCTATCTCTCCTTCCACATTTAGGGTTAGCTGTCATCTGTAACACCAACAGGAAATTTTTTATAAGTCGTCTTGTATCTTACTACAAAAAAATGGTTCAAATGGCTCTGAGCACTATGCGACTTAACTTCTGAGGTCATCAGTCGCCTAGAACTTAGAACTAATTAAACCTAACTAACCTAAGGACATCACACACATCCATGCCCGAGGCAGGATTCGAACCTGCGACCGTAGCGGTCACGCGGTTCCAGACTGAAGCGCCTTTAACCGCACGGCCACACCGGCCGGCTATCTTACTACACTCAACTTCTATACCTTACCATACACCATGGCATCATCAGCGAACAACCGCATATTGCTGCCCACACTGTCCGCCAAATCGTTTATGTATACAGAGAACAGCGGTCCTGTCACACTTCCCTTGCGCACTCCTGACGATACCCTTGCCGCTGATGAACACTCGCCGTCGAGGGCAACATAATGGGTTCTATTGTTTAAGAAATTTTTGAGCCACTCACATACCTGTGAACTTATTCCAGATGCTCGTACCTTCGTTAACAGCCTGCAGTGGAGCACCGTGTCAAATGCTTTCCGTAAATCTAGCAATACGGACTCTGCTTGTTGCCCTTCATTCATAGTTCGCAGTATATCATGTGAGAAAAGGCAAGCTGAGTTTCGCACAAGCGATGCTTTCTAAAACTATGCTGATTCGTGGACATAAGCTTTTCAGTCTCAAGAAAATTTGTTATATTCGAAGTGATAATATAATCAATGAATCAGCAGTAAACAGAAGTTAGGAAAATTGGTCTGTAATTTTGCTGGTCCATTTATTACCCTTTTTATATACTGGAGTCACTTGCGCCTTTTTCCAGTCACTAGTTACGGGGCCAGTGCTGTAAAGCACTCTTTGTAAAATCGAACTGGGGTTCCATCCGGATCTGGTAATTTATTTACTTTCAAATCTTTCCTTTAGTTCTCTACGCCAGAGGTGCTTATTGCTATCTTGTCCATATAGGAGTCTGTCCGAAGGTCAAAGGACGGTATGTTTCCACGTCTCTCCTGTGCGAACGATTTCTTGAACGTGAAATTTAAAACCTCGGCTATAGTTTTGCTATCTTCAGCTTCCACGCCAGACTGGTCAACAAGGGTTTCTGCTTATTGTTCCACATACCTGAGTGAATTTAACAACAGACAGGAGGACCACCCCCAGTCGCCATAGCAGATTACACGCAGATATGTGGTGTATGCTGTGAAAGATCAGAAATGAAAGCAACAGATGTGGGACCGCTAGATATCTGAGCATTTAGATAAAAAGTTCACTTTTGGTGCGGGCCGAATTAGGTATGAACCATTTATATTGTGGTGGTGTCTCGGCAGCGGGTGGCGAAGTGGAAAGAGTACAGACTGGTAATTCGAAGATTGTTAGGTCGAATCCCTCTGTGGAAATATAGTTTTTGTTTTCAGTTTCTACTTTAAATACACTGAAAATAAAACGAAATACTGATCAGCGTAATGTATTTCTTAATATTTTCATAAAAGGCATGAAAAGGAAAGGAAAAGGAAAATTCGAAACTCCAAATAAATTTCCAGAAATACATATAGCGCCCAAGAAGACATTCACATAACTTTCCAATAATGGATTGTTATTCACGGATACAGACCTCCGCTACTCGTGGTTTGCTGCCAAACTGTCTGAGAACTTTTATGAATGTAAACCACATTTGTTTTTCTATAGAAACTTTAAACCTACCACGTAATTGCAAAAATACGGCGTTTAAAATGTGCAAGAAGCCGAGAAAATTATTGCTTCCCCTGATTTTACGACGAATAACACCCCAGCACGTTTCACTTTATCTGCATTGAGTGTAACGTAAAAATTTAAAATATAGAAAATAAAAAAGCTTCTGCTTGGATAAGGGATTCCACGATCCTTTGATTTCACTTCTATACTACTTCCACTACTCTTTGAGCTCCCTAGAATCCACACGAACATAAATGACACTTGTCTCGCACGACCTGCGCCGAAAATGTAGACACGTAGCGCTTCCATTTCTGTCACTTTCATTTCTGGTCAGTCGTGCAAACATCATAAATTTGGACGGAATCAGTGAAGACGGGTAGGCACGGCCCTCTTGTAAGCTTAATTCTGTTATCTTTTCTGTATCTGTATATAACCTCACGTCCTGGGTAACTGAAGTTGTTTAGTTGTTATAAAATCTTCTGACCTGTTGTTGTTGCTGTGTGTTCTTTCCTCATGTTTTTTTTCTGTTGAGAGCTCCATCTGAAATTTAGACTTATTTGTTCAAGTAAGTGAATTCGTCTGAGGCTCCTCATCTGTATGTTGTAGGATCGCTACATTGTAAACATGTGGTAAATTACAGTAAAGAGCTGACATGTCCGAATTTTTGAAATTCTGTTTTTCATATACGCATTATTTCACGTAATTAAATGTTGCACAAAGTTGGAGAGACACAGCAGCTATGTAACACTTCTTTGTACGCTGTTATCTCACTAGTCATTTTTCCGTTGAGATCTAAAGCGACAGCTGGGCTCTGATACCAACTTTTTATCGTATTTATTAACTATTTCGGATATGTCATTATCTTCCAAAGATTATGCACACTGATAAAATCGAAAGCTTTTCTAAAATCAAGAAAAGCATTAGTAGATTCTCTGCGTTTTTCTATTATCTGCTATGAAACCAAAACTCCGTCTATCATGAAGCATAGTTTCCTAAAACCTATACCCATAAATATCACAAATTAAAATTCCCGACCAGTTTTGTCAGTTTGATGGTTCAAATGGCTCTGAGCACTATGGGACTTAACTTATGAGGTCATCAGTCCCCTAGAACTTAGAACTACTTAAACCTAACTAACCTAAGGACATCTCACATATCCATGCCCGTGGCAGGATTCGAACCTGCGACCATAGCGGTCGCGCGGTTCCAGACTGTAGCGCCTAGAACCGCTCGGCCACTCCGGCCGGCTTTTCAGTTTGAATCTGAAGTCTAATCTCAGGAACTGTGGTAGGAATTTTGAAAGGGTTTTAACTAACAGATTGACCAATCCACGAGAGAGAAATTTGTTTAAATGATCTGTGAATATTTCGTACAAACCATTTTCATCCACGGCTGCTTTCAGACTGTATCTGAAGACTAATCTTAGCAACTACTGTAGGAATTTAGATACTTTTTGTTCACTAATACACAGATTGATTCGCCAGAAAAGACTGTGTTGATAATTTATTATCGTTTTACCACACGGAGCGATGGGCTCTATAAGTATATACAGGGTATTACAAAAAGGTACCGCCAAAGTTTCAGGAAACATTCCTCACACACATAAAAAGAAGGAAATATGTTATGTGGGCATGTGTCCGGAAACGCTTACTTTCCATGTTAGAGCTCATTTTATTACTTCTCTTCAAATCACATGTATCATGGAATGGAAACACAGCAACAGAACGTACCAGCGTGACTTCAAACACTTTGTTACAGGAAGTGTTCAAAATGTCTTTCGTTAGCGAGGATACATGCATCCACCCTCCGTCGCATGGAATCCCTGATGCGCTGATGCAGCCCTGGAGAATGGCGTATTGTATCACAGCCGACCACAATACGAGCACAAAGAATCTCTACTTATGGTACCGGGGTTGCGTAGACAAGAGCTTTCAAATGCTCCCATAAATGAAAGTCAAGATGGTTGGGTCAGGAGAGCGTGGAGGCCATGGAGTTTGTCCGCTTCTACCAATCCATCGGTCACCGAATCTGTTGTTGAGAAGTGTACGTACACATCGACTAAAATTTGCAGGAGCTCCATCGTGCATGAACCACATGTTGTGTTGTACTTGTAAAGGCACATGTTCTAGCAGCACAGGTAGAGTATCCCATATGAAATCATGATAACGTGCTCCATTGAGCGTAGGTTGATGAACATTGGGCCCAATCAAGACATCACCAACAATGTCTGCCCAAACGTTTACAGAAAATCTGTGTTGATGACGTGATTGCACAACTGCGTGCGGATTTTCGTCAGCCCACACATGTTGATTGTGAAAATTTACAATTTGATCACATTCGAATGAAGCCTCATCCGTAAAGTGAACATTTGAACTGAAATGAGGATTGACACATCGTTGGATGAACCATTCGCAGAAGTGTACCCGTGGAGGCCAATCAGCTGCTGATAGTGCCTGCACACACTGTACATGGTACGGAAACAACTGGTTCTCCCGTAGTACTCTCCATACAGTGACGTAGTCAACGTTGCGTTGTACAGCAGCAACTTCTCTGACGCTGACATTAGGGTTATCGTCAACTGCACGAAGAATTGCCTCATCCATTGCAGGTGTCCTCGTCGTTCTAGGCCTTCCCCAGTCGCGAGTCATAGGCTGGAATGTTGCGTGCTCCCTAAGACGCCGATCAATTGCTCGAACGTCTTCCTGTCAGGACACCTTCGTTCTGGAAATCTGTCTCGATACAAAGGTACCGCGCCACGGCTATTGCCCCGTGCTAATCCATACATCAAATGGCATCTGCCAACTCCACATTTGTAAACATTGCACTGACTGCAAAACCACTTTCGTGATGAACACTAACCTGTTGATGCTACGTACTGATGTGCTTGATGCTAGTACTGTAGAGCAATGAGTCGCATGTCAACACAAGCACCGAAGTCAACATTACCTTCCTTCAATTGGGCCAACTGGCGTTGAATCGAGGAAGTACAGTACATACTGACGAAACTAAAATGAGCTCTAACATGGAAATTAAGCGTTTCCGGACTCTTGTCCACATAATATCTTTTCTTTATTTGTGTGTGAGGAATGTTTCCTGGAAGTTTGGCAGTACGTTTTTGTAACACCCTGTGTAAGTTATCAGTCCTCCGACTGATGTGATGCAGCCCTCCACGAATGCCGGCCGGTGTGGCCGAGCGGTTCTAGGCGCTTCAGTCTGAAACCGCGCGACTGCTTCGGTCGCTGGTTCGAATTCTGCCTCGGGCATGGATGTGTGTGATGTCATTAGGTTAGTTAGTTTTAAGTAGTTCTAAGTTCTAGGGGACTGATGACCTCAGATTTTAAGTGCCACAGTGCTCAGAGCCATTTTGAACCCGCCATGAATTCCTCTTTTGCGTCAACCTCTTCATCTCAGAGTAGCATTGCAATCTTATTCCTCAATTACTTCCTGGATGCAACCCACTGTCTTTCTTTACAGTTTTCACTCCATACAGCTCCCTCTAAAACGATGGAAGCTTAACAGATGTCCCATTATACTTTCCATTCTTCTTGTCAGTGTTTTTCTTAGTTCTTTTCCTCGCCGATTCTTCGGAGAAACTTCTCATTCCTATCTTATCATTCCTCCTAATATTAACGTTCTTCTGTAACACGACATCTCAAACGCTTCTATTCTCCCCTGTTTCGGTTTTAGCATACCAGACAATGCTATGCTCCAGACGCATATTCTCAGAAATTTCTTCCTCAAATTCAGATCTTTGTTTGATACTAATAGACCTCTTGGCCGATACTGCCGCTTTCGCCTGAGTTGGATAGCTTTCTATCTCCTACTAGTTCCGACTGTCATGAGTTATTTTGTAGCCTAGGTAGCAGAACTCCTTAACCTCAACAACTTTGTGACCATCGGTCATGATGTTGTTTCTCTCTGCTTTCGTCTTTCTTCGATTTACTCTCACTAGATATTCTGTTCTCATTAGATGTTCTTTCCATTTAACGGATCCAGTAATTCTACACCACTTTCTCTGGGAATAGCATGAACGAATAATATAGTTGATGTCGTTTCACCTTTGTTTTTAATCCGAGTCTGGAACCTTTCTTTTAATTCCGTGACTGCTTTTTCGACGTACTATAGGGGCGAAAGAGTATATCTTTGTCTTACCCCTCTTTAATCTGTGCACTGCGATCTTGGCATAACACTGTTATTGTTTCCTCCCAGTTCTTGTACATATGTTCGCCCATAGCATACCTGTATTTTTTCTCCGGAATTCGAACATCTTGCACCATTTGACATTGCCGAAGGCTATGAACGTGTCTTGATTTTGTTTAGTCTTGCTTTCATTATAAACTGGAACGTCAGAACTGCCTATCTGATGCCTTTACCTTTCCGAAAGCCAAACTGATCATCATGTAACGGATCCTCAATTGGCGGGTTCTAGTAAGCTGTAAAGGATGTGACGGGTATAAGAGCTCATATTTGTATGTGTGGTACCTCAGTATGCACATACATCAGAGTGTTGGTGTTTTTTTTTTTTTTTTAGATCAGTCCTCCCACACTCTTTACGATCTGAAGTTTACTGCATGGCCGTTAAGTGTTCCACTGAACTACGACTAAAAAGTACAAAGTAACCATTCCGCGCCCACGTGCCCACGCTTCAACATCTGACCTGCTTCCCAGCGGAAAGTGAGTGTTAATGGCTTCCCCTTGCCACGTATTCTGGGAGGCCGTAACCAAGCTAAAAAATACTATTCCTAATAGCTATAATTCGTATTGTAGTTCAGTGCACCGTCCTCACTCAGTAATAGAAATAACTGCACTTACACCCGTTACACCATGTATTTTTCCACTTTTAGAGCTTAGTTCCGACACACTTAACGGGCCACAAGAAGCATGTACCGGACGCTCTCGAAGATTACGTCACGGTCGAGCAGCCGGAGCGTGGTGCTTCGCCGCGCGTCAATTAATGATCTGCGGCTCGCCTCGTAAAAGGCTTCTGCGGGGCCGGCCGGTTTATTTATTGGCCATCAATAAGAGAGGAGACGAGAGGCGTTTTTACAGCGTGTCGCCTCGCCTCGCCTCGGGCTCTACCGGCCGTATTTCGAGCGGCTCATCAGCGCCGGGCTCACGGGCGCACCCTGCAGTAACCGCCGGACGGGGCCGCCGACGCCGCCTCGCTGGCTCTGGAAACTACCTGCAACCTCCTGCCAGGCGCTCACCCCACGCAGAGCCAACAAGAACCATTCAGTAAACGCTTTGTCTTCATGAAATCAATCTGATCTACCCTAATTACACTGGCGTGCAATACTTAAGTTCGAAAGTAAATTTCTCATATACACTGAAGAGCCAAAGAAATGGTACATCTGCTTAATATCGTGTCGGGCCACAGCGAGCACACAGAAGTACCGCAACACAAAATGGCATCGACTCGAATAATGTCTGAAGTAGTGCTGGAGGGAACTGACACCATGAACACACCACGTTCAGAATGTGTGAGAAATCTTATGGGACTTAACTGCTAAGGTCATCAGTCCCTAAGGTTACACACTACTTAACCTAAATTAACCTAGGGACAAACACACACACCCATGCCCGAGGGAGGACTCGAACCTCCGCCGGGACCAGCCGCACAGTCCATGACTGCAGCGCCTTAGACCGTGAACACACCATGGATCCTGCAGGGCTGGCCATAAATCCGTAAGAGTACGAGGGGGTGGAGATCTCTTCCATACAGCACGTTGCAAGACATCCCAGTAATCTACCTCTACATCTACATATATACTCCGCTAGCCACCAAACGGTGTGTGGCGGAGGGCACAATTCGCGCCAAAATCATATTTCACCCCCTCTGTTCCACTCGCGGATCGCGCGAGGGAATAACGACTCTCTGAACGCCTCAGTATGAGCTCTTATTTCCCCTATCTTTGAATGGGGATCATTGCGCGATTTGAAAGTTGGTGGTAATAATATACGCTCTACATCCTCGGTGAACATCGGATTTCGGAATTTAGTGAGCAGCCACTTCTGTTTAGCGCGCCGTCTGTTTGCACGTGTATCCCACTTCAAACTTTTTACGAGATTTGTAACGCTCTCGCGATGGCTAAATGTACCAGTCACGAATCTTGCCGCTCTTCTTTGGACCCTCTCAATCTCTTAAATCAGACCCCACTGGTAAGGGTCCCATACAGAAGAAAAATACTCTAAGACTCGACGAACTAACGTATTGTAAGCAATTTCCTATGTTGAACGACTGCATCGCTTCAGGATTCTACCAATAATCTAGAGGTCGCCTTACCCGTTACTTGTGTTATCTGATCGTTCCATTTGAGATCATTTCGTATAGTCTCACCCAGATACTTGACGGACGTTACCTCTTCCAAAGCCTGGTCATTTATTTTGTACTCTTACATTAGGGGGGATTTTCGCCTTGTTATACGCAGTAGGTGACACTAATATTGAGGGATAATCAATAATGTCCATGTCTGGGGAGTTTGGTGGCCAGCAGAAGTGCTTAATCTCAGCAGAATGTTCCTGGAGCCACTCTGTAGCCATACTGGAAGTGCGCGGTGTCGCATTGTCCTGCTGGAATTGTCCAAGTCCGTCGGAATGCACAATGGAGAAGAATGGATGCAGGTGATCAGACAGGATGCTTGCGTTCGTGTCAACTGTCACAGTCGTACCTAGACATAGCAGGGGTCCCATATGATTGCAACTGCAAACACCCCACACCATTACAGAGCCTCCACCAGCTTGAACAGTCAACTGCTGACGCGCAGGATCCATGAATTCATGAGATTGTCTCCATACCCGTTCACGTCCATCCTCTCGATACAATTTGAAACGAGACTCGTCTGACCAGGCAAAATGTTTCCGTTCATCGATGTCGATGTCGACGGCCCCGGGCGAGATAATGGTTCAAATGGCTCTGAGCACTATGGGGTGTAACTTCTGACGTCATCAGTCCCCTAGAACTTAGAACTACTTAAACCTAACTAACCTAAGGACATCACACACATCCATGCCCGAGGTAGAATTCGAACCTGCGACCGTAGCGGTCGCGCGGTTTCAGACTGTAGCGCCTAGAACCGCTCTCTCATATCGGCCGGGGCGTGATAATGTTCCGTCATTTAATTTCTCACTGCAGAGAACGAAACCGTGGAGAATATTCACAAACGTTTGTGCAAAGTCTGTGTCGACAGAAGTACAGTTAGCCCCTGGACACGGAGGGTGAAGTCATCAGAAGGGGGTACGGTGGAGCTGCACGATTTGCAGCTGTCGGGGATACCATCCGCGGCTGTCACACCTGGCATGTTGCTGCCCCTCGGACTTCTACATGTTTGGGCCATTAAAGGATGCCATTCGTGGAATACATTTTGTGGACGATGAGGTGATCCACACAGTGAAGCACTGGCTCCGCCACCAGAACAAGTATTGGTACCGACAGGCCATACACGCCCTTGTTTCACGCTGCAATAAGACCAAAGGCAGGGAAATTACGTGGAAAAATAGGGTGTGTAGATTCAACAGCATTCTTTCATGTGTGTAATGCTCATTATGTTCAATAAAGAACTGTTGAAGAAAACAATGTGGTTCATTATTTTCTGGGCAACCCACGTAGCATGAGCATTGATTTTCCCTCAAAAACCAAAATCAAATTTAAACTAGGACATAAAATTAGTAAGAAAGTTAATTGCTCTGTTCGGGAATATATAAAATACAATGTCAAAATTGCAAAATGAAATATGTTGGACATTGAGCCGTGTCACGGATCAGCAGTTTTGATTTACCCGCGAGATTATTTCACTTGTTTTCGCCGCACCGATAGGGGGCGTGATCGCTGAGCGCTGTAGGCGCTGGTGCGCGAAGCAACAGTTCTGGAGGACGGCTCGGTCGGTATATGGTGACAGGACGGAAGCGGCGGGGAGTGTGGCTGTTTGCGAGCATGTGGGGAGGACGGAATGCTCGCTTGCTTAGCGTGGTTCTCCATGACCAGCTGTTGTTTGTTGGGCCTATCACTAGAGTGTAACAGGAAACTGCATTAGTGTGGTTCCTGTCACCTGGCTAAGGCCGAAACTTTCATATACTTTTATTATATTTCATGATCATTACCTTATTATGGGGTTGGTACTTGTAGCCAACATTTTGTGATTTGAAATGCTTCAGAGAATATCATCATGTGCCAAGTGTCTGCTGTGAATAACTCTTAATTTGTTTTGTAGTGTATGGCACGGTATTCACTATCGTCGATCATTTTATGAAAGTTCTGTCCAAATTATTATTACATTAGACTTTGTTAAAATTGGTGCGTTTAAATAGCAAATTTCCTAATTCTACTAATATTGCAGGTGTTGACAGATGTGAAAATTACCGAACAATCAGTTTAATAAGCCACAGCTGCAAAGTACTAACACGAATTCTTTACAGACGAATGGAAAAACTAGTAGAAGCCGACCTCGGGGAAGATCAGTTTGGATTCCGTAGAAATACTGGAACACATGAGGCAATACTGACCTTACGACTTATCTTAGAAGAAAGATTAAGGAAAGGCAAACCTACGTTTCTATCATTTGTAGACTTAGAGAAAGCTTTTGACAATGTTGACTGGAATACTCTCTTTCAAATTCTAAAGGTGGCAGGGGTAAAATACAGGGAGCGAAAGGCTATTTACAACTTGTACAGAAACCAGATGGCAGTTATAAGAGTTGAGGGACATGAAAGGGAAGCAGTGGTTGGGAAGGAAGTAAGACAGGGTTGTAGCCTCTCCCCGATGTTATTCAATCTCTGTATTGAGCAAGCAGTAAAGGAAACAAAAGAAAAATTTGGAGTAGGTATTAAAATCCATGGAGAAGAAATAAAAACTTTGAGGTTCGCCGATGACATTGTAATTCTGGCAGAGACAGCAAAGGACTTGGAAGAGCAGTTGAACGGAATGGATGGTGTCTTGAAGGGAGGATATCAGATGAACATCAACAAAAGCAAAACGAGGATAATGGAATGTAGTCGAATTAAGTCGGGTGATGCTGAGGGTATTAGATTAGGAAATGAGACACTTAAAGTAGTAAAGGAGTTTTGCTATTTGGGGAGCAAAATAACTGATGATGGACGAAGTAGAGAGGATATAAAGTGTAGACTGGCAATGGCAAGGAAAGCGTTTCTGAAGAAGAGAAATTTGTTAACATCGAGTATAGATTTAAGTGTCAGGAAGTTATTTCTGAAAGTATTTGTATGGAGTGTAGCCATGTATGGAAGTGAAACATGGACGGTAAATAGTTTGGACAAAAAGAGAATAGAAGCTTTTGAAATGTGGTGCTACAGAAGAATGCTGAAGATTAGATGGGTAGATCACATAACTAATGAGGAAGTATTGAATAGGATAGGGGAGAAGAGAAGTTTGTGGCACAACTTGACCAGAAGAAGGGATCGGTTGGTAGGACATGTTCTGAGGCATCAAGGGATCGCCAGTTTAGTATTGGAGGCCAGCGTGGAGGGTAAAAATCGTAGGGGGAGACCAAGAGATGAATACACTAAGCAGATTCAGAAGGATGTAGGTTGCAGTAGGTACTGGGAGATGAAGAAGCCTGCACAGGATAGAGTAGCATGGAGAGCTGCATCAAACCAGTCTCAGGACTGAAGACCACAACAACAACAACAACTAATATTGCTTGGGATAAACCCATCTATTTCTTGATATTGCCATATTTGTGTATTAAGTTGTGTTTCTTCTCTAGACTGACTGAATTGATTTTGGAACACGTGGGGGAGGGGGGGGGGGGGTATTTAAATGAAAATTTGCTAGATAACACAACCATCGTGAAATTGAAATACCGGAACCGCGTGACCGCTACGGTCGCAGGTTCGAATACTGCCTCGGGTATGGATGTGTGTGATGTCCTTAGGTTAGTTAGGTTTAAGTAGTTCTAAGTTCTAGGGGACAGATGACCACAGATGTTAAGTCCCATAGTGCTCAGGACCATATGAACCATATATATATGAAATTGAAAACTTGACAGTGTTTACTCCTGTCACAAGTCATTAATGTTATTTGTGTCTTGTAGCTTACTTAACAGATATAAAATAATTTAGAAATTTTGTGTATTTGTCACGAAAGGTGAACTGATGACACATGAAATTGACATTTGTGTAGGGTTTACGTAAGCTTAAGTGAAATCAGATTATCATTGCCATATTTTTTTTATTTATTTATTTTCTTACAGGCAGTAGGGAATTTGTTGCACTCTTGCTAATTTGGATTTTTTAAGGTTTGATTTACATGCAGTACAAATCACAAGTTCAATATTTTTCTGGTGTAATTGTTAATACACTCCTGGAAATTGCAATAAGAACACCGTGAATTCATTGTCCCAGGAAGGGGAAACTTTATTGACACATTCCTGGGGTCAGATACATCACATGATCACACTGACAGAACCACAGGCACATAGACACAGGCAACAGAGCATGCACAATGTCGGCACTAGTACAGTGCATATCCACCTTTCGCAGCAATGCAGGCTGCTATTCTCCCATGGAGACGATCGTAGAGATGCTGGATGTAGTCCTGTGGAATGGCTTGCCATGCCATTTCCACCTGGTGCCTCAGTTGGACCAGCGTTCGTGCTGGACGTGCAGACCGCGTGAGACGACGCTTCATCCAGTCCCAAACGTGCTCAATGGGGGACAGATCCGGAGATCTTGCTGGCCAGGGTAGTTGACTTACACCTTCTAGAGCACGTTGGGTGGCACGGGATACATGCGGACGTGCATTGTCCTGTTGGAACAGCAAGTTCCCTTGCCGGTCTAGGAATGGTAGAACGATGGGTTCGATGACGGTTTGGCTGTACCGTGCACTATTCAGTGTCCCCTCGACGATCACCAGTGGTGTACGGCCAGTGTAGGAGATCGCTCCCCACACCATGATGCCGGGTGTTGGCCCTGTGTGCCTCGGTCGTATGCAGTCCTGATTGTGGCGCTCACCTGCACGGCGCCAAACACGCATACGAATATCATTGGCACCAAGGCAGAAGCGACTCTCATCGCTGAAGACGACACGTCTCCATTCGTCCCTCCATTCACGCCTGTCGCGACACCACTGGAGGCGGGCTGCACGATGTTGGGGCGTGAGCGGAAGACGGCCTAACGGTGTGCGGGACCGTAGCCGAGCTTCATGGAGGCGGTTGCGAATGGTCCTCGCCGATACCCCAGGAGCAACAGTGTCCCTAATTTGCTGGGAAGTGGCGGTGCGGTCCCCTACGGCGCTGCGTATGATCCTACGGTCTTGGCGTGCATCCGTGCGTCGCTGCGGTCCGGTCCCAGGTCGACGGGCACGTGCACTTTCCGCCGACCCCTGGCGACAACATCGATGTACTGTGGAGTCCTCACGCCCCACGTGTTGAGCAATTCGGCGGTACATCCACCCGGCCTCCCGCATGCCCACTATACGCCCTTGCTCAAAGTCCGTCAACTGCACATACGGTTCACGTCCACGCTGTCGCGGCATGCTACCAGTGTTAAAGACTGCGATGGAGCTCCGTATGCCACGGCAAACTGGCTGACACTGACGGCGGCGGTGCACAAATGCTGCGCAGCTAGCGCCATTCGACGGCCAACACCGCGGTTCCTGGTGTGTCCGCTGTGTCGTGCGTGTGATCATTGCTTGTACAGCCCTCTCGCAGTGTCCGGAGCAAGTATGGTGGGTCTGACACACCGGTGTCAATGTGTTCTTTTTTCCATTTCCAGGAGTGTTATTGTACATGTTGCACTATTGTACGATATAATATACCTTATTCTAACAATACCTTCCTGTAGTGTTTCAGAGTGGGGCTGCATGTTCTTTTAAAGAATGATTAAAAAAAATTTTTTTTATTGCTAAAATTTCGTTTTAAACTGTTAATTGTATTAAATTGGATGTATAACCAATTATTGTGAAATAATAAATTTGTATCAACAAGGATTGGACCAAATAAACGTGCCTACACCTTCCCCATCCTTGCTCTTTCACCGTCTGTACTTCACAGACAAACTGGAAGAAGTTTTGCATAGCCGCGCGGGTTTAGCCTAGCGGTCTTACGCGCTGCAGTCATGGACTGTGCGGCTGATCTCGGCGGAGGTTCGAGTCCTGCCTCGGGGATGAGTGTGTGTGTTTGTCCTTAGGATAATTTAGGTTTAGTAGTGTGTAAGCTTAGGGACTGAAGACCTTAGCAGCTAAGTCCCGTAGGATTTCATACACATTTGAACATTTTTGAAGTTTTGCATTCTGATTTAAGAAACATACATACTTTTAGCACCCCCACCACAAGATGGAGTGCTAGATGCCGATGAGGTGGCGTGGTTACCGCTGTGTAATAGTGCAGAGCGCTGTCACGAAGGGCACTCTCGAGCAGCGTAACGGGCAAAGCCACTGACCCAGGTGTTTACTTGCCGGCAGCAAATGGCCTGCTGGGCTGTTCTTACGTAGAATCAACTACATCAAACTTGGCCTTCGCCTCATACCGTGCTCTATTTTCCCTGTGCTTAGCTTGTACAGACACCCACGCCAGTTGCGTTGTGTTTGCGCCGTATTCTCCTCTACGTGGCGGTCCGACTCTCTGCTCCCCCGTAGATCGACTCGCACGCCGAGTTCCGATCCCTCCTCCCGGGTTTAGATCCCCGGAATTGTAACCGAGCAACCACAGGCTTGTATAGTAATATTCTGTGCCAACGGTCACTGTTTCGCGGCTGAAATACAAAAATATTCATATAACAAAACTGTATTTGGTACACATTTGTCAACTGCGAAACATGCAGTCAAAAATATTCAAGATAAGGCCTGGACGTGTTGCATTAAGTTGAAAAGAGCAATCTACTTAACCTTTTGGGAGAATTATAAGACACTGCACCACCGGAGAGCAAAAAATACCAATACGCTCCTCTTTTAAAAGAATCTGACAGAAAACTGAGGTACCAGCTGGAATACCTTCCTCAGCTCTTTTAAAAGCTTTCCCGGAAGTTCTCTCATGCGATCGTATTCGCAATGTTTTTAACACGCAACTCGTCTCTCACTTCCACAAGCTCCTTTAATTGTAACTCATTCACACTAGTTCACTCGTATCTATCCACACCCATGATTCTCGCTTGCCCACTGTGATCATCTCTTTATATTTCTCTGTCATTGTCCCCTGTCTAAGAGCCACAGTCTCCTTCGTTCTGTCCTGTTACTACTGCCTCCTGTCACTGTCACTGACTCCCTCTTTCGCTCTCTTGCTGCTGCTATCTGTTTCATTCCTTCCCATTGCTGCTGTCTCTTCTCGCTGTCACTATCTCTCTCATCCTCGTTGTCATTATCATCGTCTCTGATTATCACTGGCTCTGATCCACTTCCACTTTACTTTCTCTTTCTATTTTCTTATCTCCCACAGGCACCGTAATGTCGTCTGTTATGGGAGTCGGCATCCACAGACAAGGAGGGAGAGAAGTTGTGGTGGCCGCTGGTAGGAACCCAAAATCATCTGCACAAAACACTTTCTAATTAGAAGGACACTTTACTTCTAAATACAAAATAAACATTACTTATCTTTATGAAGTTCGTGCCTGTGCCTCTTATTTGCAAGAACTTCGGCCAGTAATACTACTCTCAGAACGCAGGGTAGGTAACGTCTTCCTACAACTCAGTCCCGACGTTCTCGAAAACTGCAAGCGAACTGCGGCCGACCAGCAATAAGTGGCTGGTTAAATCAGGGTTGGCAGGGGCCAATGAACTGTGTGTTCTGGGAGGTGTGGCACTGCCTGCTCTTTCCATTGGCGTGCGAGTCGGCGCCTTCTTGATGCCGTTTCGCGTCCTGCGCTGGTCGGTGTGCAGGACTGCACGGGCACCGCCTCCTTCATTCTTTTCCTAGCACTACTCTGTCACTGTCAACTACATTCCACTACCAATGTGTCCCCCATCTTTCTCTCACTACGAGCGTCTCCTTTCCGACTACCACTGTGCCTTCTCTCGCAGCATAAAAAAGGGCGAATATATTCCTGTGATATCGACAGCTACGATGCCACAGCGTATGTACCCGTTCTTAGGTTGGCACTACGAGAGCGGAAAATCTTCGCCGACGACAGCGCCCTCTCGCCGGCGCTGTGCAGCTCGACGAGCGCCGCTTCAGGTTGTTTCTATTGCATAGATTTTGCCTTTGTAACTTCTTGTCGATGTTAGCTTTGTTTGATGTACAGCTTCCCACCTACGTGCTCATCTCAGCTAAATTAAAGTAACAATTTATGAATTCCTATTCATCCTACAGTAAAGTTGATTTAAATTTACCGAGCGAGGTGGCGCAGTGGTTAGGACACTGGACTCGCATTCGGGAGGACGACGGTTCAATCCCGTCTCCGGCCATCCTGATTTAGGTTTTCCGTGATTTCCCTAAATCGCTTCAGGCAAATACCGGGATGGTTCCTTTGAAAGGGCACGGCCGATTTCCTTCCGCATCCTTCCCTCACCCGAGCTTGCGCTCCGTCTCTAATGACCTCGTTGTCGACGGGACGTTAACCACTAATATCCTCCTCCTCCTTTAAATTTACAAGCAGTACGTAAGAACTTCACCTTTTTCTGCCTTTACTCGCGTCCTTCACTCTCGGCCTGTTTTGCAGAAGCAGTTCACAGGAGGAGATCCACTCGCCGTCTATCCAGGCGGGATTCAAAAATTCCCACTCCAAAATTTTTGGGAGAATTTTTAAATGTGCTGAGGAAGGTAGAATGACGCAGCTGGTACCTCACTTTTCAGTCAGAGTCTTCTATAAAGCAGCATTTCACATTTTTTCGCTGGTTTCCTTGTTTTCCCTGACACAGGAGGGCCAGTCACTAATATGGCAAGAATTTTATGAGTGAGGAACATTTTGATAGTTTACTTAGGTGAAATTGAAATGACGCAAAACTAATTTTGCCCCTCAGACCGCATTAACGTGCACAAACATTTTGTGTGTGCTTCGGTATTACAACATGGAGTTTCCAGAACACTACGGACGGTAACGGAGACACTTTATATACCACCTCTTCCCTTCACACTGGATATTTTGTGTTAGCAGACTGTTAGTAATGTTGGTTCTCTCACTGGATACTTTTTGACGTTAATGTACTGAATATTATTATTATTCATTATGGGTATGTGAAACGATGGTTCAAATGGCTTTGCGCACGATGGGACTTAACGTCTGAGGTCGTCAGTCCCCGAGACCTTAGAAATATTTAAACCTAACTAACCTAAAGACATCACAAACAGCTATGCCCGAGGCACGATTCGAACCTGTGACCGTAGCAGTCGCGCGGTTCCGGACTGAAGCGCCTAGAACCGGCTTGTAATCGCTCCATAAAGTTGTTATGTCGAAGAGAATTTCACAAAATTTTAGAAGCGTCCTTTGCCAGTTAAAGGTATTGAATAGTAAATAACCATTATGGTGAGGGATCTTGCAAACGTCATCGAAATATTTTTGTCTTTAAAAATAAGGCAGCGCTCGTACAAGCGGTAAAATAAAAAGCACCCGAAAATGTAAAAATTGTGGAAGATATTCGAAATTCGCAGGAAAATGGATGTAAGCTCCTGGGAAAAGAGGATAACACACAATTTGAGCAAGAACCAAAGGGGAACAGTAGGATTAGGAGATCTAGAACGAAATTCTCAGTTTAAAAAAGATGTAAGACAGGTATGCCGTCTTTCGGCCTTACTGTAAAATCTACACATCGAAGAGGCAATGTCGGAAATAAAAGACAGATTCGAAAGTGGAATTAAAATTCAAGGTAATAGGATATCAGTGATAAGATACGGTGATGACATTGATATCCTGAGTAAAAATGAAGAAGAATTACAATATCTAAAGAGTGCAGTATATCGATTAAGAGTAAACCGGAAAGACAAAGGTAATGAGATGTAGCAGAATAACAAAAGCAAGAAATCTAACATCAAAATAGGTGATCACGAAGTAGGTGAAGTTACAGAATTCCGCAACCTTTTAATTAAAATTACACATGACGGACGAAGTGCGGAGGTCTTAAGGAAACTAGCATTGAGAAAATGGCATTCTTAGCCAAGAGAAGTCTACCAGTATCAAACAAAGGTCTCAGTGTGAGGGAGAAATTTCTGGAGAAGTGCGTTTGGAGCACACAGCATTGTGTGGTGGTGAAACATGGAGTGTGGCAAAATGGGAGCAGAAGAGAATTGAAGCATTTGAGAAGTTTGCTACAGAGGGATATTGAAAACTACTCTTAGATTGACTGATAACGTAAGGAATGACGAGGTTCCCAGAAGAATCGACGAAGAAAAGAACATATGGAAAACACTGATAAGTAGAAGCGAATATCTTCGATGGCAGTAGAGACAGGTACACGGCGTAAAAACTGTAGAGGAACACAAATTGGAATACAAACAACAGTAATCGGGGATGTAGGATGCTAGTGCTATTCTCAGATGAAGAGGTTAGCGCAGGATACGAATTCATGGCGGGCAGCATGAAACCAGTTAGAAGACTGACGACTGAAAAAAAGAACAACAAAAAGTTGTATTGAAGACTACGCGGCTCAAGAAGTCTATAATCATTTTATTATTTACATTTTTTCTTAAAACTGTCACAAACTTTTAAAAAGAAGAACGAGATTCTAAATATTCATATTATCTGCCAATAATGTATTTCTGCAACAGCTTTTCTGCTAATAAAATTAAAAACCAGGACCCAAAATAACTGCAGACATTCCTATTTTAGTAGACCTAGCGATTAGTATTGCCAAGCTGTTTTGTTTATTCTCCCTTCAGAAATGTGGTGCAAATGATTTGAGCAGTTGTTCCTCTAATTCACTGTGTCGTCAATGATGACTTGATTTTCAACAGTCTGGAACCGCGCGACCGCTACGGTCGCAGGTTCGAATCCTGCCTCTGGCATGGATGTGTGTGATGTCCTTAGGTTAGTTAGGTTTAAGCAGTGCTAAGTCCTAGGGGACGGATGACCTCATAAGTTAAGTCCCATAGTGCTCAGAGCCATTTGAACCTACTATTCGTTCTGCCGCACACACTATAATACAAAATTAAATGTAGGGTGGCTAAGCAAGCAGTAATATAACATGCGACTGCTGGGAAGTTAACACAAGACGGTGGAACGCCGTTGGTTAACTTAATCGTGTACATTTCGAGGAGCGTGGAATTAAATCCAGCTGTCTAACCGACATGTTTTATCACACGGAATGTAAGTTGTAGCACTTCTCCGGAGACCAACAACATTTCACGGCGCCGCTAGTGGGACAAATCTCCATTATGAGCCGGAGTAGGA
This sequence comes from Schistocerca americana, assembly GCF_021461395.2. Taxonomy (NCBI): domain Eukaryota; kingdom Metazoa; phylum Arthropoda; class Insecta; order Orthoptera; family Acrididae; genus Schistocerca; species Schistocerca americana. The sequence continues at coordinate 202,965,575 of NC_060122.1, read as the reverse complement.
GCATCCTTCGTAGACGACTCTCGTAAATATTTGTTTCGCGCCTTCCTCTCTCTTCCTCGTCCGCCAGAGGGCTGGCAATAGCCGACAAATGGCGTAGAAAAGCTGTGGCTGGCGGCCGGCGAGTGCCGGCGTGTTTAATGGCCCGTGGCGGCGCTGGCGGCGCCGAGGCGCTAACGTGGACGCCCCGGGGGAGCGGCACGTGGGCGCCCGGCGCTTCTCTCTGCCGAGTGGTTGCCATAAACCTCCAAAGAATCGGTCATTCTTTCGTGTTTTCTGGTGTTCCAACTTCCAACCCGATCATCAAGGTAGCACGCGTTTCGCGTACTGCTTCATGCAGCTCGTACGCTAGTCTATCCCGCGCAGGGTTCTTCAATTTCGCATAACTGTTTCTACTGACCTCAACTGAGCCTTCTTACTGTATTCAACAACATAATTGTTAATCACTCCTAGCCCTTCCCTTTTCTCTGGCGCCGGCCGCTGTGGCCGTGCGGCTCTAGGCGCTTCAGTCTGGAGCCGCAAGACCGCTACGGTCGCAGGTTCGAATCCTGCCTCGGGCATGGTTGTGTGTGATGTCCTTAGGTTAGTTAGGTTTAAGTAGTTCTACGTTCTAGGGGACTGATGACCACAGATGTTAAGTCCCATAGTGCTCAGAGCCATTTGAACCATTTGTTTTTCTCCGGCAACGCGTTTGGTTGTGTAACGGTTATTAACACAATTATACCATTTAACCAAACTACTATTCTGTTAGTTTATACATACTGAGTATTAAGGGGCGGTCTCTGTTTACGTTCTGAGGAGAAGAAAAAAAAAAAAAAAATACTGTATTGTGGATTTCGAGCCACGATCGTGTGTATTTACGTTATACCTGTTAGAGGACAGTAACGCTCTATTGAATACACAAGATAGTCGTCATTGTGCTACAGATTCATGTTGTTTTTCCTGGTATTAGCTCCACTTCACGTTGCTGAATGTAAGCATTAAGCTGCACAGCTTGAATATCTCCTCATACCCCATGTAAATTTTGGTGTAGATAGAAGGCAACAGACGCAGCTGTTTAGGCCGCTGGGTGTGTCGTATTTTACTATTACTCTTCAGTATTTCGTACTATGGTTTGAACATAGAACTCCAGCTACGTAGTGGTGTACAAGTCCCATGAGTGATGGTATATTTCGTTCAAATGGTTCAAATGGCTCTGAGCACTATGGGACTTAACTGCTGAGGTCATCAGTCCCCTAGAACTTAGAACTACTTAAACCTAACTAACCTAAGGACACCACACACATCCATGCCCGAGGCAGGATTCGATCCTGCGACCGCAGCGGTCGCGCAGTTCCAGACTGTAGTGCCTAGAACCGCTCGGCCATGCAGGCCGGCGTATATTTCGTAGCTAGGTGTCTAGAAAATTCATAGCCTCTACTGTTTGGGCAGAAGGCAATGTTGCTTTGCTGGAAGCCGGCGCCGAGTATATGGAGTGGTTAGGTCTGTAGTACCTGCGACTATCTGCTGCTGTACGTCTGCTTCGACCTACAATGGTGTAATGGAATGATTTATTAAGGGTAGCCTCCAAGTATTTTATTATTAATTATTTGGGCCCATGCTTGGTCTCTGGCGTCTCCTGTGAGTTATTCAGAGTTCCATCCATACAGGACTGCCTTTGGGTGGTTTGATGGATGAAGACAGGTTGCCACATGACGTTACTCCTAGGCATCATTACATATATTAGTTCGTAATTTACATTCATATAATGAAATGAATGAGCTTTCGTAGGGTTGTGGTTCAGGATCACGTTTTGTTTTTTGTTTAGTATTATTTGGCTACTGACGTCCATGTGCTTGGTCTATGAAGCAGGCTGTAACTACTTTTGACAGCTTTCTGTTGGCATGCCACGTAGTAATTATGGCCGTGATATAGGCAGTTACATCCCCTAATTATCCGTGCAAGGTGTATTGCAGTAGAATAGTATAACTTTAAGATTAGTTGTGTTAGCTCCAGACTTCGGGTTGTAAACCGCTGTATTTTACCAATTTCCTAAAAGTCTTTTGGCATTCAGTCTAACTCCTTTTCATAATTTTCAATAAAATTTTTAATTTTTCACTATCGATGCTGGCGCTTATGTAGCTATGCTGTCATAAAAGTACTTGCAGTTTTGCGATTATATAACGCATTTACTGTAAAAATTATGTATAGGATGCCTTAACTACGTTTTGTCAGGAATAAATCAAGAAGTTTTTTAGCGTTTCAGATCTTTTTATATGTAGAATCATAGTTGGTTTCAAATTACGTATTTGACTTTTTATAGTAGAAACTACGCCTGTCGCACATGTTGTCAGTTGATCTCATGCATTGGCCGTTGGCAGTCAGGCTTGTGGGGCCTTAGTGGCAATGACATGTGATCATATGGATGCAGTGTTGTGTAGATTTGTGCACATAGTAATTTTAACTTTTACTTTTGATGAGGTGCAAACACATCATTCATTTCGTATGTTGCACATCTGGAGATTTATTGGGAAGATTCTCTGTGCATCTGCCACAAGATGTTTATAATAACCCATACGAAAGTATGTTGCCATTGATTCTTCTATGCGTCAATTGACATTATTTGTATAACAGGTTGCAACACCTTTTGTAATATTATTACAGATCTGATGATGGCAACACTTTTACCGAAATCGGTCAGCCACAATACAGTGTTTTATTGTGATCTTGGCTAAGAAGTTTTATTTCTCTGAAGAATCTGTTATTCTGTTTTGCCTTATATCGGTTACTGCAATACTTTTTTGCATCCTCAAATGTCGACAAATAAAATCCGTAGATGAGGAAACTCTTGGCATAATACTCCCTTTGATAATCATTCTTATTGAATCATATATGTTCAATTTATATTTTCGTGGATTGATAAAGGAAAGAAAAATTTCCAAGTTCAGTAATTACAGCCATGTTTGCAAACGAACTACATATAGAACGATAAAAGCTGGATGCGTAATTTAACTGTGGACAATACTTTATTTAGTTCGCAAAATAACCCCGTCTTGTGTGAAAATAAACACGCTATTAAGAATTACATATTAAAACATAATTTAATGACACGCTTGGCGTCAAAATTTACGGAAGTTTTAAAAACTATCAACTTTAGATTACCTATCGCGTGTATGTTTGGAGCTTAGTGGCGCTCAGTGTTGAGATTATCAGAACCCTCGATTAACTATCACTCAGTGAACAGATTTTGGAAACGAGTAAACACAATACGTTTTAGTTTATGTCAAAACTAATGAGCCTGGATAAAATTTAAGTATTAATTTCAATAAACTGCCTCAGATCGAAATTCTGGAACACGAAGTCTTCGCACATATACCGATACTAATGCACGTTTAGCGTTTTACAACACTAAAACAATAGTTTTAACTTGGAATGTCATATTCGGAAATAAACGCAGCCTTAAATAGTAATTTGGGTCTTTAACATCAAAAACCACCTAGATCAGATTGTTTGAACTGTTGACTTCAATGCTTGCGGAATGCCATCGTTACGCAGAAGTGGAGATCCTACATTAAAATTACCAATATCTGTTTAATATTTAACCCAAATTGGAATATTTGTCAGTGACCCTCATGGTAAAGTACGTATGTGAGAACTGTGCACCCACATTTTCTTGTAATGATGCGCAGTTTGTAGTATTGAACTCACGTCGGGCGTGACGGCGCACGCGATTTACAGCCACAAATTCTAGGGGTCACACTCCATTAACTGACGATTCCTTCTTGCCTACGGATGCCTATCAAACGATATCCTCATTTAGTCAAATTATAAATTTCTATTCTTTCCAGTACTTCAGTAGATATCCGACCTAATCTTCAGCGTTCTTCTGTAGCTCCATGTATAAAAAACTTTTATTCCCTTCTTGTGCTACTGATTTTCGTCCACGTTTCACATTCATGTGGAACTATCCTCAGGAAAGAATTCCACTTAAATTTATTTAAAAACTTTCATTGTATGTACAAAGGCCGATCATGTTTTACATAGACTAAAGATGGCCCAATGCAGCCGAAATCGGTTTCTGAAAAATATAATACATAAAAAAGTGCAGCTGTTGTACCCACGTTGATATTTCTCAAATAGATTAAGCAGTCAGTGTCCACCTCCTCAAAGTATTACTTAAAATTACGTTCGAGCTCAACAAATTCCTCTTATTCGGAAACTCTTCTCTTGCTACTGGAAGTCTGCACTTTGAGTACATACTCTCTATTTCGGCCAACTTAATGCGCTACCCAATCAACAGCACCTATCTATTACTTACAGTGTTTAATTTCCCAATCGAATTCATTCATAACCGTTTAATTTAGTTCTGTTGCATTATATTAACCTTGTTTTATTCGATTTTCAAATAGGGAAGCTCTCTTTTACGATAATTCTGTTATACAGAAGAAATACTTCCTTCCTTGCTCACAAATGAGACCATTGCCAACCACCATCGGAATCAATGCGCTGCTCTTTTTTACTCAATCATCACAAAGGCTTTATTAGTCTGATCCACTTTCTGTCACCACTTTAGAGCTCACAGATGGTCTACTCCACTATAAATGACATGCTTCAGCACATAAGATTTCGCATGCCTCTGATCATCTAACTACTCTCCGTCCAGAATTCCCCTCAGAAAATGTTGAGAACTTCACGGGATGTAAGAGTCTGAGAGCAGTTGAGATCTGTGGACGATTATAGCTTCTTTGTCTCTTATCTCTATCGTGTGTGACTAGCCGCCGTCATTGTGTGAGTATGATTTCCATAATTCAATTATTAATTGGTCATGGGAAATTCCAAGATGGAGAAAGTACTTCGTACTGCTAATTAAAATCATAGAGAGACGGATAAGCGTACACAACTAGTAAAAAGAGGATGCAACGTGATAAATAGATTACAGCCGAAGAATTTAGCCTCTTACACCCCGAAGAAATAATGATTTAGGTAGGGAAGAGTGCTGTACTTGAGAATGTATCTAGGAACACTGGATGTTTCTTGGTCGGTGTTACAATCTAGTGACCTATTTTAGAATCAGATAATCAATGACCCCTAGAAACTGCCGTAAGGAATTTTCAGAATTTTCTGCTCTTTTTGTTGAACGACATCAGGTTGTCTTTTGTGCAGCGTTCGTAAATATTACGAATTCTGCAGGCTTAAGTCCTGTATTTTTTGGGGGAAGAGACCAAACAGCGAGGTAATCAGTGTCATAGGATCAGGAAGGGACGGGGGAGGAAGTCGGCCGCGCCCTTTCGAAGGAACCATTCCGCAATTACCTGGAACGATTTAGAGAGTTCACGGAAAACCTAAATCTTGATGGCCGGACGCGGGATTGAACCGTCGTCCTCCCGAATGCGGATCCAGTGTGCTAACCACTGCACCTCCTCGCGTGGTGAGTTTTATGGTGAGTAAAATCCTGTATATTTATATGGTTCAAATAGCTCTGAGCACTATGCGACTTAACTTCTGAGGTCATCAGTCGCCTAGAACTAAGAACTAATTAAACCTAACTAACCTAAGGACATCACACACATCCATGCCCGAGGCAGGATTCAAACCTGCGACCGGAACGGTATGTTTATAAAACTAGATAATAACGTGTGGTCAGTTGACCATACACCTTTGGTCGAGCACCATGTTATACCTTGAAGCCTACGGCCTTCCACTATGAAACCCGTGGTAGTTGCAAATGAACTGAGTTACTTTAATGTCTAAACAAGTTTCCTAGTCTGAAAATAAAAATTTGTGTTAGTTGCCAGTTGCTTCTATTTCACAATGATTTCAACTTTTAATAGGCTGTTGATAACTCTATCTTAATTTGATTTCACTTACTGGTTATTGTTGTTTAGTAGATGTAGCACAAAGACTATTAAATGCTATGTTGATAAGTATCTTGGAAGAGCTTTTAACATTTGGAACAACTTACTTTGCCAAAGTAATTTTTGTAATTTCAGAAAAAGACTGCAGCGACGTTAAGCTAACGCTGTTACTTTAGAAAAGAATAATCAAGTATATTAAACTTCTATTTTAGAGGTATCATTGCGATACTTCCAACTAAGATTTTCCATTCTGGTCCACTGTTTTTGGCGTGGGATAAATCACGAGTGAGCTGACGTAACAATAAGGCTAGAGCAGTAGGGGCTTTTCTTCTCCAACATTCGCCAGGAGAAACACAGTGCGGAAAAAATTTCGAGCATCCCCCAAATGGAATTTCCCTTACAGAATGCTGCCTTGCTTGATAGTGGCTTTCATAGTACTCCTCCCCCCCCCCCACTTACACACACACACACACACACACACACACACACACACACACACCCACCAATGCTGCTTCTGTTTCCCGCAACCCATAGCATCGTGATCATCAGCCATATTTATAGGTTGCGGCTTATTTCAGGGCATTTGTGCATCTGTATATAGTGTCCCGGAAGGAATAGTTAATATTCAGGTTCAAATGGCTCTGAGCACTATAGGACTTAGCATCTGAGGTCATCAGTACCCTATAACTTAGAACTACTTAAACCTAACTAACTAAAGGACATCAGACACATCCATGCCCGAGGTACGATTCGAGCCTGCGACCGTAGCAGTCGCGTGGTTCCAGACTGAAGCGCCTAGAAGCGCTCGCCCGCGGCCGGCTTAATACTCAGGGATACGACAGGAATGATCATATGAAGGAAAAAAGTCATGGGTCCTTAAGTGCAGCCGGCCGCGGTGGTTTAGCGGTTCTAGTCGCTCAGTCCGGAACCGCGCGACCGCTACGGTCGCAGGTTCGAATCCTGCTTCGGGCATGGATGTGTGTGATGTCCTTAGGTTAGTTAGGTTTAAGTAGTTCTAAGTTCTAGGGGACTGATGACCACAGGTGTTAAGTCCCATAGTGCTCAGAGCCATTTGAACCAACCTTAAGTGCATTCCTCATGAGCTCTGAGCCTTATCTTCGATATTGGGAAACAAATCTCCTTTATTGCAAGCTGTTTGCTTTCCATATTTTGGGAGAAGGTAGTATGGAGCAGAACAAGGAAAAATTGTCTGGTAAACATGGGCTCTAAAATGCATACCTTACGAGCTAAGAGCGCTTGTGCGGTAGAGGACTGTGCGTCTGGTCCCGGCGGAGGTTCGAGTCCTCCCTCGGACATGCGTGTGCGTGTTTGTCCTTAGGATAATTTAGGTTAAGTAGTGTGTAAGCTTAGGGACTGATGACATTAGCAGTTACGTCTCATAAGATTTCACACATATTTGAACATTTTTTGCGGTAGAGGAGATATGTTTGACAGTAGCGAAGATGAACAAGTGCTAATAGCTCATAAGGTCTGCACTTTAGAGCTCATGTTTAGCGGTTTTATTTTTTGTCCATACTACGAAAACAAGGAAAAAAGGGACGGCAGTATAAGAGATTGTTTTTGCAGTATTGATAATGAAGAAGTGCTCTTAGCTCTTAAGGCATGGATTTTACAACCATGTTTACTACACGTTTTTGCTTTGAATGATTTGCTGTCATATCCTTGCATATTGACCTGTTCTCCTATATAGATTGTTTCACAGTTCGTGATACAGGCGTCTATTATTATATAATACTAAATTATATAGTATTTGATAAACACCCTGTATTTCAACACGAAGGTGCCCACTCACAGTTTGATGTGAATTTGAAGTTGAGCCCCTTAAAACAAGAAAAGGCAATAACGGCTATTAAAGAATATGTAGCGAAAAACATATAGTGATGAAAGGAATACTTCATGGAAAATATCAAAGCAGTTGAGGTTAACGCCCCACTCCATAGCAGCACCACCGTTACCTCTGTACTTAGGTTCCATTTTAAGGAACAGTAAATTACATATGTATTACGGTTATAAGCTGCAGACTCGCATCTATCTTGTTATCAACTACTATGTCTAGTCAAGAACGTAGTTTTCGTCATTACGACCTCAGCTCACTGAAACCCTCTGATTTCTTTACTTCATATATCAATGTATAACAGAACTAAGCAGGAAAATGATTTTAAATATCAATAAATTATTTTTGGTTAAAGATTCAAACTGTTAAACCTGCGTATTACATACCTTTCGTGGTCAATGTTCCAGCTGATACGCTGTACGCAGCCGTTATGAAATACAAATGGGTGACATCAACGTTAATGTGGCCTTATGCATTCAAATTCAATATGGCGGGCCGTTAAAGCAGGCGGCGGAAATAAGCTTCCACCACAGCCAGCCAGAAATTCAACAGCGGGGTGTAACAATAAACAGTGCAGCCCTTTACCCCCCAACCCATCCCCGTGGTGGAAGGGAATTGCTCCATGTATTATGTATTTCGCTGAGGGATGCAATCCTTTAAAAGGGACCTGGTCTACTCTACTGAGCGAATACGTCGAACGTAGACGAGGGCAGGCAAGCTAGGGATGTTAGGGAAATTTACGGAACGAGAGCTCTCCGAGTCAATGACTTCATGAAGGCTCAAGGCCAGAAGAAGCTACTCGCAAACGCGGTCGGAGTTGTTTGGGCGCCAGTGTCAGCGGCGACTATCCTTAAATTACTCCTCAAATTACTTTCTGCAAGCTTTTGTGCAATGAAGACGCACTTACCTCGCCTTTTGGTGAGTATCATCGTTGTTAATCAGCTGGAAGTTGCAATTATGTTCCACTGACCATTTCTACAGGGAAAAGCTGCTTCCTAGTGATCCATTTTGTGGTCGTTCATGAGTTTAAACGTTCAAATCCACTGAAAGATTTCTGCACATTCTTCTACCATCTTTTTTCCGATAGCATTAAACATATCCAATTCAAGGGTGATATCACGTCGTTGTTCTGAGTTAACAAATTATATGTCGATAACATGGTATGCTCACCCGGTAGTACGGCTAAGCTCATCTCCTTATTTACTAGATCAGAGCTGAGTCGGGTTATTGATTGTTGGGAAGCCTCAATATGGCGTTCCAGCGTTCATATTTATAAATGTTCCAATGATTCCCCACTTAAACCACAGGAGTACTATGTACCAAGAATTAAAGGAATTTCGGGTTACTCAATCTTCTATTGTAATCCAATTATTTATACACCGATCTGTCATTAAGCTCCCAATCATTAATCATTCTGAAAATAAATGCATGTTTAATCTGAAGGCACGTAATAAGTGCGAGAATACAAAACCATTACATGCGCACGTTTACTCGTACTGATGTGTAACAGTGGGGCTACAAATTTTGAGCCTTCCTCTTTCTGCTGTCAACTGACGACAATTTAGGCACAAGGCGTATGTGCTTGCATAATTGGGGCACTGAATTCTGGCTCTCTCGTAGAAATTCCTGGCCGAGTATCCTTAACTGGGCCACTTTCTCCTGTCGCCTAATTAAAGTCGGTGGTGGAAAATGCTGTTTGATAATCCGTCGATGAATATACCTTAGTTTTTCATGGTGATATTCCTCTTACTCCAAATATTCCGTTCCCTAGTGTTGCTGGCCATTATCTGAAACTTCTGAATAAACCGCTACAATAGTGCGTGTTCTTGTCCGACTCTTCAAGAAAAAAAAGGAGGAAGATTTGAGTTTCTAGTCTTATTGACAGTTATGTCATCAGAGCCGGATCACAATTTCAGAATACGGAAGTGGGGACGAGGGAAAATTCTGCCGTGCACTTAAGTGATTTAGGGAAATCACGGAAAAGCGATATCTGGGCGACGGAAGGGGGATTTGATTCGTCGCCTTCCCGAAAGCGAGTCCACTGTCCACTGTGCCACCTCCCTCTGCCCGAAACTTCAACAATCCCACCAGGCAACAGACAGGTGCTACTGAATAGACAATGGAGCAATACAATGTAGGCCCAACAGCTGCGAGAGCTAAGGCAATAAATTATATTCCATTGACTGACTGGTTAAAACAGCTTAAATTACGGGGCGTGTGTAGTAAATTCGGTCCTGGGAATAATCCTCCCTTACCTAAATAACAAGACGGATTAGCAGCGTCAGACGTGTGGTATTTACGTCACTGCACAGTAGTACAACGGCTAGCCAATGTCAGTTTTGCATTCAACACAAATTATATGAGTGCTCTTAGGTGAAGCGTACTCTTGTCCGAATTTTCCTGCACCTATAACACAAAGTTTACATGACTCTCAGAAAAATGAAGCACACGACTTATTTTCCTAGGAGTAACTGATGTTTATGGTGACGGAAATGGTATCAAATTATTGAAAAAAAAGTCAGCAATCCGTCCTACTTTCTTGCTGCAAATCGGTAAAGCCCGCATCTCGTGGTCGTGCGGTAGCGTTCTCGCTTCCCACGCCCGGGTTCCCGGGTTCGATTCCCGGCGGGGTCAGGGATTTTCTCTGCCTCGTGATGGCTGGGTGTTGTGTGCTGTCCTTAGGTTAGTTAGGTTTAAGTAGTTCTAAGTTCTAGGGGACTTATGACCACAGCAGTTGAGTCCCATAGTGCTCAGAGCCATTTGAACCAAACCAAATCGGTAAACTGGTGTGGATGAGGAGATTAGTGTTTAAGGTTCCGTCTACAACGAGGTCTTTAGAGACGGGGCGCAAGCATTGGGGAAGGATGGGGAAGGAAATTGAGCGCGCCTTAGCTGCTGAAGACAAGCCAAGGCAAGTACATATCAACATGCATGATATTTAAATTTTGATTGTGTTATTAAAGTTCATGCTATACACAAAAACTTCTGTTTAGTGAAGCTTGTATCAGTCGAGTTATAAATAAGTACCGAAGGAACTGTTATAGGTATGCGTATTCAAATACTGAGATATATAAACAGGCAGAATTCGGCGCTGCGGTCGGCATCGCCTACATAAGACAAAAAGTCTCAGGCGCAGATGTTAGAACGGTTACTGTTGCTACAATGGCATGTTATAAAGATTTAAGTGAGTTTGAACGTGGTGTTATAGTCGAGCCGGCCGAGGTGGCCGTGCGGTTCTAGGCGCTGCAGTCCGGAACCGCGGGACCTCTACGGTCGCAGGTTCGAATCCTACCTCGGGCATGGATGTGTGTGATGTCCTTAGGTTAGTTAGGTTTAAGTAGTTCTAAGTTCTAGGGGACTGATGACCTGAGATGTTAAGTCCCATAGTGCTCAGAGCCATTTTGTTATAGTCGGCGCAAGAGATACACAGCATCTCCGAGGAAACGATGAAATGGAGACTTTCCCGTATGACCATTTCACGAATGGACCGGGAATATCTGGAATCCAGTAAAACATCAAATCTCTGACATCGCTGCGGCTGGAAAAAGATCCTGCAAGAATGGGACCAATGACAACTGAAGAGAATCGTTCAACGTGACAGAAGTGCATCCATTCTGCAATTTCCTGCAGATTTCAATGTTGGGTCATCAACAAGTATCAGCGTGGGAACCATTCAACGAAACATCATCGATATGGGCTTTCGGTGTCGAATGCACGACACAAAGCTTTATGCCTCGCATGGGCCCGTCAACACCGACATTGGACTGCTGAATACTGGAAACATGTTGCCTGGTCGGATGTGTCTCGTTTTAAATTGCATCGAACGATTGAACGTGTAAGGGTATGGAGACAACCTCATGAATTCATGGACCATGCATGTCATCAGGGACTGTTCAAGATGGTGGAGGCTCTCCAATAGAGTGAGGCGTGTGCAGTTTGAGTGATATGTGACCCCTTGATAAGTTGAGATACGAACCTGATAGGTGACACGTCAGCATCCATTCATGTTCACTGTGCATTCAGACGGACTTGGGGAAGCCCAGAAGGGCAGTGCGACACCTCACACGTCTAGAGTTGCTACAGAGTTCTTTCAGGAACCCTTTTCTGGGTTTAAACGGTTCTACTAGCCACCAAATTTCCCAGACATGAACATTAGTGACCATATCTGGGACGCCTTGCAACGTGCTGCTCAGAAGAGGTCTCTGCCTCCTCGTACTCTTACAGATTTATGGACAGCCCTGCAAGGTCAATGGTGTCAATTCCCTACAGCACTACTTCAGACATTGCCCTTCTGCTTATTCCCGGGGGCCCTACACGATATTAGACAGGAGTACCAGTTTCTTTGGCTCTTCAGTGTATATTAAAGAGAAGGGTACGTGCTTACGTATTACTCTGTTTGTAAATACTTGATATTTCTCAGAATTGTACGGACAATGGAAGTATGACGAAACACTGTTTCATTAACTTTGTTCGGAACGTATGACCAAACCTTTCTAGCAGCACTGGTGCATAATTGACGAACGAATTGGTAAATACCGCACTTGGCTGCAGATTAAAGGCACCCTGCATTCTTTTATCGATATAAACTGACACTAATAAACCGATCAGCTCATACTGCTGCACACAATGGCTTTGAAACTGCTCCATCGTAGTTCACTACCTCAGATGACGGAGTACTGCTATAAGTGTGCCTTAGCGGTCAGTGTATTGCCTTAGGCTGAGAAAAGTGGACATCGTGATGACAGTCTTCTCCTGAGCCAAATGATAGTTCTTTGCTTTCGTGTCAGAAAACTATGGTTCGGTGTTCACCCTGTAAAAGACCCCGCACACTTGGCACATCAGATATTACGGATAAACAGATTAGTCGTTCCACATTCATCTCCATTCTCCTTCAGCTAAGAAATGAAAGAATTTGTGGACCGTAGGAGATCAAATAAATACATCGTAATTTGCATTCTGTTTTTAACATGAGCATCTACGAAAAGACAGAAGCAATTATTTTAAATCTTGATTTGAAAACCACTAGACATTGTCCCATTACCCGTAAATGAGACCTAGAAGGTTGTAGATTGTGAGACCTACAGTGATATCAATTTTCTTTACTTCCGGAAGACATTGAGGTTTGTTCCTAGTAAGAATCTCACTTATCTAATATCTGACCAGACAGGATACCCTGAAGAGTCAGACAACATATTACTTCCTACCACATACATGTCGCGAAGTGACCACGACGAGAAAATTCCAGAAAGTAGTGGTAATACAGGGGCTTTCCGACAATCATTCCTCCCCCGCGCCACTCGAAAGTGGTACAACGAGAAGGGGATCTGATTAGTTAGTCGTATCTTTCGCTCCCACCGTTATGTGGCTAGCAACATAATGGTGTGAGGTATATGTAGATGCAGACTGTATTTAAGAAATACTAGAGACTAGAACTACGATCTCTGTGCGGATATATCCACAGGTGAAACTAACTTTCGACCTTCCGAGAAGTAGTGTACTCGTAATAACACACTGAAGTTATCAGTATTCAGAGCATTAGCTGGGAACTCTTAAGTGAAACGACCAGGTTGTTCATTTAGCGATATCATGACTGGTATCGCGGTATCCATCGCTCAATGATATCGAGGACGCGGTTCTAAGATAATAATGGGCTGGTAATGGTAATTACCTCACAAACCGATCGCACTAAAACTGACGACTTTCGGAAGAACAGGCTTTCACCTGTGAACCCACACCGTTACAAGAATCGGAAGGAATAGGAATAAAAGATCGTTACCTAAAAAAGTTAACGATAAAACTTTCGCACTAACATGTCTCTTAAGCCTCAAGAGTCTGTACTGGATATAATGCACTGAAATAAGGCTTACGATAATTTATAGGCCTACATTATGGTGAAAAAAGCTAGAAAAGAAGATGGCTGCTGAGACGCTTTGCAAGATGCGGAGATTGGCCTGCTTAACCGTAACAGGCGGAATTAGCATCAGACCCACTGCTGGGATAAAGACAATGTTGGACGTTCCCCCCTATACCTGTGGGTTAAAATGGAGGTAACTGGCTAAAAACTGAAAGTAACCGGACATCTTTAGGGTATACTGAATCCCATATCACTATCATTACTGTTATTTTCATTATTATTGTCATTCATCATCATCACAAGTCACGTAATTCCCGTAAATTCCGGGGGGTTGGGGGGGGGGGGGGGGGGGGAGCAGGGATGAGCTCTGATGCCACGTTCAAATGTGCCCGATCGGGTTCACATCTAGCGAGTCGACGGGTCAGCACATCAATTGGATCTCAGAACTGTTCCTCTAACCTCTAAGTCATATTCCTGGCCTTGTGACATGGCACATTGTCTTGATGAAAAATGCCACTACTGTCGGGATAGATGATCGTCAGAAAGTGCTGTACGTGGTCAGCAAACAGTGCACGATTCTCCTTGGACGTCATGGGGCGTTGTACATGCTCCACAGGATCCACTGTTGTCAGCGTGAATATTCCGCTCAGCATAATGGAGCCGCCACCAGCTTCTCTCCATCCCGCAGTACAGATGTCAAAGAGCTGTTCCACTGGAAGACGACGGATTCGCGTCCTCCCATCGGCATGATGACAAATGTATCGGGATTCATCAGACCGTGCAATGCTATGACACTGCTCAAACGCCCAGTACCGATGGTTAGGTGATGTCAGTCGTAGTTGCCTGTGTCGTGGTGTTAACATGGGAACATGCATTTATCATCGGTTCCGGAGGCCCACTGTTAAGAACGTTCGGTGCATTGTGTTTTCAGACACTCTTGTATTCTGCCCAGCATTAATGTCTAATGTTAGTTTCTCCAGAGTCCATCGCCTGTCCTGTTTTACCAGTCTGCCAAGCCTACGAGGTCCGACATCTGTAATGATGCGTGGCTGCCCAGCCCTACGATGTCTAGATTTCGCTTCACCTTGATTTCGCCTCGTGTTGAACACATTCACTGCAGCACTCTTCGAACGCACGACAAGAGGTGCAGTTTCCGAAATGCTCGTGGCGAGTGCCCCCTCCCCCGCCCAGCCAACACATCTCGCCCTTGGTCAAACTCAGGTAGATCGTGCACCTTCATCATTCTACACACGGACAGCACTCTCAGTGTCACTAGATGCACCGTACGTGTATCTGATTAGCACTCGTCCCTCGCCAGGTGACGCTGCTGTCAGTGGATGGGTTATCACGAATACGGTAAATATAGGAATAGTCGGGGAAATGCCGGCTGACCACACGACAGTTACCATCTGCTTCAGTACATCTTTCAGTGTAACAAATGTAAGCAGGGAGCAGTGGAAGAATGAACCACGACGTCATTGACGAGACAGACTGGTTCAGTAACGGTTCGATAACAGACGATGGTGCATGGCGCCGATATATACGGGGTAGTCTAGGCAGAGCAATCTCTCTACGGAGGATGGACATAGTGTTACAGGCGCAAAAATCCGTTTTCAGGGTGTGTATGCAAGATAATTTGCTAGGCACTATACAGACCGCAGCATCAGAGATCAGACCTGCTCTGAAACCTCTGTCAGTCCCTGTAATGAGCTCAACGGTCGTTACACAATGCCAAAAAGCCCTCGGGAGACCGACAGCAAGAGAGTAAACCTGCTGTGGGTCTTTGGTCAGTCACGAATCAGTGACAATGAACAAGCCGAAAGGTTGGCTGGGAGGTGCAACAACTCGATTTACTGGACTGGAACCTATCCTAAGCATCACTAAGGCGATGGTTAAATCAAACGACGAAATCTGAGCACAATTCAGCATTTCGAATATTGGACTAAGATCGACAAAAGAAAAAAAGCATGACCATGTTTAAAGAGAATTTCTGTAATGCACTCCTTGAAAAGAAACAGACTAAATTGATGGTAGTTCTACAGACAGGCCATGGGAACTTTAAGAAACATTTACACACGAAGAGTGTGCCCTGAGAATGATTTAACTGCTCCACACCTAATCTTCCAAGGCGAAGCGTTTGAGATTAAAAGACACAGAATATTCCAGTCATCAAGTTGTGAAGAAATTACTTCTAATGGCTTCCTACTACTCTTAAGGTGTACTGGTTGGCTTCACTAGACTCGGAGGGAGTGAAACCAACCAATTAACCCTGTTTCTGTGAGGGAAGTAGTGGCTAAGACCACTTGATTTTATGTCCCTGTTTTAAAATCTAATCTATCACCTTGCCTCTTCATTTACTATCCCCGAAAGTCCTCAGATCGGCTACCATCTCCACTCTGATTGTACACTGCAAAATCAGCAATGCCACTGCACGGAGTATATTTCACGAAGAGCTGTAGGCTACTGATGATTAGTGTAGGAAACGTGAATAATTTAATACCTTGCGCATAAAAAGGTGAAAAAACCCACTATTGTTCCAATAGGCTACTGGCATCACAGCACTGGAATCAATAAACATTTTAAAGTAGAAGTAGCCACACGGCGAGACATAATGTGGAGTGACCACAAAACAAATTTTGGGAAAATCAATACAGGATGTTATCAACAGGAAAAACGTTGAGGAAACATAACTGATCCACGAAAAAATTGGTTACAAAATATTTGTCCGACCGCTTCTTGCTCAATAGACAGATTATTAGGAAATTAATTTTACGCCCTCTTTCTTGCTGTCACAAGTTGCGGACGTTAGCTTATATAGACTTCTTGCTGATGATAGTGTACCATTTACTATCGTTGTCATGATATCCACTTCACACAGCTGTATGCACTGCTGTTTATTAACCTGTATTGGTTTCGAAAAATCCAGTGTTTCATCGTCAGGCACACTGTGACCATAGATATGCTGTGCAACCGCAAGGTATATAATTCCATAATATGGATCGTTATCAAGTATAGCGCCTCGTTAACTCCATCTCACTAGATTAGATTAATAGAAGAGAGTGGTGTATTTTATCACAGGGACCCCTAGTCAGTGCGAGAGCACTGCTAACGTACTCAACAAAGTCTAACGGCGACGTTACTAAAGAGGCGATGTGCGTGAGTGTCATTACTGAAATTCCGAAGAAGAGCCGAGAAACATACTGCTGCCTCCCAGATACGTATCGCGAAATGACCACGATGAGAAAATCAGTTAGAGCTCCATGGAGGTTTATCGAGAATCATTCCTCCTGTGCGCCATTCCTTAGTGAATGAGGGTATAGGGGAAATCTCGTGTACCAACACTGTGCTGTGTTCAAGGTCAATAGCAATGGTACGGTTTCCAGCAGGTTGTTTTCTTACACATCATAAATACTGGGACAAATGCGTACCACACACGTGCACATCCGTAGATCTTTTTTAATTTATTACGGGCGATTTAAAGTGGTAAAACTATTTCACGCATCCTTCACGTTATTTTTCTAAGGAAGTTTTCAAAAATGGTTCAAATGGCTCTGATCACTATGGGACTTAACATCTGAGGCCATCAGTCCCCTAGAACTTAGAACTACTTAAACCTAACTAACCTAAGGATATCACACGCATCCATGCCCGACCGTAGAAGTCGCGCGGTTACAGACTGAAGCGCCTAGAACCGCTCAGTCACAGCGGGTGGCTAAGGAAGTTTTAAATGTCCACTCCACTACTGTTAATAGCATGCTATTATTTTCCTCCTGTGTGATCTGACAAACCGCCGTATATACACTTACTGATTTTAGACGTTCAGAATACAGTGTAACATAAAATGTAATACCAGTTTTGCAATATTCATACTCAACATTATTTGCACACAGCACATTCGTTAGCAAGAAACAGGGAAAAATGGTATTTGCGGTGTCTACTGTGTGGATTAGAGCGAACTTGCTGGATTATATTCATCAATTTCTCTGCCTACGGCAACCAAAGGTGTACCTGAATTTTCAACAACAGGAATAGGCATGTGTCTCAAATTTAGTCTCTTATGAGTGCACACGAAAATGGCACGAATCCGATATACTCATAACCAGACATGTCATTTCTTGTTGTGAAACTAATACTGCTGCAAAGAACTACTCCGAAGAAGCAAATAAACTTGTCGTAGGCCGCAACCAAGCCTACCACATCGCCGACAGAGAAACTATTATCAATCCACCAGAAGAATTCTGCACTGCAAAAAAATAAAAATAAACAAATAAAAAAGAAGCAATTACAGAAACTTTGACAGTAGCTAGATACAGAATAAAATTCTGTGGAGAAGTTTCGGAAATACTTAAAATCAAAACTGGGATAATGCAAGATAATGGCATCTCCACTATGCTTTTGAACTGCGTTTTGGAAAAGGTAACTTTCCGAAAACATCGATACAGCATCCGAGTGAATAAGCTTGTTGGAAGAGACGGAGGAAAATGTCATGATGCTAATTTACTTCGAGATGACAGAATTTTCATAACGAACGTTAAAAGTGCTCAAAAATTCCTAAACAAAAGATAGGGTAGAATGAACAGATTGAGCACATTTAAATACATAACGTAAATAGCACAACCAAGTGAACCACATAAAGAAGCAAACAAAAAGCCTGTCCAGAAACAGTTATGGCTCATCAACTGGCGCAGAACGTTTATAATAAAAAAGTTCCTCTCCGTTAATATAAAAATCTAACAACACCAAAGTGTCATAAACAGAAGTGACGCAATGCAGTGAAATGTTCAGTCCTAAACAAAAGGAAAAAATAGAAGAAATACAGAAACATGAAAGTAAGGCATACGGCAAATACTAGGCCCAAAATGTTTGTAGTACATGGATTATCCAATGTCCTTGTGAAAAGGAAAATATTGTTTTATGGTTACTTGCTTCGAATGAAACCGCAAATGGTTGACTACAAAAGTATTTGGCTATTAAGACAAAATCCCAAAACTCAAATAAGTTTACCTAAGACGGTGAAAAAAGACTTAAGAGAAATTGAAGGTACGAAAGCAGAAATTATAGACAGGCCAAATTTTTGAAACAAGATTAGAAATTTGGTTAGTTTTAAAGAAAAGTCAGAAAGTGCATCATGTACAAACGAACGAAGAAGAGTAAACAGTGAAAGAATGCAGAAATTCTGAAAAGACGGAAAATTAGGAGTAGAAATAGAATATCACGTAAGTTACTTCACGTCGTGGTCGATAGACAGCCAATACCGAAGAAAGAAGAAAACTATCGCAACAGTGGAAAGCAAAATTTTAAGTGTTTGTGCGTAAGACACAAACAACGAGGGTGCAGATTAAATTCGTGTACTGCCTTCAAGCTTAGCTCATGGTTTTGGAACAAGAAGACTAAGTAGGCAGTACATCGCATCGCGTCGTACCAGCAGATCACAAGTAGCTTTGTACAATAGAACCAAATAAAGCCCTCTATAGATGCGTGTATCTGCCCAAAATGTGTAACAAGTTGAAGAAGTATTCTAGCACGAAGTAGGATCAAAGCTTACATGGCTATCATTTCCTGGAAGATCCATTGTCACAGTCATTGTGAAAGCTCTATTTTCAGTAACCAGCTCACGTTTTCCTTCTACACACCGGGCAGCAACAGTTGCAGACAATAGGCCGACGACAGTTTGAAGTGATACCTCTCAGCGGCCGGATGGAGTGATCTTCATTCGCCGACAACGCTCTCGCTGCCGTGGACGGACTGCTCGTCTTGTGTCAGACGTTGGCTCGATTGCAGGCTATTCCCGCAAGTGTCGTTTGGCAGCCTGAGTTATCGCTCACTCGAGCCGCTGTGTTGCATTTCCCATCTGCCTCATCACCGAGTTCAAAGCAATTACTGCCACTCGGTCTCTCGCGCACTCCACAAATCAGCCCACGTCGCGCTTAAAGCAGGCCACTTGCTCTGAACGGACGGGAAACTAACTGAACACAGTTCGATGTACAGACAATGCTATCGCTCTTATCGCTTGCGTCTAAGTCGCGTAGTTCTGCTACGCAGGGCATGTATCATCAGTGGTGCAGGCAAAATAATTTACAGTTAGATGGATTAATTAATGACAAAGAACAGTTTCAGGGTATAAAGAAAAATTATACCACCATTTCAATAAAAGAAGGGGTCGGTTGACAAGATACATCCTTAAGCAGCAAGTAATCGACAGCTTGACAACTGAGAGGAGTCTCAAGGTAAAAATTGTAAGACGAGATCAAGGCTTCACTACAATAAGCAGGTTTAATGGATCCATTTATGCATTAGTGGTGCAGAGACAATGAGACCTGCACAGTACATACCACCGTGGAGCGCTGCATCAAACCTGTCTTTCGACACCAAAATTAAGAACAGCGAATGAAGCTAGTACAATATTTTTCTGTTCTATGAGTTAGTCTGTCGCAGCCAAAACTGCATTATACCCCCAAGACAGAAGATGTTGCACGTATCTGTGTTATTCGTGACATTTGCACTTCAAGTTTTGCACATATTATGACAGCAAAACTGGCATGTCAGTGTAATGCCTCGACTTTATTATACATACTGTATAGTACTAATCTAACAGAGCAGTTTAAGCATTGTATGATGTAAGTACTACTGCCCGGTTTAACGGATATGAAGATGGCAATACATGTTGTTGAAAGTAGTAACGCACTAATTGTGCAAACCCTCTGCCAGGCACTTAAGTGTGGTTTGCAGAATAGCCATGTAGTTATAGATGAATACCAAGGCATTCTCCAGAACCTGAAAATATCTTTTAGCACACTCCTAGCGATATCAACGCATTTTCAATAACATTTACTGCCAAGCTGTGGGTACTTTATGCCCACCATAAAAATTACAGAAAGCAAATTTCGTCAACTATTGTTGACTTTTACTCAAAACATACTGTCTAAAGCGATACTGATGTCTAAGTAAGGCCATGAATCTGAAGAAATTGAATTGGACATTCATTGTAGAAAGTGTCATCTACTGCTAAACTTGCATTTTTTATTAAGTTTAACTAAAAACTTTAAAACACTTATGGAATCTAGAAAAATAATTCATTAAAATGATAAATATTTTCTTCAAAATTTTAAAATATAAGGTAACTGACTTGTTTCCAGTATTTTTACAAATTGGGCACAGATAACTCACCCCCAACCCCGCACTCCCTGGTATTGCGAGGTTCAACACAGCTATCATGGCAAATAAATTTGTTCTCACAAGAAGACTACAGTACATGTTTATAGATAGACTGCTGCACTGAATGATCATGTGAGGTAAGTGTACCATTAGAAAGTCAACTTTAAAGTAAAGCCTGAGAATACTTTCTTCGCATCACCATTCATTGTTGTACGAAGTAACAGAAACTGGCATCGTGGAAATACACAAAATAATGAAGATGATAGTGCACACAAAATTTTGCA
The DNA here is from genome assembly GCF_021461395.2 of Schistocerca americana. Classification (NCBI taxonomy): domain Eukaryota; kingdom Metazoa; phylum Arthropoda; class Insecta; order Orthoptera; family Acrididae; genus Schistocerca; species Schistocerca americana. The sequence continues at coordinate 202,944,596 of NC_060122.1, read as the reverse complement.
ATTCGGGCCACGAAGACACTGAATAAAACCCAATACGGCACCAAGAAAAAGCTAAAGGACTAGAGATAGAAAAAAACGACAGGCTGAATATTAAAAAAAAGAATACTGGAAAAATGGTGTAAACAGTGACGCGGTACTGGCAGTAGGATGGAAGACAGGGACCAAGTGACTGAGTCACAAATTACAATAAATCACTTATTTATATAACAACTTCTGCAACATTTAAGAAGTCACAGTTTGAGTTTCGCAAATTTGAGTTCAAGTAGCTAACTACCTAAACACAGCCATGCCACAAAAGATCTCGAAAAGTGGAACAAGATCAGGCACATAAAATAAGGTGCAGAAACAGTTCCAGTCCAGATCCTAACAACTTAAAAGCAACATAACAACTGTTAAAAAACGGCACTTGAAAACATAGCATTTTAAATACAGCTTAACGTTAATAAAACTAATGTTTCAAGCAGAACTTCTAAAAGGTTAATGAAACTATTAGTTATATAATACAGCATTAAAATTCAGCAATTTTAGAAACTCGTTTCCCTTCAATAATCTCAAACAATCTTGCTCAAACCTGGTTGCTTGTAGAAATTCGTCTCGGTCCATTACACATGCGAACTGGTTAAATCAAAATTTGGCTGAACAGTTGATGACCATCCGTAGATCTAGTGTAACATTCCAAGTGTAAGGTTCTTTAAATTAAAATATTTTTGTTTGTTGACGGTTATACAATGCGTAATGTTTGTCTTAAGGAAATTTACTGTGTAATGTGTTGTTGAGCAGGTGGCGTGCTTTAACAGTTTTACTGTAATCCTAACAAAAATTAAACAACTTAATCTGGAAAACCAGTATGTAATGTCTATAATGAAATCAATCCCTCTGAAATTTACTCAGTCTCGTGAGCACTGAGTTCTATGGCCCTGTGGAATAAACTGATAAAATTCCCTACGTATATGAACAATGACGTAAATTTTCCTTAGCTCTAGAGTCACAGCCGATGTAATCTTAGTATTCTGTTCTCTCCACAGTAGGCATACAAAATATTCAGTCTTGGCTCAGCGAAGTGCAATGCCGGCCATAAAATAGTATCATACAAATAGTGTAACTATATTAGTTGATAAATGAATAGCCTTGAAAATGTAGAGTGATAATTCTGAATATTAGCTCAGCGCTGTGCAATGCTGCCCGCATCGAAACTGTTACGAACATTAATACTTTTCTGATTCTGGCACATAGATATTTTTCTGACTCTGATTGAAAATTCATTTCTTTTAAAAAATACTCATTGGATTTAAACAAACACGACATGGAAGAGGACGAGGTGCTGATAATGGCTCTGAGCACTATGCGACGTAACTTCTGTGGTCGTCAGTCGCCTAGAACTTAGAACTAATTAAACCTAACTAACCTAAGGACATCACAAACATCCATGCCCGAGGCAGGATTCGTTCCTGCGACCGAATGTTTCAGTTCGAAAATTGTATTCAAAATACTCACCTGCACAAAATCTGATATGAAGCATTTTACATTAACTTCAAAATCGGTAAACTTATCAAATGCTCTAAAATTCTCACTTACTGTCGTAATTAATAACACTTGGACTGTTACACGAGAAAAAGCCTGACAGCGTTTGGCAGCATAGGTTCCAAAATTTAGCTTCTCTCTATCATAATTACAAAACACACAAAATATTACAAATTGGGTATACCTAATCAACCTGTACATTAAATCTGATGGCATATACTCGGTTCCTACATTCAAGGGTCATTACTGTAAAATTCGCAAGATCCACATTGCATTGCGTTGCTAAATACAAAGAATTTCATTACCTTACAAAACTGTATTATGCTGCGTTCGTAGGCCAATGGCTAAATTCTCACAGCTAGCCACTAGCTTTTAGATTTACATCCTACCCATGACAGAGTGCAACGGTTACTAACTCTGTGCTCCATGCTCCCCTGCTTACAATCGATTCTGACACTCAGGCAACATCTTTGGCTCAGTGGTGTCAAAGATACAATCTCTTCTGCATGTGATAACCATTTCATGTCATTTTTCATTAAATATATTGCAAAATCGGGCTTCACGCACAGGTGGACCCCTCACACAAGCTTACATCGAAATTAACCAGAACTTAAAAGTTTACCTGAAACAGCTCAATATTAGACACAAGGTTCAACAACATCTTAATAAAGTCAAAATACACTAATGGCCATTAAAATTGCCTCACCACGAAGATGACGTGCTACAGATACGAAATTTAACCGACAGGAAGAAGGTGCTGTGATATTCAAATGATTAGCTCTTCAGAGCATTCACACAAGGTTGGCGCCGGTGGCGACACCTACAACGTGCTGACATGAGGAAAGTTTCCAACCGATTTCTCGTACACAAACAGCAGCTGACACGAAGTCCAGTACGCGACAGGTCCGTCGTCAACTGGAAGTTGTAATGTTATCCTCCCACACATCAATATTAAAATTCTCTGTCTCTGCACAAATTTTGAAAGCGTCGAGAAGCGTAAGACATACAAAAGAAAAACTTTTTACTTATCTTCGTTTTCTCTTGTTGTTAGGCCGAGTTTTGCGTTTAGGGGTACATCCTTGCGGCTGAAAGTTTGATTTAACGTTGTGAATTCCTGATGTCTAAATAACTGATGAAGATTTGCTTGTGCAATTCATGAATTTTATTCTTTGGCACATTTTTCAATATCAGTCCGTTTTTACAATTTCCACTTAATATTCGAAACTACATTGTTAGTGTCAATCATATAAATACGTGTCTCCATCAGAGGCATGCCCACTACTACTTACACTCTGCGGCACTCACAACATTCGAAGAGTTTACAAAGCAGAGGAGTTTACAAACCCTCTTGACAAAAGAGGAATCATCACCAAGATATGACATTTAATAAATGAATTCAGAAAGAAATTTAATAATTGGCGTTAGATTGTCCAATCAGTAACATGAGTTCTAAGTTACCAGAAATTTCGTCATTTCAAATATGTTTAAAAGAAGAGTAATTTTAACTTTACGAGACTGGTGACCTAAGATGTTAAGTCCCATAGTGCTCAGAGCCATTTGAACTTGCAGAGTACTAACAAATTAATTTGTTTTTATACGTTTTAGCCTGAAATATAATACTTCGTATACAAAATAAAATGAAATTCTAAACAGCCGATAATGTTCACCTATACCACATTCGGAATTAATTCTGGTATCGGCTACTTAAAAAAACAAGATTATGCTTGAAAAGGGTGTCCCATTACAAAAGTACACAGCAATTCCGTCGAAATAGATCAGAAACTTCAAGAGAAGTCAAATCGTTGAACACTCGGGAATATTATTCAACAGAGTCCAGATCGTTTAGCGATGTCGGAGCAGACTGGGGGTACTATGTACGTATTGCATGCTTGGTAAACTGCAACGGACAGACTCGCTGCGACGGCGCGGTTGGGTGAGTGCACCGAACGAGGAACTATCCCGGATGTTGAGTGGAGACTGTTCACGGAAATATCCGGAGTCCCTGAAGCAGATAGCAACAGGACACAGTGTAGGAGTTGCAAACCGTAATGTATGTTGATGCGCTTCATTAAACTTCCAAGAGAATGGAATGTTGCAGCATTCCGTTGGAATAAAACGTCTGTTGAATGCATATCGGTTAAGTAAACAGTGACATGTAAATTGGAATAGCAGTTGACAAGAAAGGAAAGCCGATTTTCCGATGTTACTTTGCGAATAACTGTGACACTCTCAATTTTATTTATCTCGCTGATTCTTTGGTCATCAGTGATGTTTTGCGCAATGCTCTTTGACTAATTTATGCCACAAATATGAATCTCTGAGGAGCTGTAACTAATTTTTAAATGATTCCATACCTACTGCAATAGTTATGTTTCGGTCTATTTTGTGCATTATTGCACAATTCCGGGAAAGGCATTTTCAAGTACCAAGGTACATTAATTGACTGCAGCTCTTTCTTTATGTGTGTCATGTTTCCAATGTGCAACCATCCTCGAAGATTGACTCCTGGGGTGAATATGTTTAAGAGGTTTAGATAAACTTCATTTAAGTGTCAGCAGGGACTTGGGCCCGGTACCCAGGAGCCATGCTGAGACGTTGATTACAACGGTTTGATAGTTATTTGGCTTCTTCCGTAATGGAACGATTCACCTTTACGCGATGCCACAGTGCAAGAACTACCAAACCATAGTAGTCGAGGTGGCGAGTTGTAGTGAGTGGCGCATCTATTCTTATCAACAGTTTCCGCGTCGACTCCACGATTTTTTCTCTATAAGCCGTCGTCGGAATTCAGTATATAAATCGTCTAAGAGGTTTTAGTCTTCCGTAAAATCAGTAAACGGTTCGAATTCCGAACTCCATTACCTCAGTGACCATACTGTCACCGAAACTGAAGAAATCAAACAAAAGACCGAATGCTGAATACAGTCTTCCGAAATTGTTTTACCGCAGAAGACCGAAATACGCCCCCCCCCCCCCCCCTTTTAACAATCGTGTCAATGTCGAAATGGCAGATACTGAGAGATAACCTATCGCAGAACAGAAAAGGAACTACTATCGCTTATTGGTCGAAATATATCAGTACCAGATGACATACCTACAAGTTTCTACAAAGATTATACCAAAGAATTTGCTATCCTGCTTGTAGTAGTTTATCGTAGAAGAAAGCGCAGGTCGTTCTCGTTTGTATGAAGGGTCGTAAGACGGATGCACATATCGATAGCCCTATATCGTTGGCGTCGATCTTTTGTGGAATAACGGCTCATGTTTTATGTTCAAGTATTATGACGTTTTGGGAGACCAAAAATGTCCTCCACAAAAATCAACTGACTCTGCAAACAGAGATCTCGCGAAACTCAGTTCGCTCTGTTCCTCCATGAGATCCATGGCTCTGTAGAAAACGGCGCTCAGGTCGATGCTCTGTTCCTTGATTTAGGAAGATGTTTGGCAAAGTCCTGCACAGCCGTTTAGTGTAAAAATACGAGCTTATCGAGTTTCGGAACAGATTTGCGACTGGATTCAATACTTCCTTACAGAAAGAACCTGACTCAACAGAGATAAAGATAATTTCCGGAGTATACCAACGAAGAGTGCTAGGACCGTTAGTGTTTACAAGGTATATAAATGATGTACTAGAAAGTGTCCGAAGCTCCTTAAGACTGTTCGCAGATGACACTATTGTCTGTAAGAAAGTAGTACCGACAGAGACAGTACCGAGTTGCCCAACGACCTGCAGAGGACTGATGAATGGTGCAGGCTCTGGCTGTTGACTGTTAACGCAGATAGCGCGTGCATAGGAAATGAAATCCAATGCTGTACAACTAAACTGCTGATGACAGATGGCTGGAAACAATATCTACCGTAAAATGTCTAGGAGTAACTATCCAAAGCAACATTAATTAGAATAGCCAGCTGGAAATAATAAGCCAAATTGAGATTCAGAGGAAGAATCTTAACGAAATTAACTCATCCACGAAGGAAGTGGTTCACAGAGAGTGCTTGTTCGATCCCTTATTGAGTATTCTTCATCAGTTTGGAATCTTGTGCAGCATCCTTAACTCCTTAGCAGGTATGGTAGAGATAGAGAAGATCCGACGAAGAGGGCGCGTCTTTTTTTTTTTTTTTTTTTTTTTTTTTTTTTTTTTTTTTTTTTTTTTTTTGAGGTGATTGTTTAGTCGACGCGAAATCATTACGGAGATGGTGAACAACCGTCAGTGGCAGACGCTACGACAGAGGCGTTGTGCGTTGATAGGCTTAATATAAGTTTCGAGAGAGCACATTCTGCCAAGAGTGGGACAACATGCTACTTCTTCGTACACATATCTCGCGAAATGACCACGACAAGACAATTCGAGAAATTATACTAATACAGAGGCTTACCGCAGTCATTTTTCCCACGCACCGCTCTCGAGTGGGACAGGGAAGGGGGGAACAGTTAGCAGTACCGGAAGTACCCTCCACCACATCCCATTAGGTAGTTTGCGTGTTCCATGTAGACGTAAAATTTTATGATCCCCTGGGAAATTGAAAATTGTTGCTTTTTATCGTGCTCGTCTCGATTACCGTTAACGATAAGGTACAAAGAAATTTAACTCAAAGTATTCCCTTTCTAGTGATACGCAATGCATAAGCGCACGAACAGCTAGCCACTCTCACTTTTTGCGCCAATATAATTTCAGCCCCATTTGTCCCACTCCCCTTCGCCGCCCTCCCCCCCCCCCCCTGCCCCCCCCCCCACCACAACCACCCACCGCTCCAAGGTTTTTTCTTGCGTAACCAGTATGCATCGTGTGTGTATGTTTTTGAGCGTGCGTGTGTGTGCTGTGTGGGGGTGTGTGTGTGTGTGTGTGTGTGTGTGTGTGTGTGTGTGTGAGAGAGAGAGAGAGAGAGAGAGAGAGAGGGAGAGAGAGAGCGTGAGATCGTCGGCGATGCCAAGAGGAAAGTGTTCTCAGCAACGCCACAGGCCGAGTGCCGTGAGATAAGCTAACACTGTTCGTCCGGTGCCTACCTCTACCGGACGCCTATGTGGCTGCTGATGTGGTCAGCCTGGCCGGCAGATGGACTCAACGGAATGCCTCCCTGGTGAGAGGGAGGGGCCTCCTACCCGGCGTGCAGCTGTGGGCGGGTATGAGTCAGTGGCGGAACCACAAAAGGCTCGCGGGCTGCACGGCGTGCAGGCCAAATATTTGAGCGCGAAATTAGCGCGGCGCACCTGCAGGCGAGGGCAGGTACCGTCCCCGAGGCCGGCCATGCTAATGCCGCTAATTGCCAATTAGCGACGACTGGAGTCAGGCGCATCGCTCTGGAGCCGGCCGCGACGCCCGCGTTTCTTTGTTTCCTCTGCACGGACTTGGACAGACTTAATGGCAAGGAAGCATCGAGTGCGGAAATTACTGCGAGAATTGTTTCTGTGCCTCCTGCAACTTCCCACGATGCTGTGGACACCTCTTCGAAACATCTGTCCATCCAAATGGCTATGACCAAAGGAAACTACAATGTTCTAACCACAAATGTGTGTTCTTTGATTGTTCTGGCAAATGGCTTACTGGTACAACTATGTACGAAATATCACTTTATTACAAGAATGATAAGATTTACTTAACTTGCCTTAGCAGTGCTTGATAATTTACAACTGCCTTTGACAATTAAAGCATCACTTCACGCCCTAATTAACAAACTCTTCTCTTGAGGTACGATGTTTAACATTCACAAAAGTAAATTTCCATCTGAGACTTGACTAACACTGATCCTACTCAATGATGTTGGCTATTTCAGTTGATGTCACGAACTGTGGCCCAGTGCTTCCATGTTCGGCTGTATACTGACCTCCGTGCGAGTGCACTTTTGTACTGAGAGAGGGGCGTCGCGCTCAGGGTGCTTCCCATTGGTCGTTGCGGATTGCAACGAGACATTGTCAACGACTGTGGTGTGGTTGCCGATTTCGATGCTGCGACCTCCGGAACATACCACATAAAAATCAGGGAGAGCTGGTGTGAGAGAAGACTTGAAAAATATACAAAATACAGAAATAAATGGAGCTTTGAGTTAAAGCCAACGCTGAAAGCAGTAGGAATCCCGTAATTAGGCGTCACGCTATCGTCATTTCATAATTACTTTATGAATGAAACTTGAGCAAGAAGTTTTGAAAACGAAGAAGCAGATGCCTTACGCTGAATGAATTTACTTTGGCGATGAGTAGTACTTAAGAAACAATTTTGGGGCATAAATTTGGAGGTTTTCACGTTCGATAGTAAGGCAATAGTGAGCTATAAATTACTTTATGAATGACACTTGGGCAAGACGTTTTGAAAACGAAGAAGAAGATGCCTCACGTTGAATGAATTTACGTTGGCGATGAGTAGTACGTAACAAACAATTTTGGGGCATAAATATGGAGGCAATAGTGAGCTATAAACTGGTTTATTCTTGCAGATTCTGGTAATTACACATGATATCAGTGCAAAAATCAGTAACTTCTTCTTCTCATTTCCCTGTCATGCGTTAGGCCTTGTTCAGACTATATTTCGTCTTCCATACTTTTGCTGGTCTCCCAACACATCTTTTAATGCGGAAGAGATTGGATATCCAATTCTGCCTACTTTTTTTTCAACCTTTTCATTTACATCAATTTTTGTTCAATTTTTTCCAAATATCTGAATTTCTTTCATATAAATACCTTTGTTTATCCTGCTGTGGTATTGAGTTGTTTCATTTCGTTTCAACGTGTTCTACATTAACGAAGATTCACGTCCATAAAGAAATGATCGTAGATATACCTCAAATTTTATAATATAATGTCGCTACCAACATTGCTGTATGGAAGGGAATTTGGTATGGAAGGGAATTTGGAGATATCTTTCAAAGGTACCGTTTAGGCTACTGAACTTCTCATTATTGACTTTTTCATCTGGGAGTGGTCTGTACGTAAGTACGATCCCTAAAATATTAAAATTATGTACTTGTTCTGTGGTCTTGTTTCCTATTAATATTTTCATCGATACAGGTTTTTTTTATAGAAGACTATGGCTATTGTTTTTATATTGATACTGATGTGTTATATATCTAACAAATTCTGTGTAGTTCATAGGCAGCTCTCTGTACTCCATCCTCACTGTTTGACAGGAAATTTGCGAATAACGTCGTCATTATATAATCTTCTTGGTTACAATCGTATGTGTAATTCTGCAGTTTATTTTCTATTCTCGTACAATTTCACCAATGTATAGCAATGGGCAGCCAAGAAAGGCTGCAACATTGTCGAACTGCTACATTGACGTTAACTGTTCTTTTCTCATTACCCTCAATTATTTGGTATCTTATATTATTTTAGATCTAATGAATTATCAACACAGATGCATTGCTATGCTTTTTCTTTTTAGAATGTCCCATATTAATCACCTATTTACTTTATGACATGTCAATATGTAAACTGTGAATAGGATGCGTGTCTGTTTATTGTACTCCTTGAGTTTCTGTGTGAAACGCTTTAGTATAAATATACTGGCTGCGTTTTGTTCCTCTTTTATAATGTGCTTCATTATCGGTTTCGGTCTATTGATTTTATTCTAGCATATATATTATAGATAGAGCTCAGTAAAAATATCAAGCTATAATTTCCGGGATTTGGTCAGTGTACCTTATTGAGTATTGGTTTTTTATGTGATACCTTCAGTCCCTTTGGCGTTTTTTTCTTATCCAACAAATATTCATAAACCTAAGGAACCTTGTTTTAAATCCTAGTAGCGACTACTTTGTTAGTTCGCTATTTACACTGTCCCTCCCTGCTGCATTTCGGTTCTTTGTATATCTCAGAGCAGTTTCTAATTCTTGATTTTCAATGTAATTAGGATTTTGTATATTCGTTCCATCATTCTACATATTTTGTAATAAAGCAGTCAGTCTTCATTCTCTGTTGTATTAATATCTGCCACATCGTTGTCCATGACATCAGTATCGTCATTCTTAGTAAGTATCATACTTTTGGTGGGCTATGTTACTATCTGAAGAATTATTAAGGGTACGGTAATCTTCCACAGCGTGATAGTTTAACATAGAAAAGAAATACAGCAACGGCAAACTTCAGTGTGAAAGTGAAACTGATTTAATCTGCTAATATGAGCCTGTTTGGGTCTATCCATTGTTAGAAAGTGTGTATTACTTATGAACACAGTAAATGAAGTAAATAGTGTGAACTGTTATTGATTGTTTGAAAGCAACACTTTCCACTTCCAGATGCAGAATTTTAGTATTCGTAAAGGGACACACACATTTCCGCTGAAGGCGTCTTCTCTCTGCTAACCCTTAACAAACCAAGTGGTGTCTTACAGGTACCCGAGAGAGTCATTTTTGGCGATACAGCAGCAACCAATTTATGCTTGATTTTTATATCTGTCCTGTATATGATTAAAGTTTGTGTTACATGATTAGATCTATGATGTATTCGTTAAAAATGTATATGAAAAATAAAAGCACACTTAGGGTCTTGGGAGGACGTTGCTTGTTGTACTACTTTATATATTTTTGGGGACTTATTTTCTTTTCTTTTGTTATTTTTCATAACATGAACAGCATATATTTTCAAAAATGGCCTGCAGACAAATCTAAGATGATGATATTCTTCGGATGTAATCTTAGTGACGTGCAAGAAGTCTTGACTAAACCTGATGAAGAGTATTTCCAGAAAAAAGATGCGTCAGAATTGTAAGACAACCTTGAAGTGAATTCAGAAGAAAGTGACGTTGCCATCGAAAATTCTGATGGGAATTTCCATGAAGACGATGAGTTTATTGCAAAGTCGGGATTAAATTGGGCAAGTTCAGTGCCCTCGGTGGCTCATCATCGTCAGTATAACATCGTTGAAATATCTCGCAGGAGCACGTGTCCGAATGGTCTTGCACTCAAAATGTCCAAATTTTTCAACATATTCTTTGATGACCAAATTGGAGATGCTACACTTACCCTCATCAGTGCTGAAGGGTCACATGTTGATCAGCATTACAATGCAAATACTGCTCTGAACGGAATGAGGATTTGACCACACGCAGATTCTGTGAAACTGAGAGCGTCTTTTTGCTACGCTACTGATTGCTGGAGCTGTTCCCTGTCAATGGCAATCAGTTTATGAAATGAGGAATACAGACGAAAATATTCGTCGTGCAGCTTTTACTGCTGCTATGACACGGAATAATTTGCGTTTATTCTTCAGTTTATCAAGTTTGGCAATAATGCAACACGTCGACAGTGTTTATTTAATTTCAAAGTGCTTTCAGGCACTCAAAGAACCGAGTTTGACAACGCTTGTACAACATACTAGAAATTAAAGAAAAATGCATGTGGTCCCCAGAAGACCCCTGCTTGATAAACAGCGCCGGCGACGTCGACTTGGTGTGTTAAGGGTTAGCCATTCCTCACCCATCTCTAATCGCCGAAAATAAAACTGTTCCAATTAACGGTCAGCAAAGTATAGTGGGAAGGTTACAAACTGGCTATGAAGGCAAAATAGGTTATCAGTGCTAATAAATGAAAAATGTGACCAAGGCTGTCATTTCAATTATTAATAAAATACGACCGGCCGAGGTCGCCGAGCGTTCTAGGGGCTACAGTCTGGAACCTCACGACCGCTACGGTCACAGGTTCGTATCCTGCCTCGGGCATGGATGTGAGTGATGTCCTTAGGTTAGTTAGGTTTAAGTAGTTCTGAGTTCTAGTTTACTGATGACCTCAGAAGTTAAGTCCCATAGTGCTCAGAGTTATTTGAACCATTTTTAATAAAATACGTGACGGCACAAGAAAACAGAATCGGTTCTTCTAGTAAGTGACTACTTGCCACTTTACTTTGTTCTGAAGAACATATGACAACATAATACACTGAAGAGGGAAAGAATTTGGTACACGTGCCTCAAATCACGTAGGGCCACAGCGAGCACGCAGAGGTGCCGCAACACGACGTGGCATGGACTCGACAGATGTCTGAAGTAGTGCTGGAGGGAACTGACACCTTGAATCCGTAAGAGTGAGAGAGGGTGGAGATCTGAACAGCACGTTACAAGACATCTCAGATATGCTCCATAACGTTCATGGCTGAAGTGTTTGTTGGCCATCGGAAGTATTTAAATTCAGAAGAGTGTTCTTGGAGCCACTCTGTAGCAATTCAGGATGTGTGGGGTGTCGCACTGTCCTGCTAGAATAGCCCAAGTCCGTCGGAAAGCACAATGGATATGAATGCATGAAACGCGCACGCCTTTCCCCTTGTTGGTCAGGCTGCCTGTCGCGCCTAAACGGGCGTTAGTGTTATAAGTCCAGGCCGATCCTTGGAAACTTCTGAGCGCCGTTTCGTGTCTATTACGTAGTAACTTCTCTGTTTGGGTTTTAGTTATTTGGTTGATGTGTGACCTTCAGCCGAGTTTTTTATATCCTGAATTAATATTCCTGTCTTGCCCTTTAGACATAAGGTTCTTATTCATTATATGGGGCTTTCAGCCGAATTTTACATCAAATGTTTTAAGGCCGTAAGCCGTTAAATTATTATGTTGATGTGTGGCCGTAAGCCGAGTATTAATATCTCTTAAATTATTGACCTTGTCTTGCCCTTAAGGCATGAGATTGTTATTCTTTATTTTATATGAAATGTATTAAGATAAGGCCTTGTGCCTTTTGGTTGAAACTCCTCTTATTGCCTAAAATGCGACCTCCAGCGTAGTTCCACTAAAATTAAATTGCTTAGACCTCCAGAAGAATCTTGTATTTCAATTTTGCTTAGACCTTGCGTCTTGGATTTTGTATATGGCCATCAGACGATCTAAAGTTAATCAAAGAAGGTCGATTAAAGTTTTGAGTGTTTTGCATCCTTGCTGTAATATTGTGTGTGGATAAATAAAGGCCGGCCGAAATGGCCGAGCGATTCTAGGCGCTTCAGTCTGGAACCGCGTGACCGCTACGGTCGCAGGTTCGAATCCTGCTTCGGGCATGGATGTGTGTGATGTCCTTAGGTTGGTTAGGTTTAAGTAGTTCTAAGTTCTAGGGGACTGATGACCTCCGCTGTTAAGTTCCGTAATGCTCAGGACCATTTGAACCATTTTTTGATAAATAAAGTTCGTATGTTGAGTGTAACTGACAGGAACACATTTTGGCCCCTTTCCACAACCTAATCCACCCTGTCCTGCTAGTCCAGGCATCTCAGTAGTGTAACTGGCACTCTAGACACAAGATGCCCTCCGTGTGAATTTTGTAAGTTTTCCGTTGAGCGTTGCATTCACCTCCACGGCGGGCAGACACCACTGTGGAGAAGCGGCGGCGGACAACACAAGCGTTATTAGGCGCTGCCGGACAACCGGTCCCGCCTGCGCGCCGGTCACGTGGCTGTAGCCGATTAATTGCGCCGACGGCTGTCAGCGCACCTCTAATATCCCAGGAGACCAGGGCGGCGTTTGGCATGCAACGGCTGCTGTCTGCCTCCGCTTGCCCGTTCCCTCTACACTTCGGAATGACCAGCTCCGTTGTAATAGTTGGGCTCTACACGTTTAGGTCAGGGGTGGCCAAGAATTCACCTCACGAGTCCTGTCCTGGAAGGAGTGCCATAGACCTCAGCCTGGTTGACAAATTTCCCCCACCACCACGCCACGCTGTCAGACCGGGAGGTGGGAGATGAATGGAAAACTCAGAACACGCCACAGTCACAGTGCATACGACTTGGTTATATATTTCACGTTTCTCAACAACAAAGATCAAAAACAAAACAAATTTTCAGTATCATTTAATTATTCATGGAGCAGCGATGATATATTTTTTCTTACACAAACTGTCGGCATACAGACAACAGATTTTCTCACTCAGGTTGGCATGTAATCGAGACATATTTAGTTTCATAATCTAAAAAGTGTCTTTCACAAACATATGTTAAACGGAATACTATAGCATTTTTGCAGACCTCATTATGGAGACGTGGAAAATCTACGTTAGGAAAGCAATACAGACGTCCTAGAAAGCGTTAGCTTTAAAGAAATTTGTCTTTCAAACGGTAATTACCTTACAGATCATAGTTACAGCTGTATTTGTACAGCGGCGCTTTCAACTGAAAGGGTCCAGAAAACGGGTTGAACACAGATGTATCCTCAAAACGTTTACGGGACTATCCCTTAAGTTCTTTGAAGGCGACAATGAATTCCTCTTGTTTTCTCTAACTAGTAAGCATAGGGAGCTGGACTGTCTAAGCCAGAACGTGTCCTTTTACAAAATGGTTCAAATGGCTCTGAGCACTATGGGAATTAACTTCTGAGGTCATCAGTCCCCTAGAACTTAGAACTACTTAAACCTAACTAACCTAAGGACATCACACACATCCATGCCCGAGGCAGGATTCGAACCTGCGACCGTAGTAGTCGCGCTGTTCCAGACTGTTGCGCCTGTGTTCGTGAAACTGTGTGTAGCTTGTCCACTGCTCAATTATATCTGTGCTGTCTCCATGCTGATGTGTGGCTGTCGGTCAGTTGGCGTGGAGCAGCGAAGAAATCTCCACGGCGGGTAGTTTGGCCGGGCCCGCTGGCAGTCTCTACGCAGTGTCGGAGTGTGTGGGGCTGTTCGCATTGCTACGAGGTCCGTGGCTCACCGACGCTGGACGCGAAAGTTGAGTTTGGATTTAATTTACTAGCAAGTCAAGACTGTTCATATTGCGCCGTTTGGTTCTCATTGTTGGCTGTTGGGACATTCCCGTGAGCAACAACATGTGTGTTCGAGTTGGCGAAGGTTTAGCCACTGTAATGTGGAGTCTAACTGTATTTGGGTATTTTCAATCGAGGTGCACCAGCGGAATTTTCTGCCGTGTGGCCTTTAACGTTCCCGATACCTGCCCTGGCCGTTGACGTAATTGTAGGCAGTGTCCTTTCCTAACCGTGTTGTCACTGTCCAGGACGGTGTGTAAATAATGGCTCTGAGCACTATGGGTCTTAACTTCTGAGGTCATCACTCCCCTAGAACTTAGAACTACTTAAACCTAACCAACCTAAGGACATCACACACATCCATGCCCGAGGCAGGATTCCAACATGCGACCGTGACGGTCGCGCGGTTCCACACTGTAGCCCCTAGAACCGCTCGGCCACTCCGGCCGGCACACGGTGTGTAGTTTGACAGCTTAATGTATGCTTCGTTGTGGGCATCCATGCGTTTTACGTTTTGCATTGAACTCTGGGTTGAGTGCTGGTCGAGTGAAGCTCAAGTTACCTTGTCGGTGGGTCCGTTGACTGTCTGTTGGTTGGGTTGTCGCCAGATCGACAATGGCTGGGCCGACTGCCTGCCTCACCTAAGGGATCGTTAGTATTTCAAGAGCTGGACGACCCCCGAAACTTCTGAGGGCCGTTAGCCGCACCGGCTGTTCTTATTTTCTGTTGTGTGTATTTGTATGGCACATATCCGATGGTTTTGGATTAAAGTTGAATTGTTTTTAGTGGTGTTTTAAGTCATACGCCTTCAGCCGCTTTACAATTAAAATTCCTTACTTGTCAAGTGTTAGATTATTTGGGCCTTCAGCCTGATTAATATATTCTTTGAAGATAAAGCCTTCTACCTACTGAAAATTATTTTAGTTGTGTTTTAAGTCATGGGCCTTCAGCCATTTTAAAATTAAAGTTCCTTCCTTGCTTGTCAAGTATTAGATTGTTTGGGGCCTTCAGCTTAATTTAAGATAAGGCTTTGTTGTTTAAATTTATTTTACCTTGAGTTTTAAATCATGGGGCCTTCAGCTGTTTTTAAATTAAGGATTTTTGTCTTTCGAGCATCAGACTGTTTGTGCTTTTTTATTTAATTTTACCTTGAGTCTTAAATCATGGGCCTTCAGCCATCTTTAAATTAAGGTTGTTACCTTTCAAGTGTTAGATTTTGGGCCTCCAGCCAAATTGTCGAACTTAATTAACGTGAGGCTTTCTGTTCTTTAAATATTCTCTTTGGCGTCTGAATTTTGAGTTAATGGCCTTTAGCCGTTTTTTTTTTACTAAAATGGTTGTGCCATTAAGGCACAAGACAGTGTGGCGTATTCAGCCTATAAGTAAGTACAAGAATTTGTACTGTAATGTTTGGTCAAATAAATAAAGTTATGTGTGTTCGAGTGTAACTGACAGCCGCTCATTTTGGCCCCTTTCCACAAATCCAACTACCTGTCCTGTCCTGCGGGTTTATCAGGGCATCTCACACTCTTTTTCCCGTATAAATTCAACAACAGAATGTCTTAAATTGAGAAATCGCTCCGTCATGCCTCTTGACTTCACCAACGTACTTTGCAGTACTGTATGAAGCCTCCATACTCTTCCTTCAGTTCCACTGGAAACTGTTGCAACTGACAATAAAATAATACATTCGACTTCAGAAATTTTACTATTCACACCGCCAACTGCTTCACGGCTTTCACATTCGCAAATTTAACACAAAATGCTTCTTGATATACAGAACAATGAATCCTGTCTGTCGATCGTAATTTTCTGCCTTTTCATTGCCAGCTTAATTGTACCGTCGTTTCACAGCGAAAATCCAGTACCCTTTGCTTAAATAAACCAATAATTTTCATTCCACTTTTCTGTTATTCTCATTTATTTTAAAGCATTGTGACGATAGATCGGGTGACTGCCATTTATTGTGGAAACAGACACTGGATCTTTGAACGACTTTGGTTCCACGAACCATAACAGCACTGACACCACGATTCTGCCGAACACAGAGAGTTGTGGCGATCAAAATATGCAGCACTTCAATGCTAAATGAAATGATATGTCCGCATAGTGTCTGCTGTTTCAGATATGTACGAAAGAACAGACAACAAGCGAAATCCGCAGCTGTTATACGTTATATGTAAATTAAGGCGGAGAGAGAAATAAAGGAAAGGAAAGGGTGGTGTCACTGCTTGCATCGCAACGGGACACGACGCAGATTCAGTGGCGACGAATGAAAATACATTCCTTACCAGGATTCGATCCCAGGATCTCCTGCTTACTAGTCAGTGCAGATGCACAGATACGTCAGAAAGCGAATATGGAGAAAATGGACAAGGGCTGCGAATAGGTGACGCTCAATGGGAGTGTGAATCGGCCGTGAGGCGTGGCGAGTTACGGTAACGCTGCGTCCGCGAAGGCGCAGTGATAAACGCACCTGCCTAGTAAGCAGGAGTTCGCGGCTTCGAATCCCAGTCCGCTTTACAAAATCCCGGTCCTCTTTACACTTTCATTCGTCGCCGCTGATTCCGCGTAATGTCCCGATGCGCTGACAGCAGTGACACCACCCTTTCCTTTCTTCCACTCTCCACCTTCAGTTAACTAAATGAAATGGCTGATGTTACGAATACTTCCGAAAAGAACCGAGCAAAGCCGAGTGACAATTTGGGCCTCGGCCCGCACGCCGCCTGCACACGCTTCACGCTTAAGTCTGGCACGCAGTGGCAAGCCCTGGTTCAGGAGTTCGGATAACGAGACTGACGGGGATAGGAAACGGTGGTACTTATTATGGCTCGTCAATAAAATTAGAACTACCTTGCACAAGGGATAACTACGATGTCAGCAAGCTTGCGGTGGAAGGTGATCGTAAGGGGACTATTTAAGTATTCTTTAACTTGAAACTTTTCTACTTTCAGGGCACATCTATGCGTCCATCTTGCATTTAAATGCTTCACATAGACATACTTGATTGCACGGGAGGTAGGAATTATGTGGTATAAGGGAATATCTAACGACAGAGAATGGTTTTCAGAGCACAGATCGAGGAAATTTATTCTATATCAGAACGGAACAAAGAGGGAGGAAATGGACGTAAATCTTGTCATGAAATACCTCCTCATTACACTAAGTTAAGTACTGGTCTTGTACGGTTTCTAGCTTATTTCAGGTATTCAATGAAAACGATGTGACCACTCTTTTTACTGAATGTGTCCTACTTCATATCTGTACAATAGGTATGTTTTGGTCAGATATCGTCAACAGTGGATATATTACGCCGGACAAAATCTCACTAGCATTGTCGTTACCAGTGGGATTCGGTGGGAAGTAAGTGAGGAAGTCGGGTATTTGTTACGCAGCTGTGTGGCCTCATAACTAGTGGAACACAGGAATGCAAATGCAGAGGATGCAGCTTTAAGTAAATGCGAATTGGTAAAGACTAATTTGAAGACTGTCAACATTTTCATGTAACATTGTCGCTGTATTTATGGTGAACTTGTGAAACGCAAATTGTCGGTCATTTTTTTTTTTTTTTATGGTTTGGATTGGTTAGTTCGATTCCTCAGAGTTGATGAAACGAAGATATCTGTTCACATAGCTTGTACTCAGAGTTATAGTTCTACGACTCCTTTATCGTGTCAGTAACGTATTATACTGTACAATAATATTTTTTAAATTAGCGATTTTTCTAAGGATGGTTATAATTGTTAAGGAATAAGAATTCCACAGTATAATATTTGAATGCTAGTCTCTTTTACTCACATGATAAATCCATTTACGTGGCATCACATTGCTCTGAGCGGAACACAGTCATTGAAGATTTATTTTCTTTAGCTGGCTTGCTGCTACGCTGCACTTTTATTTTCACCAATTTTGGGCAGTGCCAAATTGCGCAATGCGAGTCATCAAAAATTTTTGGGGCCAGTTTAATATCAGTCAAATCACCGTAAGACAATTTACAATTCAGCTTCGCATTTCAAAACTGTTGTCAGGTTCATTTTAGGTGAAGTTTAGTTCAGATCTCACGTATTTTTTCAGACAGTCTTATTCGTACAGTGCGGTGTCATATTCGAGTGTGTATCATTTAATGTTTGGAATCTAATTTAGACAGTTTGCGTATGGACAATTACTATTTTAAAATTCAATTTATAATTTTATGTAGATCTTATTTTACGTTGGTTTTGTGTATTGCAACGCAAACCGCGTACTGTGGAGCATTGTACTTTACACTGTACAATACAGAATTTCGCAGGATACACTTTCCACTCGTAACCGAGGCGGTGATTAAAAGTCTCAAAGAACTGGGGGGATAACAGCCAGATAGCCACAGTCAATGCTTCACGAGCTACGAGTAGCAGGAATTTTATCGGTGACGTAATGAAGTAGCTATCTGGCTGTTGCCCCGGTTCTATGGGACTCGTAATTTCTTTCGACACGTCGGTTATGACTAGCAGGAATTTTTGTCAGTAAGCTCGGTGATAGAAAAATATTTTATGAGTTGATCTTTGTACCTTTACGTCCCCTGAAACAAAAATGTGGCCCTGTGTACCTTAGTCCAATCGGTGTACGTCTTTCTCTTGTTATTTTTAGTTTATTCATCTATGGTTCCTTTTAAGAGCAAATCACACTCTTACCAGTTTGTAATGTAACCAGATGGTCTGATGATGCCTAGAACAGGCGAAACGCTTCACATGTAAAGACTGTATAAAACTATCTTGTGCTAGCAAAACTATTTTTTCTGTCCTCAACATCTATTTCTGTTGCTGCGCCAGTGCACTGCGACAGTAATGGAGCGGAGTAATGGAACGGAGTAATGGAGCGGAGTAATTTTAATGTTTTTGGAAAAGTTATTTGCTGTACAGTTATATAGTTTCATTTGGATTTGGCGACTCTTTTTAAGAGACTTTTACCTAATCACATAAATCGCATTGTTCAGGTTCACATTCAACACAGATACAAACGAAAGTCTATGAATAGGAAACCAGTTAATAATAACAACATACAAGAACAACATAAAAGAGAACAGTTACAGTCTCCTAATATTTGTCAGACTGGGGTACAGAGAAGGCATCGACTCCACCGGCAGTGAAGCCAGTTTCATGCTCAAGGCGGCGCAACAACGCAACACCGCAGGATATGATTCATTTAATCCACATGCATAGGGCGAAGTCTACGTTAACTTCTAGAAACAAATAACATGTCGCCATTCAAATAACAAATAGAGAGAGCTGGACTGAGCATAGGTACCAAGATTCAAGCCTACAAGAACTGTTAAAAAAGTTCGGGAAATAGGGAAACTCGAGAACAAAAAAAAATTTCCCACCATATTGTGCTGGTAGTAGACACTATTGCTGCGGAACGAGGCAAACTTGTCGCGCTGTCAAGTGACGGGTGGAGCAAGTGATGTCGCAGGGAGCGGGCGAGGAGTTTTGGACAGGCAGCCGAATGGGTGTTCAGTTTCGGCTGTGGTGACGGAGCTGTGTGTTAACGGTAGCTTATGGTGGGAGTAATGTATACAATGGAGTGGTAGCTCATGAAGAAAGTGACATCACTTCAGAACGGTCGGACAGTACGGTGGCTATCCCGAACTTTGGATATTTTTTTTTTTTTATTTATGTACCAGAAAACTTGTTAATTAGATTCAGTGTTTCACTGAGTGTCACATTTACATACAAGTTCACTAAGTTACATGACGCAAGAAAAGTCTCTATTTTCTGCTTATATTGTAATATGTTTGAAGCTGTTGGTGAAATTATAAGAAAGTGAAACTTCTAAGTCAGTGAAGCGTATAAGTGTTATTGATTCTGAGTTGTTGAGCGTATGTATCCTAAGTTTTTAACTTTTGCAGCAAGTATGTCAGTAGCTGTGAATCAAATTCCTCAGAGTATGTGATCGCATTGTCAACATACAAATATATCTTACGTTTGGGACACTATTACAACTGACCTTGCTCAGGGTGTTTTATTCCGCAAAGCTACTTGCAACTGTGGCCGACAAGTCGGAAATGTTATATAGTATGAATCACCTAAAACTTGCTCCGCAAATAAGGCGTAAACGGAAAGCGTTATTGGTGTGTAGTTTTTACAGAACTGCATGGAAATCAGAGGCTCGTATTGTTAGGGGATGAACAGAGACTAATAATCCAGAATGAGATTTTCACTGTGCAGCGTAGTGCGCGCTGATATGAATCTTCCTAGCAAATTAAAACTGTGTGACGGACCGAGACTCGAACTCGGGACCTTGCCTTTCGCTAGCAAGTGCTCTACTGTCTGAGCTACCGAATCACGACTCGCGCCCCTTCCTCACAGCTTTTCTTCCAGTACCTAGTCTCCTACCTGCCAAACGGTAGAGCACCTGCCCGCGAAAGGCAAAGCTCCCGAGTTCGAGTCTCGGTCCGGCATACAATTTCAATCTGCCAGGAAGTTTCAGAGACTAATAATTTTTAGAATAAATATTTAGAAACCTTAAGCTAAACTAAACTAACTCCGTCGAAACAGGCCTTGGAAGACCCAACAGTACCGACCGGCCACCGTGTCATCCTCAGCATACAGGCGTCACTGGATGTGGATATGGAGGGGCTTGTGGTCAGCCCACCGCTCTCTCCCGCCCTGTGCTGTTTACGAGGATCGGAGCCGCTAGTTCTCAATCAAGTAGCGCCTCAGTTTGCCTCACAAGGTCTGAGTGCATCCCGCTTGCCAACAGCGCTCGCCCAGACCGACAGCTCTTAACTTCGGTGATCGGACGGGAACCGGTGTTACCACTGCAGCAGAGCCATTGGCTAGAAAATCTTAAAGTAGCGTAAATTAGAATCTCAGTGGTGTTTGTTGCAGTATTCTAGTGCAAGTCGTTTAGGAGATAACATATTTTGAAAAGTTTCCACACTGACACTTGTTTATCCCATGCAACATGAGTAGTTATCAGGTACGATGTTATGTTTGCTTACAGTATGGTTATGTGTTCCTTGAGCCGGCCGCGGTGGTCTCGCGGTTAAGGCGCTCAGTCCGGAACCGCGCGACTGCTACGGTCGCAGGTTCGAATCCTGCCTCGGGCATGGATGTGTGTGATGTCCTTAGGTTAGTTAGGTTTAAGTACTTCTAAGTTCTAGGGGACTGATGACCACAGATGTTAAGTCCCATAGTGCTCAGAGCCATTTGAACGATTTTTTTTTTTTTTTTTGTTCCTTGAGTGCACTACGATTTCCTAGTCAGGTAGTGTGAGACAGTCCCCGCATTAGGTCGTGAGTGGACGATGGAATTTACCGATGCACAAAACGCTGACAGGCTCATGGTGTGCCCTCTGCCAGGCACTTAAATTCTATTTACAAAGTATCCATGTACATGCAGCTGTATATGTAGATGTAGATGCAGCGTGGAATGTCTTGCGAAGGATGTATAGAGAATGTAGGAAGAATGCATTTCGTCCTTGTACGGCGCATATGGAAAAGTATCCCAATAGACGTCAATCATCTCCGCAATTATTTCAAAAAATGGCTCTGAGCACTATGGGACTTAACATCTATGGTCATCAGTCCCCTAGAGCTTAGAATTAGTTAAACCTAACTAACCTAAGGACAGCACACAACACCCAGTCATCACGCGCAATTATTTATCAACCTCTTCAACCACTTACGTGAAGATGGTAGAGTAACGCCTAGACAACAAAACAGAACGAAACAAGTGACAACAAAAGAGGAGAAAATCAATTTTCTTTCTACTGATGCATTTGATTCGCACGAGGAAGTGGCATGAGTCAGACAACTGTCCTATGCATTTTCTATCGAGATAGGTTCCACCGCTATCACATCTCTTTCCAGCAAGAGCTGCATGGAGAGGAGTATTAAAATCGCCTTAACTTTTGTACATGGACATTCCAGACGTATCATGTATCTTGTTTAATGATGATGCCAAATGTGACAATCACGGCGAAGTAAACTGCCGAAACATGCGCTATTGGTCTGTTGACACCCCCCGTTGGCTTCGTCAGGTGGAGGGTTATCGTCCATGGAGTGTAAACGTGTGGTGTGGGGTAGTGAACCATCAGCTCATAGACGTTCTTTTCATAGACAGTAAACTGAACGCATGCAAGTATCGCAGCCTCTTGACCATCTTCCACGAATGCTTGTAACCGTTCCTTTGAAAACTAGGACGAACCTAAACATGATGGCTGTCCAGGCGGTAGTGCATGAAATACTACAGAATGTCTTCACGAATTGTTTCCAAATCGTTGGATTGGACACAGTGAATCTGTATTTTGGCCAGCCCATTCCCCGGATTTGACTCCTATAGACTTTCTTCTGTGGGGAAAGGTGAAAGACGCTGTCTACAGGGACATACCAACTACAATCGATGATAGGCAGTGACGTATTACAACAGCCTACTCGGACATCTCCGCTGAAATGCCAGCACGCAGCAGACGCCCCATACAAGACTGGAAGCGTGTACTGTCGCTTCCGTTGGTCACTTTGAACACAACCTCCCATGGTCAACTGCCTTGTTAGTCGTCAGAGCCCACATAACTAATGTATGTAACCGTTCTTGAGTGTGTGCGGCCATTTTTCAAAGTACGATATCTCGTATATGACTCGTACTAGAATCCTGCAACAAACACCACTGACATTCTAATGTGCCCTACTTTAAGTCTGTTAATGTCGAAAGGCATTGTTCCATTAAAAAATGTATATTCACACAAAAATACGCTTTCTAAGTATCATTACAATCTACATATAGGCTAATAATATGAACCCGTGATTACCAATACTTTCTGTGAAAACCGCACATCAATAGCACTTCATTTCCACAATATTTGCGGTGCAAGGTTAGGTGATTTACCTTGTACGTTGACAAAGAGGTCGATATTGTGTAGTTGAGTTCGTCAGTCCGAAGACTGGTTTGAAGCAGCTCTCCATGCTACTTTATCTGTGCAAGCTACTCTATTTCAGAGTAACTACTGCACCCTACATCCTTCTGAATCTGTTTAATGTATTCATGCCTTCACCTTCCTCTACAATTTTTACCCTCGCTTCCCTCCAATATTAAACTCTTGATCCCTTGATGCCTCAGAAAGTGTCCTACCAGCCGATCCCTTCTTCTACTCAGGTTGTGTTACAACAAGTTTCTTTTCTCCCTAATTCCATTCAGTACCTCCACTTTAGTTACGTAATCTACCTATCTAATCTTGAGCATTCTTCTGTAGCACCAAATATCAAAAGTTTCTGTTCTTTTCTTGTCTAAACTGTTTATCGTCCATGTTTCACTTCCGTAGATGGCTACACTCCGTACAAATACTTTCAGAAAGGACTTCCTGAGACTTAAATCTATATTCAATGTTAACAAACTTCTTTTGTTCAGAAACGCCTTTGTTGCCGTTGCCAGTCTACATTTTATAACCTCACGTACCCTAAATAGTTTCATTGACAGTGACAGCGGCCACGGAAGCCTACGCTTACATGTTAACAGACTCGTTATAACTGCTCTGAGTGTTGGGGATTGGTCTCATGAACTTACCTTACCTGCGCAGCATAATCTGGAACTGATATTTGCGTAGATTTCACAATAAACGTAAAATTCGAAATTCTGACTTCCTACTTATTTCTACTGAAAAGATGATATTTCTTGTTATAAACCCGCCAAGTTCTTTTTAATCACGGAAGGAACATCCACTGAACCTGTGAAGCTCTATTTCGTGTCTTCGCTCTCTTCTGCTCGTTTTTTTGTTTTTCAGAACGTGCATTTTAAATCTAAGTTATCTGCTTTACTTATTTTTTCAATAATTTAGCTTATTTCATAGTCAGATCGGAAAATGACCATTAAATGTGACCAAAACTAGTTATGAAATGTGAATAATGCAGCTAACAGGAGATCTGTGAAATTCGACGTATGCGCTGAAATTTTTTATACAGGAAGAATACACCCGAAAAACTAGCTTATGGAAAATTTAACTGTTAAGACGCACTAAAAGTATTGTTAAAAAATGTTGAAAACTGCCATATTCGTAGCTGTCCAGGTGGCTGGAGAAATGTACACCCCTACCGGAGCTGTAGCAGATAGCACAATCGCGCTTATCGTTCGCTGGTGGCGCACCAGTTAACGGGTAACACGACTCGACGCGCTCGTAATTTGTAAACCGAATTTCGATTTTCGTTAATAGTTTCTCTGAAAACATTGTAGTTATTTTTCACTCAAATTTGCAATACGTTTAATATTCATAATAATTACAGTTTTTTTTTTTTTGCAGTAGTGTGTGTTAACAACGGAGATAAAACGGAATTAATATACATTGTGTTAAACGCTTAGTGTTTAACAATGTACAAACCTGGTATTGCGTCGTAACATCTGACCATGAACTGTATAAACAGAAGAAAGGTTTACATAAAGTAATAAATGAACCTCGCAAAACTGTGAAAGAAAAAGTATCCGGAAGATTTATTGTACAAGTTGGCCACGGAGTCCCGTTACCACCTTTAGTAACCAACATAAAACCCTAAAGTTGCATAAATAGTACGAACAATAGTTCTTTACAGGAGTTTTCTCGAGATATGAGCTATGTTGAGCTCCTCGTGAGAGAGAGTTCAGTCCACATTTACTGACGGAGACCTGCAAGACTGGGCGCTCAGAATACCAACCAAGATGAACATTGCTTGCTTCAAGTCTTCTTCGACTTCGTTAAGATGATCCAAGAAATAATACAGCATAGTAAGTCGCAAAACAACGATGTTTACTTCAGATTAAAGTGTAGAGGAGATGCTATTAGTTCGCGGCTGTTATCCCCAAATCTAATATGTCTAACGCCGATCAATTAGGTTTAGTGAAAGAACTGCGATAAAACCCCACTTCATCATTTCGAGGTGGAAAAAGACAGAATCTGTTGTGCAAATAATTAATTCTATGACACATTCGTATACAACAATGAGATGCTATGTGACATTCGTATTCCGCAGCTTTAAGTCTTTTGGGACCTCAACGCATAATAGGAATAAAAATAAAATAAACGGACATTTAAGTGTAATAAATCTCATATCCGACCTATCAATATCTGCCAAAATTGGAAAGAATAATTTTTAACGTTTCATTCGAAACGGTTTCAAACCAGCTGCCGAAATGAATTCATTGCTTTTTGCGGACTTTTCGGCTGGATATAACAATATCTCTGCCTTTCTGGAGGACGAAGAAAGGCTGATGCTATAATTCAGATTTCACCAAGAACATCCAATGTGACTCTCGATTAAGAAGATTTTCGGCTGTGGAAAATATTTTAAGGAAACTATCGAACAATATAATTTTCGATAGCTCCGTGTCATTTGACGTATATCAGAAGAGTAGTATCTTTAAATTTGCGCATTATCAGTTTGCATCGGCATATCTTGCGAATTGCTTTAAGCGTCCTCGGTATACAGCACAACATGCAGAACAACGGACAAGACCATTTTTTACTCCACCGCAAATGTTTCTAAATAAAGCTAGTAATTACTGTGAGGAACCTGATTGCATTAATTTCCCTTTCGTGCTTGATGTAAGCAAAATATTTGTTTTCATCAATCAGATGACACTTCGCTTTGTTATGAGGACTATTAGGAATCAACAGGGCGCTGTTTCATTGTTAAAATATTACTCAGCAAATTTTAATGAAAACTGCACTTCAGGAACTGTTTTAAAATGATATACATCATAGAGATAATTCCGTTCAATGAAATAGTCACGATTGATGGAAATCGTCTGTAACGTATCATCAGACACCATCTTATTTACTCTCGTCCACTAGTCATCCTTGTAAGCATTACATATGCGACAATCTACCTGTCGATGCTAACTGTCTGATTCGAAACGTACGTGACATGTGTCGTATGAGTTAGGTGTTTCAAGTTCGTTTGCGTCACTCTGGATATTAGCAATTCGTGGCGCTGTGATCTCTTGCCACGGCCAATCGCACGCTAGGCAGGAAGGGTTGTACACACCCCTGTCATAAGTGGTCCTTCGCGCGAAAAAACCGTGTAACCTCAAGAATCTTTTAAAAAAATACTTGCAGTGCGCCTTTGCAGCCAAATATTTGAGAACGCGTATCTTTCGTTATATTCTTCCCGCATAAAAAGCTTCATTGTGAGTTACGACATGTCGGATTGGACCATTCCCTTGTGAGATTTTACAATAAATATACCCTTTAGAAATACATATGTCACAGTGTTCGACAATTTTATGTAACTGTATTACAACTGCAGCCAACAAAGAGGAATTTAAGTCAAAACAGCTGCTGCCATCTACTTTGTGGCTCTGATAATATCGCATGGAGAATAGCTTCGTTATATCTGGCCATGTGCAGCGGTATACCTGCTGGTGCTACGATACTTTATAACTTACAGGCTGTTAAATTAGAGGCATTACACAATTAATTACATGGCCGGGGATTGCTCCGAGGGCAGGAGTGCAAAATATTTGATGTTTGCGCGCTGCTAATTGTATATCAAACAGTACGAGTACGCGTGGAGCAGGCATTTGTTAAAGTCACGAACCGTCCAGCTGAGATAACTGCGTTAGCTCGCGCTAGCACAAGCGACGTCCCGATCCACATGACAGATATTAATGTGGTTCCCCGTTTCTGGCTCTTGTTACAGCGCCAACAAGATTAAGGCCGTAATGGCTCATCACTGTGCAAACCAACGGCGACACACATCAACACAACCGGGCGGCTCTGAACCGATCACCCAATCGTGCTCTTCCTACCTTGGAGGGGAGTTCACTGCACTGTTACAATAAAAACAATATTTTCCCTTTCAGAAAAGTCGCTAATTCGAAATTGTGTGTGCCGACCATCGAAAGTTTCATCAAGGGCCTGTCACTGTTCTTCGCTTTAACCGACATCGTCAACGTACTTCACTACTTGGCTGGGCGCTAGTGGTATCTGATTAGAATACCGATGATTAAGAAATTTCCATCGAAATTTTTTGGCCGTTGTGGGAAGGAGAGATGGGAGGTGAGTTCAGTTCCTGCTTAAAAGATGTGGTTCCAATATCTTAGGATAAATTCCAGATAACGAGGGTAAATGAAATACTTCAGCAGGCAAGGAGCTGGGAGTGGTTAGGCGCCAGGGCACAAAGATAAATTCTGCCACTGTCATTATTATTATTGTCATAATTATTTTATTATTGTTATGAGTATTATAGCAGCAGTAGTGCAAGTCTTGCTAATATTAACTTTATTAGTTTGAAGTCAGTATTATTTACTCATATTGTCAGTACCCTTATAGGCATTCAAATCATGTTAACATTATTTGCCATATTACAATTATTATTTTTGCGTACCCGGAAAGCCCTGGTCGGAAGTAAGAGAGCGTGTGAGGGTCAGAATCATGTTTCGTAAATAAATATATATGAAAACACAACAAGTCATTCAGGTCAGATTTTATTTAGCAAGCTGTAAAGGAAATTATTTGCTTTTAAACACGTGAAATTTAAAAATCCAGAATATTAAAAAAAAAACAAGCCAAAATAGATTTAATATTTGAAAATAGAGGTGCTTTCAGTTGAGGTTTGGAGACGTCACAATGCGTTTTATCAAAATAATTTCAGTAAAGCACAACATCAAATTCAGTCATTACCACAAGAGACAGAAATACACTCCTGGAAATTGAAATAAGAACACCGTGAATTCATTGTCCCAGGAAGGGGAAACTTTATTGACACATTCCTGGGGTCAGATACATCACATGATCACACTGACAGAACCACAGGCACATAGACACAGGCAACAGAGCATGCACCACAAGAGACAGAAATACACTCCTGGAAATTGAAATAAGAACACCGTGAATTCATTGTCCCAGGAAGGGGAAACTTTATTGACACATTCCTGGGGTCAGATACATCACATGATCACACTGACAGAACCACAGGCACATAGACACAGGCAACAGAGCATGCACAATGTCGGCACTAGTACAGTGTATATCCACCTTTCGCAGCAATGCAGGCTGCTATTCTCCCATGGAGACGATCGTAGAGATGCTGGATGTAGTCCTGTGGAACGGCTTGCCATGCCATTTCCACCTGGCGCCTCAGTTGGACCAGCGTTCGTGCTGGACGTGCAGACCGCGTGAGACGACGCTTCATCCAGTCCCAAACATGCTCAATGGGGGACAGATCCGGAGATCTTGCTGGCCAGGGTAGTTGACTTACACCTTCTAGAGCACGTTGGGTGGCACGGGATACATGCGGACGTGCATTGTCCTGTTGGAACAGCAAGTTCCCTTGCCGGTCTAAGAATGGTAGAACGATGGGTTCGGTGACGGTTTGGATGTACCGTGCACTATTCAGTGTCCCCTCGACGATCACCAGTGGTGTATGGCCAGTGTAGGAGATCGCTCCCCACACCATGATGCCGGGTGTTGGCCCTGTGTGCCTCGGTCGTATGCAGTCCTGATTGTGGCGCTCACCTGCACGGCGCCAAACACGCATACGACCATCATTGGCACCAAGGCAGAAGCGACTCTCATCGCTGAAGACGACACGTCTCCATTCGTCCCTCCATTCACGCCTGTCGCGACGCCACTGGGGGCGGGCTGCACGATGTTGGGTCGTGAGCGGAAGACGGCCTAACGGTGTGCGGGACCGTAGCCCAGCTTCATGGAGACGGTTGCGAATGGTCCTCGCCGATACCCCAGGAGCAACAGTGTCCCTAATTTGCTGGGAAGTGGCGGTGCGGTCCCCTACGGCACTGCGTAGGATCCTACGGTCTTGGCGTGCATCCGTGCGTCGCTGCGGTCCGGTCCCAGGTCGACGGGCACGTGCACCTTCCGCCGACCACTGGCGACAACATCGATGTACTGTGGAGACCTCACGCCCCACGTGTTGAGCAATTCGGCGGTACGTCCACCCGGCCTCCCGCATGCCCACTATACGCCCTCGCTCAAAGTCCGTCAACTGCACATACGGTTCACGTCCACGCTGTCGCGGCATGCTACCAGTGTTAAAGACTGCGATGGAGCTCCGTATGCCACGGCAAACTGGCTGACACTGACGGCGGCGGTGCACAAATGCTGCGCAGCTAGCGCCATTCGACGGCCAACACCGCGGTTCCTGGTGTGTCCGCTGTGCCGTGCGTGTGATCATTGCTTGTACAGCCCTCTCGTAGTGTCCGGAGCAAGTATGGTGGGTCTGACACACCGGTGTCAATGTGTTCTTTTTTCCATTTCCAGGAGTGTAGATTTCAGTTAACTTACGTTCCACAGAAAAATGCAGCAATCACCACTAAAGATTAAGGTGACTCATCAGTTTGCAGCAGTAAGCCTAGCAAACAACCAATGGTCAGTTAAAAAATAATGAGAAATGTAAGCTATACCTAAATCGGAGTGATATTACCTGAGTTCCAGATAACGTATGAGAATGCAGTCGGATGACGTCCTCCACAACCGTCGCTATTTCAACAGCAGCACACTCTGCTATTTTTAATGTAGTTTTGCCACTGAAAATGACAGGGTGTGCTCCTGTTAAAAGTCGTATCAAATGATTTTCTGTCGTTATTTTGCTCTTTACACTGTTGATAAACGAGCTTCTAGCACATTTTTCAATTGGCAAATTTGTACTATGACACCCTGCTTGTTCCGGGTAACAGTATTTTGTATTACGAAGGTTGAGTCATTCTCTTTTGCATACCAGTGCTTAAGAGCTTTAATGAAGTATGTACACCCGAAAGTGTGATCTGACGTCACGAACCGGTCATGTTTCTACCAAAGATCACATGCAGCTGAAAGCGGTTTGTTTCTGAAACATGGACAAATCGTATATTTTTAGCTTGGTTGGTACCTCCAAGTACATGTGCCGAGAGCAAGCCATTAATGCTTAATTTTCACTGGCCATTGAAGGCTGGACGCGTGAAGGCAAAACGGGTAGTTAATACTGGCAGGTGTAGACCATCTAGTTGTGCTATTACGACCGTGAAGGAAACATCAAGTAGTAAATGATGAGACGTGTTTTGTGTTCCTGTTCGACGCACAGAAAAATAACCACCACAGTGATCTGCGTACATATTAACGTACCATGTATAAAAATATCTGCAAGTATACCAGTCACACCGTGTATTATAAACCGGACTCAGACCTGATAGACAGGAACAACTGTGGCATAAACGAACGGAAACATTTAGCAGCGTGATTTAGCCAAGTTGGAACTAGTAAAATCTCTAACATACTGGGAACGGAGTCGACTTTCTGGGCTTCCGTTGAGGCGTTTGTGCCTCGTGCCGCCGAACACTTGTCGTTTGTTGTGTATAAACGGGCTCGCAATTGTGCGCCTGCTAGCCAGCAACCCTTCCGACGGCCGCGCAGTACTTTCCACCTAGAACACAGGCGTTACGAGGGAAAAATTCACTATGCAACTGCCGCCGAGCCGGGTAAGTAAACAAAATGTAAGTAGGCCTACTACCTGATACTTAGCCTCCCGTAGCCGCTATCGAAAACACGCGGTGACTTTACTGTGAAGTAGTGCGGTGGTTTCAATGAATTGCCAACATCAGCTGTGTACGGGACATCGTTAGAAATCAACTGGGAGAGTTGAAAATTTGTGCCCGTCCGGGATTTGAACCCGGGATCTCTGCTTACTAGGCAGGCGCTGTAATCCCTAAGCCACGAAGGACACAGGAATGTGCGTGGTTGCTCGGATTTAATACAAGAACCGCCCCTCCCTTCCCCCACCAGCAGACCCACATTCTCACCTTACTCCACAAATACGAAAGTCGCACAGAAATGATTCTTGGCTTGTGATCACCGTAAGTATAAGTGTATGGTGTGTGTGTGTGTGTGTGTGTGTGTGTGTGTGTGTGTGTGTGTCTGAAAGAACAGACACCATACACACATAGTAAAGTGGTGGCTATTGAGAACGTGTGACACTGAACGATTCGTGTACTCTCAAGTGTTTCATAGTGTCCTCGTGAAATATCCACGATAAAAATTGATGCAAGCCGATCGAAACGCCCTCACTCCCAGGTGAAATAATATTGTGGTACAATAATTCACCAATTGATGGTTGTTGAGCTGCAGTACAAACAGCCATGGTATAGTACGAACACAGCCTCCAAGGCAAAAGTAGTTACGGAGAGGCACAGTTGTGTAAGAAGGGAGCAGTTTCAAAGCGATTATAAAATATATATATATATATATATATATATATATATATATATATATATATATATATATATATATATTAGGGAGGAGAGGACAGTGATTCCTCTAGTCCATTACCTGCACCACCTGCACCGGGCCATATAGTGCAATTGCCATCATCAAAAAGTAAGAATTCATGTGGTGGTTCAGTAAGTGGTCAGTTTAATTGGTGCAGTCATCGAGGGAACCAGCTGAACGTGGTATATTTTACGAATGCCCGTAGTGCCAAAATGAACAATGAAAATGTGAAAACGTGTAACAAAGTCGAAGATTAAAATTGACTTATTGTCACAGGAAATATATGAACATATCAGTGAACAAAAACACAGTTATGCTATACAAACGACGAATGTTAGCAAACGTTTAAATCAGTGGGGTCAACAAATATGGACGAAATATAGAGGTTGTTTAGATTGATTTTGTGGATAGCATTGGTGAAACTTCCATCTATAGGTTTATTTTGGTCCGTGGATCCATGGTTTATTTAAACATTATCGTGAAATGTAATGAGTTGCGATTGTTTCTGAATTCTGTTGAGAACGCTGAATTTCGCAAACAATACAAATCTTGATGCTTTAGATCATCCCTCAAAAGTTCATTTCCCATCGACGAACCGAACAATAAATATTATGACCCTCCAGAAATACTGTGTATCGACGAATCTCTAACAACATTCCGAGAAGGAATTATAGTCAGGTAATATTTGAAACATGAGAGGCACAAGTATGGAATCAAAAGTTTAAATTCTGCTGCGTAAGTGAATACTGCTGCAATGTTCTAACTTACGCTGGTAAAGTAATAAAGAAAATACCACAGCAACAAATGTTGTGATGAATTTGTGTCGAGATATATTCAATATAGTCCGTACGTTATGTACTGATAATTTGTATACCAGTGTAGATAGATCCAGCAAACTCATGATATATCCAAGCAAACTCATGCCAAAGAATAAAGCATTTGGTTGCTATCCTTCGACTAAATCGCAAAGGAACTTCCAAAGAAATTGTAACGACTAAATTGAAATACAGGAAAGTGACTGCAAAAGAGAATAGTCCAGAAATTACGATCATGAAATTAAAAGACAAAAGAGACACTTCTGGTCGTCTCAGCAAACGTTCGAGTGAATCTAAAACGTGATAACCAAAAGAGGGGCTAATCGAAAACAAAGCTTTTACTGAATATAATAAGGGAAGAGCTGCTGTAGATATTTCTGAGAAAATGAGTGCGTATAGCAGTACACTGAGAAAGGCAATTAAATGATATCAACAGTTAGGATTCTATTTCTTAACACCACTGTTGTGAATGTATATACGAGTATGTGTTCCAAGAGGTGTGGGAAGCGAAATGCCAATCACAATATTCCGGAAACATTTGGCAGATGTGCTCACACGGCATTCATATTTGGGAACTCCAGTCAGCGTCGATACATAAAGCTGCAAAACCCAGTTGGGAGCAAAGGAAGGAAGGCGCATAATATGACCAGATATTGTTCTCAACGTTTCAATACAAACAGAAAAACATTCGGACGCAATGCAGCTAGAAAACTGATTACACAGGGGTTAGTTTTTGTGATACGAGCAAGCCAAAGCCACATTCTTGTACTGAATGATTCAATATACTTCATGAAAATTACATTAATTAATATATCCTTTCCTATGTACTGATGTTGTTCGATGGAATAGAGCACTACTAGTCCCCGCGGACTGACTTCGTCCAAACGAAAAGTACACTGTCTGTCCCACGGGACAGACGACGCGCTTAACGTAGTAAATGAAATCCGGATTAACTCAAACCCAAAACACAGGACATGAAAGAACCCTGAAGCATAGCAGACGTTTCCGAATCACTGTTCAAACCGTCTACACACTAAGGCGCTCACCTAATCAGTAACCGCTCATCGCTCGTGCATTCTACAGCCAAAAATAGCAAACCCTCGGCCACCAAACACAAAAGAGGTGCTTCTCGGGCATGTACATTGACAGAACAGCGGCCGGCCGGTGTGACCGAGCGGTACTAGGCGCTTTAGTCCTGAACCGCGTGACCGCTACGGTCGCAGGTTCGAATCCTGCCTCGGGCATGGATGTGTGTGATATCCTTAGGTTAGTTAAGTTTAAGTAGTTCTAAGTTCTAGGGGACTGATGACCACAGTAGTTAAGTCCCATAGTGCTCAGAGCCATTTTTGAACAGAATAGCGACTCACAGTCATCCAAAATAGTATTTAATTTCTTTAACTGTTTATAGCATCCTTGTTCTACATGACATCGAGAAATTTTTCTACGATAGCCATCCTGATGTGGTCGTTGGGAAACGACTGAGAACAAACTGACGTGCACCGCCATTACAACGGCGACTTGCTGGGACGCAAAGTAGATGGATGCTTAGCTACAATGTTAAGTCCTATAGTGCTCAGAGCCATTTGAACTTAGCTACACAGGCAAACATATTGATATTCAGAAAAACACAGAAGACCTTGAAAGACTTGAGATAGGAAGGTCATGTTCACAGGACACGTACATTAGTATGTCCTGTAGAAGTGATAAGCATTTGAAACATATCGGCCCTTAGCTTTATAGTCTACATCGATAACACCGGCGCAACAACACCTACTGGTAAAATGTGGCTGCGACTCTCGTTGTCGCTATAAACCGAAGGTAACGTATCAGTATGTCTTGAGGAGCCGTGCAGGATGCTTCGCATATGCATGTGCGTGCCGTACCGATAAATCAGTGAAACTGAAAGAGTGCACATTATTGGAATGAGAGAATGTGATGCATCTATCGAGGAATTCCTGCTCGTGTAGGACGAAGCGTTTCGGCAACGCAATGAGTGTGTGCACAATGGTTCACGGAACGTCGTAGGAAACCACGAGGTCGGTCTACACCTACATCTACATGATTACTCTTTTATTAACAATAAAGTTTTTGGCAGAGGGTTCAAGGAACCACCTGAAGCTGTCTCTCTACCGCTCCATTCTCGTACGGCACGTGGGAGAAAAGAACACTTAAATTTTTCTGCGCGAATCCTGATTTCTCTCATTTTATCGTGATGATCATTTCTCCCTACGTAGGTGAATGCCAACTGAATGTTTCCGCAATCGGAGGAGAAAACTGAAATTTCATGAAAAGATCCCGTCGCAACGAAAAACGCCTATGTCTTTGTCACTCCGATTTTCGTCTCATGTCTGTGGACTACCTCCCCTATTTCGCGATAGTACAAAACGAGCTGCCCTTCTTCCCACGTGATGCGGATCCCACACCGCACAGCAGTACTCCAGAATAGGTCGGACAAGGGGGTTGTAAGCAGTCTCATTAGTAGACCTGTTGTACATTGTAAGTGTTCTGCCAATGAATCGGAGTCTTTGGTTTGCTCTATCCACGACATTACCTATGTAATTGTTATAATTTAGATTATTTGTAACTGTAATCCCTAAGTATTTAATTGAATCTACAGCCTTCAGATTTGTGTGACTTATCGCGTAATCGAAACTTAGTCAATTTCTTTTAGTACTCATGTGAAGAACTTCACATTTTTCTTTATTCAGGGTCAATTGCCCCTTTTCGCTCATACAGATATCCTGTCTAAATCATTTAGCAATTCGTTTTGGTCATCTAATGACTTTTCAAGACGGTAAATGACAGCATCATCTGCAAACAATCTGAGACGGCTACTAAGATTGTCTTGTATATCGTTAATATAGATCAGGAACAATAGAGGGTCTATAACACTTCTTTGGGGGACGCCGGATATTACTTCTGTTTTACTCAATCACTTTCCGTCTATTACTACGAACTGTTACTTTTCTGACAGGAAATCACGAATGCAGTCCCCCAACTGAGGCAATATTCCATAGGCACGCAGTTTTGTTAGAAGACGCTTATGAGGAATGGTGTCGAAAGCCTTCTGGAAATCTAAAAATATGGAATCAATTCGACATCCCCTGTCGATAGCACTCATTACTTCATGAGTATAAAGAGCTGGTTGAGTTTCGCAAGAACGATATTTTCTGAATCCGTCTTGACTATGTGTCAATAAATCGCTTTCTTCGAGCTACTTCAAAACGTTCGAATACAGTATATGTTCCAAAACTCTACTGCAAATCGACGTTAGTGATATGGACCTGTAATTCAACGGATTACTCCTACTCCCCTTTTTGGGTATTGGTGTGACTTGAGCAATTTTCCAGTCCTTAGGTACGGATCTTTCTGTGAGCGAGCGGTGGTATATAGTTGCTAAATATGGAGCTATTGTAACAGCATACCCTAAGAAGAACCTGACTGGTATAAGCATACCCATCATATCGAGGGTACTTTGAAGGCACCACCGACTATAACTATGAATGGGGCACCTATATGAAATGGGACTCAAATTTTGTTTGAACTGTTCAGTAACTATATATTCCGAGTCGGGGGATCGGTAAAACGATCCAATTAATAGTTTAGTCCGATTGTCAAGTATAACCTCTACCCATACTACTTCGCAGGAACTATCTACTTCAATTTTACTACAAGGCAAAGAATTTCTGACAGCAGTAAATATTCCACCACCAACTGTATTTAATCTATCCTTTCTGAAAACTGTTAGATCCTTTGAAAAGAAAAATTGGCTGAACCTATGTCTGGCTTTAACTACCTTTCTGTACCTATAACTATTTGAGATTCAGTGCTTTCTATTAGGGCTTGGAGCTCTGGTTCTTTCCCAAAATAGCTCCGACAGTTTACAGCTGTAATACCGATCGTTTCTACAACTAACCAGCTGTGTTTTACCTGTCCCCTTTTAGACGGACGCTCTTTCTGTGGTTCCCTGAGACCCTCTAACCTAAAAAACCTCCCAGTCCCTTCCACACAGCTCCCCGCTACACGTGTAGCCGCTTCCTGTGTGTAGTGGTCTTCTTACCTATTAAGCGGAACCCGTTGGCGCAAGTCAAGGAATCTGCAGCCTACACGATCACACAACTGCCTGGGCCTCTCATTCAGACCATCCACTCGACTCTGCAGCAGTCGATCGACGATGCAGCAGATGGTGAGGTCCGCCTTAACCTCGCAAGCAAGACTGGCAGTTTTTACCATTTCCGCTAGCCACCCGAAACCAGAGAGAATCTCCTCCGATCCAAAGCGACACACGTCATTGGTACCGACATGAGCCACCACCTGCATTTGACTGCACCCTGTACTCTTCATGGCATCCGGAAGCACTTTTTCCTTATCCGGAATGACTCCCCCTGGTATGCCACGGAGTGGTCGCACCACCCATACCACTCAGAGGAGATCGACACCTAATCCGAATGGCATTGCAGGACACATCTGCGTCCTCTTCGTCTCTGGCACAACTGTGTCTGTCACCGTTTATTACTGTATTGTCACCTGCGCGTCGTCCATTTCTCCACCTGTCTTTGACGAATACGCAAAAACATTCTAGACGGCAATGGTGTATGGAACGACGTGATTTGGGACAGGAATGGCATCAGACCCTGTTTGCGGTCGAATCCACGTTCTGTTTGTTTGAAAATTATGGCCGCATTTTGGTTCGCCGCATATAGGGGAGCAGCATCACAGTGACTGCATTCGCACATAACATACAGAGTCAATTGAAGACCTTATGGTGTGCTATTGGGTAAACAGCTGGTGTGTGTCTGGGGAAATGTGACCAGCGTGACCTATGTGAATGACAGCCAGCGACCCGTGGCCACATACTCTCTGCAGAACACCCCACACGCCATTTTCCAGCAAGACAATGCACGACTATGCGCTGCTGCACGAACATGTAGCTTCTTGGTGTCACAGGACGTGAGCCTTTTACTCTAGTCCGCCACATCACCAGACCTGTCACCATTCGAAGATGTGTGGATTATGGTGAAACATCGGGCGCAGCACTGAGATCCAATGCCAGCCGTCACAGTTGAACTTGGGAACAAGCTGAATTTAGCATGGATTGCTCCACCACAGGACACCATTCGCGCCTTATACGCGTCGATGCCATCACGCATGGAACAAGTTATGATAGCCCATGGCGGACTCTGTGTATACTAGGCAACAGGACGTATGCTGAGCCGAGGTTACTCAAATGCTAATCATTTCTGAAGAATATACTAATGTACATGTCTTTAGAATATCAGCGTCCTATCTTTAGTCGTTGAAGGTGCTTTTTTAACATGAGTGTGTATGACATCGCCCTATCGATGTCATATCGAACGCATGGATTGGTAAATGAAATTTGATAGTAGTGTGTCGATCGGATGCAGTCGATAATCTTTGTAAGTCCCTTGCCGACATTCGACTGCAGGCTGCATGCGTAAACAGAGCTCCACCAGCATCCTTTCTTTCATTCCATGCTCATTAAGTGTAAATCAGATACTAGCATCGTACAGTGGTGAATGGACAGTGGGAGCACAGGAAAACAAAATCGAAGCGTTTCGGATGTGATGCTGCTGAAGGATGTTGAAAAATAGGTGGACAAAAAAAGTTATGGAATGAGAAGATGCTCCTCAGAATCGGTGCAGAAACGAATATAAGGAAAATACTAACAAGAAGTAGGGACAGAATGGTAGGATATTTATTATGAGATCAGGGAATAACATGCATAATACTAGACAGAGCTTCAGAGAGAGAAACTGGGAAACATCCGTCAAATATTTGGAGATGTAGGAGGCAAGTGTTACTTTGAGATGAAAAGGAGTTCGTTGTGAGCCGCATCAGGAAGTCAGAAGGTGCAGGACGCATTTTACAACACATTGGAGAGTGGATGGAGATCGGTAGACGAACATTGCGTAGACTAAGATCTTCTACAGACACTTTTGCGAAATTTATGGATCGTTCCTAACCATCGCCTCGAAAAAGCCGTGTTTGGAAGGCTCCGGTGGACATATGTTTAGGAAGTGTAGCTGGGTATGTGAGTCAACGTACGCGTGGTCTACTGGCCTTTGATAAAACGTTCTCAGTCCTGGGTTAGAAGCCTACCATCTCGTAAATTTTAAATAAAAAGCATCAGCAGTAGTGGTCGAAGACTTCCGGCATTAGAAGTCACCCTCATTCAGCCAACGTCCTCGTCAAAGAGGGCGGAGGAGCAGACAAGGGTTTTGGGAACTGTCTTGCCCTTGGCGTGAGAAACTGCCCCGTAGGCTGAAGAATTAGCAGTGGTCAACGGAATGAGGGTGCAGAAAGCAATGGAAACCACTGCATTGAAAACACAGTATATACCCAAACAAACGAATGCATAATGTTCTACGAGTCGCGGCATGGAATGGCAGAAATTTGAATGTAGTAGGGAAGCTACGAAATCTGAAAGTTGAAATGCAAAGGCTCAGTCAAGATATAGTGGGGAGCAGTGAAATGAAACGGAAAAAAGACAAAGGATTTTGGGGAGATGAATATAAGGTAATATCTACAGCAGCAGAAAATGGTACAGTGGGAGTAATATTCGTTATGCATAGAAAGATAGAGGAGAGAGAGTGTTTCTGTGAACAGTTCAGTGATAGGTTTGTTCTCATCAGAACTGACAACGATACTTCAGGTATACATCCCGACGTCGCAGGCTAAAAGTGAAGAGATAAAGTATATGAGGACATTGAACACGTAATTCAGTAAATGAAAACTAATTGTCACGGGAGACTTGACTACGTTTGTAGTTGAAGGAGCAGAAGAAAGGGTTGCGGCTACTAGAAATGAGAGAGGAGAAAGAGTAATTCAGATATGCAATAAATTTCAGCCGGTAATAGTGAATACTCTGTTCAAGATTCACAAGAGGAGGGATACACTTGGAAAAGGCAGGGAGATATGGGAAGATCTCAATTCTATTACGCCTGCATTGTAATGCGTATCCAGGTGCAAATATAGACTCAGATCAAAATTCGAGGTGAAAGCTTACGAACGGAAAGAGTCGCAGATAATAGAGCTGTCCTGATTACATAGTTATCCTGATGGCATAGCTATCGTCAGTGAAAGTGAAGATGAATTACAGGATCTGCTGACTGGAATGAACACTCTAACGAGAATAGAATATGGGCTACAGTATTACTAAAAAAAGGATGAAAGTAATGATAGCTTCCAGTAATGGGAACAACGAAAAACTTAACATTACGATTGGTGATCACGAAGTAGATGATAAAAGGAATTCTGCCATGTTGGCAGCAAAATAACCAGCGACGGATGGTGCAAGCAGCAATGGTAAAAGCGAAGGCAAGCAGCAATGGCAAAAGGGAAACCTCGGCGAAGAGAAATATAATACCATACACAGGCCTTAACTTGAGGGAGAAATTTCCGCGAATGTACGTTTGGAGCACAGAATTGTATGGTAGTGAAACATGAAGTGTGGGATAACTGGAACACAAGAGAATCGAAGCACCTGAGATGCGGTGCTAGAGAAAAAATTTGAAAATTAGCTGGACTGGTAAGTATGCAATGAAGATGTTTTCAGCACTATCGGGGAGGAGAGGAATATGTGGAAAGCACCGACAAGAAGGAAGGACAGGACTGCAGGACATCTGTTGAGACCTCACAGAATGATTTCCATGGTGCTAGAGAGCTTTAGAAGGTAAAACTGCAGAGGGAGTTGGAATATATCCAGCAAATAATTGACGACATGGGGTTGCTACTCTGAGGTGAAGAAGTTTGCTCAGGAGAGGAAACCATGGCGGACCGCATCGCACCAGTCAGAAGACTGATTACTCAAAAGAAAAAAAAATGCATGGGGAATGTTCCTCGCTCCTGGTTGTTAATGTCGGTTTACGAAATCCAATATCATTGCTAATCCCTTATGACCGTCTTGTATTGACCTCACGATAATTTCTCCATTGAATGTAAGCTGGCGATATTGGCGACCCATCCTGGTATAATAATTCAAAAGCTGAATGATAATTGTTATGCTGCTGTTGTTGCTAATTCAGTTAACACGGAAGGGATCACAAGGATTGTATTTCAGATCTACAGTACAGGTGCTTGCGTGTCTCCCATTAGCCCATAATGGAGGCTGGCCTCCCAGATCGACTGTCGAACCACGACCAACACAGAACTTGGCGCATCACTCCGCAACTCTTGTTTTCGACAGACATGTGGCCCCGCCCAGGTTCTTCATCTTCCCATCGATGTCTACTGGAGCTTGTCCTTCCTCAGCGAAGAAAAGAATAGCCCATTTGGTAATAACGTCGCCATAGTTCTAGTTTCTGCATTTAACGTATGCACGTTGGAAAACATGAATGCCACGCCAATTCGTTTCTTAAAATTCAGTGCTTATGTACTCGCATCAGAGTCGTGCTATGTTACATATACGCTGCAGATTGCTCTCAAACGGAAATTTTTTGATAGCCCTTTGTATCCTGAATCGCAAGGCAAGTAGCGGCTGTTAGAAAAGGCCTGTGGAAATGGTCACGAGCAATGATGTCACTGTCTTCCAATGATCTTCAAAGTCTGTGTAACACTACTTCGTTGCCTCCAATTCCCACTCCACTACTGAACACACGAAACCGCATCTCATCAGCGAACTGTCCCTGGGGTCCAGTGGCGTTTGCAGTGTGAGAAGTTACTCAGCTGCATTTGTTGACAGTTGCATAGTTCCTCATTCAACGGCCTGAAAGAGTCTACCTCCTGGCCTCTGGTTGTAAGTGTGCTTATCCTACTCTACTGTGATGACAGTTGCGTAATACCAGGTCTCCAATATTCTCGTGTGTTGTGAACGAGGCCCAAGAGTTACACAACAAAAGCACGAGAGATCGCCACCACAAGGCAAAACCACTCTATCGGTTAAAAGCAGCGGCCTCCAGATGGCACCAAGAAATTGCGACCACTTTCTGCTTCTGCGTGGCGTTCATCGGAGCGTCACATTCGTCCGTCAATAATGTTGACAACTCCAGAAGATGTGTCATCTGAGGAATACTTTGCTTCCAACTACCGCTGACAGGGAGAAAAGACGACACGCGATTGACACTCATTCGGTACAGTTCACTGCCAGCAGCCAGCTCAGCAGTACTGACGGCTTCTGCAGTTAGCATAATGCACACATTGCCAACATTTCCTGCAGTTTCGTTACAGAGCACAGGCTTGCGAGTGCCGCTTGAAGAATTCATTGCCAACATTTCCTGCAGTTTCGTTACAGGGCACAGGCTTGCGAGTGCCACTTGGAAGAATTCATTCAGACTCATCGGTCGTTATTACAGACTAATAGGCTAGTTTATCTCGCGTGTCTGCATAATTACTTTCAGCCACAGTGACAACATGAGAGACTGCCAAGTGACAGCAAAGTAATTTAGATTTCATTTTACTAGATATGGGGCATCAAGTGCCACACATCAAACTAAAGTTTGTATCATACCTCTTAATAAATTACTGCTCATTTCTTATTGGGCCGCCACATTTCTGTTACAGTGCTGTACTGTGAAGCATATTTGTAACTATTGATACTAGTACGCAAATTGCCATAAATTTTAAAGAACGATAGTAGGAACTCTTATCTGCCACCATCGATGTTTTGGTTGTAACATTCAGTTACAACATCCCAAGTCTGGCAACGACACAGTCATGAATTTTTTGATAGCATGTTTCGACCAGTGCTGTGCACTGGCAACGACTTAAGTCAAAATTCATGATACTTTTATCAGTTCCCAAAACTGACGTCAAGGCAGATCAGACCGGCAGTGTTCTTGACAACAAGGGAAATTTGGAAATTGGTGGTAAGGACTATGGGAACAAACTGCTGAGGTCATCGGTCCCTAGGCTAACACACTACTTAATCTAACTTACGCTAAGGCCAACACATACACCAATGCCCGAGGGGGGATTCAAACCTCCGACGGGGGGAGCAGCACGAACTGTGACGAGGTGCCTTAGACCGCACGGCTAAACCGCGCTGCTGCCAACAAGGGCTGTGAACAAGAAGAACAAACACTGGAAACGGATTAGAGAACTAGGAAAGCAATTTTTATTTTCGCGTATTTCTGAATGCACCATTCATATCTTTGATTCTCGTTGCTATACTCTGTGGTTTATTCTTTGCACTTACAATCTAGGATGCTACACCGTTTCCAAAATGGTTTTGTGGGGCAATATTTTTCGGAGATGGTCAGCTCGAATTCAGTGTCCTACAACCAGCGCTACATTTACTGCAATAACCGTCAACAACCCAGGAGCTCGGATGGCTTGCTTGGCCTAATTTGAAGAAAACAAGGCCAACAGCCGTCACTGAAATATAAGGTAGCAGCGGCCTCTTCCGGCTTTCGTTCGGAAATCTGAGGCCTGGAATGATTATATTCAGAGTCTGGAGTAGCACTTGCTCATGCATCAGATATCAGGTGATTTGGAACGGAAAGCATTTTTATTGGCATATTCAGTCCCCACATCATTTATGTTTTTTCATGAATAATAATCATCTACTTTTGAAACTAAGTGTCTCTCCTGTCCTGACATTAAGGGAATTACTACTGACAAACTAGTACGGCCAGACAGGTTTTTTTTATCAGTGCTTCAAGAAATCAAATCAAACTACAAACAGTGCTTTTCTGAATTACACGGTTTGGCTGGAGAATGTGAATGTCATTGTGAAAATGTTCAATATGAAACCTAATGACTCACTAATTCGCGATATGTTCGTCATACACTTAACTCCTGGATTTAGACAACATTTTCTATGGAGTGCAGCGAATCAGGTTAAAATGAACAGTCGACGTCGCAATAATATCTGTTTATTTATCGGTTCGGCTTATGTTAAAGCCCTCTACAGAATTTTTGGCCCCCTATGACTGGCTCCTCTTACAGTATCACGAGAAAACTGAGGAGCCGCCGGCACCAGTCATAGGGGTAAAAAAATTCTGGAGATGGTTTTAACGTAAGCGGAAACCAGTAAATAAACAAATATTGCGATCTCTACTGCTGATTTTAACCTAAATACACTGAACTGACAAAATACAGAATTACTTGCTTAGTCTAACAAACCAGCCCTTACATGTCTGTCTGACATTGATCTGGGCCGGCCGCGGTGGTCTAGCGGTTCAGGCGCTCAGTCCGGAACCGCGCGACAGCTACGGTCGCAGGTTCGAATCCTGCCTCGGGCATGGGTGTGTGTGATGTCCTTAGGTTAGTTAGGTTTAAGTAGTTCTAAGTTGTAGGGGACTGATGACCACAGATGTTAAGTCCCATAGTGCTCAGAGCCATTTGAACCATTTGAACATTGATCTGGACGTACAAACTAACGCATGGTTCTGTCAAGCATTACAGAGTGAAGACGCAAATGTATTCGCTGTAAGTGGAAACTTGCCACGGCCAAGCAACCGGTGGGCCCAAACCCGAAAAATACAAAGTGAGCACGGTGCCAGACTGAAACAGTCAGTCAACAAGTTTACAAATGCTAAACTGGAGTATTGACCACGCTTTGGCGTAAACTACAAAAGACACAGTTGTTACTATCGGAACACAAGGTTTAATTATTGTAAAAAGGCCAGACATAGGGCTGAGGTGTGCAAATTGAGCACAACCAACAGAAAAAGCAGAGACTCAAGGGTACAGCACTTGTCAATTACAAAAATTCCAATAGTGT
Source organism: Schistocerca americana (assembly GCF_021461395.2). Classification (NCBI taxonomy): domain Eukaryota; kingdom Metazoa; phylum Arthropoda; class Insecta; order Orthoptera; family Acrididae; genus Schistocerca; species Schistocerca americana. The sequence goes on along the minus strand of NC_060122.1, from coordinate 202,900,725 downwards.
TGATAAGGAACATGTGCAAATTCAGAAACTTTCACCGACTAAACGTCATGTAAATCTCATCTATTCTGTCAAAAACGTATGAATATCTCTAATTCTTCAACTAAGTGGCGATAAATTGTCATATTGGCAGAAGGTCATCAATTTTCTTCATTAACCTACAGACGAACCGAAAATTAAGAGTGATACCGAAAATTAAGGGCGACCAAGTTAACTGAATTTCAAAGTTCGCTGTTGAGTTACATCCATCAGCAGATTCCATGGAAAGGAAAATTTTGAACATACGTTACATATTAAATGTTTACTACACATGCTATGTTCGTAGTTGTAAATCAAATGAAGCAACTATTTTACGAGAAATCGCCCCTTCAATGCTCTGAGCTTCACCATTCACGATGTAGCAAATCAAATTTAAACCGGGAATCCGATTGGAATGTGCAATCAGCTGTTCCAAAAATATAAGAATATTTGTTTCCGCACCAACAAGTAGTATTAATGATTACAAGGCACACATACCGTTGAAGAGATTGCGGTCTCGATATTTTGCACTATTGTGTCTCACTGTTTAGAGATACAAAACGCGTGGGTGTTTTCAGCTCGTTACTAAATGCAAATAAGTTGGAGACCGTGTTGATAGGTTGATAGGAGCTGAAAGAGTCCAGGTTCCAATAATATGCGGTACGGCACACTGTTAGAAGGATTATTATTCAATGAACAGATAGTACAATGAAAATTACTTATCTTCAGTAGTTAGTAGGACTGCACCTACGGCTAACAATTACAATACATTCTCAGGACTAAGCCTGATGGGCCCTCTTCAGAGAATCATTGCAAACAAGTCTGGCTGACGGCCGATTACGAAAGTGCGTCTGCCTAGGTTGAAATCTAGCTAAGAAGTGAACGAGGCACACTCCAGTTCCGTCGAGCTGCACAGCCCGCTAGAGTGCGCTGTGCTCGGCAGGCGACGGGCTGCCAACCTTGTGTTGGCGCGGCGTTGTAGTAGTATCTGTGGCAATGATACCACAACCACAGCAAGCAACAAGACTCTTGCCAGTCAGAACTAGATCATCCGGAACGGAACGAGGTTATAAAGCCATAACCAGCACTCAGTGCGAAACAACAATCGTAGTTCTAAAGAATCCGAACGGCTCATCATGCACCTGAGGAGATTTTAGAGTGACGGTTAATGCTCAATCTATTATTCGCAGATATCCCAATCATAAGCCAGAAAAACTCATGTCAAAATTATCTGATTTTGTGAACCTTGCCAAACTTTACAATCATATTTGCAAATACCTTTGAACGAAGACACGCAGAGTGTAGTTATAAGTACTTCATCTGGTATCTACACCGAGCGAGGTGGCGCAGTGGTTAGACGCTGGACTCGCATTCGGGAGGACGACGGTTCAATCCCGCGTCCGGCCATCCCGATTTAGGTTTTCCGTGATTTTCCTAAATCGCTCCAGGCAAATGCCGGGATGGTTCCTTTGAAAGGGCACGGCCGACTTCCTTCCCCATCCTTCTCTAATCCGATGCGACCGATGACCTCGCTGTCTGGTCTCCTTCCCCAAAGCAACCCGCCCGCCCCTGGTATCTACCAATCTGTTTTCAAAATTCTACATGCGGTAAATTTGAAAAGCAACAAGGACAAGTGCATCTTCTTTCAACGCGAAGCGCAGTATTTAGGACACAAATACTATCTGCATCTGGCGTTAAGTCGATGCTGCAACATCTTGACTCCGTTAAAAACTGTCTGGCTTCCAAGAAAGTAAGACAACTTCATTCAGTATTAGAAAAATACATTATTATAGGAATTTACTCGCTCATGAAGTTTTCATCAGTGAACTACTGTCACCTAAGGGCACCAAATGGAACTGGGCTAGTGAATGCCAAGGAGCATTTAATAAACTAATTGCTGAACTCCAAATGTATTATGACATACAATCCGAACAAAATTATCACAATTACGGTGGATACCTTATAGCAGTAAGGACCATACGCTTCCAGCCATCGAGAATCGATGGAAATGAATGTTGCACCCCCACTTCAGACCAGACATGGACGTCGAAATGGCAAATACAAAAATGTTCAAATGTGTGTGAAATCTGATGGGACTTAACTTCTAAGGTCATGAGTCTCTACGTTTACACACTACTTAACCTAGATTATCCTAAGGACAAACATACACACCCATGTCCGAGGGACGACTCGAACCTTCGCCGGGACTAGTCGCACAGTCCATGACTGCAGCGCCTGAGACCGCTCGGCTAATCCCGCGCGGCATGGCAAATGCTTGCCGGGCTGCCACCTCACTATTGTTTTAGGTGAACTTCCCGTGCTGGTGCGAGCGAATTCCAAGGGAAGTAACAAGCGTGCACCCACCAAACATGCATGACGGCAAGCGAGGAAGCAGGACGCTAGTCCCGAGCAGCAGCATCGAGATGGCGCTTACAAGTCGGGACCGTTTTCTGCTTCGGAGAAACTTCTATCACCATATCGTACACACTTGCCGACAGCGTTTCCAGCCACTGTTTGAGCGCTGTCAACTGTGGGCTACTTTGCTTCTGTCTAATACCTGCAGGCGTGAACACCCTTCCACTGACAGACAGAAAAGACAACGCGCCGCAGACACTCTCTCAGTACAGTTCGATACCTACAGCCAACTCAGATTGGTTCCTGCAACACTAAAAGTACAGAGAGTTCCTGCAGTTAGCCCTGTACGACTGAGTTAACATTTCCTACATTTACAGTACAGTGAACAGTTTAGTGAGTTCAAAAGACTACATTTCCACCAAATAGTCACTTTTTATGGAGTGACATGACAGTCAGCCACAAGTGTCTTGGTAATTATTTACTATCACAGCGACGATGTAAAAGACTGAAGAGAATAAGTCAAGTTACTTATATTTCATTGCACGAGGACGCGCTGAAATGTAATGCCTCAGACTTTTTAACATGAAAACTATTATAGCTTTTCACATTAAACAAACGTTACTAACATTCCGCTCTACAATTTCATTCTTCATGTTTTCATATATGCCCTCCTCTGTCACTAGAGGGCTCCGAATTACAGTGTGTAACATGGTGGATTGTAACGTAACTACGAATACGTTGGTGCGCGAAAAACAGCAAGCGATTATCGGTTTCGAATTTGAAGATCTGGTCGACACTTGGGACACACACTCCTTCAGCGTGACAAAATCAGACCACACGTAAGCCTTACGACATATGCAAGAGTTCTACGGCTTCGGTTCACTGTCTTCAATCATCTTCCATGCAGTCCTAGCTTGGCCCCTTCCGATTTCCATCTGTTTCCAAAACTTAATGAATATATTCGGCGGCTTTGAGCGTGACGAATCGGTAAAAGCAGACATAAAATTGTAGCTCCATCACCACAGCCATTCCTTCTGTACTGACGGTACTAACAAACTGGTCTCTCGCTGGGAGTAATGCATTCGTCGAGCCAGAATAACTATGCTCAGAAATAAATATGTCGTCATGAAGAATAAAGATATAGGCTGTTGGTAACGTTAATTTTATGTAATAAGTTCTACGACATTTCACATAATAAAGTAAGAGGTATTACTTTTCAGCACATATCAAACTTTTACCAAACACTGAATAAAATTTGGATCATAACTCATAAGGTAAAGAATGAAGAGGTTCTCCACAGAATCAGCGAGGAAGGGAATATTTGGAAAACAGCGACAAGGAGAAGGGACAGAATAATAGAACACCCATTAGGACATCACAGAATAACTTCCAAGGTATTGGATGGAGCTGTAGAGGGTAAAAACTGTATTGTTAAGACAGAGATCGGAATACATCCATCACATACGAGGGTGAGTCAAATAAGAAACTTAAATATTTTTTAAAATATTATTTATTGTGCAGAAGTGGTACAAAGCTGTGTCACTTTTCAACATAACCTCCCCCAAGCTCAATGCAAGTCCTCCAGCGCTTACAAAGTGCATAAATTCCTTTAGAAAAAAATTCTTTTGGTAGTCCGCGCAACCACTCATGCGCCGCGTGGCGTACCTCTTCATCAGAACGGAACTTCTTTCCTCCCATTGCGTCTTTGAGTGGTCCAAACATATGGAAATCGCTTGGGGCAAGGTCTGGTGAGTATGGTGGATGAGGAAGACACTCGTTTCCGGTTGGTGGAAGTGAACCCAGGTTTCGTTCACACTAACTATTCTTGCAAGAAAACCATCACCTTCTCGTTCAAAGCGCCGAAGAAGTTCTTCACAAGTATCAACATGCCGTTTTCTCATTTCAGCAGTCAGCTGCCGTGGCACCCATCTTGCAGACGCTTTTTGAAACTGGAGTACATCATGCACAATGTGGTGTGCTGACGCATGAGTAATCTGTAAACATGTTGCAATGTCATTCAGTGTCACTCGGCGGTTTCCCTTCAATCTGGCTCCAACTGCTGCAATGTTCTGTGGAGTCACAACTCGTTGTGCCTGACCTGGACGAGGAGCATCTTCCTCTGAAGTCACACCATTTGCGAACTTCCTACTCCATTCGTAGACTTGCTGCTGTGACAACCATGCATCACCGTACTGAACATTCATTCGTCGATGAATTTCAATAGGTTTCACAACTTCACTACGGAAAAACCGAATAACAAAACGCTGTTCTTCCCTGATGCCAGTCGCAAGGGGGCGCCCATCTTTATACTGATACTGCGATGGTATGTGTGCATCTGCACTGTGCTGCCACCTACAGGCCATTCTGCACGTTGTTTGTAGCACTCTTACCAACTTACAGGATAACGGCGCAAAATTTCAATTTGTTATTACAAATTTAAGGTTTTTATTTGTCTTACCCTCATAATTGAGGACGTAGGTTGCAACTGCTACTCTGAGATGAGAAGTGGTCACAGGAGAGAAATTCGTGGCGTGGAACATCAAACCACTCAGAAGACTGTTGGAACATTTTTTATCTGTCACCATGATGTCAACTGGTGACCCTGTAGATAGGCAACACCTTCACAGCCCTCCAATTCAAACTGCCTGCCTGGAGGCACTTAGGACTACTTTGAGGGTTGCCACTGCAAAGGCTTATTTATAAAATTCTCAATAAATTCGGGCGTAGACCACCGAGGCTATTTCCGAGTTGACTATCCCTTCGGCGTTTTATTCACACATGTTTCAATGTCGCATCCCCCAAGTTCACCCCGTGATCACGTCACGTGCGAGCCCGAAAATGAAGGGTTTCAAATGCATAAGCATCCTTTCCTGTATCGGATCACGTACAAATTTTCTCGAATAGTTTTTAACGGTTCCAACCTGTACAAAAGAACAAAACTTGCGGTCGTACTGAATTCCCATGGAGTTCTATCACGTTGAATGGGCATACAGGCCCGCAATGTCCTTTGAGAAGAGGTGAAGCTTCCGAGGGATGTCAGCAGCGTCAAAGTTTTCCAAGAACGTTGTTCTGTCGCTCATCGCACTACCAGCTGTCGAAATGTGTGAATATGGAGGCCCCGTAGGAAGGGATGGTTTCAGTGACACAATTTATACTACCTGCTGGGGCCTTTTCGTGTCGATTCTGGGCGGCGGAGCTTCTGAAATGTTGTCCTCAGGCTCTATGTGATCGCCTTGTACAATAGCTATAATAGTGACAATCCGATTTTCAGTATGCTGGGTTAGAGACAGTCACCTTTTACAAATGGTAGAGTGAAGACGTGCTGAAAGTGCCTTTCCCTCCCGAGTTTATGTTACCACCAGGAAATTCAGTGCAAGAAGTAAAAAAATGTCGTGTGACTAGGGCCTCCCGTCGGTTAGACCGTTCGCTGAGTGCAAGCAACCACTTAACCACTTCGGCGACTTGCGCGTCGATGGGGATGAAATGACGATGGACAACACAACACCCAGTTCCTGAGTGGAGAAAATCTCCGACCCAACCGGAAATCGAGCCCGGGCCCTTACGATTAACATTCTATCGCGCTGACAACTCAGCTAGCGGGGGCGGACAGTGCAAGAAGTAACAGTGGTTGACTTAACACATGGCTGTCTCTAAAACATCAAAAGGTTTCAATCGAAAAAATGATTATGTAATTTGAGACTGGTATTTTAAGAGGAATTAAAGAGAAAAGTATTTCTACGCTGATACGATACTCAAGTCAAAAATTTTCTAAAGTGAGCTCCAGGGCATACGTCGTTTAAAGCGATCTCATTAAAGTTTCGCTATGTTAACAGAAAACGTTACCTAGTCGACGTCAGTGTTACAACAGAACTTTTTATAGCGTTCCGCTACTGGAAAGCAGATTGCGAACTTGTGTAATTACGCCGTCATAAAACTTGTTCTACGCCGCGCTAGGCACAAAAATCTTCAAACTTATTGCGGACTGGCTCGACTCTTTTTTACTTCGATAACTGAGAATTCTTGCGGTTTGTTTCGGGTGAACCGCGGCACGGCAGAGCTCGGCAGTCACGCGCCCGCGTTTGCAGAGCGGGAAGCGGGCTGGCTGCAGCGTGGGCGCGCGCAGCCGCGCCTCTCTCGTGCTTAACGACACGTGAACCAGCGCGACGGCATCACAATCGGCCGGATAACCGACACGGCGTGTGAGCTGCGGAACGCACGCCGCGCTGCTATGAGCGGGCTGCACTGCTTTCGCACCCATTTCTGTAAAACCGAGCTGTGAAACCGGGGTAGAATGCAGAATTTTGTCCGCCGTGGGCGCACGAATGCGATGTTCGCGATATAATTGATGTGCAGTCTCACTGCCCCACAGTTTTCTCATGAAGCCAGTAGTTAAAATTTCATTTTACCTGTAATGGAAATGTTTTTGTTTTGTTTATGACAGTTCAGTGATGAATAAATTCCACCTGTTGTTGCGAAACAACATTGTAATTGGTTCGTAGTGCGTTTCAGAACATGGGAATCCATCGTCAGTTGGTGGTTTCAATTAAAACACATTCTCCGTTAGATGCAGACAATTTATTAGCTTGCTACCAAAGCATGTGTAAATTATTACATTTATTTCGTGTTTTCAGAAGGCATTTTAGGTAAAAATTACTGGGTAGAACACGTTCATTGAAAATAACTTTATTTGGAATACAAAGACTTATCGTAAAAACTATGTTGATTAGGCAAAAAAAAAAAAAAAAAAAAATATAGGCGACGTGAGACACAATATTCAAATGTTTGTTACAGCACAGGTGTATCCGAAAGGAAGTAGGTAAGAGGTGTAGGTTTAAGTAGTTCTAAGTCTAGGGGACTGATGACCTCAGATGTTAAGTCCCATATTCCAGATTCTAGATTTCCCCTATAGTCCAATGGAATACAAACTTTTCATTGCTGAATGAATTCTAGGGAATTTCTTAGGATAACAACTATTTTTCTTCTAAATCACATGCTTCACTTATTGTGACTAACTCGATATTCCTGGATGCTAGTGTCATTTTATCAGCCGCAGCATAATTTAGGTTAGTTTGGTTTTCGGACAGTTCAGGCAGAACTGTGCGGTTTCATTTTGCGCAGTGACGGGTTCGGCTTGGTCCTCCTGTCAAGATACATGTAAGCCTTTGCCAGACTCCAACGGGCTAGAAGCTTCAAACTTTCCACTGTCGCTTCCTAGAACTCCCGTTATGTAGTTGTGGAAAAGGACTAGTTCTGCAGAACTGCACCAGTGCCGTGTACGTGGTCACAGGATGTTGAACGACGCTTGCAGCAGACTGTACAGGTCCGAGCCTGCCTTGTATTCACTGGAACATATTACGCATCCCGGCAAGTTTATCGGATATTATGCTCTTAATTCATGACGGGAGCATTTATTTGCTTCGACTATTTTTACTACACATGACGACTGCAATTTATTCTTGTGGATGCTCTATCCCCTTTGTCCATAAATTTCTCATAACATTTATTGGCCAGTCTGAAGAGTTAGGCGAAACGCGCATCATTGATGAGTAAATAAACAGTAATTCCAACATCTCAACAAACACTGCTTTCTTCCCCTTAATCTACTGTACGTACTGGTTGCTTTATCACTACGCTATGAAGTGGGAAATCTTTTACCTGAATGTTATTCCAGAAAATTTTCCTCATTTATGGAAAACATGTAGGTCTGTAATGTTCCATCCCATTTTGGCATTTATTTGTCTTTCATTGCTTCTCTAGTCTTATACATCGCGTGACAAAGAAATGGAACTTTCGTAAGTGGAGGCCTAATAAACGGCCAACTGATTTCGCTCATACTTCACAGAACGCGTGTACGCAACTAAAAGTAAAATATTTTGTCTCAACACACCCGCCCTGTCACCCCCTGTTTCCGAGAAACTGACTCCTAAAGTTCATGGCGCACAGTCGACTCAAAATTGACGAGATCGGTAAGTGATTAAAAACTGAACATTTGCGGATGCCACAATGATTCACAGCATAATTCATCAACTTTCATACCAACTTTTCAAACAAAGCTATCGTACACGTGGTACACTTCAGAATTAATCCCGAAACAGAAATATTTTCGAAAGCGATAATGAAACTGCCGAATACTGCATTAATTAGATGTTTTTGACGCAGAATATTAGCTTTGAATGTTTATTTGACAACTACTGTTGATTTAGGTATTAGAAAAAAAAGGGAAGACATGTAACAGAGCGAGTGAAAGAGCCATTATAGAGCGATCAGGCTCCAGCTTCTAAATTACCTTGTTATTATTGCTTATTGATTAACTTACCTTATTAAGCTTCCTTTCTTTCCTTGGGCCTTGTCCCGCTTCAACGCGGAGTCGGCCTTGTTATTACGGATTTGGCAGTGTTACTGACACAGGGTGGCCAGATGCCCTTCCCACTGCAACCCGGAACCCCGTGAGACGTAAGTAGTGTACCCCGGCTGTCTGCGTCTAATGTAAGCCATGAAATAGTGCGAACGTCTTCAAATGTCCGTGAGTCGTGTAACTGATGCAGAGCGTGGGGACCAGCCCGGTATTCACCTCTCTGGATGTGGAAAACAGCCTGAAATCCACATCAAGGCTGGCCAGCATACTGGCCTTCGTCGTTAATCCGCCAGGCTTCTTAGATTTGGGACCAGCGCGTCTACCCGAGTCCGGGAAGCAGCGCGTTAGCGTTCTCGAGTACCTTACTAAGCCTCCTATTCCTAGCAATTTCGAAACAAAAAAAATACAAATGAAAAACAAATGAATACATTTGGATATCGAACACAGCTTTTCTGATTCTTAGCTTAATGTCTTACCCGTTACGCCCACAGCGCTTTCTTTGCACATAGCTCACCTTAGGGTATATCAGGAACATTCGAAAAAGTTTATTTCCCCTATTTCTAGAAAATAAGCATTTGCTGGCCCCATAAATGGTGTTGAAAAACTCTCACTTTTCTATTATCTGTCGAACTCGTCTAATTAGTGTCGAATGCGTGTCATGAACTTAAGTGGGAGTGGGTCCTCAGAAACTGGGGAAGGGAGGGGGGGGGGGGGGAGGGCGAGGTTTAGCCAAAATACCTTAATGTCTTTCATTTCAGATCGGACAAAGTGACTTGCCAAGTATGACCTGCAACCGTTGGCCATGTCCAGGCTTTTCCCTTGTCAGACGAAGAAAGGAAATGTACCTTCACAGGTTGATGCCGTATGTGATATTAATTTAGTGATTGCAATATCGAGTCCAGTTCACAAGGAAGTTGCCCGTATGAATCCATTCATCAGTTTGCATCAGTATTTGGCTTGGACGCATACACTGGTTCGATTGGGAAAGGTGTCATAAAGCCGTTGAATATTCTTCTGAGCCAAGCTGACCCACAAGAGTTGGAACTGGTCCATAATATCCTGAGTGCTGATATGGGCACATTCATCTGAGCCAGTCCGCCACGTGTTCTATTGGGGACATTTCTGGGGATGTTGCTGGGCATGGGAATACCTCATATTCCACAGAAGGTTCATGTGTCATGTGTGGACTAACACTGCCCTGTTGAAACAAGGCACCAGACGCTATTGAATGAGAGGTAACGAACGCAGGATGGCCACGACATACAGTAGTTCCTCAGCGAATACCGTTTGTGATCGCTGAAAACAGTGCTACACTGTACATCAGAATTCTATGCTTCCCACTTACGGCACCATTCCAAACAACTGCAGGGGTTGCTATATTAAGGGCATCTTATGTGTGGTGTAAAGGGTTGTCATTTTGTGTAAAGGTCTGGTGGGTAAAGCTATTTTGTGATGGCATGCAAGCGGATACATATCTTACTGTCTTCTCAAGCCGACCTACAAAGCTATTAATTTTGGCCCTGTAATACCGCTAATGTTAGGTGCAGATCATCTCAAATTAATCAGAAATTCTGCAGAAATTGATATAAATGAGAGTTTGGGATTTTTTCTAAAATGACAACACCACCTCTCCCTTTATCATTCTACACTTAATTTATCACTGCTTTCAGGGTTCAAGTGATACATCACAAGCAAGTTCCATTACAATTAACTCTCAAAAAAATAATTAACATTTAGACACTGAATATGTGATTATTAAATCTTTATCTCTGTATATGAGAAAGATATAACTAGCAAAACAATCAGTGATATTTACATCAATGTTGTCATAGCTGTTCAATCGACTAAGTTGGTGGAGAATGAAAATTTATCTTTAAACTAATCAAACACTCATGTACTCAATGGAGGGTATGTTAGTATTCAGCTCTTGAAATGCTATATTCAAAGCATATGCAGGTTGAAGTGAGCAAACTCTCGACTCAATATTTAATGTCACCTAATGCGCGTTGGTGCATTACCAACCGGAAACTACGGCGGCGTTGTCTCTGTGCTGGATCTGAAACGCTGATTCCCTCCTCTGGCCTTGACTGAATACCTCAGTCTCAACTTTCCTGCATTCTGTAGAACGTTAAATTTTCCCTAGTCAAAATAATGGCTATTGCACACTCGCCAAGGGATGGAGCGATGTGCACAATGCTCTGCCCGCAAAAATTCCAGTAGGAATATGAACTACAGCTTTACATCTGTCGCCACGATACGTGAAGCATACCGCCCTCACTTCTCAGACGTAAAGATCTCAAAGTCTTCACTATCTTTCCACACATAGGTGTGGCCCGCTGCGATATGAGAGAACTCTGTTAATTTAGTTCTCAAAAATGCATTTATATGACGTGTCTCTCCCCACCATGTCTCTTCTGCGTCATGGCTTCCTCATTATAGGTGAATTTTTATTTTTCTTGTCGGGTTGCCGCTAGCCTTGTTGATGATGTCTAGCCACTCACCCATGGTCTTAGCTGTGTATATTTCAAAGGTATTATGTTGTTCTCGCCTTATTTCTCTCTTTGCTGCAGCTGGGCCGTCTTTTGTTAATGTTAATTGGTGGGGTTTCCCAATGCCATTAGCCACGTGCACAGTCCGCCACCAAACTGCGTTCACTTTATCTCATTCATGCATGCCCCTGTCGTTATAAGGGTGGATATTGTTTTGTTATTCGGTACATGAAATTATTACAATTGCTTCCTGTTAACCATATAGAGTTATTTTCTGGGAATTTTATTCTGTATCGTAATTATGAAGCTCATGTAAGATCGGAAAAATGCAAACGCCTTACAATAGGAGAGTAATTCCTCACTGCGGCTGCTGATAGTCTCCAGCAAATGGAGGTGGATGAAGCAGAGTCCTTTAGTGGCAGGTGAAAGTGTGAAGGGGTTATGATGTACAGTCGCGCTCAAAAGTATCCGAACGACCTGAATTGCATTTAGCCTGATTCGCATGTAACCCACATAACGCAGCTGTCTAGCAGGTCATCTAATCGCTCCTTGGTACAGGCGTTTGACTATTGAAAATGGCTCCAACAAGTCACCACTAGAAAACTCGACACTGTATCGCAATAATTCAAGATGTAAAGTAATATCACGATACTACAAATATCAGGGAACACCTTGTCACAGATAAGACAGTCCTTAAGGCTTGTAAGCTCACATTTATTGCAATAAATAACATATCTGAAATGAAACCACTCTCATTATTACATCAGATAGGTAATGCACGTAGTAAGTTAGTCGTATTTATGATTGTTATTTAACACAAAATGATATTAAAAATTTGAGTTATTCACGAGCAGCTGGTTGAGAATATGTATGAACTTCAAATGACATGATGAACCGTCTCGTTCTGCATTTGGATTCAATCCCAGGTCATGCAAACTAAGATTTCGTGACTGACGGAAATTAACAGTCATTCCTGACTAGGCATACAGAGAGTGATATAACTCGATTTTAGACAGTATCAGTTAGCAAATATCAACTTTAAATTACATAACGTAAACATTTTTGACGGACGCGAATTCCTGCCCAGCATATATTGTCCCTGTTAACAAACTACGAGACTTGTTAAATATTGCTTCTTCACAAGTAACTTACTTGAAATGCCGTGATGTAAAGCTTTGTGTTGGACAGGGATTCGAACCCAGAACCTAATCGGATAGTTATCGAAGCACAATCAACTGTGACATATCGGATTTTCTCGGCAGTAGCTAGATGTTTTAACTGAAATGACGAGACGAAACATTACATTTTTCCTTCCCAGGACTCCAACCAGGAACCTATCGCTGTTATATATTAGAGAAAACGAACGTTAAATATGTGTTTGTTACATCAGCAGCGACATGTGAGCATGTTTGAACTAGAAATAATACGACGAAGAGTTCAATGCTGACTGGGAATCGAACCCCACACATACCGTTGTTGACAAAACACAAAGAGACGTCAGCTACAGAATTTTTCTCCACCAGCAGCTCGGAATAACATCCTTGAACTTAGAGTGATCTCTCAAATAGTTCTGTCTGTCACTGGGAGTCAAAAACGTCAGATATCGTTAGTGTTGACAACGAATGAAAATGCATTAAAAATCAAAAATATTATCCATCAGCAGATAGGTGTGTTCTCATGCTAGAGTTTGATAATACATAGTGAAACCTTGAGTGCCGGGCCAGCATTCGAACCCATTCAAGTGCAATATGTGGAGATGTTGAGAAATCTGCAGTTTTAAAAAAACAACAAATTGTAGTCGAGCTGTATTGTCACGAAGGGATCAAATTCCGCGTTAAGGGTGGTCTGAGTTGCATTCCAAGTTCAGAACCAAATAAAAGATGGAATAAGGATCCTGAGACCCTAGACAGCGTTTGTTTTTCCCACATTTCGCCACTCTCGACTTTACTGTGGTGCATCCTAACGACTGCTTGGTAGAGAAGGAATAGCATGTTTAATGTGAATTTCAGACCACAATGCCATTATACCTTCTTCATTAGGCGTAGCCAGAAGAGAATAGCGTCTGTCTCTCCCTATTAGAAATCATGGGCAGAAGTTGGAATCGAACCCACACCATCATCATAGAAACCTTTCATCAATCGAACAGACCAACAAGCCATCTTCTGTACGACTCGTATACGTGTGTGTAAACGCCTTCCGATGCCCACTCAAGGAATACAACGATACACAGTCTAGCTACAATATTATAAATACGCCTCAGTTTGTGGATGAACTCAGACTTAGGTTGATAAGCATTTTGAATATTTAGCAGTGCTGTACCCACTGGTGATAAACTAGTTTTCAGCCAATGATTCCCACAGCTACAGGAACACTACTTGTGATACCTCTTAGACAAAATACTTACGCAGTGCTATCAGACGAAAAGATCAACCTGACACAAACTGTGGGAAGTTTGTTTTGCAACCTTCGTACCTGCATAAAGAGATTTTCCTATTTCAGATATCTGTGAACGTTGTTGCATAAGACGATTTAAGGAGAAACTAAATTCCTTCAGTTACGACAGTGTTTAAAGAAATCGTCTTAACGGCACTAGATCGTGGTTTGTGAATCGTTTACCGAGCGTACTCTGCCGCATTTCGCTGGTTGGAAGGCAAAAAGCTTACTGACAAATTTCACTCGAGGAAAATTGGGGACGCAATGTCTCCCAATGGAAGGTCATGTTGGCTTATTTTAAAGATTGCAAAATCAGGTAAAACAAACAGTGAGGTAGTCAGTTTAAGCATATTACTGTTGTCAGTATGATGTTGAACCGCCCAGGGCCTGTAATAATAAAGGGGTCCGTTTACGTCAGTCATATTGTATACAGAAGTGGAAGAGAGAGCACCACTGAATTCTACAATCGGTATGCATCGCATACACACAGAAATTACTGTTACAGTGTACTAATGGAGCCCAATGAGTGAATTGCATATTTTCCGATGAGGAAGAGCACTGGGAAACATTCTTCGCTACATTATGTTACGTAAACTGGTGTCACTCTGAGCTAGAATTTGTGGTCAGCGACTAAGCGTAAGGACAATGAATGGGATGCGGGTTTTGCAACTGTGAAATACTTTCCTACATTATAGAAGCGAATATTAAATTTGGACCAATATTCCGGAAATTTTGAACTTCGATAGCTTAGAATGAAAATCTTTCTGTTTATTGCAAAGGAATACAATTGATTTTCTAAAACATTCTCTGTCATACTCAACTTGAAACAGGTCACGTCGACCAAATCATATGGAAGAACTGACAGCTACGTATTTCGGAAGGCAATAAGATCCCTTGGCTTTTGGTTTGGCAGTATTCGACAGCCATTTCTAGCCGCAAGTAAATGAAGAAAGGCAGCGCGTTTTAATGTAATCTACGAGTAATTGCTGATGTTTGATATTAACATGAAAATGATTCCGTAGACAGGGAAAAAACCTGTTCTTGGGCAACTACCTCTATAATGACCAAAAGGCCTTAAATCATCTTCAAGCACATGTCTTCCAGCAGCAGTATGAAGAAAATGATAGTAATAAGTACGGTAATAATTGAATTATCCGGCAACTTCACACTTCACAGTGGATTTTCTCGAACTAAGATATTTCCTGGATTAGTGAAAATTTCAAAATGGCTTCACATCGAGGCTATGATGCCCAGAAGAGTCTTTACATAGTGCTGACGTGAGAATAGCATAATCTCCGCATCATAAGCTTCCTTTTACTTAACCATTTAATAGACTCGCATTTTTTCCACCGTGACTAATTTTGTAAGCTAAGCACATCATCCGTTACAGCACACTCCTGGGGCTGGGAAATGTGGTCTGGTGGAACGAACTATCACAAGTGCAATGTGTGGGTACAAGCATTTACTTTGAAGAGGCACAAACAGATTTACTTTACCTCTGGTAACCTCAAGAGAAAGACGTTATAATTCAGAATCCGCATTAAACATCATGTTCCTTCATTCCCAACTGGACAGAGCCGGTTTTCTTTGGGAAGTGACGTAGGCGGAGGTCACTGTAAACAGAAATACTGTCTCCAGTAAACTTACTTACATTAAAAAATTTTATTTGATGAACCGATAGCCATTTAAAGGAACAGGGCTCTTAGTTTACTTGAACTTGATTGAACTAGAGACGTTGAAAAATTTGGTGCTGGACTATGAATCGAATTCGTATCTGCTCATTCGAGGAAAAATGGTTCAAATGGCTCTGAGCACTATGCGACTTAACTTCTTAGGTCATCAGTCGCCTAGAACTTAGAACTAATTAAACCTAACTAACCTAAGGTCGTCACACACAGCCATGCCCGAGGCAGGATTCGAACCTGCGACCGCAGCGGTCACGCCGTTCCAGACTGAAGCGCCTTTAACCGCATGGCCACACCGGCCGGCCTCATTCGAGGATCTGAATCTCTCGGAACAGGATAGTTCAATCATTTCGTTCCTTTTACAAGACTGCAATCTTCTCCAGGTCACCTCCAAAGGTAAGTATGTGGGTCCGATTCCTGGTCCAGTACAAAAATATTCATAATTTCATTTCAAGCTGAAAATTAACTTGTATTTTTAATGTCTGTTCATGTGTTTCCAACAATTTCTGGTCAAACACGCACACATCTTACTGTTGGTGAGTAAGCAATTGATACTTAAGCTATATTCGTGGAAGATAAAGATGAACAATAGGAGTGCGGTTCGATTGTCGCTCACGCACAAAAATTTGTATCCTTAATTTAGATTCAAACACCTAGCAGCTGGTAAGAAAAACCGATACGTAACATTTGATTTTACTTAGTTAACAATCCGATTACGTGTTGGGTTCGTACCTCCGTCACAGAACTTCACATCATGCACTTCATCTTTCAATGCAAACCTACTTTGTTACTTCTGAATGGAGGTATATCAGACATCTTTCGTGGTTAGTTAACAGGGATGAAAGGGTTTTGATAGGAGTTCCGGTTTATTACAAAAACTGTCGTCATTTATTTTCAAGTTTAGATTTGGTTACTGATATTGGCGAAAACTTCGGTAATTCATGACTCTTCATGGCTAGTCAGCAATATGATTGATTAGATTAGATTGGATTAATACTTGTTCCATAGATCATGAATACGACACTTCGTAATGATATGGAACTTGTTATTTTAATGAAAGAGTTCTTTACATACCGGTATTCAATTTCTTTACAACAATTTTTTACCCTCTCTCTCATTCTTCTTCTCATCTTTTCTCTCTCTCTCTCTCTCTCTCTCTCTCTCTCTCTATCTATCTATCTCTCTCACCCACACACACACACACACACACACACACACACACACACACACACACACATTCTTTTTTATTTTTATTTCAAGATTATAAACATGGCTGCAACAGCAACTGTTGAAATTATTCACGATAAAGGATGACAGCCAAAAATTTTTATTTGTTTGGTGTGCTCGACTATCGGCAAGGCACGAAAACGTCGGTGAATGAGTTTCTTAGGTTTGAGTACAGTTACGAAAGAAATATAAAAACAACAATGAGAGTTACTGATTTATGATACTTAGCTTGCGGTCAGTTCTGAGTATTATTAGTAACTACGCTCCAGTCCCTAAACCTGGTTACAGAAATGCGAATCAGACGCATTACGTATTCCAGGCCGTCACAGCCGCGTCTTTGAAAGGCCAGCTGTAGTCACTTCCCAGCCCACTGTAGGATCACATCGGTTCGTCTTCTTCCTGCTAGTACTGTAACTGAGATTTGGCAACAAGGCAAGGTATATTTGGCAACTCTGTGATCGACAAGTTACTTCCTGGTGTGCACGGAATTAAGCCTCAAAATTCACTTGATTTTTCCTGTCATTTCCATTGAATAATCTGAGTTATTATCGCTTCAGATGTTCCAAAAGATTGTAGATTTACAGTTTTCAGCCCAGGAAAGTCGTTGCACGTCTAAATCGCAACCAAAATCGTCCTTTAAATAGCGGTTTACGAGTTCTACACTCTATTGGCCTCGTAAGAAATGCGCAATACACACCTCTTCGCTAGCTCTGTGGTGACGTGCTGAGCTCTGAAAAAGTGTCTGTTATAGTTCGAGGTTCCAGTCTCGCTGAATGTAACATTTTTATCCCTTCTGTGAAAGAGCTACAAGCAGTCAGATCAAACATCGATAAGGAAATTGCAAGAAAATACTTTCAGCTCATAGGGCAATGGTAAAAAACTTACAATGCTGCACAGCAGGTAACGCCACGTTCCGCTGCTGACAGGCAAATTTTGGGTCTCTAGGAATACATAACTTTATTTATGAAATGCCACATTTGCATAACTGTTGAGTATGACACAGCATACCAATTAAACGCAGACCCAATCGAAATCTAAGTGGGCAGTATTTTATTAATTCGTGCCGATAGAGGCACACTTGTGTACAGATACTCAGTTTTATCAAAACAGACTTTCGTCGTAATGTTATCGTGGGTAGTTTTATTTCTTTTCTTTTAATACAGTGCACAATTTTTGTAAGGTTTCTTTTAGTGTTGTTAAAACAATACTAAACATGAGTGAGAAATTAATCATCAACGATATATGCGAATTCTCTGATGTGATCTACACTCCTGGAAATTGAAATAAGAACACCGTGAATTCATTGTCCCAGGAAGGGGAAACTTTATTGACACATTCCTGGGGTCAGATACATCACATGATCACACTGACAGAACCACAGGCACATAGACACAGGCAACAGAGCATGCACAATGTCGGCACTAGTACAGTGTATATCCACCTTTCGCAGCAATGCAGGCTGCTATTCTCCCATGGAGACGATCGTAGAGATGCTGGATGTAGTCCTGTGGAACGGCTTGCCATGCCATTTCCACCTGGCGCCTCAGTTGGACCAGCGTTCGTGCTGGACGTGCAGACCGCGTGAGACGACGCTTCATCCAGTCCCAAACATGCTCAATGGGGGACAGATCCGGAGATCTTGCTGGCCAGGGTAGTTGGGTGGCACGTTGGGCACGTTGGGTGGCACGGGATACATGCGGACGTGCATTGTCCTGTTGGAACAGCAAGTTCCCTTGCCGGTCTAGGAATGGTAGAACGATGGGTTCGATGACGGTTTGGATGTACCGTGCACTATTCAGTGTCCCCTCGACGATCACCAGTGGTGTACGGCCAGTGTAGGAGATCGCTCCCCACACCATGATGCCGGGTGTTGGCCCTGTGTGCCTCGGTCGTATGCAGTCCTGATTGTAGCGCTCACCTGCACGGCGCCAAACACGCATACGACCATCATTGGCACCAAGGCAGAAGCGACTCTCATCGCTGAAGACGACACGTCTCCATTCGTCCCTCCATTCACGCCTGTCGCGACACCACTGGAGGCGGGCTGCACGATGTTGGGGCGTGAGCGGAAGACGGCCTAACGGTGTGCGGGACCGTAGCCCAGCTTCATGGAGACGGTTGCGAATGGTCCTCGCCGATACCCCAGGAGCAACAGTGCCCCTAATTTGCTGGGAAGTGGCGGTGCGGTCCCCTACGGCACTGCATAGGATCCTACGGTCTTGGCGTGCATCCGTGCGTCGCTGCGGTCCGGTCCCAGGTCGACGGGCATGTGCACCTTCCGCCGACCACTGGCGACAACATCGATGTACTGTGGAGACCTCACGCCCCACGTGTTGAGCAATTCGGCGGTACGTCCACCCGGCCTCCCGCATGCCCACTATACGCCCTCGCTCAAAGTCCGTCAACTGCACATACGGTTCACGTCCACGCTGTCGCGGCATGCTACCAGTGTTAAAGACTGCGATGGAGCTCCGTATGCCACGGCAAACTGGCTGACACTGACGGCGGCGGTGCACAAATGCTGCGCAGCTAGCGCCATTCGACGGCCAACACCGCGGTTCCTGGTGTGTCCGCTGTGCCGTGCGTGTGATCATTGCTTGTACAGCCCTCTCGCAGTGTCCGGAGCAAGTATGGTGGGTCTGACACACCGGTGTCAATGTGTTCTTTTTTCCATTTCCAGGAGTGTATAACAGTCTGACATTGCACATGCAGTTTATTGATTACATGCATGTAGAAAACTTGTTCTGAGTTAAAGCTGTCAAACAAGGTTTGAAGAAGAATAAAATTCCACTACCAGACGACAGCTAATGTAGAAAATACTTTTCTGACTACTTTGGCACGATGCGCTCTCCCCATACATAATACAAAAGCTTCGAGATGCATCTGATGCCTGGCTGTCTATTAAACCTGAAAAGAACAAAATGTCGCAGAAGTTAGCCCTTTTTCCACATGCGGATATTTTGTGTTGAGAAGTGGAGGTAATTATGTTCAAAGTTCCATTAAATTTTTAACTTCAGCAGACAGCAGAATTCCACTGTAAAAAATGTAGTAGCGCATGAAATGGAACTCGCGACATCTTATCTACGGTGTGTGACACTTAGCGTGACACTACTAGCTGTCATCTACCTACAGCACCTCTAGAATTCAGCAATAGTTCCTCCAGAAAGAACTTCTGCATTCCACAGTGCTGTGAGATAACGCATATGGCCGGATCTAGACTTCTGAGAGACAGACAGTTACAGCTTTTCTTTTGCACTGCACGACGTTTTCAACAAACGGATAGTGCAATAGAGTACCTCAAATGGAAAAGAACACTTCCTCTTTAAATTTCTGCATCCTACACTGTTGCCAGTTCTGTGTAGGTGGCAGTTACATGATTTTATTTCGGTGATTATTTTGTAATGTATGCACTGGGTAGCCGAGGCAGCTAGTTCATGGCGATTCGGTCAACCAAGTAAATGAATGTACTGAACATGCTGCAAACCGCTACAGGGAGCCTGTGTGTCAGAATTCTCATCGAGCGTGCCGCATCGGTGTTATGAAAGAAAAATGAGTCATACAGAAGATGGTTTGGTGGTCTGTTCGATTGATGAAAGGTTTCTATGATGATGGTGTGAGTTCGATTCCAACTTCTGCCCATGATTTTTAATAGGGAGAGACAGATTCTATTCTCCTCTGGCTACGCCTAGTGAAGAATGTATAATGGCATTGTGGTCTGAAATTCACATTTAACATGATATTCCTTCTCTACCAAGTAGTCGTTAGGTTGCACCACAATAAAGTCGAGAGTGGCGAAATGTGGGAACTCTGTCACCAGTAACCTTTCTTATACTAGTTATTTATTTACAGTGACGAAATAAACGCTATCTAGGGTCTCAGGATCCTTATTCCATCTTTTATTTGGTCTTCTGTATGTCGATAAAATTGGTTCTGAACTTGGAATGCAACTGAGACCACCCTTAACGCGGAATTTGATCCCTTCGTGACAATACAGCTCGACTACAATTTGTTGTTTTTCTAAAACTGCAGATTTCTCAACTTCTCCACATATTGCACTTGAATGGGTTCGAATGCTGGCCCGGCACTAAAGTTTTCACTATGTATTATCAAGCTCTAGCATGAGAACACACCTATCAGCTGATGGATAATAATTTTGATTTTTAATGCATTTTCATTCGTTGTCAACACTAACGATATCTGACGTTTTTGACTCCCAGTGAGAGATAGAACTATTTGAAAGATCACTCTAAGTTCAAGGATGTTATTCCGAGCTGCTGGTGGAGAAAAATTCTGTAGCTGACGTCTCTTTGTGTTTTGTCAACAACGGTATGTGTGGGGTTCGATTCCCAGTCAGCATTAAACTCTTCGTCGTATTATTTCTAGTTCAAACATGCTCACATGTCGCTGCTGATGTAACAAACACATATTTAACGTTCGTTTTCTCTAATATATAACAGCGATAGGTTCCTGGTTGGAGTCCTGGGAAGGAAAAATGTAATGTTTCGTCTCGTCATTTCAGTTAAAACATCTAGCTACTGCCGAGAAAATCCGATATGTCACAGTTGATTGTGCTTCGATAACTATCCGATTAGGTTCTGGGTTCGAATCCCTGTCCAACACAAAGCTTTACATCACGGCATTTCAAGTAAGTTACTTGTGAAGAAGCAATATTTAACAAGTCTCGTAGTTTGTTAACAGGGACAATATATGCTGGGCAGGAATTCGCGTCCGTCAAAAATGTTTACGTTATGTAATTTAAAGTTGATATTTGCTAACTGATACTGTCTAAAATCGAGTTATATCACTCTCTGTATGCCTAGTCAGGAATGACTGTTAATTTCCGTCAGTCACGAAATCTTAGTTTGCATGACCTGGGATTGAATCCAAATGCAGAACGAGACGGTTCATCATGTCATTTGAAGTTCATACATATTCTCAACCAGCTGCTCGTGAATAACTCAAATTTTTAATATCATTTTGTGTTAAATAACAATCATAAATACGACTAACTTACTACGTGCATTACCTATCTGATGTAATAATGAGAGTGGTTTCATTTCAGATATGTTATTTATTGCAATAAATGTGAGCTTACAAGCCTTAAGGACTGTCTTATCTGTGACAAGGTGTTCCCTGATATTTGTAGTATCGTGATATTACTTTACATCTTGAATTATTGCGATATAGAGCGGAGTTTTCTAGTGGTGACTTGTTGGAGCCATTTTCGATAGTCAAACGACTGTACCAAGGAGCGATTAGAGGACCTGCTAGACAGCTGCGTTATGTGGGTTGCATGCGAATCAGGCGAAATGCAATTCAGGTCGTTCGGATACTTTGGAGCACGACTGTACATTGTGCGCTATACGGCGATATTCCTTAATGGTGGTCAAGACATGACCCCCTGGAAGCTTGATGAGGTGTTCGCCTGCTGTCACCAACATCGAACCACATCTGATTGTTCCACAAGCCTACAGGCTGTAAAAGTATGAAACCATAATTTCCCAATAGAAGGTGCTAGCCATCACTACGGCCCGTGAGACTGCGTCTGCAGCGCCATCCGCTACCTGGCTGACAACGAATGTCAACATTAACCCAAGTTCCATTCACTGGAATATGTTTCAAACCATTAAATATGTCGAGTTTTGTGCTTAGGAACAACGAATCAAACAGCATTGGTTTTCTGTTATCACCTGACTAAAATTACTGAAGAATCGCACTGAATGCTTGTCGAAGCTTTCGGCCAACATGCTCTTGGGAAAACACAGTGTACCGAGTGGTTCAAAAAATTCAAAAGTGGTGATTTGAACGTGAAAAACGACGAGCTTGGGAAACGACCGAAGAAGTTGGGAGACAACCAATTGCAAGCTTTATCGGATGAAGACGGTAGTCAAACTCAGCATTAGCTCGCAAAACAATTGACTGCTACATAGAAAGCCTTTTTTATTCCGTTGAAAGCTATGGGATAGGCGCAGAAAGTGGAAAAATGGGTTCTGCATGAACTGAATGAAAGACAACAAGCAAGTCGAAAGACCACTTGTGAAATACTGCCTGCCAGGTACAATAGAAACGCTTCTATCTATCGGATAGTGACAGGTGAAGAAAAATGGATATATTTTGAGACTCCTATGCGTCGTAAATCATGTATGAATCCAGGCAAACCACCGACATCCACTCCAAGATCAAACCGCTTTGGAAAGAAGACAATGCCCTGCGTTTGTTGGGATTAGAAGGGTGTCATCTATTATGAGCTGCTAAAACCTGGTGAAACCGTTAACACTGACCGCTACCATCAATAATTTGAGCGATTAAAATCGAGCAATACGTGAAAAACGACAGTTATATGGAAAAAGACTCCGTGATAACGCCCCATTGCACACCACAAAACGAGTCAAACGAACGATCGAGGCGTTCAATTGGGAAATGCTAGAGCATGCAACTTATTCTCTGTCCTAATATCACCTGTTTGCATCACTGGGACACGCTTTCGCTGAACAACGGTTCAATTCGTATGAAAATCTACGAGAATGGCTCGCTGACTGGTTCGCTACAAAAGAATAACGGTTTTTTGGGTGGCATTCACAGCCTGCCGGAGAAGTGGGAGAAATGTATAAATACCAATGGAGATTATTTTGAATAAAATATTATTTATTAGTTTCAAACAACAGGCGTGTAATTATTGCAACGAAATTCCGGTTCATACTTCTACACCTGGTAGAAATTGCACCATTCTATCGACTGACCAACTGGAGAACCTTTCAAACCTTGCCAGGCGGCCGGCCAGAGTGGCCGAGCGGTTCTAGGCGCTACAGTCTAGAACCGAGCGACCGCTACGGTCGCAGGTTGAAATCCTGCCTCGGGCATGGATGTGTGTGATGTCTTTAGGTTAGTTAGGTTTAATTAGTTCTAAGTTCTAGGCGACTGATGATCTCAGAAGTTAAGTCGCATAGTGCTCAGAGCCATTTGAACCTGTCAGGCGCTGATAACGCTGTCTCAGCCAATTTGCGGCATCTCTGTGTCATTCACAGAGATCAACATCTGATGCTGTTCACACCCCTTACATACTCTACCTAGCCTTATAACAGCTCTAAACACGAACAACATTTATGTCCTCTGGTGGCTATTCTCCCTGTTACTGAGAATTTTAGCTCTAATCACTTACATACCCGCCAATAGTGTTTATGTCTAAGAAGTTACATTGACTTCCGACCACGTCTCCCAAATTGCTCTAAACGTACTCCTCTTAATATTATCGAATACTGTGACAGAACCTATGAAGTCAAATGCCATAATAAATTGACATACAAGCGAAACGAATTTATTTTTTAATCTCCATAACAAGCAGTTTCACATTTAAACGGTATTTTGTTCGGCATTTAGAGGTTTTAGGAATCGAGCGGTAACTTTCAGACAAAGTTGAACTGCCTCTCGTAATAGCTGTTTATTAACGCTGTCAATATTTCATTAATATTCAAGAAGTCGCTTACTGGATGTACTATTTTGTTATTAAATTAGTATTACATATTTATTTATTCATTGCTATCATTAAATCTCTCCAAATGAAAGCAGTTTAATAATTCAATACTGTGTGTGGACTACTGGTGGGAGCTATTAATGAATATTGGATTCAGTTCTATATTCAGAAAGCCGGTGCCTCAGTATGTCGAATATTATGTCGAAATGTGGATTCTATTCCAATCATGATTAGCAAAATCCTATGGTAACAGACATTTATTGGCATTTTGACTGGCACACATTTAACTGGATTCTGATAGAGTGTGTTACCAGCTCCAGTTAACGCATTAATTAAACAACTGCAAATCTTAACTCTAACTAAATCGTATAATCAGTGACAGGTGGATTGACTGGTTTCACTTGAATTATCTGTGGTGTCGCTGTTGTAAATGTTATCTATAATTTTTTTTTTCGAAAGGCGATTTTGGTTTTAAGAAACAGTTGCCTATGATGAAAATGTGTAATACCATTTTTTTATGAACAACATGCAGCGGCTGTGACTGTGAAGAAGCACAATGCCACTCAACTACAGTCCATGTCGTTTGTTCCGAATGCTCCGGCGTATTCGATGAAGGATCTGATAGAGCCAGCTTCATTATTAATCTATCGTCTACGCATAAATTCCATGAGTGGGACGCCCTTTCGATACCAAAACACCTTGGTCACAACCATTTTGGTGCTCAAATTTATTTTCTCTTGAGGATAGTGAATGGTCCCATTCGACTGACTAACGCTTTGCTTTTGAATGTTTATGTGTCACGTCACCACTAATAATGTTGTTGAAAAACGTGTCGTCATCTTTGTTGGACCTTATGGACAATGTCAGTGCAGCTCCCTTGTGTCAATTTTTGTATTCATCTCAAAAGTTGAGAAACCCAGGTGGGCAACACTTCTCTGTAGCCCAAATAAATACTAAGAAGTTGGTAAAGACCGTGAAGTTTCAAGCTCATTCCATCAACAACGAAACGTCTCTCATGTTAAATTTTTTCCTCAATTCTTGACTCGAGTTCATCAGTCACAACTAGAGTTATAGAACTGCCGTAGGCTACAAGAAGTAAAGTTAGACTACGGTAGTTTTCCCAGTAGTTTTGGTCAATTAAGGATGTACCCACTTTACATTAGATGTGTTGCGTCTTGTTCAGCGTTACATCTTGACGATCGCTTTCTTTGCATAGGGGATCAGCGTCTTACTAGATTCCGCTCCGCTAGAAACCAAACGTAAAAACCGTCTAGAAACTGAACGAGGACATATATGGGGTCGGGTAACCTTTGGAATATTTTTGTTCTACGAAGTTATAATCTTGTCTGTTACTTGAAAGTAAGCAGTACTTACTACAATATAAGTTTCATTCGAAAACTGATGATTTGTAACATGAAACAGAGGGGTGTTGTAATAAAAATAAAGAAAACAACACTGATTTATCATACAGAGCTAGAAAGTGCAATTTCCTCTACAAAAATGTAAAATAAAAAAAACCTCAATAGAAAATTACATCAAACCTCGCTTCACTACTTCGTCTAACTTGATGAAGGAAGTTCTGCTGAGTACAAAATAATATATATATTTGGAAATTTGTGATAAGGACTATGGACCAAACTGCTGGGGTCATCGGTCCTTAGGCTTACATACTACTTAATCTAACTTGAATTAACGTACGCTATGGACAACATACATCCATGCCCGAGGGAAGAGTCAAACCTCCGACGGGGAGAGCCACGCAAACCGTGCAATGCATCCCAGACCACGCGGCTGCCCCACACGGCCCAAGTAAGCTGTACTTGTATTGAAAGTGATTGATTCGGTTACCTAAAGGCGCTGAAATTGAGCGAGCAGCTAATTTTCATTACTTATAACGTGCAATTTATACTTTGTACAGATATAAAACACAAATTAGACTAACATTCTATGATGTGCGGTTCTAATTAAGTGTAAAATAGACAACCAAACAAATAAAAAATCAAGGAGAAGTCGTCGGTTCCCAGTTTCTCTCTTACACATTCATTTATGTTGTTTTCCCTACCAGTGCTAAAAATACTACTGGTAATCCTACAAATTACTACGTCATTTGTAGTATACCAAAACTACCGAACTTTGGTAGAGCTCAACTCTAGTCGAAACTGAAGACCGCCTTCATTGACATTTATAGTGATGAATCGTTTGCCCTCCATTAAACGTGACGCACCGTTTTTGGCCTGATGTTTCATTCATCAGATTTACACGAACCACGGTTACCTGTCTGTAAAATTAAATAGAGCGGACAGTTTTTATTTATCATTCAGCAACAGTAATGCAATACGGAAGTCAGACACGGCTGGTCGCTAATGCAGTCAGAATAGAAAACGAATATCCCTGCTAACTGTTAACATCATATAGGCGCCAACGATTGCTAATGTCTGTAACAGGGTAAGTTTTTGAATTTAATTCGTAAACGATGTGAAATTTGAACTACAAATTCAGACTTCTTCCCGACGCAAATAGGAAAAGACATAGAATTATGATATTTCTCATACATACAGGCACTATTTCGCGATTTTTTAAATTCTATGTATGAAACATCGATCTAATTCTGAGGAAGAAATTTCTGAGAATGTACGTTTGAAACTTTGTATGATAGTCAATCGTGGACCGTAGAAAGAAGGGAAAGAAGAGACCCAAAACGGTTAAGGAGTGGTGCTACAGAACAGAAGGCTGTTGAAAACTAGGACCCCCAGCCGAATCGGCGAAGACAGGACACATGGAACACATTGTCAAGAAGAAGGGGCATGATAGCAGGGCATGTATTAAGAGATTGGGGAGTAACTTTCACAGTATTAGACGAAAGTGCAGAAGGTGAAAACTGTAGGGGAAGACTGAGCTGGAAACACATATAACTAATAATTGAGGGTGCAGAGTGCAAGTTCTACTCTGAGATGAAGAAGTTGGCAGGAGAGAGACGAATTCGCGTTGGGTCGTATGGAAATAACTAGACTATTGACGAAAAAAAGGGGTATCGTCATCTTCACACGCAGAGATGCTATTGATAGGTGAAATTATCGATAACGACTCGCCGGAGACTGGCATTCCACAAAGGTTTCCTCAGAACTTGCAACAAAAAGTCTCAGTTGGTCACATAAAGTTGTGACAAGCTGGTCATTCAGGTGTTCTTCTCTGAGTAGGAAATTGTAAACAGGGATCAGGGAGGGAAGCCACATTGCTTTTTGGTTGTAGTCCGAAGAGGTGACTCACGTTCTTCTGCTCTGGGTTTAGCCAGCCATCAGGCCACATGATTCAGCTACTTCAGTGCTATTTTGCTAGTTCAAACGAGAGCTAAAATTTCAGAAATTTAGGGAAGCTTACTACCTCGACTACCAGCCCTTATGGTTGCATCATTTCTCGTGAGTCGTGATAGGTAAACTGTTGATTTTACCGATGGCAGCACATCACCGAGCCACTAGAACATCTATGCCGTCGCTCTGATAACGCTAAATATTCTAGTAGTTTTTTATATAGTAGTGGTAAGATAGCGATTGCATTAAATACTTTAACAGAAACAGCCAGTGCAGATCGTAATAATCGCTTGTTTATTAGCTTACACTGAAGAACCAAAGAAACTGGTACACCTCCCTAATATCATGTAGGGCCCCAGCGAGCACGCAGAACTGCCGCAACACGACTTGGAATGGACTCGACCAGTGTAGTGCTGGAGGGAATTGACACCATGAATCCTGCAGGCTTGTCCATAAATCCGTAAGAGTAAGAAGAGCAGCACGTTGCAAGGCATCCCAGATATGCTCAATAATGTTCATGTCTGGCGAGTTTGGTGGCCAGCGGAAGTGTTTGAACTCAGAAGAGTGTTCCCGGAGCCAGCCTGTAGCAACTCAGGACCTTTGGGGGGGGGGGGGGCGGGGGGGGGTTCGCATTGTCCTGCTGTAATTGCCTAAGTGCGTAGGGACCCACAGTGGACATGAATGCATGCAGGTGATCAGACAGGATGCTTATGTACGTTTCAGCGGTTCAATATCTCTTCAAATACACACGCCCAACACCATTACAGAGCCTCCTCCAACTTGAGCAGTCCCCTGCTGACATGCAGGATCCATGGTTCTTGAGGTTGTTTCCATACCCGTACACGTCCATCCGCTAGATACAATTTGAAACGAGACTCATCCGACCAGTTAACATGTTTGCAGTCATCAACAGTCTGCTGTCGGTGATGATGATCCCAGGCGAGGCGTGCAATCATCAAGGGTACACGAGTGGGCCTTCGGCTCCAAAAGCTCATATCGATGATGTTCCTTTGTGCGGTTCGCACGCTGACAGTGGTTGATGGCCCAGCATTGAAATCTGCAGCAATTAGCGGAAGGGTTGCACTTCTGTCACGTTGAACGATTCTCGTCGTTGGTCCCGTTCTTGCAGGATCTTTTCCCTGTCGCAGAGATGTTGGAGATCTGATGTTTTACCGGATTCCTGATATTCACGGTACACTCGTGAAATGGACGTACTCGAAAATCCCCACTTCATCGCTACCTCGAAGATGCTGTGTCCCATCGCTCGTGCGCCGATTATGACACCATGTTCAAACTCACGTAAATCTTGATAACCCGCCACTGTGGCAGCAGTAACCGATCTAACAACTGCGCCAGACACTTGTTGCCTTACACACGGGTGCCGACTAGTCTTACACACGGGTGCCGACGGCAGCGCGGTATTTTGCTTGTTTTGTGTTCGAATATGCATTTCTATAGCAGTTTCTTTGGCGCTTCAGTGACGCTGTTCCCAGCCGCACGTTGGTTAAACTGGTTAAATGGAAAAGAACTGGTTAAATGGAAAAGCAAGGAAACACAACGAAAACAGAAAACTCCCGTTTATAATGTGTATGGGAATTGGATATACGTCCTAACATCCTTCTCTCCTCCCTCCCCCCCTCCCCCCCGTCTCTGTCCATCTCCTGCACCCCCTGTCGTCGTCCATCTCATCTTTCTTCCCCCTTTGTCCATATATCACCTAGTCCCCTCTTTCGCTGTCAATCTTCTCTTTCCTGCTCTCTCTTCATCTCCTCCTGCCATCTCTCTCTGTCCACTACCGTCTCCCCCATTTCTATGCCCATCTCTCTGTCCCTTCCTCCCTCCCTCTCCTTCCATCTCATTGATTACGCTTTCTATCTCCATTTAGTCCTTCTCATCTCTCCATCTCCTCTTTCTTCCTGTCTCTGACCTTAAGCTTTGTCTATAGTTATTGCATATTCAGATTAAATAGTAGTACTGTAAACATATGTCAAAAAGCATTCCCGTTTTGCTAACAACGTTTCACTAAAAATCATGAATTTTCGTAAGTTCGTCACCAATTCCTTTGAAATTTTGACACATGGATGCATTAAAATACGCACTTGCTTACATATACCTACTAGAGTGCCATGGCTTTCCAGTTGGTATATATAGACACACACGTATTCGAAAACAACTTTGTGTCAATGTTTCACAGTAATTGGGGAAGAACTTTGGGAGATTTACGATATTTTAGTAGCGGACATTTACTTTTACGGTTTTATTTATATAGATTACGGTAAATGTTTCGTTTTAATCGACCACCACCAGACCAAAGGCTCCTTGATGACGTTTGGAGGCTGTGATGATGATGATGATGATGATGTTTGGTTTGTAGGGCCCTCAACTGCACGGTAATCAACCTCCGTACAAGGACCGAATTTTTCACAATCCAATCCAATCATGTGATGATAGTGATGATGATGATGAAATGATGAGGTCAACACAAACACCCAGTCCCCGGGCAGAGAAAGACCCCAACCCGTCTGGCAATCGAACCCGGGACCCCGTGATCTAGAGGCTGCAAAGCTAGCCATTAAACCACGAGCTGCGGACACAGAGCTGCAGCTAGTACCAAAAATTACCAGTCACCAACCGCAGGTGGTGACATTTATTGAGCATGTTAATTGAGGATTGCAGCGTGGACCTTATCACTGATATTCTTTCAGTCTGAACTTTAATACCACACTTGAACGTTCCTTTTATTATCCTTCCTCTCTGCGTAATTAGTGGACAAAGCCTGGAACATTGCCTTACATCTTTATAATCCGAGCGCTTTTTCTTTCAGGCTTCCTTTCTTATTGTTTCCAAGATAACTTCCTATGTTGTTATAAGCAGTAACTTATGTCTTTATGACGAAATGATTGTGTCTTTGAGCTTCTATTAGCACGAGGCCAGCGCTCAGATGCCGGAGATGACGATACCTCAACTATAAGCTTGACGCTCGGTGCAGCACTAAGCGACCCCGGGGATATGCTACGCTGTGTGCGGTGCGGCAGCCGAGGCAGCAACCGTTAACATTCCCAGCATCCCGCTATCCCTGGAATCCTGTCAGTTCTGGTCACATTAGCACAAAACCGCCTGCAGCCGCTCGAGCCATTGCATACGCTGCTGCCGCGAGATCAGGCGTTTGTCGTGGCGGAACTCAGCGCAACTGCTCTGTTGTTCGGCTGTGCCGCAAGACGTGTGGTGCTCTCAAACGTCTCTACAGTGGGCAGGAACACACTTTTACATTGCAAAAGTTTTAACCTGCCTCCATGAAACATTATAAATAATTACTCAAGAAACTATATTCCTGCGTACATAATAACGAAATCGCCGAGGCAACACCAAACAAAAAGTTCTCGTGCTTCCAGCAGCGTCAGGTTGTAAAATTGCTACGAGCTCCCGATCAAGTAATACTTTGACACTGTCGAGTGCTGATAGGCTGTTGGTACACTGCGGGCTGTGACGTCATAGTAGTCGCCAAATTCGGGTGGAATGATAGTGAAGTGGTGTCCAAAACACATACTCCTATTTTTTTCTCAGACGAACAAGTTCAGAGCTCACGGTAAACTCATAATTACATGTTTCTTCAGAAAATTATGACACAATAGTACCTTCTATCATAGGGAATACATCTGTTGTTGAAACGTTTTAACTAGAAACACATTTTACGGCAGTTTCAGGCTTTGTCGCATGTTAGGCAACACGATTACGTGTATATGAGAACGACACTTGCGTAGTCTCCTTTTTATCTTATCATGTAGATGTCTAGCTTTTCTTCAGTCGTGGAACAGTAGTCACGTCCATATTTTTACACTATCTAACACACGGATCACATTAATTTAATCTTCAACAACACAAACCTAACAATACGTATGTTTCACACACAGCTTAACACGGAGATGGTAGCGAACCTGACCGCCATGAGCACTTTCACGTAGACCACTTGATTCCCAGGGTGCTTTAAAATTTCGTTCGTGTCATAACTGTCAGCGCTCTCTGTGAGAAGGCTATTGTACTACGATCCACATACATAGATCCGCCTGTCTCGTAATTATAAGTGGTGTCAGCCCATTTTGCAATTTGTCTTAAGCCCACCACTAGCCAGCCAACTCAACCATAAATGTGAGGACTGATCGGAATGTGAGGTACGATAGGTCGCGGAATGGAAATCGGATGAAGCTTTGCGCAGATTTGTTCGATAGTGTATATATGGTTCTCGGGCGAGACGTCGGATGTCATAGTGAAAACTCCACAATATTTCGCCAGCGCAACTGGCCGACATCTTCAGGTGCGACGAACACACTGCTAAGGCAGGACCAGGGCTCCCCATTTATGCCAGTTTTAGGCAGGAAGTGCGCATGCGTGGGGGTGCCAAATTCGATGGCCAATAGCGACGATATCAACTGATAGCTGGAAGGACAGTAACGCCACCTACAGGATGGAGAACCAAATACTTCGGCGCACGCGCGGAGGCTGCCGCCCCTGCTCTGCGCTGCCATCGGCAGCCCCAGCGACCTCTGTCGGAAGCCGCAAGCAGTACAGCGCGTCCACGTAGGCGCCTTGATTATCCTCCCGTTGTCGAATATTTATGTTGCTGCCCTAAGATACGTTCATCGTACGTCTTTATTTCACGCAGAGTTACTTGCCTGTTAGCACTGACGAATCTACGCAATCGCCGCTGCCTTCGTTCGTCAAGAGAAGACCGTCTGCCACTGTGTTGTCCATGGTGAGGGGTAATGTCTGAAATCGGGTATTCTTGGCACTCTCTTGGCACTATTTATCTCAGAGTATCGAATTCCCTAACGATTTTCGAAACAAAATGTCCCATGCATCTAGTTGCAGCTAGCATTCCGCGTTCATAGTATATTATTTCCCGTCGTTCGTCCATAATCACGGCGTAAACCTTTTCACATGAAACAGCTGAGTACAAATGATAGCTCACCACTGCACTCCCCTGTTTTTACGTTGTGTACACGATACTACCACCATTTGTACTCTTATATTCGCATGACACTATCCCATGACTTTTGTTACCTCAGTGTGATCAAGAACTAAAGTTAAAGCAATTACAGCCGTCGGTCGCAATAAATTGTCTTTTGACCTGGTTTCGACACTTTTATTAGTTCCTTCATCTGAAATTAAACATTCAAATTGGCCTATGACATAAGCCTAAAATTATGGAAAAAAAATTTTTATATAAAAAGTATAAGTACTAAAAGTACAAGAAAGAAACAGAGCTTACATGTTACGTATAAAATAAATATCAAGCGATAAAGCTTTAATCACAAAATCATTAAAAAAGAATACATGAAGAACTTTAATTTGTAAACGGTCACTGACTACGCAGCCATGTTTAAAAGTTTATGACCAAGAACTGATATTTTTCTTAAGACGCTCGATGCCGTCATGGCCAAGCGGGCTGATTTTCAGTATTTATGGTAGTTATTCATCTCCTTTTCCACTGGTCCTTCTACTTGTTCATGCATTAACTCTAAAAAGTCAGAATCACATGTGTATTCATTTGGCCGGCCGCGGTGGTCTCGCGGTTCTAGGCGCTCAGTCCGGAACCGCAAGACTGCTACGGTCGCAGGTTCGAATCCTGCCTCGGGCATGGATGTGTGTGATGCCCTTAGGTTAGTTAGGTTTACGTAGTTCTAAGTTCTAGGGGACTGATGACCACAGAAGAGTGTTTACCTGCCTTGGAGTGGTAGGGGAGGGGGGGGGGGGGGTTCATACCTCATACTGATGCTGGATGTCAGCTCCGAATCAAGTGGAATTAAGGTGCAATTTAATACTAGTTGGGAGACGAACGTCTCCATGAAGTTTGGTAAGTACCGAACTGCCGCTTCTTGTTGTATTACATTTTATTCATCAGTGGTACGTGAAGAAGGCAAAGAGCTGTCTAACATAGACGCCTATCTAGTTTGATTTATCAATTGTCTCTCTCCTTTATAGCACTCATCAACAATCAGATAGCTGGAAACCACCTCATTCGATCGCTCGTGAGCAAATAGGAACTGGTAATGAGGTATGCTTTATTTCCGGTGCTATATGGCGGGTTTAACCATATGATCCGAAGGTTATGTTCTACAAAAGTGTATATAGCCGTTTATAAACGTTCTCGCCGAAAAGCAAAACGTGGAACGTAATGCCTCTCCTGTCACGAAGTACATAATTGTATGCTATACTGCAGGGCATTTAGGTCTCGAAACCAACATGAACAAATCATTAAGATCGAAGCTATATTGTGGTAGTATGGGATCGTAAGGGAGAGAGCCTTCCCTTCTTAACCTAAAATGCACGAAAGAAAAGATAATTTTTTCAATCACATCCCTTCAAAATGACATGTACTATATTATGCTGTGAGAATATCCCTTCAAAACGACATGTACTATATTACCCGGCGAGAATTGAAGATATGAACACATTTTCAGTCTTTCAATTAGTTTGCTCTCCTATACCCGCACAGTAAGTACAGATTGTTGAAAAAAAGAATTATCTAATTTCATACTAGAAAAATAGAGGAAAGTGAAAAATATTTGCTCTTTGTTGCAATGTTATTGTATTTGTTCTAGAATTAGATTAGAAAAGGCTTTTAATTACTCAACAGACATTACAGAATGGCAATATGTATTGACAGAACTGGCATGGCCCATAATTTGAAAAGATCTCTGTTATGTACAAGACGTGACATCGGTCGTGTTAACTAGCTCAGAATGAAGCATGATGGCGTCCGTTCAATAGAAAGTTTTTAGCTCACTGCAACTGAATAAATGTCAATCAGTGACTGTGGTACAGCATACCTTCGGTGACTGGTATTGCCTATTGATAGTGACAGGACGATCTGCAATCCTAATGGATCAGATTGTCTTCGTACTTCTGATCAAATAATGGAGAGAATTCAGCAAGGTTGTGAGAGGAGCCCACGAAAGTTTACTCATCGCGCAACAAAGAACTTGAAATTACCCATGTTTGGCAAACATTAAGACGGCATCTAATCCACTGACCATAGGGACTACAATCACTGATAGTTCTTCATGTTAGTGGTAAGAGGTAATGTGTTGTCTGTAACAGTCTCTTAGTAGGGTTGAAACACAATAGATTTTTATCGCAATAAATTTTCAGTGTGAAACAGAAGTTCGTATTGACGGTAAAGTTAATCAGCATAAAGAGCGCATACAGGGACTGTAGAACCTCCATCCAGTAGCTGAATGTAAGACTGGCCTAAGGTGTACGTATTTTGTGCCATTTGGTATAAAGAGCAGCGTGGCGCAGCTGAATGTAAGACTGACCTAAGGTGTACGTATTTTGTGCCATTTCGTATAAAGAGCAGCGTGGCGCATTCTTCTTGGAGCACAACACGATGATAGGGATGTTGCTTTGAAATATGGGAGACGTGGCCTGAGGAGAATATCGTTTTCCTGTGGGGTAGAGTTCCACTAGACTGAGGCGGAAATTTATCATTGACACCCTGTCTCAAAGCTGGATAAGAAGCACGGGAGCAATGATTTCGTTTCAAAGGCCAGTTTCCTTCGCTGTCCTTCTGCGGTCAGTGCTCCTGTATAGTTTCTCATCCCTTCACCATTGATGGGACAGCCATCCTCAACCATCCTTTTTAAGGTGGGCATAGTTAAAGGAAAGCGGTTTTGTTTCCTCTTCATCCCGTAGGATCATTGAACTTTACAACAAAATGTAACAGTGGCTTTGTCGATGAAGAAACATTGCATGAACTGTATGATTAATTTAGCGAAGTAAGGCATCATTTGCTTGTGCTAGTCTACTTCTTATGTCCTCTTCGTTTCGTCCGACACGTGTCATTTCAGTTCCAAGATAGCAGACTTCGTCTTAGACGTGCTTCTCTATTTATCATTAATCTCACTTCTGTTACTTTTCAATACTTTCATCTTTCTTTGGTCTACTTTCAGTCCACATTCTATGATATCTACACAGTTCCTTGCATTCAGCATGTCGTATATTTTTTCTTGAATCTCACTGAGATTCACTTGTCACTTAGCACTGATATAATTTTACCCTAAATTTTAATCCTGCTCCTAATCGTTTATTTTTCATCACTTCTTCTTCAACGTTTAGGTGGACAGTAGCGCAAAAATATTTCGTCCCTGTCGTACATGCTTTCTATTGCAAGCACTTCTCTACTCGTTATCCATTCTTACGATTCTCTTTTGGTTCTTGTGTATATTGTATACTAATTCTACAGCTTCCATGTGCTATTCTGCTGATTTCAAACTTGCGCTATTCTACGTTGTCGAACCCAGTTCCCAGATCGACAGGACCTATGAAAATGTCTTGATTTTTCTTTATTCCATTAGATGCAATAGCCCCTCCGGTGGCATTAGATTTCCCAGTGCCAAACTAATCGTCATCAAATAGTAATTTTCTTTTCTTGAGTTCAGACTGTGTGGTCTTCGCCTTATCTTCCTTTATATATTTTCAGGATTGAGTGGGCGGTATTTTTCCGAAAATCTGCTGTTATTTTATCGATATCATTAATAATATGGCAAGAGAATTTTTAGCACCCTCTGAATATTACAGAATTTGAACCTGTTTTGTTGTATCTTCTCAACAATAAATATAGTGCCATCAGGTGGTGCTTTTTGAAACAGTCTGCAGCCATCCCGGTTGAACTTCTTGTATTCCGTGCTGTACTGACGGATTGGCGAGATAGGCCTCTGACAAGGGCACAGGTACAGAGAGGCACAAAACTGGACGACTAGAAAAATACGAATGAAGAC
Organism: Schistocerca americana; assembly: GCF_021461395.2. NCBI lineage: Eukaryota > Metazoa > Arthropoda > Insecta > Orthoptera > Acrididae > Schistocerca > Schistocerca americana. Next base: position 202,864,610 of record NC_060122.1, on the reverse strand, counting down.
ACGGTATATAAATCGGAAGTACACGAATACTTCGACCTCTTGTTTCCCTGCTTTCTTCCATCGAGAAGAGGCTTTTTCCTGGGCCGGCGACCGTAAAGTAACAATAAAACGACTGCTACCGGACACAAATGTTTTCATGACAAAATTTATGTGACAACAGTGTTCACACAGCTGCTGCGTACACAGTTCGCTCATGCTCTAAAATGGAATTATCGCTGTTACCTCGCTACGGTACTGTAAAACCTCGAAGGTCGGTGAGCGGTTACTGAAGCAATAGTGCTATTTGGTGGAAAGATTGTTGCCGATATGTGTCAACTTGGAAATGTAGCGAGGCCTGACGGTGGTGGAACAAAACAATAAGCCGGTCGTGAAATGTAATGTACTTGTCACTCGTCTGATCATCTTTGTAGTTTAGTCCCTTTAAACAACAACCAACCAACTTGTTGTTCCAACGTGTTTCTGTGACCTGTTAGTCATTAAACTTACTTTTCTTGGCAGTAGAACACGACACAGGTGCCGGCCGCTGTGACGAGCGATTCTAGGCGCTTCAGCCCGGAACCATGCGGTGGCTACAGTCGCAGGATCGAATCCTTCCGCGGACATGAATGTGTGTGATGTCCTTAGGATAATTAGGTTTAAGTTGCTCTAAGTCTAGGCGACTGATGACCTCAGATGTTAAATTCTATAGTGCTTAGAGCCGGTTGAACCATTTGAACGACACAGGTGTTATACGTGATTTCATTATGCTTGTTTCTCAAAAAGCAGAGAAATGCCCTATCAAATTAGAATAAAAATATAGTTCCTGGAAAGAGATGTTGTCTAAGCTATATCTGAAACTCATACAGAGTTCGTTATTTATGTATTGCAATGATACTAGTAATTTTTCAGCAGCGTACATTGACAAAAAAATAGTAACACCATGAAGGAGTTGCACGACATAAAGGAAAGATGGTTGGCGTGTTTCCACGTCTGAAACATGTTGTCCGTTCAGATCTCGCACCAGTCAGCTCAAGCATGCATGTCCGAAGTGAACAGTCTACTGACCCATAGTCAACACGGATTTAGAAACCATCGTTTTTATGAAAGATAACTAGCTCTTTACTCATACGAAGTGTTGAGTGCTATTGGGAGGATTCAAGTCACGTTTGCTTCAAGTATTGTGCCGTTCGTGAACATTAGTTACCTTTGTGACTGGACGTGGTGAGTTGATGTTAAAACGCCTTTAAGGCGACATAGACGGCCTTATCGACACCTCAGTGAGTTTGAACGAGGTCGTAGGGTTGCGAGCAGCTGGATGTTCCTTCTGTGATATTGCAGAGGGAGTTCGCAGTAATGTTGGCACTAGGTGCTGTTAGCGATGGTCACGGAAATGTGTGTCGCGAGAAGATCGTGATCTGGTCGGCCACGTGGACACTACCGAGAGGAGAGACGTTCCTGCTCGGCGTATTGCTCTGATGGATCCCTGCATCTGAAGCAGCAATCTGAACAGCAGTTAGCGATACAATGAACTGCAAGAAATCGAGTGAGTCGCCCTGTAGAGTGCATTCCACTGACCCCAAACCGCCGCTGTTTGCGACTTCAGTGGTTTCAAGCGATAGCTCATTCTAAGGTATGGTGGAAATCTGTTGTCTCTTCTGATGAAAGCTGGTCCCGCCTCGTTGGCAGTGATGGACGAGTATTGGTTAGTAGGACAGTTGAAGGCCTGCATCCGAACTGTATGTGCACTAGACAAGCGGGACCTTCCCCAGGAGCTGTGATCTGGAGTGCAATTTCGTATGACAGCAGAAGCACTTCAAATGTTCAAATGTGTGTGAAATCTTCTGGGACTTAACTGCTAAGGTCATCAGTCCCTGAGCTTACTGTAAGTAGGCTGTTTATGTTTTCTTATTGGCAACGTTACGTTGCGCTCTGTATGAAAATCACTGGCTGTCCTGCGTGCAGTCTGTGGCCAGTTTGCATTATTGTCTGCCATTGTAGTGTTGGGCAGCTGGATCTTAACAGCGCGTAGCGTTGCGCAGTTGGAGGTGAGCCGCCAGCAGTGGTGGATGTGGAGAGAGAAATGGTGGAGTTTTGAAATTTGTAAGACTGGATGTCATGAAATGCTATATATATTATGACCTTTGAACACTATTAAGCTAAATACATTGTTTCTTCTCTATCAAAATCTTTCATTTACTAACTATGCCTATCAGTAGTTAGTGCCTTCCGTAGTTTGAATCTTTTATTTAGCTGACAGTAGTGGCGCTCGCTGTATTGCAGTAGCTTGAGTAACGAAGATTTTTGTGAGGTAAGTGATTTGTGAAAGGTATAGGTTAATGTTAGTCAGGGCCATTCTTTTGTAGGGATTTCTGAAAGTCAGATTGCGTTGTGCTAAAAAAATATTGTGTGTCAGTTTAAGCACAGTCATGTATAATTGTTCTAAGGGACGTTTCATACGTCGACCCTTAGCCGAGGATACCTCACTGGAATCTTCTGATTTTTCTTCTTGTAGTTTGTGTAATTAGTGTAGCCTTTGTTTATTGCTAGCGCGTAATCATAGAGAGAATTTCCTTTGTAATTGTAGTTTTTCATTGTTGCACAGTAAAACAGTTGTGACATGCATGTAGATTTGCACCAAGTATTTCGCAGCTGCGCTTGCAGTTAAGTAGACATTATTTCCATTGCTATGTTATCTTATTTTGCTCTTCAAATTATGCTTTTCTGTGTTATCGTGTGCAATATTGTGACAATTATGGCGTGTGAAAAACGTAATACTAGGCTCCAAAGTAAACTGAGAAATGACAGTGAAGACGAAAGTAGTGTGTTAGCGCCACCGTGTAATGAATGAACTAATGTTCAACATAGTAATTTGGTAATTGTGCATAGGGAAATGGAGCGGGCAGCAAACAATGGCGTAGGCAGTGAAACAATTAGTGAACAAGAAAGCATTATCGATCGATCGCTCGGCAACAGCTCGCCTCAGGAATTCGAAATGACAGGACACAATTTTGCAAATACTGTAGATTCAGGTTTTGCGTCCTCACCGTTTTCTCAAATAAGTCAAGACACATTTTCTGCTTGTCAAAATGTGAATGTTGCCGGTGCAAATGCACTGCCGAAAAGCGTAGAGGAACAGATTCCAGACACTAATTTATTGTTATTACAGCTAATGCAACAAATGGAACAAAATCAGAGACAAACACAGCAAAAGCTTCAAAAGTTAGACACCACACTTGAACAAACACGTGAAGATTTAACTACTGAGTTACATAACATTGAATCGAAATGTCAAAAAGTCTGTAATGAAGTAAAAACACAAATTTGTGAGCATTTTCAACCTATTTTTTCGCGGCGTGAAAATGCATTACAGAATTACGAAGCAGCCATAACAGAACTGCAAACCATTGTTCATGAAAATCGCGACACCTTGCAAGCTAAAATTGACTCAGTTGCATCTACCGATTCGGTTACGCAACTTGCAAAAACTCAGGAAAACTTAAAGGACACAGTAGACACTCTGAATCTTGGTTCAGAAAAACACACTGAGGAAATAAGTACACTACCGGAGAAAGTAGCCGAACTTTCGGATCAGTTCACTAACTTATCTACAAAGGTAGATGATGATCTGAATGACACAAGACCTGTAGCCATCACTGACACAGAAGAGTATGAACAAATTAAGAAATTCAAACAAAATCAGAATCACATTAATACGCAACACAAAAGAGAAATCCGGGAAGTACAAGATCAGTTGGCACAAGTAATACAAAAATTACATATTTCAGAGGACACTCGCGCTCCGACACGGGAAGAGGGACTTAGAAATACGGAACAACCACAAAATAATAACACAGGATACTTCGGAAATCATGAAAGAAATTGGCAAGGCCCACCGAATTTTGAGATGGAACCGCCGAAACGACGTAACAATGGCCGACATGCGATTCGCCGACATGATGATTTTGACTATAAGCTGTTTATTACTACACGTAAATTCAAAACATTTAAGAATTCTGGCAACGACATTCATCCACAAGCATGGCTCCATCAATTCTCTCATTGTTTTCCTCCCAACTGGTCGTTAGAACACAGATTAGAATTTATGTGTGGCTACTTAGAGAATGAACCGGCTGTAAGAATCCGATCGGTCGTGCACGATTGTCACAGTGAAGGAGAATTTTACCATGCCTTCCTCTCAGCATATTGGTCTGAAGCTACACAAGACCGAGTAAAACATAGCATCACGATGATGAAACACTTTGAACAATCTGAATTTTCCAGTCTTGTCAAATATTTTGAAGACATGTTGCATAACAATCAATATCTTTCAAACCCATACAGCCCTTCAGAACTCATCCGCATTTGCTTAATGAAATTGCCTGAACATTTGCGACATATTATTTTGGCAGGACGTTGCAATGACGACATTGAAGCTTTTCAGGGACTCTTACAAGAATTAGAAATTGACACAGACAGTCGCAGGATGCGAAAACAGGAAAACAATCACTACAAGTCACATCCGTCACAATTCCGTGACGACAGAAGCAATCACTGGACACGACAAGTCCATTCTTTCAACGCAAATCGTGACCAAAGCAGACACCACCCATATGACAACCACTGGCAGAGTAATAATAGTTACAGAGGAAGATCGCATTTCCGTAGTAATGAATATGACAGAGGTTACCTTACAAACAGACAATATGGGAACAAAAGCAACTATTATCAAGGGAGACAGAATAACTTCAGACGCAACAGTTCAGCACGCAGTTACGATTCCGGGAGAAATTCTCCACCACATGACTGACAAACAAGAAACTATGTAAACTACCGACAAAACGACAGACCTGAATTCCATCAGAACTGGCAGGATTCAAACAGAGCAGGGCACTCTCGACAAGGTGAATTCGTAGAAGTTAGACCTCCAAATCCCAATAACGACGCGCGCCAACAAAGGAACAGACAATGACCCGCACCGCAGGCAGCTGCGTGCGCCGGTTGGCTCAGCGAAAGATAACATAGACGCTAACCTTGAAAAAAATTTTAGCATTCCTTACCGACGTATACAACATGATAATTACTTTCAAGTTGAACCTCTGCGCACTAGGAAGAGTAAAGGATTGGACCACATTTCACATGTAGAAACGTTTATTGAAAGATAATCTGCTTTTTAACTTTGTCTTTGCCATAACATTACTAGTATGCTTGTCAGACTTAGAATCTGTTAACATGCAACAATGTTTGAAGTTAAATATACAATCAAGAACCAAGAGAACATACTTAAACAGAAATTACGAATGCATTGTTATAGTGAACAGACATCACAGTGCTATTGTGTGTGTACATTCTTGCTTGTTAGTTGCACGATTACGTAACGACTATAAGGCTTACATACTTAGAACATATACTGGTACTGCTAATGAGATTTTAATGCAACATTTTGGTTTACTTGAAAATACATTCTGGATTTAAAGTATTTTCAGTGAGATACCAGATGACACAGTGGTTAGATTATGTGACAGCTACACGATTTTATCCCGACGCTACTAATGAGTGACAATATACAATGTTGCTTTTGCAGTGTTTCTGTTTTATATCTGCACAGTTTTTCTGTATTATTCTGGAAAGTAAAACATGTTTTAGTAGTAACTTTTGTGGTATAGCTACAATGAGACTGCCTTTTCCGTAGTACAACAATATGTTACAGCACAGTACTTTCATCATCACGGCAATAAGTGTAATAACTAAGATGTTGTTGTTGTTGTGGTCTTCAGTCCTGAGACTGGTTTGATGCAGCTCTCCATGCTACTCTATCCTGTGCAAGCTTTTTCATCTCCCAGTACCTACTGCAACCTACATCCTTCTGAATCTGCTTAGTGTATTCATCTCTTGGTCTCCCCCTACGATTTTTATCCTCCACGCTGCCCTCCAATACTAAATTGGTGATCCCTTGATGTCTCAGAACATGTCCTACCAACCAATCCCTTCTTCTGGTCAAGTTGTGCCACAAACTTCTCTTCTCCCCAATCCTATTCAATACTTCCTCATTAGTTATGTGATCTACCCATCTAATCTTCAGCATTCTTCTGTAGCACCACATTTCGAAAGCTTCTATTCTCTTCTTGTCCAAACTATTTATCGTGCATGTTTCACTTCCATACATGGCTACACTCCATACGAATACTTTCAGAAATGACTTCCTGACACTTAAATCAATACTGGATGTTAACAAATTTCTCTTCTTCAGAAACGCTTTCCTTGCCATTGCCAGCCTACATTTTATATCCTCTCTACTTCGACCATCATCAGTTATTTTGCTCCCCAAATAGCAAAACTCCTTTACTACTTTAAGTGTCTCATTTCCTAATCTAATTCCCTCAGCATCACCCGACTTAATTAGACTACATTCCATTATCCTTGTTTTGCTTTTGTTGGTGTTCATCTTATATCCTCCTTTCAAGACACTGTCCATTCCATTCAACTGCTCTTCCAAGTCCTTTGCTGTCTCTGACAGAATTTCAATGTCATCGGCGAACCTCAAAGTTTTTATTTGTTCTCCATGAATTTTAATACCTACTCCAAATTTTTCTTTTGTGTCCTTTACTGCTTGTTCAATATACAGATTGAACAACATCGGGGAGAGGCTACAACCCTGTCTTACTCCCTTCCCAACCACTGCTTCCCTTTCATGTCCCTCGACTCTTATAACTGCCATCTGGTTTCTGTACAAATTGTAAATAGCCTTTCGCTCCCTGTATTTTACCCCTGCCACCTTTAGAATTTGAAAGAGAGTATTCCAGTCAACATTGTCAAAAGCTTTCTCTAAGTCTACAAATGCTAGAAACGTAGGTTTGCCTTTCCTTAATCTTTCTTCTAAGATAAGTCGTAAGGTCAGTATTGCCTCACGTGTTCCAGTGTTTCTACGGAATCCAAACTGATCTTCCCCGAGGTTGGCTTCTACTAGTTTTTACATTCGTCTGTAAAGAATTCGTGTTAGTATTTTGCAGCTATGACTTATTAAGCTGATAGTTCGGTAATTTTCACATCTGTCAACACCTGCTTGCTTTGGGATTAGAATTATTATATTCTTCTTGAAGTCTGAGGGTATTTCGCCTGTTTCATACATCTTGCTCACCAGATGGTAGAGTGTTGTCAGGACTGGCTCTCCCACGGCCGTCAGTAGTTCCAATGGAATATTGTCTACTCCGGGGGCCTTGTTTCGACTCAGGTCTTTCAGTGCTCTGTCAAACTCTTCACGCAGTATCGTATCTCCCATTTCATCTTCATCTACCTCCTCTTCCATTTCCATAATATTGTCCTCAAGTACATCGCCCTTGTATAGACCCTCTATATACTCCTTCCACCTTTCTGCTTTCCCTTCTTTTCTTAGAACTGGGTTTCCATCTGAGCTCTTGATATTCATACAAGTCGTTCTCTTATCTCCAAAGGTCTCTTTAATTTTCCTGTAGGCGGTATCTATCTTACCCCTAGTGAGATAGGCCTCTACATCCTTACAATTGTCCTCTAGCCATCCCTGCTTAGCCATTTTGCACTTCCTGTCGATCTCATTTTTGAGACGTTTGTATTCCTTTTTGCCTGTTTCACTTACTGCATTTTTATATTTTCTCCTTTCATCAATTAAATTCAATATTTCTTCTGTTACCCAAGGATTTCTACTAGCCCTCGTCTTTTTACCTACTTGATCCTCTGCTGCCTTCACTACTTCATCCCTCAAAGCTACCCATTCTTCTTCTACTGTATTTATTTCCCCCATTCCTGTCAATTGCTCCCTTATGCTCTCCCTGAATCTCTGTACAACCTCTGGTTCTTTTAGTTTATCCAGGTCCCATCTCCTTAAATTCCCACCTTTTTGCAGTTTCTTCAGTTTTAATCTACAGGTCATAACCAATAGATTGTGGTCAGAGTCCACATCTGCCCCTGGAAATGTCTTACAATTTAAAACCTGGTTCCTAAATCTCTGTCTTACCATTATATAATCTATCTGATACCTTTTAGTATCTCCAGGGTTCTTCCATGTATACAACCTTCTTTCATGATTCTTAAACCAAGTGTTAGTTATGATTATGTTGTGCTCTGTGCAAAATTCTACCAGGCGGCTTCCTCTTTCATTTCTGTCCCCCAATCCACATTCACCTACTATGTTTCCTTCTCTCCCTTTTCCTACACTCGAATTCCAGTCACCCATGACTATTAAATTTTCGTCTCCCTTCACAATCTGAATAATTTCTTTTATTTCATCATACATTTCTTCAATTTCTTCGTCATCTGCAGAGCTAGTTGGTATATAAACTTGTACTACTGCAGTAGGTGTGGGCTTCGTATCTATCTTGGCCACAATAATGCGTTCACTATGCTGTTTGTAGTAGCTTACCCGCATTCCTATTTTCCTATTCATTATTAAACCTACTCCTGCATAACCCCTATTTGATTTTGTGTTTATAACCCTGTAGTCACCTGACCAGAAGTCTTGTTCCTCCTGCCACCGAACTTCACTAATTCCCACTATATCTAACTTCAACCTATCCATTTCCCTTTTTAAATTTTCTAACCTACCTGCCCGATTAAGGGATCTGACATTCCACGCTCCGATCCGTAGAACGCCAGTTTTCTTTCTCCTGATAATGACATCCTCTTGAGTAGTCCCCGCCCGGAGATCCGAATGGGGGACTATTTTACCTCCGGAATATTTTACCCAAGAGGACGCCATCATCATGTAATCATACAGTAAAGCTGCATGCCCTCAGGAAAAATTACGGCTGTAGTTTCCCCTTGCTTTCAGCCGTTCGCAGTACCAGCACAGCAAGGCCGTTTTGGTTATTGTTACAAGGCCAGATCAGTAAATCATCCAGACTGTTGCCCTTGCAACTACTGAAAAGGCTGCTGCCCCTCTTCAGGAACCACACGTTTGTCTGGCCTCTCAACAGATACCCCTCCGTTGTGGTTGCACCTACGGTACGGCTATCTGTATCGCTGAGGCACGCAAGCCTCCCCACCAACGGCAAGGTCCATGATTCATGGGGGGGTATAACTAAGATATCTATACGCAAAGCATTTCACTTTTGTTTATCATGAGGTACGTACATTGGCTTCTGCAGAACTTAGCTTTCGGAGGACGATAACTACGACACTTTCACAGAGATTATCTTACAACAAGACGCACAGTTTAGCGCTACAGTACATGTATTTGAGTGATTAATTTTGTACTTAAATCATTTATTTTTTAAGATATTTGAAGTACAACGATACAAAGGTTTTCCGTGATACATTTCATTCCATTGCTGTAATCTGTAACACCCGAGGGTATAATTACATTAATCCTCAGGGGGGTTCACGCTTACTTTGTGTACCATGTGTTTGGCAAGCACAAGGAGCCCTAGCTAATATGGTATTTGCTTATACAACTTTACACATCGGTACCGTATTTTTCTAACACACAAATTACACAGCTATCTGATCATTTAACTGAGAGATAAACATTTTTTTACTACATCAGTGACACATGTTTATGCAATTACACAGTTGGGTAACTTCACACTTACGAAATGGTATTTTGTCTGTACTTTGTGAACTGTTCATATTTTTTTGGAACCATTGTGATATTATGAGAGCTTTGAATGATATATTTGGTATGGGATCACGATTTTTAAAGTACGATTGAGGTAGATGACACTATTGAAATGAGCAGAGAATTTTTTAGGTTTTGACATTATAGCTAAAAGCTACGACGTTTTTGAGATTTGGCTGAGTTTTTATGATGTTATTATTATGATGACAATGTGTATTATGCTGTTGAGGTATGTTTATGATCAATAAGATGATGCTACCATAAATGAGGAATTTGATAATGCTACATATTTATTTTGATGAAATATTGAAGAAGTGTTGACGAATATGTATATGAATAATGAGTAGTGGTTAGGGACTCTGATTTGTGGAAGAGGATGTTGGAAACCAAGAATCGTACTTTAAGAGTTATGAAATGTGTGTAAATGCGTGAATGTACCACAATGCCGACGAAAATTTTTTGGACATTGTTATATTTACAGGATTTTGTTTCTACAGATTTGTAATGCAAATTCCAGACCTGTGAAATTTTTTATATGAGACTGTCACTGTATTGCAAACTGGTGTCGTAAATATTTCGGTAAGAAAGCCAAGTGACCTTGACATAATGCGTCTTAAGCGGCTAGCTGTGTCAGATGCCTGGAGAAAAAGCCATTAGTGTGTGCCTTTTCAGAGGCACAGGTAAAAAAAAAAGGGGGCCATTATCCTCGCTATTGACATTCCTTTGTAGAAAGCATCGCAAATACGACACACTCAATCTTGAAAACATATGATAACACTGTGGAGCTCTTAATTTATTATATTTATTGAAATGACGAGAAATATTTTATGTCTATACACCTGATTATTACTACAGTCTTTCTAGTTGAGAGATTTTCTTTACTATCTTATGAAATGCCATAGGGCTAATGAATGATGTTTCATGCCTTCCTTTGTACATATTTGCTCATTTTCTATAATATCTAGTTTCTAGCTGCACTGCAGCATTGGTTAAAATAGAATTTTATAGATGTACTAATATAAATATTTTCTGTCTACAGATCCAGTAAATACTAATGTTGTAATACACTTCCCAAAAAATGAGGGAGCACAAAGACATTTCCCTTCACAGGAACTGCATACATAATTTACTTTTCAAGTACTTGGTAATTTTTATGGTAGAATAAGTTGTGGTGGACCACTTGTGCTATGTCATATTTAGGTATAAGTTATTGCATTTCGTGCTGCTGTTTGCCAGGCATAGTGTTACTGAATTTGACTTTGTGTTACTCTGCTAAGCTAGTTTACTACTGATTTATTTTTCTTGTTTGCTGCTCATTGCCTTATATTAGATGTAATATTGTTGCATACTTTGCCAATTTGTATTTTTTTTTGTCCTTGCTGTTTGTGTTAATTTGATATGTACTGCTGCATTGCCTTGTCCCTTGGTATATATATGTGAGCTCAGTAGATTTAAGTTAGCTTAAGAGGGGGTAGACTATATAAGAAACTAACTATGATGAATTGGAAGAAATGCATTGAGAAGCTATAAGAAAATGGTTTGGCCAAAAAAGTAGTGCACAGTGGAGAAAAATTATTTTTGAAAGATGATGTGAACAGAACACAGAAAGCATGCTTGGATAGGATTTTTTTTGGTGGAAACAAATGTTGAAATAAGACAAAAGATCTATGGAATGAAGTTTTGGGTTGGACTGCAGTACCAAATGTTACACTGAGAACAAACTCTGTCCTTTCCTTTTATGTTATCCCACTATGTGTTTGTGTACCCTTGTGTATTTGTTTTCTTCCTGTCTCTGTCTACTGTTTCATAGAATTTTTTCTCTTCTAATACTAACAAGGGAACCTCCCCATCGCACCCCCCTCAGATTTAGTTATAAGTTGGCACAGTGGATAGGCCTTGAAAAACTGTACACAGATCAATCGAGAAAACAGGAAGTAGTTGTGTGGAACTATGAAAAAATAAGCAAAATATAGAAACTGAGTAGTCTATGAGGAAGATAGGCAACATCAAGGACAGTCTGAGCTCAGAGGCGCCGTGGTCCCGTGGTTAGCGTGAGCAGCTGCAGAACGAGAGGTCCCTGGATCAAGTCTTCCATTGAGTGAAACATTTTTTTATTTTCGCAAAGTTGTGATCTGTCCGTTCATTGACGTCTCTGTTCACTGTAATAAGTTTAGTGTCTGCGTTTTGCGGTGCGCAAAACCGTGCGATTAGTAGACGGAAGGACGTGCCTCTCCAATGGGAACTGAAAACATTTGATCTCTAGGTCATAGGTCAACCGATTCCTCTGCAGGAAAACACATCTGATATATTCTATACGACACTGGTGACGGCATGTGCGTCACATGACAGGAATATGTTGTCGACCCACCTAACTTGTACACTTGGCGAATGCGTAAAAAGATTCTTATACATTGCCCGATTTAGGTTTTCTTGTGGATGTGATAATCACTCCCTAAAAAGTGATGGAAAACATAAGAATTTGTCACATAAAGTGCAACAAATGAATGCAACAGTTTCAGAGTCGCACAGTTTTCCCTGTGCTCTGCCAAAACATATGTTTTTAACGTTTTCAAATTTTTCCGTGTGTAGACCGTCAAATCCTGCATATGTCCAAGCAAATCTGACCATGCCCTGGAATTTTGGAGAGCGAAGTTTATTGTGTGTGAGTGCCTGAACTTTGATAATTGTCTGAAAATAAAAAATTAAAATTTTTTACTCGTGGGAAGACTTGAACCAAGGACTCCTCTTTCCGCAGCTGCTCACGCTAACCACGGGACCACGGCGCTCCTGAGCTTAGACTGTCCTTGATGTTGCTTATCTTGAGCATAGACTACTCAGTTTATATATTTTGCTTATTTTTTTCATAGTTTCACACAACTTCTTCCTGTTTTCTCGTTTGATCTGTGTACAGTTTTTCAAGGCCCATCCACTGTGCCAACTTATAACTAAATCTGAGGGGGGTGCGATGGGGAGGTTCCCTTGTAAGCTACATTCACTATGATGAGGAATACTGTTATCCTCAAATATAATATGCATTAATAATATGTTATTTACTTCGTAAAGATGTTTAGACATTATTTATTCTGTTTTGCTTTACTGCTCATGTGTGAAGTTGATGTTTCAAAAGTTATTCTGATCTTTTATGTATGAACTTATGTCATAATTCCTGTAACACTGATCTATATGTTATTTCGATTCTTTTGTAAAGCCTATACTACAAATGTTATCTGTATTGTTACGTTCTTTAGTGATGTAGTTTGTACCTTCGTAATTGTATTCGTATGTTATAATATTGTAATTGACACCAGTTCATCAAATTAAGTAACTTGTAAGTTCCATTTCACTGCACACGTTTTTGTTGGTCATAGTATATGGACAATATGTGAGAAGTAGGGACTGTTAGTGTTTGCACGTGAGTTAATAATTCAGCAAGGGACTGGATAACAGCATTTCTGGTTCTAAGGACAATTCCAAAAACTTTGTGAGTGCACAAGTGGTGGTTATGGACTTGCTATATTGTCCACAAGACTCTTCGATGGTGATTGTGCACCTGCATAGTCGCAACAGATGGCTGCTGGCCGTCTCTACAAGGACTACAGTGGGTCTGCATCTTTGATGGCCTACCAATACCATTATTTCTACAAGGACTGCAGTGGCTCTCCACCTCTGGTGGCCCACCAATACCGTAATCTCTAACAGGACTACAGTGGTCTGCTCTGTGACGACATACCTACCAATATTCTTCAAAACTTCGACTGACTCTGCTGTGGGTTTGCTCTATTGTGACCCATTACCTGTCTGCATGTCAAGAGTCAGCACTGTCTTTTCGTTGGAAGGACAACACTACTTCTTCAAGACTGCATGGAAATCCACTACTTCCGTGTGCATTTTCTTCTACTGCTCAGACATTGAGAAAAACACTGCTATTTTACTGTGAAGAACGATCAGGACTGTCTTCATGGACTGTGAGAAAACTTTAGCTTTTGACCCACATTGTATCAATAAGTGTGTGCATTTGATTTCTTTGTTATTGTAATTATGAAAAATTTTATCAAATCATTATTGGCCACTGCCCAAAACAATTTGTAAAATTTTTTGTGCTGAGCATGGGGGCTATGTAAGTAGGCTGTTTATGTTTTCTTATTGGCAACGTTACGTAGCGCTCTGTATGAAAATCACTGGCTGTGCTGTGTGCAGTCTGTGGCCAGTTTGCATTGTTGTCTGCCATTGTAGTGTTGGGCAGTTGGATGTTAACAGCGCGTAGCGTTGCGCAGTTGGAGGTGAACTGCCAGCAGTGGTGGATGTGGGGAGAGAAATGGCGGAGTTTGGAAATTTGTAAGACTGTATGTCATGAAATGCTATATATATTATGACCTTTGAACACTATTAAGGTAAATACATTGTTTCTTCTCTATCAAAATCTCACTATTAAGGTAAATACATTGTTTCTTCTCTATCAAAATCTTTCATTTGCCAACTGTGCCTATCAGTAGTTAGTGCCTTCCGTAGTTTGAATCTTTTATTTAGCTGAAAGTAGTGGCGCTCGCTGTATTGCAGTAGCTTGAGTAACGAAGATTTTTGTGAGGTAAGTGATTTGTGAAAGGTATAGGTTAATGTTAGTCAGGGCCATTCTTTTGTAGGGATTTCTGAAAGTCAGATTGCGTTGCGATAAAAAAATATTGTGTGTCAGTTTAAGCACAGTCATGTATAATTGTTCAAAAGGGGACGTTTCATTACATACTACTTAACTTAAATAATCCTAAGGACAAACACACACACCCATGCCCGAAGGAGGACTCGAACATCCACTGAGACCAGCAGAAGCACTCTCATGGTTGTCCGTCAGTCTGGTGATTTGACCTCTAATACTGCTATTTATGAACAACTTTCCATGGGGTGGTTTCAAACAGGATAACGCTCGCCCATATGTCGGTGTTGTAAACCAACATGCTCTACAGACTATCGACATGTTTCCTTGGCCAGCTCGATCGCCAGATATGTGTGCAATCGAACACATAAGGGAAAAAAATCGCACGATAAATCCAGCGTCAGCCACAAACGGCGTTAATCACCCTTTATTGACAGACGTAGTGCAACAATCATGAAATTCCGTCCCACAAACTGACATCTGCCACTTGTGCAGCACAATGCACGCACGTTTGCATTAAACATTCTGGCGGTGACACCGTTTATGAAAGCACCAGCATTACACATTTGCAATGGCTAACATCGCGCTTACATTAACCTGCAATCTTGCAATGTTAATCACTTAAATATGTTACCTACATAAATATATTCCCTAAATTTCATTGTTGTTTTTGTGGTCTTCAGTCCTGAGACTCGTTTGATACAGCTCTCCATGCTACTCTACCCTGTGCAAGCTTCTTCATCTCCCAGTGCCTACTACAGCCTACATCCGTCTGAATCTGCTTAGTGTATTCATCTCTTGGTCTCCCTCTACGATTTTTATCCTCCACGCTGCCTTCCCATGCTAAATTTGTGATCCATTGATGCCTCAGAACATGTCCTACCAACTGGTCCCTTCTTCTTGTCTAGTTGTGCCACAAACTCCTCTTCTCCCCAGTTCTATTCAATACCTCCTCATTAGTTATGTGATCTACCCATCTAATCTTCAGTATTCTTCTGTAGCACCACATTTCGAAAGCTTCTATTCTCTTCTTGTCCAAACTATTTATCGTCAATGTTTCACTTCCATACATGGCTACACACCATACAAATACTTTCAGAAACGACCTCCTGACACTCAAATCTATACTCGATGTTAACAAATTTCTCTTCTTTAGAAACGCTTTCCTTGCCATTGCCAGTCTACATTTTATATCCCTCTACTTCGACGATCATCAGTTATTTTGCTCCCCAAATAGCAAAACTCCTTTACTACTTTAAGTGTCTCATTTCCTAATCTAAGTCCCTCAGCATCACCCGACTTAATTCGACTACATTCCATTATCCACGATTTGCTTTTGTTGATGTTCATCTTATACCCTCCTTTCAAGACACTGTCCATTCCGTTCAACTGCTCTTCCAAGCCCTTTGCTGTCTCTGACAAAATTACAATGTCATCGGTGAACCTCAAAGTTTTTATTTCTTCTCCATGGATTTTAATACCTACTTCGAACTTTCCTTTTGTTTCCTTTATTGCTTGCTCAAAATACAGTTTCAATAACATCGGGGATAGGCTACAACCCTGTCTCACCCCGTTCCCAACCACTGCTTCCCTTTCATACCCCTCGACTCTTATAACTGCCATCTGGTTTCTGTACAAATTGTAAATAGCCTTTCGCTCCCTGTATTTTACCCTTGCCACCTTCAGAATTTCATTACCCTTCAGTAAATAGTTTTCAATGTTGCGATTACCTTCCGTCAGTGTAGTTAATTTAAGTGATATTTGAATATTGCTTCATTCTTTGTTAATCTGTGTTGGAAGACTTTTTTTTCTTAATCTGTTTTGTAGAAGTGTATATTACAGTGAAAAGTGGAGGGGAAATTGGGAGGGGTGTGGAAATTTGACGTACCACTTGGGTATAGCTCAGTTCGTACCACTTCAACTTTTCCTCATAAATTATTCATTGCCCTATATTCTTCTAGATTCTAGAAGAAGGTTGCTGTAGAGTTATCGTGGAGTGCCCACTGAGTATGTGTGGCATTAAAAGACGCAGCGGTGGCGCCGGTAATTGGGTACGGGTAGTGATTGAAGGACGGAGCGCGGAGGCATGTAAATCCGTGCCCGGCCTGCTCGTAACCGGGAGAGCTAGCGCCCCCTGGGGAGTCGGGTTGGCCGCCCAACTCCTGATAGAAGAGCCAGGGCTGCCTGATGGTCAGGAGAGCGCCGGCCGGCCCCTGGGACAGCCGCAACCTGCGGGCCAACCCAGCCGGAGCGCCGAGCGCCGGCCGCACTACCCGGCGTCGGCGACCACTGTGCGGCGTCACGTCTTCAAAACAACTGGTGGGGCTGCAGATCTCCCAGAATGTCTGTGTATAATTCAAAAATTAAATATCAAATAACGAGAAAAAATACTGAACCTCTCAGCTCAAGCATGCATGTCCGAAATGAACGGTCTACTGACCCACAGTGTGAACGCTCAATATTATTCAATACGATTACGACGACGCCCATCCATCGACGTCAGCACTCGTGGTGTCACTCGCCTTCATACATGGCAGTGGACGTTTGAAAATTCGTGACGCTAGCTCAATGGTCGTCAATTGATTCCCGGCTGACTCTTAATTCAATTACTGCCACGGGTGTGAGGAGAAAGAACACATCCTGGTGATACCAGCATTACGCGTATTTAGATGTTCGATTAATCTGAATGGTTTGCAATGTTCCAGCGATTCTATTCGCACTCTATGCTGATCCACCGACAAGGAACACTTTCACAGACAAACATGCAAGTACGTTATGGATGTTCAGTTTCTCAATATAGTTCGTCGCACTCACACATTATACATCCGCTGTAAGAACAATTTCATGCATTTACATTTTAGGTGTCCCACAATATTGGTTAGCTAAATATTATGACGATACGTTGTATACAACTTCCACAGATATTATTTATCATGTAGTCAAGACTACGTAATGAAGCCAAAATCGTGGATAAAATTGAAATGTAGTTTGTTTATTAACACTTTTCTTTTCACTAACTAAATATGAAATATGAATCGGGATTGGAGGTGATGATCCTATCCTTCTTTTCAGTATAGAATGGTTGATATCGTGTTCTGAATAACGCGTGTCATATAATGTCCAAATATAGACACGACCCAGGCTCCCAATTCGGCACTTAAATGTCTATTCTTCGCTCTCGAAATGTTCGATGTGATTGTCTTTCACACACAAGGTTCAATTTAACGTTGTATGCACTGCTTTTAGTATTTTAGGTACCCGTTAATTAATATCTGGTAGTTAATAAGCGAACTATTTTTATGCTGGCGCGTTGCTTGTATCAGTTGCCCCCGCAACCATCCAAGGAGAAGATTCTCTTAATGTTCCGCGCACACGCGTTTCACAATTTTATAAAATGCAGAATTACGTAAACTAAAGCTTTCCGTTGCGTACAACTTTCGTGGGTTTCACAACCATAATAGTTTCCCAAGAGTATTTTTCCAAGCTAACACAAAATTCGAATTATGTTGTCGGAATCATTTTCACTTCACCAGACAATAAACGTCTCTGATCACTTCGTCACACGTAATGTATTTTAAACGTGCTTGAAGAGTCCTTAAATAATCTCCTTAACGAATTTCGCAGTCGCGTACCACTTTTTCATCGACTAGCCCGATCGCGATAAATGAAGCTAGAGAGGTCAATAATGTGTTACATGTTGTTTTATATGTATTAAAAAACATACGCGCCCCTATATCTTTCTGTCCCGCTTGGTCTTTGCTACTTTGATTTTTACTACTTTTCATTATATTGCTTCTTAGTGATACTGTGCAGTTATTAAAGTTTCGTATTACTTTCCCCTTTTTAATTCTTCCAAAATAAAGTATGTTATCCCCGATTTTAATTAATATGATGCTAATTGACACGCCTGTCTGCAAAGTACCGTTATAAGAGTCAGCACGGATTTAGAAACAATCGTTCTTATGAAAGATAACTAGTACTTGACACAAACGAAGTGTTGAGTATTGACAGCGGATGTCAAATTGGTTGCGTAATTCTAGACTTCCAGAGGACTTTTGACACTTTATCACACAAGCGGCCCATAGCGTATGGGATATCGTCTCTGCAATGTGACTGGATTCCTGATTTCCTGTCGAAGAGGTCGTAGTTCATAGTAACTGGCGGAAAGACATGGAGTAAAACAGAAGTGATATCTGGCGTTTACAAGGTAGTGTTATAGGCCCTCTGCTGTTCCTTACCTACTCGTATACAGGGTGGTCCATTGTTCGTGACCGGGCCAAATATCTCACGAAAAAAGCGTCAAACGATAAAAACTACAAAGATCGAAACTTGTCTAGCTTGAAGGGGGAAACCAGATGGCGCTACGGTTGGCCCGCTAGATGGCGCTGTCATAGGTCAAACGGATATCAACTGCGTTTTTTAAAGTAGCAACACCAGTTTTAATTACATATTCGTGTAGTACGTAAAGTAATATGAATGTTTTAGTTGAACCACTTTTTTCGCTTTGTGGTAGATGGAGCTGTAGTAGTCCTCAAACGTGTAAGTACATGGTATCACGTAACATTCCGCCAGTGCGGGCGGTATTTGCTTCGTGATACATTACCCATGTTAAAATGGACCGTTTACCAATTGCGAAAAAGGTCGATATCGTGTTGATTTATGGCTATTGTGATCAAAATACCCGACGCACATGGGCTATGTATGCTGCTCGGTATCCTGGGCGACATCATCCAAGTGTCCGGACCGTTCGCTGGATATTTGACGTTATTTAAGGAAACAGGAAGTGTTCAGCCACATGTGAAACGTCAACAACGACCTGCAACAATTGCTGATGCCCAAGTAGGTGTTTTAGCTGCTGTCGCGGCTAATTTGCACATCAGTAGCAGACAAATTGCGCGAGAATCGGGAATCTCAAAAACATCGGTGTTTAGGGTGCTACATCAACATCGATTGCACCCGTACCATATTTCTGTGCACCAGGAATTGCATGGCGACGACTTTGAACGTCGTGTATAGTTCTGCCACTGGGCACAAGAGAAATTACGGGACGATGATAGATTTTTTGCACGAGTTCTATTTAGCAACGAAGCGTCATTCACCAATAGCGGTAACGTAAACCGGCATAATATGCACTATTGGGCAACGGAAAATTCGCGATGACTGCGTCAAGTGGAACATCAGCGACCTTGGCGGGTTAGTGTACGGTGCGGCATTATGCGAGGAAGGATAATTTGCCCCCATTTTATCGACGGCAATCTAAATGGTGCAATGTGTGCTGATTGTCTGCGTAATGTTCTACCGATGTTACTACAAGATATTTCACTGCATGACAGAATGGCGATGTACTTCCAACATGATGGATGTCCAGCACATAGCTCGCGTGCGGTTGAAGCGGTATTGAATAGCATATTTCATGACAGGTGGATTGGTCGTCGTAGCACCATACCATAGCCCGCACGTTCACCGAATCTGACGTCCCCGGATTTTTTTCTGTGGAAAAGTTGAAGGATATGTGCTATACTGATCCACCGACAACGCCTGACAACATCCGTCAGCGCGTTGTCAATACATGTGGGAACACTGCGGAAGGCGAACTACTCGTTGTCGAGAGGAATATCGTTGTACGTATTGCCAAATGCATTGAGGTTGACGGACATCATTTTGAGAATTTATTGCATTAATGTGGTATTTACAGGTGATCAAGCTTGAACAGCATGCGTTCTCGGAAATGATAAGTTCACAAAGGTACATGTATCATATTGGAACAACGGAAATAAAATCTTCAAACGTACCTACGTTCTGTATTTTAGTTTAAAAACCTACCTGTTACCAACTGTTCGTCTAAAATTTTGAGCCATATGTTTGTGACTATTACAGCGCCATTTATCACAAATCGAAAAAAGTGGTACAACTAAAACATTCATATTTCTTTACATACTATACGAATATGTAATAAAAATGGGGGCTCATATTTTAAAAAACGCAGTTAATATGCGTTTCATCTATGGCAGCGCCATCTAGCCGGCCAACCATAGCGCCATCTGGTTCCTCCTTCAAGTTAGACAAGTTTCGTTCTTTGTAGTTTTTTCGTTTGACGCTTACTTCGTGAGATATTTGGCCCGGTCACGATCAACGGACCACCCTGTATAAACGATCTGGGAGACAATCTGAGCAGCCCTCTTAGGTTGTTTCCAGATTATTCTGTCGTTTATCGTCTAGTGGAAGTCATCGGAAGATCAAAACAAATTCCAAAACAATTTAGAAAAGGTATCTGTATGGTGCTAAAATTGGAATGTGACTCTAAGTAACGAAATGTGTGAGGTCATCAACTTGAGTGCTATAAGGCATCCGTTAAAGTACGGTTGCAATATAAATCGATCAAATCTAAAGGCTGAAAATTCGACTAAATACCTAGGAATTACAATTACGAACAATTAAATTGGGAAGAAAGCATAGAAAATGTTATGGGAAAGACAAACCAAAGACTGCGTATTATTGGTAGAACAGCGCTACTAAAGAGACCGCCTACACTATTCTTGTCCGACCTCTTTTAGACACTGTTGCGCTGTCTGGGATTCTTACCAGATACGATTAACGGAGTACATCGAGAACGTTCGAAGAAGAGCAGCACGTATAGTACTTTCGAGAAATAGGGGAGGGAGTGGCACGGGCGAGGTACTGGATTTGGAGTGGACAACACTGAAACACAGGCGTTTGCTCATTGCGGTGGGATCTTCTCACGAAATTTCTATCACCAACTTTTTCTCCAAAAGCGAATTTACTCATATTTTTTTGACGCTGACCTACATAGGGAGAAGCGATCATCATAATGAAATAAAGGAAATCAGAGATCGCATGGAAAGATACCGGTGTTCGTTTTCTCCGCGCGCTGTTCGAGGTTGCAGTAATAGAGAATTATTGTGAAGTTTTCAGAGTATCCATGTGGATGTAGAAGGAACATCGCATGGTAGTTCGGAATGGCACAGTCACTGACAAATCTCATTTGTCCCCAGACACCGGGCAAGCGACTTTCATGTAAAATGTCCCGCCTGTACGGGACTATACAGAATGGATGTAAGAGATAGATTGTAGGCACATAGCTGATTACGTATGAAAGGTTGGGTCTATTCGTTAGTCGTGCTGGATAGCCTATTGGTAAGGAGACCGTTCCCGATAAGTGGATAATCCGGTTTCGAGTACCGGTCCCGCACAGATTTTCAATGTTGTCATTCCATTACGCAGCTGATGGTCGTTCATATTGGCAACTGCATATACATTTCATGCATCCTATAACTGTTCTCGTCCCAAGCATTTGCATGGAGTATATGAGTGTGAGCTTCTTTCCAGTACTTGCACTTGAATTATGTGAATGGGTGGTGTCAGTTCTTTCGGACACGTTCATGTGATTGATTCGTCTAGATAGGCAATATATCCACTTTCTCCATTGCGGATGCACCTTCAACGCGAATCTCAGAGTAGCGAGCATGGAGAAAATGGACAAGGACTATAGATAGGGCGCGCTTAGTGGGAATGTGGATCGGCCGTGGCTCGTGCCGGGAGAGTCCGCGAGGTTGCGATAACACTCTGTCCCGGATGGCACAGTGATTAACACGTCTGCCTAATAAGTAGATCCTGGATTCGAATTCCGGTCCAGCATACATTTTCACTCGACGCCGCTGATTCCGGGTTCTATTCCGATGCAGCTGACATCTTTAATCCCTTCCCTTTCCTTTGCTATCTCCCCTCTACCTTAAATTTACATATGCTGTAGACCAGGGCCGGCCAGAAATTCTGCACGCGTGCGGTGCTCTTGCACATGTGCAACTTCCGGGTCACAGCGTGCACGCCGCAGCCGTCAGCGTTCATGTAGTGCATGTTTCTACGCACAGATGTCACTCCTCTGTTACACAAAGTGCGTTATCGACACCTCGTATGTATACCACAACCTGGGCGGTATCTGTAAGATCTGTTGCTTCATCGAGCGCAACAGAGAAACAACAAAGTATTTAGCCTTATTTATTAGCTGCCTGTGCAGATCGCCGGCCATAGCGCTGACACGTCTTGTCACTGTTTGTTTGGATAGACTGATTTCTTGAAACCTACTAACGTTCGTGGGACACACAAGTTCTGCAGCATCAGTCACACACCCTTTCACAAACTCCCCTTCGGAAAAGGGTTTCCCAGATTGTGCAATTCTTAATGCGATTTTAAAACTTGCTCGCAGTGAAGATTTAGTGTCGTTGTCATTCTGGAAAATTGGAAACAGTACATTGTATAGCGTACAGTAAAACAGACATAAATGTAACACAAGAAACTAAGAGTTCAAGAAGTATCAGTTACTTTGACGTACAGTAAAATCGAGTTAATGTGTCTCATTCATTTTCTGAAGGACATTTTATTTTGCTTGCCGTTCTTCAGTTTTGAGTACACTACACTCGTCTTTGTGATATGTATTGTAATGTCTTTCAATTGAAAACTTACGCTGGCAGCCTATTATTCGGCGGCACAGCAAACACTGTCAGTTTTCACCAACGGCTACAAAAAAGAACTGCAGTTCCCAGTCATTTTTAAACGACTGAGAACATAGATCTCCCGTCCTTTACTTTTTCACTTTACTTGCCATTTCTCAGTACTTCCCTGTTAAGGTTACGGTCACCAGGAGTAAACGAGACTGGATATGTTGCGCTCTTGCTTATACCACAGGGAAGTGAAGCCGCCGCCGTTCATTTAGGACACATGTCTAATAACAGATGTCGCTGTCGCTCCCCGTCGCACACGTGCGCACATGTGCAGCACTTCCGCACGTCTGCACACTGTGCAGCGTTTGGCCGGCCCTGCTGTAGACGAAAGCTGGGCTTCGAACTGTCACACAAACCTGGATCTTAATTTGGGTGGACAGTATTCCGACCGACCGACTTTTTTTGCGTGCAGGTTTTGCATTCCCCCTCTTTTACATCTGAGATCTGTGCCACATCTTTTCGCTAGTAAAGTAAAGGCAATATTCGCCTTCTCTAAAAGATTATCGTCTTTTATCCATTCCGTCCACGCGTAATCATTGTGTTAACCTCGGAACATTAATCAAATTCACGTAACGTGATAAGTAAGAAAACAGCAGCAATTTTGCTAGTCAAATAATAACTGCATTCTAGCAATAATAATAATTATAGTAGTAGTATAGGGTGTAAACGATAGCTATTTACAACATTCCACAGAGGTTTAGGAGAAGTCGAGCCGAATAGTTTGACACAGGTCACTTGCGGTCTCTCATGTCGGGAAACAACCTCAAGTTTTCCTACAAACGCCATCTAAGATACAGCGCATGCAAGCTACGTGAAAACATGGAAAAAACTGTCCTTGAATATTAAAATGCTCTTGATGTTGCACTTACATAATGGCTCTTGGATAAAATTTATCTCATCTTTTTTGAAATTTGACAACATAAAATTAACAATTAAGTCGTGCTGTCTGTCTGACTTTACTACGAAACTACAGTGATTGTAAGGTTTCAGTTTTGTTGGAATTGTAGAGGCAATTTGTTTTTACAGAACGTTTACAAATGTCTTTTTTCTTCATTACCCTTCTCTGAAATTTTAAACTGAAAATGTTAATGAAACTGCGGGAGATTTTCAATACTCTCTCGCTGTCTTACACCACGAGCTCAGTTCGGTAGTTGCGTAGGATGAAGACATATAAGAAACGATTTAAGTGTTAATTTTGTTTTGTTGAAATTCAAAATATTTTGATGAATAATTTACAAAAGCATCTATTTTTCATTTTGTAAGTGCAAGAGTGAGGGATTTTTGATATTCATGTATGATTTGAGCTAACCTTTCGAGCAGCGTGTATACGCAGTTGTTTAGGTGGCTTCTGTAGGCCTATTTCAGACTGTTTCGCTGTCAGTACCGGCATTACAAGGAGAATCTTTCTTATGAGTGGTCCAAGGGTTACATATTTCAGTCAACATAAGACTAAAAAATTAAAATAAAAAGGAATATTCCGACCCACAACGGACTTGTCTGACCGCCACCACACTGCTAAGGTATATGAACTGATGTGTGGTCGTTTATATGTACAAAAAGGTGGTACTGGACACACAATCAAGAAACGCGTTAAAGAGCACGAACACCAAACACATTTAAGACCAAAGCTAAAATCAGCGGAGTACCAACAATGTCCCAAGCAAGTAATGAATTTTGTGAGCATACAAGATCCAGCAAGTGAAAGCAACATTTATAGACGGCAAGTCCGTGAAGCAGTTAACATCACTGTATGAGTACAGCTTCAGTACAGATACGGCTATAGGCTTCCGTCTTAGTGCTGTCCCTATCACGGAAGTAAACATCATGGGTAGTGCGGAACATAACCACCAGGAAACAACCGAGGATATATTACAACAAATTTCGTTGGTTCACTTGCTTTCGGTATTTACCCAATGACGGCCACTAACAGCAGGCCCAAGATTTTTACCCAGTAACTCCAGCACGGGAACAAGCTTTCATAAGAGAACGCGACAGTGTTTTGCTGACGCAGACGCCGATGGATTCCCGAAGAACATCCCAGAAGACCGATGGAAACGTCGAATATTAAAGATGCTTGAAGAACTATATGATGCGGCCTAACGATTCAGATATTTTGTCCTGAACGTAAAACCATTTGCGTGAAATCTTAAAATTGTTTTCTCATTCACCACAATAGTAGCGTGAACTTCGTCCGACATCTGTCCCAGGTCTCCTCGTGTATGCATTCTTGTTCAGGGAACCATAATCATAAACACTGTTCTTCGAAGAGTACTTCAGTGCGAATCCTACTCAGTCTCAGTCTCTGATCGGTTTCATATAATCCCATCTCTTTCTTCCCTTACACCCTTTAGAGTTTCGAACACTTCCCTGGAGGGTATTTCCGAATGTCTTATCACATGCGCTATGGTCCTTCACCTTCTTCTTGTCAGTTGTTGCCGGCCGGGGTGGCCGAGCGGTTCTGGGCGCTACAATCTGGATCCGCGCGACCGCTTCGGTCGCAGGTTCGAATCCTGCCTCGGGCATGGATGTGTGTGATGCCCGTAGGTTAGTTAGGTTTAAGTAGTTCTAAGGTCTAGGGGTCTGATGACCTCATAACTTAAGTCCCATAGTGTTCAGAGCCATTTGAACCATTTTTTGTCAGTTGTACTCCGAATATTCCTTTCTTCGCCTATTCTGCGGAGAACCTTCTCGTTCCTAATATTACCAATCCGGGTTGTATTTAAGGAGGTCATCTTTCTTTGCACATGATCTCGTAGTTTGTATTAATTCACGCTCATGAATCGGTGAACAGTCGATACCATGGCCTTAGCACTTACCTGAAATTAGATTATGTGTTAAAGCCTTACGGAAGACTTCCTTTTTGTTCGACATCCTACGCGTAACTGTTTCTTACCAGAAAGTGCGTACGTCTGAAGGAAACGCCTGCTGATGTATATACACTCCTGGAAATGGAAAAAAGAACACATTGACACCGGTGTGTCAGACCCACCATACTTGCTCCGGACACTGCGAGAGGGCTGTACAAGCAATGATCACACGCACGGCACAGCGGACACACCAGGAACCGCGGTGTTGGCCGTCGAATGGCGCAAGCTGCGCAGCATTTGTGCACCGCCGCCGTCAGTGTCAGCCAGTTTGCCGTGGCATACGGAGCTCCATCGCAGTCTTTAACACTGGTAGCATGCCGCGACAGCGTGGACGTGAACCGTATGTGCAGTTGACGGACTTTGAGCGAGGGCGTATAGTGGGCATGCGGGAGGCCGGGAGGACGTACCACCGAATTGCTCAACACGTGGGGCGTGAGGTCTCCACAGTACATCGATGTTGCCGCCAGTGGTCGGCGGAAGGTGCACGTGCCCGTCGACCTGGGACCGGACCGCAGCGACGCACGGATGCACGCCAAGACCGTAGGATCCTACGCAGTGCCGTAGGGGACCGCACCGCCACTTCCCAGCAAATTAGGGACACTGTTGCTCCTGGGGTATCGGCGAGGACCATTCGCAACCGTCTCCATGAAGCTGGGCTACGGTCCCGCACACCGGTAGGCTGTCTTCCGCTCACGCCCCAACATCGTGCAGCCCGCCTCCAGTGGTGTCGCGACAGGCGTGAATGGAGGGACGAATGGAGACGTGTCGTCTTCAGCGATGAGAGTCGCTTCTGCCTTGGTGCCAATGATGGTCGTATGCGTGTTTGGCGCCGTGCAGGTGAGCGCCACAATCAGGACTGCATACGACCGAGGCACACAGGGCCAACGCCCGGCATCATGGTGTGGGGAGCGATCTCCTACACTGGCCGTACACCACTGGTGATCGTCGAGGGGACACTGAATAGTGCACGGTACATCCAAACCGTCATCGAACCCATCGTTCTACCATTCCTAGACCGGCAAGGGAACTTGCTGTTCCAACAGGACAATGCACGTCCGCATGTATCCCGTGCCACCCAACGTGCTCTAGAAGGTGTAAGTCAACTACCCTGGCCAGCAAGATCTCCGGATCTGTCCCCCATTGAGCATGTTTGGGACTGGATGAAGCGTCGTCTCACGCGGTCTGCACGTCCAGCACGAACGCTGGTCCAACTGAGGCGCCAGGTGGAAATGGCATGGCAAGCCGTTCTACAGGACTACATCCAGCATCTCTACGATCGTCTCCATGGGCGAATAGCAGCCTGCATTGCTGCGAAAGGTGAATATACACTGTACTAGTGCCGACATTGTGCATGCTCTGTTGCCTGTGTCTATGTGCCTGTGGTTCTGTCAGTGTGATCATGTGATGTATCTGACCCCAGGAATGTGTGAATAAAGTTTCCCCTTCCTGGGACAATGAATTCACGGTGTTCTTATTTCAATTTCCAGGAGTGTATGTTCCTAGATGAGCAGAAGCATTTTACGTGACACAGAGTGTTTCAGAAACATTTATCCGACTTCCCAAATCTTACATATAAAGGAAGACAAAAACGGTAACTTGACCTTGGCGCCAGTAGTAAGTTGCTAGTTCATGTGGTTGCAGACAGGGGGCTACCTGGTCACTCTCGCTCGTTCATTGCCCATTCTAAATCGAGATTAAGAATACAGTTACAAAAATTGAGTTGCAACAAAATAGGGCCATTTTCGTCGAGAGAACAGCACTGCTTCTCTTAAAGTTCGAACACACGACAAAGGCACCAGCAGTTTAAACACACAGTTTCTTTACGGGGTAAATCCGCTGAGAATTAAACATTCGTCACTTGTCTGCCTGGCATGAATTTCGGTACAGTTTCTATTTCAGACAATACGGGATTCAGAACTTGTGGGGTCCAGAACAGCCTTTGATCACAAATGTTTCCGTTATTTTAAGACCGTTTTCGATCTGATAGATTTTCACCAGAAGCAGCTGTCTATCTAAACTAATAAAACACAAAAATATTGTAACCAATACATGATCCGTCGAACAATGTAAGAACGGAATAAAACTATGGAATAAAATCGTGATAAACACAAATAATTCGTAATGGACGATCACCCTCAGAGTACTGTTCCTTACACTAGAAGAAATGTAAGTTTATCACAGTTTTATTATGTTTTCATACCTACTGTGTGCGATTATAATATTCAAGTATTTTATGATTTGTTTTGAAGTTTAGAAGGATACATGACTCTGATGATGATCCAACAGAACAGAACAAAGGAAAAAGTATTTCGTCTAAGACATAAACTTTGGGTCACTGTATACATCAATGTAATTACGGCACATTTCATCATACTGTATACAGTAGTTACAATCCCTGCATGATGGTTTTATAAGACACTTTTTCGATTTGTAATTCCCCTAATGTAATTAACAACCTACTATTCAAACTAGACTGCCAAATCAATTCCAATTTCCGGCGCCGCATGAAACTATGAATGCAACTGAAACAAGCTCCGATGATTACAGCTCTAACAAGCACTTCATTTCCGTTATACAGGGTCAAAGATTTATGTAATATTTTGCTGTAAGCTAACTCTACTGGCTGACTGGTACAGAGAGGACTGTAGGGGTACAACTGAATGCCAGAGTCCTGGCCATGCACATATAAAATTATCGCCTGTGAAACGTGAAACTCGCTTCATATTCTGAACCGGGTAATGAAGAGCGTCAAATACTGTATTTGGAAAATTACTTACTGAATTTCTGTCTTTGACGGTAACGTTGCAAGAAAACTGTGGCCTACTCTTATCTTCGGTTTAATCTCATTTCTTTCGTGAAAATCAAGTATGATTGTTATACTGTTAACTTTCATTTACTTTAAAACTGCTAAATTGCTACGGCCCACAATTAGCTTGGAAAAAATTCGTTTGGTACTTAACTAACAGTGAAATGAAATGAAGTTTACTTTTGTGACAACTTCATCCAGAAAATTTATCAGACTTCGATAAAAAAAACAAATGACAGCAGATAATTTTAAAACTAGGGCAGCAACAGCTAAAGTAATTATACATAACTGATTGACCAATTCATGCAGTGTAACAGGTGCCAAGCTGCAACTCCTATGTGACATGCTTCGGCCGCTGACGTCGACGTCGCCCTTCTTCAGGAAGTTCGCGTTGCCACACTACCACCAGTCTACGGCTACGACTCATACACGTCCACATGTGATCAATCAGGGCGTGGAGTGGCTTTCTACATATGCGAAGGAATCCCACACAAGGACACGACAATCCTTCCCTGTGGAAGGGGCATGGCTGTTACCGTCTTCGACAGGCGCGTCATCAATATCTACGCTCCGTCTGGCTCCACGAACCGTCGGCAGCGGTCCACTTTCTTCGGACATGACGTGGCGCCCCTGTTTTCTGGACGCTATGATCGCCTTATCATGGGAGGCGATTTCAACTGCGTCCTCCATCCGCAGGACCAAATGCCTGGTTATTCGCCATGCCGTTTGGGAGAAAATTCATGGCAATACCCCCGGTTTTACCCATTATACAGCACATTCTGCGAGCAGACTGGACCGGTTTTATGTCTCTGCCCACCTTGGTAATGAAGTCGCCCAAGCTGAACGATGGCCCCTTGCATTTTCGGACCACTGCGTCGTCATTTGCTCCTTGGCTCTGCCACCTCAGTCAGTGTGGCGCAGCAGAGGTTACTGGAAGCTTAATACCTCCCTCCTTAATGATCCACACTGCCGACAATGTATTGCCACTAAATGGGCGTCTTGAGAAAGACGCCTCCCGCAGTACGCATCCACGTTCCATTGGTGGCTCAAATGTGCCAAACCTGCGATCAGAAAGGTCTTCATGCAATGTGGCAAGGAAGCAGCAGCATGGCATCGAGACACCACAAATTTTCACTACGCCATACTCCGTGAGCTCGATGCGCTCCCTCCATCACCTGACACCCATAGGGAACGACAACGCACTAAAGCTCGTCTCCTATCTCTCCAACGTGCACGACTGCATGGTGTTGTGCGTTCCCGACGACAAGACCTCCTCCACGACGAAACCCCATCCACAATCCATGCCCCATCCGACCATAGTCGTCGACGTCGACTTTTCGTCCCCAACATCACGACCTCCGATGGTGTTCACCACACAACACAGGCGGCAGTGGTGTCTGCCTTTGCTGAACATTATCGCCAATTTTATGATGATGAACGGATGGCAACGCCAATTCCTGATGATCTGTCCTTCCCCTGATCGGACCCTCACCGAAGCGGAGTCAACGTCCATGATGTCTGCAATCACCGCAGAAGAGGTGGTAGATGCGATCAACAAAGGGGCCAAGAACAAATCACCAGGGCCAGATGGTCTCCCAGTGGAGTTTTACCGGGCGTTCACCACGTTAATGCTTCCTCGCTGGACGGAAATGATTCAGGAACTCTTTACTCCGTCGTTCCCAATTCCACCTGAATTCGCCACTGACATTCTTATACTTGTGCCTAAGCCGAAGGGAGGGTCTCATGTCTCTGCATATCGCCCTCTTACACTACTGAATGCAGACTATAAAATCTATGCACGCCTCTTAGCAGTCTGCATACGCACCGTCTTACCTTCGGTCCTTTCACCGGAGCAGACTGCACGTGGTTGTGGGGCCACCTTACAAACAGCCCTAGGAGAATGCAGTGACCTCATCGCACTGGCGTCGGTTTGTCGCCTTCGTGCAGCACTGGTATCCGTCGATTTCACGAGTGCCTTTGACCGCGTTCGACACCCATTCCTCCTCATGGTGGCGATACGTATGGGGTTTCCATTACTTTTTGTCGATGCCATTCGCCGGTTACTACTTCCCGCGGTCTCGATGGTACAAGTCAATGGGAGGTTTGTAGGACCGATTCCTATACGCCGCTCTGTGCGTCAAGGATGCCCTATGTCTACTTTACTATATGCCATTGCACTTGAGCCCCTCATCACTGGACTTACCCCTAGACTGCAGAGCCTCACTTTGCGTGACTACACCTTTCACTGTAGGGCTTATGCGGACGATCTCCTCTTTCTCACCTGCTCTTCCACGGAACTCAATGACGCCATCCAATGGATCCGCCAGTATGGACGTCTTCCTGGTAGCATTCTTAATGTCCGTAAATCCACTATGATGCACATTGGGCGCGGCCTCCCGGCTGTGGTGCCGACCCCACTCCCAGTCAGTACCACCCTTCGTTACTTGGGTATCGAATTTACGAGCTCCACACACCGCACAGTGGCCCTGGCTTACCAGCGGCTTTTGCAATCGATGCGGCACCATGTCCGCGGTCAAGTGCACCGTAACTTAAACCAACTCCAACGTGTGTCCTATGTCAACATGTATGTCGCCCCTAAACTGGTACACGTCTCCCAGATCCTTCCAATGCCGTTACTCCTTGGCCGCCGCATCCAATCAGCCTTTGGACATTTCGTGACAGCAGGGGCACTTTTCAAAGTCCGCTACAACACTCTAACACTGCCTCCTGCAAAAGGTGGCCTCGGACTCTTTGTCCACACTCTGTTGCGGCACTGCCAGGGGCCTGTCCCGTCATTAACACGCAGTCTCTTAGATATCCTCCGACCAGCTTCTCTCGATCCACCGATCAATGTGGCACCTATTTCTCCATTATTGTACCATGTCGCCAATTGTTTCTTAGAACTCAGCTTCGTTCGGGCTGATCTTCGAGTCACCCGTCCTCCCCGTACTAAAGATTATTATCGTTTGTTTATGCTGTCCAACCCTTGCGACCCCATGGTGCTACAGCATCCTGACATTAACTGGCGAACGGTTTGGGTGTGTGTGCATGCATCCTCTTTTCCGTCGTCTGTTTCTGCACTCTGGTACGTTTTAGTCTATGGGAAATTCCCGACTAATAGTCGACTTTATCGCATAGGACTGGCCGCCTCCCCACTCTGCCCTGACTGTCAGCTCGAAGACACCGACGAGCACCGTCTTACGTGCAACCTAAAACGAAACGTATGGCTCCTCATCCAACGAATCGTGGACCTTTACCTCCTTGCCCCGCCAACGTCGGTAACCCCGGATTTCCTGTTGTTGCCCCCAGACATTTCACTACCCTCTTACTAAGTGCCGTACCCTAATCTGGTTTCGAGGACAGGCTTGAGGATACCTCTTTCAGAGTGGTCCGCATACAGAGTGCACCGCATACTTCTGGTATAAAGTTGTTACCGCGCATAGCACCCTCACCCGAAACCCATCTTACCGACAAACTTTTGCCGGTTATCTCCGCAGTGTCTTCCTTGACCGCCCTAAAGTTGGCGTGTGCCATGCCTACCTGTCACATGATGCAATACCCTTATCCACGTTCTCATGCATCGACCAAAAAACAAATAAAAAAAGGAAGAAGACAGAATATGTTATATTTTAGTGTATTTAATGTTTTTTTTATATTTTTTTTGTTTAACAAAGTCATTTGTGTATGTTTAAATGGTACCTTGAAGAACTCTTGCATAGTGAATATATATGTACTTTTAGTTTGTTCCGTAAAGATTATTAAAAAAATTAAAAAAATAAAAACGAAATTTAAAAAAAGGAAGAAAACAGGATATATCATATTTTGTTGTATTTAAAACAAAGGGGGTAGTGTCTTTGATTAGTAATCAGAACGTCCACGGTCCTGGGTTAGAATACCGCCACTGCTTAAATTTTGATTAGTAGTAATGTAATCCTGCATAAAAAGTCACCCTCATTTTGCCAACGGGCTTGTCAAAGAGGGTGAAGGAGTGGGCAGAAGTCCAGGACTCTCTTGTCTATGGGTGGGAAACTGCCCCTAAAGGCGAAAAAATCAGCAATTATCAACATTATGAGAATGCAGAAGGCAGTGGAAACCACTACATTAAAGACACGAAACGTGTATCCACAGGACATGTGGCCAGTAATTGAAAAATTGTCGTGATGATCTCTCCATTGGCAAAAGATTCCGGAACATTCCTCTGTTCACACCTCCGGGCGGAGACTGCCAAGGGTGAGGTGACCATGAGAAAAACGTTCTACGAGTCGCGGCTTGATCGCTGGGGGAAAACTAGAAAATCCGAAAGGGAAGGAGTCATTGAAGTGAAAGGGAAAGAAGACAAGGGTTTATGGCCAGATGAGTATGGAGTAACATCAACAGCAGGAGAAAATGTCATAACGGGAGTGGGATTCGTTATGAATAGGAAGGTAGGGCAGAGAATATGTTAACGTGAACAGTTCAGTGAGAGGATTGTTCTTATCAGAATCGACAGCAAACCAACACCGAAAACGATAGTTCAGTTATTCATACCGACGTCGCAAGCTAAAGATGAAGAGATAGAGAAATTATTGAGGATATTAAAAGAGTAGTGCAATACGTAAAGGAATATGAAAATCTAATTGTGGTGGGGGACTGGAACACAGTTGTAGGGGAAGGAGTAGAAGAGAAGGTTACTGGAGAATACGGACTTGATAGAAGGAGTAAAGAGAAAGACTAATCGAGTTATGCAATAAATTTCAGTCAGTAATAGCGAATACCCTGTTCAAGAACCAAGGGAGAGGAGGTATACTTGGAAAAGGCCAGGTGATTCGGGAAGATTTCATTCAGATTACATCACGATCAGACAGAGATTCCGAAATTAGATACTGGATTGTAAGGCATACCCAAGATATAGACTAATATCACAATTCAGCAGTGATGAAGAGTAGGATGAAGTTTTAGAGATTAGTCAGGAAGAATCAAAATCCAAAGAAGTGGGATACGGAAGACTAAGGAATGACGAGATACGCTTGACGTTCTCTAAGGCTGATGGCATAGCAATAAGGAATATCTCAGTAGGCAGTACAGTTGAAGAGGAATGGACATCTCTAAAAAGTTTGAAAGAAAAACTTACTTACAGAGAAGAAACCATTGATAACAGAAGAAATACTTCAGTTGATGGATGAAAGGAGAAAGTACAAAAATGTTCCAGGAAACTCCGGAATAGAGAAATGCAAGTCGCTGAGGAATGAAAGAAATAGGAAGTGCAGGGAAGCTAAGACGAAATGGCAGCATGAAAAATTTGAAGAAATCGAAATAGAAATGATAGTCGGAAGGACAGACTCAGCAAATAGGAAAGTCAAAACAACCTTCGATGACATTAAAGGCAAGGGTGGTAACCTTAAGGGTGCTGCGGGAATTTCACTGTTAAATGCAGGGTAGAGAGAGCTCGTTAAAGGCCTCTATGAGGGGGAAGATTCATCTGATGTGAAAGAGGAAGAAACACGAGTCGATTTGGAAGAGACAGGGGATCCAGTATTAGAATCAGAATTTAAAAGAGCTTTGGAGGACATGTGATAGGCTGAAGAGACAGATAACATTCCATCAGAATTTCTATAATAATTAGTGGAAGTGGCAACAAAACGACTATTCACGTTGGTGTGCAGAACGTATAAGTCTGGCAACAACCATCTGAATTTCGAAAAACATCATGCACACAATTCCGAAGACTGCAAGAGAGGACAGGTGCGATAGTTATCGCACAATCAGCTTAACAGTTCGTGCATCCAAGTTGATGACAAGAATAATATACAGAAGAATGGAAAAGAAAAATTGAGGGTGCTAGATGACGATCAGTTTGGCTTAGTACAGCATTGTATGGTAGTGAAACATGGGCTGTGTGAAAACCGGAACAGAAGAGAATCGAAGCATTTGAGATGTGATGGTGCAGAAGAATGTTGAAAATTAGGTGGACTGATAAGGTAACGAATGAGAAGTTTCGGCGCAGAATCGGAGAGGAAAGGAAAATTTGGAAAACACTGATAAGGAGAAGGGACAGGATGACAGGACATTCGTTAAGACATGGGAATGTGACTTCCATGGTACTAGAGGGAGCTGTAGAGGGCAAAAATTGTAGAGGAAGGCAGAGATCGGAATACACCCATTAAATAATTGAGGACGTAGGTTGCAAGTGCTATTCTGAGATGAAGAGGTAGGCACAGGAGAAGAATTCGAGGCGGGCCACATCAAACCACCTAGAAGACTGATGACCCACAAAAAAACTGTATTTATTTAAGTCAATTAGAGACTCACACAACAG
Source organism: Schistocerca americana (assembly GCF_021461395.2). Taxonomy (NCBI): domain Eukaryota; kingdom Metazoa; phylum Arthropoda; class Insecta; order Orthoptera; family Acrididae; genus Schistocerca; species Schistocerca americana. Next base: position 202,829,910 of record NC_060122.1, on the reverse strand, counting down.
GTTTCTCAGCTTCAACATCTTCTAGTGTATATATGCTGTGTCATATAGTATTTGAAGTTATTACAGAATGCCACAGAGTAACAGTTGGCGTTGCCAGGAAAGTTCTCATCCTTCTTCAGTTCATAGACACCATAATCAGTGTGTTAAAATCACGAATTGCCATCACTCTACCATTTAAAATACGTTCCTATGGGCCTATTTCGTTGTCTGCTGCATGTCATAGGGCCGCAGGAACATATTTTAATCGGTAAAGTGATTGCAGATCGTGATTTTTAGCACAGACTGAATATTCATCCTTGATAATGGTTTTATCAAATGACGAAGGCTGAGAACATTGCGTAACCACGCCACCTGCTACTTTGCAGCAATCTGTAATGACCCCCTGTACCGTATGAGATAGCACTATAGTCACCAGAAGAGACAATTTAAAAGCTGAAAAACAAGTTTTGTGAATCTCTAATCCACTTACATAAATACAGCCACAGCGGACTTTTGAAAGTTTTGTATCTTAATAGTTTCAACACCTGAATATAAACACCAGTTATAGAGTATGAATTGGTCAGTCAGTTACGTATAAAATGACTTCATGTTCTAATGAGTGCAATATTTAAATGATAATTACGCACAAAACGACTTTTCAAATAAACGCGAACGTAACGAAAAGCTCTCTTATATAATTTCTTAACTTTTCATATATGAATTTTTTTTCTTTGTGTCCAAAATGAAAGAGAATCTTCAGAATACATAGTTGTAATACGAAGTTTACTTTTTATGCTGTAATGGACATTCAATCTACACACGTAAATATAAGTCACTTGCAGTAGCAGAGATCAGCAAAAGCGATCAAGAAAAACGTAATTGCTAACAAGATCTTATCGTAAGAGAACAAGAGCGAAAGAGAGGAACTAAAGAGCAGTAAATCTTTTCGCGCTCCTGCATGTCCTTTCGTAATATTCTAACAGTGTTATCTTTCCATAATCTTTAGCTCAGTGCTGGTCAAAAGTATCATGTATCGCTGCATTACACAGATGTTTTAATTAGTAAAATTTAGTATTGTTTCACTTAAGCGTACTGCACGCTGTCATTAGTAATGATTTCTCTTGATATGGGGAAAATTCGTTAAATTTGGTTGTGACGCCACACACACACACACACACACACACACACACACACACACACAAATCAGGTTGGCGCTGTCAGAGACGTTTCGATAACAGAATCGCAGAGGGCAGGTGGCAGTATTCGGCAGGTTGTAAACGTCCATTGTGAGTACCATCGTAAGGAATGTTTTCTTAAACGACAGATATCTGCGAGGGGATGGGAAAACACGAGACACTCAAAGCGAGTAGCACCCAAAGGAAGTCAGCAGCAGTTTTCTATGGGATTGCGAGACTGTTTCACCACAATTACTTTTTTGGTTGGGATGAAGACTCGTGAGTGTGTACGTGCACCATCTATCATTGGCCGAAACTTGAAACACACTCTCGTAGATGGAGCGAATTTTTCTTTCGTGCCTCACTCTAATAGAGACTTGTGCATTACTGGTCAGATACAGGAGATTATTTAGGAGAGGCGAGATTGTTGCTACTGTTATAAATTTTTCATTGGTCAGAATTCAGAAGGTCTACTACCACGACTGGCTAACGAGAATCTGGTGCTGGAAGAACCAGCAAGATTTCGAGAAGGACAGCGGATAGACGCTTCGTCTACGGTCGTCAGAACGAGAGATGTCTTTACCTTAGAACTGGGGAGGGGAGTTGTCCTAGAGCTCGTAATAGATGCTGGGGCTGAACTTTTACCTCTCAGGTACCAATGCAGCCATATTCTGCGCCTGAAGTTTAGAACAGTGGTAAGCATAAGGCGAAGCTGCGTATATATTTGGGATAAATGGCAGCATCGGTCGTAAATATCGAAATCCATTAATTTACAGATCGATTTCGGTCCCTGTGTGACCAACTTCAAAACAAGTAATAGCTCAACTCTTTCTATGAGGTGTAAGATATACTATGATGATTACTTCCAACAGATACCTTCATTTTTACTGCATACAATATTAAATTTACAGAAGAGCCTACCTTAGCAGTTAACCTCAGAAGTTACCGATCCAACGTACAGCATATTGACAATAATACGGCAGTGGTGCACACGGTTCCCACTGGTATTTGCGTGTGGCATGACGATGGGACTGCAAAATCGTTTGTTGCGAGTTATAGTTTTCCTTTTCTGAATTAATTCACGAATTTAGCTTATTGCACTCAACATTCAGTTAGCAAGGGAAGTGGTGTTTATATGTACTTTTCGGGGTCTTTCCCTTTGACTGTTAACTGATTCGGTAGTCACTACCCATTTCCGCCATGATATTACTGTGTATATGTCCTAATTCATTTGAACCACTGTGCGCTTAATAATTACTTGTGTTGCCTATTCAAGATTCGAATCAGGTTAATCAAGTTAGTAATGAACTAGATATTACTGTGACCATTGGTTTCATTCCACAGTCTGATGGAAACCCTTCCTCATTAGACTCGTATCAATGTGATCTATGGTATCCAGAGGCTGATTATTTTCTGTTAAGCGATTTTGTCGTAACATTTGAAACATGCTTACGGGGTGTGGTCTACTCACTAAATAGGGGACGGGTTTCAGCGGGTAAGTCTGTGATCCTAGCCAAGCAAATTCAACTTTAGTTCGTACTCCTAAAGATAAGATTGCGGCTCTTAATTCTGTCACTGACGTCAACTTCAAAAACTACCTCTGTGATTAAGATAAAAAAATTAACAGCTCCATCTATAGCTTCTTTGCTGCGATGTGAAACTACCACCATCGTGTATAGGTTCTTTGGTGTACTACGCCGCCACTAAGGTAAACATTCGAACTACTACGCTGAGGAGACTCCTAAAATTTTAAAATACGATACCGGTTTTTTCGTGATTAGGTTTCGAAGAAATAAAACTTTTATGCTCCCTCCAAGCTACACTCAAGTTACATGAGAACTCCATGAACATTCGTCTAGTAGTTATGCAGATTAGCGTGTTCAAAAGACAGACACAACGGTTTTACAGTTTTATTATTGGTAAGTAGAAAGAGATTATTCAACATGTACGACTTATCTACTATTATTTTATCAAAACATGCCTTATGGGAGCTTTCTATGTCACACAGGAAGAACTGCCTTTCAGCGAAACATATACAACCAAGAGAAGCCAGTAGTTCATAATTCAAAACGCAATGAAATAAACATTTGCCATCGCTTAAAAGGTAATTTCATTCCTAAATATCGCACTGTGTCTCTCCACTGGGAAGTTAGCTTACTACAGCTTCTGCAGGCTTGAATTGGAAGCGGAGAATAACGGACAGGCAGGAACGAGAGTAGTGAACTGCTGTGTTCCGTTAAGCCCTTTTCCGTGTAAATTCCAGGGCTCCAACAATCCTCGACTCAGAACGTTTATTCGCTTTTGTTCGCACTGCCGGAGAGCCAGAACTACTGGGTGAGCATTTTAAAGACGAAAGCCTTTATTACTTGTCTCGGTTTATACGTGTTAAGCAAGCCAGCGGCTGCCCTCTCACAAAGACTCCATACGGAGTGGTTGAATTTTAGAGGCATCGTACATATGCACATTGTGTGAAGTACTGGGGAACGGATAAGAGCACATGCGCCCACTATTTACTCTAGGCTTCTTCCGTTTGTGGGCAGGCTCTTAAAATCCTTGCTAAGAAATCCCTCACATCTGAACCAAGGACCCGCAACAAAATATTTATCGTTAAACGAACAATAACCGCCGAACAAGTTTGATTAAGAAAGTGAAAAGGCGAAAAAATTCAGTGGAAAAAGGGGGATTGTTTTTTTTCGTAAAAGACAAGCACAACTGAACCAGCTGAAAATATTGTATTAATAATATGCTTATCTGGATAACACTGTGAATTACTGGAAGTCAGAAAAAGTCAATTCTAGTATTTTGTCAATTCGTGTCATTGTTGAAACGGCAGAATAAACATTACAGTGTGTATACTCCAATTGTATTCGACAATTGTTTCTCAGATTGATGCGAGCGCTCGGCATTAAATTCGCTTTGGTATTCAATACTTTCTTTTCTTCAATGCAGATTATAATGTCTTTCAGGAAAGTGACAAGGCTCGCCATATAATAATCTCCAAACTAGCTGTTAAATAATACAAAATATATAAATTTCCTTTCCTGAACAAACAAACACCATCCGACCACACTTTGAAGGTCCCTTGGGCATCACCAGATGCGTATACTGAGAGGCATGTGGTCAGCAAACATCTCTCCCAGCCGTTGTCAGTTCTCGTGACTGATGCCCCTACTTCTCACAAGGGGAGGCCAGAACGTTTCGTACGCTGATTTACTGCAAACTTCGTACACTCACAGTACTCCATGAGGACAGCAAAATGTGTAAGTAGTAGCGCTTACTTCTCAAGCATTATTGATAAAATCGCAAGTTAATTTCGGTCGTCGAATATATATTTGTGCGTGGCCATTTTAACCATGAAGCGGCTGCGGCCGATAGGTGCCGGCACGTTAGCTCAGCGTTTCGGTCAGAGTGTTAGCTATCCTTTACAATTAAAAAACTGAGTGAACAGATGAACGAACAAACTGCACGGGCTTCATCGGACGTCCGCCCTGAACAAATTCAACAAACAATATATAACAATTTTTTTAAAATGTGTTTGGCGTTCAAGCCGCTGGATTGCTGGATCGAGTTTCGTTCGTCAGTTTTTTTTATTTTCATCACAGTTATTTTCTTTACTATTTATATTACAATTGATATAATGGGAAAAATACGTGTAATCGGATGAACTTTTATTAAATTTACAATGTTATTTGGCAGTCTACTAATTTTTATTATCATAAATAATGTAATATTCTTAATTATCGACCAGTAAACGACCAAACCCATAAAGTGATACTGAAAATGTATGCTTGTCCGTATCTTCAAAACTGTTGGTATTTAATCGAAAGAGAACGATAAATTGCTTCTCGGAAAACGCAATTAAAATACACTCGATATTGCATAACCAATTATCAGCGCTGATTTTCAAGGAAATACTGCGTTATGCATGGTTTGCTTCCAAACTATCGTCTGAAAGAGAGGTTTTTAAAAATGTTAACGAAGTTTGATTTTCCACGGAAAACGTCAAAGGACCTTGCGTATGCGGAAACATAGCATTTATTCAATGCAGCTGGTGCCGTTTAACAATATGTTTGCCATGTTTTTACGAAAAATGCCACCCTGCAACTTGTACTCGCAATGTCGAAAGCGACGATTAATTGTACGTTTTTCGAAAGCCGTCTGTGCCGGTCAGAACTTGGAGGTAACAAGTCATTTTGGGCTCCTTCCAGGTATAAGGGATTTCTCAAATCACGGACAAGCATACATTTCCAGTATCACTTTATGCGTTTGATCGTTTACTAGTCGATAGTTATGAATATTACATTATTTATTTTAGTAGACTGCCAAATAACAGTGTAAATTTAATATAAGTTCATCCGATTACACGTATTTTCCCCATTACATCAATTGTAATATAAATAATAAAGAAAATGACTGTGTTAAAGAAAACTGACGAACGGAACTGGATCCAGCTGCTTGAACACGAAACACTTCTTTAAAAAAAAAAGAAAACATTTTGTTCTATATTGTTCGTTGAATTTGTTCAGGGCGGACGTCCGTTTACACCCGTGCAGTTTGTTCGTTCATCTGTTCACTCAGTTTTTTTATGAAAAAGTGTAGCTAACGCTCTGACCGAAGACGCTTTTTTTTTCATAGCGTGTAATCGTAGCGTACAGGCCGACCTCGTCTGTTGAGTGACAGTGACCACCGAAATCTGAAAAGGCATGATCAATTTGATATAGAAACCCATCTGCTAGTTTCTTTTATGTCGTACAATTCCGGGGTGTGGCAGGTTTTTTTGCCGTCAGTGTATATATTTTTAATCATAAATTGCATACAAAATGTTTTTTTTACTCTTTTTGTTCGATATTGTTCGTTGTCTTTGGTCTGGGCGGACGTCACAACACAACCGTTCAAGGTGATGGTTCATTCTTTGACTCAGTTCTCAGTTTTTTTTTATTACTGACCGAACACGCTGAGCTACCGTGCCGGCACCTCTCGGCAGCAGCCGCTTCATGGTTATAATGGCCATGCACAGATATATATTCGACGACCGAAATTATCTTGCGATTTTATCAATAACGCTTGAGAAGTACGCGCTACTGCTTACACATTTTGTTGTCTTCATGGAATATTACGAGTGTACGAAGTTTGCAGTAAATCCGCGTTCCAAACGTCGTCGCCTCCCCTTGTCAGTCAGGGAGCTTTTCAATTGGTCTCCCAAGGGGTAAGTGCTCCCCACTTGCCAACAGCACACGGTAATTCACCCAAGCGCTAGCCAAGCCAGACTGCAGTTAACTTCGCTGATAGGAAAATGGCTCTGAGCACTATGGGACTTAACAGCTATGGTCATCAGTCCCCTAGAACTTAGAACTACTTAAACCTAACTAACCTAAGGACAGCACACAACACCCAGCCATCACGAGGCAGAGAAAATCCCTGACCCCGCCGGGAATCGAACCCGGGAACCCGGCGTGGGAAGCGAGAACGCTACCGCATGACCACGAGATGCGGGCCCGCTGATAGGATTTCAACCGGTGTTACCACAGCGGCAAGGTGCTATAAAATTCTAGCAACTGGGATACCCGTGTTAAATGAGAGTATACAGCAATATCATCACTTTCGTTACATTTTTCCTGCTACGGTTAATTGCATTACAGTCACCAATACCAGTAAATCACGTGTTTTTTGCTGCCCTTCAGAGTGTAGATAGTGAGGATATGATCTAAGTGTCTACAACTCGTCATAGTAAATTATTAATTGAAATCACACGGGAACAATACCTACAATATGTGATCAAAAGTATCAGGACACCCTCAAAAACATACGTTTTTCTTCTTCCAGTAATTGTCCGGTTTTCAGCCGGATCCCATCAATATTCTGCCACAATATTTCGGCCCAGGCACGTCCGGCCATTCTCAGATGAGTAGACGAAGGATGGCCGGACGTCTCTGGGCCCAAATATCGTCGCAGAATGTTCGTGGAATCCGGCTGCAAACCCGAAAATTACTAGAAGAAGAAATACGCCATGAAAATTTTAGAAGTCACATATGTTTTTTTATATTAGATGCATTGTGCTGCCACCTACTGACAGGAACTCCATATCGACGACCTCGGTAGTCATCATAAATCGTGAAAGAGCAGAATGGGGCGCTCCACGGAACTCACGGACTTCGAACGTGCTCATGTGATCGGGTGTCACTTGTGTCATGCGCCTGTACGCGACATTTCCACTCTCCTAAACATCCCTAGGTCCACTGTTTCCGATTCAATAGTGAAGTGGAAACGTGAAGGGACACGTACAGCACAAACGCGTACAGGACGAACTCGTCTGTTGACTGACAGCGACCGCCGACAGTTGAAGAGGTTCGTAAGGTGTAATAGGCAGACATCTTTCCAGACCATCACATAGGAATTCCAAACTGCATCAGGATCCACTGCAAGTACTATGACTGTTAGGCACGAATTGAGAAAACTTCGATTTCATGGTCGAGAGGCTGCTCACAAGCCACACATAACGCCCGTAAATGCCGAACGGCGCCTCGCTTCGTGTAAGGAGCGTAAAGATAGGGAGAATGAACAGTGGAAAAACATTGTGTGGAGTGACGGATGACGGTACACAATGTGCCGATCCGATGGCATTTTGTGGGTATGGCGAATGCCCGGTGGACGTCATCTGATAGAGTGTGTAGTGACAAAATTCGGAGGAGTGGTATTATGGTGTGGTCGCGTTTTTCATCGAGGGGGCCACCGTGGCGTTATCACAGCACAGGCCTACATTGATGTTTTAAGCACCTTCCTGCTTCCCACTGTTGAAGAGCATTTCGGGGATGGCAACTGCATCTTTTGACACGATCGAGCACCTTCTCATAATGCACGGCCCGTGGCGAAGTGGTTACACCACAATAACATCTTTGTACTGGACTGTCCTGCACGCAGTCCTGACCTGAGTCGAACACCTTTGTGATGTTTTGGAAAGCCGAATTCATGCCAGGCCTCACCGACCGACATCGATACCTCTCCTTAGTGCAGCACTCCGTGAAGAATGGGCTGACATTCCCCAAGAAACCTTCCAGATCCTGATCCTGACTGAACGTATGCCTGCGAGAGGATAAGCTTTCATCAAGGCTAGGATGGGACAACACCATACTGAATTTCAGCATTACCAATGGAAAGCGCCACGAACATGAAAGGTATTTTCATCCAGGCGTCCGGATGTTTTTGATCACATAGTGTACCAACAAACTGCACAGAACTCTTTGGTGCGTGACGTGTGCCATCATCGACAGAGACATCAACAGAACGTCACAAGTAATTGTGATGCAATGATGAGCCTTTCTCACCACGGACGCAAACACAACATTGGGCAGCACGGAAACTACCGTATGTTAATAAAAAAAATCAATTGGGTATCTACCAGCTCTGAAATAGTATACACTTCCGCCTCAATATATCGAAAAACCGAAATGAATACCAGTAAATTGTTATGGATTCGAAATATCTCTAAAGTTATTTCAATATTTATGTACAAAAATTCAGCATGCGTATGTTTGAGATCGTAAAGCTCGAAAAGTAGTAAGTTGATTCACTTCAGAATTTGACACATCGTTGCATTAGAATGCGCCCTTGCTTTATATAACTATTTTTTAATATATCTAATATGTACACTAAAGAGCCAAAGAAACTGGTACACATGCCAAATATCGTGTAGCGTCCCCGCGAGCACCCAGAAGTGCTACAACACGACGTGGCATCGACTCAACTAATGTCTGAAGTAGTGCTGGAGGGAACTGACACCATGAATCCTGCAGGACTGTCCATAAATCCGTAAGAGAAGGAGGGGGTGTAGAGCTCTTCCGATCGGCACTTGCAAGGCATCCCAGATATGCTCAATAGTGTTAATGTCTGGCGAGTTTAGTGGCCATCAAAAGTTTTTAAACTCAGAAGAGTGTTCCTGGAGACACTCTGTAGTAATTGTGGATGGGTGAGGTGTCGCATTGTCTTGCTGGAATTGGCCGTCAGAATGCACAATGGACATGAATGGATGCAGGTGATCAGACAGGATGCGTAAGTTCATGTCACCTGTCACAGTCATATTTCAGCGTTTCAGGGAACCCATATCACTCCAACTGCACACGCCAACACCATTACAGAGCCTCCACCAGTCTAAATAGTCCCCTACTGTCATGGATTCTTGAGGTTGTTCCCATACCCGTCTATCCGCTGGATAAAATTTGAAACGAGACTCGTCTGACCACGCCACAAGTTTCCGTTCATCAACAGTCCAATGTCGGTGTTGACTGGCCCACTCGAGGAGTAAAGCTTTGTGTCGTGCAGTCATCAGGGGTATAAGATTGGGCCTTCGGCTCCGAAAGCTCATATCGATGATGTTTCGTTGAATGGTTAGCAAGCTGGCACTTGTTGGTGACCTAGCATTGAAATCTGCAGGAAATTGACGAAGGGCTGCACTTCTGTCACGTTGAAGGATTCTCTTCAGTCGTCGTTGGTCCCGCTCTTGCAGGATCTTTTTCCGGCCGCAGTGGTGTCGGAGATTTGGTGTTTTACTGGATTCCTGATATTCACTGTACACTCGTGAAATGGCCGAACGGGAAAATTCCCACTTTATCCCTAACTCGGAGCCGCTGTGTCGCATCGCTCGTGATACGACTATAACACCACCTTCAAAATTATTTAAAGCTCGATAATCTGCCTTGTAGCAGCAGTAACCGATCTAACTACTGCACCAGACACTTGTCTGATATAGGCGTCCTCCGACTACAGCGCCATATTGTGCCTGTTTACATATCTCCTCATTTGAAAACGCATGCCTATACCAGTTTGCCGGCCGCGGTGGTCTAGCGGTTCTGGCGCTGCAGTCCGGAACCGCGGGAATGCTACGGTCGCAGGTTCGAATCCTGCCTCGGGCATGGGTGTGTGTGATGTCCTTAGGTTAGTTAGGTTTAAGTAGTTCCAAGTTCTAGGGGACTTATGACCTAAGATGTTGAGTCCCATAGTGCTCAGAGCCATTTGAACCTATACCAGTTTATTTGGTGCTTCAGTGTAAATACGTAAGTAATATATAAAGGGGTAATGCCATTACCAAAAGTTTCAAGAAATTCTTAACTGATCTACTTGTAATTTTACACGATAAAATAAGCGTTTGTGTGAAGCGTTGATAGAAAACGTTCTTGACCGATTGACTTCCAATTTTAAGCATACAGACAGACATACAATAAATATTTTTAAACAATAATGTACAGGACATTAAGAAAGAAAATTCTCTGCTGAAAAAGTGTGGGGTTTTGTTTACCTCAAGCAGTTTAAGCACAATAGCAGGGCATTTGAACCATGGGAGAAACAAATTATTGTTTCTCCCATCATGCAGTGACGGAGAAAAGTAGCAACACCAAGAAATAATTAATATAGATTAATGTAATTCCTGGGATATATCTGTCTAACTAACATATTTAAGTGATTAGCACTACAAAATTACAGTTAAATGTACCAGTAAATTTGAGACAAGACATTGCCAATGTGAAATTCTGGTACATGAATAGCCGCAATAAAGACCAGAATGTTGAATGCAAGCATGCAAACGTTCATGAATTGTGTTGGACAGGTGCTGCACGTCAGTTTATTCGATGAAGTTGAATGCCTGTTGCACTTTGTCAGTAAATACAAGGACGATAATTTCTGTTTGTGGGTGACGCTGGAATTGTCGTCAGTTAGTGTCTCATACGTGCTCAACTGAAGACGTTTCAACAGCCATGTGTGACTTAGCGTTATCCTATTGGGATGTTGATCATGAATGGCACCACAACAGGTCGAACCACCGGCCTGACGTCATTGTGGGCGAGATGAGTTGGAGAGTGCCCCTGGTGTCGTATGAAATCGCTCCGCAAATCATTACCCCGTCTGTACGTCCAGTGTGTCTAGGACGTAGACACGTTAGTTGCAGGCACTCACCTGGCCTCCTTCTAATCAACAACCTGGCCATCACTGGTACCGAACCAAAACCAGTTTTCATCAGAAAACGCAACATACCTCCACCCTTTACTCCAATGAGCTCTCTCAATGAAGCAGAAAATGATGGTGGTTTGCAGCCAGTGGAGTGCACGCTGTAGGGCATCTGGTTCGGAGCTGTCCTTAAAGTAACCGATATGTAACAGATCGTTGCACCACGCCCACTGCTGCTCAAATTGCTGCTGCAGATGCAGTACGATGAGCCAGAGGTATAAGTCGAAAACAAATCTCCTGGCAGTGCGATTTGGACGTCCGGAGCCCGGTCTCTTTGCGACCATCACGTGACGACCGCTGTCAGCAATCACGTACTGTGGAAATATTCTAGCCAAGTCTTTCTGCGATACCACACAAGGAAGATCCAGCTTCTCGTAGCCGTAGTACATGACCGCATTGAAAATCAATCAGCTAAATGCTTTATTGACTACCATAAACTCACCATGTCCAATCTCAAAGGTAACTAATGCTCATGACCGTTACAGGGTGTATTTAAAGCAAACCTGGTTTAGTACCTGGATTAGTACACATATCTAATTCCCATAGCGTGTTAGAAGCGTTTGCTTTCTCTTTTCTTTCTTCTACATTTACCAGAGCGAGACACAGCAAGTGGCGCTACTAGAACCGTTCTTACAAGATAGGTGTGAAATCTGAATAGGCCTAATCTATTTGATATAGAAACCCATCTGCCAGTTTCTTTTGTGTCACACAACTCCGTGGTGTTGCAGTTTTTTTTTGCTGACAGTGTATATATTTTTAAACATAAAATGTATAGACAGAAAGGCGCTGTTTTGCTTTCTTCCTCATAGGTGGATTCAGCAGAAAACAAGGTGTAATTTTGGCTTATCGGCTTATACTTGGAATACTGGTATAGAGTCTGGATTTGCAACAAAAAAAAAAGTGTGGGGTTTTGTTTACCTCAAGCAGTTTCAGCTCAATAGCAGGGCATTTGAACCATGGGAGAAACAAATTATTGTTTCTCCCATCACGCAGTGACGGAAAAAAGTAGCAACACGAAAAAAATAATTAATGTAGATTAATGTAATTTCTGGGATATATCTGTCTAACTAACATATTTAAGTGATTAGCACTACAAGATCACAGTTAAATGTACCAGTAAATTTGAGACAAGACATTTCAAATGTGAAATTCTGGTACATGAATAGCCGCAATAAAGACCAGAATGATGAATGCAAGCATGCAAATGTGCATGAATTGTGTTGAACAGGTGCTGCACTGCCCTCGTGCTCAGAGAAAGGGGAAAGTGGAGATGGACAGAGGTGAGGAAGGAATTGACAGAGATCCGGAAGAATGAGATAGAAAGAGTGCTAGGAGGCAGAGGAGATCTAGAGAGAAGGGGAAGTAGAGAATAGACAGAGAGAGGGAGGAGGAAATAATGTACAGAGAGGGGTAAGGAGGAGGAGATGGACAAACACAGGGGGGGGGGTGGGGGGAAGGAGATGGATATGGAGGGGGAGAAGAAGGGGATTAGTACACATATCTAATTCCCATAGCGTGTTAGAAGCTTTTGCTTTCCCTTTTCTTTGTTTTACATTTACCAGAGTGAGACACAGCAACGCATGGACACGTACAGCTAGTAATTAACAAATAATTCAGATAGCCAATGAAGTGAACAGCATGCTAACACAAGCAGTGGTGTGACATGTTCCCAAAATTACCTTTGATGAAACTGGACACGAAACTCTGGCGAGGACGCTAAGAACTGCAACTGTACCAGACGTAACCTAGAGAATATTTTGTACATCATATGCATGAAAATTACATGTGTCGCTTACTGTTACTGCGAGTCTCCCACGATTAGCGTGGTACGAAGTGGCGTAGCAAATGAGTTTTAACACGTAAGTGAAGCGTTTCCGGACCATTGTCCGTAAAACAAATTTTATTCTCCTGTGTGTTTGTGTAGAGAAATGGATATTTGGCTTTAATGTCACCTACTGCGGTCTGAAAGCTTGGGCTTATCTTCTTCTTAGACCATGTCTAAGTTATAATTGCACGTGATTTTATTTATCATCAGAACTGCTCTGGCATTAGTTCCTGCTTTGCAAAGTATAGCCACATACTGCCGTCTCCATTGATATATCCAGAAGGTATCTTTCTTGTCCAGTTCGTAGGCCAGGATCATTGTCGTCTGAAACCACTCAGGTCCTCTCGCGTTATCTCTCAGTTGTAGACGTACTGTGGAATTCGCAACTGGGAATACAAAACGCGCAATAAGCAGCTACCGCTTTTAATCTCGTGACGAATAAATCACTTTTGCTGCAGGTAATACGAATTATGTTCCAGGGAAATGCAAGAATCAGTTTTCGTTTACTTGTAACATTATTCATATGTGCGTCAGTTGAATTTCCTATGCGTTATTTATTCTCCGAGTGGCTAATACACTAATCTGAGTAAACCAGTAGTTCGCGTAAATAAACCGAGTGCCAGAAGAGGAAAGTAAATATTCCCAGAGTTGTCGTTTTGGCAACCTGAAACAACTGTATCCGTTTCCTGGTCGCCTATATATATATGCGTCCTGACAGTAAGTTGCGTTGGTATTTCATTCCGGTCCAGTACTACACTTGCTGATCGGCGCGCGCCTTGTGGTTGCTTTCATACAGTTCTCCGTTTTCTTTTTTTGTTAATGCTGTATAATGCTTGTTTGCTAGTCCGCGTTTCAAGGAAAATCCCATCCCGCTATCTGTTCAAAGTGGTTCAAATGGCTCTGAGCGATATGGGACTTAACTTCTGAGGTCATCAGTCCCATAGAACGTAGAACTACTTAACCGAACTAACCTAAGGACATCACACATCCATGCCCGAGGCAGGATTCGAATCTGCGACCGTAGCGGTCGCGCGCTTCCAGACTGTAGCGCCTACAACCGCTCGGCCACTCCGGCCGGCCGGCTACCTGTGAGAACAGATTTATAATTCGTTTCCCGAATGCAGATAACCGTAAATAAAGATGTCCACGTTGATCGAAAGATCTGCGAGATTTGCGGAGGAAATGCGACGAGTGAGTCAATAATAAGCAGATGACAGTTCAGTGAAGCGCGGGATCAAGTTCACGATGAAGATCGAATTGTTTTGTTAATGATGAATTAGCCCGCTCAGTTAGCCTTTCGGTGTAAAGCACTTCTTTCCGGGTGGGAAGGCGTGCTGTTCCCCGGTACGAATCCGCCCTCCGGATTAGTTTCGAGGTACGGCGTGCCGGCCAGTCTGCGGATGGTTTTTAAGGCGGTTGTCTATCTGCTTCGGCGAATGCGGGCTGGTTCCCCTCGTTCCGCCTTAGTTACTCTATGTCGGCGATTGCTGCGCAAACACTTTCTCAACGTATGCGTACAGGCAAGGCATTCCACTGACACTTTTCTAACGCAAGGTGAAACAATCACGGCAAATGTTCCTTAAAGACGGTCGTGAAACGCCTTGCGCAGGGCCCCAGAAAGCTCACGAAAGGTGTTGTTTTGATTCATTACAATGCCCGATCTCATAAACTGTGACGATTTCATAGAACAAGCTGCCACATACTTGACAACAAATTTCTGATACTCTATGATGTGTGCCTACAAAATGGTGGGAGCCACGTGAGAAGATATTTTAAGATTTACAGTTTTTTCTCAATAAACAGTCTTTTTGTATCGCCACTCGCTTTTATTTTTACTACCAAATTGAAGTTTCTCTCTCGACACAGGTCGTAGAATATATTACACGATGATTAATTTTTTAACTGTGGCTTCGAATTTTCTGAAGGAATGACATTTGAAACAATTGCCAGTATTCATTTCTGAAAAACATGGATACATTACTTTAACAACTACGTGACATTCTACTGATTACATGTAATTTAGTGCACTTAGGTGAGATGGGACACCACACGCATGAGGCAACATCTCAGTCACATTTTGTCAAATGGTGAACACTCGTTGCAGTAAATTACCTGGTCACTAATATCTCCAGAGTTACCACATCAGTTTAGTTTGTTCCTAGATTTAGAAAAGAATAGAAGTTTATAGAAGGAAGAAAAATACCTCGTTATAAAATTGGTTGCGGACTTACTAACAGCTAATTTTTAACTTCCGTAATTTTTTTTTTTTTTTTTTTTTTTTTGTGGATTAGGCAGAAATCTATTTTGATCTGTTTAAAATATATTGTGAAAACCTTAAAACGTATTGTAAGTTACTGAAAATGTGTTACCCGACTAGTAAATAATAAGTAATATAGAAAATATATAATGTAGTAAAAACACCTCATACTGGAAATAACGTGTAGTCAGTTTTACCTCGGTAACCGTTTGAAATCGAGAACATGTACACTGAGGTGACAAAAGTCATGGGATATCGATATACACATATACAGATGGCGGTAGTATCGCGTACACATGGTACAAAAGAACAGTGCAGTGGCGGAGAGGTCATTTGCACTCTGGTGAATCATGTGAAAAGGTTTCATCGTGTCTATGGCCACACGACAGGAAGTAACAGACTTAGAACGTGGAATGGCGGTTGGAGCTAGCCTGATGGGACATTCCATTTCGAAAGCCGTTAGGGAATTCGAAGTTCCGCGATCCACAGTGTCAAGAGTGTGCCGAGAATACCAAATACCTATTTTCAGGCATTACAGCTCACCGAAGACAACGCAGTGGCCGACAGCCTTCACTTAAAGACCGACAGCGGCGGCGTTTGCGTGCAACTGTCGGTGCTAACATTCAAGCAACACTGCGTGAAATAACCACAGAAATCAATGTGGGACGTACGACAAACGTATCGGTTAGGACAAAGCGGCGAATTCTGGGGTTAAAGGGCTATGGCAGCAGGCCACCGACGCGAGTCACTTCGCTAACAGCACGACATCACCTGCGGCGCTTCTCCGGTGCTCGTGACCCTGTCGGTTGGACCCCAGACCACTGTAAAACCATGGTTTGGTAAGATGAGTTCCTACTTCAGGTGGTAAGAGCTGATGATAGGGTTCGACTGTGGCACAGACCCCACGAAGTCATGGACGCAAGTTGTCAACAAGGCATTGTGGAAGCTACTGGTGGCTTCATAGTGGGGTCGGCTGTGTTTACGTGGAATGGACTGGGTCCTCTGGTCCAATTGAACGGATCATTGATTGGAAATGGATACGTCGGCTATTTGGAAACCATTTGCTGCCATTTATGGACTTCATGTCCCCAAACAACTATGTCATGCAACCAGGCCACAATTGTTGGCGACTGTTTTGAACAACATTCTGGACAATTTGGGCGAATGTTTTGGCCACCCATATGGTTCGAGTGAATCCTATTGAATATTTATGGCACATAATGGAAAGGTCAGTTGATCAACATCTTCGCAATTATGGACGGTTGTAGAGACAGCACGGCTCAGTGTTTCTGCCGGGGACTTCCAAATACATGTTGAGTCCATACCACGTCGAGTTACTGTAGGACACCGGGAGACAGTCGGTCCGACACCATATTACGATGAATCCCAAGACTTTTCTCACCGCAGTGTTTGTGCGCCTAATATCTCTCTGAAGAGTAGTCCAGTGCTTTTCCCACATTTCATTTTTCTCTAAACTTGTTTTGTGATACGTAGACGATAGTTCAGCAAAATGGTCTATTGAGAGCTATAGCAGATATCCATCATACTGCTAGGTCGTTGCACAATGGTCGACTGAGTTAGTGCCGACACTGAAATTTCATAGTGAGACCAGCAAAAACAATTTATCTTGTGCATAAGGTGATAATGTAATATTTTACTTGAACTCATCACTCAAGTATCTGGCAGATTCTAACGAAACAGTAAATTAAGATTTTGACCATTAATGTGCACCATATAAAATGCTTGTTTGTACTGTTTCACTGATAACTTCTATTTTAAAATGTCCCACCCACATACACTTACTAAATGCATATCTGTAACTGAAGTGATTTTGTGGTAGGGCCTTCAATTGAATGTTCATAATGGATTGTTTCTACTACCAAGAAATATCAGTAAAGCACTCTCGTTACAGAGAATTAATGTATCCTCAGTAGCAACTGCTTCATTATCATAATTTAATGTCTAATTGCAAATTAGTTGGAAACTAGCTGTAGCTTGTCAACATTCATTTATTAAATTAATGCCACTAGTTCCGGAGTTAAATTTGTAGCTCTGAATTGAATAATGTTATAAAAACTGCTGTATAGTTTCCTGTGTGTAGTTAAAACAGTTATGAAGGCAGGTGATTAACTTAATTACGGTTCTTTCATACCAATCTCTGCTGTTAATTACTACTAATTAAAATATGATGTAATGTAATTGCTATTTTTACAGATGGGGCATTAGCAACGTGCAAAAGTTTCTATCCTCTTACTGATTTGTTTTTAAATGAAAAAAAGTAGCACAGATTGTATATTGCAGATAATATAATCTCACTGCAAATGGTCGACTGAAGTGGACTGCACTAATGTATTAATGAAAAAACCTAGATACTGCACTGCAGTTCTGATGTTTATCTGACTTTGGGAGACGTTCTTATATTCTGTTGAGATCACAAACGTGATTCATGATCTGCCATGTATGTTGAAACATGCAGACTGTACATGAAATGTGTGGAAGGAAGATTCACATTGTGTAGCTTGCTGCCATTCATTTCTGATATTTCGAAGATCCGTTCGGTACCATGCACATCCTATCAGAGCCACTGGGCTGCGTGCTTTTTAGTTTCAGTTACACTATAGGATCGTAATCTGTTGTGTGTTGCTGACATCCACCACTCCCTCTCCACTCACCAAAAATACATATGCAAAAGGGTACCATGAATATCCTATTAGAATAATAGGGCAGCGTGTATTTAGATTTCACTTACACGCTAGGGACGTAACGTATTCTGACACCAACTCTCCTCTTCCCTAATCCACAAGCAAACACACTCAGAAGGCTACGCTATTTAATTTGGCTTCGATCATCATCACGTCCCACACTCCATGCCTACGTCCAGTGATAAAAAGGGGAGTCACAGATAGAGAGTGCCTTGACGCGTGCTGATCAGTTCGTCATTAAGCCTCTATTTTGTTATAATGACAGTCCACTGCACATTTTTTTTCTAAGTTTTGTAAACATCTGACCCGATCCTGCTTCTAGAGAGTGAACTCATTTAACGACACAGTCAAAACTCGTACATGTCAGGCGGGATACTTTTCCAAAACCTCGGAGACTTGCCACCCTCTCATTTTCTGCAACAACATTTTGTTATGTAATTAAGGATAACTGTTCAACAACAGAAAAGTGGAATCGGTCTGCATTTTCCAAGCGATGAAAGAGATATCCTCAGGGTGCGATTCCACGAAACCCATGTAGAACATAAATAAAGACATGAAGCTGAGTATCTGGAATCCGCTCCTACTTAGCACGAGTCCAATGAAATTCACTCACCGTAAAATATCAATCATATAAGTTTAGTTGCACTTTTCTGTTGATTACATTAAAAAATATCTCTGTATTTAGCGTAGTGGTGATAAATAGGAATCTTTTATGTCAGTATATACCATACAAGGTGAAAGTATACAAGGTGAAAGGATATCAATGATACGATTCGCTGATGACATTGCTATCCTGAGTGAAAGTGAAGAAGAATTAAATGATCTGCTGAACGGAATGAACAGTCTAATGAGTACACAGTATGGTTTGAGAGTAAATCGGAGAAAGACGAAGGTAATGAGAAGTAGTAGAAATGAGAACAGCGAGAAACTTAACATCAGGATTGATGGTCACGAAGTCAATGAAATTAAGGAATTCCGCTACCTAGGCAGTAAAATAACCAATGACGGAGGGAGCAAGGAGGACATCAAAAGCAGACTCGCTATGGCAAAAAAGGCATTTCCGGCCAAGAGAAGTCTACTAATATCAAATACCGGCCTTAATTTGAGGAAGAAATTTCTGAGGATGTACGTCTGGAGTACAGCATTGTATGGTAGTGAAACATGGACTGTGGGAAAACCGGAACAGAAAAGAATCGAAGCATTTGAGATGTGGTGCTATAGACGAATGTTGAAAATTAGGTGGACTGATAAGATAAGGAATGAGGAGGTTCTACGCAGAATCGGAGAGGAAAGGAATATGTGGAAAACACTGATAAGGAGAAGGGACAGGATGATAGGACATCTGCTAAGACATGAGGGAATGACTTCCATGGTACTAGAGGGAGCTGTAGAGGGCAAAAACTGTAGAGGAAGACAGAGATTGGAATACGTCAAGCAAATAATTGAGGACGTAGGTTGCAAGTGCTACTCTGAAATGAAGAGGTTAGCACAGGAAAGGAATTCGTGGCGGGCCGCATCAAACCAGTCAGTAGACTGATGACCAAAAAAAAAAATATATATATACCATTTCATACATTCTCCGGACAGTATACATCGAAAGTCAGTGACACACAGTTGTCAAAATCAATCGTTCCTTCTTTTAAAGCACGTAAGGGAAGTTTTCCACTGTCATTGTTAGTATAGTCTTATTCACATACCGACTGAGATACTTTAAATCTCGTTGCAAATACATTTCCTACAACGAAAAAGATGAGGGATACAGTACAAAATCTGTAAAATGAACGTAATTTTTTGATTATAAACATCTAAAAACTCAGTTTTATAATTTTGTCTTACCCAAAAAATACACGAGAAAGTGAACATCTTTTTTTATGCTATGACCCGTGGAAATGAAAATCACGTGAAACCGAAGCCCCAATAGTCAGCGTATGCCTATTAATGACAGGGAACATTGAAAATGATATAAATTAATGACACCTTAATTGAACATTACTGTAATATAGTCAGAAAACGAGCTATGCACATTAATAAAACATGACCATTCCTTCATTCAATCACAAATAGTGATCCTTAAGCCTCTTTAGGAAATGAACGTTTCAGTCAAAACATAAAGTGACCGAACGAAGCATCATTGTCTACTCTGTAAAATAACCTAACAACCTACTGCAACTGGCGATACTCTACTCACACAGATAATTACGCGTATTACTTTTACTTACTTGCACACACACACACACACACACACACACACACACACACACACACACACGCGCGCGCGCGCGCGCGCGCGCGCGCGCGCGCGCGCATACTCACTCTCTCTCTCTCTCCCTCTCTCTCTCTCTCTCTCTCTCTCTCTCTCTGTCTCTGTTGATCACAACGTATCTGCAAATCACTTTTATATGTTTGAATAATGTACGCTTTCTGAAGATTAAGCATGAAGTTGTTTGTTGTGTAACACATGTTAACCGGCTCCACTACTGTCCTCGTTTTGTCTGGTTTGGAAGTGGTTGTACTCTTCAGCAGGGGAATCACGTGATAAACAAACACCACAGTTACTGAAGGGTCCTCCAATGTTTCTCGCAAACAATTTATGGAGTTCAAGAACAAATATGGGCCTAATATCGATCTTTGGGGACCTTCACGTTTAATGTTTTCCCACTCTTAGTTTCATTCCTGTGGTATCATTTGTTCAGATAAGATTCCATGTATCTACAGCGTAAAACCTCTACTAGGTAAATTTCTCAGAGCAAAGAAAATCTTGTCTGTACGAAACTCATACCGCTGGTTTGTGTGTGGACACAAAGCTGGTAGAAAAGTGAAGAGCTTTTTTTATTTTAGAAACTGCAGATGATGGGGATTTTGTGGTGATCATATTAAACACCACTGCTGTACTTCTCATAATTAAATGTGGAATCCAGCAAAACGTGCAGCAACGTACACGGTGGAGAGCAGAATCAGCTGCTGCCTGCATCGGGAAATTAGAGGCGTTTCGCATGGCCGATCCTTTTGACTGTAAACTAACGGTATGCTTTTGACTGCAATCCAATGCTATGCTTTTCACGGTAAGCTAGTGCTATCCTTTTTCCTGCAAAATGGCATGTTCTCGAACAGGCATCTGTGAGCCATGTACCTGCGCACCCTGGTAGAATTTTGAAACGGCACAGATACAAACTTTAGGAATGGAAATATGGCTACAGGTTCAAACGCGGCTTGAAGGAAACGCTGCTGCTTTAAGCCACTCAGCCGCCTCCTCATTAAAGCGCATCACGTGAAAACAAATCACTTTCCGCGTCGCCCACAACTGCCTGACAAAAGTTTTTTATTATGTGGTCAATAACAGTGAAAAGATAAATCCCTGATAAAATAGATCATAATTTAATTTTATTAACGTTACCATCTTGTTTCAAATACGTCTCTTATTTTATTATTTCTTAGTTATATGCCTTAAAATTCTTAAGTGAAACATTCTTTGATCACGGAGACTATTCAGCAGCTGATGAAGGTCCTCCTACGTTAAAATATGCTTGGCTTAATGGTAGCCAAATTCGATTCTGTATCCAAAATTATCCGTAGAATTCTGACAAGTTTCGTAGAAATGACAATACTTGCTTAATATCACCTACGAACACGCCTGCATAACATTTGAGTAGCTCAACCACTTTAACAACGATCGAATGTTTGAAATATATGTTCCTTGTGAAGTGGCGCACTGATTAAGGTAGTGTGTTTGTATTCAGGTGCTCACAACCGTTTGCAGTCATCTTACGTATTCACTTATGGTGAATTTTAAGATAAATCTATCTCTAAGGGCGTAACTCATTTTATAGTATATCTCACTTGCAGGTGACCAGACTAACGGCTTCTAGAGGCAACAAAAATTTCATTTGTAATGCGTACAAAATTACTGATCTAATTTAGAAATATGAAATCTTGTAGTAACCTAGTTATTAAATGGTATAATCTTACGTTAGAGATCTAACACTGAGCCAAGTATTACAGTCAGAAACGGTGTATACGTCACGAGGCAATGAAACTTAGGCCAGCAAATTTACATTCATCCTGTGTCTGTTAATTAGAGCCCTTTGTGGCTATCTACAAACTTTATACATAAGTTCAGACTCTTTCATCACTTTTTCACGCTCACACCCTTCACCAATTGATGAAAGGAAAAATGTTTATTACTTATTACATTTTCGATGTTAATGCAATAAAACTTCAGTAGCAGGCAATACGTTGTAACTCATTTCAGCTTTGGTACTAGCTCTGTTCGCAGTACATTTAGCAGAGAGTGCCCCCATGTACCACTGAATGTACCTGCAAAGTTGCATCACTGAACGACTCATAGTTGGGATGCAAAAGAAACTAGCTTCTGCTTAAAACTGAACGCAAATTATACTCGTTCAGCGTTTGATGATGAGAGCACTTGGCGATTTACATAAAATAAACGTTAAACACAATTTCAAAGACTTTCTAAACTTTTTCTCATTTACATGCTTAACGTCAAATAGTTAACACATTAGCTTATTCGTAACGTTTTTTAGAGAATCTGTTTGCGGGGAGGGGGTTTATTGATGAGATGTAATGAAGATAACCTGATGTACATGCACGCATAAGGAATGAAATATTAAGGCAGTGCTGAACTGTACTTACCACTGAAAGCTTCAGTAACAAGCGTGGTACTTAATGGCAAAACTCACCTGAAACAAGACCAGATTATTAAAATTAGGGACGCTTACTGATGATGTTAACAACTATCTGTTTAATTTGTTTTCTAAGTTGTATTCGAAGATACACAAAGAGCAACTAAACAAAATTTCTTACTAGCTCGGATTAAATAAAAATAACAAACATATGACCATATTTAACATCACGTCTACTTTATTGGTAGATTAGATTAACACTTTTTCCATAGATCATTAGTACATCCCTTAGCATTATGTGGAATGCACAGATTTTACAAAAACTTTCTTTATGTGTCACAATTAAAAGTTATTTTTTAAATTTTGTAATTACTAATTTATATGTAAAAATTCATTTCATTGTCATTCAGAAAAACGTGGGTGGGCTCCAGCCATTTTTCTGATAACTCATTTTTGAGCAATGAATGCTTTTTTTCATTACTGATGAATTACCCCGAAATACGATGCAATACGGAAGCAGTGGATTAAAATAGACACAGTAAAATAAATCACTGATACGTTTATCATCTGATTTTGCATTAATCCTAAAAGCATAAGTAGCTGAATTCAAACGTTTCAGCAGATGATGAAGGTGTTTCTTGCAATTCAATCTTTCATCGGTGCACACGCCAAAAAATATAGAATATTCTTGCTAGGATAGAGACTTCTGTGTAGAGTCTATATTTATTAATAGTGTTATGTTATTTACTGTACAGAACTGCATATGCTGTGTGTTACTAAAATTTAATGAGAGTCCATTTACAGAGAACCAATTAATAATTTTCTGGAAGACATTATTTACAATCTCCTCAGCTAATCGTTGTTTGTTGGATGTGGTTACTATACATGTATCATCAACAAAAGGAAGTAGCTTTGGAACTTTATTTCTGTTAGTGATTCGAGTGGTCTGTTCTTCGTGGGTGTGCATACTTCGTTCATCGAAGTCTAGCAGTACGTTTACGTTTCACAGAGTGCAGTTGCAGCTTTAGCTGTTGTAAAGGTAAATAATGACGAAATTGTTTGTGCACTGTATTCGAATATTAAATTTAGTAATTTTCAATCTTTTATTCATATATTACCAGTATGTTTACATTTCGCGGCGTGCGGTTGCAGTTGCAGAGGTTCTTAAGTTCGGACAAAGTTGTTTGCGCACTGTTATTTGGTTATTAAATTTAGTAGTTCTCAACAGTGTCTCGTGCTGTTTCTAGTGAGGAAACAGTTTAATAAACTTTCCGAAACTTTCAGCTAATGTGTTTATAGAGTTGTTTGTGAGTTGAAGTCATTTATTAAATTTGGTACAGTAGTTTTCAACTGATGTTTCTTATCATTTGTAGTGAAATATTTCCGTAAAACTTTCATTCACTGCGTTTAGTTTCGTTGATTGCTCCAATGGTCGCTTGAATTTTTGGTTTTAGGTAAGACATTGTGTGAAGTTTCTGTGATATTGGTATTACTTTTGATTTAGTAGTATTAATTCAAGTGGTTGCTTTCTTAGTAGAGAGCTAAATTCGAAACCACTGTTGTTAGTTTTTTAAAGAGTTCTACTGTCATAACTGAACTTTGGTAACCTATACGTTTAGTTTTTCAGTATCTGTTAACATTTTACCACATAAGTTTGTGAGTAGCAGGTTAATGTGTGAGATTTGAAGGGCTTGTTTCAATAGTGGTACAAGTCCATTATCTCCACTTTTCTGTCTATAATGCTTCTGACATTAATGGTCCAAACAAACAGAAAGAAAGGTTCATCTATAGCAAAAAGCCATATACTTGAATATATTTGGTATCTCAACTGCAGATTTTTCAGCGCTCATTTAACTTTAGGACTCTGTACCTCAGAATGAACAAAAGTGGAGTTGTACAACAACTGAAATAACCCCTTCATTCATTTGTTCAATGTACTTTCATTGGGGAGAATGCAGTGAGGAAGCCAATGGGCATTCTAGCGAGATCCTTTCCTGGAAATTAAGCATTTGTAGCAGAAATAAATTGATAGAGGAGCAAGAGCGTAGGATCTGTACCCTTCGGGTGCAGTTATGAAACGCAAAGGAGGAACTAGATAGTATGGAGAGGGCGAAGGGCCCTGGGGATTGGGTAAGAAGGCAGCTAGGAGGAAGAGATATTTAGACAGTTGTACTTTGCATATAACCAATAGGTTTGACCAACTGTCAGATTTTAGTGGAGTTTCTTGTAGTTGTGGGTGTAAGAAACATGCAGCAGTCCTCAGCAGTTATGGAGCCTAAGTCAGTAGCAAATTCTAACAGAAAGGAGAAGAATCGGCTGCTAGGTAGTTAGCATGTCAGAGGTGTGGGCGAGCAGTTGCAGGAAGTGCTGGGGAGTGAGTACCAGGTCACCAGCATTGTGAAACCCAGTGCAGGGTTGGCTCAGGTGATTGTTAACGTAGGGCAGTTATGTAGGAACTTTACGAAAGAGGATCATGTAGCGGTCGTGGATGGAGCCTGGAATAGTCTTGGTAGGGTCGGGGAATATTATACAGTTTGTGACCTGTTACAGATAGTTACTCAAACTGATGGCACTAATGTGATCTTCGTGCAGATATTTCAGCGTCGTGGTCAGCCTCATCTTAATGCTGCTGTTAGGAGTGTTAACATGGGACTGGAGAATGCACTGATGGGGGTGGGCATGGCTCATATTTCCATGGTGCCAGTTGAGTCCATCAATAGATCAGATTCAACTAGGCATGGGCCGCACCTCATTAGGCATGGGAAGGGGAGGCTGGAAAAACTTATAGGCGACAATGTGGTGGGCGGTGGAAGTATCACTCATGGGAAAATTGGTGTAGTAGTTCGTGTTAGACTTGCAACTTTTATAGATCAAAGTCGGCTGATACATATCCCTGCTTAAAGGAAGTCCCTCAAACAAAGGAATCCCCTTCAGACAAGGTCAGGTACCCAGGTAGTGAATGAATTAGCGTATTTCATCAAAATATAAGAGACATTAGAGGTAAAGTAGGGAAATGTTTGTAGATGTTGACTCTGACACTACTGGTATATCAGAGCACTACTTAAATAATTTGACATTTCAGAGGCTCCTTTTACCGGGATACAAATTAGCCGACTGTTTTCCAAAGAGTTCTTTGCAGAGTGGGGGAGTGGCCATGTATGTAAAAAGCAGTGTTCCATTTGAGTCTGTTGATGCATCAAAGGATTACACGAAATAGGTATTCGAATTTTGTGCAGGGGCAGTTGAGTTTAGTGAAAATTTTCACTTCAGAGCATTTCTTCTCAAGCTAGAAAAGGTTCTTGGCTCACTTTACAGGAAGTAGCAAAAATTAGTTATATGTGGCGACTTCCATATTAATTTTGCGTGTGACTGTGCAAGGAAAACGGTGATGGAAGATCTCCTAAATTCGAATGATCTGGTGCAGACTGAGTTTTTTCCAACCAGAGTGGAGGGGAACAGTAGCACAGCCATAGACATTATTTTTATTCGTTTCTCAGTACTAGATGGGCATTTTGTTTGTAAAAGGATGAATGGCTACTCTGACCATGATGCACAAATTTAACATTAAAAAGTTTTTGTACTCGAACAAATGTCACATATAACTACAAACTATGTAGGAAAGTTAATCCATCGTAAACTGCATCTTCGGGTTAATGCTGTTCAGGTGCACCAAGATGATATCCAACTCTTCTTCAGCATGAGTCCACACTACAAATGTGTCATCAACATAGCGGTACCATTTACTGGCTTTTTTGTGGTATTCTGTAGCGCTCGCTGTTCGAAAATCTCCATAAATAAACTGGCAACAGCTGGGCTGAGAGGGCTTTCCATCGCCACCCGGACGATCTATTCGTAAAACTCGTTCTTGTACTGGAAATAAGTTGACGACAGCCAGTGTTTAAATAAAGTCACTATGTCAATCGGAAAAATATCTGCTATATATGAAATAGCTTCGTTTACAGGCACCATGGTAAACAATGACACTACATCGAAGCTCACAAGAATATCACTTGGGCTGACGTTAATCTCCCTCAGATTTTCAATAAAATGCGCCGAGTTTGCGGCGCATTTCATTGAAAAACGCTACAACGTCGACCCACCACATTTCATTCCAATATGAAATTAATTACTCCCTCATTAACACGGCTTGTGTATCACTTAGGACTAAAAAGATCATGTGGAAACGTAGGGTTCTCGAGAATCAGTGGAGACTGCTTATCTATCGGCATCCAGGAGCAGCAAAAATTTAATTTGTGCCACATAAATGAACGATGGAGTGTTCCCAGAATTTGTCATACACCTTGGCAAAAATGAAAGTAAATTTCTGAGTAAACTTTACCCAGATTGCCTGACCTAGTGTCAGGTACCAGTAGATTTTAAGACAGCATAAACTCTTGCATTCCTCAGCAAGGAAAACAGAAAAACAATTCCGAAAGCTGTCTCTGGATCACCCTTTTCAGTGTTTGCTAGAACGGCTTATCCGCAGCTGAATTTACCTAGCAGTCGACTGCGCCTTTCTACCAATCAGGCTTGTGGCAAAACCATAGCTGATTTGAGAAAGTAATGGCGCTGGCTTATTACATAAATCTGATTTCCAGAAAGGACTAACAAATTAAGTAGTGTTCGTAGATATAACTGCTGCTTACGACTCAGTGTTACTGGATGGACTAATGTTAAAGGTAAAGCAAACTGCACCTTGCATAAGAATTCTTCGGTGGTTCAAGCTGACACTCTCCGTATAACAACCCTCTCTTTGGTATATTCTGTGGTTGAATATTACACACCAGTGTGCATGTCAGGAAGGTGGATGTTCATTTTAACGATACCATGAGACCCATAGCGGGAAGTATGAGATCAGCTCATCACCCTGGCTATCTGCTCTCAGTAACATTTCTCTACCACACTTGCAACAGTGATCAAAGGCTAAATTTCTAGGAATGTATGCTCAGCCCACCCAGTATGCGTCTCAAGTCAAAGAAACCATTCTGGAGAGCTCGTGAGATACATCCACTAAAGACCGAAGATGTGTGCGAGGAGACATGGAAAAACAGCACCGACATACGTCGTCAAGATCTCGAAGATCCGACAAGTGAAAGAGATTTATAACTGCATAGAAGAATTTGGTGTCACCTGAACAGAACCCCATGTGGGCAGAGAAGAACTAAGTCCCTTCAGGTACAAATGTGGCCTCTCAAACTACCCATTACGTGATTGTAAAGTTTCAAAGAAGACCACTGACCACACTGTACTGGAATATCCCAAGACATATTTCAGTGGAATCTTTTTCTCGAATCATTGATTATCTTGCCACACACATTTTTTATACGTGTCTTCCTTGCATTCGGTGTGTTACCCCTGATTTAATATTGCTTAGAGAATTCAAGAGAGTGTACTATTTTTCCTCTTTTTCTGATCGTGTATTTGTTCACTAAGTGGTCCATTACAAGACAAATATTAAAATTTCCTGACAGATTAAAACTGTGTGCCCGACTGAGACTCGAACTCGGGACCTTTGCCTTTCGCGGGCAAGTGCTCTACCATCTGAGCTACCGAAGCGCGACAAACGCGCGGTCCTCACAGCTTTACTTCTGCCAGTATCTCGTCTCCTACCTTCCATATCAGCGCAAACTCCGCTGCAGAGTGAAAATCAAATTCTTGAAACATCCCCCAGGCTGTGGCTATGCCATGTCTCCGCTGTATCCTTTCTTTCAGGAGTGCTAGTTCTGCAAGGTTCGCAGGAGAGCTTCTGTAAATAGTTCAAATGGCTCTGAGCACTATGGGACTTAACAACTGAGGTCATCAGTCCCATAGAACTACTTAAAACTAGCTAACCTAAAGTCATCACACACATCTATGCCCGAGGCAGGATGCGAACCTGCGACCGTAGCGGTCACGCGGCTCCAGACTGAAGCGCGTAGAACCGCTCGGTCAACGTGACAGGCGTCAAATTATTAGTCAGAATAATAGGAACTACCATCATCAGAAGTATTCGGGACTTTTTGCATCCTTTTCCAACCAGTAAAGTGTCTTCTTGACTTTGTGCTGTTGAAGATTACGTTCGACGTGATTGTTACATTTCCTGTTCTTTAGCCAGAAGCAGTATGCTTCCATGGTGAGGTTACACACCCTGAATGAGATCTTCACTCTGCAGTGGAGTGTGCGCTGGTGTGAAACTTCCTGGCAGATTAAAACTGTGTGCCCGACCGAGACTCGAACTAGGGACCATTGCCTTTCGCGGGTAAGTGCTCTACCAACTGAGCTACCGAGGTACGACTCACGCCCGGTACTCACAGCTTTACTTCTGCCAGTATCTCGGCTCCTACCTTCCAAACTTTACAGAAGCTCTCCTGCGAACCTTGCAGAACTAGCACTCCTGAAAGAAAGGATATAGCGGAGACATGGCTTAGCCACAGCCTGGGAGACGTCTCCAGAATGAGATTTTCACTCTGCAGCGGAGTGTGCGCTGATGTGAAATTTACTGGCAGTTGGTAGAGCACTTGCCCGCGAAAGGCAAAGGTCCCGAGTTCGAGTGTCGGTCGGGCACACAGTTTTAATCTGCCAGGAAGTTTCACATCAGCGCACACTCCGCTGCAGAGTGAGAATCTCATTCTGGGAACGTCCCCCGGGCTGTGGCGAAGCCATGTCTCCGCTATATCCTTTCTTTCATGTGTGCTAATTCTGCAATGTTCGCAGGAGAGCTTCTGTAAAGTTTGGAATGTAGGAGACGATATACTGGCAGAAGTAAAGCTGTGAGTACCGGGCGTGAGTCGTGTTGGTAGCTCAATTGGTAGAGCACTTGCCCGCGAAAGGCAAAGGTCCCGAGTTCGAGTCTCGGTCGGGCACACAGTTTTAATCTTCCAGGAAGTTACACATCCTAATTGCTCATGATATTCCTCTAATTGGGGCCTCAATCCCTCTTATGAATTTCACTAGAAATTGGATGCACTGAAATATCCGTTTAAACTCACCCCTCCATACCCGTTGTGCATTGAAAGATACAGAATGTTTCAACCATACATTGGTCAGATTGCGTCCCATCTACCTAGTGTGATTTTACAGTATCGTCGTTCCGATCTCTTAAACCGTTCACAAAATAAAAGGTGTGTTCAGTCTTACGCGACCCACCCTGATAAACAGTGAATAGTAATGGCCATACAACACACCCTTACCAGGCTCCTGTAGTTACTTTTACTTCTGGAGATTTCTCTCTGTTAAGGATGACGTGTAGTATTCTTTGTATTAGGAACTCGTGAATTCAGTAACAGAATGGAGGGGATATTCTATTTGCTGTATTTAATTCATAGGGCGAGAGAACGGAACTATTTCGAACGTTCTCCGGAATACATCCAGTGCTTGTGCACTGTCGAACAATAGTAGCATCAAATGGACACGCACGGCCTGTGCGGTTCGTTTCCGACACAGGGACACTTACCTCAAACTGACACATTTATCCTTCTCCATCACCCTAGAAAATCCACATCATCACGGAATCACCCTGTATATAACTTTAACGCTCTGTAGCGTCGTTGGACGACGTTTTCGGACATGGCGTCCTAAGTAAAACTTGATCTGCTAACTCCCCTCTACAACCTCTAAAGGTGTGTAACATGAATTGTGAAGAAGCTTGTATGAATTGCTTTGTCTGCCGGACGCCGGAGGAGCAATTTTTCTCACCAGCTTGAACTCAGACGTGTGAACGAACGCCTCAGCTTGTAGCGGCACATGGAAATAGGCTAGTCCTCGCTCCGTGCAAAACGCAGCAACAAAGTGGTTGCAGCGTGTTCAGGCAGTATACGCAGCTCTGAAGATTCTTACTGTTCAGTAAATGAAACATGCAGAGAAGTGTCACGCAAATGAAAAGAGACACGTTTGTGTTTCCCTCCACTCCTGGTGCACCGCGGTTTCAGAATTCGCCGCCCGCTGCTAAACGCCATCCCGGTAGCAGTGCCCGACGTGTCAGCGCGGCAGAGCCCGCCGCGGCAGCTGCTAATGCGCGTGCGCTAAGCCGCGCGGCCGCCGTGAGCCGCTAAGCCCGCGTGGCCGACGCGGCCGGCGAATGTTAAATACGCAGCCGGGATCACCTGTTGTGGAGCCCCGGCAGCGCAGCTGAATCGACGGCCGGTCGGATTGACGCTGCGATACCTCCTAACTGAATGCTCCCCTGTTATACTCCCACGCCGCTCCCCGAGCCATTCGCTGACAACGTTAATTAGCAGATTACAGCTGGGGAATCGGATCGGGACTCAGTGCCAGCTGTCCGACTTCCGCGTCGTCACTGAGCTATTACCGACACACACATCTACTGAAACCCTTTGCCGACCTCTCTACTCTCCGCCACCCAGTGACGTAACCGACCACCTTAACCAATCCTCAGCTTCTGATCAGATTTCGAAGTGGTATGATAATTGGTAGCTTCGTTTAAGCGCCCAGTTCATAAAACGAAAGAAAGCTACTATAGTATGACTATATTATGAATGAGCCGCAGTTGGAATTAGTCAAATCATATAAATACTTGATAGCCGGCCGGAGTGGCCGTGCGGTTATAGGCGCTACAGTCTGGAACCGCGTGACCTCTACTGTCGCAGGTTCGAATCCTGCCTCGGGCATGGATGTGTGTGATGTCCATAGGTTAGTTAGGTTTAAGTAGTTCTAAGTTCTAGAGGACTGATGACCACAGTAGTTAAGTCCCATAGTGCTCAGAGCCATTTGAACCATTTAAATACTTGATAGAATCCGTTTCGTGGATACCATACTGCATTAGCCTAAGAAAACATTTGTGTACTTCATGTTAGTTTATTGCTGTACTATGTAGTAGAAAAGTTCGGAGTAGGTATTCAAATCCATGGAGAAGAAATAAAAACTTTGAGGTTTGCCGATGACATTGTAATTCTATCAGAGACCGCAAAGAACTTGGAAGAGCAGTTGAACGGAATGGACAGTGTCTTGAAAGGAGGGTATAAGATGAACATCAACAAAAGCAAAACGAGGATAATGGAATGTAGTCGAATTAAGTCGGGTGATGTTGAGGGAATTAGATTAGGAAATGAAACACTTAAAATAGTAAATGAGTTTTGCTATTTGGGGAGCAAAATAACTGATGATGGTCGAAGTAGAGAGGATATAAAATGTAGACTGGCAATGGCAAGGAAAGCGTTTCTGAAGAAGAGAAATTTGTTAACATCTAGTATTGATTTAAGGTGTCAGGAAGTCGTTTCTGAAAGTATTTGTATGGAGTGTAGCCATGTATGGAAGTGAAACATGGACGATAAATAGTTTAGACAAGAAGAGAATAGAAGCTTTCGAAATGTGGTGCTACAGAAGAATGCTGAAGATTAGATGGGTACATCACATAACTAACGAGGAGGTATTGAACAGAATTGGGGCGAAGAGGAGTTTGTGGCACAACTTGACTAGAAGAAGGGATCGGTTGGTAGGACATGTTCTGAGGCATCAAGGGATCACCAATTTGATACTGGAGGGCAGCGTGGAGGGTAAAAATCGGTGCGGGAGACCAAGAGATGAATACAGTAAGCAGATTCAGAAGAATGTAGGCTGCAGTAGGTACTGGGAGATGAAGAAGCTTGCACAGGATAGAGTTGCATGGAGAGCTGCATCAAACCAGTCTCAGGACTGAAGACCACAACAACAACAACATCATGTAGTACACGTACTAGATGTGACCAGAAGAGATATTAAACATACGCAAAGATGAGCAGCACGAATGGAGACAGGTTTGCGTTGAACCGTGGCAGAGCGTCCCGGTGAAGCAGCAAAACCTCAACCTTGAAAACATAGGACGATTATGTGGTGACAAGTTTCGAGAACCGTCCTTCTGCTCCCGAGGTTTATTAGCTGAAAGACATGGACGTTAAAACAGTTTCATAGAGACTTTGGAACCCCGCAAAACCTAGAAGTTGATAAAATTCCTTTTTGAGTCTAGCAGCGAGTAGTGTGCCTTGTCGGACAGAGGTGATGTTTCTAGAGTGCTCAGTGTGTCAAGTCGGGAGTAACGATATGTCAATGATCAGTGACCTTTTTCTCCCAGTACAGGAAGCTTTTGCTTTATTTAACGAAGAGATATGGTTCAGTACAGTAGTAAGCTAATTATTATAGCAAGACAACGTGAAGGCCATTAGGGCTCATTTCGAAGAGGTACTCATCGCTGATGACAAGTATACTTCAGTGAATGAGTTTTCAGGGTGAAGACGTGTCTGGAGATGCTCCGGATGGTGTTGGGATACCAACTTGACTGTAGCCCGCCACACAATCTGGCAACCAGAAGTGATGGTCTCGGGAATCATTTATTTTCATAGCAGAACCCCTTTGGTTGTCTGCAGCATCGGTACGCCACAGCGGCAATTCGGCGATATTCTACATTCTAGTTTGTTGCCATTCAGGGCATGACATCCTGGGCTTACATTTGAGCAAGATAATGCCCGCCCACACACGGTGTGAGTTTCTGCTGCCTGTCTTTGTGCTTGGCCAGCGAGGTCGCCAGATCTCTCCCCAATTGAGAACATTTGGAGCATTTTGGGCAGGATCCTCCTACCGTCTGTGGATTTTGACTATCTAATGCGCCAGTTGGACAGAATCGTCCCTCGGGAGGACATCCAACAATTCTATAGGGTAATGCCAAGAGGCAGAGGCAGACCTAAACTTTCTAGATTTTTCCACTTGGTGAAGCTCTTTCTCTGGAATAAATCATCCAATTTTACTGAAATTGTAGCCATTTATTTTTCTGTGCATGTTTATCACAGCTGCCGATTTCCGTCCCATTCGTATAATTCTTTCGCGTTGCCTTTCATTGTAATCGTTGGGCCACCTGTTGGGTGCCTGCCATCTACTCTATCACCTAATGCAGGCACACGGTTTCATTACCACCAATCCTCAGGGTTTCAGTCTAATCTGATCCCGTCTGCCCCAGTGTGATCCCTACCATACTACAAAAGCAGAGCAGAGGCTGTACCACTTTCTGGTATCCACCAATCACAGCCACTGCTACACTGACCTCAGCACCGCACCGACAGCCACTGTTGCGATGGTTACGCACCAGCCGTCGCACACCTGGAGACCTGTTGCTGATGCCTGCACGTTTCACCACCTGTGGTCAGCTATGCGAGGCCGCTGACCACCTCTCCAGCTCCGACTTCACTTCGGTTGCTGCTAAGGAGTTAAAGACTTTTTCAACTAGAACTGTTTCCGTGACTGGTCTACATTCAATAACGCCAAAACACTGCCGCCACGTCCTGGATGGTGAACTGCACTGCATCCTAACATACCAAAGCCAGCTTCAACTTCCATCATAGAGGTCATACACACCGACCTCAGCACTTGCATCATGTCGTCTTTGTCCATATCTATACCCGCTCCTTGTATGACTCACTGCTTGTAGACAATATGGCTTGGTATCTAAGGTTCTGGGTACCGACTGGCCAAAAACTGAGACTACTTTATTCTATTTGGCTTACCCTCTTCCACCTTTAAACTTTTTCTTCCCGATGGTATAATTTTCCACATCTGTCCTCTGAATTCTGGCATATAAAACTATTTTCCAGTGTTCTCAGTATGGACCTAGGTAGCCAGTTTTCCCTTCAATGAATGAAACGTAATGACTAGGATCTATTACTCCACATAGCGCTCTTTTGTTGTCTCTACTCAGAGTACGATTCTTTATACACGTTATCTGTTCCACATTGTAAGGGGGATATATATTGCCGTTTGAGAAAAGTGCAACACCGAGAAGGAATTGCTGCAGAGAAATGGGGTAAACGTAAGCAGAGCAGAGCCCTCTCGTGTCGGTTCAACAGGGTCGGTGTTGTGCCTAGTGTAGTCAGTGCAGAGCTGTCACACATGGTGGAAACAATACAATGAGTGCCAGTATGCCTCATCGACGTGAAAGGGAACCATATCGGCGTGTGAGCAAGTTCGAACGAGGCAGAATGATCGGTCTCCGGGAAACGGGGTTGTCATACCGTGACATTTCGGCTCGCACAGGGCATGCTGCTACGATAGTGACGCTTATGTGGAAACAGTGGGTAGAGGAAGGTAGTACGCAGCGACGAGAGGTAACTGAACCACGGAACATGACCACAGCACGGGATGACCGTCATCTTATCCGCATGGCCGTTATGGACCGAACAGCGCCATCCACAGTGTTGAATCGTCGCTGGAGCACTGCAACAGGTGTGAAATTGTCTGCATCGACAGTTCTTCGCCGTCTGCTGCAGATTGGACTGGTTGTACGCATGCCATTACGTGGGCTTGCATTGTCCAGAAACCAGAACCTCCTCCCACTGCAATGGGCACGTGAACTCCGTCACTGGGGTGCTGAGTGGCAACATGTAATCTTTTCGGATGAGTCCCTCTTCGCCGGCCAGTGTGGCCGAGCGGCTCTAGGCGCTTCAGTCTGGAACCGCGTGACCGCTACGGTCGCAGGTTCGAGTCCTGCCTCGGGCATGGATGTGTGTGATGTCCTTAGGTTAGTTACGTTTAAGTAGTTCTAAGTTCTAGGGAACTGATGACCTCAGATGTTAAGTCCCATAGCGCCCAGAGCCATTTTTTGAGTCCCTCTTCAACCTGTCCTACAGTGATGGTCGCATGTGTCCGGCCGTACCGTGGTGAGCGCAACCTGGAGGGCTGCATTGTGGAGCGGCATAGCGTAGAAACACCAGGTGTGATGGTTTGGGGCACCATTGGTTACCACAACCGATTTCGCCTCGTACGTATTGCGGGCACTTTAAACAGCAACCGGTATCTAACGGAGGTTGTGGAGCCTGAGGTACTCCCCCTGCTTCAAGTATATCCATAGGCCACACTTCAACAGGACAACGCCTTGCCAAATAGTGCGAGGAATGCACAGGCCTTCTTCGAAGAGTGACGGGTAGCATTGCCTCCCTGGACTGCGCGTTCGCCAGACATCTCTCCCTTCGGACATGTCTGGGATATGGTTGGTCGGCACCTAGTAAGTCACGGTCCTCCAGTAAATGGTGTCATGGATTTGTGGGCTTGGATACAAACTGCGTGGAGGGAAATCCCTCAAGAACGTATCCAGAACCTTACTGATACAATGCCTAGGCGTGTAGCAGCTCTAATTGCAGCTCATGATGGCCACACTACGTACCGTATAGTAGGCCTCAAAGGCCATAGACAGATTTTCAAAGGTAATTGAGCTGTGTTGGGCTCATGTTATGCATTGGTTTAAATCTCGGTTGCTATTCTGTGTTTGGTTTCCCGCTGTTATTGCGATACTGCTGTTGTTCGCTCTCTGTGAGAGGCACCAGCAGTGTGTTTCGATATTCGCACCTTGTACTATCTTTGGTCTGGTGCTTATAGTTTCTGGCTCTGCTGTGTGCGAGCAGTCTGTCAGTTGGCGTGGAGCAGCGAGGAAATCTCCGAGGGTTGTAGTTTGGCTGGGCCCGCTGGCGCTCTCTACGCAGTGTCGGAGTGTGTGGGGCTGCTCCCATTGCTACGAAGTCCGTGGCTCACCGGCCCTGGACACGAAAGTTGAGTTTGGATTTAATTTATCAGCAAGTCAAGACTGTTCTCGGTGTTGGCTGTTGGGATATTCACGAGAGCAACAACTTGTGCGTTCGAGTTAGCGAAGGTTTAACCACCGTCCAGTGGAGTCTAACTGTATTTGGTTATTTGCAATTGAAGTGCACCAGCGGAATTTTCTGCCTTTTCGCCTTTTGGTCGTTCCGGTTACCTGCCCTAGCAGTTGACGTAATTTCAGGCAGTGTCCTTTCCGCACCGTGTTGTCGCTGTCCAGCATGGTGTGTAGTTTGACAGCTTGGTCGTGGGCGTCGATGCCTTTTAATTTGTATTTTACTCCCGGTGTGTGCTGATCCAGTGGAGCGCAAGTTACCTTGTCGGTGGGACCGATGACTGTCTGTTTGTTGGGTTGTCGTCGGATTGAGAACGGTCGAGCCGACTGCCTGTCTCACCTAAGTGAAGTTTAGTGTTTCAAGTACTGGCCTACCCCCGAATCTTCTGAGCGCCGTTCACTACACTGCTTTTTCTCATTTTCTGTTGTGTGTATTTGTATGGCTCATAGCCGATGGCTTTGAATTAAAGTTCAATTGTTTTATTGGCTTTTTAAGTCACGGGCCTTCAGCAGTTTTAAAATTAAAGGTTTCTTGCGTCTCAGGTGTTACATTGTTTGGGCCTTCAGCCTGATTAATGTATTGTTTAAAGATAAAGGCTTGAGCCTTCTGCCTACTAAAAATTATTTTAGTTGTGTTTTAAGTCATGGGCCTTTAGCCATTTTAAAATTAAAGATCTTTGTCTTTCGAGCATCAGACTGTTTGGAGCCTTTCATCCAGATTATAGATCTTACTTAACTTGAGGCCTTCTGCCTTTTAAATATTCTCTTTGGCATCTGTATTTTGTGTTAATGGCTTTTAGACGTTCTTTTCTTTTTTTATATATATAAAATTAAAGTGGTTGTCCCCTTAAGACATAAGATAGTGTGGCGTATTCAGCCGATAACTAAGTTCAAGAATTTGTACTGTAATGTTTGGTCAAATAAATAAAGTTATATGTGTTCGAGTGTAAGTGAAAGCCGCTCATTTTGGCCCCTTTCCATAGTTCCACCTGTCCTGTCCTGCGGGTTCAGCAGGGCGTCGCAGTAATCATTTGTTACTTGTCATGAACCCAACCTGCGGTATTAAATAAATTGAATCCATGCGTTTCCTTCTTGGTGCTGCAATTTCCACAAACTGTAGTGTAGTTGATTGATTCATATTTGTCATAGCCTGCATTTCCTGACGACCCAAATTGTTATACACTCCTGGAAATGGAAAAAAGAACACATTGACACCGGTGTGTCAGACCCACCATACTTGCTCCGGACACTGCGAGAGGGCTGTACAAGCAATGATCACACGCACGGCACAGGGGACACACCAGGAACCGCGGTGTTGGCCGTCAAATGGCGCTAGCTGCGCAGCATTTGTGCACCGCCGCCGTCAGTGTCAGCCAGTTTACCGTGGCATACGGAGCTCCATCGCAGTCTTTAACACTGGTAGCATGCCGCGACAGCGTGGACGTAAACCGTATGTGCAGTTGACGGATTTTGAGCGAGGGCGTATAGTGGGCATGCGGGAGGCCGGGTGGACGTACCGCCGAATTGCTCAACACGTGGGGCGTGAGGTCTCCACAGTACATCGATGTTGTCGCCAGTGGTTGGCGGAAGGTGCACGTGCCCGTCGACCTGGGACCGGACCGCAGCGACGCACGGATGCACGCCAAGACCGTAGGATCCTACGCAGTGCCGTAGGGGATCGCACCGCCACTTCCCAGCAAATTAGGGACACTGTTGCTCCTGGGGTATCGGCGAGGACCATTCGCAACCGTCTCCATGAAGCTGGGCTACGATCCCGCACACCGTTAGGCTGTCTTCCGCTCACGCCCCAACATCGTGCAGCCCGCCTCCAGTGGTGTCGCGACAGGCGTGAATGGAGGGACGAATGGAGACGTGTCGTCTTCAGCGATGAGAGTCGCTTCTGCCTTGGTGCCAATGATGGTCGTATGCGTGTTTGGCGCCGTGCAGGTGAGCGCCACAATCAGGACTGCATACGACCGAGGCACACAGGTCCAACACCCGGCATCATGGTGTGGGGAGCGATCTCCTACACTGGCCGTACACCACTGGTGATCGTCGAGGGGACACTGAATAGTGCACGGTACATCCAAACCGTCATCGAACCCATCGTTCTACCATTCCTAGACCGGCAAGGGAACTTGCTGTTCCAACAGGACAATGCACGTCCGCATGTATCCCGTGCCACCCAACGTGCTCTAGAAGGTGTAAGTCAACTACCCTGGCCAGCAAGATCTCCGGATCTGTCCCCCATTTAGCATGTTTGGGACTGGATGAAGCGTCGTCTCACGCGGTCTGCACGTCCAGCACGAACGCTGGTCCAACTGAGGCGCCAGGTGGAAATGGCATGGCAAGCCGTTCCACAGGACTACATCCAGCATCTCTACGATCGTCTCCATGGGAGAATAGCAGCCTGCATTGCTGCGAAAGGTGGATATACACTGTACTAGTGCCGACATTGTGCGTGCTCTGTTGCCTGTGTCTATGTGCCTGTGGTTCTGTCAGTGTGATTATGTCATGTATCTGACCCCAGGAATGTGTCAATAAAGTTTCCCCTTCCTGGGACAATGAATACACGGTGTTCTTATTTCAATTTCCAGGAGTGTATAATGCCACCAGGTCATCAGCATCACATTTTCCTTACGGCCTGCTGCACAATTCCAATCAATACTCATATCCGGATCTCTGCAGTCGAAATCCATGTCTACGCTCACTTGAACGTCTGTTAAGTTGTTGTTCAGAGTAATTAGGCCTTACACTGTCGCCTTGGCTACTGTTGACAACGTCAGCGTGTCGTCGGTGGGGACCGAGTGACCTCGTGGACTGTATCCCCCCATCAAACATCTCTCACGGTTACCGTTTCAGATTGTTATTGTCTATTGTATTCCGTTTCACAAAATTCACTTCCCAAGGTACTGCCACTCGAAAATAAGACACTTGCTTCTGGAGAGCGCAAGCATACAAATTTACTCGATCACACCCGCCATGAGATGCTCCATGCCTGAAAGATATGTGAGGTCTTCGTGAGTGTCATACACTATCTTATCAGAAGGATCCACAGAGCTATTAGTGGGCATTAGTAAGGAATGCACCCATCTTTCATCTGTATGACGGCTTGAGCTCCGTAGGCGGCATTTTCAACAAGGTGTCTGGATTTCTGTGGAGAGATAGAAGCATTTTCATCCTCAAGAGCCGAAACCAGAGAGAGTACATGATATTGGACGCTAGACGTCCCAGAGGTGTTCAGCTGAGTTCAGTGTGGAACTCTGGGCGGCGGGCCAGAGCATTTCAGGGATGTTATCGTCCACGAACTATTGCTTCAAAAATGCTGCATTATGACAGGATGCACTGTCATGCTGATACAAGCATTAGTGGCCCTTGAACTGTCCTTATGCAATAAGCAGTACACAGTGCTGCAGACTGTGTTCAACTCCCTGCGCATCACTCCTTTCCTGATGGAGATGAGGACCACACCTAACGACGAAAAACACCACCATACCGTGGCACAACCACCTCCATGCTTCACTCTTACATTATTATCCTTATTGACATTTAAAGGGGATAATTACGACCACAGCACGGTTATTCGTATCTCCTAGGTCAGTTTGGTGCACAGTTTTGCTATGATGCACGTAGCAGCACTACATCGTCTTTCTCTCTTCTGTTTCATTTTATTTACACATTATGTTCCGTAGGACCAAATTGAGGAGCAAATCTCCAAGGTCATGTAACGTGTCAGTACATGAAATTACAACATTAAAGTAATAACAGCTAAAAATAAATGTTTGTGAAACCGAAAAAAGTCAGTCCATATGACTGTTCGGTATATAACACCTCAGATTTCCCCCTGTTTGGTCACGGTTACTCGATCATTATCAAATTTGAATTATGTGCAAGACAGCGTTCATGTTCACCACAGCTCTTTCCATGATATCTACAGTACGCCAATCTAAATGGATACTGCACTATTCGGTTTGATAAGGACAAAGATGCGTAAGACTGCTCGAATGTTGGTGAAACACCATAGCTAGCGAGGAGTTGGGAGTAGTGAGGTGCCAGGCCCTAAGAACTGAAAATTGCTCTGCAACCATGAGGGACAAATTTATTTCTCTAAATCTATTTCAAAGAGTTATAATTTATTTCTTTAATAAGCAAGATTTGAGTTGAATCAAATCGATAATACAGATATTACATAATGACAAAGACACTACAATAAGCGTATATTATCGTCTCATAACAGGCAATGAGCGGCTATGAAAAACAGAGTGACGTGAGTGGTCAACCCTAAATGATGTGCTCAGATAAATACAGTGTTCAGAAAAATACGTACAAGAATTTGAAATTTAAAAAAAAAAATCGATAGTACGTAAATCTCGACTTAGACACGTGGTTCTGCCGATTCTTAAATCCAATAAAGCATAGTACAAGTTCAGTTACTGCTAGAACAAATGAAAACGTTTTAAATAACACACGTTACCAGAGCATACATAAAGCAACAAGAGACTTACGAGACCGTTCAGTTAACGTCTGTAAACTGAGCAAATCAAAAGACGGAAGGAACTACTAGAGTACAGTGTGAAATATATTATTTTGATCCCGGTAAACAGAGTAATATGGAAAACTCACCCAAATGAGAAGGCAGAAATATATATTGCCGTTTTTTTTAAAAAATTTAGATCACTCAGTCTAGTTCCCGATAAGAAATGTGATTAACACTTAGGGCTTCAATTAAGATAACAAGCAGTAAAATAAATGCTAAGAACCAAGCAAGGGCAAACAATTTTTTATAATTAATAAAATGAACTCAAACCCGACGACATAAGCAATTTTACCACTATAACACCACAATTTTACCAATGGAAACAAGAACGACCTTTGAACTGTCTTTAGATAACACCAGAGTTAAGTACAGCGTAAAATACACCGTACAAAGAGCCCCTATGGCATAGTGGTTAACTCTGAATCATACAGTCTACACACTACTGTGCTCGCAAAGCAAGTCCGACGGCTCGCATTCAAAATTGCCTGTGATTTCTGCAGATAGCCTATCCAACAGCAGACACTGTACCATAGCCGCCTTCCACCAAATTCATGCGACGTAAGTTGCTAATAACATCTATGACGGACAGACTGCCAGCACTTGCTCTTGGATGGCCCATCAGCCAGCTGCCTTGATAAATGATTGAAAGCCTTATGTCCGCTGTCCGCTCGCTAGAGGCGGACCACGCCCCCTGGCGGAACACGATGGAGACGGTGGCTTGTTTACAGAGGTAAAGACGTAAAATCATACTCCCGGTGCGTAGCGAACTACAGCACAGCTCAGTTGGCAAAAATGTAAGCAACATCTTCTTCATACTAATTATCCTTATTATTCAAATTTATTAAATTGTGTTATACAGTAGCCAAGGTAGTCCCTGAGGGCCGGCAACCCACCACAGAGGATGAGGTTGTCCATACCCGTCAGGTTAGCCGAGAGCGCTAATGCACTGCTTCCTGGTCTCGGGTAGGCACACCGGCCCCAGATCGTACCCCCCCCCCCCCCCCCCCCCCGCCGGATTACCGACGTGGGTCGGTGTGCCGGCCAGCCTGGATGTGATTTTTAGGCGGTTTTCCACATCCCACTAAATGAATACCGGGCTGATCCCCACTTTTCGCCGCAGTTACACGACTCGCAGACATCTGAACACATTCGCACTATTCCACGAATTCTACTAGATGCAGACAGCAGGGGTACACTAATTCCATCCCGGGGGGTATAGGGTGCTGGCAGGAAGGGCATCCGGTCACCCCTTCACACTAACCTTACCAAAACCGTTCCTAACAATGCCGACCCTGCGGCAGCGCGGGACATGGCACCAGTGAAAGAAAGAAAGAAAGAAAGGGATGAGGTTGTCTATGTCCAAGACATACCAAAAGCACCATGGTAAACACCGGCTATTTACATACAAGATAATGGAAACAGACATTCCGAGCACTACTTCCTGCAGGGGGAGCTCGAGCCACAGCCTGCAGCAAGTATCACTACGCCAAAACGTGATTGGCTGGAGACAGCTATTTAGGGGCTAGTACAAGCCCCGAAGTTCAGTTCACTCTGGATGCAGACCTTGTGATTAGAAGTGAACTTTAGTTTGCCTCAATTAGGAGACTTTTACAGGCAACGTTATTGTTACTTTTTCGTTTGTTTTTCAGTCATCAAACCTGTGAACATACTTCAATAAAAGTTGTGTTTGTGAAACACTGCGAATTGTCAGTCACAACAATTGCCACTAAAAAAATCTGTCTACCTACAAATGCAAAGTGTTGAACTGGACGAAAGAACACTCGTTGGTACATTGGTGAATTCTTAGTTCTACTCCTGTTGGGGACCGATTTTCTACTTCAACACCTAAAATTATTACAAATTTGTAACAATCCATGTCCACAGGAACGCCATGAATATTTATTAGTGTCGCTGAAACTTATGTATCATTTGATGCAGAACAAGATATTACTCTCTTCTCTCAGAGTACAATTGGCGATAAATTTTTACGCAGAGTTCTGTCCAACACAACTGTCGCACTACTGGCTCAGTAGAGAGACGGTGCTGTCGTCTTCAGCGTTAACGGCTGACTGGGCTGAGCGTCACGGCGATCAGACGTAAATAGGCGATAGGCGAGCTGATGCGGTGGCGTACGGAGACTCTTCTGGGCGTGCGTACACCACCCTCTCTCATTCGCCATTGCTTGAGGCAGCGACTATGCTAACTTGCGGTTTCGTCTCAAGGCACCAACCTCGCCTTGGCGCCTCCCTCTTCAGACGATCCCGCACAAAGCTTCGAAAAATGAAATTGCCTCCGATTAAAAAAAGCTCCAACTCAACAGAGTACCATATTAGCCTTCTCTGCACTTTGTATGACTCACATTCGTCCACAAGGCTATTGTTTCCCGCATTTACACTAAATTCCACGGGACTTCCAACAAATAACCTGTCATCGCTTACGGTTTTCGCTGAACTACAATTTCATAGACTTCTGCACCTGTGGAGCCTAGAAATCTGCTTAGTGCAGCTCTCAAAGAAGTATTGTCTTTTTAGTCCTGTAAACTGAAGAAACCAAAATACGAAAAGAATGACTATAAAACAACGAAAACAGTGTGAAATGTATGATTTTAGTCCCAGTAACCAAAGTAAAATGCAAAACTTAGCCAAAGAAGAAGGTACAAACACACATTACATTTCTTTATAGCCGGCCGGTGTGGCCGAGCGGTTCTAGGCTCTTCAGTCTGGAACCACGCGACCGCTACGGTCACAGGTTCGAATCCTGCCTCGGGCATGGATGTGTGTGATGTCCTTAGGTTAGTTAGGTTTAAGTAGTTCTAAGTTCTAGGGGACTGATGACCTCAGATGTTAAGTCCCATAGTGCTCAGAGCCATTTGAACCATTTGAACCATTGCATTATATTCAAATTGAGGTTGCTCGGGCTAGTTCTCTAGAAGAGGTATAAGCATTGTTTTTTTATGTTCGTTCCATTCTAACCAACTCCTCATGCATAGGAAATGGATGAACGGAAATAAATTCATTTTCTATAGTGCCCGTCAACTATCCCCTACCCCAACTGAGACTCCATTTTAGTAAACTCTTATCAGCTTAAGTTATTACATAAAGTTGCGCATGAGATCTGCGACTATACTTAAAACACAGAGCACTTATGTCACAGCTAAATTGGTAGCTTGAAATGAACCGGTCGCTTGTGGTCCAAAAATTTTTACCAGTATATTGATACGTTTCGAGCTCATTCCTGTTCAGAAAGTCGAACAAAACACACATATGACATGGCACTTTGTATGAAGGCAATTCCGTTTGACCCTCTGAAAATACGATGCGCCCAAAACAAGTCAGTAGAAACATTTTTGAACAGGTGACCATTTCATTTCAAACGACCAGTTCAGTGGTGATATATGAAGCGCTCTCAAACTCTTCCGAAATTTCGACTAACGTCACGTACAAATCTGTGCTGGATCACGTTAACCTTAAAAGAAGCAAAGAATTTCCTCACTTGAACTGTGTAAGCAATCAATTTTCGCTCTACAGCAGTATCCTGAGTATAGTATAACTCAAGTACAAAATAGTTGTTTCGGCCACATGAAACAAACTGAGTAACGGCGCGATCCCTCACGTACCTGTGGTAGGCTGCCGTACTCAGACAACATAATTGGATTATGGAACTTCGAAATTACGTAGCGACTCGTCAATTTCCGTGACGTTATTGGCACGCTAAATATACCTGACGCGTGTCGATTGCAGATATAGAATTCTCTGGGTAACGTAGCTCATTATTCGAAACAATTAACTTCTGAAACATTATAAACATGTATTTTGGTTGACGTTTTGATTCCCAGTGTTTCGTGAAACAGAATGAGCTATGTAACCGAATAAAGAGCATAATGTTTACAGATAGTGTACTTCACTCCTATGAAAA
Source organism: Schistocerca americana (assembly GCF_021461395.2). NCBI lineage: Eukaryota > Metazoa > Arthropoda > Insecta > Orthoptera > Acrididae > Schistocerca > Schistocerca americana. The sequence continues at coordinate 202,785,281 of NC_060122.1, read as the reverse complement.
GAGAGCGAGAGCGAGTGAGTTCACTGAATATCATTACGGCAAATACTGACGCACACGTAAGCCTAACGCATACGCCGTGGAGATGTCGCCGCATTACACAAATTTTCTCAGAGAGCAACTTGGATTAACTTTATTTATAGGTTACTTTTTGTCATTGTGGATTTTTTAAGCAGAAGTTTTATGCGGGGTATTTCCACATTTTCGCATTTATAGTTTGTACATGGGAATGCATGGAAAGATGTAGAGAAAGTCATGCCGAGAAAAAAGGTGAATACGCTTACGTATCAATCTACGCCTTTATCCTTCATGTCTCCGTTTTATTTCTCAGCATAATCACCATGGTTACGAACATATTTCTAAGCATAGTCACCATGGTGACGAACACATTTCTGCCATTGGGAGACCAATTCGTTGCTAGCGTCACCGTGCAATATTTAACCTACTTGACGAGGCTACAACCTCCCCTCTGCTTGCGCTGTCAATCACTACCAAAGTGAAGTCCTCGACGGTACTCTTTAAGTTTTAGAAACAGATGAAAATCGGGTGGGCCCAAGTCGGTACAGTATGGAGGATGATGGATGACAGCGAACCCAATGCATGGAACGGTTGCAGATGTCGCAGCGCTCTTGTGTGCTCTGGGGTTGCCTTCCTGAAGGAGAGTATGTTCCGTTTGTGGACGACGAACTCTTCGCATTCGAAACTCGAATACAGAGGGCTGTTTTTTGCACGCACTGGCATAGACACGTTACAGACCACCATGTTACACGGTACAATTCGGAGCCCTCTGAGACTCTCTGGTAAACCCGTAGGACAGGACAGGTAGTTTAAATTGTGGAAAGGGGCCAAAATAAGTGTCTGTCATTTACACTCGAACATACAACCTTTTATTTCATCAAACATAACAAGAGCCAAGAAAAATGTTTAAAAAAACTGCTTTAGTTTTGGAACTTAATTAACGGCTGAAAGCGCCGTACAATCTCATGCCTGAAGGGCAAGACCACTTTAATTTAAAAACGGCTGAAAGTCAATAATTTTAAGTTCAAGCAAAATCAGAAATTTAAAAGGGAAAGCCTTATCTTAAAACAGTTCCCTTATTAGGCTGAAGACCCAAAGAATCTGACACTTTAAGAGCAACAACTTAAATTCAAAATCGGCCGACGGCCCAACACTTAAGGCTCAATAACATTAATTTTAAAAATGCCAAAGGCTTTACGTAATGCAGTTCTTAAATTAGGCTGAAGGCCCAAATCATTTGACGGCTTAAGGGCAAAACAACCTTAGTCTAAAAATCGGCTAGTAGCCATACAAGTACAAACAACAAGGACAAACAAGGAAAGGCAGTACACCCAAGGGCGCTCAGAAGTTCCGAGGGTTGGCCCGGAATTCAAACGCTAACGCTCACTTAGGTGACACAGGCAGTTGGCCCAACCAATGTCGATCCGATGACAACCCAACCGACAGACAGTCAACGGATCCACCGACAAGATAAGCTCCACTTCATCCGACCAGCACACAACAGGGATTTCAATGGAGCAACGTCGAAGATATTGGCGCCGCCAACCAATTATACACTGAGCTGTCTAACTATACACCGTGCTCGACAGTGACAACACGATGAGGAAAATACACTGCCTGAATTTACGTCATAGTCCAGGGCAGGTAACCGGAACGTTAACGGCAACGAGGCAGAAGATTCCTCTGGTGCACTTCTATTTAGATAACTAAGTACAGTTAAACTCCACAAGAGGGTGGCTAAAATTTGCCAACTTGATAACACACCTTGTTGCTCGCGGTAACATCCCAACAGCCGACAACGAACTCCAAACGACAGAATTGGAACAGTTGTTACTTGCTGGTAGATTAAGTCAAAACTCAACTTTCATGTCCAGGATCGGTGAGCCACGAACTTCGTAGCAATGGAAACAGCACCACACACTCCGACACCACACAGAGGCCGCCAGCAGGCCAAACCAAACTACGCGCCCTGGAGATTTCCTCGCTGCTCCACGCCAACCGACCAACTGCTCGCCCAGAAACAGTGAAAGGACCAAATATACATCAGCCGATGAGACGACCAACCGAACGAGCAACCAACGGTCGTCCACCTATAATTTCCCTCTGTTAGAAAGTTCATAAGTGTCGCCAGCGGTCGGCGAGACTTGGCTGTCGGCGCTTCACCGGCGCTCTGTTCCCAACTTCACTGTTGCTGCATCCCAACTGCACTGCTGGTCAGTCTCCAACAGACTGATACGCGACGACCTGGAAATACTATCTGCTTATATAGATATAGTGTCTGTTCTTTCAAACATCTCCGAAAGAACAGACACCATTGATGACCTGCAGCCATCTGGACCGAAATTTGAATTATATATTAATAGCTTTAGCCGCTGACGGGCGTTGATATATATCAACGGGGACAGGTGAAAATGTGTGCCCCAACCGGAACTCAAACCCGGGATCTCCTGCTTACATGGCAGATGCTCTATCCACCTGAGCCACCAAGGACACAGAGGAATGTGCGACTGCAGGGACTATCTCGCGCACGCATCCCACTTTTGATCATGTAGTGTAGTTGTGGTTTACTGCATGATGCATGATGATCCGACTCCTAAATTACAGAAAGATGTGAGGTCAGCCATTAACAATGCAAAATTTCTTATAAAACTTTCCAAAAGAAACTACTCATCAATATCAACCCTCAGCCCCCTAAACTTCGGTCCCAGTTCAAAATTCATAAACCTAATCACCCAATACGTCCAATCTCCAATAGCATGAATAGCGCATATCACGATTGGGCCAGATTTCTACACGAAACTTTGAAAAAATCTTTCGTTTTCGAAAATAATTGTTCCGTTCCTAACAGCCACATTTTGGTCCAGAATATTAAAACTTAGTATGCTCTTTTCTTTAGATATTGAAAATCTTTATACCAATGTCCCGGTACATGAGACGCTCATCATTGTGGAAGGAAATTTACGTCAATTTAAAAAATATCTATCAGATGAACAGATTACCGATTTTATGAATCTCATTAATGTCGTTGTCAGGTACAACCACTTTGAATCCAACGGACAACTGTACCAGCAGTCTGATGGGCTCGCTACGGGCAACCCTTTAGCCGGCATCCTTGCCGACATTTTTATCGATTCCTTGGAAAAAAAAGCTGTTTAACCGTGTCTCAGCCGCTTCAATAGGTATCCTTTCTTACACAAGATACGTTGATGATATTCTAGTCATCTATAACGGACCCGCCGATAGAATTGATCATATATTTAAACTTTTTAACGACCACCATGAAAAAATTTCTTTCACTATTGAACTCGAAAATTAAAACCGCCAATTACATTATTTTGACTTACAAGTACGTAGCACCCTCCATCGGTAATTCTGGAATTCAGTATGGTGTTGGCCTTCCCTTAGCCTTGATGACAGCTTCCAATGTCGCAGGCATTCATTCAATCAGATGCTGGAAGGTTTCTTGGTTAATGGCAGCCCCTTCTTCACGGAGAGCTGTACTGAGGAGAGGTACTGATGTCAGTCGGTGAGGCCCGGCACGCAGTCAGCGTTCCAAAACATCCCAAATGTTTTCTATAGGATTCACAACAAGACTCTTTGTCGAGTGCATTAGAGGAATGTTACTGTCGTGTAACCGCTCCGCCACAGGCCGTGCATTATGAACAGGTGCTCGATCGTGTTGAAAGATCCAATCGCCATCCACGTGGGAAGCAAGAAGGCGCTTAAAACGTTAATGTAGTCCTGTGTTGTGATACTCCCACGTAAAACAGCAATGGGTGTAAGCCTCCTCCATGAAAAACACGACCACACCATAACACCACTCTTTAGAATTTTACTGTTGGCACTACACACGCTGGTAGAAAGCGTTCACTGGGCATACGCCATACCCACATCCTGCCATCGGATCGCCACATTGTGTACCACGATTCGTCACTCCACACAACGTTTTTCTACTGTTCAATCGTCCAATGTGTAGTGTTGGCAGAAGAGCCAACACTGTGTTTCTAGAGGAGGCCGAAATGCACGCGTTTAATTACACGCTGACTGGCGTGAGGTCTGGAACACGACAATATCTTGAGAATTGCAAATAAAGTACGTAGATGATGTAATACTTAACTTTAATCCACAATTGTAGAACATCGCTCTTGATGATACATGCTTCATATATTAATTATCTATTGAACACGGCGCCTTGCTAGGTCGTAGCAAATGTAGCTGAAGGCTATGCTAACTATCGTCTCGGCAAATGAGAGCGTATAGGTCAGTGTAGCTTCGCTAGCAAAGTCGGCTGTACAACTGGGGCGAGTGCTAGTACGTCTCTCTAGACCTGCCGTATGGTGGCGCTCGGTCTGCGATCACTGACAGTGGCGACACGCGGGTCCGACGTATTCTAATGGACCGCGGCCGATTTAAATGCTACCACCTAGCAAGTGTGGTGTCTGGCGGTGACACCACACAATGTTTATGCTATTTACACCAAGCGAGGTGTCGTTTGGCGTTTACCAGTGTGGTGTGTGGCTTGTGAGCAATCGCTCTCCCATGATATCCAAGTTTTCTCACCTCCCACCAAACAGTCATAGTGCTTGCCGTGGATCCTGATGCAATTTGGAATTCCTGTGTGATGCTCTGGATAGATGTCTGCATATTGCACATTACTACACTCTTCAACAGTCGGTGGTTTGTGTCAGTCAACCGACGAGGTTGGCCTGTACGCTTTTGTGCTGTACGTATCCCTTCACATTTCCACCTCACTATCACATCGGAAACTGTGGACTTAGGGATGTTTAGGAGTCTGGAAATCTTGTGTACAGATGTATGACACAGCTGACACCCGATCACCTGACCACGTAAGAGATTGCAGGGCGCTCTCACTTCTGATTCGGTGTCATGCTGCTTTATGTTCTTAGGGAAGATGATCTTTATTACGATACGACTTCATACATCATGATGAAATGGTGAGCAGTAGTTAACTCTCTTGCTTGTGTGCTCTAGTGAAAGGATAGTGGTAAGCTTTACCTATGTTCAAAGGAATACTGTGCTGGTTTAAACGACAGCAGTAAAAGCGTATGGCGACTGAGGTCCGAGGGGAGCGTTTTTTCTGTGCAACCTGGGTGAAAACATTTGAGGACTGCCGAGTTCAGCGCTCTCATTGTGCAGACACGTTGAATGGCGCCGGTTGGTCGGGGGCCGTGTCCAGGTAGGCTGACTAGCGCCGAGATGTCACCGCTGCAATGGGCAGTGCGTTGAAGACCAGCAATAAAGCAGAGGATAGACCTTTGGTAGGCAGTAATCTGACGAGACAACTGTGAGCTTTCTGGGACATGTCACTGGTGCCCAGACGTCCAGACAGTGTTACAAAAGATATTTGTGAAGGTATGAAGCTTTAAGCGAGTTTATAGTCGTTCTTTGGAAACTTCGAAATGGATGCAACAGAGGAGATACCGATCTTTTTATGGAGGACTGTGCTACCATCCTGGTCATGCTGTCAGAAAAAGACACGGCGTAAACGCGTGGGAAAGAGGCCATGAAGCTGAATATATTTTTCCTTTTGTCCCAATTAACCTTAAAGTCTCTGGTGGTCAAATCTGTGTATGCAGAGCAAGGGACAGCCTCCCAACTTTGAATGCGGCGCTCCAGCTCGTGACTGGCTTGTGCTAAAGTGGGAGTGGTCTAAGATGTAAATGTGCTTCACTACCGAGCTGGCCAGGAAAGCGGAGAGAAAGAGAAGTGGACACTCTTGTACTGGTGCTTCTCAAGTAAAGAACTGCAGGTCTCTACCTAAATGGTGAGACTCGTGTCCTTTGATAGTGTGCTACCTAGACCCTATGCCAGTCACCTTCTGAACCATCAGAGGTAATACTTCCAGCGTCATGTACACAACGTGTGATGCGAGGGTGTACTTATTTGTCTTGAGTCGGCCGTCTAAATATTTGACAAATTCCGTCACGCATAAGGTGGGACGGAGTCAAATTCGTATGACAGACCAGCAAACGGGTCCGCCTGCACACTGGAATCCCCTGGATCATAGGGAAGTACCTGGATTACGAATAAGCCGAACGCGAGACCGCGTACTTGCATTTTTCAGATGGACGCCATTAATAACACATTTCTGCCGACCATGACTTTGATCGCCGAACGCATCGTGGTGTGCCGTCCTGACCAGCAGAAGGCTAAAGTATTTGCTGCTACTGCGTAGGGCTCCAATATATGTTTCTCAGCATGCTGTTCTTTCGAATCAATTTTTTTTTTTTTTTTTGGAATAGTAGAGTATAAGTGCTTGATTGTGGCGTAGTTTTTGGCCATAACCCGAATTCACGTATATGAAGTCAGATAAAGCGATTAGTGTTCTGGTTAATGTCGTGTGTCGATCCTCAGCTGATCACTCGGTCCACTATAGACCCCATATTAGTGAAAGCGTTTGTCAAATAAAAAGGGTTGTGTGACGTTTCTTTAGCCATTTTTTTGCTTTGTGATGTTAACAATGAATAAATCTGTTGTTGTTTAGATCAAACCTCCTCCCTCTGTTTTGATTAGCATTACCTTTGCCATTTTTATTAAAGTCCTGATTACAAATGAAAGTATCAAGTTTGGACACGTTCGAAGTCCGTGAGTTCCGCGGAGCGCCGCATTCTGCTCTCTCACGATGTCTACTGAGGTCGCTGATATGGAGCATGTGGCAGTAGGTGGCAACACAATGCACCTGATACGAAAATCGTATTTTTTTAGGGGGTGTCCGGATACTTTTCATCACATAGTGTATAAAACGTGATGCTCTACCAGCGGAAGAACGCATGGTTTCTCACAATAAGCGTAAGTAGGTGAATACAGAGTATCGTCTTTTAGCAATAACATGTAGTAATAACAGATTTGAATTCTTTAGTAATACGCACAGAATTTCCTTGTAAAAATGTAAGATATTTGCGGTTCGACATTTCAGAAAATACTACAAATGTTTCAATCGTGAACATATTTTGTTACGTGTACTAGCCTGATCGTATGCTATCAGTCAAAGGAAAAGACTCATGGCTTCAATTTTTCATATAACGCGAATGTTTTCTGGCAGAAAAGAAGAAACGCAGAAAAGAAGAAACGTGCCTTTGGATTTAGAGAGTGACTTCTGCATTATTATTTACCACCTTATCTACACTACTGCTGTCCCGTCGCCCCGCATGAGCTATTTGAGAACGGCCTTCGCCTCGATGTAAAACTTTCGTCGTTCTTCGTACATCCACACTGAAAGTGGCCTTGCCTTGTACGGTCACATTTCTATGATTTCTGTACATAGTCTTAATACTGTCTGAATAGGAATTTGGGTTATGAGAAAGGAACTCTCATCACTATAACATTTACGATAAAATAAATGACTGGCACTCCTACATGACTCAATACGTCTGTCTTTTCAAATAAACAGATATTTTCTTCTTTAACTATCAATCCTCTAGTAGCAAGAAGATATTTCGGTCTGCAGGGTGGTTAGATTTCGCTTTGTTCAATAAGGGTGGTGGGTGTCAAACCTCAGCTTCCGGAAGTAAGATCTTTATTAGGAAGGGACACTCTTGTCACCCCTTTTGTAAATGGGACTTCGCTATCTGTGGATATGCAGCATGTCTACGAGTTTAGTAACAAAAAATAACAATATTGTAAGCATACTAGGACCGGCCACCGTTTCAGCAGGCGCGTGTCTAGATATCACGATTTCTTACCAGATTAACTTCTAACTACTGAATCTCTCTTTACGACACTCCCTGGCAGGCTTGTGGAGCTACGAGCAGCGTTCAATAGGTAATATTACACAATTTTTTTTCCTGAAGGCAAATTGGTTTCATTCAGGATACACCATATTATTCCCCACTCTTTTGGCTACAAAACACTATTTTTCTACATAAATGAAATGAAATGATCGAATGGCATCGTTGGCCTGGAGGCCCCAACCGGGGAAATTCGGCCGCCGAGTGCAAGTCTTATTTCAGTCGACGCCACATTGAGTGACTCGTGTGCCGGTGATGAGGATGCAGTGATGATGAGGACAACACAACACCCAATCCACGAGCGGTAAAAAATCAACAACGCGGCCGGAAATCCAACCTGGGCTCGCTGCATGGTAGAAAAGCACGTTAGCACTCAGCTAAGCAGGCGGATTTTCAACATAATCTACGTTCAATGTGAAGGGCTTACGCCAACTTACTGGGAGCTCCTGTATGCCGACAAGGTACCACTCTACTGGTCGACATTGGAGCAAATGTCTTGCTGCGTCAATCACCTCCCCGTGATCAAATGGTTCAAATGGCTCTGAGCACTATGGGACTTAACATCTTAGGTCATCAGTCCCCTAGAACTTAGAACTACTTAAACCTAACTAACCTAAGGACATCATACACATCCATGCCCGAGGCAGGATTCGAACCTGCGACCGTAGCAGTCCCACGGTTCCGGACTGCAGCGCCTAGAACCGCACGGCCACCGCGGCCGGCTCCCCGTGATCCACGTACAGCTTCCCGCGAAGTGCATCTTTCATTAGGCCAACAGATGGATGGCGGATGAGAAAGAGCGGTCTAATGAACTTTTGTGAGCTCCTCTCGGGTGCGCTGACTTTTCAGGCTTTGCACTGTCGTAGAAAAGGAGAAATTCGTTGTCACTTTTGTGCTGACGAACACGCTGAAGTCGTTTCTCCAGTTTCCGGACGTTAGTAGAATACACATCAGAGTTGATCTTTGCACAGTGAGGAAGGACATCAAACAGAGTAAACCCTACAGCGTCGCCGAAGATCGAACCAGCTGAAAGTGAGGCTTCGAACTTTTTCTTCGGGGGGAGAACTTATGCAGCGTCACTGCATGGATTTCCGTTTCATTTTGGGTTCGACGTGAGACACCCATTGTTTTCAAAGATGTTCGACAAATAATTGTCACTATTAGCCTCGTATCGCGCAAGAAATTCCGCGCAGACGGTCCTTCGTTGCTATTTATGGTCTGCTGTTAGGCGGCGAGGAAGCCAGCGGGCACACACCCCAACTACCCCAAGTGGTGGACGAGTGTGTCAGCACTATCAGCAGAGACGTCCAGTTGAAAAGCGAGGTGTTTGATGCGATCCGTCCATCACCTCCAATAAGAGTGTCTGCGTGTTCCAGCACTGCAGGAGTCACAGCTGTGGGCGGACGGCCAGCATGCAGGAGACCGGACAGGTTTACGAGTCTTATTTGCGAACATAACAGACGCCTCGCCTAACGACTCACTGTCCTGTGAATATCTACGATGCTCTGGTTTTCCGCCAAAAGCAGCTAAGTGACTGTGAATATTGGCCGTGCTCTTGTCTCCCGCCATATGACACTCAATGACAGCTCATTACATGAACGCACCTTTGTTACAGGCCCCATTATAAGAGCTATGTATGATGGTGCCACCCATCGGAACTTTATGCCTGCCGGTGTGGCCGTGCGGTTATAGGCGCTTCAGTCTGGAACCGCGTGACCGCTACGGTCGCAGGTTCGAATCCTGCCTCGGCAACGGATGTGTGTGATGTCCTTAGGTTACATAGGTTCAAGTAGTTCTAAGTTACAGGGGACTGATGACCTCAGCTGTTAAGTCCCATAGTGCTCAGAGCCATTTGAACCATTTGAACCATTTGAACAATTTCCGATCCGCACGGGATCAGCCGAGCGGTCTGGGGCGCTGTAGTCATGGACTGTGCGGCTCGTCCCGGCGGAAGTTCGAGTCCTCCTTCGGGCATGGGTGTGTGTGTTTGTCCTTAAGATAATTTAGGTTAAGTAGTGTGTAAGCATAGGGACTGATGACCTTAGCAGTTAAGTCCCATAAGATTTCACACACATTTAAACATTTGAAAAAATTCTGAATTTTTTCAAGTGAAATTGGCCTCGATAGGAACAAACGGCTTTCGTATATTACTGAGATAACACATCTGGGGTCTGACCCTTTCATGATTCATTTTGTTAACCATCAGAAGATACCATATTCACACTGATTATTTGGCTATCACACACCGTGTATTTGCGTCAGAATTTACTAGAGGTTCGATGGACGATGTAATTGCTATCGAAGTCCATTGGACCATTCTTGTTTCTCGCCTTCATTACCTCGCTGTTCTGATGTTTCCATTTTCTCAGTTTTTCTCATGCCCTTGCAATTGTTTACTCATCAATTTCATTCACTGAACAGTTTGTTCTTCAGCATTACGTGGTTACAGAGCTGTGGATCTTCCATCGCTTTCCACGCATGTTGTGAACATTGGTGTAAGCTGGACGCCCATTATTGATGGTAATTTTCCATTCAGTACATTAATGTAGCGAAGGTTATTGGCGATTTATTTTTACAAAAAGAACATTGTTTTCTGCATTTCTCCTCATCTTTCCGTCGAGAAAACCGACAACGGCAACGGCAACGACAACGGCATGCCCGTCCATAACCGATCCAATGACGCCGCTGGCGAAGGGTGAGGCGGCGGTCATTTGCTCCCGTTTCACCTGAACACGGAGCTTTGCTTTTACTTCAACTTTTCCAAGATCCTCATCGCATCCCTCTGCAGTATAGGAACATAAATTACTTATCTTTCAGCGTACAGGGTAATTTGAACACAGAATGGGACAATTGGTTTCGGAGCATGTCGACAGACATTCCGTAGCGATGATTAGGGAAAGGGCAGTTTAAGCAGGCATGTTGATGTAGTTGTCAGTACGGCAAGTTTCGGAATATAACTTAGAGACATTGAGTATTCTAATGCATTTCAGGGCTAGTATTAAGCCGACAGTGCATCCGACTGGAATCTCGACGTCAGTACACACATCTGTCTCAGAGACCCTTACAGTTTCTAACGGCTCTGATTGGTATTGAAGTGTTAGTAAATGAAATGGTATCATTACCAATCACGTTAATATATGTATTTAAAACAATGTTTTGGTTAAAAGCGTTTACCAAAAATGAAGTTACATGAAAATGAACTACTACAAAAGTAATGCACTTATTGATTGGGACATTTTGTCGATATAGTCTTGGCACACAGCAAAATAATGTTCAGTAAAAATGTGTTTCTTGCAGTTATTAGAGACACATCTTGTTTTCCTGTTCTTGCTTTTGCGGTCGACACACCACCCTCGTGAGCTCGCATTTCATTCGAATTCACAGTTTTTCACTTCACAAAGCCCTTAACATCTCTCAGTTACCGTTTTTGGCAAGGTTTCGGCATTGACCTCTCCTGATGATGGCCTTGTAGAAGCGGAAAAGAAGCTGCCTCAAGCATTCTCTTCTTCTCAGGTGTTCTTACCTACGAGGGTTGGAACTTAAATAGTGGGAGCTCGTACAAAATAGATACATGTTGCAAAGTTTTACTGACCTTCAAAGTAGTCACCAGTATTGTGTATAACCCGTAGCCAGCGATGTGGAAGTCGTGGGATACTCTCAGCAGTGCCAGTTGTGTCGAGAGTTCGAGCGACGCGATCTTATTGCCCGACGAATTTCTATCAGTTCTGAAACGAATGCTATGAAGTGTTTCCTCCAGTTTACAAATCGAGTTGAACTCATGGGGATTTACGTCAGGGGAGTGCAAAAGTGGGATAGTACATAGCGGCCCCATCAGTCAAACAAATCAGTAACAACTAGCACTGTAAGTGCTTGAGGATTGTCCTGCAAAATGAGGCTCAGGTCCTGCTGGAAGTGTCATCACTTCTCTCTCTAAGCTGGTCGTAGGCTGTGCTCCGAAAATGAACATCACAGAGACAGAAGTGATGACCATCTCTATATCTGATATCGCTATCTTGGTTCAAATGGCTCTGAGCACTATGGGACTTAACATCTGAGGTCATCAGACCACTAGAACTTAGAACTACTGAAACCTATCTAACCTAAGGACATCACACACATCCATGCCCGAGGCAGGATTCGAAGCTGCGACCGTAGCAGTCACGCGGTTCCGGACTGAAGCGCCTAGAACCGCTCGGCCACCGAGGCCGGCGTCCATACCTCGTATTTGTGTTGAAAATAATAGTGACATCAAATTATTTCCTCTTCTTTCTCGTAATAATATGCCATAGTGCAATAATAATAATAGACACTAAAACAAGGTATCAAGCAATAAAACACCTGTTCCAACCAGTGGCGGCTATTGTGCAAGAGCACGAGTGCAAGTAAACCCTAACTCTTGACACGTTGCTGATTTATTGGTTATTTTTCCTTCTGCGTGGTCAAATGTAACATAGATGCGGTATCTGACACATACAGTACTTAACTCTACTTCACCATATTAAATTGCTTCTCTTCCGTGAAATTTGTCATCAGGGTCGCTGGAACGTACTCCATCGTGCACGTTTTAAGGAACTTTTACGCATGGGCAGCTAGCACGATATAATTGCCTTATGGGGGTGCCAACGACATATAGGGGCCCTGCAACGAATTTGTGACGTCACATCACACTAGTCGGCTTGTCTGCCACACTTCTCGAACGTCGGTTCCGTGCAGGGTCCATGGGAAATTAATATTTAATTGAAAAGGTAGCCGAGAAATGTCTTAATTTTCTCGTGTGATATCGAGAACTTGCATCATTTTAATACGTAATCAAGCATTAATAAACTCGCCTGAAATAGTTACTCGCTACCCTCTGGAGGCAGCTGCTGGCACTTGTAAGACGTAGACCGTCACGTGCTCTGACTCACACGCCTGGACCTGTTTTTCTCGTGAGCCTCACTTATGGTAGCCGGCCGCAGTGGTCTCGCGGTTCTAGGCGCGCAGTCCGGAACCGTGCGACTGCTACGGTCGCAGGTTCGAATCCTGCCTCGGACATGGCTGTGTGTGCTGTCCTTAGGTTAGTTAGGTTTAAGTAGTTCTAAGTTCTAGGGGACTGATGACCACAGCAGTTGAGTCCCATAGTGCCCAGAGCCAGCCATTCACTTATGGTTCGAATGCATACAGATTTGATAAAGTACGTTTACAGTTCATGGCGTCCTCTTCCAGGCCCCACCACTGAACTAAAAGTTTACATCAGTGCCACTAGGCGGTACTACACTGCGGCAGATGTTTACTCCGTTTTGTAGCGTAAATCCCATTATATAGTAGCATCGCCCCCCCCTCCCCCACCCCCACCCCCGCACCACGGATACGCCATTATATAGACAAATTAGATGGAACGTCATTATTACGTTATCATTATTATTATTGTTATTATTGGCAGTGGCTGTAGGTGTATAAATTTGTTCGTAATCATAACTGTTGCACAGTAAATGCTATTTCACGCTTTACAGTTTTCTGAATGAAAATGTTGGTGAACACCCAAAATGTATACAAACGAACCGCCAGTGATTCTAACACTAAACAAATCATATACTGTATACATGCATGTTTTGGACTAACTTGGGCGGATCTAACAGTGCAATGACACCAGTGCACGGGGCTGGTCCATGATATCGTAGAACTGATTGCTGTAAGCTAACGGAAAGCGCTATTGTTAACATACCAGGTACAGCATATCAAACAACTTCTATTATAGTCACTTAAATGTTCTTATAAGATAGCTTCTTGGAAGCAATTGTCACACATTGTATTAATGTGAAAATATTCTCCATGGTCTCACAGACCACCTGCATGTGCTTACAGTTCCATTTATGGATCACTCGTCTTACTGCAGTCCGGGGTTTCCAAGTAGAGAGATACATTCGATTCATGTTAAACGCAACGAGGTAACTTGCAAAACGCCAACGATTTGAGTTTGTAGTTCCCGCAACTGCGTAATAACAACTCGTTCAGGAGATGCGCTAACTCGCTCACACACCGCCCGAGAGAAGTTGCTGTCGGCTAAGGACCGTCGCCGGGTGAACGCATGAGAGCATCCAATCAGTGTGACTGGCTCCGGAACAAGTGGTAGTAGGCTCTGCCAGACAGACGCTTAATTTACCGGCCGGTGTCGGCGCGGGCACAGGTTTAATAACTCTCGGCAGAGTCAATGTATAATGCGAGCCATGTGACAGGGCGCAGGCACCGTTCCTGGCACTGTTATTGGGCTGCGCAGACAACAGATGTCACCGCCGACGCAGGAAATGAAATCCCGGTGGGAGCACCTGAGGCTGCTGCAGTCCGGGATCCCGAAACGCTGCCGCTACGCCCGCCGCAGGCAGCCGCGTTCTCCACGTTATAAGCTCTCCACCTTGACACAGTGGTGGTTGATCATGGGCTCTAGCGTCGTTCAAGGAGTAGCCTAAGTTTCCCCAGTTTAAATGAAGGCCATGCACAAGCTGTTTGATACTTTCCATTCACCACAGTTCTTACTTGAAGAAAAATTACACGTGCACTTAAATATAATGGAGTACATGGCAGCTCACCTTTGAATAGCACAACTGGGTTTAGAGCATCCATAAAATGGTTCAAATGGCTCTGAGCACTATGGGACTTAACATCTGAGGTCATCAGTCCCCTAGAACGTAGTACTGCTTAAACCTAACTAACCTCAGGACTTCACACACATCCATGCCCGAGGCAGGATTCGAATCTGCGCGGTTCCAGACTGAAACGCCTAGAACTGCTTGGCCACACCGGCCGGCCGAGGATCCATAGGAGACTGCACTGCATCTGTAGGGGCGAACTTGATGGAAGTCTTTCTTTGGTAGTGTTGCAGTCCAGCTGCAGAACTCTGCGTCAGTAAATACTAACCATGTCGTGCACATATCCATTCCAGTGGAGAGCTATTAATGTCGCTTTTTTGGCGTTTTCAATCTGTCCTGAAGCTGCAAATGCACGCTGGGCACAACAACAACAGCAGGGAGTATGCTGCGAGCATTTTCAGCGTCAGGAGTCATTAAGAACGGGAAAGAAGAGATATTAAAAGCTGTCCACTGCAGTGGGTATGTGCACCACAGGATTAATTCAGCCTTGCAGTACGGTGGGGGAGGAGAGGGAGGCGCTTGTCTGTTGACTTGGTTGAGGAAGAAATGGTTGTAGGTATGGAAGACGTAGGGCATGGGGGAAGAGAGTAATACAGCTTTTAAAGTCTTGCGGCCAAATAAGGCAGGAAAGATAGGTTTGCCAAGCAAGTGACTAATCAAGTTGATTTGTGGAATCTGTTGGGCTGGGACATACCAAAAGATTTTCTGAAAATGTTAAGCACATAGTCAAGTGAACAGCAAGGGCAGCTAAGTGCGAGAATTATTGCACAACCAGCTGACGGCTCCTGCGCCCAAGTTGCTGACAACAGTAGTAAACAGAGCAATAAAAACGAATACTGAAGAGCTGTTAGATGACGCTCAGACTGGTTTTTACACAGATAAGGCCACAAGAGAGGCAGCTCCGATCTTTCAATTCTGGTTGCCATCCTCTCTTTAATAGGGGACTCATCTGACCAGACCACAGCTTTCTAATCGTACGGTATCCAGTCGATATGGGCACCAGCCCAGGATAGGCGCTGCAGATGATATCGTGCTGTTAGCAAAGACATTCGCGTCCGTCATCTGCCACAGCGGATCAACCCTATCCTAACGGACACTTTCATCGCGTCCCATGTCCGCCCCTAGTAGCCGAGTGATCAGCCAGACGGAATGTCATACCTAACGGCCCGGGTTCGATTCCCGGCTGGGTCGGAGATTTTCTCCGCTCAGGGACTGGGTGTTGTCCTTATCATCATCATTTCATCCCCATCGACACGCAAGTCGCCGAAGTTGCGTCAACTCGAAAGACTTGCACCAGGCGAACGGTCTACCCGATGGGAGGCCCTGGCCACACGCCATTTAAATTTCCATTGTGTCCCACATTGATTTCTGCAGTTATTTCACGAAGCGTTGCTTGTTGGTTAGCACTGACACTCCACGTAAACGCCACTGCTCTCGGTTGTTAAGTGAAGGCCTCCAGCCACTATGTTATCCGTGGTTAGAGGTACTGTCTGAAATGTGGTATTCTCGGCGCGCTCTGGACCCTATGCATCTAGGAATATTGAATTTCGTAACTATTTCCGAAATGGAATGCCCCATTCGTCTGGCTCCAACTACAATTCCGCGTTCCGAATCATCTTATTTCCGCCGTGCAGCCATAATCACATAGGAAACCTTCTAATAGGAGTGCAAATGACAATGCCAGTGCGATACTACCGTCATCTGTATATGTGCACATCGCTATTCACTGACTTTTGGCATCTCACGTGTAAAGTGCTGTAAGTATTTTGGGAAGCTTTTTTTTATAACGTATGAGAACAATAAAATATGTGGAAACGCTTTAGATCGCATAATTTGATTTTCTCTAATACTAATTTTACATGAACCGTTAAAATGCCCAGAGAAGACAGTTGTTATTTTGTGTACAACAGATCGGCTGAGCAACTGAACCATGAACTGAGTACTCGTTTTCTAACGCAACCTAACGTCAAATTCAGTATGTCAAAGTTTTAGCTCAGAATGGGTGAGGACCGTTAATTTCATATTCCTTACAACCAGTGAGAATCACGTGTGAGTCTGCTAGATTCGGCGAAGAAATTGAACATCTCTCTGTAATTTATTTCATGAAAAGTTAGTACTGTCACCAAAGTACTGCTCGTTGCATGCCGGCACAACTAGTAACATTTCGCGTCCTTAGGATTCGACTGGTGCCAACTACAACGATCTGGCAGCTAGGTCACTATTGTAGCGTAATAAAGCCTTATTTTGCTTACTTCAATTTGTTTTGTCTGAAGCGAACAGAGTGCAATGATCTTCGATTATTAGGTTTCATACCTTTTTGTAAAAGTGAATCATGGATAACGGAATCTTTAGTAAAATAGATACTACCAGTACCGGACAGAATGTAATCTGAGTCGTGAAATGATGAAATACAAATACATAGTGAATATATTATACCTAAGAAAATGAGCTAAGAGGACAGAACGATAGCAGAAGTATAAAAGTCAATGAGAAATAGAACATGGTACTTGATTAACCAATGACCCACGAAACAACTACAATTGAAAACGCAAATTATGTGGACTTACGTTTTCAATTGCTTTTGCTGGAAGAGGACAGGTCTGTGGAAAAACCTTTTCTGCATACATGCATGGGTTGTGTGCGTGTGCATACGTTCTGTTACAGTTATGATAGTCTGCTGGACTGGTGGCTGCTGCTGAGTTAGATGAGTGGTTTTTTCTTGTTATTCTTAGTTTAAGCAACATCTGGAAACAAAACAAAATCTATCTACACCAGAAATGAAGAAAAAAGCATTTGGTCTGCTTGATAAATTTCTGGACTATGCTTCTGCTTCCGCATCTGAAATTTCATCTTACAGTGATTATGAAAATGTTACTGCAGCTGGACTGGCCTTAACATATCACACTTAGAAACACTGCTTGACCTAAAACATTGTGGACTGTATTGTAATATCTGACTAGAACTACTTATGCTAATTCAAGTGTTCGTATGGCTAGAACTAAAATGGAAGTTCTAGTTGCAGAGGTGTTTGGGCAATATGCTATCCAGAATGGAACACACGATTTAGATAGAGAAATTTTATTTTATTCCTTATAAACTGTTGCTTGATAGCAAGAAAAGCATAAGCTTATTTGATAAGTGGTACAATACCTCATAGTCAAAAATGGTATTCAAAATAAGGTAATAGATTTTTACGATAATAGTAATGAGACTGCTGATGACACGTTTCGAGCAGTTCAAAAATCACCACATCAGTATCAGGGGATTTCCCCCCCCCCCCCCCCCCCCCAAAGAAAAACAAAAAAAAAAAGAAAAAAGAAAACGGAAACGGAATAACACTAGAGCATCTTGTGTAGTACGCATTTCTGCCGCTGGCGTGCATAGCTCAACGCATTGTCAATTCAGTGCCGGCTGTGTTGTCCACCTGCCTTGTTTTGTTCATCTGCAATGATGGTATTTTTTGTTTTTGTTTTTTGTTTTTGCTAGCGCTGTTTAACTCTTGTTCAGTTTTTTATGATAAGTTTTAGTGGACAACGTGCAGCTGTGAAATTTGTTTTTTACTTGGTAAAAACGCCACTGAAACTGTTTAATGGTGAAAGCAGCTTATCAGGATGACGCTACGGGATATTTTGGAAATTAGTGGTAAGTTCCTATGGGACTAAACTGCTGAGGTCATCGATCCCTAGACTTACACACTACGTGATCTAAATTAAACTAAATTACGCCAAGGACAACACACACACCCATGCCCGAGGGATGACTCGAACCTCCGACGGGGGCAGACGCGCTAATAGTGGCATGGTTTCGCTTCCTCACACACCTTCCTCGCCTGAGCTGGCTCCGTGCGACTTTTCCTTATTTTCACACATGAAAAAGGGCATGGAAGGACACCGATGTGACAACACTGAAGAAATGAAGAAAAAAGAAACGAGCCATTTATAAAGATAACTGCAAAAAATGTCTCGAACAGTGAAAGCACCGGTGGAACAAATGTATTAGTTGAAATGGAAAATATGTTGAAGGGAGTAAGGTGCTTTGTAAACAATTTGAAAATATACAGCTTTTAAAAAATAATTCCGATTTTTTTGAGTACACCCTCGTACTATCGAGAGATGACGACCCTGAAACTTTACATTTGAGACTACAGTGTTACTAGTAATTTAGAAGAAACTGGTGCTAATAAGCTGTTTCATAACGTGGCAAAGTATGTGAATGACAAACCACTGCACTGGGATCTTGCCGTGCACAGAAATGCGGAAGTACTGTTTCGTTCCCACGCTAGCAACAAAGATGGCTTTAGTGAACAGAGAGCTTTTTGTGTTTTATATTTTGTAAGGACTAAATCTCGTGTTACGGTGCACCGTTCGTTTCGCATTAACTCCAACTATAATTCTCCAGCGGTAGTAACATCCGTAGTTGGTACCATTAGTTTGAAGACATCGGTTGTCTTTCCAAAGCGAGGAGTATGGAACTAGCGAGACGTCTGAACAACGTACTGAACGAGTGTGAGAGTCTTTCACGCGTAGCCCCAAGAAATCAGTTCAGATGGCTTGCCGTGAATTATCAGTTTCATTGATATTTGTGTGGAGACATCTTAAGGAGGCTCTTACAGCTACATCTTTATCTTTAGCCGTTGTTACAGTTTACGTGCCAACTTTGTAAATGAAGTTTAGTTGCATGACGATAAAGATTTTTTGGAAATGTGAACATCTGGGAGCCCCAAATCACCATGATACGATCCCGTTGCAACGAGACTGCTCTAAATTGAACGTTTTTGGTGCCATAACCCGGCTGTAAGCAACTGTGACTGGTGTTTCTTATTTAACGCACTGGAACAGTGGCTCTTTCCACAAATCGAAGAAACTGAACCATACAACTTTATTTGCAGCAAGACGGTACGGGATTGGTTAAGCGACACTGTACCCGACCGCAAAGTAGGTCACAAGGGACCAAATGACAGAGTTTGTTTCACAGGGTCTCCACATTCACCCCATCTGACGCCATAAGATTGTAATGTTATGTGTGCCTCACTACCTTTTATTTTAACTAATTTGTGACTGATTTTATTCTGAGAAGCTCAGTAATGTATGTAAATACCGTAAATGAAAACGTGATTCAAAAAGTACTTGAAGTGAAGTGAAGCGCAGCTGGACACCAAGAAACTCTTTAGCGCGAAATCCCCGCAACGATAGTAGTTGTGAATCTTTGAGTATGGACTCTAAAAAAAAAAAAAAAGACGATATATTTAAAAAAAAAACAGGACTGTTAATCTGTATCTTGTGGAAAGAGGACGTGCTGTTAGGCCGTCACTCAGAACGTATTGTTACATTTAATGAAAATTGATATTTTAGTGATAAAACCGAGTAAAGTGTGTAAGAGTTGCCAAACATTAGTGTATACAATTTTTCTGGAAGTGAAAATTAGAAATATCTTGTTTTTGGAAAAGGAGGTGAACTTCATTGTCGTCGCCGTCTATCAATCGACAGAAGTGTAAGTGTACAAAATACAGGAAAAGAAATGCATTCTCTCTAGTTTTCATTGAATAAGTAACAACCACTCATAATTTCCTAATTACAGTGTTTGGACTATGTTCTTGTATATTAGTATGGTGCTGAACTCCACTGACCAGTTTTGACGTAGCAGCACGTGTAGTTTGAAGGAAGTTTGTGTGCCAAGCAATCTCCTTTTCTCACGAAAAGCAGATTGCTGTTTGATCTTATTTACTTACAACAGTGGTCCCTTAGGTATGAAAAGCTACGAAAACTTGGGCTCAAAGCTATCCGCAATACGGCCAAGTAACTAACAGAGTCGTATTTTAAACATTAAAGAACAATAACTTCCTCCAAATTGTAATACGTCACCAACTGATGCAGAAGCTCAAGGAGGCAGCAACCAAAATCCACGTACCAGTTACGACTTAAAGTAAAGAGCTCAATCAGAAATCAATCTCTCTCTCTCTCTAAACACATATATAAATATTCATATTACACTCCTGGAAATGGAAAAAAGAACACATTGACACCGGTGTGTCAGACCCACCATACTTGCTCCGGACACTGCGAGAGGGCTGTACAAGCAATGATCACACGCACGGCACAGCGGACACACCAGGAACCGCGGTGTTGGCCGTCGAATGGCGCTAGCTGCGCAGCATTTGTGCACCGCCGCCGTCAGTGTCAGCCAGTTTGCCGTGGCATACGGAGCTCCATCGCAGTCTTTAACACTGGTAGCATGCCGCGACAGCGTGGACGTGAACCGTATGTGCAGTTGACGGACTTTGAGCGAGGGCGTATAGTGGGCATGCGGGAGGCCGGGTGGACGTACCGCCGAATTGCTCAACACGTGGGGCGTGAGGTCTCCACAGTACATCGATGTTGTCGCCAGTGGTCGGCGGAAGGTGCACGTGCCCGTCGACCTGGGACCGGACCGCAGCGACGCACGGATGCACGCCAAGACCGTAGGATCCTACGCAGTGCCGTAGGGGACCGCACCACCACTTCCCAGCAAATTAGGGACACTGTTGCTCCTGGGGTATCGGCGAGGACCATTCGCAAGCGTCTCCATGAAGCTGGGCTACGGTCCCGCACACCGTTAGGCCGTCTTTCGCTCACGCCCCAACATCGTGCAGCCCGCCTCCAGTGGTGTCGCGACAGGCGTGAATGGAGGGACGAATGGAGACGTGTCGTCTTCAGCGATGAGAGTCGCTTCTGCCTTGGTGCCAATGATGGTCGTATGCGTGTTTGGCGCCGTGCAGGTGAGCGCCACAATCAGGACTGCATACGACCGAGGCACACAGGGCCAACACCCGGCATCATGGTGTGGGGAGCGATCTCCTACACTGGCCGTACACCACTGGTGATCGTCGAGGGGACACTGAATAGTGCACGGTACATCCAAACCGTCATCGAACCCATCGTTCTACCATTCCTAGACCGGCAAGGGAACGTGCTGTTCCAACAGGACAATGCACGTCCGCATGTATCCCGTGCCACCCAACGTGCTCTAGAAGGTGTTAGTCAACTACCCTGGCCAGCAAGGTCTCCGGATCTGTCCCCCATTGAGCATGTTTGGGACTGGATGAAGCGTCGTCTCACGCGGTCTGCACGTCCAGCACCAACGCTGGTCCAACTGAGGCGCCAGGTGGAAATGGCATGGCAAGCCGTTCCACAGGACTACATCCAGCATCTGTACGATCGTCTCCATGGGAGAATAGCAGCCTGCATTGCTGCGAAAGGTGGATATACACTGTACTAGTGCCGACATTGTGCATGCTCTGTTGCCTGTGTCTGTGCCTGTGGTTCTGTCAGTGTGATCATGTGATGTATCTGACCCCAGGAATGTGTCAATAAAGTTTCCCCTTCCTGGGACAATGAATTCACGGTGTTCTTATTTCAATTTCCAGGAGTGTATTAATATAAAAGTCAATTTTTGAAGATTTTTACTTTGGGGCGCATAAATAATCATGTGTGTGTCTCTCAGCTACTAGCCCATCTACCAAACCTAAGAAACAGGACTGAACAGCTGTTGCAACAATTACTCCAGACACACTGATCAAATTTTGGGATGAACTCACCTGTCTACTCTATGTGCGCCCCTGTGACGAAGGATGCTCACTTTGAATACACGTAATAAAAAGAGAGTTGCGCTTTTATGATGTATATTTAAAAGTGTAATGTAATAAATTGCTACAAAACCTTGGATTCGCGGTATTTACAATGACGGAAAAAATTCGTAACATCAAGAAGGAGTAGTGCGACATAAACGAATATCGGTAGGTGTGTTTCTAATCTAACAGATGATGTTTAGTCCCACTTAACACCACTCGCATAAGAATGGACGTAGTGAGTTGATGTTAGTCAAGAATGCCTTTAAGGCTACAAAGACGCCACTCTCAACACCTCACTGCGTTTAAACGAGGTCGTGTAATAGACTACAGTAAGCTGGATGTTCCTTCTGCGATAAGTGCAGAATGACTTGGCAGGAATGTGGCCACTGTAAATGACGGTACAGTACGGTCGCAAGAAGAAAGGGCTCCGAACGGCCTCGTGGCACTACCGAGTGGGAACACTATCGTGGTGAAGTGTGGTTCTAGCGCATCATACTAAGCCTGCAGCGGCAATTTGAGCAGCAAATAGCACCACAATGATACAACGAATAGTTACAAATCCGTTACTTAACGTACGACTCCGAGCCAGACGCCCTTTAGCGTGCATTCCACTGTCGTCAACCACCCCCATTTGCTATTTCAGTAGTGTCAAGGGAGAGCTCAGTCGAGGTCAGGGTGAAGGTCTGTTGTGTTTTCCGATGAAAGCTGGTTCTACCTCGGTGCCAGTGATGGTTGCATGTTGGTTAGAAGGAGGCCAGTTGGCCTTCAACCGAATTGTCTTCGTGCTAGACATACGGGACCCACACATGGAGTTATGGCCTGCCGGAGCATTCTCGTGGTTATCCCAGGCACCATGACTGCAAAATTGTACATCAGTCTGATGATTGGATCTGTTGTGCTGCCATTCATGAACAGCATTCAAGAAGCGCTTTCCAACAGGATAACGCTCGTTCACTTACTGCTGTTATAACCCACTATGCCCTACAGAGTGCAGCATGCTCCCTTGCCCTGCTGCATCACGAGATCTGTCTCGCGTCGAGCACATATGGGACATCATCGTACGACAACACCAGCGTCACCCACGTACAGCATTAATCGTCACTGTAAGCACCGATCAACTCCTGCTCTCCAATGATCTCTCGCTTGACACCATTGAAGTCACAAATGTCGGTGGCTGGCGTCAGTGAAGTAACCGAATTGTAACAATTCACTGAGTTACGGTGGTGCAGGCTGCTGGAAATCCTTTCCACAAAGAGACATCCGGCACCATACAGTATAATGCAAGCACGTCTGCATGCTTGCGTTCAACATTATGGCCGTTACACCGTTTGTTAATGTACCAGCATTTCACATTTGCAATGGCTTATCTCGCACTTACACATTGAAGCGCCAAAGAAATGCGTATTCAAATGCAGAGATATGTAAACAGGCAGAAGACGGCGCTGCGGTCGGCAACGCCTATCTACGACAACAAGTGTCTGGCGCAGTTGTGAGATCGGTTACTGCTGCTAGAGTGGCAGTTTATCAAGATTCAGCTGAGTTTGAACGTGCTGTTATAGTCGGCGCTCGAGCGATGTGACACAGCATCTCCGAGGTAGCGATGAATTGGTGATTTTCCCAAACGACCATTTCACGAGCGTACCGTGAATATCAGGAATTAGGTAAAACAAATCTCCGACATCGCTGCGGCCGGAAAAGGATCCTGCCAGAACCGGACCAACGACGACTGAAGAAAATCATTTAACGTGGTATAAGTGCAATCCTTTCTGCACATTGATGCAGATTTCAATGCTGGGCCACTAACAAGTATCAGCGTGCAAACCTTTGAACGAAACATTATTGATATGAGCTTAAGGAGCCGAAGGTCCACTCGTATACCCTTGCTGACTGCACGGAACAAGCCCTTACGCCTCGCCTAGGCCTGTGAAAACCGACATTGGACTGTTGATGACTAGGAACACGTTGCCTGGTCGGACGAGTCTCATTTCAAATTGTATCGAGCGGATGGATGCGTACTGGTGTGGAGACAACCTCATAAATTCATGGAACGTGCGTGTCAGCAGCGGAATGTTCAAACCAGTGGAGGCTTTGTAATTGTGTGGGACATGTGCAGTTGGAGTGATATGGGACCCCTCACACGTCTAGACACGACTCTGACGGGTCACACGTTCGTCAGCATTCTGTCTGATCAACTGCACCCATTTATGTGCATTGCGCATTCCGACGGACTTGGAAAATTCCGGCAGAACAATGCGACACCCCATAGGTCCAGAATTGCTATTGAGTGGCTCCAGGAAAACTCTTCTGACAAATGTTGATGGTGTTGAGACAGCGATCAGCCACAAATTTATTTTAAGTTCTTTAATTTCTAAGGTACTTTTACCGGTTTCGAATCATTAAGATTCATCTTCAGACGGCTTTCATGCTTTCATTACAACACGTGCTAAATATAAATAATACATAATTATAAGCACGTCACAAAGATGGTTGAGTTACAGATTTGTATTGGGATATCCCACGTTAAATGCCGGCAGAAGTGGCCGAGCGGTTCTAGGCGCTGCAGTCTGGAACCGAGCGACCGCTACGGTCGCAGGTTCGAATCCTGCCTCGGGCACAGATGTGTGTGATGTCCTTAGGTTAGTTAGGTTTAAGTAGTTCTAAGTTCTAGGTGACTGATAACCTCAGAAGTTAAGTCCCATAGTGCTCAGAGCCATTTGACCCACTTTTTGACTCGTGAAATGTCGGTTTGGAGTACTTGTTTTCATAGTTTTCGTCCAGCAGACAACGTTTGTAATTTTCGCCTCATTCACATCATTGCACACATAAACTTGCATAATTGAGCTCTTGAGATTTGTCACTGAATGCTGTCTCAACACCGTCTACATTCGTCTTCATGTAACAAACACGATCTTCAACCATGTCATATACAAAATCGCATGACACTCTTCTGAGTTTAAACACTTCCGCTGGCCAACAAACTCCGCGGACATGAACATTATTGTGGATGTCTGGGATGCCTTGCAACGTGCTGTGCGGAAGATATCTCAACCCCTTGTACTCTTATGGATTTATGGACAGCCCTGCAGGATCCATGGCGCCAATTCCTTCCAGCACTATTTCAGACATTAGTCGAGTCCGGGCCTCGTCGCTGGCCTCGGTGGCCGAGCGGTTCTAGGCGCTTCAGTCCGGAACTGCGTGACTGCTACGGTCGCAGGTTCGAATCCTCCCTCGGGCATAGATGTGTGCGATGTCCTGAGGTTAGTTAGTTTTAAGTAGTTCTAAGTTCTAGTCGTGTTACGGCTTTTCTGCGTTCTCGAGGGGACTCTACACGATATTAGGCAGGTGTGCCAGTTTCTTTGGATCTTCAGTTTATTAACCTGTTCTCTTGCAATATTAATCACTTAAATTTGTTGCATGGACAAATACACTACTGGACATTAAAATTGCTACACCACGAAGATGACGTGCTACAGACGCGAAATTTAACCGATGATGCTGTGATATGCAAATAATTAGCTTTTCAGAGCATTTACACAAGGTTGGTGACGGTGGCGACACCTACAACGTGCTGACATTAGGAAAGTTTCCAACCGGTTTCTCGCACACAAACAGCAGTTGACTGGCGTTGCCTGGTGAAACGTTGTTGTGATGCCTCTCGTTAGGAGGATAAATGCGTACCATCACGTTTCGGACTTTGATAAAGGTCGGATTGTAGCATATCGCGATTGTAGTTTATCGTATAGCGACATTGCTGCTCGCGTTGGTCGATATCCAATTACTGTTAGCAGAATATGGAATCGGTGTGTTCAGGAGGGTAGTACGGAACGCCGTGCTGGATCCCAATGGCCTCGGATCACTAGCAGTCGAGATGACAGGTATCTTATCAGCATGACTGTGGCGGATCGTGCAGCCTCGTCTCGATCCCTAAGTCAACAGATGGGGACGTTTGCAAGACAACAAACATCTGCACGAACAGTTCGACGACGTTTGCAGCAGGATGGACTATCAGCTCGGAGACCACGGCTGCGGTTATCCTTGACGCAGCATCACAGACAGGAGCGCCTGCGATGGTGTACTCAACGACGAACCTGGGTGCACGAATGGCAAAACGTCATTTAATCGGATGAATCCAGGTTCTTTTCAGCATCATGATGGTCGTATACGTGGTTGGGCACATCGCGGGGAACGCGCATTGGAATCGTGTTTTTGTCATCGTCATACTGGCGTATCACCCGACGTGATGGTATGGGGTGCCATTGGTTACACGTCTCGGTCAACTCTTGTTCGCATTGACGGCACTTTGAACAGTGGACGTTACATTTCAGATGTGTTACGACCTGTAGCTCTACTCTTCATCCGATCCCTGCGAAAAACCAACATTTCAGCAGGATAATGCACGACCGCATGTTGCAGGTCTCTCACTAATGGAAAACGTCTGGTCAATGGTGGCCGAGCAACTGGCTCGTCACAATACGCCAGTCACTACTCTTGATGAACTGTGGAATCGTGTTGAAGCTGCGTGGGCAGCTGTACTTGTACAGGCCATCCAAGCTCTGTTTGACTCAATGCCCAGGCGTATCAAGGCCGTTATTACGGCCGGAGGTGGTTGTTCTGGGTACTGATTTCTCAGGATCTATGCACCCAAATTGCGTGAAAATGTAATCACATGTCAGTTTTACTATAGTACATTTGTCCAATCAATACTCGTTTATCATCTGCATTTCTTCCTGGTGTAGTAATTTTAATGCCCAGCAGTGCATATTCCCGAAATTTCATTCATCCACATTAATTATCTTCTGATGTGGCGATTTTTTTCATCACAGTATTTTGAAGCAACCGGTATTTAATTTGTGCGACGTTCGGAATAGATTTCACCTAAAACTTTCGGAGTGAAATGGCGGCGCCGGAGTCTGGTAAACTTAAGCAGTAGACGTTCTTCCGCCAGATTCCGGAATTAGAATTTCCGAGCCCCACTAGCCTCTGCTACAAAGCCGGATGTCTGAAATACCGGTGGCAGAACAGCTCCTGAAGACTGCGGCACTCGCCGCCAGTGCAGCGGGAGGAAGTAATCCCACCCTCGTGCAGCCGGCCTGGGAGTGAGTGCCGGGAGCGAGCGGGCCAGCGGGGCGGCCGCTCCCGTTCTCGAACAAGCGCCACCTGGCGGGAGCGACGCGTTCAGAGCTGCAGATAAACCTGCGTAATTAGTATAAATTCCTCAGTGGCGGAGCCCGCGCGCAGACGTGAACTAATTAGCGCAAGACGAAACTTTTCAACGGTGGCAGGAGGCGGCATTCGACGAACGCGATTTAATTAAAGGAAACTGAGATCCCAGTCCCGCCGTGAATCATCTCTGCCGTAGCTCTAATGATGTTACGATGATTGCCGGGCACTTAAACTGCTTGGACGACAGTTGCCGAGGACCCTTCCGGAAGAAAGGAGGAGCAAGTCTGGAGAGATGCGCGCCGACGTGGTCTCACCGCAGCAGAAGGAACAAAGTGGATACGTCTACTTCTTGGCTGGCGGCACCCGAGGCAACTTGCCTGAGAAGAAAGTAAACAGCCGATGCTGGAACGGCAGTTCCTTGCAGACGCTTGTTTACCCGCCTGCAGAGGTTTCGTTGGCAGGTAAATAGAGACCCTCGTTCTCATCTCGAGCAACGAGAACTGGGTACTTCAGAGAACAAGCGTTGCGGATTTATCCTTTCACTCACTCCGAGCGGAATAAGTCATCTCGAGCTGTCGAAGCAATTCTAAACGTGCCAGTACCGCCAACCGAGTGTACTACATGTTTCCGAACATGACCGTGAGACCTATCATTTGTTTTTTTTTTACTATTAAGAACAGTCTTGATCACGATTTATTTATCAAGGTGACCGGTTTCGACCACTACTGTGGTCATCCTCAGGCCATTGAGTAGGATCCTCTTTCTGTTGGAGAATCACTAGTGATTCTGTAACAGAAAGAGGTTCCTACTCAATGGTCTGAAGATGACCACAGTAGTGGTCGAAACCGGCAACCTTGATAAATAAATCGTGATCAAGACTGTTTTTAATAGTAAATATTTGTAAGACAGTGATGATTGCCTGTCCCGTAATGTATTCAAAAGCTACCATTTGTTGTTTTGTTTATAAATGTCGAATACGCCAGTGGGATCTCAAATCCACAGCTGGAGTTGTTTCTCTTATACTTACTTTGTGCTCGTTGTTTTGTCCAAGGCTGCATGTCCGCGGCTTCATTTAACGTTTCAGTGACTGGAAACTTTCCGTAAAGTTTTTTAGTCATCTTTCAGCACAAAAAAGACTATTGCTTCACTTCAGCATGGTATAATTACTGAGCTACGATACTATTAGAATCGCTCTGCTAGTAACCGCAATAACCAACCGAGCATTCTCCAGAAATCTCCACACCAGCTGAGGTGTCTTGTTTTGTTATCGATCCTCTGACGTCATTCGTATGTCGTCAGCATTAGAAAGTCAATTGAATATGCGTAAAATTTAGAATGACGCTGAATACGAATTGTCAGTACAAATATTTGGATCAGAAATATGTTCCGACACCCACGCAGACTGCCGACTCGGTTTGTGTGTAAAACACGTATATATTAATTTAACAGGATTGGAATGAGAATAGAAGTTCCAAATACGTACATAATGGAAACTCAGTATCAGAATATAAAAATTTTGCCTGTTATCGGTATCTAATACTGGGAAGATACTAAAATAAGTCGCATAAATAACTGTCTTTTGATTTCATTAAGCTGGAAGGCTAAACTTTTTACACCACCAAGGACGATAGACCTCAGCAACTG
Source organism: Schistocerca americana (assembly GCF_021461395.2). Classification (NCBI taxonomy): domain Eukaryota; kingdom Metazoa; phylum Arthropoda; class Insecta; order Orthoptera; family Acrididae; genus Schistocerca; species Schistocerca americana. The sequence goes on along the minus strand of NC_060122.1, from coordinate 202,756,479 downwards.
AAGTGAATTTCAACTTGAAACGTCTGACCCTTGCTGAGAAAATAAGGGTCTCGATGGAGGGACGGACAGACAATCGGATAACCCATAACTAATACAAAATACTTTTTTCGTGTGATGATATTAGAATTTAACATTTTCAGTTGTTTCTGTTACTTTTACTTTGAAACATTGATTCTTGTCAAATTTCATGAGTGTAGGTCAACGGGGAAGTGTCTCATAGGTTTCTATGAGTGAGTTTAGGACCATAGACATATCTGGCGTAAACAGTCACATCTATTGACTATTTTGACTCAGACCATAGAACTTAGTTAAGTGACGTAAATTTCAGCTTGATACGTTCATCCGTTTATGAGAACAAATGTCCTTAGTAATCGGATGGACAAACAGACAGAAAGGACAACAATGTATTCTATAGCTGTTCTGTTTTTATCGACTGAGAGACGGAACGCTAAAAATTCCAGTCGGGCAGTGTGGACTTTAAATTAATACTAACCAGAAAATTTTCATTTGGCTGAAAAAAAACCTGTATCGAAATATTTCAACCTTGTTCATCTACTCTGATACTTAAATTATTTAAGAATGCTTTCAGATGAAGTATCGCAAAATACATTGAGAGATGGACTTGAAATTTTGCTGCTCATTCTCGTTTAGTACCCTTATTGTTAATCTTCTATTGCAGACGGTTGATATTTGAGACAACGGTGCTAAAAAATATGAAGATGAACTACTGGATGTATTTTGTCATCATTGTTTTTCAGTGAAATTGGTCTATATGCTGAGAGTTCGGGAATAACTTTCAACACATTCAAATTGTGTAACGTTGTGGGTGAAGTCCCAAATTAATTCACAATCATCATGGTAAGCTAATCCCGGAATTTAACTATCAATAATTCTACTTTGAGCTTAGGAGAAATTTAATACGTGTTCTATTGCCCTAAAACACACAAAAGAAACTGCTCTTCCTGTTCCTGAAATCAAAAATGTTGCCAACGTAACATAAGACCTGATTTTGTCTCTTATGTTTCCATTTGTTTCATCTTTGTTCACTTTTCTAACGTGTTAGGTTTACATCCCTGATTTCAAATTGATGTCATCCGATGGTACACCAGGAGAGGAAACAGTCGTTGGTGATGCCACCGGAAACGTCTTTCGAGCGATACGACATATGGAATTTTTGATAATAAAATACATACTCATACGTTACCTCACAATTACTTGTGCGTGATATATGATAAACACTTTACACAAATTTCGTTCGAAACTATACTAGTAAATACATAGCACTATTTTAAATGCAATTTGTTCAGAAGAAGTAAGTACACTAAGTCTGTAAGTAGGCTGTTTAGGTTCTTATATTGGTAACACCACGTAGCGCTCTGTATGAGAATCACTGGCTGTGATGTGAGCTGGGTGGCATTGTTGTAATATTCGCTATTGTAGTGTTGGGCTATTGGCTGTTAACAGCGCGTAGCGTTGCGCAGTTGGAGGTGAGCCGCCAGCACTGGTGCATGTGGGGAGAGAGATGGCGGAGTTTTGAAAGCCGATGATCTGGACGTGTGTCCATCAGAGACAGTAAATTTATAAGACTGGATGTGACTATTGAGGTAAATACATTGTTTCTTCTCTACCAAAATCTTTCATTTGCTAACTATGCCTATCAGTAGTTAGTGCCATCAGTAGTTTGAATCTTTTATGTAGCTGGCGGTATTGGCGCTCGCTGTATTGCAGTAGTTTGAGTAACGAAGATTTTTGCGAGGTAAGTGATTCATGAAACGTATAGGTTAATGTTAGTCAGGGCCATTCTCCTGTAGGGATTATTGAAATCAGATTGCGTTGCGCTAAAAAATATTGTGTGTCAGTTCAGTGTTGATCAGAATAGGTACAGAGCGAAATGTCTGAGTACGTTCAGTTCTGCTCAGCTGTTTGAAAATCAAATAATGTAAGAAGTTTATCAGCACAGTAATTCATCAATTTTTCTGAGGAGACGTTTCAAGTCCTCTTAGAGTGATATCAAATTCATGAAAAATGTCATCATTAAACACGTAATTTACATTTTAGATTTGCTTTTTACTGATACTTTCATAATCTATAACTATGATAGCTCCATCTAATTTATAAAAGGGTATTTCGTTGCTGGAACTGAAATATAAGTTCATTGATCAGCTGTAGCAGAAAAAAAGAGACTTAAGTGCCTATGAGATTAGAGTATCTCACACGATTGTGCTTTTCGTGAGATCGGTGGGTGTTTCATTTCCTGACGTTACAAGTGCAACCGACACACGATAGTTGGCAATTTCGGACAGGAAAGGTATTCTTAGTTCAAATTCCTGCTTCTGCATTACAGCAGACGTAACGTTACCTTGAACTTTTTTGCTCAGAGAAACCACCTACTCCCAACTACGTTTCATGTCTCACGGAATCTTTTAACGACGATCGTTTGCGTGTTCCAAGGTACTTTGCTGTTTCAAATGACTTGGCCGCTTGTTTGTGACTTGTTATAGTTATGTTTGCGTCATATAAACGCAATTGTGCTTACCTCACTGTGAACGACTATAATACAGTCAAACATATATTGACGGTAGATTCCGATGTAATTGGCTGACTCCACTGTGAATAAAGTCCACTATTTATCATTTGATTTATAGCAGGATGTAGCCTATTGAGGAGACAAAATAAAATCTTATTCTGTGTGCATAGTTTCAATTGTTGCTGTAAAACAGAGCGATAGTACTTATATTACACTGATGTAACAAATGAAACCACGTTTCTTCATTGTACTTCCTTGAAAAATTTTTTTTTTTTTTTTTTTTTTTTTTTTTTTGACCTAACACCTTGGGAACTGTATTCGCGTCACAGAATCCACTAATATTATAAATTTCTACGAAAATCTCTCTGACTATAGTTTTAACGTCCTTTCCACTACGTATATCAAGCAATTAATACCTTACAATACTACATACGTATTTTTTGTCAGCTATGAATGTTCTGTTTTATTCTTATTATTCTTATTATTGTTATTACTGCCAATTTCCTATCATGATATAACCATCCAACACACAATGGTAAAACATAGACAATCAATTTAAGAGGTGGGTGTTTGCTGTTCGAGTACTTCTGTTTCTTCAGTGACAAGCATAATACTTATTCCGTCGTATTCCGGGCATTCAGCCGAGACAAAATATTTGTTCCCCGATATATCGTCTGATAAACCTACCATCTTCACCAAGTGGAGTCGGTGACTTAATTAGAACCGTGTGAAGGGAATACGCCATCGAGTAAACGCACATGCGTCAGAGATAAGACAGTCGGCGCAAGGAAGTCACTCATACATAAAACGTTACCCGTTTATGAATATCGGAGGAAGAAACAATTTTGTCCTGGATGCAAGTCAGAGAGATGACTAAATACTATATCCAGCGTGCAAAACTGAAGAAAGACAAACAATAATCCCTCTAGTAAATCTATAGTTCGCACAACAGTTTCGAAAGCTGTAATAATGTAAGAAACAACAATGAAACGAAGTACTTTATCAGTGATCCTTATTTTATTTATAAATATGATTATTGAATCAGATCAGCGGCTTCCTGAAATACAGGAACTGAACTACACTTAAATGAATATCACTACTGTAAGTTACTGGGAATATTGCTAAGATATGGAAGCAAGTTAAACTAGAGAAATTTTTAATGCCGTGAAATGTGAACATTATCACGTTGTAAAATGGTGCACTTGTGTTTACGATGTTTTTCAAACTGAGCAAGGCGAAAGCTACAGCAAAATAAATATTTATCCCAAAAATCTCATAAAGAAACTTTAGAAACACTAGAGTTTGCTGTATCCTTTATTCTTCATTCTGAATGAAGAGAGGCTAACAGAACGTCATATTGAGGATTACACCATCAGCACTGGATGTAATTTGATTTACGTTACAAAGGACAGTGTGTTTATATTATTCCTGTTTCCTGCGAGACATTTTTCAGTGTCTTATCTTCTTTAAACTCAAATTCAAAGTGTATCGAAGTTCACTGCGAGATAAGGACGCATATACGTAAAACATAGTGAAAACAGGAGGCTTCTAATGGTTATTCCTACTTCAGTCTACTGTAAAATACGATCATACGATAGTGGTTAGTAATCTACGAAACAACAATAGCTTCCATAGTACTGAATCTGTAAGGATTTTCTACTTACACGATCTGTCATTTGTAAACTTCAGACACAGCAACATTTCTTGGCGTCATAAATAGTTTCACGCTTCTGTTCTGCATACATCGGCTGCTTTTTTTTTCTGCCAATGCCGTCGATATGTCGCAGAGTGCATGCGGCACTGAAGGAAACACACAACGTGCGGTGTATGACGTGAATAAGTGAACAGCAATATGTATGAATAGGTCTGCTTTCGATCAATGTCGGCCAACAGCAGAATATCTGGAATAGAGACGAGCCGTGATATTTCGTGGCACCCAAAGAACTGTGTGTTCAATATTATGGCACATGAATCTTCTTACGAGCTTCGTTTCGAAATATAGAGTCGGGTTTTACGTGGTACACGAAGTGCTTGTTACCACTTTGTGAGTGCAGTAACGCCACTCCATATTTACTTCACATTAATTTGTCATATTCACCGCTTTTCAGTACAGTTTGAGGAGGATTACCCTGATGGTGACATTTTTTTCCAATGGTTTCTTGGTGTATACTTTTTTGGAATTGTGATTGCTTTAGTTCTTGAAGGGCTACTTCTGAGCCACACGCTCTGGAGAACTTCACACTTACTAGCTGTCTTTTTAGGATGTAATACAGTACGACACATTACATATATATATATATAATAGAGGGAAACATTCCACGTGGGAAAAATATATCTAAAAACACAGATGATGTGACTTACCGAACGAAAGTGCTGGCAGGTCGATAGACACACAAACAAACACAAACATACACATGAAATTCAAGCTTTCGCAACAAACTGTTGCCTCATCAGGAAAGAGGGAAGGAGAGGGAAAGACGAAAGGATGTGGGTTTTAAGGGAGAGGGCAAGGAGTCATTCCAATCCCGGGATTGAGAACGGGGCGTGAGTCGTGCTTGGGTAGCCCAGTCAGTAGAGCACTTGCCCGTGAAAGGCAAAGGTCCCGAGTTCGAGTTTCGGTCCCGCACAGTTTTAATCTGTCAGGAAGTTTCATATCAGCGCACACTCCGCTGTAGAGTGAAAATTTCATTCTAGAAACATCCCCCGAGCTATGGCTAAGCCATGTCCCTGCAATATCCTTTCTTTCAGGAGTGCTAGTTCTGCAAGGTTTGCAGGAGAGCTTCTGTAAAGTTTGGAAGGTAGGAGACGAGGTACTGGCAGAAGTAAAGCTGTGAGGGCGGGGCGGGATTTGTGCTTGGGTAGCTCAGTCAGTAGAGCACCTGCCCGCCGAGGGCAAAGGTCCCGAGTTCGAGCTTCGGTCCCGCACACAGTTTTAATCTGTCAGGAAGTTTCACTGTTGAGAAAATTTAGAGAACCGGCATTTGAAGCTGATTACTGAGCGATTCTACTGTCACCAACATACTTTACGCGTAAAGACCACGAAAGTAGGATGCGAGACATTAGGGCTCATACGGAGGCATATACACAGTTGTTTTCCCTTGGCTCTATCTGCGAGTGGAACAGGGGAGGTAATGACTGGTAGTGGTAGAGGATACCCTCCGCAATGCAGCTTGCAGTGTACCTGCGTAGATGGTTGGTTGGTTTGAGGGATAAAGGGACCAAACTACAAGGTCATCAGTCCCTGCGTAGATGTATACGTAGATATACCTGTGGAACTGAACCGAACATTGACTGATAATGCTTCGGCTTTCTGGAGAACATTTGCAGCCAGTCACGGACTCAATGATCCCAAACAACGATGACAAAGTGCATTGTTAATGTGCCACAATTATTCACGATTGGCTTGAAGGTCATTCTGTACAATCTGAGCGAGTGATGTGGTCAGCAAGATCGCCCAATATGAATCCCATAGAATATTTATGGGACAAAATCGAGAAGTCAGTCCGTGCACAAAGTCCTGCACCAGCAACACTTGCCCGCATCTCGTGGTCGTGCGGTAGCGTTCTCGCTTCCCACGCCCGGGTTCCCGGGTTCGATTCCCGGCGGGGTCAGGTATTTTCTCTGCCTCGTGATGGCTGGGTGTTGTGTGCTGTCCTTAGGTTAGTTAGGTTTAATTAGTTCTAAGTTCTAGGCGACTTATGACCTCAGAAGTTGAGTCGCATAGTGCTCAGAGCCATTTGATCCATTTTGAACCAGCAACACTTACGCAGTTATGGACGGCTGTAGAGAGAGCGTGGCTCAGTATTTCTGCAGGGACTTCCAACAACTTGTTCCGTCGGTGCTGGTCGAGTTGCCATACTATGCCGGGAAAAACGATGTCCGATTCGATATTAGGAGGTATCCCACTAATTTTGTTAACTCAGTGTATGTGACGTATATCTCTCAGTGTTACTGTCGTTGACACATGGTACAATGTATAAAGTACACGTGTAGAGGATTGAGTACGCGAGGAAGATACTGTTCATACGATCGTTTCAAAAGCTGTAACTCTTGCCACATAGTCAGGCGTTAATGCTAGTATGTAAAAACAATGTAATTATTGCTAAGTTACGTAATAGCTTTTACAGTCTTACGATTAGTGGTAACAGTAATGATACTTTAAAAATAATATAATTTCGTGACGGAAAAACAGTCGAACTCTTTAGTTTTGCCACTAAGAAAATTTCATTTTACCCCTCAGGGCGTAATTACTCACAAGTTGGTAACCACTGGTATATAGCGAAAGACGTAATCAGTTTAACGGTGCAGTTACGACCATGCCGAAAACATTAGATCGTAAAGTTTGTGACGTGTATGTGGGAAGACTGTTCGACCGAAAGAAAAAACAAACGACTCACTGATGTGTGTACAAAACAATCTGTCTCCTTGTGGGTCGATATTATATTAATTGAATCATTTGTCGTACCCGGAATGCCACATCTTCTTCTTCTTGTCATCGTCCTTATAACACGTTCACGGAAAAGTGATATCTCATTAGTCCTTTCTCCTATTCCATATAGTCTTGCAATGTCTCAGGCTATAGGAGAAAATCTCTATTGCCTTTTATCGTGGTTTGAGAAGGTTTTAATTAGGATCAGGTGAAGATGTGACCAATGAGGGCCGTCTTTTAGAAGAGTCACGAGTAGCAAACCTTATGTTCACACTTTCTCGTTCGTTACCCGAAAGTCAATAAAGGAATTGCATAATAATTGGAGCCATCTCCGTGCCACAAGATCCAATAAACTTTTACACACTTAAGTTCGAGTCAGTCAAATTTTCTGATGGAACTAATTAACACTACTGCTTCATGCGCATTGATGGAATTAGCAACAAAGCCGGTATTCACGTTGATGTGTAGATTGAATGACACTGGCCATATACAATCCGACTTTCAAAGAAACATCATCCACTCAATTCCGAAGATAAGAAGAGACGACCTTCGTGGGGATTATCGCACTAGGAACTTAACAGCTCATGCATACAAGTTGCTAGCAGTAATTATGTAGAGAACAACGGAAAAGAAAATCCAGACTCTGTTAAATACGATCGTTTTGGCTTTGGAAAAGGTAAAGGCATCAGAGCGGCAATTACGACGTTGTGATTGATAATGGAAACAAGCGTGAAGAAAATCGAGACACATTTATTGGATTTGTCGACACGGAAAAAATTTTCGACGACATAAAATGGTGTAAGATATTGGAAATTCCGTGAAAAATAGGGTTAAGGTACGGGGAAAGACGAGTAATATACAAAAGAACCAAGAGGGAAGAATAAGACTGGAAGACCAAGATCGAAGCGCTTGGATTGAGTAGGATGTAAGGCAGAGGAGTAGACATTCGCCTCTACTGTTCGATCATCGGAGAAGCAATGATGGAAATAAGAGATTGTTTAGACGGGTGATTAAAATTCATGGTGAAAGGATGTCAATGATAAGATTCCCTGACGACATTGCTATCCTCAGGAAAAGTGAAGAAGAATTACAGGATGTGCTGAATGGAATGAGCCATGAATGGATTTAGAGTAGACAGAAAGAAAAAGAATGTACTGAGAAATTTCAAAAATAAGAACTTCGAGAAACTTTACATCGGGATTGATGATCACGAAGCACACGAAGTTAAGGAATTCTGCTACCCAGGCAACAAGTTAACTCATAATGGACGGAACAAGGAGGACATAAAAAGCAGACAAGCACTGGTAAAAAGGCAACCTTGGCAAGTCTGTTAGTATTAAACTTGAGGCAAAAATTTCTGAGAATGTGTATTTGAAGTACAGTACTGTGTGGCAGTTAGACGTGGACTATGGGAAAACCGGAACAGAAGATAATCGAAGCTTTTCACATGTGTTGCTGCTGAAGAATGTTAATAATGTAGGGAATGAGAAGTTCTCTGCAGAATCGGCGAGGAAAGGAACATCCGGAAAACACTGACGAGAAGAAGGAACAAGATGATGGACAGTTGTTAAGACATCACGGAATAGCTACCATGACACTACAGGGAGCTGTAGAGGTTAAATAAAAAATAAAAATAAATAAATAACTCTTACGCACTGCGAGAGCAACAAACTTAAAACATTGCCCCAGTCAAAGATATAATTCCACCCCTAGGCACAGCAGAACCTTTTGTGCTTCGTGGCTGCTGATACCTCATGTTACACACAACCGGCGATAAGAATTAACTCAATATGAAATGGTTAACAGTAACAACCACATTTACGCACTGTAAATGCTGAAGTCGTCTTACAAGAACACTTCATTTGTTCATTGTTTTCTGTAAAGTGATGACTACCATCGACAAATTTGAACTTTCTTTTTGAAATGAAATTTGTAGAAGCACTATCGTCTACAGCGACCATTGTAGGTAGATACTTTGTCATAAAAGGTAATGGCGTTACTCACAGTCGCAGGCTTATACATATTGTGAAAATGATGTTAAAGGATCTACGAAAATGAGACAGAGAGAACAACTTCAATCGCGACATGAGACACAATATTTGTGATGCATGGAAGCGAGCGCTCGACGCTGAAAAAGAGATTAGAGAACTTCGCTGCATTGTTCACGCTCGTACAGGAGCATGGATGGAAGCGTTTCTTTTGACAATCCGTTGCCCTGATACGCCGGCCATCAAGAATGTGAAATATGTGGACTGTCGGCAGCATCTTCGTCTCTGCGCACCAGAAACCAATCCTGATGCACTGTGGACTGCCACACAAACTGCATCCACGCCACGAGGACACCTAGAGACTTGATAATAATCGGGCTTCACGTCTTAATGAGTTGTAAATTCAACATGTGCAGTACCCCGAGATTTCCTCTTTTGTGGTACTCTTTTCATCCCACAGGATCATCAACTCAAAGACAGTTCCCTAATCATAATTGTAATCATTAGCATATGGTCTTTCGCTATAAATGTCACATCAGACATGTGGATTCTTGAGTGCAAGTGCACCTATCGTATGACAGCGAAACCTGGTTGAGTTGCTAATGCGTTAATGGGGGACGAACTTACGTTGGAAGAAATAGTTGCAGTTGGGCTATCAGATGCAAGTATGGCGCTCTACATTGTTCGTCTGACATTATGAAATCCTCACTGCAATTTGACAAGCCGTAGTGTTAGTAAAAATTTTCGAGATGGGAAGCCATACTCTGTTAGTTCAATTGTTTTATATGAACTTCAGCATTTACAGTGCTGTATTGAGAGAGCATCGCAGACTGAGATTTCTGAGGAGAGGCCTGATGTTATTAAATGGCTTAAAGAAGATGATAATGAAACTGCAAAATACGGGCGAGCTTTGCGTGGAACCTAGAAGAGAAATGCGTTCTAGCTCGGGGAAGTTATTAACAAATTTGCTGTTGCTGTAGCTGACGACGCTACACGTGCCCCGGGTACTGCTAATGCTCGTGCAGTTTCACAAGAATTGTCCCTCCCGTGTTTAAAAGTACGGAAAGTTCTGCGGTCTCTTTTACACGGGTACCCATACAAGATACAGACGGTGCACCATCTATAACCTCATGATCCGCAGCGATGTTCTGAATTTGCTCTCCGGTTCCTCGCAGGGATTATGGTTAATGACATGTACCCAGAAAATATTCTATGGAGTGACGAGGCACTTTTTCACTACAGCGTACAGTCAATACACAAAAACGCCGAATTTGGGGTACTGTTAAACCGCGTGTGGTGCACGATGAGTCATTGCACTCGCCGTAGGAGACTGTATGGTATGTATTTACAAGCACCTTTATTCTCGGTAGGTATTCTTTGAAGCGAATGCGCGCAGAGGGTCTGTCAGGTGTACCCTGAGGTCTGCGCGTTGTCGAATACTCCTTGTACAGCATATGATTCTTGCTTTGGAAAAGTGCAGCCGTGTGGAAACCATGGTCTACAAGCAAGTTGGGACAACACCTCCTGCCACTCGCCCAGATAAAGGGCTGCTTAATGCTACCTTTCACAAACTTGTTATCTGCAGAGATTTTAGATGGGTGACCTGTAAGACCACGTGATCTGAATCCACGTGGGTTTTGCTCTGGGGATGTCTTAAAGAACTTCTCACTGAATTCACCCTATTTTTTATCTAGGCATGTCTAAAAGAACGCTTTTACTAGGGACACGTTCAGTCTCTACCTGATTTGAAGGCCAGTCTACAGGAATACATTGTTCAGATTCCACAAGAACTGCTGCTGGCAACTGTTGATCATGTCATTTCGTTCTCCTACGATGATTACGGCTCACACTGGACCCCTTGAGTAGCTGAATTTTACTGTAACAATTCTGTATATTGTACTAGGCCTGTTAACAACACCAAACAAGAACAACACTTCTGCACTCTGGTGGCAGTATTGCCAGCCAAGGGGAATGGTAACTCCAATTTCAATTAACTTAAACACTAATGTTGTGCATGTACATGTACCAAATGGCATTGACATCCAACTATGTCTTCTGGGCGCCTAACTTCTTTTTCTGAGATAATGTCTTTCAGCACGTGATACATCAGCAAATAATTTAACACATTGTCTCAACAGTTTAGAGTTATCTGATCCGAAGCGTTTTTCACTTTGTGAAAATAAATGCTTTTGATGGGAAAGAGTGCAGGCTTATATTTTTATTCTAATGATAATATCCAGAGAGGATACTGATATGTTTTAACATTTCATTACCGTTTTGTAAGCACAGAATAGCACGCCATTAATGACACGTTCGAAGCCCATTAACGCCCACTCTGAATCCGGTGGTTATAAACAAACAGTTCATTAAAGCACGCTAATGATGTACATACATATTCAATAGTTATTTATTACTAATTTTCTCTAGATCACGTAGCCACGGAACTGGAGTGAAATTTCCACACGAATGAAATGAATATTACTGAAAGTCAAGAAAACAATCAGGTATGTGAAAACACCTCAATGAAAACTGTATATGGGTCTTCGGCTGTCAAGTAGCTGTGACTTTATCGTAGTAGATGTAGACAATTCTTCAACACCAAAATTAATTTTCGTTCTGCAGCATAGCGTGCGCCTAACTGAAACTTCCTGGCAGATTAGAACTATGTGCCGGACAGGGGCATTAACACCGAAGCTTCGCCTTTCGCGAGCACTTACTAAATCACTTGAGCTATCCAGGCACGGCTCGTGATGGCCGTAGTAGCTTCAATTTTGTTATTACCTGTCTCTCACTTTCAAAAATTCGCAGATGTAGCACTGCATATCATGTGGGACTAGTACTCCAGGAAGGAAGGATAATGCGTAGAAACCGCTTGGCGGGCACGCAATTTTAATGTTTCAAGAAGTTTCAGAGCCTGAACAACTGGAAAACAATTTTGTACCATATTTCATGCGGTGCGAAACCTTGGACCGTCAGCAATTTGGCGGATGGAACTGCATAGGGAACTATGCAGGTAAAAAATACACTACGAATATTCGTACGTTCATTCAGTGACTGTTCTGATCAGGTGAGGCAATGAATTTCATCAATGATAAACTATGCCTGAACACGAATTACCGATAAAATTCGGCTCTTGCTTGACCTGCAGAAGGGCGCATCCGTTAGAAAAGGGAAGTAATAATATTTGTTTCAGTATTGGCTTTCTGCAAACATGGAGCTGTGAAATTACAAATCTTGTCACAGTGGACAAATCAGTCCACATGGTGGAGGGGGGGGGGGGGGGGGGGGGGGAATGTGGAGAATTTTTCAAACACAGACGATTCTCTGATTCAGAGCGTAAGAGAACGTTACGTTCAGGGACTTCCTTCTGGTCCCGGTAAACAGACCTCTGAGACAGAAAGTGCTGTTAAAGCTTCCTTTTTTTGGCCGACTAGACTGAAACTGCTTCCCGAAAGACGGCATTCTTTTCTCCATGTTTCGTAGCAGGCTGCCTCGGAAGAATCGTGTCCCCAGGGTCTCATTTTACACAACGCTGCCACTTTGGGGCACCCACGGAGAGCTCTTCTCGAAAGAGGGCTACGCAGTTCTTTGGATAATGCGCACAGTGTTTGGCTATCTCACGATTTATCTCGAGTGCTGGCATGGGTGTAACGGGAAATACACAGAAAAGAATTGGATACATTACGAAAAGTCGCGCTAACGCGAACAGTTTTGTACACTAGTTACTAGAGTAACGCTGCAAAGTTAAATGACTACGTAGGCAATAAGAGCAACTTTCGGCAATCGGGCGATTAGAATGCAACGTTTTTGGTCATAAGGAGACAGATTGTTGCCATCACTCGCCACTCGAAGACTACTCTGAGGATCGAAGGGGTTAAACAATATTTCTTTTAAATGGACAAATCTCTGGTGATAACACCTTTGAGAGCCTTATACAAACGCACCATAAACTACATCAGAAACCATACAAGTGACCCTGAAATTTCATAGTTTGGGATTTTCAGTTCTTAAAAATTTGTGTCGCTGGGAATAACCATGACCTGAAACAATACTACATAGCACATAATCTCTGGAAGGCTGAAGTGAATCAGATCGTTGACAGGCGTAAAACATTACGGAGAATGCTTTCAAGCAACATTAAACGCCTACAGGTAAGGAAAGACAGTTGACTGGTATGCTACTGTATGAGCACACTCGGATTAACGCCGAAAAGACGAGCTTGATTTACTTTTACTCTGCACATTTATTCTGGGGCTGTCGTTAATCTTCGCTAGAAGGTGCTACACCAATGGAAGCTGTATTTGTCCCTATCTTGTTTAATACTATAACTTTTCTGATAAACCTGCGTCACAAATTCTGATCATGTTCGAACAACGATAATTTGTCTAAAGATATATTCACTACATAACTTCTGCCAAAAGTTTAAAGGGAAAGTGTTCTTAATGTTGGACTGCTTAAATCCACTAAACCACTAAAGCCCAAAACGTGACTGAAATGCATTGTATTCATGTACTTAGTCGGACGTACTACAAGACAAATGCTCTCAAATTGAAAGAAATGGTAACAGGCACAATGGAGTTGTGCTTTCGTTTTTCTGTTTTACATCCGTTACCTAATTTTGATAACTGTAAATACTAACAAAAACTTGACAGTCTTTATGAAGTTTCAGACATTGTCGCATTTTTTATTTTATTTATTTATTTATTTATTTATTTTTTAGTGATCGTCTTCTGACTGGTTTCATGTGCCCGCCACTAATTCTTCTCCTGTGCCAATCCCTTCATCTCAGAATAGCTGTTGTGACCTACGTCCTCAATTGTTTGCTGGATGTGTTCCAATATCTGTTTTCCCATACAGTTTTTACATTCTACAGCTTGCTTTAGTACCATGGAAGTTATTCCGTGATGTTTTAACAGATGTCCTACCATCCTTGCCATTCTTCTTGTCAATGTTTTTCATATATTCCCTTCCTCGCCGATTCTCCAAAGAACGTCGTCATTCCTTACCTTACAAGTCCACATAATTTTCAACATTCTTCTGTAGTACCACATCTCAAATGCTTCGACTCTCTTCTGTTCCGATTTCCCCACTGTCTTGTTTCACTACCATACAATTCTATGCTCCAAAGAAACATTCTCAGAAATTTCTTCCTCAAATTAAGACCTATGTTTGACGCTAGTACATTTCTCTTGGTCAGGATTACTAGTGGTAGTCTACTTTTCATGTCCTCCTTGCTCCGCCTGTCATGAGTTATTTTGCTGCCTAGGTAGCGGAATTCCTTAGCTTCATTTACTTCGTGATCACCAATCTTAATGTTGAGTTACCAACATTTCTATTACTTCTCATTACCATCGTTTTTCTTCGATTTACTATCAGTCCACATTATGTAATCATTCTTCTTCACTTTCACTGAGGATAGCAATGTCTTCAGCAAATCTTGTCACTGTTATCCTTTCACCTTGAATTTAATTTCACTCTTTAACCGTTCTTTTATATCCATCATTACTTCTTCGATGTATAGACTGAACAGTGAGGGCGATTTCTTGGTCTCCCACTCTCACTGTTCCCTCTTGGTCCTTGTACAATTTGCGTATTACTCGAATTTTCCTGTAGCTTACTCCTAATTTACTCAGAAAATGGAACATCTTGAACTATTTGGCTTTGCCGAACGCTTTTTCCAGGTAGAGTAACCCTATGAACGTCCCTTGATTTTTCTTTACCTACTCTTGCTTCCATTATCAACCGCAACTTCAGAATCGCCTAAAGTCAAACCTATCGTCAGCTGACACATCCTCAGTTTTCTTTTCCGGTCTTCTGTATATTATCCTTGTCAGCAACTTGGATGCAGGAGCTGTTAAGTTGATTGTACGATACTTCTCGCACTTGTCTGCTCTTGCAATATTGAGAATTGTGTCGATGATGTTTGTCCGAAAGTCAGATGGTATACTGTCAGAGTCAAATATTCTACAATCAACGTGAATAGTCGTTTTGTTGCCACCTCCCCAAATGATTTCAGAAATTCTGACGGAATGTTATCTATTCCTCTTGCCTTATTCTGTCTTAAGTCTTCAAAAGCACTTTTAAATTACGATTCTACTACTGGATCCCCTACCTCTTCTATATCGACTCCTGTTTACGATTCTATCAGGTCATCAGACAAGTATTCCCCCTCATAGGGGTGGATGTACTCGTTCCACCGCTTCAGCTCTGCTAACACTTCGAAGCCTAACCTAGTGTAGGAGGAGGGGGTGGGGGATGGTCCTAATGCGCAGTATATCGACAAGGCCCCTTAGGAAACTGTCAAAAGCCTAGAAGGATCATGAAACAGGTGCTAAAGGAAATTGCGTTGTTTCTAGTGCTATAAATTAGAATTCAGCCAATGAAGCAATATTGAGGATATTCAGCCCAGTTTCCAATCGTGTAATTATGGCCACAGCATGTTTCGGGACAGCATCATCCCATATTCAAGTGCTAAAAACCAGATAAAACAATCCTCCTTATTCCGACAGACGTGTAAGGATTACAGACGTCCTGAGTTATAATCTACCTGACATTCTTAATGCTATTAGGTAGGTAGGTTGTAACTCAGGACGTCTGTAGTACTTATATGTCTGTCGGTATAAGGAGGATTGTTTTACCTGGTTTCCGTGTTTTTAGTGCTTGAAAATGGTATAATGTTGTCCCGAAACATGTTGCGGCACGCGATCGACAACTGTGCTGCATATCCTCGATATTGCTCGAATAACAGCTGTGTGATGGCTTCACATCATTTATCAGCAAATGACAATTCAGGTTATCGGACCGGTACTACACCTCTTGTCGTTTTGGGTCTAGTGTGCTTGCTTGGTTAAATTCCGTTTTAAATTTTTCTTATTTGTAAAGTGACCGTCACTTCTAATCACTCACTTCATATTGTTGTTCTTATTATAGTTCCTGTTGCATCTCAGTCAAATACAGATTTTAAAGTATTTGGTAAAATGACTATTGGGCCTAAAAACTAAACTTAAATTTTTTAGAAAAGTCACCGCTGGGCCTAACTGCTTCGGATGTGTAAGATTCTCTTGAAAACCATGCAAGAGCTGCCTTTTCTCAGGCGACTAGAAGCTAGCTTGAATGAGCTTGGAACGCACCCAGTAAGGAATGACAAGGAGATGGGTGGCGGAGGGGAGCTGCGTGAGACGTAATATTGGAGCTGGTTTGCTTGGACCGCAGTGGAAAGCCACTGATCTCTTATCAAAATTTGTTTTGACCCTAGAACAGGCATTTGGGCAGGCATTTGGGCAAATAGGAAAAGACGCATACTATTAAAAACCGTTCTTTCCAATAAAATAAAGCATGAGGATATTTAATACCAAGTAACAGTACAATAGAGCTTTTTCAATATGGAAATAGTTTCTATTAAATGATTTATACTAAGTTTCTTGACTTCAATAAGTTCCAAACAATTAATCTAATTGCAACGCGACGCATCAATTCAAACTCCAAGTAACCTTACAAATTATTTTGTTGGAATTCTGTATCCGAAGACGTCGTGGCTGACCAGTGAAAGAGTTAATTAAACACTGATAGAATATCTCATAGCTTTAAGTAAGCGACAGTGATTCTTCAATAAACAGCAGCATCATCATCATCACCATCATCATCACCATCACCTTCCTTGCAAGGATTATGTTGTTGCCTGTTTCGAACTCACAAGCAAATCATTCCCATTTCTTTCTAGGTCTTCCAACATCTCTTTTTCCATTCGGCTTGTAGTTCAGGATCTGCTGAGGAATTCTGTGACGTGGAATTCTCATGCAGTGTTTTCTAAGATGTTCACTATAATTTTTGCATTCTTTCTTTCATGCTGAAAATATTTACTTTTGTTCTAATACCTTCGCTTCTTCGGAACCCCATCTCTGCTGTGCGAATTTTTTTTCTTTTTTTTTTTTGTGGTAACCCAGCTTTCGCTTTCGTAGGATAACATAGGAACCGCCATAACTTTATAGAATTTCGTAATAGTTTCTTTTTGTACTTTATGGCCTGATGTTCTGCTAATGGTTCCACAGACAGCTTGAAAGCTGTGTGTTTTATTTTCAATATCAGGGTCAAAATCAAAACTTACAGCAAAGCCTAAACAACAGATTTGAGACATTTGTTCCAAAGCTGAATTGTCCAAAACTATTTTTGATCTGACTGTATACGTTCCTCGTAATACATTCTTTTTCTTGCTAGAAATTTAAGTGGTGCACTTCTTGCAAATTTCGTTCAGCTGGCGTACTGGTCTTTTGAGGTCATCTTCATCCTTTTGAATAATAACGATGTAGTCAGCAAACAAAAGTACGTTGAGGTACTCCACTTTTGTTATTTTAATTTCTTGGTTTTGTTTACACTTACATTTACGAAGAATGATGTCAATGTAAATATTAAAAAGGGAAGGTGATAGTCCACACCCTTGTCTAACTTCTTGGTTAATAATTATTTCTTCTAATCGATTCCTGCATGTGCTTATTACCATGCATGTAATTTTGTAAAGACTTTTTACTACCTCTATCAGGTGATATGGATATCCACATTCAAACATAATCTTCCATAGGCTATCACGGCTCACAGTCTAAAGCCTTCTCAAGGTCCATAAAGGCCATGTAGGTTTCTGTAATAAATTCTCTGTGTTTTTCCATTACGATTTTAATTACAAACACATTGTCTGTGCATGAATGACCTGATCTAAATCAATTTGGTCCTTCAGAAATAGTAGCTTCTGTGATATTCTTCATGCGCTTATTGTTTATCTTTGAGTATAATTTGTAGCCAGTGTTTAGAAGACTGAGGCCACGGTAGTTTATGCAGTCACTACGTTTCCATTTTTGAAAAGAAACATTGGTTCTGATGTATACCAAGGATCTGGGATCTTGCAGTTCGACCAGCATTTACTTATTAATTGTAAAAGTCTTTCATCTAGTGGTAACCCTCCATATTTAATTAGCCCTGCATTTATTCCGTCTATTCCAATAGCTTTTCTGTTCTAAATGCCTTTCAAACCCTCTTCTAGCTCACCCACAATAATCGTCAATTAAACAGTTAAAGGAAATATTTAAAGCAAATAAAACAGTCTTAAGCAAGGGGAGGTTATTAACTACCAGCTGACATATTATTTTCTCAACCAAGAGAAACTATAAAATTTAGTATTTAAAAGCAAAATAACACAGCAATTAGCAAATGACCATTAATGCCCAGCAGCTAACTTATTTACGATATCAGGCGTGATTTACTGAGAGAACGCTCAAGAACAGCCGGAAGCGAATAAGCAACTATTTCTTAGGCAAGGACGTCAGTAAAAAGAAACAATTCGATTAAATATTTGAAAGCAAATGGAACAGCATTAAACAAGTAGCCATTACCGTCCAGAAAACAGCTTGCTTACAGAATACCAGGCGTGATTTCGTTGGGACAACGCACATGAGCAATTTTTGCAGTATGTGTACTTAAATAATCACATGTTTGTTAGGCCCAGACGGACGAAACTAGACCCGTAAAACAAACGGTTGGATCAAATATTTAAAAGGAAATAACACAGCATTAAACCACTGTTACTGCCCAGCAGCTAAGATACAAGGTGTGATTTTACTTAGAGAACGCAAGAGAACAACTGGCAGTTCGAGTCTATCAACGAGCAAATATTTCTTATATACGGACAGGCTTAACTGACTAGTGCAAGAAACAATTATATCCAGTCTTTACAAGAAATATAATTTTGTGTTAACTATGCGGTACTGACACGTGGCACGCCAACTTTCATTCAGCTTGCACACTGTGGAAGGCGCCGTTCTACGTCCCATTTTTCAATTTCCAATGCCTCCTCACCCTGCACGAGGTAATTTCAAGAGCTGGGCTATAACAGGCAGTTAGATATAGCACAGTTTACGCTATCCGTTTGCCACAAGGCCACTTTACCTATCAAAATTTCAATACTGACTTAAGCGTGGGAGTACAGACCACATACGAATACTTGACTTCACGCTTCCCTTCCCTTCACAGCCCACAGCAGGTTTAAGTCTCAAACACAGAGCAAGACTACAGAAAGCTGGGCAAAGCCAAGGAACTAGTTTATAGAGTTGCTCAGAATAGTTCCATAGACAAGCCGTACTCCAAGCTAGGACGCAGCACTTATCACGACCCAGGTGACGCGGTCACGAGGCCTGCGCCAACAGGCTTCCGCGCTCTGCCGCACAGCATTTCCCCAAAACTTGCTGCCTCCCTCCGACCATCACGCCTCACTTCCTTGTCACCGCAGCTCGCACCCTCTGGCCTGGAGCCATGCGTGAATATATTTGCCCGTCTCCGTCGATGCCGAGTAAAATCGATGATGACGCATCAGTGATGTGTTTTTGGTATTTCCATATTTTTGTCAGTACCCGTAGGTGCAGATCAGCAGTAAACTGTTATAAATTTTTAAGCTATACTTTGTTTCAAATGCAAGGAAAGTACAGTTACCATGGTAGAAAAGCAGAGCTTTGAAACATCGAAAAATCTGAGGCTAGGAGAAAGATGTGTATACTGTACGTAAGTATTCATTTTGTAGTCTGTAAATTCCTCCCTCCGTCTTTCATCTGTTGCCCACATTAAACGATACCCAGTCCAAGTAATTAATAGCAAAGTCTTTTATGAAGAAGAGGAGCGAAGATTACAATAAATTTACAAGTTTGCCTAGCTTGTCATGCTGAGGTGGCTCCAGTTCTTCTTGTTCAGGGGTCTGATTCTTCAAGCTGAAAATCTAACATCAGGTCCTCACGGTTGGTTTGACCTAAACAAATTTGAAGATTGTTCACACCTATTATACAAAAATACGTCCGATCACATCAGAGGCAAGCTTACGCCTCTCACACACTGCGGAAATAACAATATTCCAAAGTGTTTACAGTTTTTATGAACAAATGAATTTCTACTAGTTTTCGTTACGTTATTAGTTTCGATTATTATTTTGTAATTCAGTCCAGAAATAAACATAGTAAACAGTACAGAATTGTGTAATTAATAATAGAAATTTAAGTGTGCAAATAATTCGTAATTTCAAATGTTTCTACAAAAAATAATTTTAACTGTAATTATCGGAACTAGTACTTATCGATTATAATATCGAAACTAAAATATATTATAAAGTAATTCCTTTTCATAAATTTAGCTCGAAATATAACATACTGTGTATAAAATTATATGAAAGTTTTTAGAAAAGCAACTGAGATAATACTGACCTGTCGAAACTTCGAAAAATAATAGTGGTATCGGCAACTACCGTTGAGGAAAAGTAATGCTAGAGGAGGATGTCCCGTTACAAGTCCTATATATTTTTAAGAATTAAACTCAGAAATTTTATTTCTCCACCTAGTACGCTACTCGTAGAAGACAATGAAGTTCCGTAGAAAGTGAATCAATACCACCCCTCATACCAAACACAGATAAAGATGCAACCAAAATTGGTCATTTGAGTGGACGTGCCCACTCAAATCTACAAGAAAAATGAGGGTGGGAAATGTCAGGATGGAAAAATTTGGGAGGGGGGGGGGGGGGGGGGAATAAAAATACACTAAACTTTTCTAACAATTTAAATTTAAGACTCTGTTTCCTAAATGGGGCTGAGATAGTTCTGAAGCTAAAGCTTTCTGTATACTACAGTGTAACGACTGCGCGGGCTATTACGTCTATTACTACGATTTTGATACATGATAACGGACAGGTTCACACTTCACAGAGGAACGGCTGTTTGTAAAGCTTTCCTCTTTCCTCGCATAACGCTCGGGTGGCTCTCTTAAGCTAGAAACGGCTTTTTCTTGTCGCAAGAAAGCAACAGTGAGTACAGATTTGTGCCTGATCTACGGTATCTCGAATCGGGTGATGAATGCGGTATCGTAGACCGGACGCAGACGTCTTATTCCTACGTGCAGCACTTTATCACGTCTTCGTGGGAGAGCCGTAAAGTAACAGAGCAACTGAGCGCTCGTGGCACCGGCTATATCTGAAATGTTTCCGATCAAAGTTCGATAATCCGTAAGTTTTTAAGTAATGTGTACTTCTCACGTGACCACACAAATTTGTAATGCATCTGTCATAATAATATGTATATTATAAGTCTTACTCTGATTAATGTGGAAAGCTTTGTTCAAAAACGTCATTTTGTGTTTTGCACCTTAATGTAATACATAGAAACGAAGAGATATTACGAACAACACCTTTTATAGAAGTAGTACAGTTAACTGAATAGGCTTGCATCTCTTATTCAGCTATTTTAGCATCTACACGTTATACCACAGACCTACTATCGATATATACTCCTACCATTCTAGACAATAGTAGTGTTACTTGGCGAGAAATGACTGCTAATCATACACACGCAAGATACATGTAGAGTCAGTGAGCGTGCTGTCCTTGTGTAGAACGGGGGTGGCACGCAATCTTTCTGAGTTTGACCGACGGCAGATTGCGATTGCCCGGGTGTTCGAAAAGGCTGTGCTGAGTGCCTTCAACACGTAGCGAAAGCAAGGTGAAACAAAATCCAGACGTCGTAGGGTTGGGCGCCCTCCCAACATCTCAGATGTCAGGCGTCATAGGTTCGGCAACCTAGTAAAACAGGACAGGCGGCGAACTGTGGCGGAACTAACATAAGGTTTTAAATATATGTGGATGGTTCAAATGGTTCAAATGACTCTGAGCATTATGGATCTTAACTTCTGGGGTCATCACTCCCCTAGAACTTAGAACTACTTAAATCTAACTAACCTAAGGACATCACACACATCCATGCCCGAGGCAGGATTCGAACCTTCGACCGTAGCTGTCGCGCAGTTCCAGACTGTAGCCACTAGAACCGCTCCGCTCGCCCACTCCGGGCAGCTAAGTAGATGGTATCTAGTATATATATATATATATATATATATATATATATATATATATATATATATATATATATATATGGCTCACCGGCCATTTGACCATCTTCTTCTGTGCGGATGCACAGTGCCCGAAGTCTTACGGAAATCGTCAGTAAAGCCGCAAGTAATGAGCAGGGGCACTATGCATATAGTGCGGAGCAATAAGTTGCGAAGTGGGTGTCAAGGGAGGCGTGCCAGAGATAAGTCGCACTATCCTCTGTGTCCTCGGTGACTCAGATGGATAGAGCATCTGCCATGTAAGCAGGAGATCCCGGTTTCGAGCCTGTATACAGCTAGAGGTATTCATTTCATTGTAATTTAATAAGGCTTTAACGCTAGGCAGAGTACAAGTGTGTCTCAAAACACAGTGTAGCCAACACTTCTAATGATGGGCTCCGCAGCCGACGACCCGTGCATGTACCACGACATCGGCTACAACGACTGAAATGGGGACTTGACCATCGGCACTGGACGTTGGCGCAGTGGCAGAGCCATGCATGGTCTGATGAATCCCGATCCTTGCTTCATCATACCGATGGTAGGGCGCAAATTCGTCGTATTTCAGGGAAACAGCCCGTAACAACAACGACTCTGTCCTATTGTACATATAATATTTTTTTCTTCTGATTTTTCGATGAACTTGTGTAATTAATGTTCTGCTTTCATTTCTTTTTTGTTTCATGCCATTGTGTTAAGAAAAATGTAAACAAGTTTCGATGTGAATATTAATGTTTATGTCAAATGTCAAGCAATATTGTAATAGAACTGAAATGTAACAAATATTGAAACTGTCGTAAGATGTTTAAAATTGTAACTGTGCGTCTGGTCCATACGTAGGCAATGTGTTAGGATATGTAGAATGCAAAACCTCGGGTGAATACCTGCCCTGTCAGGGAGCGGTAAAAGGTGGATGGCAGGCGAGCGCGGGAAAATGCGCACGGGCACTGCACGACACAACGGGCTCAGCAGTTGTAGTTGGAGTTTGGCATTGGTCTGAGCAACACCTTCTGGAGCGAGGAGGCTCTCCTGGAAGACGTAGTTTCACTGAGCCTCGGGTATGCTGTTCCAACGCCCACACAGCATGGCAAAATTCCATAAGCACTAAATGGAAAAGTACTGCAACGCTAAGAAGAATTAAAGTGCCGATACGTCAAGAGCCATAGCTGTGGTTGTATGTGTGCTCTGTGCCTCGCCATCTCGCCGCTCGCCAACTGCCGCATCGATAAAAGAAGGTTGAAACTTTTAGTACTGTATTCGTATGGACCATAGAGTGAACTGTTCAATAGTAACCTACATTTTAACAGAACTTTCCCCTCATTTAATTATCCTCACAACTAACCTAGACAGGGTCCTTTCCAAATGTTGTGCAATCCGAGTGTCCTGAAATGAAAAATTAAATTTTGTGTTAATAATAATTACTTGCAGACTTAGTTATGGTAGAACGGTGTTTAAAGAACTGTTTTGTTAATGAACCAGTAAATTAATAACGAAGGTCTAACGAAGTTGAATGATAACTTTAATATCGATATAGTAATGAAGTTTAATTATTTCGAGACAGATATAAAGGTATTTAAATGAGCAGTAAATAAGATGAAAAGAGTAGTAACTCATATACTGGCAATCTTGAACGCATAATAATTTCAGTAATCAAATTTTTTAATACAATGATCATAACAGTTTCAGCCACCCCCTCCCCCCCCCTTTTATTCATTTGAATTCTGAAGTGTTCTGAATTGGTTTGACCAGCAAAAGTTAAAGTCAATATAAAAGCCAAAATTTATCAGTGTTTTATCTTTATCAAAATTGACATTTTGTGTGTGGCTCGAAAGTGCTATTTCTAGGGTAACCTATGCCCGATTTTAATCAGGTTAATAGACAGTATAAAGTTTTGTACTATACCTTGTAGTGTAGTGTTATGTATTCATGGGTTTTCCATATTAATACAGAACGTGAAACTATCAGTTCAATAGATTTTCTGGTTCTAAAATTCTGCTATATTATGCAGTGTTACTACGTGTTGTTTTGCATGAATATACACCAACTTGTACAGGGAAGAAACTCAGTTAATGCCTAATAAGGCTGGCGACCGTATTATTATTAAATTGGTAGCATCTTCAGTGTTGCTTTTGGTCCATCCTGACGTGTAGTTGCGTTTCGGACTTGCTTGACGGATCATTGTTTTTACAGAGTGTGTGTAAGTCTGATTTGCCACCATTCAGGTACACGCGGTCAATAACAGTAAGAAAATCCTTTCTCATAAGGTGAACCCCGCTCAGTTACCATAGCACAGCCTTTAACGAGTATTGTGTGCCCCACGCGCACGTTACTAGCCCCTTGAAACCTGTATTGCGGGACGGAGACAAGTTGGCGGCGGCTCCAATGTTCCGTGGGGCACATTCACGCGTGTGCATTAGAGCTCGTGCAAGGCACCACGACGGCCAAGAAGTATCGTACGCTGGTTGTAGGCTACGTACACCTCTTCATGACGATCACGTTTCCGAACGGCAGTGGCATTTTTCAGCAAGATAATGCACCATGTGACAAGGCCAGAAGGGTAATGGAGTGGTTCGAGAAACACAATGGCCAATTCCAATTGATGCGCTGGCCCTCCAACTCACCAGATCTGAACCCGACCGGGCACAGTCGGATGTGACTGAACATGGCGTCAGAGCGCCCCTCCCCGGAACTTCAGAAAATCAGGTGACTCGTGAGTAAAGATGTGGTGCCAACTCCCTCCAGCGACTTACCAAGGCCTCATTGCTTCCGTGTCAAGACACGTCTCCGCTATTATTCGCGACAGAGACGGACATAATGTTCTGGATGATTATGGTATATTAATAATTTGGAATGGATGCAAATGTGTGATTACAATTTCGCCCTCCAGTTATGTCTTCAGTTAGCTATTGGCTACGCATTTCGTGTTATAATAAGTCACAATTTTCCAACAATCCTTCCACAGTGTAGGAAATGGAATTTCAAAAATAACCGTTTGACAGGAGACAAATGGACCCTATAAAATTTCAGAAAAAAACTTTCAGAGTCACAGTAGCTGTATTACTGCGACATTCAGTCCCTTTTATACCGTAATTTGTCTCCCTGAGTGTCTAGAAATTTTATAAGATGGTGATAGCATTGGAACTTGTATTACTATTTTTTGCTTTTTTTGCCATGATAGCATTGGAACATGTATTACTATTTTTTGCTTTTTTTGCAATGAGTCCCCTAATTTAATTCTCTACGTTACTGGTTTTGCGACAGTCGATGATTCGCTGTGCTGCAGATATACATTCTCAGAAAGGTCTCCCTCAAATTAAGGCCAATGTTTGATACTAGTAGACTGTTGCGGTCAGCAGTGCCCTCTTAGCCTGTAACTGTCTGCTTTTTATGTCCTCCCTGCTTCCTCCGTCGTATCTTATCTCGCTATGAATTAATTTTGGCCTTTTCCCGTTTTATTTCGTTCCTCAGTGACTTATATCGATGTATTTCTGTCTTTCTGAGAACTTTCGCTCTTCTTTCTTTGTTCGCTCAATGGAAGCACTTCTTCTGTTACCCAGACTTTCTTCACAGTTTTCTTTTATAGTAGTCTGTACTACTTTAAAAATTACCCCTTTTTAGAGATGCCCTGTCATTTAAACTGAATGCATATTTCATGCTTGTAACCAGCGTTTCACGATGCTTGTAGGGTTCTGAGCTGAGTTTCAAATACACATCAGTGAAGTCTGAATAGATATGTTGTAATTCCATTCGTAGCGATATTTTGGTGCGACCGATTGGGAAAATCTATCAGATATAACCAAATTAACACAATTATTAATGATATTTCGTAATATATTAACTCATACCTGAAGTGTATCAATTTTCTACTCGTAAAACTTTTTTTATGTGTATGTAGCAGAATGCATTATAGTGTGAGGCAAATTGTGATAGTGCTGTATTCTTCACTGACTACTACAGTGCGTGCAAGAGAATATAAAGGGCGTTTCTTTCAACTTGGGGCAACCAAACACCTCGAAAATGACGCATCCTACGAAACAAATCTTAGGTGAAAAGTTAATACTGCTAAAGGGGACACCCGTCTGTGCTGCAACTGATCAGCTTCTAACTGGTCCTTTAATGTCAGGGTCGACTTTGTATTTTTAAATAGAAATCCACCATTTTTATTGCATATTCAGATTCTACCAAGAACAGTATGTAGGGCTTACTCAAACTATTGCCATTCGTGGTAGATGGTGCTGGAGTTGATACATGTAAAGTATGACTGTTTTTTAAATTAAGAACCGACATTTATGATCCTGCATTCCATTTACTATGTAAATTTAAACTTTTGTTCTCTAACGTCTGTAACTAATGTTCAAACTTAGTTGAGTGTTGCAAACGTAATTCTATGGTACAATTAACAAGGTTAGAAATTTGAAAATTTGTGGTAAGGTCTAATGGGCACCAACTCCTGAGGTTTTCGGTCCCTAAGCTTACATACTACTTTATCTAACTTAAACTAAATTACGCTAAGGACAACACACACACCCATGCCCGAGGGAGGACTCGAACCTTCGACGGTAACAAGGCTAGACATTGACATTTCTGGCAAACAAGGTACTTGTGTCACGTGGTTCCCTTTTCCCTATATTGTTATTGAGGTAATTTCCCCCCCCCCCCCCCTCAAATCATCGGTATTCTTGATTTCGGTGGCCGCCCTCGAACTCTGCCATCAGGGTGACTGGTTTCGGTGTGAGTTTTCATCCAACCGTCTTAACTCTCTCATTGACCGCTACGCGGCGGCGGAATACAAACCACAACCGCTGTTATGTAATAAAGTACAATGCCTATGAAATGATATTGACAGACGCACCTCCCATTGTTACGCACGTATCATGTAAAGAGTCACACTCTTGCCGCATAGTTCAGCGTCCCAGAACGCAGCACGTCCCACTGCATCGCCGAGGCCTTTATAACAAGCAGTAACATGAAAGTCTCGCTACAGTTGGCGTAATGGATGTTGTATCTGGTGCAGAGAAGATGTAAATAATTTCAATCTGTAGCGATGCTGCAAGAAAGTTGGATGCTACTGTTCGTCTTTATGCCGAACGTTATGCTGTTAGGTCACGATCCCTTGCACCTATTCATCGTTTACTGCCGAAGGATGTGTGATACCTAAGAAACGAACTCGTAGAGCAAATTTAACGGGGAACAAAAATAATAAATTTGTAGTAATAGCTGCCGTGAATCATAATCCACACTACTCGAGACAAGTGTTTGGACGATCCTACACTGTTCACAAATAGCATCCCTACATCATCTCCATGCACCAAGAACTCCTTGGTGACGGTTTTTAGAATGGGATGTCGTTATGAAACTGAACACTAATGCAAATACAAAGAGAGCCATAAGTATTTTGTGACGTAATGCTTTCTGACAGGTCAACTTTTAGGAGGCACGACAAAGTTAATCCGCAAAACCAACGTTATTGTTGTAAGGAAAAGCTCCACTGGATACATGAAGTTGTTCGTCAGCATTTTTGGTCTGTTAACATATGGTGCGCTATGATAGGCGACACGCTAATCGTCCCCCTTTCTGTGAATGGAACATTCATCGAGGAAAGACATCGTAAGTATTGCAAAGAAATGTACCCATTCTTTTGAACGATGCACCCCTGTAGTACGACGGAACATGTGGTTGAAACATGACTGTTATCCGGTACATTACTCCGCAAAGGCCAAAGAAGCACTGAATCGCGATTTCAATGATCACTGGATCTGTAGAGGTGGTCAGGTAAATTAACCAGCCATATCACCCGACCTTATGTCACCGGATTTGTATTGTATGGTTAACTGAAGCACAAAATGTATGCAGAAGTACCAACCAGTTGACAGAACAAGATTATCAGACATCCTACCGCAAATCCCTGCAGATATGCTTTTATGTTGTGTTCATGCATTCCACACAGGAATTAATAAATGTGTCGAATTGGAAGGTTGTCAGTTCGAGCGTTTACTGTGAATTACATTCATGGTGGGAGGCAAGCTTTCCAATGGGGACAGAAAACTATTAAATTAATGTCGTTGTTCCTGGATCACGCTAAAAGTAGTTTTCCATCCAGACACTTAAACGTCTAATCATATTGTACTGTACGATCAAATCTGCATCACTAAAGTAAATTTCTAACGGATGTATCAAGCCTCACAACACAAAGGTTTGCATTTACATTATAAATGTAGATTTAAATGCGTCGGCTCTTAATTCGACACTTGATATTTGTTGATTACAGAGCCATGTACCACGAATGTAAAACAATGGTTTGAGTAAACCGTAGGTATTTTTTGGCTTGGATTCTGAATATGCAATAAAGATACCGAGTATCCATACCAAGTTGATCCCTCCGCACCCCCACCCGCTCCATGGAAGAGGAGTGGTCAGGAGGTGACAAGTAGCAGCACAGACAGATGTCCCCTTACTGTTATTAAGTTTTCGTACGATCCGTCATTTTCGAGATATTTTGTTGTCTCAGGGTAAGACATACGTAGTCAGCAGTACATATATTTCACCCGGCACGCGCAATATGTATGTGTGTGCATGGTAAAATGACAAGTCACACACTGTATACTTGAAGAAACTAATCAGAGATGTCGGTCCTCAAACCAGAAAAGCAGAAAGGATGGCGATTACACGAAAACCTATAAAACATCCACTGTATCACAAATAAGGAAGAAATTTTTATTGCTATCTGTGTTAAATTACAATTTACGGTACGAATAATTACACTTAAGATTCTGATGGTCTCACGGAACTGTTACGGTTTCATAACATGAACAAAATATTATTGAAATTATTCGGTTTGATTCTTGCTTTAAGACAACCAAACGTCAGTACTTTGATTGCCCTGTGTGCCCTAATTCAGATGCAGACATGACATTCGTCAACAAGGAAACCTACATAAACGAATACTGCGCGTAGAATCACCCACGCATCTGAATCAGTTGTGAGAAACGCTGCCATTGTTCTTTTTCCTCTGAACGTACCGCCTGTCATCGACCACTGTGGTTCCTGGAGCAGGTCCGTTCCCCACTGTGGGTTTTTAGAGCAAACAACGCAGACCGCAGACTGGATTTAGCTCAGTGTTATTGGGGAGATTGCAGCAGTACAGCCAATTCGTTTGATTAGTTCCAACGCGCTATCGATTTGTGTGTGATATACCACAACAGAAGACTACATCGTTTCCCTTGAGAGAAGCAGGAGCAACGAGCTTTGAGTTCGCCGACGTTTCATTTATCAGCAGAGAAAAAGAAGATGAGCTAGGCTGTATGACTGGAGTGTCTATAGTCTCGTGTCGCTGTGTTACTTTCAACAGTTAGAACTATATACTCTCACTATTTAAAAAGTATAGAGTTTAATAACAGGTAAATTATTATTCGCGTTGAAGTCTGTCTACCCGTAAATTTAGAGATTAACAGCTTTCAGTAAAAATTAGGCTAAAAGAAAGGAAGGAAACTGTTAACATTTGCACTGATAGCACTGGAATTTCCACAGAAAAGCTTTACCATAACATGCAGAGCTACAATAAAGGGAATGGAGAACCTAACTAAGCAGTGGAATGAAGATGACGAAAGACTGTAGGCAAAAGTATGGCAGAGAGTAATGCACAGAGAACACACTGAGGGAAATGGTTTTCTGCTTATTAACGTCCTCGTCGCTACAAATGGATAAATCCTTAATTACTGGGAAAGGAGGAATGTGTGTACATCGTTTCGTCTATTTAAATTTTTTTAGTTTTGTTGTACATAGTTTCATTGTGAAAAACATATATTTATTCCATATAGCCGTCCTTCACGTGAAAATTGCCCAGTTACAAGATCCTTTTTTTATTTTTTATTTTTATTTTTTTAGGGAGGTTTGAATTTAATGCATTTAATTGTTTTGTTCAGTTCGATTTCGAATTTTGGACTTAATGTAGATTAGGAAGGTACTTAAGTATGTACCCACACATGCAACAAATAATACAACTGAAAAACCTGTTGAGTCTGATGACGATTTGTAACAATAAAATGTGGTGGAAATAGTGGAGATCTTTAAAGCAGGTAAAGGAAGGTACAACATGGTTTTCACTTAATAAATTTTGTCAAGAAACAGCCAAGAGACTGAATAGCAAAGTCGCGGTACCACTTAAAAATTGTGGAATACAAAGTTCATTCTAAGCTTATAGTAAAAGGGATCGATTCATCAACCTTCGCAGTATGGCGAACTATCTGAGAGATAATTACATATGCGTGTGGGACACACAGAATCATACGTAGAAGATTCAGTTCACTTCGTAAAAAATTCGCTTCACTATTCACCGTTAGAAAAGGCGAGCTACATACATCAGGGATTAATATGACTTGCTACGATTATTTACAGAAAATAAATACCGACAGCCGTAATTTTATTAGTTATTTTATTTGAGTACTAGTCTCGGTGCCTCATTGGTACCATATTCACGCCCGTATACACATAGTTACATAATTTGTCTAACGTCTGTGCTCTTATAGTGTCTGTGCTATTATAGGGGTCAATAATTTCAAATGGCTTCCTTAGATTTCTAAACTGTGACGTAAAATATAGGATAAGTAATGGATACACAAGACATTACGTTTATGTTCGTTAGGCATGTATATCTTTAGGCATATTAAATATAATTAGCAAAATAATGATTTAATGGGCTTCTCCGTTTCACCGATAATAACAGACATTTAACGCAAGCTTTTGGGCAAACTATGTAATGATCGGTGCAATTGTGCCCATGCTGCTGGCTGTGATACGAGCACGTCATTTGTGTTGCCTGGGACACATGGACAACCTCAGCTACAAATGTTACATCAGCACCTTAACTATTTGCAGAAGAATATTCAGTTTATACAGGAACAAGGACTCGGAGGAGAAGTTTAATGAAATGGACGGTGTCTTGAACGGAGGATATAAGTCGAACATCTACAAAAGCAAAAAGAGGATAATGGAATGTAGTCTACTTAAGTCAGGTTTACTGTTAGGGGACTAAGATTAGGAAATTAAACACTTAAACTAGTAGATGAGATTTCCTATTTGGGCAGCAACATAACTGATGACGGTCGAAGTAGAAGGGATATTAAATGTAGACTGGCAATGGCAAGAGAAGCGTTTTTGAAGAAGAGAAATTTGTATACATCGAATATAGATTAAAGTGTAAGGAAGTCTGTTCTGAAAGGATTTGTATGAAGTGTAGCCAGGTGTGAAAATGAAACATGGGCGATAAACTTTTTAGAGAAGACGATAACAGATCATTTTGAACTGTGGTGCTACAAAAGAATGCTGAAGATTAGTTGGCTGGAATGCGTAACTAATGAGGAGGTGCTTAATAGAATTACGGTGAAAAGAAATTTGTGGCACAACCTGACTAGAAGAAATCCGTTGGTAGGACAAATTCTGAGGGATCAAGGGATCACCAATTTAGTACTGGAGGAAAGAGTGGGGGGGGGGGGGGGGCTAAAATAGCAGAGAGAGACCAAGAGATGAATTCAGTATGCAGATTCAGAAAGATGTAAGTTGTAGTTGTTACTCTGAGGTGAAGACGCTTGCACAGGATAGAGTAGCATGGAGAGCTGCATCATACTAGTCTTTGGACTGAAGACCATAACAAAAACAACAACCGGAACAAGTTCGTTAAGGTGTACATTAAAGATGTACATCCATTATCGGACGTGGAGGTCTACGGAAGTCCCACTGACGTTCTCGGATATAGGATGTGCCCGAAATTCACCCATCCGAATGCCAATACCCTCATACCGACTCCCACCAACAGTTCGTTTAGAATTACACAGACTTGTACTGTTCAACAACTGTGTAGAGCAGGGCATAGAGTACTTCCCAAAGTAGCAGTCACTGCGTTTTCTCGTCCCAGTAATTCAGGTATAAAACGCGGGAAGACAAACTGTTTAGACTCTGCGCACATTGTCGTCAAATGCGTGGTTTACACTGAGGCAACAGGATACGCGATGTGCTTCATGATACGACAGAGAAGCAACTCGAATCCTCAGTCTGTGCAGAAACAGTACAACGAATTACCAGGTCACACTAGGCGACACCGTTATGACACTGGTACCTATATCTGACGTGTCGTGCGGCCAACATTGGCATGGGGACATTCGCAGATGTAAATTAACGATGTTGAAACATGGCGGGTGCGTAGAGGTGACAAAATAATGAAATAAACTGGTTTTTTTTGTGCCCAGTTTCATTTTTAAATGGGAAATCACACCAATAAAGACGCGTTAGGAGCAGAGAAATGACAGGCCTATATAAAAAAAGTTTTTCATGTAAAAGTTGATGTGCAATTAACGTTCTTGGAAACTGTTCAGAAAACTTTTGTAATAATTTGAAATTTTGCAGAATACCCAGTCACCTTTAATTAAGATCCGAAAAATGAAAATTTTTGTTACAACATAAAATTAAAAAACCTCTAAATCCACATGTTTAATAAAGCTGGGTTCTGAAATACCACTTTTGGTAGATAAGCTGTACACAATGATAATTTTCAACATACAAGGTGACAATTATTGAACTATATGAAAAAAACGTAAATTAGTTACATACTACGGAGTGCACACACATTATTCGACATGAAAACGTTACGACTGATATTCCGATTTAGGTTATGACATGTTCGATATGCCCGCGCATCATCGGTGATGATGTGGCGCAGACGAATAGCGATATTCTGCATGACCTGCTGAAGTGTCGGAACACCGATGGTGTCGATGACCTCCTGAATGGCTGTTTTCAGCTTAGTAATGGTTTTGGAGCTATTGCTGTATGCCTTGTCTTTAATGTAGCCCCACAGAAATGAGTCGCATGTGTACAGATCCGGAGAATACGACGGCCAATATAGGCCACCGAGTCATACTAGTGAAATTTCGAGAGAGCAGTTTCTTGGAAGAATCGGCGACACATTACTTACTGTCACTTACATCTCATCGAATACTCATGAAGAGAAAACTCGAGAAATTAGAGCCAATACAAACACTTACTGACAACCACTGTACCACGCGCTATTCGCGGGTGGAGCAAGGCGGAGGGGAATCTGTTAGTGGCGCCAGAGGACACACCATTATGTGGCTTGCGAAGTACACTGTAGATGTATATCTACATCTAGATAGATACTCCACAAGATACCGAACGGTGCGTGGTGGAAGGTAACCCGTACCACGACCAGGTGTTTTGGGTTTCGTTCGTGTTCTCAGCAACATAGTCTAACTCATTTGATTTTGAGGAACCTAATCGGTAGTTTAAAAAAATAACCTTCCGAATCTTATTAGTTCCGAATCTTATTAGTTTTATAATGAATCGGTTTTACGAGGCTGCTTCGGTCGCAGGGTCGAATCCTGCCCCGGGCATGGATGTGTGTGCTATCCATAGGTTAGTTAGGTTTAAGTAGTTCTACATGTAGGGGACTGATGACCTCAGATGTTAAGTCCTATAGTGCTTAGAGCCATGTGAAACATTTTTTTGCAGAATGTTAAGTGCTTATCGTTTCCTGATTTCCTCTATAAAGTTACGTGACAACCGGGAACCTTACGTCATTATACTGGCACTACTCGGCAACTTGATGGTGGGCTAAAGAAGTAAACCAGCCGTGACACAATAAACGTGTATAAATACAGATGTATTGGTCCTCATTAATCATTAATATTCTTCACATGATTACGAGGAAGTATTGCAAGAAGTATTGCAAGCGGAAAAGTATTTAAGTGTCCCGATCATATATTTCTGCAGCGTTATTTGTGAAGTATTACGTGTTTATCAACCAATAACGGACTGCGTAGTGGTATATTCGTGAACGTGCATCAGCTACTGTAGTGCACGCCAAGTTATTGGTTTTAAGAAGGTCGTATTTGAATTTCCTGTATCGGAGTAGGACATGAACTATTTCGTGAGCACTAACGCAACAACTGAATTTTGACAACGCAAACTCTGTCTAATGAAAGAACTAAAGAGATGTAAATGTTGAATAGGTTGCAACTTTTTGAGCCCAAAACCTTGCTCTAAGCATTGAAAATAAACAGTACTGGCGACGACCTCATTTCTCCCAACGAGAGGGCAGATTTTTAGTACCGTCACTGTGGAATTTTTGACACTGTTGATGGGGCCACAACCTTACCTCTGGTTGAGCCTATTCATCACGACCAAAGCCCTCGAAGGTATTCTTTAAGTTTGGGAAACGTACTGGATGGGGCCGAACACCCAAGAATTCGGAGCTTTCGAACGGAAGAGTGCTGCAAATATGTAGACAAGAAGAATAAAAATATAAAATGTCAATAACTTTTTTATTTAAATGTTTTAAGAGTTTTCTCGTGAGAATTTGTGGGCATTATGATGAGCACGCACTCGTAGTTGAAACTATCTGGGAAGTTTGTTACACCAATCGTTTCCTTTGTTGCGATGCTTTCCCGCATGCTAATTGAACCTGTGATGAAACGAGTTCCTTTTCTTTGAATTTTCTGTATTTCATCTATCAGTCCTGTCTGGTGAGGATTCCAGACACACAAACAATGCTCAAATATCGCTCAAATCAGGATATTGTAAGCATCTCCATAGTTGAAGGGCTACACTCCCTGACGATTGTGAAAAGTGTCTGACACTGGACGGTACCTGTTTGTCTCCTGTTTCTAGATGTGAGAGGATCTACTGGTGAATTCTACGGCACATCTGTAGCGTTCCAGCTGGTACAGCAGCACCTTGTATGTCATTACCTGATACTGGCGTATTCCATTGTGTATTGGAAAAGTTTTTCGCTATACAAACGCCCGAGGCAATTGGTAGCGGAAGAAACCGCAGAGACACAGTTCGGGTTGGTGCTGCAGCAGCAGTGGGTGTGAGGGCGCTGGCAGCGCTGGCCGCGAAGTTTGCGCCTGTTTTGGCAATTACTGGCCGGCTCAATACGGCCGCGGCGGCTGCCGATACAGGGAGCAGCAGAGGGCCGAGAGCCGAGGGCTGGCAAGCCGCCAGCACAACAACACAACACAACACAACACAACACGGAGGCACTCAGCAGTGTGCGCCAACAGCTGGCCGGCCGGCGCGGCGCAGCTGCGCGTTCGACGCACCTCCAGCGTAGCGTACCTACAACTGCCGTGCGCCACGTCTTCATCTGCATCCATACAAACACAGCGGAAGCCACTGTACAGTCCTAGGCGGAGTAGCAATGTAATCGATTTTCTTTCTTTTGTGTTAGCACAAGAGCCAACACCGTGTTACTAGTGGAGGCCGAAATGCACACGTTTTAGCTCACGCAGGCTGGCGTGAAGAGGGAAGAACTATGCTGACGTTAGGTCTGGAACATGACAAGGAATGAGAATTCGGAAAGTTTGATACTTCACTTTAATCCATTAATGATGAACGTCGCTTTTGACGGTACATGATTCACAATATTATCTATTCAGAATACATTCTTGAAGTAATTATAGTAACTGAAAATGGCGTCTTGCTAGGTCTTAGCAAATGACGTAGCTGAAGGCTATCCCAAACTGTCGTCTCTGCAAATGAGAGCGTATGTAGACAGTGTCTGGTGGTGACACCACACTTTCCTATTACATTCGCTTACTGATGGAAATGCAAACGACTACAATGACGAGACAAAACATCATGACCGCTGCCCACGGAGAGACTGAATGCATCCTGATGACGCAGCGTGCACGTGACGCGGCAAGGAAAGTATACAGGGTGTAAATTTTAAGTTGACAAACAACAATAACTCGAAAAATAAGCTTCACACGAATAAAATGTGTAGAATCAAAAGCTGATTATTTTCGAGGGGGATATCTGCTGGTGCTAAAATTACCACGCCATCCCAGTCTCCTGGAGGTTGGGAGGGAGGCAACTTCAAAATTTCAAATGGGAAATCCAATTTTTTAATGCAGAATCAGATTCTACATAAAAAACTACGTAAATTTTGTCATAAACATTTATTTTGATTCTTGTTAGTTAGCGTTGTACTTCAAGAAAATCCATGTTCTCAGTTTTGCGTGGAAAGTGGTTACGAATAAATAAAAAATACTTATTTACTTCGTTAATTTTGATTCGCTAAAACTAAAACTCTCTCCCCATAGGGTGGGGTTTGAGAGAGAGGAATTAGAGTTTTGCAAATGTTGACCCAAATATCCATTCCTGCTGAATAGGGACTGTGCTCACCAGCGTTTTGTATGCGATTTGCCTTATAAATACACAACTGTTCCAGAAACAGCCCAAAAAATCTAAGCTTCCCATATTCATTCAAATGACGTCAGAGGTGGATGAAAACACGGCGGCCGAAGCATGTTAGCTGTAATAAATCTGTAATATGCCTACAAGGCCTACGAAAAAAAAAGCAGTAAAGCAAACGTTATTTATGTTTCGTTTGTCAATACAAGTGGTAATCCAATGACAGAAGTGAATGAGCTGTTTGGAAATGAACAGTCACTTGACTCTGTGTGAATACAATTTAACACGAACATACTATAAGTATACAGATCTGGAAGACACAAAGAGAAATGTTTTGTTGAATATGCTACTGTTGCTGCAAATGATGATGATGGTGATGAATTTATGGAGTTCAGCAGCACTGTCATCAGGACTCGTACAGGATATCAAAATATACATCTCGTGGTTTGAACGATGTCTCATCTCAAAAACGAAATTGCTACGAGGTGTCACCTCGAACATATTAGCAGTCGTCACTTTTTTTCTGTTTTCCATCTTTCCCTTAGTAGCTTTAAATTCTTGGAGGAATGTACCGTCCATGCAACCAATTGAAGGCAGGTTGTTTGTTGCCATACGCATTTCGCTTCATTTATTTGGCTGTGTCATCAGTGGCCTGTAATACATGTTCAATACATACAATAAATATGTAATGTGGTGGATATAATATGAGGCTATATTACATTTTGTCGTGTCTTTCTCTTGTTTTTTTAGGTTAAAATCAACTTCTGTAGCACAAAGTTGGTAGTGTGAACTTAACGTTCGCTGTTACGATTTCCAGCGCTGTTAACTCATGTGTGTAGTTTTGGAGATGTATTTGTTAGTTTCCGTACTCCAGCTGGCCGATTTACGGCGTTCTTTCACCCACATTTGTTACATCGCGTTTATCACTGTCACTTTCCATTTTGTGGTCAACGTATGTGTGTTTTTGGTGTGTACTGTTGCCAACTGTTGCTGTGTGTTTATCTTTCTCTTGTTTTTGTTGTGGTTTTATTTTTTCATATGTTGTGTGTGTGTGTGTGTGTGTGTGTGTTTTACTGTGAGTAAATGTTTTTATTTCATTTATTTTTTTAATGTATGGAAATACGTATTTATGTCTGTGTGTGTGTGGGGGGGGGGGGGGGGGGGGAGGGAGGGGAGAGATGGGTAGAAGAAGATTCATTAATTATTTATCCTGGTTACATTTCGCTTTGTTATCGTTTTGGTGGCTAGAATGATCAGAGAGTTATTGTGCATATGGATTTGGTCGTTGAGTACCTTCCTTTCCTTTGAAATGGCTCTTTGTATGTGATAGTTTTCTTGCAATCTCAGAAGCTTTTGGTTGTGACTATTCACTCTAATAACTGTCATGTCACATTCCATGATGGGGGAGGTACATGTCCATGTTTTACAAGGTATTCGGCGGAGGTAGAATGGCTATTCTCATCTTTCCCACTTCTTATATGTTCTTTATATCTAGTTTTGAAGTTACTGCTTGTCATTCTCAGATAGACTGATTTACATTCTTGGCACTCTAGCTGGTATAAATCCGCTCCTTGGTATTTACCTGGTTTGTCTGTTGTTTGCAAATGTGATGGGAGTGTGTTTCTTGTTCCGTAAGCTATGCGTAATCCCTGTTACTTTAGCATATTAGCTATCTTGTGTGTTGCTTTGTGTTTGCATGTTAGAGTGTACCATTCCTTTCTGTTATTCATGTCATGAGCGTAATTGTTTTGTGTTTCTATATATGTTGTAATGTTTGTGGGGTTCTTTGGTTTTTGTGTTCCCTGCTTGTTTTGATATTTCTTTAGTTCTGTTTTAATTTTTTGGTTGAGTTTTTGTACTATATGCGTGTTGTAAACATTGTTTGTGGCCATGAATTATTTTTTAATTCTTTTTCATAGTTTTCTTTGCTGAGTGGCATGTTATTTAGTCTGTATAACATGTGTCATAGAGCCGCTAATTTTTGATTTTGTGGGTGGTTGGATGAAACAAGTATAATAATGTATGTGCCTGTTGGCTTTCTGAAATTGTCAAATGTGTGTTTATTGTTGTCTCTCTTTATTGTTATATGCAAGAAATGTATTTGCTTCTTTGTTTCTTTTGTCCATTGTGAATTGAAAATTTTACGTATGTTGTTCATAAGTGTATCAAGTTTGTCGATTTTCTCTGTTGGTTCATCTACCATACAAATTATGTCATCCACATATATGTACCAGTAAACACTTTTGCATCAGTTCTTTGTGATGATTGTATCCAAGACAGTGTTTTCTATGTGGCTGATGAATATGTTTGCCAGTGTTCCTGAAATTGGGGATCTAATTGGAAGCCCATCTTCTTGTAAGTAAAACTCCTTTTCAAACTGAAAGTTATTTTGGGACGTGATTGCTTTGGGGGTTGTAGTTATTTCGCTAATATTGTCTGCAGGTGCTTGTTGTATGTCAGTAAGCTTTCTTCAATTAGTTTTATTGTGTCTGCAGTGTGCATCGATGTGTACATGTTCTCTTTGTCGAAAGAGATGAGTGATTCTGTTTGTGGGATGTATAAATCTTTTATTTGTCTCAAGAGTACATTTGTGGTTTTCACTGTTCTGCTGTTTTTCATTTCAATAATGTTGCATAATGATTTTGTTCATGTGTTTTGCCGCATGGTATAATGGTGCATTCATGAAATTAATAACAGGCCTCAATGGAATGTGAGGTTTGTGGACTTTGGGTTAGCTTCTAAGTGTTGGTGCTTTTGGTTTCTTTTGTGTGATGTGTTGTTTTTGTTTATCTGTGAGTATGTATCTGATGTCTACGATGTTTTTTTTTGTGTATGTCTGGAAGCGTGGTGTTGGATCAGATTTCAGTTTTGTTATATTGTTAGAGGAAATGAAATCTTTAGTTTTTCTGTATATTGTTCTCTATTGATCAGTACTGTGCTGTTCTCTTCATCAGCTCTTGTGAGTATGTTGTTACCCTGTAGTTTTTCATTTAATTTCTTAGTGGTGTTTTTTCTGCTTGAAGTTTATTGTTTTCCTCTTTCTTTAACATGGTGATATTGTTATTTATTTCTTGCTTCACTAGTTATCGTCCATGCTTCCCTCCAATACTAAATTGGTGATCCCTCGATGCCTCAGAACGTGTCCTACCAACCGATCCCTTGTTTCAGTCAGGTTGTGCTACAAAGTCCTCTTCTCCACAGTTCTGTTAAATACCTCCTCATTAGTTACGTGATCTATCCATAAAATCTTCAGCATTCTTCTGTAGGACCACATTTCGAAGGTTTTTATTCTCTTCTTGTCTTAACTATTCATCGTCCTTGTTTCACTTCCATGTATGGCTACACTCCATACAAATACTTTCAGAAAAGACTCCCTGACACTTAAATCTATTCTCGATGTTAACAAATTTCTCTTCTTCAGCAACGCTCTCATTCTCAAAGCCAGTCTACATTTTATATCCTCTCTACTTCCACCATCATCATATATTTTGCTCCCCAAATAGCAAAACACATCGACTACTTTAAGTGTCTCATTTCCTTATCTAATTACCTCAGCATTACCTTATTTAATTCTACTACACTCCATTATCCTCGCTCTGCTTTGGTTGATGTTCATCTTATACCCACCTTTAAAGACACTGTCCATTCCGTTCAACTGCTCTTCCAGGTCCTTTCCTGACTATGGAATTACAATGTCACCGGCAAACCTTAAATTTTTTATTTCTTCTCCATGGATTTTAATTCCTACTCGAAATTTTTGTTTTGTTTCCATTAGTGCTTGCTCAATGCGAAACTACCCTCACCGATTTCAATAATATTGTGAGGGTGCGTTATGCACGACTAGGACCTCAACAAGTGTAAACAGAAAGATACAAATTCCCAGCCATTTTCTAAAAAATAGAGTCTGGTGTTCATGGAGTCCACAGCCAGCGAGTGAGCGCTTAGTTTCGTAAGCGCAAGGTTTGTGGATGGAATGTCGCTGCTAGTACCTATTTTTCTTCATTCCCATGTTAATTCTAACCGTTTTTATTACGGTTACAGTTTATCAATATTTAACTATTCACTTTTTATTTTCACAATTTTTATTCGGAAAATGAAGACTTTTTTTCATAAGGAGGCTTAACAGTATGGAAAGCAATTATTGCGACATCCAGCGCACGTAATGAACGCCGAATTTTTGAATGTGCGTGGTTTTGTCACTGTGTTGACAGCAGAACAAAATTAACACTCACAAACTATTCTTGACCGTCACACAGTTTAGTGGTCCACACATTTACGTAAGAATGGAAGGAAAACAAACTACTGATAACGAGATTCGGCCCAGAAAGTTTGTGCTTGTTAAAATAAATGCTTGCTCGCCGGCCGTTGTGGCCGTGCGGTTTTTAGGCGCTTCAGTCTGGAACCGCGTGACCTCTACGGTCGCAGGTTCGAATCCTGCCTCGGGCATGGATGTGTGTGATGTCCTTAGGTTTCTTAGGTTTAAGTATTTCTAAGTTCTAGGGGCCTGATGACCACAGATGTTAAGTCCCATAGTGCTCAGAGCCATTTGAACCATTTTTTAAATGCTTGCTCGCTGAGCTGTGGAATTGCTGGAACGTGAGCGACCATGCAAAATGGGGAAGTACGCTTAACATGTTTAAACACGATTTTCTTGAAGACCGTTGAGGTTCGCGTCCTCCCGTTTACATGCGTTGAAGTCTTAGTTGTGCCGTACACATCCCGTCAATATGAATCAAGTCGGTGAGGGGAAGATTGTACTGTCCATTGTTAGCAGAACTTCACATGATACACACTTCACACACATACCGCGAAGTTCATCGAAGAATGGGGAAAGGATACGCGAGAAGTTCTACTGCAATGATTTCTCGCCCACCCCGTTGCCTCCAAATGATGAATCGAAAGTAATACTTAGACAATAACGTTGCGTGATAAGCAGTAGCTTGTTGAGAGAAATACCTTTAGCCCACGAGACAGAAGTACGCACAGGCTAAAGCTATCGTATCTGCTCATCGCCGTCTTAGCTTCGCCGTGAGCACGAAGCGTGCGGGGCGTAATTCTGTATTCTCCGCGCCGGGGAGCTGGTACGGCGCGTTGTTGCCTCACTGTAGGTGCAGAAGGGGCGGTGCCCGACAAACGAGGCCCCCACCGCCCCCGCACCCGCCGCCGCCGTCGTTGCGGTTTATCTGGGACGGCGCCATTCCCAGGGAAATGAGGTGAGGATTCGCCTGGCGGGTCGGCTTCCCCCACCACTGCCCGCTGCGACGGCCGTGTCCCGTAGATCGCTATCCACCCAGCCGGCACGTAAACAAAGCGACCGGCGCGCCGCAGCGGAATCCGGAGGCTGCGGTGGCTTACGCTGACCGCTAGAACATTCTGCTCCAGCCGGTCACCCCGCCGTGCCGCGAATTTCACACAGCTGGACGTCGCGCGGCAGGAAACCGCAGTTCCGAGTAGCTATAGACACCGGTTCAAGAGAGTAGCTGTTGGGTTCGTTCGAGCAGCTACCACAGTGCCTGGCGGTACATAAACTGGCCCAAGGACGTACGCACGATTTTATCTAAAGGGAGGGAGGGATGTGCCACATGTTAAAGAGGACCTTAAAAGGGCTCATGTTTTTCGTTTATTCTCAAAACACAATTTATTTTTTGATTTTAGGCACATAATCCGGCTTTGGGAGGCCTTAATACAAATAGCACTTCCTCTATAAAATAAAAATAAGTAGCGGTAATGTTGTAAAAGTAACGAAAAAGTTATTTTTATATTACTGTTCCTACAACTTAAGAAAATTACAATTTGAAGGTAATCACAGAACATCTGAAAAAGTTTCACTTATTACAAGAGCGTAAATAGATTATGGACGAAAGATGGGGTGAAGGGGGGGGGGGGGGAAGGGGAGGGGGGTCTACGATGCAGGGAACTATCAACTCGATGATTTCAAACAGCGCGCTGAAAAAATCTTTTACAAACGAGAGCTATAGAATGCGTTGTTATCGCATACCCATTGCCCTCTTGACGAACCTCTCCCCATCGTCCCGCGTCGCAAATGGTTTTCATAACAAGTACCACCCTCATGACCATTTCCGGCTACAGTTTACCATCTAGGCTAGTAATGATAGAACTGCGAGCAAATGTTCTAGACAAATTCAACCATCGCCATTTGGGCGATATCTTCCTTGATCAACGCAATTAATGGCCAACACAGGCAAACCCCAGTGAATTTTTATGTACTGATTTTAACTTAATATCACTTTCAAAATGTTTATCTCGCCGCTGCCTTGTGATATACTGAAATACCTAAAGTTCTACAAGTCTATGAATAAAGACTCCAGTGATAACACTGAGCTGCTGCAGGTAGGTAATTGGGCTATTCTAGTAATGCGTACTTATTTTTCACTTAACATAACGCTAGTGGACGAACAAAATCGGTTTTCCTCTTCCTTCTTGTGACAAACTCGTCCACAATTAGAAACAATCACAACAGCACACAGCACAAGAGTAATAAACGACAGCACTCAGATTAAATTCAACTTTCAGTAAGAACTGACCTGACTAACAAAACAACAGCTGAGCTTAAGACCAACAATTAAAAGTTGTTGGCCTTGGCTTGCGTGTGGATGGGCAATAGCCTATAGTGTAGCGATAGTTTTTAATCTGTAGATGGCCTTGTTGACTATCAATAGAGCGTATACCTTTATAGTCGTATGTTTCAGAATAGCAATAGCCAACAGTGTGTCAATATTTCATTTCAGTACCCGGCAAATTGCTATACATAATTTCATTTAGATGATAAGGGAGTATGAGCACTTTGCCGCCGCCCCCCCCCCCCCCCCCCCCCCCCCCCCCCGCCCCACCCTTCACCGCGTTTTTGCTATGTCCGTGACTGACCTCGCTGTACGTGCACCGCGACGAACAGTTGGAAAGCTATACATCTTTGCATTGCTGGAACACTTATCATGTTTCGTTCTTAATTGGTCGCCTACACACAGCTCTGTCAATAGAGGTATTAAATTTAGCCGGACATCCTGGTCTCATGGTTGCGAGGCTGTCTCGTAAATCAGAAATCGAGACTTGATTCAAACATGAAAAACAGTAGTGTGTTTAGATACTGAGCTGTTACCAGTAAGGTTAGAAACTGATTTGTGTACTCGTGTCCAAACATGTGTAAATAAACACCCAATCC
This sequence comes from Schistocerca americana, assembly GCF_021461395.2. Taxonomy (NCBI): domain Eukaryota; kingdom Metazoa; phylum Arthropoda; class Insecta; order Orthoptera; family Acrididae; genus Schistocerca; species Schistocerca americana. Next base: position 202,713,248 of record NC_060122.1, on the reverse strand, counting down.
ATCTAATGAAGATAAGTAATCTGTATGTGTACGCTAATGCGGAAAAAGGTCCACTTTCGTTTACGTAAGAAATGACACATGATAGGGTACGTTTCTTGCCCTCAGATCGGTTTAATAATCAAGCTTAGAAAAGTTTATAAAGGTAAAAAGCATAAGATAAGGGCAAACATACAAATTTATAGAAATCAGAAGAGATACCCAGACCAGTTTCTGAGAGACCACTTAGGGTCAACTGACCATACATTTTTAGCATTTTTGATGCTGTATTGTAAGTCTGCTTGAGCCGAAGGGGGGAATGCCCTTTACAAAGTTGTTTCATTTATACAGTATGATGTTTTCCACCGTGTACACACTCTAGGGGTTGATTGATGAGAGGATACAGAAGAAAGACGGTCTAATGAAATGTCAGGAAATGCATGGTTTCCATGCTAAAGACCAATTATTCAATCATTTTTGTTACAGAGACTGCGGTATAATAAGCGATGTATCATGCAGCAACAGTTACAGCGTGCGTGGTTTCCTCCTAGAGCCCTCTCCTGCCGCAGTAATTGGTAATTTTGTGTCCGATCCATTTTTCTTGCTGTCTCACCTTGTAGCTGATGTAATACAGTGTTGTACACAATGGTTCCGTATTCGAATCGAGATCTTGGCGACATAGTGTTTACTTACGGAAAGGCAAATGACAACGGACGGCGGGCAGCAAGGTTGTTCAAAAAATGGCTCTGAGCACTATGGGACTTTACATCTATGGTCATCAGTCCCCTAGAACTTAGAACTACTTAAACCTAACTAACCTAAGGACATCACACAACACCCAGTCATCACGAGGCAGAGAAAATCCCTGCCCCCGCCGGGAATCGAACCCGGGAACCCGGGCGTGGGAAGCGAGAACGCTACCGGACGACCACGATCTGCGGACAGCAAGGTTGTATCAGGAGACCTACCCCTGCCGACATTAACCAGAACATTCAATGTTTGCAACAGTGTTTCGCCGTTTGTCCGAGACAGGGTCGTTTCAGGTAGCAGGAAATCATGAAGGACGCACCCAAGACATGGAGGAAAATGTGATTAACTCTGTGGAAGGCGACCACCACGTCAGTACCATGCAGTTGGTCCGCCAACACAGGGTAAGCCATACGACCGTGTGGTACATTCTCTGTGGTGTCCTGCCCACTAGTCTATTATAAGGTGCCTAAAGGATGATGGCTTCTCGGATAGCTATACAACAATTCACGCAAATCACATTAATGGTTTTTACTACTATAAAGTAGATTGACGATAATTTGGTTTACAACGGTGTCGCAATCGTTGGGCGACATGCAAATAATCAGTGTCCTTCGCTATATAGAATGTCTATGCAAGTAATGGCTTAGGACCGCAAGTAACAGCTCTACTAGTGTCCGTCTTCTACTGTCCGGCCGAGGCTGTCAGGAGCAGTGCTTATATTCTCTTCCGCTAGAGGACGCTCCTGTGATGGTGCGATCAGCGAACTATTGGCTGACATCGTCTCACAGCCTTCTCTGCTCTTGCAATCTTCATCTTCGTGCCGGCGCTTGTCGCTTTTCTGGAATATTCTCCATGACGATTGTTACTATCCTTATCACTTACAGCGTATGCAGGCCTTCCTAGCGACAGATGTTCCACTTTGGGAAGCAGTATTATCACTGGTTTCTTCACCAGGCAACCAGGATTCAGAATTTGTGCCATCCATCCTGTTCACAGATGAGATCACCTATACACAGGTTGGTATCTTCAGCTTTCAAAACAGTCACCTGTGGGGTGATAGCGAATCATCGGCATCGGTGCACCCGGAATGTGTGGGCCAGGATAACTAGCGACCGTATTTAGACACTAGTCATCCTCCCACATAGCCTTACAGGCAGGAACTGTCGGAGTTTCTTGCGGATGATTATGCCTTCCCTGTTGGAAGAAGTGCCACTGATGATTCGAAGGGTCATGTGGCTGCTACATGACGTTGCTCCAGCTCACTTCGTCCTTATCATCCGGACACACCCCAATCGGGTCTTCCCTGGTCGCTGTATCGGACGACGGGGTCCGTTGCATGGTCTGTTCGTTCACCAGATTTCAACCCGGGCAATTTCTGTTTGTGGGACCATCTTAAAAGTATCGTGTATGCAGAACCTATTCCAGATGTATAGACACTGGAGCAGCGTGTTCATACTGCCATTGACACTGGTAGGATGCAGCCTGGCCGATGTGATCGAGTGAGACAGAACATGCTACGTCGGGTACACGCATGCACTGAGGAACATGGAAATCATTTTCAACACTAACTGTACCTGCTCTCTAGCATGGAAACCATGCATTCCTGAACATAAGTTCATTAGACCTTTTTTGTTCCGTAACCTCTCATCGATGAAACGAGTTTCACACGGTGGAAAAATCATCCTGTATAGAAATTATTTATTTACTGCCATGTAGGCGCTTACAGTAGAATAGCCTGCTGATACCATACCAATACAATCAAAACTTGGAGGCTGGTTGGTTGGATGGTGTGGGGGAGAGGAGCAAACAGTGATGTCATCGGTCGCAAAACCGTACATGTAACCTACCCCCTCGTATTAGTCACATTGTAAGACGAATGTACACTTTGTTGCAGCCAACATTTAACAGGTACCTCGTATGGCAGTCATTTAGTATTCCATCTCTACTGAATTATTTTGAAGCCTGGTTATTATATACCCTTTAGGGCTGCAGATGTTTCAGTCTAACCCTTTAGCCAGAATACTACCCATTTACCTCGGGCTTAGCCCATCTGCTTGATTTTCGTTAGTGCTATTTTGCTTAGATGCCTCCATTGACAGTAGTTCTTTACACACAGCGTGTATTACAGAAATCCTCTATGCGCTGAGTGATGTACTTACACATGTACAATTACGGATCATTAATACCCTGAATTTTATTATGCTCACATTAATTTTAATGATGTTTAGCACGTTGATTGATTCTGTGGTAGACACCTTGCACCTAGTAAGGCTTCCACCTGCCTTTGGATTAGGTGACTTTTCAAATATGTTCAGTACCGTGTTGCTTTTGCGCGTGTCCTTGTCTCTTTTCCCCATGGGGATACTTCGCGGGATCCCTCTATGTGTGGCCGGTTTACTATTCGGCTAGCGCCCAGTGCGGTTTTCTACTACTTTCGCCATATTGCTTTGTAAATTACACATATTGGGTTTCTAAGCTGATTATTACTGTTGATTTTGCACTATCAGTAAGCACACAGTACGTGACTACTACATATTTTATATAGGCATAGGCCTATGGTAATTTTATATGTATGGCCAGATGGCATTCGTAAGTGTTTCATCGAGCTCTTTGAAAAATCAAGCTTTTTTTCTGGTGCACCGCCCTCGTAGTCAATGCTGCCTCTATGTCAACACGCCACTGGAAGCTTAGTGCCGTGCGGCAAGCTTGTGAGACTCATGTTCACCACCAGATTGCGTGGACGACACGGGGATTTTTAGATGTGTGCTTTTATTGTCATTTCTGTGTATTTCACCAACTGGGTGCAATTTATCGACTGGGCTTTTATCAAGACATGTGTATGTCGAGAGAACGTTTTATGCTTTCACTTCATGTAATGCCACATTCAAGTTCCAGAAGATAAGTGGAATATTGTATATTTCACTGTATTCTCCCTCCACCCCCGTATTACCTTTGTTGTCCCATTAGATCAGATGATGGCAGCATAATGGTGTCGAAGCTGGTTATCTAGGAACAATGAAAGTGTCTACGCTGCTATCGCGGCCTATAACGTGGTTCATTTTCAACCAAGCTAAGGATAGATAATTGTTCCTAACGTTTGTACCACCAGGATAAAATGAAACGTCTCGTTTCGTCCACATAAGAATGATACATGATACGGCTTAATATGCAAGCTTAGAATAGATAATCGTTCCCGGCTTATGTGGAATAGGGCCTGGTAGTCTAGTGGTCAATTCCGCTTCGAACGCCCAGCGGGAAGGTTCTTGTTTATCTCACTTGCCGCAGCGTCGCTCGTGTGAAGTTATCCTCTGTTAGTGTTGTTCTGTTTGTCGAGTGAGTCGTAGTGCTACCGCTACCGCTTCGCCATACTGTTTGTTTCTGTTCGTCCACTTGCAGCGGCATCGGCCGCTCGTCTAGGGCTACCACGGTTCCCACGTGTAGTCCACGAAATGGTAGTGTGAGCCTAAATTTTGATAAAACAACGCGACACGTGCAGCCCGGCTCTCTAGAAATCCGCGAATGACTTGTCGATCCAATTCACGTGAACTCTGATCAGGTCCACAGCGCGTATTCTGAGGCAGACGAGTATTTGTTTTACGTGAAATTTGTGGATCCCCTTCCGTTGAAAGTTTACTGTCGCGACATGGTTCTCAAGTCCCGTTCAAGAACAGCTATCATTCCGTTAGTATGGTGTCACTTGCAGATGCTGAAACTGACTATACCAATGTTCAGCTTCCTAAAAGACAACTTTCTAAAGGACGTATTGACTCCTTATGTTAACGTGAGAGACGTCCATCGTGAACGTTGGTCTGCTCAACAAAGATTACAGTGTTTTTGTGGAATTCGTTCCATGGAAATGCATATCAAACGCAATATTCCATCACATTTACAAATGTGTAGTTACAGCGTTCGTGTTGTGTGTACTGGCCAATAGGGAACCTGCTTCCTATGTAATGAAAGTGGACACATTCGATCTAATTGCCTACGGAGTGAGGGTGTTTGCATTAAAGCCGTCATTAATACAACATCGCAAGTTAACGGTTGCTGATCTTGTTCCTTCCACTCCTGAAGTTTGACCTGCTTCTGCTTCGGACCATAACGACCGAAAAGACAGTTCCGATAATTGTGTAAATGAATTCCTGCCTTTACTTCCGCGACAGAATCAGAATACTATTGCCATCAGCATGGAACCTGCAACAATAAAAAACAAGCGACTCCGCACTCACGATGGTTAGGGTGCCTTCTTCTGCCCCAGTCGCCTCCGCATCGATTTTGTACACTGCTGCTCTCGATAAAACGATGTCTCCCGTCCGTGGTACTGTGAGTGGCGAAGAAGCTGTCTCCAGCATCCCTCCTGCTCGCGAAGTGGCTCCTTCTGAACTGCCTCCGTGTGGAGAGGGAACGGTGTCCCTTCCTTCGTCTTTGTGTCCGCCGTTACTGTCTGACACGTGGCAAAGTCCTCCTGTTCCTTCGTCTCCAGCAGCCGATGCTTTCCTGAATTTGTTGGCTACAGTAGCTCGAGAGGAGAACAAAATCAACGGCGAAGTATCACCTGTTGCGTTGGTGGTTCCACAGAATGCTTCCGCCTTAGTGAGCGGACCTGCTTCACATGTCCCTTGTTCGCCTTAGTGACCGGACCTGCATAAATGTCCCTTGTTCTGAGTGGGCAGGAAGCTGTGGGTATGATTCTCCCACACCTCCGTCTGCAGAGACCTCCATGCTATGTAGCAGACAGAAACACTGTATAGAACCTGACAGTGCGGCGGAACGCAAGAAATATAAGAAAAAAGATTCCGATGACGGGGGTTCTAGCCCCCTATTCTGATTCATCTGTGGACTCCGCAATGGACCTTGACTCTCAGTCGTCTACATAATTCTGATTGGTACGTTCCGTGAATTCCTATATACCAGTGGCCAATGACCCAAGCATACGTGTTCCTTTCCTCAAAGGTTAATCGTGTGGAATCACAATTGGGATTGGCTTCGCTGCGTCAGTTCATTTATGCTTCATGTGCGCACTTAGAATTCTTACAGGAAGAGCCATTTAGCAATTTTTCCTTACCTGGTCCTCATATGATCTTTAATATAGCACCCGCGAAGGCAATCCTATTGCTGATGTGGAAATGTTGGACTCTGGTAGGGGCATAGGTTGTCAACTTTTTAATATACCTTGGTTCTCTTATAGGCCCCGTATGGCACGGCTCGCACAGTGGACGTTTCGAGTTTTGATAAAGAGGAAATTGTTTATCTGTTGCGTAAGAGTCCTCCATGTATTCTGTGGAATGGTGATTTTGAATGGGTGTTGCATCCTGCAGATAAGTCTCCAAATTTAATTTATGTCGTGAATTACATGAATTGGTCCACTCATTATGCCTGTAAAACGTCTGGGCATGTAAATACCTGACGTAAGTTAAATTTACCCACTTTACTGCGACTTCAAGTACCATATTAGACAGGTTTAATTATCAGATTGCCTGCACGACAGTATCCTTAATGTTGAAGTTATCCGTACTTCATTTACAGATCTCTGCACTGTGACTGCAACTCTCAATCGCCGAGCGAGGTGGCGCAGTGGTTCCACACTGGACTCGCATTCGGAAGGACGACGGTTTAATCCCGCGTCCGGCCATCCTGATTTAGGTTTTCCGTGATTTCCCTAAATCACTCCAGGTAAATGCCGGGATGGTTCCTCTGAAAGGGCACGGCCGACTTCCTTCCCCATCCTTCCCTAATCCGATGAGACCGATGACCACGCTGTCTGGTCTCCTTCCCCAACCCAACCAACCAACCAACTCTCAATCTTGTACGGCAACCGCTCAAATTGTTTCGTACTCCGTGGATGTTTAACGTCGCACACCTGGCTGACCCCTCTTTCGATGACGTGATGCGGGTCGTGTGGGAAGGTATCCTACTGTCCACTGGGAAGTAATCTTCCATTCTTGACTGGTGGACGCAGCTAGCAAAACCGAGGCTCAGGCTACCTTTAATACTTTTTTGTGCTGCCAAAGCGCATGACTTTCGGGAAACTTAAGAATTTTGTTCTACGTGTACTTTATAATGCTGTTTATCACGCCCCTCTGCGAATTGGGGATGTTAGGCGTATAAAGGCAAAATATTGACCTTGATGGGGATAAAAATGGAAGGTCAGAAACTACGATCCATGCCACGTTCATTCGTGAGGGAAAAATTGATTTTCTTATTTTATTTTCTTCGGCATGAGACCCATCGCCGGGGCGCTTGTGTTAATTCTCTCACGAAAAATGATGAACATATCGTAATGTCGCAAACTGATATAGTGCGCGTCTTACAGCGTTATTATGTCGACATCTACGACGTCGATGAGTCCAGTGGTATCTTTTACGATCGACAAGTCAGCAGGTTGGACTATTACACCTGAACATAATGAAGCGCTCTTTGCTACCTTTTAGTCTGAGGAATTCTATATATTTATTGTGGGATCGTCTGTTCGTAGAGTCCCCAGGTCTGGATGGAATTCCCAAGGAATTTTGGCTGGCTGGTTGATTTGGGCAAGGGGACCAAATAGCGAGATCATCGGTCCCATCGGATGAGGGGAGGAGAAGAAATCGACCGTGCTCCTTGAAAAGAAGCATCCCAGCACATGCCTGAAGTGATTTAGAGAAATCACGGAAAATCTAAATCAGGATGACCAGACGCGGGTTTGAAACGTCGTTCTCCCCAAGGAATTTTAAGTGCGTTTTTGGTATCTGTTAAGTGCTACCTTTACGTCCCTTTTTAATGAAGTGTTAGAGAGGAAACTTCAAAGTGGGGAAAATTGTTTTAACCCCGAAACGCCCTGGACGGCTTCCCTATTAGCTTCCGTCCAATTACCTTATTAAACTTTAATTATAAGACTGTGGCGAGGGCCGTTAATAGTGACATGTCGACTATTATGAAGACGATTGACGCAAAACCTCAAAGCTGCGTACCTGGTCGTACCATTCTACCATTCTTACACTTACAGTCGGGTGAGGTGTCGTGGGTGGTTCGGTCGCTGCTGTAACGTCCGTACCTTGTGCTATTGCTTTTCTTTGACCGTGTTGATCACGACTTTTTGCTTCGGGTTTTGGAGACTGTTGGCCATACTGCTGACACACAGTGAGTGCTCTCAGATCAGTTTACGGGTATTTCAGCTTCGATCTTTGTCAATGGCCAATTGGCGATCCGATAAAAATCCGTCAAGGAGTGCTCTAAAAGCCCGCTGTCAGTGACTTGTCCCTGGAGCCGCTCAATTTCGGAGGCTGGCATCCTAGCCGCTGGCTGCACGCTTTCCGGAGTGACTATAGTTGTTCCACTTACGCAGATGACGATGGTTATGCTCTGCAATCCTTCGGAAACACTTCGACTGAAGGCTGCGATCGATTATTGTCGTTTTCTAGTGCACTAATTAATGAAGGTAAATTCAGATTTCTTACTTGCGATTGTTCGATGGGATACTGCAGTGGATATGCATACGTCTCTCGGTATCAACTTTGACCGTTGTACGAAGAAAGAAGCTAAACGTACGACGTACTGTTTTGACGATTACTCACACATTCACGTCCTGTTTATTTCTGATGTTTGCAGGCAAGCTGCTGTTTCTGCATCCTACACCTTCGCTGCAAGTATGACGCAAATTGTCTTGATTTTTACTGCATGGAAAGCTGTTGTTCTTACAAAATACAAGGTGGGGTCAGATCCACATTGACAAGTGATGAAAGGTGCATGTTTAATTATAGATTAGCTAGAGGTATGGTGTACGTAGACCGTTGTTTCAGTATCTTAGTGCCACCGTTCCAGGTTTTGGTTCATAGGAAACCACATTGCATATTTCTGTTTAGTTCCTTATCTTCCTTCTTTTCCACAAATCTCCGTTGCTCCGTGCATCACTGCTCTCGTAAATGTAAATTCCCTAAGACGAACTGAATGAATACTGAAATCAATGTCACTTTTTACTCTCCTGTGTACAGAGAAAACCACAAAACAAAACGAGAAAATCTAGTAAAGTGTCATTACATAGCGCACTTGTGTAGCATTCGTAGTGCAGCACACAACATTCAACTGTCAGCGAACACAGAGGAAAGTGAGACATAGGATGGCCACTTGTAAAATAGAACTTACTCTTCCTCCAGATTAATTTTCGTGTTGTCCTGCACCGACGTTCTGCTGTTGTTCCTCATATCATGGCTAAATAGAACAAATGGATTAATACGTCCCGTGTAGTCGATAATGTTACAGCACTGAGCGGAAAGATGTAGTAAGTGTAAAGTGCAGTGGTAATGCTATTGCATCGCGCGTGTCCACGCTTCAAATTCGCAGTTACTATGCAAGCGAGTACAAGCGTGTGTCATCTGCGTGGTGGTAGACGTGCAGATGACACGCATGGCTGTCGGGAAGGTCTAAGGGGTTACGTTATCATGCGAGATAGCAACGATCATCTTCAGGAGCTTCCGCTAAGGTTTGCGACAGTAATGGCCCTCTCTCTCGCATACTACAGCCGCGTAAACGCCACCTGAATGTGCCATGCGCCTGCAAGACTCTAAAAGTAGTTTCAGGGTAAGGTAAGAGATTGCAGACATAAAGTTTTGCACCGCAAGAACTATGTACAGGAGGCGGGCAGAAAATACTCTAATCCTTTGTCTCCAAATCGAATATGCCCGAATAAGTGAGACGAAAAAAAAATGGAAAAAAGAAATCAGTTCGTTTCATACCTTCCCGTCAAGTGCGCTCTCTAAAATATGCTGAAACTCACATTTTTGGTATTTAACTTGTCATAATGTAACTGTAATACCTCTGGTCGATTATTTTTCGAGCCGATAAGGAATCTGGAAAAGAACAGATTAAATCGACCACGATCTCCCGTTCTTACAACAGCTGTCATGTTTAACAAAGTAACGCGAGAATCCTACTCTGAATCTCGCACGAGCGCTTACTGGCTTAGATCAAGGAAGGCGATATCCCTCACCTCTCGCCATCGCTCTCTACCTTTGTTCTGTCAGTCCGCAATTGTTTCTCTTGTTTGATGTGATTTAATCACTCTTCCAACTATCGCTGAAATTATTAATAGTTACCGAACTTGTTAAGTTTGGCTTTATCTAAGAGAATTATCACAAGACATGTATTGGATCCCCCCAATGAACCATAGACCTTGCCGTTGGTGGGGAGGCTTGCGTGCCTCAGCGATACAGATAGCCGTACCGTAGGTGCAACCACAACGGAGGGGTATCTGTTGAGAGGTCAGACAAACGTATGGTTCCTGAAGAGGGGCAGCAGCCTTTTCAGTAGTTGCAGGGGCAACAAACAGTCTGGATGATTGACTGATCTGGCCTTGTTACACTAACCGAAACTGCCTTGCTGTGCTGGTACTGCGAACGGCTGAAAGCAAGGGGAAACTACGGCCGTAATTTTTTCCCGAGGGCATGCAGCTTTACTGTATGGATAAATGATGATGGCTTCCTCTTGGGTAAAATATTTCGGAGGTAAAATAGTCCCCCATTCAGATATACGGGCGGGGACTACTCACGAGGACGTCGTTATCAGGAAAAAGAATACTGGCGTTCTACGGATCGGAGCGTGGAATGTCAGATCCCTTAATTGGGCAGGTAGGTTAGAAAATATAAAAAGGGAAATGGATAGGTTAATGTTGGATATAGCGGGAATTAGTGAAGTTCGGTGGCAGAGGAACAAGACTTTTGGTCAGGTGAATGCAGGGCTATAAACACAAAATCAAATAGGGGTAATGCAGGAGTAGGTTTAATAATAAATAAAACAATAGGAATGCTGGTAAGCTGCTACAAACAGCACAGCGAACGCATTGTTGTGGCCAAAATAGACACGAAGACCACGCCTACGACAGTAGTATAGGTCTATATGCCAACTAGCTCTGCAGATGATGAAGAAATTGAAGAAATGTACGATGAAATAAAAGAAATTATTCAGATGGTGAAGGGAAACGAAAATTTAATAGTCATGGGTGACTGGAATTCGGTAGTAGGAAAAGGGAGAGAAGAAAACGTAGTAGGTGAATAGGGATTGGGGGTGAGAAATGAAAGAGGAAGCCGCCTGGTAGAATTTTGCACAGAGCACAACTTAATTATATCAAACACTTGGTTCAAGAATCATAAAAGAAGGTTGTATACATGGAAGAAGCGTGGAGATACTGACATGTTTCAGATAGATTATATACTCCTGGAAATGGAAAAAAGAACACATTGACACCGGTGTGTCAGACCCATCATACTTGCTCCGGACACTGCGAGAGGGCTGTACAAGCAATGATCACACGCACGGCACAGCGGACACACCAGGAACCGCGGTGTTGGCCGTCGAATGGCGCTAGCTGCGCAGCATTTGTGCACCGCCGCCGTCAGTGTCAGCCAGTTTGCCGTGGCATACGGAGCTCCATCGCAGTCTTTAACACTGGTAGCATGCCGCGACAGCGTGGACGTGAACCGTATGTGCAGTTGGCGGACTTTGAGCGAGGGCGTATAGTGGGCATGCGGGAGGCCGGGTGGACGTACCGCCGAATTGCTCAACACGTGGGGCGTGAGGTCTCCACAGTACATCGATGTTCCCGCCAGTGGTCGGCGGAAGGTGCACGTGCCCGTCGACCTGGGACCGGACCGCAGCGACGCACGGATGCACGCCAAGACCGTAGGATCCTACGCAGTGCCGTAGGGGACCGCACCGCCACTTCCCAGCAAATTAGGGACGCTGTTGCTCCTGGGGTATCGGCGAGGACCATTCGCAACCGTCTCCATGAAGCTGGGCTACGGTCCCGCACACCGTTAGGCCGTCTTCCGCTCACGCCCCAACATCGTGCAGCCCGCCTCCAGTGGTGTCGCGACAGGCGTGAATGGAGGGACGAATGGAGACGTGTCGTCTTCAGCGATGAGAGTCGCTTCTGCCTTGGTGCCAATGATGGTCGTATGCGTGTTTGGCGCTGTGCAGGTGAGCGCCACAATCAGGACTGCATACGACCGAGGCACACAGGGCCAACACCCGGCATCATGGTGTGGGGAGCGATCTCCTACACTGGCCGTACACCACTGGTGATCGTCGAGGGGACACTGAATAGTGCACGGTACATCCAAACCGTCATCGAACCCATCGTTCGACCATTCCTAGACCGGCAAGGGAACTTGCTGTTCCAACAGGACAATGCACGTCCGCATGTATCCCGTGCCACCCAACGTGCTCTAGAAGGTGTAAGTCAACTACCCTGGCCAGCAAGATCTCCGGATCTGTCCCCCATTGAGCATGTTTGGGACTGGATGAAGCGTCGTCTCACGCGGTCTGCACGCCCAGCACGAACGCTGGTCCAACTGAGGCGCCAGTTGGAAATGGCATGGCAAGCCGTTCCACAGGACTACATACAGCATCTCTACGATCGTCTCCATGGGAGAATAGCAGCCTGCATTGCTGCGAAAGGTGGATATACACTGTACTAGTGCCGACATTGTGCATGCTCTGTTGCCTGTGTCTATGTGCCTGTGGTTCTGTCAGTGTGATCATGTGATGTATCTGACCCCAGGAATGTGTCAATAAAGTTTCCCCTTCCTGGGACAATGAATTCACGGTGTTCTTATTTCAATTTCCAGGAGTGTATAATGGTAAGAGAGAGATTTAGGAGCCAGGTTTTAAATTGTAAGACATTTCCAGGGCCAGATGTGGACTCTGACCACAATCTATTGGTTATGAACTGTAGGTTAAAACTGAAGAAACTGCAAAAAGGTCGGACTTTCAGGAAATGGGACCTGGATAAACTGAAAGAACCAGAGGTTGTACAGAGTTTCAGGGAGAGCATAAGGGAACAATCGACAAGAATGAGGGAAAGAAATACAGTCGAAGAAGAATGGGTAGCTTTGAGGGATGAAGTAGTGAAGACAGCAGAGGATCAAGTAGGTAAAAAGACGAGGGCTAGTAGAAATCCTTGGGTGACAGAAGAAATACTGAATTTAATTGACGAAAGGAGAAAATATAAAAAAGCAGTAAATGAAGCAGGCAAAAAGGAATACAAACGTCTCAAAAATGAGATCGACAGGAAGTGCAAAATGGCTAAGCAGGCATGGCTAGAGGACAAATGTAAGGATGTAGAGGCTTATCTCACTAGGGGTAAGATAGATACTGCCTACAGGAAAATTAAAGAGACCATTGGAGAAAAGAGAACGACTTGTATGAATATCAAGAGCTCAGATGGAAAAACAGTTCTAAGCAAAGAAGGGGAAGCAGAAAGGTGGAAGGAGTATGCAGAGTGTCTATACAAGGGCGATGTACTTGAGGGCAATGTTACAGAAATGAAAGAGGATGTAGCTGAAGATGAAATGGGAGATATGATACTGCGTGAAGAGTTTGATAGAGCAGTGAAAGACATAAGTCGAAACAAGGCCCCGGGAGTAGACAACATTCCAGTAGAACTACTGACAGCCTTCGGAGAGCCAGTCCTGACAAAACTCTACCATCTGGTGAACAAGATGTATGAAACAGGCGAAATACCCTCAGACTTCAAGAAGAATATAATAAATCCAATCCCAAAAAAACAGGCGTCGACAGATGTGAAAATTACCGAACTATCAGTTTAATAAGTCACAGCTGGAAAATACTAACGCGAATTCTTTACAGACGAATGGAAAAACTGGTAGAAGCTGACCGTGGGGAAGATCAGTTTGGATTCCGCAGAAATATGGGAACACGTGAGGCAATATTGACCCTACCACTTATTTTAGAAGCTGGATTAAGAAAAGGCAAACCTACGTTTCTAGCATTTGTAGACTTAGGGAAAGCTTTTGACATAGTTGACTGGAATACTCTCTTATAAATTCTAAAGGTAGCAGGGGTAAAATACAGGGAGTGAAAGGCTATTTACAGCTTGTACAGAAATTAGATGGCAGTTATAAGAGCCGAGGGGTATGAAAGGGAAGCAGTGGTTGGGAAGGGAGTGAGACAGGGTTGTAGCCTCTCCCCGATGTTGTCCAATCTGTATATTGAGCAAGCAGTGAAGGAAACAAAAGAAAAATTCGGAGTAGGTATTAAAATCCATGGAGAAGAAACAAAAACTTTAAGGTTCGCCAATGACACTGTAATTTTGTCAGAGACAGCAAAGGACTTGGAGGAGCAGTTGAACGGAATGGATAGTGTCTTGAAAGGAGGATATAAGATGAACATCAACAAAAGCAAAACGAGGATAATGGAATGTAGTCGAATTAAGTCGGGTGATGCTGAGGGAATTTAATTAGGAAATGAGACACTTAAAGTAGTAAAGTAGCAAAATAACTGTTGATGGTCGAAGTAGAGAAGATATAAAATGCAGACTGGCAATGGCAAGGAAATCGTTTCTGAAGAAGAGAAATTTGTTAACATCGAGTATAGATTTAAGTGTCAGGAAGTCGTTTCTGAAAGTATTTGTATGGAGTGTAGCCATGTATGGAAGTCAAACATGGACGATAACTAGTTTGGGCTAGAAGAGAATAGAAGCTTTCGAAATGTGGTGCTACAGAAGATTGCTGAAGATTAGATGGGTAGATCACATAATTAAGTAGGAGGTACTGAATAGGGTTGGGGAGAAGAGGAGTTTGTGGCACAACTTCACTAGAAGAAGGGATTGGTTGGTGGGACATGTTCTGAGGCATCAAGGGATCACCAATTTAGTATTGGAGAGCAGCGTGGAGGGTAAAAAACGTAGAGGGAGACCAAGAGATGAATACACGAAGCAGATTCAGAGGGATGTAGGCTGCAGTACGTACTGGGAGATGAAGAAGCTTGCACAGGATAGAGCTGCATCAAACCAGTCTCTGGACTGAAGACCACAACAACAACAACGTGTATTGGATAGCTGTATGTTTGATGCACTTAGAGATTTTTCAGTTAGTAACCTTGCTGCTAGTGAGAATGTGATTCGATACTGTTAACAGGAAAGATAGGCTTATAATTTGGTGCTTGAAGTTAATAATAATAACATTTGTTTTTCAAAAGGTACGTGCAGCAGCGAACAAAACAAAAAGTAATTTTCAGAAAGCATCCATCCATACCGTTACAGAGAAGAGGATCGTATAGTACATGAAATGTATTATCAGTTGTGAATACGAACAGCCATCAGCTGCGTAAGGGATGGCAACAATGAAAATTTTTGCCGGACCCGGAATCGAAACCGGATTTCTCTGCTTGCACGAGCGGTTGCCTTAATCGCTTTCGCTGTCAGTGCACGATTTATAGTCAGTCCTAGACTTCCATATGTCGTCGTTTCTGTGTCAAAGCCTGGACTCGTACACACATTACGTAACGCCCGAGCAGGGGAGAACTCTATTATGTAATTTGCGTACAGGGGAGAAAATTTTAATAGAATACGATGTTGCAGTGCTTCTGTTATTCCGAATTACGACGTAAAGTTCCTTCGGACTTGCAAACACCACCGAACGAAAAGGCACTGTGACGATTACAATCGTCATGAAATATATTCACAGTTGCGAGTACCGACTACCATCAGCTGTATTATGGAATGACGACACTGAAAATTTGCGATGGGCCGTGGCTCGAACCCAGACTTCCGCTTAACGCGAGCGGGCGCTTTAACATTTCTCTATCGGAGCACAATTCACGGCCAAATCCAAACAACCATCTGTCGTCAACTATGTGTCTACATCCTGTACTTATACATTAATTGTGTGTATTTCTGTACCGAGAGACATTTTACTTCAAAGTCGTTTGCCCGGTGTCGGAGGAAAACGTAATACACGAATGCCTGTGTAATTCCGCATTACGATGCAATGTGTGCATGTGCAGGCTGCAGACGAACGGTTGTCGACTTATGGAAGTTTGGGTCTGGCCGTGAATTGAGCTCGGATAGCTAAATCGAACGCGACCGTTTTTCAATAAGTTGGAAATCTGGGGTCGAGCTCCAGTCCAGTACAAATTTTCATTGTCTTTATTCCATTATATAACTGATGGTTGTTCGTACTTGCAACTGCGACTACAATTGAAAGCGGCTATAGTACCTGCAGTGCCTGTTCATTGGGACAAGCATGCATGCAGGTCCAAAGGTACATCTCCACTGGAATATCGTGTATAGCCGACAACACCGGGAAAGCGGTTATCAAGTAGAATGCCTCCCTGCATGGGAATATAAGTAATGGATGTCAAAGTACATGTTGTACATACATGGTTGATGGCATACGGAAATTTGGGTCCGGCCGTGAGTCGCTCTCGGATAGCAAGGTGGGAAGTCGACCGCTCGCGATTCAAGTCTCGATCCGCCACAAATTTCCATTTCCGTCATTGCATTACACAGCTCATGGTACACCATGTTCGAAACTGCGAATACATTTCATGTACATTAATCGAAAGTAGCTGCCTGGTATCGATGGATAAATACCGGGTGGTTATAATTAAACTTTCCATATTTAACAAGTTACAACACGGAAACTAATTACCGTACGTGTACCAAACTTGGTAGCATTAATGTCCATAGTATGGGGGTGCATAATTTCCATGCGTCACAGCGCCACCGTCCAGTTCCAACTATGGCCACCAGGTGCCGTGGTCAGTCATCGTGATTCATAGTCTCACACACCTGACCAATCGGAGTGCACTTGTTGACGTGTCAAAATGAGCTTGGAAAAAATGAGCAGGGCATCATCGGTGAAGCTCTATTAGCAAAACAACAGTACTGCTGCAGCTGCACTTCTAGAAAATCGGCGGCTGAACGGATTACCGAAGGGTCCTCCTTTCTCCATCTGCTATGCGGAGCCGATGAAGTAGTTCGAATCAGCTGGAGAACTGGGCGTCGCTCTGGAATGAGGCCGGCGACCAGTTGCACTACAGGTGGCTGATGAAATATCTGTTGCTCTGGCAGACAATGCGAACGCGGCTCGCAGTTCCCGTTCGCCAGGCAGTGCACGTGATGTGTCACGACAGTTGAACGTCCCATGGTCTACTGTACGGAAGGTGCTTCGAACCATTCTCACATGGCAGCCGTACAAGATCCAAATCGTACAGCGGTTCGCACCAAAGGACGCACAATGACATGTTGACTTCGCTCTCCACTTTCTCGTTGAAGTTAACGAGTACTGGTTCTGGGCCATCCTAAGGAAAGACGAAGCTCATTTTTCTCTGACGCGTGAGCTGAACACACAGAATTGCCAAGTGTGAGGATCTTCACCTCCTGTCATTGTGCATGAAGTTGCTCTGCATAGGTAGCGTGTCACCGAATGGTGTGGCTTCACGGCTACGCTCATCATTGGCCCATTCTTGTTTGAACAGATTGACCCTCGGGGACCAAAGATTGCGATATGCTTCGCCAGCCTGTTATACCCGCCCAACATGAGAGAGACGTGCTGAACTCAACAGTTTTCATGCAAGATGGGGCTCCACCGCACACCGCTCGTGAAGTTTGCCTGCTTCTCCGAAACACGTTTGGAAACGATAGAATTACCAGCCGATCGTTTCCAAATGCTTCACCGGCACGATCAACTGATCTCACTCCCTGTGCTTTCTGGTTGCGGGGCTACCTAGAGGACAGGGTTTACCAGGGGAACATTCACACATGTGCTGATATGAAGCGCAGCATGTCAAGAAAGGTAGCCAGCATTCCTAAGGACATGCCTTGTTCTGCTGTGCAGAATGAAATCCTGCGCCCTCAGGCTCACACTGATGGGCGCCATATTGAGCCCCTTTTGTTGCAGCAATGGTACCAGTATGTAATGGTATGATGTGTCTTAGCAGCACATTAAAAGTGTTTCATTTGAATTGATTCTGCATTTTCCTCTTCCTCATGTCCATGACATTAAGGCTACCAAGTTTGGTACTCGTACGGTAATACGTTCCTGCGTTATAACGTGTTAAATAGGGGAAGTTTAATTTTAACCACCCGGCACAATATTGCAGTGCCTGTGTTGTTAAGAAGTACTGTACGATGTTCCTTCGGACACATAGACACTGTAGTATCCCAAGAATTGTATAACTTATTAATGGGTTGGTTAATAAATATTACAACCTATAAAAATCATATCAAAGATCTAAGGTAAGCGTCTTACGAACAGGGAAATTGACGTGTGTAAGTAAAACTTTCCGTTACTTTTTGACATAACAGCTTGTAAATGCCCCATTGCTGAAAACTGTATTTGTAACAAAACCCCATTGTACAGTAAGTGCGATAATTTTGTCAACTGTGATTGTGAAGTAAAAAGTAAATACCTGTTACTGAGCTAATGTTTATTTACTCACTATTTACTGAATAGGAAAATTTGGAAAAGTAGACTTTCAAGAAACATGGAAACGTAATAAAACGTTCCAGAGGAGAGCACGTGACAGTCATTGGACTTTGAAAGGTATTTCGAACTTCTCGTGCTCACATTCTCATTTGAAGAAATTGAAGACGAGTGTGCTTCTAGTGAAGATGAAATTGTCTGGTCCCTTTAATCCCCCAAACCAACCAACCAACCAAGATGAAATTGACAATAGCGTCAAGATTTTAAAGTGCCAAATAAAATTTTCTTTAAATATTACTGATGAGAACAAAACAAAGATGAAAAAACGGCATTATACGGCTGAATTGTATACTAAACCTGAGGAAATGACACTACAATATCCATATTTGAATATGAGGAAAGACAGCGCTTTTGGTGATACATCCACTTCATTCGTAGGATTGAAAAAAGAAGAGCATTGCTCACTATTCAAGAACGCGATTGCTGGCCGCTGTGGCCGAGCGGTTCTGGGGGCTTCAGTCCTAAGGTCGCGGGTTCGAAGCCTGCCTCGGGAATGGCTGTCTAGGGGATTCAGTCTACACCGGCGTTGTTGCCCTTACTTCTGGAAATTTTAAAACTATTGTCACTTCTATTATTTCTTATGTGATTGACTGTGGCATTTCCCTTCAAACATTAGTTGATTGTGGCATTTACGTTCAAAAACTAGTTGTCATAGGATTCGCTGAATGTAAATACATTTAGTGAACCCGCTACAATGCGCGATTTGCCTCATTGCGTTTCAATGAGTCACCATTCCGTTGTTTGTTCCGTAACTTAACTGTACAGCCAATGCCGGATCTAAAGACGATGGCGAAATCAGATCATATTTTAAAAATATTTTCTTAGTTGTAATACGTAACTATTTCAACCTTTACTTTAGGATGGTGGCAAATTGAAGACTATAAAAATAATCGTAACAACGTGAGTCTTTTCAAATTTCCGCAAACTTGAGAACTTGGAAGAATTGGAAGATATGAATCGATTTTATTTCATTTATACGCTGTTTTTCATCTCCATGATAACAATGTTCAAATGTGCGTCAAATCTTATGGGACTTAACTGCTAAGGTCATCAGTCCCTAAGCTTACACACTACATAACCTAAATTATCCTAAGGATAAACACATACACCCATGCCCGAGGGAGGACTCGAACCTCCGCCGGGACCATCCGCACAGTCCATGTCTGCAGCGCCCGAGACCGCTCGGCTAATCCCGCGCGGCTTCATGGTGGTGGTGGTTAGTGTTTAACGTCCCGTCGACAACGAGGTCATTAGAGACGGAGCGCAAGCTCTGGCTAGGGAAGGATATCGGCCGTGCCCTTTCAAAGGAACCATCCCGGCATTTGCCTGAAACGATTTAGGGAAATCACGGAAAACCTAAATCAGGATGGCCGGAGACGGGATTGAACCGTCGTCCTCCAGAAAGCGAGTCCAGTGTGCTAACCACTGCGCCACCTCGCTCGGTAGCTTCATGATAACCATCTTTTCCACGGTATTAAAATATGAAAAAAAGGAAACTGAATTTTTTTCGGTCGCTTCTGATGTAAAGTCTATAGCGCACCTGTGTTCGCGTGCGTGCTCTATGATTTTTGTTAGACACACTGAATGGAGTCACATCCAAAGAAATTGCGGTTGGTGATATGAGACTGTAAAACGCAAATACTCTCGTGATGAGTTACGAATACAAACAGAAAGCTCTGCATATTTCGTTAGTGAAGTATTTCTGAGCCGAGGAGTACCAGTTACGTTTATTGACTGTAGGAAAGACACCTCTCAGATATCCCAGGTAAATGTGTTTTGAGCTTTTCTATATCCCATACCACTACGTGCAATGGCCTTGCTTCACGCATAGGAAATACACTGTCATGGTTGAGAAAAACAATACGTCAGATGACATGAAATGTTACAAATTTTAAAGATATGTGCAGTTATTTTTTGTACGTCGTCGACCTCATTTTAAAAGGAGGAGCTTATCTTATTCCAGTTTTCTCTTTCAACCGCTATCGTGAGACATAAAACATTGGAGGTCCGCAGTAAACAACGCCATTTACAAATCATGGCACTTAGAAACCTTGCCAAAAATTAAGAAAGTATATCTACATTGTGCATTGGAGGCAAATAGAATATCTGCGATCTAACCGTCTCTACAAACTGGCATCTTTGAGAATATTACGTATAACAATACAAACTCCTAACACCGTGATGTGTGAAAAAGATGGACAAGTGAATGCCTGGACTGAAACCTGCAACAGTGACGTGTGCTCTTCACTGACGAGTGCACATTTTGCTGGCACCTGATGATTACCGTAGAAAAGAGTGTTGGCGGTCAGGTAGAGCACGGACGTTTTCAGTTGGGCAACATTTCGGCACTCGGAAATAAGCGGGCAATGCCCTCTACGTTATATGAACGCGTGGTGTCCAAAGAGCAGACACCATGCATCCATATAATTGATTCGCCTCGATGGGCAATGAATCTACAATCTCCAGTGCGTACGCACATTTACTCTCGACTTGCAGTGGGATTTTTAAAGTTAGCGAGCAAGGAGGAGACGGACACGGAGTGCGGGTAGGTGGGAATGTGAACCGGTCGGGGAGCGTGCTGGGGTAGTCTACCCATTTGCGATAAACACTGTGTCCCGGTGGCGCAGTGATTAACGGTGGTGCCCAGTAAGAAGGAGATCCCGGCTATGAGTCCCTGCGCGGCACACATTTTCATTCGTTGTTGCTGATTCCGCACAAAGTCCCGATGCAGCTAATATCATTAGTCCCTTCCATTTTCTTTCCTTTCCTTCCGTTTGCTTTCCTTTCCTTTCCCCTCCACTTTAGCCATGGGAGCGCCGGCGGCGGCCAGTGCGTCGGACGGAGCCCTGGCGGTGTATGTGCAGTGGGCCATCGATATGTTGTTCTCTTTGACAGTTACTACTACTGATATATATATATATATATATATATATATATATATATATATATATATTTTTGGTCGATTGTGTTTGAGGAACTACTTAGAGATCGTTGATAACTCTGATTAGCTTCCGACAGTAGATGTTTCCAGGTTGTATTTTTCTCTGCTGATGCTACCTGTTATTAAGGACACCGAGCGAGGTGGCGCAGTGGTTAGACACTGGACTCGCATTCGGGAGGACGACGGTTCAATCCCGCGTCCGGCCATCCTGATTTAGGTTTTCCGTGATTTCCCTAAATCACTTCAGGCAAATGCCGGGATGGTTCCTCTGAAATGGCACGGCCGACATCCTTCCCTAATCCGATGAGACCGATGACCTCGCTGTCTGGTCTCCTTCCCCAAACAACAAAAGAAAATGTTATTAAGGACATCCGACCAGCGGCTGATAATTTATCACTTTTCGTGGTGATGTGCATGTATACTTGAGAGGAATTCGTTTGACGTTTGTTAAGCTGTGATTAAAGAGCACAAGTTGTTCTTTGAATAATTTGTGGTAGGTTCCTATGGGACCAAACTGCTGGGGTCATCGGTCCCTAGGCTTACACACTATTTAATCTATCTTAAACTCACCTACGCTAAGGACAACATACACCCACCCATACCCTAAGGAGGACTCGAACCTCCGACGAGGGGAGCCGTGCGAACCGTGGCAAGGGGTCCAAGACCACGCGGCTACCTCGCGCGTCTCTGAATATTTACGTGGTTTTAAGTGCTGCGTCGATTTGCCTCGCATCTGTTAAGTCTGTTGTGATGATGATACGTCGATTTTACGGTGTAAAAGTCTGTCGGCGTTATTAGTGAGCAGCGAGTTCTAGTTCAGTATATCAGTTGAAGGGGCATGTCTTCGGTTGCAGGTATTTCCTTACGTTGCGTGTTAGTAATACAGTGGCGTTGTTCATGGTTATGTTGCAGCGTATCCGGGACTGAGAGGGCTTAGTTCACAGAAACTGTTCTAGTCGCTAGGCGTTGGTGCTCAAATTTATTGCTTACCCGAAGATTTGAGTAATTGTTTCCATATTTTATTTTGCTGGAGGTCATTGGTTTTTGAAGTTGTTAACTAGGGCAATCAGTGGGGTATCCCGTGGGAGGTGAAGTCTGTGGTAGCATTAGTGTTGTTATGACGGTTTTTCTCGTTTCAACCTGTCAGTCGTTGTTTTTCGCAATTCATGTTCAGGCGCTTTAAGACATCAGAATTGTAGTGGATCTAATGCTATTATGTTACGTCGGTTAAATGGCTGAATTTCTGTATTTAGCTGTTGGTCTCCTTATGAGTTTCTGTTTCAGACTGTATAAAGTTGACCAGGGTCGCATTTCTAAGTATGTTGTGTAACACATATAAACATAAGCCTTGCAGAGCTGTAACTAATGTTTGGATTGATTGCCATTGTTGGTTGTTAGGACTGGTGGCTTCCAGTGTCGGTGCTTCAGTACACCATCTTCAAGCCTTAACTGACGCTGAGGGGGTTAACTCCAATAGTATACACGATTCCATCAGTGGCTGACATCTATGGACTGGTTTTCGCAGACAACCTGTAATAACGATGTTATGTCTGCAACCATCAGCTACCAGAATCGATTAGTTGATGGTTGGAGACAGAATGTCTTTGTTACAGATAGTCTTCGAAAACTGGTCAATAGATTCTGGCTACCGGTGGAATCGTGTATACTATTGGAGTTAACCCCCTCATTGTCAGTTAAGGCCTGAAGATGGTGTACTGGAGTCCGGAAACTAGCAGCCATGTAATAACATCGTAAGGACGGCTGCAGGTGTTTACACAGTGAACACTGGTCATGAAACTGTGCTGGACCGGGACTCGAACCAAGGACAGGGGCTTTCCGAACTCAGTAAGGCACACAGTCTTTCCATTCATCAAAAAATTCACTGAAGCTTAACTTTCCTAAAGAATAAAACGCGTGACCTCAGCGACGTCCAAGGCTGTAGTTAAGACGAACCATTTGTATCCAGAATGATAGTCATGTGGATTAGTGGGTGAGCCAATTTGGGGTTTTCAGAGGATGGAGATGTACCATTGATTGATGTTAAAAGACAGTCCTAGGTTCCAAAGTACTCAATATTGTCACAAAAACGGCGCGTTTCATACGGGTGGGGCATCAGTCATAGCAAAGCAGAGAAAGACAATGTTGATAAACTGTAAACATGGCCCCGGAATAAAGTGCCGCTGGCCGATTCCTGCCCACACAGCGTATACACAGTATTCAAGAACAAACTGCTGTAAGGGATGACCCACATCGCACGGCATAACCTGATAATACCCTACACTTTTGAAACGCGTCGTCTTCAGCCAATGAAGAGCATTGTGCAACCGGTGTTTTAACATTACTTACAATGTAAGATTGCTGTAATATTGGATAGGAACCATTAAAATGCCGAAGCTCGGATAATGTAGGTCCCGACAGACGTCTAGACTTCAGCGACAACCTTGAGTACAGTTCACTATCCAAGCTCGCCTCACGTAGTGACTCACTGCTTGTGGTTTCGAGTTCCGACGCAGTACAGGGCTAGAACCACACTGCCAAACAAAATACTGTATCGCCCAAAAGACTTGCTCGGATCTCAATATAATTTCGTACACATACGTGCCATAGACGTGCATGTAAATGACTTCAGTGGCAACTTTCTGTGCAAGTGTTTAATGTTTAGTGTATCTACAAGGCCTGATAGCGTAAGGGCGTGAATAGCTTCAGATGTAGAGTGACCACTGCTGTCTAATAGCATTATTAGCTCATGACAGACTATCGTTCTCCGTTTGGCCAGCTGGCCGAATTGTGCTATATCCAGATTTGTGGAGCATTTGAGTGTCACACTGGCCTGATGCCGGACTACATGGGAACCTGAGGGTGGGCAGCTTCATTATGACGATTCCGGGCGACCATCTTTGATCACCACAAGGTATGATCTCCGTACTGTCCACCAAGCACGCTTTAATCCCTTTACATCTGCACATGCCATTCGACAGCAAGATTTATTTTTGCTAATTTACTGTTCTTATTCAGTGACAAATTTTGATTATTCCTGTCTACAGGGTATTTCCCTAAGAGTGTGCCAGAATGTAACAGGTCGTAGAGACTGCTCCACTGAACATGGAAGGAATCTGGTGTCGCGGAAACCAGCTTAAGAGAAATATGGAAATAGCCTGCCGCTTTGTCAAGCATTACTGTTTTTCACCTTATTTACAACTAACATGCGTACAAGTTTACACGTACTTTGCTGTTTATGTACATGTACATTCTTTATTTCTTGCAAGGAAAGAAGGGGGACGAGCCTGATTACTAGGAAGTCATAATGTAGATTTTGTTTACTCTACTTGTCCCTAAGGTAGCGCTGTTATATCCTATTTACGTTGTCCCGTGACAGAACGTTCTATAAACCAACGACGGACCCATTCATTACTCAGTGCTATTCAGAGATGAAGCAGTACCG
Source organism: Schistocerca americana (assembly GCF_021461395.2). Lineage (NCBI taxonomy): Eukaryota > Metazoa > Arthropoda > Insecta > Orthoptera > Acrididae > Schistocerca > Schistocerca americana. Next base: position 202,688,881 of record NC_060122.1, on the reverse strand, counting down.
GTATAGTATTTCCTGGTCGCTGGATTGGAATGAGAGGTCTTGTTGCTTGGCCTGCGAGGTCACCTGACCTCAATTCCTTTGGTTATTTCCTTTGAAGGTATTCAATGTCTCTTTTGTGCGAGACACCAGTGGGCACCGAGATGCAGTTAGTTGCCATAATTGTAGCTGCCTGTGATGTGTTTCGAAACACACCAGGGGTATTTGTGTGGGTGCGTCAGAAACTTGTTCGTCGATGTCATCCTTGCATTGAGGTTGATGGTCATCAGTTTCAGCCTATTTTATAAGATATAGCACAAAAAGGACGTTCATTGTGTCAATAATGGTATTCGCAGTGAACTAACGTAAATAGAAAAGTATCCGGCAACGTCGTTTTATTCCTGTTACGTCCTTAAGCTGGCTTCTCGGATCCAATGTTCGCTCTTCAAACTGTGCAGTGCAGCCTACTCTATTCCTGTTAAATTATTGCACGCTCTTATGGAAACACTCTATATATGTGCAGGATTGGGTGGGTTCGATGCTACTTTCCAATTGGCTGTGGTGTGTCTCTGCAAATCAGAAATTAGCATATTCGCGCTTATTTTCGGATCTAGAAACTTCTTTTACGTAGAGAGGAGAGTAGAGTTGGGATTGGATCTCTTAGTGATCAGATCTATTATATGTGCTCCGTTGAAAATTATTAATATTGTGACATTTCGGTACCAAAATGTTTGAGAAGTGCCGTAAAGGATGGAAGGGAATTCGATTTAAAGCACAGTGTGAAATTTGGTACATTTGGTGACAATTGAGTAACTAAATTCCGCGTGGCGTGTTCCGTATTGGCGAACTTGAATATTTTGTTCCGTGAGACTGGTTATAGCAACATTTGAGCGAGCTATACTACAAGAAACAATCTGTTTGTAAGCTTTCGGTGAAGAACAATTCATAATTGTTGTAACCTGGCTACGATTATGAGTGATGTGTGCGTGTGGACGTTTTAGAAGTTGTACAGTTTAGAGTAAGGCTTGGTAGTGACTGGTGTATTCAAGTATGCCGTAATAGATGGAAATTTTACGCATATAAATAGTTTCATTTAACTATTCCATCCACCAACAAAACAATTTTAATGCGACTTTTGGTTACGATCTACACAGATGTTTTCTCTACACCTTTTTCCGGATCACAACGGTGTGTCAGTACCTTCAAGGAGGCGTATGTATAAGTAGAGATTCACCAGATGGTGAGTGGAACTTCAAACACTTTGCAACGCACCGCGCCGCCGCGAGTAGTGCAATTATGCATGATCCAACCACCATAGTATTCTCTGACTAGCAGTGTTTCCACAAAAGCGGTATGTGCAGGGGACAGAAAGTACTTGAGGTGCTACAACCATCACGACGGTTCTTCTCTGTATTTTAACTGTTTACGCTGTCAAAACACTGGAGAACAAGTTTATGAGACTGTAGGTGTGACCGATCATTAGAAGCTGTTGTAGATTGTATGAGACTAGTCGAAATACTACAGTTTGTAAAGGGGATTACTTTATCGTGTTATGGCACCAAAGTTCATCTTTAGAGCTCACAAATTCCATTGCTTTATGATGGATAAAAAATCTTTCGTTGTCCTAGGTTCAGTATTGTATTGTAATGTATTTAGAAACTGTGTTTTAGCCTTGGAGAGATGCGGTATAAACCTAAATAATTAGCGGGAGTCACATGATAAAGGAAGGGCAGTGAATTACTGGGCTAGGCTGCGCCTCTGTTGTGCCGGCTTTTAACTCCCATCAAAGCGTCGCAAATCCGAGCGAAGCTTACACAACACGACAGTAACAACACATGCTAGAATTAATGGGTGCCATCATGTGCAAAGTAAATTGTACGGCCTCGTTAATCGCTAGCCCGTGGAAACTAATTTTGCTAACGGAGCTCAGCCACCGCGAAACCACATCCGCTTATTCACTTCTCTCCTCTGGCTCGGTGATACTGAACAATAAGCGTTAGGCATCCCGATGAATCAGCTTTGTAGCGTAAACGTCATATTATGTAGCGTCGATATGTGACGCGTTTTGAAGACAGATTCTTCATTACTTCAGAACACGGAACATACGCAGGATGGAAAAAGTAATCTGGTACGCTAGGGCAGGTGCCGTAAGTTGGTTTGCCTATTTTATGGGCCATGAAATATTTTCTGGGCCCATCCCGTACAGTACCATTGATGGATCAAGACCGTACGTATTGCTTGATCTCAACACGGAGGAAAATATACGAGAAAAATGGTCTCCCATACATCTCTATTTCACCTTCATTTCTTCGATATTCTTGCGAGAATGGTTACATCAGGTTTGTGCTTCAGAAGTGGTTATCTGAAAGAAGGTACAGTAAGTCCAAAGGAAACTCGGCCCCTTCGTTAAGCAAATGTAGTTTTTACTTTTTACCACTCTTCCGATCTCCCGATCATGTGGTCGCCACATCACTTGTTGTTTCTTGCTTGATAGTGCTCTGTGTGTGTGTGTGTGTGTGTGTGTGTGTGTGTGTGTGTGTGTGTGTGTCCTTTCGTCGCTCTCAGAGTTGTTCAAATAAAGTATGCTGTATTATGTGAATTCAGGAGCCTGTACATTTCAAGCTTACATCCTCACTTGTTCATTTAAAACGACTCTTTAGCAAATCTCAAAGTCAAGTACCCCTACAAGAGTTTGTGTGCGGAACTTGATCACAAAATGACTGCTCAATAACCGTACCTGTTATTCTGAGTGTAACCATAAGCCTTCAGTTCGAATTCTGGAAATGGTTGCAAACATATTCCAGAAAATAGTTGTTAGCCCGAAGAAACTTGTAAGATGTGTTTCGCAACCCACAGATGTTCAACGTAAGAATTTTCTTTCTGCTCTTAAGACCTTACACCTAATACTTTACCACGTCAGATGGGTTCAACGATTCAGCTGATAAAGAAAAGGACGTTAAGTGCTGTGAATGGCAACGTTAAGAAATTGTGGAAGATGGCAAGGCAAAGTGTATTATACAGTGACACTAATATCTACTGGTCAACCACATATCTTGACTTTGTGTTTCAAATTCCTCTTCACGATAAAAAAAAATTATTGGAGTTTAGTGCGTGGTTTCTGGTAGTCGAATTACCAGCCTTCTGTTATCTGAAAACAGTGTCAATAGAGACGCTTATCTTCAAATTTTAAGTAACTTCTACCGTAGCTGAGAGGAAATTACGAGGGTAATCCCGAAAGTAAGTTCTCCTATTCTTTTTATAAGTATAGAACTCTGTTTGTGTGGCAGTTGGTCACACTGTTATGAAGAGTGCTGCGCGCGCTGTGTGTAAACATGCGCACGCTGCACTGATGCGCTCATTCTTGGCTTGGCAGCCGTTGAGAATGGACCTCCCGTTGGATGTTACCGCCAAGTGCGAACTGCGCCCAGTTATTCGGTTTTTGAACGCGAAGTGCACTGTGCCGATTGTAATCCATCGCCAATTGACGGAAATGTATGGTGAGTCGTTCAAAAATGGCTCTGAGCACTATGGGACTTAACTTCTAAGGTCATCAGTCCCCTAGAACTTAGAAGTAATGAAACCTAACTAACCTAAGGACATCACACACATTCATTCCCGAGGCAGGATTCGAACCTGCGACGGTAGCGGTGGCGCGGTTCCAGACTGTAGCGCCTAGAACCGCACGGCCACAAAGGTCGGCTATGGTGAGTAATGCATGGATGTCAAAAATGTTCGTAGGTGGTGTAGAGAGTTTGCAGCTGGTCGGACCGAAATTCACGACGAACAAAGGAGAGGGAGATCGTCTATTTCTGAGGAGACGGCTTTGAAGGTTGAGCAAAGCATGCGTGAAGATAGGCGGATCACGCTGGATGACCTCTGCACGTTGGTTCCTGAGGTTTCCCGAAGCACCGCTCACAGAATTTTAACGGAAACATTGAACTACCGGAAGGTGTGCTCAAGATGGGTGCCAGCATGCTGACTGAAGACCACATGCGGCAGCGATTTCATGCTTCCCGCTCATTTCTTCATCGCCTTGCAGCTGAACGGACAACTTTCTGGACTAAGTTGTCACGGGGTGACGGGAACATTTGGCCGGAAAGCGATTCATCTCCGACGACGAGGTGAAAGAAGAGGTTTATAACTTTCTGAACAGCATGGAGGCGAGCGGATATAACACGGGCATACAAAAACTAAAACAGAGTCTACAAAAATGCATCGACAGAAATGGTGATTATGTTGAAAAGTAGCTAATGTTCAAGCTGTAAACTGATGTAAGCCATTGTAGAAAGAATTAGGTCTATGTACTTATAAAAAAATAGGAGACCTTACTTTTGGGATTACCCTCGTAGAAGGCAGTACTCTTTTTATAGCGAGATGGAGCTTCGCGCCACGCATCTCTTTAGTCGCTGTCTGGCATTGATGGCGCCTTCTCAAAAGTCCTTATTGGCTGGGATTGTCTGCTTTTGATTTTGATCGACGGCACTTTTTACAACTAAAATTGTAAGAAGAGAATACTAAAATGATAAACCATGTGAGGGAAAACGTAAGCCGGATTATTAAAATAATCGATTTTATTGCTCTGCGCAAAGTAAGTTGGAACGTGGTTTCGTAGGAACAATAATTCACAGAAGCGCAGGGCGAATATTTTAAATTCCAATTTGCTGTAAGATTATAAAGCCGTTGCACCCTCTCCTCAGTCAAGCTGGCCCACAACTGTCCCGGATACTGGCACTGGGACAGAGTTAAAGAGTCTGACATTATATCACAAATGTTCTACTGGGTTCGGATCTGGTGATATTCCTATCCACGGGAGTACCTCAACGCCACGCGTACAATTTATAGATCCACGTGCCATGTGTGGATGGCACTGTCCTATTGACACCGCCATACTCTCGGGTGAGTGGCAACACATGAGAAAGGCCGGCCGGGGTGGCCGAGCGCTTCTAGGCGCTACAGTCTGGAACCGCGCGACCGTTACTGTCGCAGGTTCGAATCCTACCTCGGTCATGGATGTGTGTGATGTCCTTAGGTCAGTTAGGTTCAAGCAGTTCTAAGTTCTAGAGGTGTGATGACCTCAGCAGTTAAGTCCCATAGTGCTCACAGCCATTTGAACCATTTTTTGAACACATGAGAAAACAGGGTGTCCGTGACATACCGTCGTGTAGCCAGAATTTAGTCAACCACTGATAATAGTGACCTAGAGTCGTACACGATGGCCAACTGCTCCATGAGGCCTCTCCAAAACAAGGGAAGATGAAACCCCAGCCCAGATCAAATGGTTCAAATGGCTCTAAGCACTATGGGACAACATCTGAGGTCATCAGTCCCCTAGACTTAGAACTACTTAAATCTAACCAACCTAAGTACATCACACACGTCCATGCTCGACGCAGGATTCGAACCTGCAACCGCAGCAGCAGCAGCGCGGTTCCGGACTGAAGCGCCTAGAACCGCTCGGCCCACAGCGGCCGGCCCAGCCCAGATCGCCACCATACTAATAGACATTTCTCATCCGAGGGTAGTGGAAAAGTGCTTTTCATAACTGAACACAATTCTACACGGTTCATAAGCAATTTAGGCTTCTCTGTCCTCACATGCCGTCATTCGGATTGTGAACGAAAGTCTACGCTTTGGGTGGTTGCTGCTCATCTGCAGCCAGTGGGTCAGGATGACACAGAATTTGCAGGGTATCCGATGATAAAGGCAGATGTGAAGGGTTTACGATGTCCTTGGTCTATAATACGGCGATTCTCCCATCTGGTGGTCCAAATTGCTTCGCTGGAACCTTGACGACGAGTACGCCAGCCATCACGTTCCTGTGTAATCGAACATCGAGCCACTATCACATTCTAAAGGCTACAAAATGTGGATAGCACGATTCGATCAGCTGGTCAAATGGAGAGCCACAATGTGGTTCTTTTCAAACGCTTTCAGGTATTGATAACGCTCTCTCACACGTGTGTGTGACATTTCCGTGTCCTTTACATTTATCACTCAACATCTACATCTACATCCATACTCCGCAAGCCACCTGACGGTGTGTGGTGGAGGGTACCCTGAGTACCTCTATCGGTTCTCCCTTCTATTCCAGTCTCGTATTGCTCGTGCAAAGAAGGATTGTCGGTATGCTTCTGTGTGGCCTCTAATCTCTCTGATTTTATCCTCATGGTCTCTTCGTGAGATATACGTAGGAGGGAGCAATATACTGCTTGACTCTTCGGTGAAGGTATGTTCTCGAAACTTTAACAAAAGCCCGTACCGAGCTACTGAGCGTCTCTCCTGCAGAGTCTTCCACTGGAGTTTATCTATCAACTCCGTAACGCTTTCGCGATTACTAAATGATCCTGTAACGAAGCGCGCTGCTCTCCGTTTGATCTTATCTATCCCTTCTATCAACCCTATCTGGTACGGATCCCACACTGCTGAGCAGTATTCAAGCAGTGGGCGAACAAGCGTACTGTAACATACTTCCTTTGTTTTCGGATTGCATTTCCTTAGGATTCTTCCACTGAATCTCAGTCTGGCATCTGCTTCACCGACGATCAACTTTATATGATCATTCCATTTTAAATCACTCCTAATGCGTACTCCCAGATAATTTATGGAATTAACTGCTTCCAGTTGCTGACTTGCTATTTTGTAGCTAAATGATAAGGGATCTATCTTTCTATGTATTCGCAGCACATTACACTTGTCTACATTGAGATTCAATTGCCATACCCTGCACCATTCCTTTCAATTGTTCCCCTATGCTCTCCCTGAAACTCTGTACAACCTCTGGTTCTTTCTGTTTATCCAGGTCCAATCTCCTTAAATTCCCACCATTTTGCAGTTTCTTAAGTTTTAATCTACAATTCATAACCAATAGATTGTGGTCAGAGTCCACATCTGGCCCTGGAAATGTCTTAAAATTTAAAACCTGGTTCCTAAATCTCTGTCTTACCATTATATAATCTATCTGAAGCCTGTCAGTATCTCCAGGCTTCATCCATGTATACAGCCTTATTTTATGATTCTTGAACCAAGTGTTAGCTATGATTAAGTTATGGTCTGTGCAAAATTCTACCAGGCGGCTTCCTCTTTCGTTTCTTAGCCCCAATCCATATTCACCTATTACGATTTCTTCTCTCCCTTTTCCTACTACCGAATTCCAGTCACCCATGACTATTAAATTTTCGTCACCCTTCACTATCTGAATAATTTCTTTTATTTCATCATACATGTCTTCAATTTCTTCATCATCTGCAGAGCTAGTTGGCATATAAACTTGTACTACTGTAGTAGGTGTGGGCTTCGTATCTATCTCAGCCACAATAATGCGTTCACTATGCTGTTTGTAGTAGCTTACCCGCATTCCTACTTTCCTATTCATTATTAAACCTACTCCTGCATTACCCCTATTTGATTTTGTGTTTATAACCCTGTAGTCACCTGACCAGAAGTCTTGTTCCTCCTGCCACCGAAATTCACTAATTCCCACCATATCTAACTTTAACCTGTCCATTTCCCTTTTTAAATTTTCTAACCCACCCGCCCGATTAAGTGATCTGACATTACACGCTCCGATCCGTAGAACGCCAGTTTTCTTTCTCCTGATAACGACATCCTCTTGAGAAGTCCCCGCCCGGAGATCCGAATGGGGGACTATTTTACCTCCGGAATATTTTACCCAAGAGGACGCCATCATCATACAGTAAAGCTGCATGCCCTCGGGAAAAATTAAGGCCGTAGTTTCCCCTTGCTTTCAGCCGTTCGCAGTACCAGCACAGCAAGGCCGTTTTGGTTATTGTTACAAGGCCAGATCAGTCAACCATCCAGACTGTTGCCCCTGCAACTACTGAAAAGGCTGCTGCCCCTCTTCAGGAACCACACGTTTGTCTCGCCTCTCAACAGATACCCCTCCGTTGTGGTTGCACGTACCGTACGCCCATCTGTATCGCTGAGGCACGCAAGCCTCCCCACCAACGGCATGGTCCATGGTTCATGGGGGGAGGTCTGTAGTGTAGGCGGCGGCAAACAGTTACCCTACAAACGATCCATCTTCTTTGTCCTAGTCTGTACGATTAGTCTCTGCTAAAACATAACTTGCAGGTGAATGAATCACGGTAAGATGTATTATTTATTACAAATTTAATTGTCTTGATTGCAGTGCAATTCAGTAGTAACTAAACAACAGTTTTCCGTTGACCAGCACACACACACACACACACACACACACACACACACACACACACACACACACTACCGCTCAACCTAAATTAAATAACTTTTTAATCTTTTCACGTCCGGAAAAAATTCCAATTTTGAGCACCGATCAACAAAGGTAAGCCTGTGCAAGTTTCGGTTGCAGCCCCGCAACTATTTCGCTTAGTTTTTTTATACGGGACCGGAGTTTCAGTGTCAGTTTACTTGACATTTTGTAGTGTACGTATTAGTGCGGAGACTTTGTAATCACAGTGAATCTTTAATGTTAAAATGCACTCTTAGTGTCAAAATACAAAATTGTTTTATCGAAATGTGGAAAGAAATCAGTCAGTGGGATGTTCAGGAAACCTGGTGGTACAGCGATCTAGAACACTACATTAGACCAAAAAATTCGCCCACTGTCGAGTGGTTTGTAAGTTGGCGCTCAGAGATTTTCTATTACATACTGAGTCTTTTTAACATTTCAATAACAACGTGCATAAGAAGTCAGCCTCATTCTGCCAACGGCCTTGTCAATGAGGGCGGAGGAGAGGATAGAGGTTCAGCGCACTCTGTTGTCCTAGGGGTGGGAAATTGCCCCTAAAGGCGGAAGAATCAGCAATGATCAACGACATGAGGATGCAGAAGGCAATGGAAACCACTGCATTAAAGACACGTAACGTGTATCCACAGGACATGTGGCCTGTATTTGAAGAAGTATCATGATGATCTCCCCATTGGCAAAATATTCCGGAATAGTCCCCCATTCGGATCTCCGGGAGGGGATTGCCAAGGGGGAGGTTACCATGAGAAAAAGATTGAATAATCATAGAAAGGATAACGTTCTACGAGTCGGGGCGTGGAATGTCAGAAGCTTGAACGTGGTAGGGAAACTAGAAAATCTGAAAAGGGAAATGCAAAGGCTGAATCTAGATATAGTAGGGGTCAGTGAAGTGAAGCGGAACGAAGACAAGGATTTCTGGTCAGATGAGTACCGGGTAATATCAACAGCAGCAGAAAATGTTATAACAGGTGTAGGATTCGTTATGAATAGGAAGGTAGGGCAGACGATGTGTTACTGTGAACAGTTCAGTGACCGGGTTGTTCTAATCAGAATCGACAGCAGACCAACACCGACAACGATAGTTCAGGTAAACATGCCGACGTCGCAAGCTGAAGATGAACAGATAGAGAAAGTGTATGAGGATATTGAAAGGGTAATGCAGTATGTAAAGGGGGACGAAAATCTGGTAATCATGGGCGACTGGAATTCAGTTGTAGGGGAAGGAGTAGAAGAAAAGGTTACCGGACAATATGGGCTTGGGACAAGGAATAAAAGAGGAGAAAGACTAATTGAGTTCTGTAACAAGTTTCAGCTAGTAATAGCGAATACCCTGTTCAAGAATCACAAGAGGAGGAGGTATACTTGGAAAAGGCCGGGAGATACGGGAAGATTTCAATTAGATTACATCATGGTCAGACAGAGATTCCGAAATCAGATACTGGATTCTAAGGCGTACCCAGGAGCAGATATAAACTCAGATCACAATATAGTAGTGATGAAGAGTAGGCTGAAGTTCAAGACATTAGTCAGGAAGAATCAATACGCAAAGAAGTGGGATACGGAAGTACTAAGGAATGACGAGATACGTTCGAAGTTCTCTGACGCTATAGATACAGCAATAAGGAATAGCGCAGTAGGCAGTACAGTTGAAGAGGAATGGACATCTCTAAAAAGGGCCATCACAGAAGTTGGTAAGGAAAACATAGGTACAAAGAAGGCAGCTGCGAAGAAACCATGGGTAACAGAAGAAATACTTCAGTTGATTGATGAAAGGAGGAAGTACAAACATGTTCCGGGAAAATAAGGAATACAGAAATACGAGTCGCTGAGGAATGAATAAATAAGAAGTGCAGGGAAGCTAAGACGAAATGGCTGCAGGAAAAATGTGAAGACATCGAAAAAGATATGATCGTCGGAAGGACATACTCAGCATACAGGAAAGTCAAAACAACCTTTGGTGACATTAACAGCAACGGTGGTAACATTAAGAGTGCAACGGGAATTCCACTGTTAAATGCACAGGACAGAGAAGATAGGTGGGAAGAATACATTGAAAGCCTCTATGAGGGTGAAGATTTGTCTGATGTGATAGAAGAAGACCAGGAGTCGATTTAGAAGAGATAAGGGATCCAGTATTAGAATCGGAATTCAAAAGAGCTTTGGAGGACTTACGGTCAAATAAGTCAGAAGGGATAGTCAACATTCCATCAGAATTTCTAAAATCATTGGGGGAAGTGGCAACAAAACGACTATTCACGTTGGTGTGTATAATATATGAGTCTGGCGATATACCATCTGTCTTTCGGAAAAGCATCATCCACACAATTCCGAAGACGGCAAGAGCTGACAAGTGCGAGAATTATCGCACAATCAGCTTAACAGCTCATGCATCGAAGCTGCTTACAAGAATAATATACAGAAGAATGGAAAAGAAAATTGAGAATGCGCTAGGTGACGATCAGTTTGGCTGAGGGAATAATAAGAGTGGACCATCAAGAGCGAAGTGCTCGTATTAAGAAGGGTGTAAGACAAGGTTGTAGCCTTTCGCCCCTACTCTTTAAGCTGTACATCGAGGAAGCACTGATGGAAATAAAAGAAAGGTTCAGGAGTGGAATTAAAATACATGGTGAAAGGATATCAATGATACGATTCGCTGATGACATTGCTGTCCTGAGTGAAAGTGAAGAAGAATTATATGATCTGCTGTACGGAATGAACAGTCTAATGAGTACACAGTATAGTTTGAGAGTAAATCGGAGAAAGACAAAGGTAATGAGAAGTAGTAGAAATGAGAACAGCGAGAAACTTAACATCAGGATTGATGGTCACGAAGTCAATGAAGTTAAGGAATTCTGCTACCTAGGCAGTAAAATAACCAATGACGGACGGAGCAAGGAGGACATCAAAAGCAGACTCGCTATGGCAAAAAAGTCATTTCTGGCCAAGAGAAGTCTACTAATATCATATACCGGCCTTAATTTGAGGAGGACATTTCTGAGGATGTACGTCTGAAGTACAGCATTGCAAGGTAATGAAACATAGACTGTGGGAAAACCGAAACAGAAGAGAATCGAAGCATTTGAGATGTGGTGCTATAGACGAATGTTGAAAATTAGATGGACTGATAAGGTAAGGAATGAGGAGGTTCTATGCAGAATCGTAGAGGAAAGGAATATGTGGAAAACACTGATAAGGAGAAGGGACAGTATGATAGGACATCTGCTAAGACATGAGGGAATGACTTCCATGGTACTAGAGGGAGCTGTAGAGGGCAAAAACTGTAGAGGAAGACAGAGATTGGAATACGTCAAGCAAATAATTGAGGACGTTGGTTGCAAGTGCTACTCTGAGATGAAGAGGTTAGCACAGGAAAGGAATTCGTGGCGGGCCGCATCAAACCAGTCAGTAGACTGATGACAAAAAAAAAAAAAAAAAAAAAAAAAAAAAAAAATAAATAAAAAATAAAAAAAAATAAAAAATAAATAGATTCCTAACAATCTCACCTATAATGTCTGCTATTTAAGTCATCTTCAAATACGATAAGGTTTCCTATTCTGGGATAGTGGCCTAATCCCGGGTAGGTGGATATATGCTCCTCAGGCAGTACTGCCGACGCGGAAACTAGCAGAAATAAAGGTGCATTCGTCATTTTAGTTTCGTGCTAACGGCAAAGCGCATCAGTAACGTTCTGCGCTCGTAGTTGATTTTTTCTTAATATCTTACATTTGAATGCAATATTTTGTAGACACGACGTAAGCATCAAAGTTGCATGGTAAGTAGTTTGCTATTTTTGTCTTATTTATTACTGATATATCATATTTAATGAAACTTACGATTAGGCTTTCAATGCAATAATTCATTCCATGTTTCGGGAGTTCAGTCATGTTTGTCAAGTGGTACAGGTCCCTAATTTCGAATACTGCTAGGGTGCCCACTTTCGATCATCTGACAAGATTTCGACTTTTATTTCTCTTCAGGAGATGGCTCAGAAGAAACGAAAGTGTTGGGCAGAGGAAAACATGAGGAAGACAATGAAAGCCATTAGAAATAAAGAAAGGACCTTCTTGAAGGAGTCCAAAGTGTTTGAAACGCCAAAATCTACAAATGGTTCAAATGGCTCTGAGCACTGTGGGACTTAACTACTGTGGTCATCAGTCCCCTAGAACTTAGAACTACTTAAACCTAACTAACCTAAGGACATCACACACATCAATGCCCGAGGCAGGATTCGAACCTGCGATCGTAGCAGTCGCGCGGTTCCGGACTGCGCGCTTAGAACCGCTAGACCACCGCGGCCGGCCCAAAATATACAGTTTTAGATTACGTAAATAAGGCAGGAAACTAGGAAGTGAAACTGGGCTCTAGGATAGGCAGAAAATGTGATTTAGGAAGAGCCCTCAACTCAAGAGAAGTCAAAATGCAAAAGAGCAGTTTTAGAAGAACTAGGAAAATCTTCAAAATGGAAAACATCAAAGCCAGACCAACACAAAGGTGGATAAAATGAATAGGCCGACATGTGGGCTATCATCTTCTGAGAATTCTGAAAGTTCTGCTTCCCTTCGTTCGACAAGTATTGAAGACAGTGCAGGTGATGAATGCATCTATTCTTCGGTGCCCTAACGGTAAGAGACATCTGGAAAAGATTGTATAAGATCTTAAGATATTTGCGCTAGTTACATGAACTATGTGCTGGGACTGACACCCAAACCTCCAGATGTCAGACACTCAGATCGGCACAAACGTAGAATATCAACCAAAATACCGATTCAGTTCACGATGTGTGCCGTCGTCGAGAGCAAACGGTAATTAAAAGTAACACCAGAACTACGTAGTACAGGAAAAGCGTATCTGTGAGCTATGAATGTGAAGATGTGTGGTAGGGGAGTTGGTATATCGTCTTACGAAAGGTCCCGAGTTCGAAACGCAGAGGTGGCGGTTTTCTTTTTCTTTTTTTTTTTTTTTTTTGAAAGGAAGTTCGAGTTGGAAGCAATATTCTTTTCGTAGTCTGCTTTCCCTTCGTTAATTGAAAATAGCAGACTCATAGAGTACATTTGCATAGATAGGTGCGGTGTTAGCAATACAAACGTGCATGTTGGTTTGCTATTTTCAACTAACGAAGCGAAAGCAGACTGCCAAAAGACCATTGTTAGCAACCTCAAAACGTCCTATTACATATCAGAAAAATGTCCTCTTATGTAACAATTTCACGGCTAACATGTAAAAAAAACAAACAAAAACAAAAAAAACAGATACGCTTTTCCTGTACTCCGTAGTTCTGGTGTTACTGTGTTACTTTTAATTACCGTTTACTCAGGACGAAAACACACAAACTTGGTTGATATTCTATCGATACACATCTAAGTGTCTGACATTTGGAGGTTTTGGAGAGAGAAACATGGCTGGAAGATGTAAAATTGTGAAAACTGTAAGTAACAGCCTCAATGTAGTTATGAGCGTACCGTTATTGTAATTTAAGTGGAATATCTCAACCTTACTTTTTGTACTTTTTGTAATAAAACAATATTCTTTTAGATATGTAGTGCTCGATTGTCCTTATGAAATAACCCTACCCGAAATGAAGAAAGACATTATCTGTAATCGCGCACTCTTTTAGCGGACTCTACAAAATGAACCAGTTTCTTTAATACAAATTGCGAAAAGCACTGTCTTGACTTTCGCTATAAAAGGATAAATGTTTTACGTTCGTCAGGAGCTTTCAGATGATTTTTAACTAATCGTATCCTAAGATTTCCTTAGGTACCCTAAATGGGGCACCTTACCGTAATTAATTTAGATTCTGCTGATATGAATATAAGGAAGGGTAATAATAATTATTATTTTTTGTTTTGTGTGACGACGGCGCTATACACAGCCAGATATCCGCATATTTAACGTGTAGCCTGTGGCTACTAAATTTTCGAACATGCTCGTGTGTGTCGACTGAAACATGTCAGTAAAGGAAAGTACGTTCATTTGAGTCATTGGGCCAATACACGGGCGGTGACCCCAGCTGTCAGCGAAACAGAAGCCCTTGTCCGCCGAGTTTCTACGGCGCATACCTTAGCGTTGGCAATGTTTGGCACCAACCGGATGTTGATAGGTTGTTCTTTTAGGTTCCACAGACTTTTCGGTGGCGACTGGTATTCTCTCAGTGTCATTACACGGAATCCATGCTTCGATACTGACAGGAGGAGGTCCAGAGTTAGCTACTCTCTTCTCTTCTCTCTCTCTCTCTCTCTCTCTCTCTCTCTCTTCCCCTCTCTCCCTCCCTCTATCTATCTCTCTCTCTCTCTCTCTCTCTCTCTTACTCCCTCTCTCTCCCTCTCTCCCCCTTTCCCTCTCACACACACTCTCTCTCTCTCTCTCTCTCTCTCTCTCTCTCTCTCTCTCTCTCTCTTTCTCTCTCTCTCCCTCCCCCCTCTCTCTCCCACCCCTCTCCCTCCTCATTCCCTCCCTCCTTCCCCCCCCCCCCCACCTTTAGCCCTAAATATAACTTATCACCTCCACTTTTACTGAGCCTCAGATATCTAGTAATAACAACAATAACATATATAAAACTTTAGGAATAACAGCAATAAATTGTTTAATTACAATTACATAAAAAGCTTTATAGTAATTATGTAATGTATTCATCAGTGCTTAATACATCGCTTTAGCACAACTTCTAAGAAATTGCTATTAAAGAAATACAGGGTTTGAAGAGGATTCGACCGAAAATTTAACAAGTGTATGTGTCAAGCAATTCATTTAAGAATGAACACGGCAACGAACTCTCACAGCTTTCATTACAGCATATAAACAATATAAAATCGAGGTCTGCATAAATCAATATCAGTATTTGACTAAACCCTACGATTGTGAACCTAGTCTCCAGACTGCATATACGAACATGTAAATGAGGGTAGTTGTGTTTCCTTCACTCGTTTCCGCCTACGATCAAGAAATTGACGTACTGTCCATTTCCGTTTTTCCGTATTCTACCTATGTACTCACTAAACACGCTATATTTGTCACTGAGAGCAGGAACACTCAGGCTGTTAACGTGGGGCTTTTCGGTGCTGGAAAAGAACCCACATGCAGCTCCCATCTCACCTCCTCTTTTGGATCCGTGCGTATGGTGTGGGACAGATTAAGGTGCATTAAGAAGGCATTTATAGTCGTACTTCATTAATTCATTCAACTGTGTCTACACTCTGATGGTCAAAGAAATTGATTTGGAATCGGCGTTGTTCAACCTGGTACCCTGAGGTGCCAATGGAAATAATGGGACGAAAAGTTCCCGATGTGTGGCAGTCAGAAGCTTATTCAGGACGCCAGTTACATAAAAAAGAGGACGCCAAATCGCATTTATTTTGCAGAACCATGTCGCCTGTGGCTACAGTTTCTCTTGAACTTGGCTTGTATTCGATTGACGCGACAACTTTCGAGCTGATTTATTTTTTACAATGCAGGCGGAATAGGTTTTGCAAATGCTTGGAAACTTTCAGAATTCAATTTAGAAGTGTCGAAACGGCAGCGCGTTAGCGTTCCTGCTGTGGAGCTCGCCGCCTTCTAGCGCCGGATTTTTCTTTGCTTACTCGATTCTTTCGTGTGCGGCCTGTCATACCACTTGAAGTCAGCGTGTTGACATCGACTGCTGCCTGTATACATAAACGATATGCGATTCCACCGTCGCCAGCGAGTGAGTTTGCGCGCTTTATTCATTCAGTGCTATACACTGACAAACTGAATTAATGGAGTATGTTTTCGAAATATACCGCATATGTATACTACACGAGTAAAAACATACGCAGAACATTAATTGACAAGTAGGTGCGCTACCGAATGTACCTCTAGTTCTGACATTGTACGCACGTTGACTTTTATTATAAAATACGAAAACAGTATTGAGATAAAACTGAACAATTAATCAAATTATTCACGCCATTCAAAAACTATGAAGTGCAGGGATGAATTCTTGACTGGAAATGGAGAAAATGTCCTATGAACACGTGCCCGGAAATGCATCGTTGCCACGGTAAATGGCGCTAATGAATGAAATTTCCTCTGTCAAGAACCGAGATTTTTTTTTTAGACAACATAGTTGCATGAAGATAAACAGCGATTAATTTACTTATAATCAATTATTCGGAATGACAGTCACAATCGCATTATTTATTTTGCCGCCAACCGGTTTCAACCCGCGATGGGGTCACCTTCAGGGCAATTTACACCATTTGGTCGCTCGCTGGAGACGTCACCCTGCCTGTGCACGGTTGGTAACTATGACCAGCCGTGCACTGCCAGGGTGACGACTCCAGCGAGCGACAAAATGCTGTAAATTGCCCTGAAGATGACCCCATCGCGTGTTGAAATCTGTTGGCTCCAAAATAAATAATGCGATTGTGATTGTCATTTTGAATAATTGATTATAAGAACGCAGATGGTGATTGTGTGCGGCCAAGCAATGGAAACGGTCGAGAGGCAGCACGGATCTACTGAAACAAGAACCTTTAAAAAATGTTCAAATGTGTGTGAAATCTTATGGGAATTAACTCCTAAGGTCATCAGTCCCTAATCTTACACACTACTTAACGTACATTATCCTAAGTAGAAATACACACACCCATGCCTGAAGGAGGACTCGAACCTCCACCGGGATCAGCCACACAGTCCATGACTGCAGCGCCTCAAACCGCTCGGCTAATCCCTCGCGGCAAGTACCCTCACAGAAGCCATCCAAATCACACATTATTTCAAGCCCTTTGTGAGTGTTTAAGTGATAATCGACCCTATCTGATCATAGCATGTATTTTGTCATATGTCTCCTTCTCATTCTATACGCCGACAGACATGCTCTGGTCAGACTATTACCTATTTACTCTGCGATTTTTAAATCGGATTCAACTGTTATCATACCTATTCTCAGCACTTTGTATCTTCTAGTTTGAAGTAGTGGGTACTGAATTCGATTCCCCTTCATATGGTATCCCTCCATCCTTGATTTGTAGCACATCTACCTACTGAACTTCAACAGTTTGCCTCCACACTCTGTTACATATTTCACCAGAACTGTCACATTTTGATTTTCCCACCGTTAAAGAGCTTGCAAGTGTCAATAGCAACGGGTCGTGTTTGCTTGCGAGGACATTCTTCCATCCCTAGCTACACCCGAACAGCCAAGTAACAACGTAGACAACATTCAAGTAGAATCTGAATCTAGTCATCTACAGCAAAACAACATTTTGTTTTGTTCGTGTTGGTAACATAGCTTTATGAACCACACAAACCACCCTATACTCCAAAATGACCAATTTTCTATTTGCTTGCTCTGCTATATTTTATTATTAGGGTGCCAATATTCATTCAGAATAAAATTTACCGAGAATTAACTGCTAAGGAAAAGCTGTGAAAGAATCTAGAAAATCACACTGATTTTGTGATGGCGGATGTGGTGGTGGTGGTGATGTCAGTGGTTGTCTTCAGTCTGAAGCCTGGTTTAATGCATCTCTCCACGCTAGTATATTCTGTGCAACTCTGATAAAGTCCTCATCTCTTCACAAGTGCCATCTGCATCTGTTCTAACCTAGCTACAGTAGTGAAGCTTTAGTCTACATCCAAAACTTTTACCCTTCACACTTTATTCCGTTACCAGATAAATAATTCATTGATGCCTCGTGCCCTTCTTTTATTCGAAGTTTGTCTTATTCATCTGGCATTAGCTCTACCCGTGTAATATACAGTGTCCTTCAGTGAAACATCATTTCAAAAGGGTCTATTTTTCCAGTGTTTGTAGTGGTTCTCGACTATATTTCAGTACCATATAGTGTTCCACCCCACATTAATTGTTCTTGCAAAAAACTTCATCACAGTTATATTTATATTCGATGTTGATAGATTTCTCTTTCTGGAAAATGCTTTTCCGCTGTAGGTAGCTTGCATTTTATATCCTCATTAGTTCGATCATCGTCAATTGCTCTGCTGCTCAAGAAATAAAACTTGTCTACTAAGTTCAGAGTCTTATTTAATGTCTTGCTCCGTATCTCATGATCAGCTCCACTCCACAACTCAAAATTCCTTGACATTCGTCTTATAACCCTTTTCAATAGAATATCGATTCCATTCGACTAATCTTCCAGGTAATCCTGCCTCTTCTCCATGAACTTAATTTCCCTTTCCAAATTTATTTTAATTTCCTTCACTGCCAGCTTAATGTACAGATTGAATAACATTGGGGAAAGGCTGCAAAATTACGTCACTATTCACTTGCTGCTTCCCTTTCTTGCTCTTGTGCCTGGTTTCTCTACAAGATACTGTTAATTTTTCGATCTCCAGCCAGAATCGGCAAAGAACGTGGATGAGAGGTTTGACGACATCAATACTGTTTTGAAAATATGTTGTAGGATGAACATCAACAAGAGTTAGAGGAGAGTGATGAAACGCAGTTGAATTAAATGAGGTGAAGCTGACGGAATTAAATTAGAAAATGAGGTACTAAAATTAGTCTACGAGTTTTATTATTTGGACATTAATATAAGCGATGAAGTTGTGGAGACTTAAAATGTAAACTGACATTAGTATGAAAATCGTGTCTGGAAGAAACAAATTTATCGTCGAATGTATAAATTTAAGTGTTAGGAAGTCAGTCTTGAAGGTATTTTTATCGACTGTAGGCTGGTGCAGAAACGAAATATGGATGATGAACAGTTCAGAGAGGAGAAGAATAGACGCTTTTGTAATGTTGTTCTGCACAGCAATATTGAATGTGAGATGGGTACATCAAATAACTAATGAGGAGGTTCTGAATCGAACTGAGTAAAAAAGAAGTTTATCGCAAAAATCTGGTAAAAGAAGGACCATTTGGCAGGTTGTTAATTTAATAGTGGAAGGGATTGGGGAGGGAAAGAGTGGTGTGAAAATTTTTGTAGACTGCAACCAAGGACTGAATGTAGTATGCATATTCTAAAGTATGCAGTTTCCAGTAGGTTTACAGAGGAAAAGAGGCTAGCAGTCTAGCATAGGGAGTTTCATCAGAAAAGTCTTCGGACTGAAGACCACAACGAGAACTGTAGATACTGTAGAAAGAGAACGGCAAATCGTATCAGTGCACTGATGAAATTAGCCTTTTTATCGCTAGTTATGGGCTAGTAGAAATCCTTGGGTAACAGAAGAAATATTGAATTTAATTGATGAAAGGAGAAAATATAAAAATGCAGTAAATGAAGCAGGAAAAAAGGAATACCAACGTCTCAAAAATGAGATCGACAGGAAGTGCAAAATGGCTAAGCAGGGATGGCTAGAGGACAAATGTAAGGATGTAGAGGCTTATCTCACTAGGGGTAAGATAGATACAGCCTACAGGAAAATTAAAGAGACCTTTGGAGATACGAGAACCACTTGTATGAATTTCAAGAGCTCAGATGGAAACCCAGTTCTAAGCAAAGAAGGGAAAGCAGAAAGGTGGAAGGAGTAGGCCTATATAGAGGGTCTATACAAGGGCGATGTACTTGAGGACAATATTATGGAAATGGAAGAGGATGTAGATGAAGATGAAATGGGAGATACGATACTGCGTCGAGAGTTTGACAGAGCACTGAAAGACCTGAGTCGAAACAAGGCCCCGGGAGTAGACAACATTCCATTAGAACTACTGACGGCCTTGCGAGAGCCAGTCCTGACAAAACTCCACCATCTGGTGAGCAAGATGTATGAGACAGGCGAAATACCCTCAGACTTCAAGAAGAATATAATAATTCCAATCCCAAAGAAAGCAGGCGTAGACAGATGTGAAAATTACCGAACTGTCAGTTTAATAAGTCACAGCTGCAAAATACTAACGCGAATTATTTACAGACGAATGGAAAAACTGGTAGAAGCCGACCTCGGGGAAGATCAGTTTGGATTCCGTGGAAATGTTGGAACACGTGAGGCAATACTGACCTTACGACTTATCTTAGAAGGAAGATTAACGAAAGACAAACCTACGTTTCTAGCATTTGTAGACTTAGAGAAGCTTTTGACAATGTTGACTGGAATACTCTCTTTCAAATTCTGAAGGTGGCTGGGGTAAAATACACGGAGCGAAAGGCTATTTACAATTTGTACAGAAACCAGACGGCAGTTATAAGAGTCGAGGGACATGAAAGGGAAGCAGTCGTTGGGAAGGGAGTGAGATAGGGTTGTAGCCTATCCCCGTGTTATTCAATCTTATATTGAGCAAGCAGTAAGGAGAACAAAAGAAAAATTCGGAGTAGGAATTCAATTCCATGGAGAAGAAACTAAAACTTTGAGGTTCGCCGATGACATTGTAATTCTGTCAGAGACAGCAAAGGACCTGGAAGAGCAGTTGAACGGAATTGACAGTGTCTTGAAAGGAGGATATAAGATGAACAACAACAAAAGCAAAACAAGGGTAATGGAATGTAGTCGAATCAAGTCGGGTGATGCTGAGGGAATTAGATTAGGAAATGAGACACTTAAAATAGTAAAGGAGTTTTGCTATTTGGGGAGCAAAATAACTGATGATGGTCGAAGTAGGATATAAAATGTAGACTGGCAATGGCAAGGAAATCGTTTCTGAAGAAGAGAAATTTGTTAAGATTGGGTATAGATTTAAGTGTCAGGAAGTCGTTTCTGAAAGTATTTGTATGGAGTGTATCCATGTATGGAAGTGAAACATGGACGATAAATAGTTTGGACAAGAAGAGAATAGAAGCTTTTGAAATGTGGTGCTACAGAAGAATGTTGAAAATTAGGTGGGTAGATCACGTAACTAATGAGGAGGTATTGAATAGGATTGGGGAGAAGTTTGTGGCACAACTTGACTAGAAGAAGGGATCGGTTGGTAGGACATGTCCTGAGGCATCAAGGGATCACAAATTTAGCATTGGAGGGCAGTGTGGAGGGTAAAAATCGTAGAGGGAGACCAAGAGATGAATACACTAAGCAGATTCAGAAGGATGTAGGTTGCAGTAGATACTGGGAGATGAAGGATCTTGCACAGGAATGATTAGCATGGAGAGCTGCATCAAACCAGTCTCAGGACTGAAGACCACAACAACAACATGGCGTCGTTAATTTTAGAGAGTATGTAGAGACTCCTGGTGCCAGAGACACACCTCAGGATAAGGCGCAATCGATTCGAACTGTCCTGCTTATAGCCGCCTTTTCTCAGAATGTACATAATAATAGACTGAAGCAGCGAATGAAAATTTTTATCAAATCAACCATTCGTTCTCGGGTCTCCTACTCAACAGGGAGATGCGCTAACCAGCATGCCAGTCCGGCACAGTGGCTTTGCACAACACAGACAATCCTAGCACGCCTCTCCCCTAAATAAGAATTCACCGTAGCATCGAACGAAACGGGACATCCTACCTGAAAGCCAGTGGAGCAGCAGGTTAGTATTTAACGCCCCGTCGACATCGAGGTCATTAGAGACGGGGCACAAGCTTGGATTGGGAAACGACCCTTTCGAAGGATCAGCCCAGCATTTTCCTTAAGCGTTTTAAGGAAATCATGGAAAACCAAAGTCAGCATAGGCGGACGCAGGTTTGAACGTTCCTCCTCCCGAATGTGAATCCAGCGTGCTGAAACCTGGGCATAGGTGCTTTTTTTAAAAAAAATCTTTATTACAAACCATAATAATTATACAAAATTAACCCACTTCCTTATCTCATTAGTGGGTCATAATATTTATACAACTAGTACTTATATTGCAGCTAGTTACAATTTTCAGGTGAGCTACAGTTAGTGTTACATACAATGGGCATTTAATTTCTAATATCTACGGCTTATATCTATTTCTTATAACTAATTCCTATCGCCTGTAGCGTCACATGTGTGTCGGTGATACTTTTGATAGCCTTGCTCATCGAGCTAAACCCGAAGAGCGTGCCCCTGGCACTGGGCAGGCGACGATGTTGATTCGCTGCAGTTCCCTAGCATAATTTTCCTAATAACTAAGCCCTACAAACTAACTTATCCCACGTCATTTCCGGTGCATGTCCTTATCGGTGGCATTGACCCCCACTCCCCCTCATCCGGCAAGTGGTGGATTCCAACTATGATGGAAAGTCGGCCAGTCCACGCACAGGCGGTTTGGGAACAGGGCTCTGGACGCAATCAGTGTTGGTTGTCTTAGTTATTTAGTTCACGTCCCTCAACTATTCTGTTAAAACTTTCCGTGATACTTCGTTGGCCAATGTGTTTAGCATTTGGAAAGTGTCCTCACGTCTAAGCAGTTGATATGTGTCGTGGTTTGGAAGTCTGTCTCGAAATGTAGTCGCAACATCATTGAGGAGGGGGCAATCGTAAACTACATGGTCGGGAGTACCCTCTGACACGCCACAGTCACACGCTGGTGTAGCCCTCTTCCCAAATCGACATACCAATTTCGGGTAGGGTCCATGGCCAGTGAGAAAATGGATCAGTCCTCTTGTAGGCTCAAAATATTTCATGTCCAAGCACTCCCTCACATCTGGTATGAACTGGAACGTTCTGCGTCCAGTTTCTCCTACCTCTCAAGACTTCTGTCAAAGTTCCTCCCCTCTTTTCCTTATTTCCCTTTTGTCCTCCACCCTTACGCCCCTGATGTTTACAATCTTTTTTGCCCAGTACCAAGCCGCTTGTTCCCTTATTTTGATGTCCAGAGGGCAGAGCCCCATTATGACTAATAGGGACCACCCTGGAGATGTTCTGTAGGCCCCCGCTGATCTCTATATATCTCTCTGGACCCTTCTCACTGTCACGGCGGGCACAACCTTCGTGAGCCTGTGCGCCCAGTCCCGAACCGTAACCCAATATTGAGGTTAGAATGCTATTATGGTAAAGTTTAATAAGGTGCTTTAATCAAATGAAACTATAAGGTGCTGACCGGTGTAGCCGAGCGGTTCTAGGCGCTTCAGTCTGAAACCGCGCGACCGCTACGGTAGCGGGTTCGAATCCCGCCTTCGGCATGGATGTGTGTGATGTCCTTAGGTTTAAGTAGTTCTAAGTTCTGGGGGACTGATGACCTCAGATGTTAAGTCCCACAGCGCCCAGAGCCATTTTTGAACTATATGGTTCGTTCGATGCTGAGGTGCTATACAGACAGTTGGCTTCAAGTTTAGAGGGCATACCAAGAGGACTCAGGAATGAATAGCAATTTAGTTTGAGGAAAGAGGCGTGCTACGGTAGTCTGCTCATTTCTGCAAAACCACTGTGCCAGAGTGTTGCAGCAGTCAGTACATCTGTCTAGTGAGCAGCAGACCCGGTTCCTAATCCCTTCCTTGCCACCAATTTACATTCGTCGCGTCAGTCGGATATATACACTACTGGCCATTAAAATTGCTACACCACAAAGATGATGTGGTATAGACGCGAAATTTAACCGACAGGAGGAAGATACTGTGATATGCAAATGATTAGCTTTTCAGAGCATTCACACAAGGTTGGCGCCAGTGGCGACACCTACAACATGCTGACTTGAGGTAAGTTTCCAACCGATTTCTCATACACAAACACCAGTTGACTGGCGTTGCCTGGTGAAATGTTGTTGTGATGCCTCGTGTAAGGAGGAGAAATGCGTACCATCACGTTTCCGACTTTGATAAAGGTCGGATTGTAGCCTATCATGATTGTGGTTTACCGTATCATGACATTGCTGCTCGCGTTGGTCGAGATCCAATGACTGTTAGCAGAATGTGGAATTGGTGGGTTCTGGAGGGTAATACGGAACGACGTGCTGGATCCCAATGGCCTCGTATCAATAGCAGTTGAAATGACAGGCATCTTATCCGCTTGGCTGTAATGGATCGTGCAGCCACGTCTCGATCCCTGAGTCAACAGACGGGGAGATTTGCAAGACATCAACCATCTGCAATCAGTTCGACGACGTTTCCAGCAGCATGAACTATCAGCTCGGAGACCATGGCTGCGGTTACCATTGACGCTGCATCACAGACAGGAGCGCCTGCGATGGTGTACTCAACGACGAACCTGGGTGCACGAATGGCAAAACGTCATTTTTTCGGATGCATCCAGGTCCTGTTTACAGCAACATGTTGGACGTATCCATGTTTGGTGACATCGCGGAGACCACACATTGGAAGCGTGTATTCGTCATCGCCGTACTGGTGTATCACCCGGCATGATAGTATGGGGTGCCATTAGTTACTCGTGTATCGGTCACCTCTTGTTGGTATTGACGGCACTTTGAACAGTGGACGTTACATTTGAAATGTGTTGGGACCCATGGCTCTACCCTTCATTCGATCCCTGCGAAACCCTACATTTCAGCAGGATAATGCACAACCGCATGTTGCGGGTCCTGTACGGTCCTTTCTGGATACAGAAAATGTTTGACTGCTGCCCTGGCCAGCACATTCTCCAGATCTCTCACCAATTGAAAACGTCTGGTCAATGGGGGCCAAGCAACTGGCTCGTCACAATACGCCAGTCACTACTCTTGATGAACTGTGGTACCGTGTTGAAGCTGCATGGGCAGCTGTACCTGTACCCTCCATCCAAGCTGTGTTTGACTCAATGCTCAGGCATATCAAGGACGCTATTACGGCCAGAGATGGTTGTTCTGGGTACTGATTTCTCAGGATCCATTCACCCAAATTGCGTGAATCACATACCAGTTCTAGTATAATATATCTGTCCAATGAATAACTGTTTATCATCTGCATTTCTTCTTGGTGTAGCAATTTTAATGGCCAGTAGTGTGCATCATGGATGTTAAGTCTTGAGCCCTGGAACTGTACAGATTATTTGATAATTCCCAGTATGTGCGTGAAATTCAGACATTCTCAAAGAAAGGCCTTAAATCTGAATGGAGGCGGACTTAGTGAGCCTTTTAATACCATTAAAACTATTGAAACGTTGCCACGGACGAAGAACTTTCATAACGTTCGTTCTCAGGTACGCTGCACCAAGTTAACTCTATTCATCCCACCGCCTGGCGTCGCCCTTACGCTGAAGAATCTCCAATTCCCCCCAGTCTGGCAGCCGTGCGCTGCCCGCATTACATGCGGAGAAATCCCGGCGCGTCGGTCGCGACGCCTGATAGCGTGGGCCGCGCGAAGACGCTCGAGATGCGCGCCACGTAGCGGCGGCGTCTGGAAGCTGCGCACGTCCGCTCGCCGCGCTCGTTATGGGATAAACATGTCGGCGGTCGGAGCGCGCGTCGGCGTCGGCGTCGGGCGTTGGGCGTCGGCCGGCTGGTGCGAATAGCGGGCGCGCCAATTGATCCCTGCCCCCCCACACTCCCCCGCACTCGACCGCTACAACCGCTGCGCCGAAGCCAACGACGTACCTCTAGAAGAAACAGCGTAGGGGATTCTCCGGTACATTCCCTGCCCTCGTCACCAGAACAGCCAGTCTCGGAGCTAGTAGCTAGAAACCTGTGTGCATAAGAGAACTAAAAGGAGCGTTCAACAGCTGTTATTTTTTACGGCACCGAGGGCGAACCCCATCTGCGTCAACAAACCGTCAAAGGCTGCTAAGGTATATTTTCAGAGCATTACTTAACAACCATCTATAACCGCTCGCTCACCGATAGATCTGTATATACAGATTGGAAAATTGCGCAGGTCGCACCAGTGGTTAAGAAGGGTAGTAGGAGTAATCCATCGAACTACAGACCTATATAATTGACGTCGGTTTGCAGTAGGGTTTTGGAGCATATACTGTATTCAAACATAATGAATCACCTCGAAGGGAACGATCTATTGATACGTAATCAGCATGGTTTCAGAAA
Source organism: Schistocerca americana (assembly GCF_021461395.2). Classification (NCBI taxonomy): domain Eukaryota; kingdom Metazoa; phylum Arthropoda; class Insecta; order Orthoptera; family Acrididae; genus Schistocerca; species Schistocerca americana. Next base: position 202,662,935 of record NC_060122.1, on the reverse strand, counting down.
ACATCGTTCTTGTGCAACACAGCCAGCTCTTTATTCGCACGAAGTAATGGCCGCTATCGACAGGGGATCTCAAGTTGATTCCGTATTTCTAGATTTCCGGAAAGCTTTTGACACCGCTCCCCACAAGCGACTTCTAATCAAGCAGCGGGCCTATGGGGTATCGTCTCAGTTGTGCGACTGCATTCGTGATTTCCTATCAGGAAGGTCGCAGTTCGTAGTAATAGACGGCAAATCATCGAGTAAAACTGAAGTGATATCAGGTGTTCCCCAGGGAAGCGTCCTGGGACCCCTGCTGTTCCTGATCTATATAAATGACCTGGGTGACAATATGAGCAGTTCTCTTAGGTTGTTCGCATATGATGCTGTAATTTACCGTCTAGTAAGGTCATCCGAGGACCAGTATCAGTTGCAAAGCGATTTAGAAAAGATTGCTGTATGGTGTGGCAGGTGGCGGTTGACGCTAAATAACGAAAGGTGTGAAGTGATCCACATGAGTTCCAAAAGAAATCCGTTGGAATTCGATTACTCGATAAATATTACAATGCTCAAGGCTGTCAATTCCACTAAGTACCTGGGTGTTAAAATTACGAACTTCAGTTGGAAAGACCACACAGATAATATTGTGGGGAAGGCGAGCCAAAGGTTGCGTTTCATTGGCAGTATACTTAGAAGATGCAACAAGTACACTAAAGAGACAGCTTACACTTCACTCGTTCGTCCTCTGCTAGAATATTGCTGCGCGGTGTGAGATCCTTACCAGGTGGGATTGACGGAGGACATCGAAAGGGTGCAAAAAAGGGCAGCTGGTTTTTTATTATCACGTAATAGAGGAGAGAGTGTGGCAGATATGATACGCGAGTTGGGATGGAAGTCATTAAAGCAAAGACGTTTTTCGTCGCAGAGGTATCTATTTACGAAATTTCAGTCACCAACTTTCCCTTCCGAATGCGAAAATACTTTGTTGAGCCCAACCTACATAGGTAGGAATGATCATCAAAATAAAATAAGAGAAATCAGAGCTCGAAAAGAAAGTTTAGGTGTTCGTTTTTCCCGCGCGCTGTTCGGGAGCGGAATGGTAGAGAGATAGTATGATTGTGGTTCGATGAACCCTCTGCCAAGCACTTAAATGTGAATTGCAGAGTAGTCATGTAGATGTAGATGTAGAACGTAATCGCAGTACCCGTGAATCGATAAAGAGTAATTGATTTCATAGCCCCATACATCACTCTTCACGCACTGTCCTGAAAATATCTGAAATGCAGTGGACGTGTAGAAGGTATGCACATATAATAGTGTGACTTGGACACGAGCACCATACTCCCTGCTCTGGCTGTGCCGCAGGTGTCCATTTCATCTCCTACTAAACACTGACAGTCAGATAGAAGAGTTGTGATGGCAAGTATGGAAGGGGATAGCGCAGTTATATTTATGAGTCGACTTAAACTAAATTCCTCCCGAACAGACCATGAAGGCTCAACTTTACTGACCGACCGCCGTGTCACTCTCAGCTCATAGGCGTCACTGGATGCGGATACGGAGGGGCATGTGGTCAGTACACCGCTCTCCCGGCCGTATGTCAGTTTCCGAGACCGAAGCCGCTACTTCTCAATCAAGTAGCTCCTCAGTTTGCCTCACAAGGGTTGAGTGCACCCCGCTTGCCAACAGCGTTCGGCAGACCGTATGGTCACCCATCCAAGTGCTGGCCCAGCCCGACAGTGCTTAACTTCGGTGATCTGACGGGAACCGGTGTTAACACTGCGGCAAGGCCGTTGGCATGAGTCGACTTAAGACTCAATAATAGAAATCATTTTTTATATAAAGACACACGAATACAGGAAGACAGTTACTGTACTAAATGATGAAAACGTCAATTAGTAACAAACTACGGGGTGCACACACTTTGCTCAACATCTAAACGTCACTATAATATTGGGATACATGACATGACATGTTTGATTTGCCTGCAATCATTAGTGATGAAGTGGCGCAGAAGAACAGCGAAATTCTGCATGACCCGCTGAAGTATCGGAACATCAATGCTGTCGATGACCTCCTGAATGGATGGTTTCGACTCAGCAATGGTTTTGGGGTTGTTGATGTACAACATCTCTTTAATATAGTTCCACGAAAAGGAGTCGCATGTGTTCAGATCCGGAGAATATGGCGGTCAATCGAGGCCTATGCCAGTGGCCTCTGAGTACCCCAGAGCCAGAATGTGGTCCCCAAGTACTCCTCCAGGACTTAACTCTCCCGCTTCGATGGGGTCGAGCTTCATGTTGCACGAACCACATCTTGTCGATATCAGGGTCACTTTGGACAATGAGTGCGGGGTCTTGCCAACTCGTCGTTAATAGGGTGCCTAAGGGATGCAACGCTCTCGGACTGCTATACAACAGTTCAAACAGATAACATTAGTAGTTTTATTTCTACAAACCAATTGACAGTACTTAACTTTGGAGATAAATCGGTGCCACAAATAACATGTCAACAGTAATAGTCCTTGTTATAGGCAAAGTCCAGAAAAGTAACTGATAAGGATCACAACTAGTTGTTCTTGTAGCATGCTCCGCAAATACATTCCACTAACGTCAGTACACTGAGGAGGTCTGAGCCCAGAGGCTGGCAACAGCGACAGTTATATTCATTTGTTTCAGATGTCGCTCATGGAGCAGTGCGGTCCAATTCTGCGCAACACTGGCCGACGTTTCCTCACCACCTCCTCTGGTATTCGTTCGTCTTCGTTCCGGCACTTATGGTTACGTTAGAACAATGGGGAGGAAACCATCTTCCAAACCAGGTATCATTCAGTAGTCACTGTGCCATCAAGGAACATCGCACCGATTATCCGTGACTGGGCACTGCACACCACAAAGTCACCTACTCAGGGTGAAAAGACTTCTCTGTCACGAAATGCAGATACTCAATCTCCCCAATGCACCAATTTTGCTTATTGGCGAACCCATTCAAATGAAAATGGACTTCATCGCTAAACCAAACCATACATGAGCTTAATTCCCAAATGGTTCAAATGGCTCTGAGCACTATGGGACTTAACATCTGTGGTCATCAGTCCCCTAGAACTTAGAACTGCTTAAACCTAACTAACCTAAGGACATCACACACATCCATGCCCGAGGCAGGATTCGAACCTGCGACCGTAGCGGCCACGCGGTTCCAGACTGAAGCGCCTAGAACCGCACGGCCACACCGGCCGGCAAGCCTAATTCCGATCATGCACTGCAGCGAGCCATGAAGTTTGAACGTCCTAATTCAAACTGTTCAAAAGGTATGATGGTTTTATTTCATGTAGTTCTATAATTATCAACCTGTATATTAGCACTGAAGCTAACACTATGAATAATAGATATATGAGAGAGAGGAGAGGGGAGGTGGATGCCTGAAGCAGGAGAAACGTGTTGGGTGGTTGTACGTAGGTAGAAGATGTAGAAGTTTAGTGGGCAGGTGGAAAATAAGAAGGGAAGACAGAAATGGAAAGAGAGAGGGGGAGCAGGATATAGTCAGTGGAGAGGGAAAGGAAGATATGATCAGGGAAGAGGAGTGGATAACATGCACAAAGAAAGGGTGTGAAGGAGATGAAGAGAATGGGGTGGAGTCAAATGCATATGCAGGTGAAAACTTGGGTAAACCTAGTTCATAAAAAAAAATCAATACACCACTATTTCAAACAGGCCTAAAACTATAAATTTTCCCAGTACCATAGTGATTCGTAACCCCCTTGACCCTCCCCCCCCCCCCTCCCCCTACAGAATGTCCTGAAAAATTGTGGATTTGAATTTTTAATAGCAATGGATGATGATGATGAGGTCTCATACTAGGGAACGATGAGGAAGAACCATACCGCCGACTAGGCAAGGTCCTTCCGGAGCTGGTTTGTCATTGCCTTCCTCCGGCCGTAATGGGGATGAATGATGATGAAGAAGAGAAAATCCCTGTCCCCGCCGGGAATCGAACCCGGGACCCCTTGCGCGGGAAGTGAGAACACTACCGCAAGACCACGAGCTGAGGACAATAGCGATGGAAAAACTTGTAAGATTTACAACGAAAATGTGAGACCCAGGCAAAAGGTAACAGGAGGGAGGTGAACTATTCATGCATCAATAATAATGTGCATGCACTCCACGTTTTTCGTTTTAATTTCTACAAGTTTTTCCTTATCTATTAAATAATGAGAAAGGCAGAGCCACTGGACAGCTCTGTTCTGGTTCACGTGATAGAAACTGATGCTTTATCGAAACATGGACGACTCAGGCCCGTTGGACTCTCACTTGTGGTGAACGTGACACACATAAATTTTTAATTTTTTTAATTTTTTGAGTCATCAGTCTCCCAAGTCTCCCAACTGGTTCGATGCGGCCCACCACGAATTCCTCTCCTGTGCCAACCGTTTCAGAGTAGCACTTCCAACCAACGCTGTTACTTATTGGCTGGATGTATCACAATCTCTGTCTTCCTCTACGTGTTTTCCCCTCTACAGCTTCCTTTAGTGTCTTGGAAGTTATTACCTGATGTCGTAACAGATTTTTGTGTCATCCTGTTCCTTCTTCTTGTGAGTGTTTTACATATATTTCTTTCTTCTCCGCTTCTGTGCGGAACCTCCTCATTCCTTACCTTATCAGTCCACTTAATTTTCAACATTCGTCTGTAGCACCACATCTCAAATACTCCGATTCTCTTCGTTTCCGGTTTTCCCACAGTCCATGTTTCATTACCACACAATGCTGTATTCCAAACGTACATTCTCAGAAATTTGTTCCTCAAATTGAGACGTATGATATTAGCAGACTTTTCACCAGTGTTAGTCTGCCTTTGATGTTCTCCTGGCATCGGTTATTTTGCTGGCTAGGTACCAAAATTTCTAATTTCATCTGCTTCTTGACCATCAATCTTCATGTGAAGTTTTTCGCTGTTGTCATTTCTGCTACTTCTCACTACTTTCATCTTTCTTCGATTTACTCTCAGTCCATATTCTGCACTCAGAGGCTGTTCAGTCTATTCGACAGGTTCCGTAATTCTTCTTTACTTTCACTGAGGATAACAGTGTCATCAGTGAATCTTATCGTTGGTATTCTTTCACCTTGAATTTTAACTCTACTCTTGAACCTTTCTCTTATTATGATCTTAATGATCGGAAATTAGTTTGGTGCCTCGCGACATCACGTAGTGAAAATTGAAGTAGCCTCAATTCGGGAGGTTAAGTTACGATAACGATGATGATGATGAACTTCTTTGATTTAGCCTCTGAAAGTCACCTTCGAAAAATCTGCCAATCTATCTAAAGACACTCTTAGCTGCTCGCCTTCCATCTTCTTTCCGAATCTTTTTTCGGCCGCAGTTGAGACCAACAAGAATGAGTGCGCAACTGTTCACTAGCTGTCTATTATTTTACCTAAATTCCACGACCGGGTGCCGCTCTATCACCGTCGTCACTCTTCTTGTCACTGTTGTCAATAAAAATATTGGAAGCAGATCACCTGTGAATAGTAATTTTTAGTACTTTCTTATTTGTATGGAGATAACGAAATAAATTCCAGCAATTAAGCACGACATTTGTGTCTATACATCTTTACACTTTTATAAGATTCAGATCTTGAATTATGAGACCAAAGTTATGGCGCAACAAATATTTCTTTATTTTTTTATTTTCACAATTGGGCAGACATTTCTGTAAGAAGTGATACGATTCTTGTTTCTGCAAAATACACTGATTAATTAATGTCGTGTGACTAGGGCCTCCCGTCAGGTAGACGGCTCGTAGGGTGCAAGTCTTTCGATTTGACGCCACTTCGACGACTTGAGCGTCGATGGGGATGAAATGATGATGATTAGGACAATACAGTACCCAGTCCCTGAGCGGAGAAAATCTCTGACCCAGCCGGATATCGAACCCGGGCCCTTAGTACTGACATTCTGTCGCGCAGACTACTCAGCTACCGGGGGCGGACAATACACTGATTTGAGATAGTAAAACAACGATCGACTGCAAGAAATTAAGTGTAATGTTTCCTATTCAAATCTATTCAGAATCTATTTATGAATGTTTCCAGAGCCGATGAAATAGAATTTATAACCATTTCGAAACAAAAGTGTATTTTAATACAACATTTATATATATTATGGAAGTATTCTAATAATTATGCCCCTTTCTGGCACAAATACGGATGAAAGGCTTTTTGCGAACTTCTGGTTTGCGCTGCTGCACATTTTGCGCTACTTGAGAACAACACAACAGACTTTTATTCACATTAACAGCCCTTTGGATAGTTATAAAGCCGGACTGGGCAAAGGGCCGTAAATTTTCATCCTTCCTGTGCGACTATTTCTGCAGGCCCAGAGCGCTAAGCTGTTAAGCCCCGCTAGGGACGTGGGCTTAAGAGCGACAGCGACACGTCTGGGAGTGTAGTGTGTCAGCGACGGCTGTCTGCACGGATAAACACAACCGTCGACGGAGCTCCCTTTGTCTGTTGTATCCGAAACAATCCTCAAACACTTCGGCTGAACATTTTCACCGGTGCGACTAGCAACTTGTGCGGAAGAGGCGCAGACTGCCTTCTGGGACTACACATTTGAAGAGCTTATGCAGAAAATAATGGGGCAAGTCACAGAAATGAAGTTGGTTAAACAGTCACTTAACAAATTAAATTTCTTGGCCAGTTATTCTCTTTCGTAGGGTTTGATTTGTTTGAAGCGCTCAAATAATGAGGATTTGCAATCACTGCCTAACTCACAAGACATTGCCTTAAGGTCCCTAGAAACATTACTCATTCTGGCGCAGCTTTTTTTATCTGAAAGATTAACACATGGCTTCTCATCTGCATCTGTTGATGAGCCAAACGTTGCAAAGATCTTACGAGGACCACATTACAGTCCCACTTCAGTCTAAACCCAATTACTGTAAGAAAACGTCACACAGTAAGAAACTCAACCGATCATATGTGCAGTCGCAACACAGTTGGCCTAACAGGTGTAATGTAAACTATGGAAGCACAGTTCGGACATACCCCATCCTTTCCGTGGGAAGGCTGTCTTAGAACATTATTTCCGTTACCACTAAAAGTGGTACACTTTGTATCACGGTGACTTGACATTTTATTTGAAAGTCCGACGACTGACTATCAGAAAGTGCGATAATCCTATTTTCTAGTTAAATGGACTCGACGGAGTGGGGGTCACGTCACCTTTTATGCACGCACTTATTGCATAGCTCTCATCTAGGGCCATTAAGAATTCTTTTGTCAGTTACTAGCACGTAAGTAGGTTACTAACAACGTAGTAGTAAACAACTGAGCTTCTACATTGTGAGTTGAAACATAATGACGTGTTGAATAATCTCTTCCGTGCCAACCAGCATGAAATCCTAAATCATTGATCACGCTCTCGCTTTTCTCACATGACATCTTGAATGCCGTGAATCAAGAAGTCGCCGGCATTGGTGGCCGAGCGGTTCTAGGCGCTCAGTCCGGATGTGTGTGATGTCCTTAGGTTAGTAAGGTTTGAGTGGTTCTACGTTCTAGGGTACTGATGACCACAGATGTTAAGTCCCATAGTGCTCAGAGCCATTTGAACCAGTTTTTTGAATCAAGACAGTCTTGTAGATGCAAAATTTATTGACTTTCGAAAAGGAAGTCGGTACCGCACCTACCTTCCTTAATAACATTGGAGTGTTTTATCCATCCTTAGCAACGGTAGACATCCATAACCAATTAATAAGCCACCAGTTGCACAAAGGAAATTTTAATTTGTTTACCGATTTCGGTAAACCTTCAGAAGGCTATACTTATCACGTTATTAGCGAGTGTCAACAATAAGATGCAAACAGACAATTGCCGTGGTCCTTTCCTAGTGTCATAAAGAAGAGAAACATCTAGTGCAGACATCATGCCAGAACACGAGCTAATCAGACAGAAGTTCTCACAACTTCAGGCGTACACCAGATGCTTGTGCCGGAAGCCTTTGTAATTATGTTATATATTACTGATTGGACATACCTCTCACAGATGATGATTGTAGTTACCTACAATGAAGTACAGTCTGAAAAACCTGCAAGCGTATTCGTCGGAGCTTAGCAGGATTTAAACATTTAGCAAATGTGAGCACTTCTTAAACTGAAAATGTTACGTCGAGGGTTGAGATGAACCGCCTCCTGATAAGTTCCTTGTTTCCTCATGTACATTCCACCTTCATCCTCTGATTTTAATCACTGAATTTTGTGAATTATTTGTATGAAGCTCTGGCAGTGTTCTGAGTAACTGATACGGACGTAGAACCGGATTAGTACTACCACTTGCTACCTTTTAATACAAAGAAAGCAGATCTTCTTCACGACCACAAAAAATTAAAATTAACGACATTCTTATACGTGTTATATATCATACAGACACGGAAAATATTTATTTATTATATTTCTAAGTTACCATGTACAAGACTGCCGCCACGTGGTGGTACCACTAAACGGTATGCTGTATAGCTGATTTGACTACTGCTCGGCTGAGTGCGTCAACTGTTAACATGGACTCAGCAGACAATATATGTGAGCCAGATGTATTACAAGAGAATCTTTTGTGTGTGTTTGGCACAATCATGGTTTTATTGTATAATGTATAACGTTAGACTGCAGAGTCTTCCACAGTGAGGTATGTTCACTTCGGGCATGTTATAGATATGCGAGATACAACTATATCCTATCCTATGTCGCAAGACGTTTCCCAACTCCCAAGCCAAAGAAGAATTCCTATTAGCAATAGAGGGTTCTATTATTTGTCACAGTATTTTATCTTTAATGTAGATAGTTCATTTCTAATATACTTAAGGCTGAATAGATTCCATTCTTCCTGAAGCGCCCTTAATAGTTTTTACAGGGCTTTTGGATTAACTGGTGTGACAAATCTGACCTGAGCAGGCCAGTGCATAATATCCAAAATTTTATTCGAATCATAACCATCTGGTTGAAGTATATTAAATGGAGTTTGTATCAGTAGTTTGAATAGGTCATTCCAGTAAACACAACTCATTTTATTCAGATCGTAGAGATTGGTACAAATGGCTCTGAGCACTATGCGACTTAACTGCTGTGGTCATCAGTCCCCTAGAACTTAGAACTACTTAAACCTATTTAACCTAAGGACAACACACACATCCATGCCCGAGGCAGGATTCGAACCTACGACCGTAGCGGTCGCGCGGTTTCACACTGTAGCAACTAGAACCGCTCGGCCACTCCGGCCGGCTCTCGTAGAGATTCGATACGTTTCTAAATCTTTTGTCGTAATCAGGACTAAGATATTTTTTATTAATAGGTGCTTCCATCGGATGAAACAACTAGCTTGAGAGAAAACAAAGACGAACAACTGCAGACCACCGCACCACATCCACTAAATTTCACTGCTGCCATACCTTCACATGACATCCATTAGACTGATGTAAGATCTTCCGACAACCATCAGTCCGATGACACAATTTTTTTCACTATTATAAGCATAGTCATCAACTTGTTGTTTCATCAGAGGTTTAGATCAGCTGCAAGACTTTTTGTCATAAGGGATAATCTATCACTAACAAGGGAACCTCCCCTTTCGCACCCCCCTCAGATTTAGTTATAAGTTGGCACAGTGGATAGGTCTTGAAAAACTGAACACAGATCAATCGAGAAAACAGGAAGAGGTTGTGTGGAACTATGAAAAAAATAAGCAAAATATACAAACTGAGTAGTCCATGCTCAAGATATATAACATTAAGGACAATACTACCTCAGTAGCGCTGTGGTTCTGTGGTTAGCGTGAGCAGCTGACGAACTAGAGGTCCTAGGTTCGAAACTACCTCCGAGTGAAAATTTTAATTTTTTATTTTCAGACAATTATCAAAGTTCAGGCACACACACACACAATCAACTTCGTTCACCAAAATTCCAGAACATGTTCAGATTTGCTTGGACATATGCAGGATTTGACGGTCTACACACGGAACAATTTGAAAACGTTAAAAACATATGTTTTGACAGAGCACAGGGAAAACTGTGCGACTGTTGCAGTTTATGTGACAAACTCTTATGTTTTCATCACTTTTTTGGGAGTGATTATCACATCCACAAGAAAACCTAAATCTGGCAAGGTAGAAGAATCTTTTTACCTATTCGCCAAGTGTACAAGTTAGGTGGGTCGACAATATATTCCTGTCATGTGACGCACATGCCGTCACCAGTGTCGTATAGAATATATCAGACGTGTTTTCCTGTGGAGGAATCGGTTGACTTTGTGGTGTCACAGCCAGACACCACACTTGCTAGGTGGTAGCTTTAAATCGGCCGCGGTCCATTAGTACATGTCGGACGGGCGTGTCGCCACTGTCAGTGATCGCAGACCGAGCGCCACCACACGGCAGGTCTCGAGGGACTTACTAGCACTCGCCCCAGTTGTACGGACGACTTTCCTAGCGACTACACGGACAGAGACTCTCTCATTTGCCGAGAATATAGATAGCATAGCCTTCAGCTAAGTCAATGGCTACGAACTAGCAAGGCGCCATTAGCATTATATTGCATGTATCTAAAGAGTCTGACTTGTATCGTCAAGAGCGATATACAAATGATGGATTAAAGTTAAGTATTCCAGAAGCTACGTACTTTTCTTTATAGCATTCATTACGTATCCTGTTTCAGACCTCACGCCATCCTGCGTGAGCTTATAGCGTGCATTTCGGCCTTCTCTAGCTATATAACAGACTTATGACCTTGCGATCAAATGTTTTCGGTTCCCATTGGAAAGGCACGTCCTTTCGTCTACTAATCGCACGGTTTTGCGGTGCGGTCGCAAAACACAGACACTAAACTTATTACAGTGAACAAAGACGTAAATGAACGAACGGACAGATCATAACTGCGAAAATAAAGAAATTAAATTTTTCACTTGAGGGAGGACTTGAACCAAGGATCTGTCGTTCCACTGCTGCTCACGCTAACCACAGGACCACGGCGCTCTTTTTCAAATACAGTCCTTGATGTTGCATATGTTGCATATGTTGCACATAGACTTCTCAGTTTGTATATTTTGCTTATTTTTTTCATAGTTCCACACAACTTCTTCCTGTTTTCTTGATTGATCTGTGTTCAGTTTTTCAAGGCCTATCCACTGTGCCAACTTATAACTAAATCTGAGGGGGGTGCGATGGGGAGGTTCCCTTGTAAGTTGCAATGTAAGACTTGTCAATAGGTGAGAAGGCTGTTTAACTAGTACTTCCTACATTAGGCATTAAAGTTTGATTTTTCCTTATTTTCTTTGGCCTTCTGCAGTGATGATAAAACTACAAGGCACAATAAAAAAGTTTTCATTCGCAGGTCGTAAATGCAGAATCGGCATGTCAATCAGGAAAAATCGTCGTGACCATCCCACCAACGAACAAGGTTGAAGTTATCCATTTTGTAAATCACCGTGTCCTGCTGCGTGAAGAAGATCGTTACTGCCTTCCATACATTCTCGTCCGACAGGGATCGTTGACCCTTCAAGGCACTTTTTAAGGGTCGAAGGCGTGGCAATCGCACGAGGATAGATATGGAATTTAGAGAGGGTGCTCGATTGTCTTCTGCTTGAGTTGGTATAACTTCTGTGTCATGACGTTTGCGATATTCTACGTGCGATACCATGAGACAGCAGCACCCCTTGTCGCACCATTCCACAACGGTGATCTTCGACTGACGTGCTGCCCCATACACATTCTTCATCCTCCGACAGACGTGTAGCCGTGTTTGTCCTTCAGCAGCGATGAAAGGGATAAGAACACATTGGTCCTGTTTGGAAGCATTCGGCAATAACATTGCTGTAGTAAACGTTCTCGCATTTACGCTATGCACGTCGGAAAGAAACGAATGCCACACTAAACACTCGCGTACATGTCGATGCGTGTACCCGCAACGGAGTTGCATTACGTTGCATACATGCTGCAGCATTGCTCTCAAACGGAATCTTTTTGTTCCCGAGCTGCACCAACATCAGATGCAGTGTACTGGCATACTTGAAAGTATTCTCTAATCGCTCTCATGGTGTGTGAGAGCTGATTTCTCAGGATGGGACAGGATAAGGTTACGATGGTGGATGGGGCCGTAATCAGTTACTCTCGGTTGCATAACAAATACGTAAACTTTATTTTAAAAAATTAAAATTTTAAAACAATCTGTTAAGAAAAACACAATTGACTGTATGACGGCTGAAGGCCTTATCACAGAAAAAAAATCTACAATTTTAGGGCCGAAGGCCACCAACAATAACCTCAAACAACAAACGGCTGAAGGCCTGAATTAGAAGTCAGAAGAACAATTCCAAATAGCATTTTTGAAATAAATACCTTGTTTTTAAAACAAGTTCGCTTAAAACGCTTACTGTAACACAGCTGAAGGCCTTATTATAAAAGAAGTGAAATTATCACTCGGCTGTAGGCCACAATAACAATAATTAGAAAATTACAAATACCCTTAAAACAAACATCACAATCTAAGGAATCAGGACAAGCGGTTCTCAGCAAGTGATCCGAAGGTCGGCCTGGGAAGGTAACTCAAACATAAGGTAAGGTGAGACAGGCAGCCACGAGTTGTACTCACGTAACAGGATTGCAGCTCAAACTAGGGCAGCTCAAGCGCCTACCGACCGACTAGCCAATCCGCCTAGCATCCGATCACCGGTACAACGATGGTATATTTTTAGGCAAGGGCGAAGAGACAGACAACACTACGTCTTCAGAAAACACCCGTGGCCGAAGGAAACACTAGAACCGAGGTAGATCTCCCAAAAAATATGCACAGTACAATATAAGAGGCTGTCGAACCACACGCTATGTCGGACAGCGTCAACACGACGAGGAAAGGTACACCGCCGGGACAGTACGCTAACCTCCAGGGCAGGTAACTGGGGCGTTAGCGGCCACAAGGGAGAAAATACCGCTGGCTGGACTTCACTAATAAGAATAATACTAAATGCAATGATGAATAATAAACAGAGAAAGACGGTTGCAATATTTCACTACCTTGAAACACTTCACTCGTTGACGCCAGGCTCAGCGGCCCTGGGAGCAACAAGCCGCCGACCAAAGGCGAGATCTCAGAATAGTCGATGTTGCATTAGCAGTTAACCCTTCACTCAAACGTCCAGGGTACGGTGTGCAACGAAGTCGTCATTCTTGCAGCTACCCTTCCTCGATCCGGCAGTGGCAGCACGCCGCCAGCGGCCCCAGCTTCCCCTTGCACTGCACGGACCTGCTCGCTGCTGCGCCCCCCAAGCGACGTGATGTCCGTTCACAACTACCCAGTCCACACAATGCGACACAGAAATACTAGCTGTCGCTCCATAGGTAGTACCACAGTAATCGTATCGATAAGCGCTGCTGCTGCCACTCACGGGCAAGCCATAAACTTAGGACGGCAGTACATCGAATAAGAAACGAGATGCCACAACCGCAATGACAAGATGCCAAGCAATAAACGGCATGAATACGAGCCGCGCACGGCTCAGTATGTTCGTAATTGTTGGCCAATATATTCATTCACTATGTGCTAATAAGTCATTCTGACACAAAAATACCTTCCGCCTTTAGCTAGTAGCATTTTAGTGTTTTCCAATAGCAGCTTTTTGCCTCTGGTGAAAAATGCTCTTAAATTGCATTAACTTTAAGAAGGGAAGACACAATAATAACAGATACAATAGAGCTGCTGCGAATTACAGCCATATAAACAAATATACTGCCTGAGGGATCTTTGGCACATAATCTGTGTGTCGTAATGTTTGCCTTCGATAGTCTTCCTAGCAAGTGTCCATCAATTTAAAATCGAACAATGCGTAACACCTGGCAGCTTGAGTGCGGGAGTCATTCTTCCTGATGCCATACTTAGTACATCCAACATAATTAGGTTCATCACCCTATGCAGGGGGCCAATGGTACTCTTGACAGGTGGCTGCACACGCAGGTAAATAAATTTCAACAAAGCTTAAGGCATCGACCTAAGGTCATGTTCAGGGAAATAGAAATATCAGTGTGAGCAGAATAGTAGTTACTTTATCTTAAACGATCGCTTATGATTACGGGCTCTGGTAGTCAGCCGTTGCTCTAATGATTAATTATGTCATGCATCTTCCTCCCTCTTGCCAATAGTTTGAAACATTTCATATACGTTCATACAGTATTTTTGTTAAATCAATTCATTTGGCAACTAATTTTTATAGTAACTCTGTTCGATCCCAGTGGATATTACAGCATCAGTAAAGTTCATGAATTTGCCTCGTACGTGAATTAGGTGTGAAGAAAATTTGTGTATCGTGTTTGTCTGACTAGAATGTAAACAGATATACCAATATATTCAATCTGAAGTGCAATTAATTTCAAACGTCAGTCCTGTAGACCGTTCATTGAGAAAGGAGAAATGGTTATTTATGGTAAAAGCAACAGTTACATTCTGGTATGAAGACTGAACACATCATTGTACTTTCTTCCTGTCATTTGTTGTTCAATACACAATTTAAGAAGTAGGAGATAAGACTGTATCTCGGCTTATACTTAAGTCTCTGAAAATTTCAAACAGCTTGCGCCAATGTACACGGTCGAATGCCTTTTATTAGTTGCCAAAGCTTAGAAAATGATTTTTCTTAAGTCTTGCATCCATTATCAAGCACAGTGAAAGAAGTTTCTCTTCTGGTACCTTCACCTTTCTTGATCCAAAGCCCTTAACAAAATCTTAATTTTATTTTGTCTCCTTCTCTTGGGTTATAACCAGCTGAGTACCCGGTATTACACGTGTATGTGTTTATTCCAGCCTTCTATTAATCTATCTCCTCCTTCCCCCTCACGTCTTCTCCTTCCCCTCTTACTGTCTATCTCCTCCTCCTCTCTCTGCGCGTCTCCTCTCCTTTGTCTGTCCACCTGCTTCAGTCCCCTCTTTCTGTCCATTTCCTCCTCTTTACTTTCCCTGAACATTTTCTCCTGTCCCTCTATCTCTGTTCATCCTATCTCTTCCTCCCCAGTGTTTTTGGCCATAGTTCACTTGTATCTCCAGTGAATTTAACCCTGCAGTTTCGTTTTCACGCATCCCCATTCTTATGATGTCTTATCGCCTTACCTTCTTATCACGCAAATATACAATTTTGTATGTACACTCACAGGCATGTGTCTGCGAAGAACATTGCGAAAAAAATTAATAGAAAAACGGCAAAAAAATTAAACGTCTTGCACGATGCGTCAGTTTTTCACGCGTCACTGCGCTTCCGACGAAATATCTCTTGAACTATGTGCCGTACAGTGATGTAATTTTGAGGGCACGTTCAGTGCTATGTGTGAATACTGTCTGAAATATGCGTCACGATTATATTTAGTAGTAAACAAGCGAAAAATTAAAACACGACTGATGGGACAGTTTTATGGTTTGATAATCGAAAATGGAGCAAGCGACAAACTTTTTTCCGTTCATCAGAGAGCGGGGATTGCCATCGAGAAAAATATTTGTAAATGTTTGAAATTGTGTGTACAGTTTTTTCAATGTCACTAAGTACTCTCATTCCCAAATACTTGGTCTAGAAAACCTTGATAGTCGAGAGTCGTGCGCTACACATCTTTCTCAACTGTACCTCCACGCCTACATCCACATCTACATCCATACTCCGCAAGCGGAGGGTACCCTGAGTATCTCTATCGGTTCTCCCTTCTATTCCAGTATCGTGTTATTCGTGGAAAGAAGGACTGTCGGTATGCTTCTGTGTGGGCTCTAATCTCTCTGATTTTATCCTCATGGTCTCTTCGCGAGATATACGTAGGAGGGAGCAATATACTGCTTAACTCCTCGGTGAAGGTATGTTCTCGAAACTTTAACAAAAGCCCGTACCCAGCTACTGAGCGTCTCTCCTGCAGAGTCTTCCACTGGAGTTTATCTATCATCTCCGTAACGCTTTCGCGATTACTAAATGATCCTGTAACGAAGCGCGCTGCTCTCCGTTGGATCTTCTTTATCTCTTCTATCAACCTTATCTGGTACGGATCCCACACTGCTGAGCAGTATTCAAGCAGTGGGCGAACAACCGTACTGTAACCTACTTCATTTGTTTTCGGATTGCATTTCCTTAGGATTCTTGCAATGAATCTCAGTCTGGCATCTGCTTTACTGACGATCAAATTTATATGATCATTCCATTTTAAATCATTCCTAATGCGTATTCCCAGATAGTTTATGGAATTAACTGCTTCCAGTTGCTGACCTGCTATTTTGTAGCTAAATGATAAGGGATCTATCTTTCTATGCATTCGCAGCACATTACACTTGTCTACCTTGAGATTCAATTGCCATTCCCTGCACCATGCGTCAATTCGCTGCAGATCCACCTGCATTTCAGTACAATTTTCCATTGTTACAACCTCTCGATACACCACAGCATCATCTGCAAAAAGCCTCAGTGAACTTCCAATGTCATCCACAAGGTCAATTATGTATATTGTGAATAGCAACGGTCCTATGACACTCCCCTGCGGCACACCTGGAACCACTCTTACTTCGGAAGACTTCTCTCCATTGAGAATGACATGCTGCGTTCTGTTATCTAGGAACTCTTCAATACAATCACACAATTGGTCTGATGTCCATATGCTCTTACTTTGTTCATTAAACGACTGTGGGAAACTGTATCGAACGCCTTGCGGAAGTCAAGAAACACGGCATCTACCTGTGAACCCTTGTCTATGGCCCTATGGTAGGCAATTGGTTCCCACTCCCACAACGATTCTTTCCAGACTGTGATATGCGGACCAAGTTTAGTTGAAATCAGTCGAGAGGTTTAGGACACTGTGTAGATGTACATAGATGCATACATACACAGATGTGACATACACTAAGGTGACAAAAGTCATGGGATAATGTTATGCACATATATAGAAGGCGGTAGCATCGCGTACACGAGGCATAAAGGGGCAGTGTACTGCCGGAGCTGCCATTTGCATTCAGGTGATTCCTGTGAAAAGGTTTCGGATGTGACTGTGAACGCACGACGAGAATTAACGGACTCCGAAGTGAAATGTTGGTTGAAGTTAGACGCTTCCCATATCCGAAATCATCAGGGAATTCAGTAATCCGAGATCCACAGTGTCAGGTGTCTACCGAGAATACCACATTTCAGGCATTTCCTCTCACCATGAACAACTGAGTGGCCAACGGCCTTCACTTAACGACCGAGAACAGCGCAGTTTGTGTAAAGTTGTCAGTGCTAACAGACAAACAATACTGGGTGAAATAACAGCACAAATCAATGTTGTATTCTAGACGACTGGAAAACCGTGGTCTGATGAGTACCGATTTTCATTGGAAAGAGCTGATGACAGGGTTCGAGTGTGGCGCAGACACAAGGAAGACATTTACTCAAGATGCCAACAAGCACTGTGCAAGGTGGCGGTAACTCCATAGTAACGTGGACTGTGTCAACATGGAACGGTCTCAGTCCGCTGGTCCAACTGAACCGATCACTGACTGGAAATACCCATATATGACTACTTGGAGACACTCTGCCGTCACTAATGGACTTCATATCGCCAAACAAGGACGGAATTTTTATGGATGACAATGCACCGTGTCACCAGGCCATAACTGCTCGCGATTGGTTTGAAAAACATTCTGGACAATTCGCGCAAATGATTTGGCCACCCAGATCGCCTGACATGAACCCTGTCGAATATTTATGAGACACAATCGAGAGGTCAGTTTGTGCACAAAATTTTGCACCTGCAACACATTCGCAGTTACGTATTTCTATAGAAGCAGCACGGATCAGTATTTCTGCAGCGGACTTGCAACGGCTTGTTGAATCTAGGCCACTTCCTTTGGCGGATAGGTGGTTCTTCTTTCGACAAAGTAAGTGATATGTGTATCAAGTATAGTTGAAATCGGTCCAGTGTAACGTATCTGACTACAGTTAGTACAAACAAATAGTAAATTGAAACATCATGCCTGATACGGCACTATTATTGCATGAACAGCTGAAATGGTGCAAGCGATAATCTTTTTACCTTAAATCATCTCTGTGAAGGTTATCAGCAAAGTATCGTAAAGGTTTAGAAGTAAGTCTAAAGTTTGTTGCAAGTCACTAAATGCTCTCGTCCTCAAATATTGCATGCTGAAATTCTGGGTATTCGCGTGACGCCGGCTACATTTCTTTTCTTCTCGCGTCGCCATCCCCCCCCCCCCCCTTCCTACTTTGGCAGATAGGTGGTTCTTCTATCGACAAAGTAAGTGATATGTGTAGCAAGTATGGCTGAAATCGGTCCAGTGGTTTAAGAGGAGATGTGGGACGTGGTATATGCATACATACGTACATACTTGCATTGTTATAATATTTATAGAATGTCAGCAACTTCATTGTACGAGGATGAGTTGTTAAGTCAACTGTGCGGTAATTTCTGTACGGATAAAGTATAATTTTTACTACAATTTTTTATTTGATCTCGGCAAAACGAAACCGACTCGGAAAATATTTCATACAGCCGAAGTTAGGCAACTCAGCTTACAACCGGTCCCCGAGGCAGGTGATGTGATTTGGGTCGGGTTAAAATGCATAAAATATTATCCGGGACAATATTGTTTTCTCTATTCTGCATAATGCAGAACTGCGTTTCGTTGTCAATACCAAGTAAAGGATAATTTCAGGAACATTTCTGATACAAAGAATTTAAATACTGAATGAGTATTTCACTCAGACTAAAACTTTAGGAATGTTGCCATGAAATACGGCGAGCTATATTTGAAAGGACAAATGTTTTGGAAATCTGCGACAAAGTACAGCTAGAGCGAAACGGCGAAGGATTTTTAAAAAAGGTGCCGTTGTTTGCAATAAAATATTCATTGCGTTGTTACCAAACAGAAATACAAGTACGGACACAGACGAGGACGTAACACAGTTATTCCAGTTGCAGAATTCCGATCTGTTAAGAGCGGCTAATGGCAAAAAAATGTGATTAACGGGACTCCACGAGCTCGAATTCGATTCTGCCGAATTCTATTCGCTTGATTTCGTTAGATAATTCGCGTTCGGACGTGGAACGAGAGAAAACAAAAGCGCAGCGCGGCGGCGGGCGACCTGACGCTGCGCTGGCGAGCGAGACTTTTTGCCGGTCGTTCTCCGCGTCGGCTGCTGGCGGGCACGTTGCGTCTACGCTGACGGCTTTTCTGCACGGAGAACTCTGCCGAATCTTCGGATCCGGGCGCCGCGTGATGTATTGACACGAAGGTTTCCTCGAGGAAACGGCTAGGTTATTGGTTTATCGGTATCGAAGTTAGCGCAGCCTCCCTCGCCCGCCGTTCGCCTGGGGCACTTGCCGGACGCCCGTAAGGCCAGCAAGCGCTGCGCAGACTTTCCGCCGGTGGACAGCTCAGAGAGGAATTGACCATTAAGCGCCCCAGAAGCTGTTACGCGTCCTCGCCGGAAATTTAAGGTATTTTAAATATTAGCCCGAAGGAATTGATGGCTACATTTATAGTCTACGAAAGACCCAGAAAGCCTGAAAGAACCAGAGGTTGTACAGAGTTTCAGAGAGAGCATAAGGGAACAACTGGCAGGAATGGGGGAAGGAAATACAGAAAAGAAGAAGAATGGGTAGCTTTGAGGGATAAAACAGTGAAGGCAGCAGAGGATCAAATAGGTAAAAAAAGGAGGGCTAGTAGAAACCCTTGGGTAACAGAAGAAGTATTGAATTTAATTGATGAAAGGAGAAAATATAAAAATGCAGTAAATGAAGCAGTCAAAAAGGAATACAAACATCTCAAAAATGAGATGCAAAATGGCTAAGCAGGGATGGCTAGAGGACAAATGTAAGGATGGAGAGGCTTATATCACTAGGGGTAAGATAGATGCTGCGTATAGGAAAATTAGAGAGACGTTTGGAGAAAAGAGAACCACTTGTATGAATATCAAGAGCTCAGATGGAAACCCAGTTCTAAGCAAAGAAGGGAAAGCAGAAAGGTGGAAGGAGTATATAGAGGGTCTATACAAGGGCGATGTACTTGAGGACAATATTAAGGAAATGGAAGA
This sequence comes from Schistocerca americana, assembly GCF_021461395.2. NCBI lineage: Eukaryota > Metazoa > Arthropoda > Insecta > Orthoptera > Acrididae > Schistocerca > Schistocerca americana. The sequence goes on along the minus strand of NC_060122.1, from coordinate 202,642,884 downwards.
GGATATAGATGAAGATGAAATGGGAGATGTGATACTGCGTGAAGAGTTTGACAGAGCACTGAAAAACCTGAGTCGAAACAAGGCCCCCGGAGTAGACAACATTTCATTAGAACTACTGACAGCTTTGGGAGAGCCAGTCCTGACAAAACTCTACCATCTGGTGAACAAGATGTATGAGAGAGGCGAAATACCCTCAGACTTCAAGAAGAATATAATAATTCCAATACCAAAGAAAGCAGGTGTTGACAGATGTGAAAATTACCGAACTATCAGTTTAATAAGTCACAGCTGCAAAATACTAACGCGAATTCTTTACAGACGAATGGAAAAACTGGTGGAAGCCGACCTCGGGGAAGATCAGTTTGGATTCCGTAGAAATGTTGGAACACGTGAGGCAATACTGACCCTACGACTTATCTTAGAAGAAAGATTAAGGAAAGGCAAACCTACGTTTCTAGCATTTGTAGACTTAGAGAAAGCTTTTGACAATGTTGATTGAAATACTCTCTTTCAAATTCTGAAGGTGGCAGGGGTAAAATACAGGGAGCGGAAGGCTGTTTACAATTTGTACAGAAAGCAGATGGTAGTTATAAGAGTCAAGGGGTATGAAAGGGAAGCAGTGGTTTGGAAGGGAGTGAGACAGGGTTGTAGCCTATCCCCGATGTTATTCAATCTGTATATTGAGCAAGCAATAAAGGAAACAAAAGAAAAGTTCGGAGTAGGAATTAAAATGCATGGAGAAGAAATAAAAACTTCGAGGTTCGCCAATGACATTGTAATTTTGTCAGAGACAGCAAAGGACTTGGAAGAGCAGCTGAACGGAATGGACAGTGTCTTGAAGGGAGGGTATAAGATGAACATCAACAAAAGCAAAACGAGGATAATGGAATGTAGTCTAATTAAGTCGGGTGATGCTGAGGGAATTAGATTAGGAAATGAGACACTTAAAGTGGTAAAGGAGTTTTGCTATTTGGGGAGCAAAATAACTGATGATGGTCGAAGTAGAGATGATATAAAATGTAGACTGGCAATGGCAAGGAAAGCGTTTCTGAAGAAGAAAAATTTTTTAACATGGAGTGTAGTTTTAAGTGTCAGGAAGTCGTTTCTGAAAGTATTTGTATGGAGTGTAGCCATGTATGGAAGTGAAACGTGGACGATAAATAGTTTAGACAAGAAGAGAATAGAAGCTTTCGAAACATGGTGCTACGGAGGAATGCTGAAAATTAGATGGGTAGATCACATAACTAATGAGGAGGTATTGAATAGAATTGGGGAGGAGAGGAGCTTGTGACACAGCTTGACTAGAAGAAGGAATCGGTTGGTAGGACATGTTCTGAGACATCGAGGGATCACCAATTTAGTATTGGAGGGCAGCGTGGAGGGTAAAAATCGTAGGGGGAGACCAAGAGATGAATACACTAAGCAGATTCAGAAGGATGTAGGCTGCAGTAGGTACTGGGAGATGAAGAAGCTTGCACAGGATAGAGTAGCATGGAGAGCTGCATCAAACCAGTCTCAGGACTGAAGACCACAACAACAACGACAACGAAAGATTTATTACTATAGTAACAGGCAAGATATTGTGAACAGTACTGCAAAAAATATGGTCATTCGGGGAAATACGTTGTTACTTAATCTCTTGTCTGCTTCTCTTTATCTGAGTGAATCTTCCTAAAACTGTACACCAAAACTTCACAAATATAATTACCAAACAAACTAATTCCTAACTTAAACTCATGTACTGTGCAAAAACTTGGTTATACCGAATTATACACTGAAGAGCCAAAGAAACTGGTACACCTGACTATTATCGTGTAGGGTACCCGCGAGCATGTAAAAGTGACGCAACACGACGTGGCATGGACTCGACTAAATATCTATAGTAGGGCTGGAGGGAATTGACACCATGAATCCTGCAGGGCTGTCTACAAATCCGTAAGAGTACGACGGGTGGAGGTCTCTTCTGAACAGCAATTTGCAAGGCATACCAGATACCCTCAATAACGTTCATGGCTGGAGAGTTTGCTGGCTAGTGGAAGTGCTGAAACGAAGAAAAGTGTTCCTGGAGCCACTTTGTAGCTATTCTGCCATTCTGGACGTGTTGGGTGTCGCACTGCCCTGCTGGAATTTCCCAAGTCCGTCGAAATGCACAATGGACGTGAATGGTTCTATATCTGAGGTCATCAGTCCCCTAGACTTAGAACTACTTAAACCTAACTAACCTACACACATCAATTTCCGGTGCAGGATTCGAACCTGCGACCGCAGCAGCCGCGTGGTTCCGGACTGAAGCGCCTAGAACCGCTCGGTCACTGCGGCCGGCGGGCATGAATGGATGCAGGTGATTGGAGAGGATGCTTACGTACGTATCGCCTCTCAGAGTCGTATATAGACGTATCCGGGGCACCACTGCAAGTGCACACGCCCCACACCATTACAGAGCCTCCGACAGCTTGAACAGTCCTATGTTGACATGCAGGGACCATGGATTAATGAGATTGTCTCCATACTCGTATGCGTCCATCCACTCGACACAAATTGAAACGAGACTCGTCCGACCAGGCAACGTGTTTCCAGTCATTAAGAGTCCAATGTCGGTGACGACGGGACCCAGGCGAGGAGGAAAACTTTGTGTCGTGCAGTCATCAAGGTTACACAAGTGGGCCTTCGGCTCCGAAAGCCCATATCGATGACGTTTCGTTGAATGGTTCGCACGCTGACACTTGTTGATGACCGTGAATTGAGATCTGCAGCAATCTGCGGAAGGCCTGCACTTCTGTCACTTTGAACGGTTCTCTTCAGTCGTCGTCGGTCCTGTTCTTGCAGGATCTTTTTCTGACCGCAGCAATGTCGGAGATTTGATGTTTTAGAGGATTCATGATATTCACGATACACTGGCTACATTAAACTTCACTTACCTCGTGCCATCACAAACATTTTGGAATTCCTGGAAATGCAGTAACAAAGCAGCATTAAAAACTGCGACTGAAACAAGCGTAGCAAAAAAGTGCTACGTGCCTATGTACGCTATAAACTGACTGACGGATGAGAATTTTAACTGGTAAGAAGTGATTTTTGACAAAATTCAACTGGAACTCTATACTCAGAAGTAATACTATAGAAGTCAACTCAGTGTTAAGAATAGTATTTATATACCACGAATTTGAGAAATTACTTTAAGCAAGCTGAATCTCCTCTTCCTATGAGAAGAGTACATATAGTAATTCTACTGTCTGAGCTTCGCTACTACAATCTCAGTCACACAAAACAATGCTACACGCTCGCGTGCATACCTCAATAAAAAATCTACTATCTGAGCTTCGTTCCTACAATCTCAGTAATACAAAACAAAGCCACAGTCTTGCTTGCTTACCTCTTTCTCTCAGCATTCCAGGAAACTCACAAATAATCTCCTTAGCTCCTCTCCACTTAATTGCATCAAAATCATTCATACTCCCGTTCCATCTATCTCATAACACACTCATAAACAAAATTTCCTGGCCAATCTTGAAAATACGTCTGCTGCTCAGCACTGCTCAGCTTCGGATCCGTGTAACTTTGCTGCCGCTCTCAGGCAGAGGCGGTGTTACAACACGAAGGTATTGTAGCCAGTGAATACCCAGCTATATGGTTCTTCTCTGTGGGAGCTTTGCATATCGATGTTTACGTAAGAAACATAATTCACAGTGTCCAAAACAATTTGCATACCTCACAATGTATTGGCAATCGATGCTGAAAACCATATGAATGCTAAGTCCAAAAACGCTAGTAGTGAGTGAGATGGCATAGAATAAGGTTGTGCATTGCTCGGACACCCTGCGAGCGTTCAGATTTGTGTTGAAATATTTGTTGCACCACTGTGATCTTGGGTTTTATTTGGACTTGAAGTGAATTTCGAGATGGTTCTTCGATTACAATCCCTGCCAACTCGATCGCCCATCCGTCTACAGTTCAGTTGGTGGATTACCTCCTAATTAGCTCTCGGATTACAGGAATGTGAAATTTAGTGACCCCTGAACACGGTGGCAGCCAGTCACGGAATATTTTAGGGAAACTGCCTAAAAAAATTTATTTCAGAGGCTCCAGTCAAATCTTCACAAGTTTTCTCCCAGGGAAATTTCTGCTGTGCCTACGTGACACGAGGCGCCTGCCGCCTTTCAGAACGGAGGCACTTCCGTCTGGTTCAAGCTGCTGACAAGAGGAGCCTTCAGCCCTCTGCTGAAATTGCTAACAAATTCATGCTATCCATTTAGCCAGTAGCATGTGTGGGAGACAGGTCACGTGTGTTGCCTCTCCAGGTTTTTGCGGAGCAGAACACACTTCATTTGCTCTCTCTTGGAATCCAGACCTCGGTTAGAATAGACGTCTCCTTTGGTAGGCGGAGCCTCTGACTGTGCGCCCCACGACCCACGACCGGCCACCAACAGAACTTAACATCAACGCCTCCCATCCTGCTGTCCACTTTATTTAGTTTGTTCGACCTCCTACAATGGCCTACACCTGGTAACTTTGTTCCCTAGGCGTGACTTTTGTATCCCATACACTGAAATATATTCTCTTCATTTGATCTAATTTCCTGTCGTATCAGTTAACATCCCTCGACACCCAGCTGATAAGTCCTGACTCCTCGACCGCCTGTACACTGTCGTCAGAAAAGGTATGCAACAACTTCCCTCTCGTCGCATCTGTACACTCCTGCTCTAAATGCTTGGTGAGCTAATGTTCAATTTCTGAGTAATGTTCCACTGTATAAGACTTGTCGTCTAGACTTCGTGACGGGACTAGCCGTGCGGTCCCGGGCGCTGCAGTCATGGACTGTGCGGCTGGTCCCGGCTGAGGTTCGAGTCCTCTCTCGGGCATGGGTGTGTGTGTGTGTGTGTGTGTGTGTGTGTGTGTGTGTGTGTGTGTTTGTCCTTAGGATAATTTAGGTTAAATAGTGTGTAAGCTTAGGGACTGATGACCTTAGCAGTTAAGTCCCACAAGATTTCACACACATTTTAACACATTTTTTGAACATTTTCTTCGTCAACGACGAAGAGCGGTAAGCAGCACTGTGAAAAAATTATAACACCTTCGTTAACATAGACAGATATTTTTATGGGCAAAATAGCGAGGAATGTACCAAAGAAAAATCACGCTGGAAATTAGCTGTTACCGGACTGGAGGAACTGTTCTCAAAAGATTTAGAGTAGCAGCGGAAATACAAAATCTGTATGTTCAGACATACTGGGTTCGAATCATTCTCTTAATCACTGCGCCACCGATCTCGATGCGATGAAACAGAGAATATACACAGCTGCTGAACAATGCAATGAAGCCTACGGAATGTGAATAGTGTACTTGTAAATCGATGTCTCTGCAGAAAACAATTGTCGGGTACAAGCAATATAGTCAACGTCTTCATTTTAGCAACGAGTTTTGGAAAGTACACTTCTGTACTACAGGCAGGAAACGTGAGCGCGAAGGGAGAATGATAGATAGGACTAACATACCTTTGTAGAAGTCCATTTTTGTTTCGCTGATTTCTGAGATTCAATTTAGTATATTTGTGGCATGACTGTCACACCGCGTTGTGCGATTTTGACACGATTACGCTATAATTACGCCACCCTCTCAAGCAGTAATTGAAGAATGCAAGTTTTGCTCAGGCAGTAGCGTAATATATCCTCTGAACAGTTACATTCAAATCATTTGGCTATGCAAATTGAATGCTCTGTTATCTATATTACATGTATTACGTGTATCTTACTTTTGCGAGCTCCACAAATATGATAGTCTCCTTCAGTTTTGCTTCCTTCACAATTCAAATAAGACGTTGGTCTCAAAGCGTTCAGAGACGTTTTAGCTTGGTATAGCACTATTTTCAGGACAGTTCTCTGTATTAGTAATAAAATGTTCACTTTGTATTCTCGATCTGACCTACAAATTTTGATATACCACATGTCCTACAACTTTCCGATGGTTAGGCTTCCGTCAAATATAACCAGTGGCATTTCTAGAATGCTTGCCTCATTGTAACGATTTTCCGTTGTGTGCCGGGGATTACCGAGTGTCAAACACTCACAGGTTGTTATGGCAGGAGTACTTGGTGTACAAAATACTGAGCCGCATTCCGACTTCTTACAGGTCTGTTAATCGTATCACTGTTCAGCTTATTTGAATCATATGTCCCACGTAGGTGTTATGTCATCCTGCACTGTACCGAGCGAGGTGGTGCAGTGGTTAACACACTGGACACGAATTCTGGAGGACGACGGTTCAAACCCACGTCCGGCCATCCTGATTTAGGTTCCCCTAAGTTGCTTCAGGCAAATTCTGCGATGGTTCCTTTGAAAGGTCACTGCCGACTTTCTTCCCCATCCTGCCCTAATCAGATAGGAGCGATGACCTCGCTGTTTGGTCCCCTCACCCAAATCAACCAACCAACCAACCAACCTTGCACGCTGTGTGGTTCATTAGTGGATATAGGAGCGAGGAAAAAATGCCGTTCATGAACAGAGAGTTCAGATATTCACTTATTTTACTTCTAATGTCAAATAGAACGAACAGTACATTTGCAAACAGTAGATTTGAATGTAGAAATATATTCAGATTTATAAATACAGTATATAAATTAATTAACTATTAATTAATTCTAGGCGCGCGCCGATCGCGTATTTTTTGGTATGTGCGTGCTCCGCAGCTCAGTCGGCATCCATCCGTGACAGTGCGAACGTCTCTGTGTGTCTGGTTTTTTTCGATATTCGAATTTAAATGTGCGCTCCATCGAAAACCCTGACAGTTGTGAGGTGCGGTCTGTGACACGGTTCTTGTTGGAAAACAACATAAAACATACAGAAATTTACCGTGAACTGTGTGAAGTGTACGGAAACAACGTAATGAGTGAATGTTCCGTCCGGAAATGGTGCATTCGGTTTAAAAATGGCTGAACCAACGTTCATGATGAAGATAAGAGTGGACGCCCGAGCATTGTGACTGACGATCTTATCGCTAAAGTTGATGAAACGATTCGTGAAAACCGTCGCTTCACAATAACGGTGCTTTAGTTTTCTTTTCCAGAAGCTTCACGGACTTTGTTGTTTGAAATTGTCACTAAAAAAAAATGGTTCAAATGGCTCTGAGCACTATCGGACTTCACTTCTGAGGTCATCAATCCCCTAGAACTTGGAACTACTTAAACCTAACTAACCTAAGGACATCACACACATCCATGCCCGAGGCAGGATTCGAACTTGCGACCGTAGCAGTCACGCGGTTCCACACTGTAGCGCCTAGAACCGCTCGGCCACGCCGGCCGGCAATTGTCACTCAAAAGCTGGGCTACCACAAATTTTGTGCACGATGGGGGGCAAAAATTATTACAGAGCACCAGTAAGAACAGCGAATGCGGGCAACGTTGACATTTCTGGAGGCCTACCACAAACATGGTGATCCATTACTAGGGCTAATCGTAACCGGTGACGAGACTTGGTTGAAACACGTCAACTGCGATGCAAAATCACAGTCCATGGAGTGGGGCCACACAAGGTACCCCCAAAAACCAAGAAAATGTTTGCAAACCTTGTCAGCAAGGATGGTGACGGCGACAGTGTTTTGGGATAGGCAAGTTGTGCTTCTTATTGATTTTCACGTACGTGGAGCAACTATAAATTCTGCCCGGTACTGTCAAACTTTGCACAGTCTTAGAAGACGTCCAAAATTTTGTTTTTGCACGACAATGCCTGACCTCACACGGAAAACCGCACTAAAGAACCCCTTAATTCATTCAAATGGGAAGTTTTCCCCCATTCACCCTACAGCATCGATCTTGCACCAAGCTACATCCACTTGTTTCCCAAGATGAAGAACTGGCTTGCAACGCAGCGCTTTGACGACGACGCAGAACTCACTGGATGAAGTCTAAGGCAGCAGAATTTTACGACGAAGGTCTTTCAAAGCTTGTCCACCGCTATGATAAGTGCCTCTATGTGTCTGGTGACTATGTGGAAAAGTAGTATGTCAGTCGCTCTTTCGGATGTGTACAATAAAATGTATTTCTTGTACTTCTTTTTTTATGCCAAAACGTTGCCTACTTTCTAAATAGCCGTCGTAAATAAATAAGTAAATAAATAAAATAATATAAACTAATTACAAATATAGTTTATAAATCTGTCACTCTTCGATACAACGTCTATTCAAAAGATGTCGAGCCCTGGCCACTATGAAAATCTGTAAATTTTATTCAGCTGGCAAACAATGCATGAATGTTCGAAGTACACCCACCGCTGGAGCTCCAGAAAGCTGATGCTTGCATCACGTTGGTAGCGGCTTACGTTAGTCGTTCGTTCCAGTGCCATCGTGCCGCAGTAGCGGCTATAGGAAACGCGGCGGCGTAACTGACGGCGCGCATATTTGGGAGTGTGGCCGATCGGATAGCGGCCGTTACCGCAGCAACAACATTTTTCATACTTTGTGTTTAATTTATACAGGCACTAAATCAGCTTCCTTTATGACAGGCAGCAGAATTCAAGTTTTTTTTCTGTTTATAGCTAACAGATCACTTTCACTCTTCTGGAAAATAATGTGAATTTTCCACAGAGCTTTTTTTTTGCTAACATTCTAAGAGAGCGAGATTTAAATCCCCACTGACCAATCTTATTTAGACTATCCATGGTGACCCTCAGATGATTAAAGCAAATGATAGTTGACATCTTCAACATTTTTGGTCCTGTCTTCCTCAGTTGCGCGTAATATTATGGTATATTGATAATTCTTACTTATGGAGCGTCTCACAGCAACTGAATAAAACACAATTTTAGTGCCGTACGCGTTTCGTCTTTATTTTCTGCAAGGCATCATCAGTTGCAGGTTGCGTGGACAATTTCTTACATATTACGCTCCTGTTGCATTTTTGGTGTTGTTCTTATTTATTTATTTTATTTATTTATTTATTGTTCCGTGGGACCACATTTAGGAGAAGTCTCCATGGTCATGGAACGAGTCAATACATGAAATTATAACACGATTGTAGAAACAGATAAAAATAAATATAAGAAACAAATTCAGGCGACAAGTCGTTAGTTTAAATAAAGAAAATCAAGAATGTAACACTGGAATTTGCTTAATTTTTTAGCTCTTCCAGGAGCTCCCCGACAGAATAGAAGGAGTGAGCCATGAGGAAACTCTTCAGTTTAGACTTAAAAGTGTTTGGGCTACTGCTAAGATTTTTGAGTTCTTGTGGTAGCTTATTGAAAATGGATGCAGCAGAATACTGGACTCCTTTCTGCACAAGAGTCAAGGAAGTGCATTCCACATGCAGATTTGATTTCTGCCTAGTATTAACTGAGTGAAAGCTGCTAACTCTTGGGAATAAACTAATATTGCTAACAACAAACGACATTAAAGAAAATACATACTGTGAGGGCAATGTCAAAATTCCCAGACTATTGAATAGGGGTCGACAAGAGGTTTTCGAACTTACACCATACATAGCTCGAACAGCCCGTTTTTGAGCCAAAAATACCCTTTTTGAATCAGAAGAATTACCCCAGAAAATAATACCATATGACATAAGCGTATGAAAATATGCGAAGTATACTACTTTTCGTGTTGAAATGTCACTTATTTCAGATACTGTTCTAATGGTAAATAAAGCGGCATTTAGTTTCTGAACAAGATCCTGAACATGGGCTTTCCACAACAGCTTACTATCTATCCATACGCCTAGGAACTTGAACTGTTCCGTCTCGCTTATAACATGCCCATTCTGTCTGATTAAAATGTCAGTTCTTGTTGAATTGTGGGTTAGAAACTGCAAAAACTGAGTCTTACTGTGATTTAGCATCAAATTATTTTCCACAAGCCACGAACTTATATCATGAACTACATTATTTGATAATGTTTCAATATTACACACAAGATCCTTCACTACCAAGGTGGTGTCATCAGCAAACAGAAATATTTTTGAATCACCTGTAATACTAGAAGGCATATCATTTACATAAATAAGAAACAGCAGTGGCCCCAGCACCGACCCTTGGGGAACGCCCCATTTTACAGTGCCCCATTGGGACTGAACATCATTACCACTCTCAATATTGCGGAGGATTACCTTCTGCTTTCTGTTCTTAAAGTAGGAGGCGAACCAATTGTAAGCTACTCCCCTTACTCCATAATGTTACAACTTCTGCAGTAATATTTTGTGGTCAACACAGTCAAAAGCCTTCGTTAAATCAAAGAAAACACCTAACGTTCGCAACCTTTTATTTAATCCGTCCAAAACCTCACAGAGAAAAGAGACTATAGCATTTTCAGTTGTTAAGCCATTTCTAAAACCAAACTGTACATTTGACAGCAAATTATGTGAATTTAAATGCTGCAGTAACCTTGTATATACAACCCTCTCGATAACTTTAGCAAACACCGATGGCATAGAAATAGGTCTATAATTGTCATCATTATCCCTGTCTCCCTTTTTATAAAGTGGTTTCACTACCGAGTACTTTAATCGGTCAGGAAACCGACCACTCCTAAAGGAAAAGTTACAGATATGGCTAAGTACTGAGCTAACATACGTGGAACAATACTTCAGTATTCTACTAGATACCCCGTCATATCCATGAGAGTTCTTGGTCTTTAGAGATTTAATTATTAACTCAATCTCCCTCTTGTCAGTATCAACTGAACGCTTGTATCAATGCCTAAATATGGGGATCCCATGGGCAGTCCATCACTTTGTGAATAATATTCTTTCTCAAACTGAAAGTAGTTTTGTTCAGTTGTCAGTCTGAGCATATCTGTTATTTCTTTTATTGCATCTGTAGTGAGGTTTCTGTGGGATGAGAGATTTTGTTCTATGATTTGTATTGTTTCTGTGATAGGGGTGGAGGTTTACATATTTTCTATATCGAATGAAATCAGTGATGCTGTGTGTGGTACCTGTATGTTCTGTATGTTTTCTATTAGGTTTCCTGTGTTTATCACAGTTCTGTTGTTTGCTAATTTATAGTGTTTTGTAACTAACTTTTGGACGTGTTTGGCTAGGTGGTATGTTGGGGCTTTCTTGAGGTTGATAACAGCTCTCATTGGCATTCCGTCTTTATGCACTTTCGGTTGACTGCGGAGTGTTGGTGCTTGTGGGTTTTTCTGTGTTACGTAGTATTTCTGTTTGTCTGTGAGTTTGTGTTCAATGTTTTTTCAGTGTTCGTTTCACATTTGCCTGGAATCATGTAGTTGGAACTGACTTCAGTTTTTGTATGGCATTGGTGTTTACGTATTCCTTGGCTTTTGTGATGTATTGCTCTTCATCCATGAGTACTGTTACATTTTCCTTCTCTGCTCTTGTTACTAATATTGTTTGTTAACTTTTGTTTTAACCTTTCCATAGTGGCTGCTTCTGTTTGGTTGTTCTTAGTGTGTGGCTGCTGTGTTTGTTTTATTATTTCTTGAAGTTGATAACAGCTCTCATTGGCATTCCGTCTTTATGTACTTTCGGTTGACTGCGGAGTGTTGGTTCAGCGTTCAGTTCATAGTGCTGTGGTATGTGGGAAAAAAACCGCAAATTGGCATTCATAAGAAGAAGAACAACACCAAAAATGCAACAGGAGCGTAATATGTAAGAAATTGTCCACGCAACCTGCCACTGATGATGCCTTGCAGAAAACAAAGGCGAAACGCGTATGGCACTAAAACTGTGTTTTATTCAGTTGCTGTCAGACGGTCCATAAGTAAAAATTATCAGTATACCGCAAATGATAGTTCCTGAAATGGGTGCGGCCGATGTCATTCTTCTTTCCTCCCTGTCCTAAACATGAGCGTCGCCTTTATTGACCGCTTTGTGGACCCGTTCTTTATCTGCAACATTCATTTAGTTTTTGTTTTCAGAAAGAGAGTAAAGGAAACTGCTCACTGTACAACTGTCTCGGAACTGCGTATCGCAACTGTTTGTTTAGAAATATTTTCATGACAGAAGACAGAGCAATAAGACGATAAGATTGTGTCATCAACATTTTGGTGAGCTTCTGCCGTTTGAGAATTGGATCACTGTGTATAGCCATGAATTCTCTACGCGCTGTAAGGACCGTGAGCCATGAATTTCCTATGTATGGAAGTAACACGATAAATCTACAGACAGTTACGGTCGCCATTCGTACGAGCCTTGTATCACCTCCAGCCATAAGCACCGCCCCTAAAAATAAAGAATAGCTTCGCCTCAGTTGAACGCAACACAACTTTGCATACAGCAGCGATTTCGCTCGTTTTGTTCGATCTACAAAAAACTGATGCCTCGATCGCCTCCCATTCATTTCCAACGCCCCGATTTTTCTGCTCTCCGATGTGTGAGACTCGCTATCATTCTTTCTAGTTGCCAGCGATGTTAAACGGTAGAAAAGAAAATTGCTATTTGTTTCTGCGACGTAACTTTCAAAGTTTCTTCGATTACAAATGTGTCGCAGAATGTCAGCGAAAAGGGAGAAGAAAGCGGTCTCGCCGGAAGAAAGATGTCCTTGCTATTAACAAACATGAGCTGAAAATACTATAAACGGCGTTTCAGACTGGGGTATTTCATTTCTTCGTGCGTCAAAATTTGTATAGTTCTTCATTATGAATATTCTTCCTTCTATACTAAATTGTAGCCTATCGGAAAATCTCCTGCCATGTTGACGATAAGGAGCCGGTGAATACACAGTGAAAATTAAGTTTCTGTGATATTTCTACAGAGCCCAGAAAATAACTCATACACCTTAAGACAGGCAAACCAAATTCCATCATCTGACCTGAACGCAGAAAAAGTAAATATAATTTTCATTTCTATTGCTCTTTATACTTTTTATATTTTAAAGGTGTACACCTACAGCTTTAATCAGAATCATATTTAAAAAATCTATACATTGTTTGGTGTCGTCCAGATATCGCGGTTCCGCGCGAATCAGTACCACAGATATTACCGAATGCTCGCTGCAGTCCACAACAATCAATTGGATTCTCTCGGAGAACACGTCTCCTTCTCAGCGTAACATCGCCCTCGCACTGAGGTCAAAATAGTGTGAAGCATTCAAGAGCTCACCCCAGTTCATCTGAAGGAGTCAACATCATAGCATAGGACCGATGGCTTGTTAAACTTTCTGACAAACTTTGCTTCGGTAAAGGTTGAACTTGGCACCTCGAAAGAACAGTTTCTTAATTAGTGCATCAAGTGATGGTTTGCTAGTCAAAAACAGTTGAAAATCATCCAGTACTCGTGTGACAAAGAAAATCTTTTAGACATATATGCAATAAAGTGAACTGATATTCTGTGTGGTCTAGTTTGAGGAGCCTTGTCCCAGAACTATCAAAGAAACCACAGTTATGGCCGGACGAAAGTAGTTTCCTATGGTCACAACACACTGTATCTTGCCGGTTCATATGTACATTTGTACCATAACTAGTAGGTTGCGTTGCCTGTGTTAAGGTGCACGCATTATTTCCTGGACCAGACTTATTTGGTCATAAAAGCAACACTACTTAATAATATGTGCATCACATTCCTTTGGTCCTTGATCAGACCCTAGAAGTGAAGTGCAGCAAAGAAAGTTCCTGAATTTACATTTAGTCTCTTTTTATTCTCATATTATTTAAAATCTCTCAGAAGGGGCTCTTTTTTTCATCCTCAGATACAACGTTTCCAGTCTGTTTGGGATTTTCTGCCTAGGCAATGCCCATATGTTAGTTTCCACCCTTAAAATATTTCTATTTGATGGTGTTATTCTTTGTTATTTCAATCTTTCTTTTATTGCTGCAGTCTATTTTACTTTCTAAATTCCAGTTTTATTACAAGGTCCACGGAATTCCACAACTTCTCAGCTTAATCTGCCTCGTTTCATCCTTTTACTACCCATACAGAATTTCATAAATTTAATTTTTATGAGTTAAAAGGAGACAGACGTATTTGTAACAACAAATAACTGTTGAGGCATGGGGCACTGACTCGTCTCGTTAGTGTTCAACACGGTCTCCCTTCATTGCTTATTACTTATTCGACGCGTTCGTACGTAATCCTCTGAGTGTGGTATTATTGCAGACATAGCACTTACAAATGTCACCCTCGTGAACAATTCTGTAGATATAACTTTGAAACTGTGCAGTCCTGAGCTAGTGGTTCAGACCAATGCGCATGTTGTAAATAATCTGGAGTGACAACTCTTTGCTAGCGATATTATGTTAGTGTAGGCAACATAAATTTCGGAACTGTAATTGAAAATCTATATCTTAGTGAGAAAATAAAATATCTCCCAAGCCCAAGATATTACTGTGCCGCCGGCCGATGTGACCGGGCGGTTCTAGGCGCTTCAGTCTGGAACCGCGCGACCGCTGCGGTCCCAGGTTCGAATCCTGCCTCGGGCATGGATGTGTGTGATGTCCTTATGTTAGTTAGGTTTAAGTAGTTCTCAGTTCTAGGGGACTGATGACCGCAATGTTAAGTCCCATAGTGCTCAGAGCCATTTGAAACCATTTATTACTGTGCCGCATCTACTGTTGTTCGAATTCGTTGTAGATAGTTACAGAAAGATAGTGTGAAGTGAGTCGGTGAAGTGCTGCGGGAAAACTACAATAGCAAAATTTCTTCAAGAGAGTGTTAAGAATCTGAAAAAAAACTTGTAGCGGGAACACAGTGGTCAACAAATACTCGACGAATAGTAGTAGCGAAGCTTCAGCAACAGGTTCCGGAGCGTTACATGAATGATGTTACGTAGTTTCGTTGCTTAATAAGGTAATGCCATACGAAACATGTTTGGTCGCCTAACGATGAGATTACATAAGTACTATATCGTACTTCAAATTCCTATGACTTTTCTTCTTTGTGTTGCATTAAAGAACTATAGATATTAATTTCACGCTGGAACTAATTAGAAAAAAGCAAAATTTATTGCAATCTGTTTCACAGACATGTAGCTACTATGTTGCGGTTAATCTGTGTGTGCTAGAGTGGAGTAACAGTTTAAAATGACAAAATTAAACAAAATCTGGACTGCTTCTCAAAAGCTAATTTTGTAGGTATCCGCCTCGGTTTGCAACTGAGTTCTCATTTAGTATGGATGGCTCCCCTTCATTCACCTTTCCTATCGTGCCTCGTGAGAAAAAACATATTTCATTTACAGCATCTGTTGATGCTACAGTGAGATATTGGAGAATGTCGTACAGAATACTCAGAGTTTGCCAGGTCGTACACTTGCTGTATGGCAACAAACACAAACATTCTTCTGCGTTATGGACTGGTTGAGGGTCTGAGGGTTAATACACCTGCACCTACACTACGTCCACTGTAGATAAATTGCCTTCTAGTCTTCAGAATAGCAGAGGTCACGCATGATAAACCTGTGGATCTGACCAGGCTCTAGCTGGATACAGTCCCAATGATGGCACTGATATTCGTCACCAGCATTTGGTCCCAGAGGAGAAAAGAAGTAGTGACGCGAAGTTTTTGACTTCGAGCCACCGATGTCGACCATATCCTATAATTTTTTATGTTGGTAGTAGTTGTGGTTTACCTAGTGGAAGGAGAAGTCGTGGGATTCCTCCTCATATCGCGTCTGACCTCTTTTGCCCTGCATAGTTCGGCAACACCTCGTACCACGAACTCAACACGAAGCTGGAATGCCCTACGGAAATACTAAGCCACGCTGTCACATTAGCCTTCCGTAATTGCGATACGAAAGTGTTGGTGGTGCAGGATGTTGTGCACAAACTTACCTCCTCGATTGTGTCACATAGACGTTCGATGGAATTTATATCGGGAGATCAGGGTGGCTAAATCATTCGCTCGAAATGTCCAGAATGTTTTTCGAACCATTCGTGAACAACTGTCTCCCTGTAGTATTGCGCTTTGTCATCGATCAAAATTCCGTCGTTGCCTGGGAACATAAAGTCCATGAATGGCTGTAAATGGTCTCCAAGTACCCGAGCATAACTATTTCCAGTCAATGATCAGTTCAATTGGACCAATGGACCCACCTCACTCTATGTAAAGACAGCCCACACCTTTATGGAGTCTCAGCAGCTTGCACAATGCCTTGTTGACGATTTGAGTCCATTGCTTCGTAGGTTCTGCTCCTTAGTCGTAACCTACCATGAGATCTTACCAACTGAAATCGCAACTCTTCTGACCAAGCCATGGCTTCCCAGTCTTTCGTGGTCGAACCGATATGGTCATAACCGCAGAAGAGGCGCTGCAAGCGATGTCGTGCGAAATGCACTCGCGTTCGTCGTCTGGTGCCATGGCCCACTAACGCCAAATTTCACCGCACTGTACTAACTCTTACATTCGTCGTACATCCGGTGGGTGAAATTGATTTCTGTGGTTATTTCGCGCATTTTTGCTTGTCTGTTAGCACTGTGAATTCTACGCAAATGCCACTGCTCTCGGTCGTTCAGTAAAGATGTAATGCCTAAAATTCGGTATTCTTTGCACAAATTTTGATATTGTGGATCTCTTTCGAAATGGAATGTCGCATGCATTTAGCTCCAACTACCATTCCGCGATCAAGGTCTGTTAGTTCCACTAGTGTGGGCATAACCGCATCGGAAACCTATTCACCTGGATACAAATTACAGCTCCGCTATTGCACTGCGCTTTTATACTTCGTGCTCGTGATACTATCACCATCTATATACGTAAATATCGCTATCCCACGACTTCCGTCAAGTCAGTGTAGTTCTTGTCCGTAAATGCACTAAATGAAACACTACACTCTACACTTGTTCATCGTAGTTATTCACACTTCTTCAGCTTCACACTTGACTTATACTGCCCCCGTTGTTCATCTATTTTCTGTAGCAGGGCGAAAAAAATGGGTATCACTTTCATGAAACGATTTCAAGATAGGAAAGTTCTCGCCGGACAATTTCTGTTGTAATGGAGAGTGGTAACATCATAAAACCGTTAGAGGTGAATACGCTCTGTTCACAAAAAGCTTGCTGTTCACAGGTGATGGATTGCCAGTACTTCAGACGTGCAGACGTAGCCTGCCCCCGTCTAACAACGCTCAATCCTGCCCACCACTGTGACGAAACGTTTGAGATTTGGAAGCGGAAAGAAAACAGATCCGCGGGAGAGTTTTTCACGTCCATCATATGAAACACGCCACACGGGGAAAAAAAATATATGAATCGTTTTGTACACGATTGGCTTAGCGAATTTAGGCTGCATTAGAAGTGAAAGAAGGAAGATGATGAAGAGGAGTGAATTAACAGATACGGTTGATGGTCAATCTACTAATATTACTGGCTTAGATTAACATTATCTGTACCTCCCACTCAGACTGTGTACCGTAATTTCGAACCCAAGAAACAGGGTGAGGGCATGAAGGATAATCACAATTTAATAAGAATTAAAACGTGTACATTAACACATGTTGATGTTGAACTGAGACAGTGCAGAGGAAGATCAAGCTTGGAGATGAATGGAGGGAGTGAACTGTAAGAATACTACGTAATAAAAAGATACTAGTTAAGAAAATTTATAAAAGCTGAGTGTCGGTCAGAGCTCACGGAGACCACAGACACCACCGGGACGATTCCAGACACTGCCGCTGCAAACTGACTCCTCACGAAGACATTTCCGATACCAGGCCTGAGCGGCAGTGACTTAACATGTACAGTGCACAACCTGGTCTGAAATGACTAATAAAATACTTCGGATGAATGATGACGTTACGTTATTTAATCGTAAATTATTCGTATGAGAGCTGCTAAGCTTGCCCCTGTTATCATAACTGTCTACCTGGTGGTTTTTTAGGGTTTGGCGTCAGTATATCAGAAAACGTGTTACACTGTATTTATTGATCTACACGTTAATGTGACCACCTGTCAGAAGCCCGAATAACCACCTTCTGCAGCGCAGACCGCTCCGGGACGTGGGAGAAGAGAGTCAGTGCTGTTCTGGATGGATGTGAAGCCGTTCCGACTCCAGTGTCGTGGGAGCTGCGTTAAGTTTCTCGGCTGATGACCCACGGCGTTAACAGCCCTATCGACGTGGTCCCAGAGACTCTCGATTGGGTTAAAACTGGAGGCGTTTGTCGGCCGGGTGGCGGGTGATAAAGTAGTCCTGGTGGTCTTCGAACCGTGCACATACACTGCGAGCTGTGTGGCACGTTCCATTCTAGTGCTGGTAGAAGCCATCTACCGAGGACAAAGGATACTGACACTCCGAAATTGTAGGCGTCCAAGCTGGTCCCACATACGCTCTTTTGGGGACAGATCTGGTTATCCTCCTGGGCACAGGAGTACCTCACCATAATGCAGACGCTTCATACAGAACCGTGCCATGTGAGGACGAGCGTTGTCGTGTTGAAAAATGGCACCACGATACTGTCCCAGGACGGGTAACCCGTTGAGGACAAGTTGTGTCGCCAGAATTCCCTCGGTCCTTAGCAGCCGTTATCTAAAGTCATACCCCATGATGGTTGGTTGGTTGTTTTAGGGGAAGGAGACCAGACAGCGAGGTCATCGGTCTCATCGGATTAGGGAAGGACGGGGAAGGAAGTCGGCCGTGCCCTTTGAAAGGAACCATCCCGGCATTTGCCTGGAGTGATTTAGGGAAATCACGCAAAACCTAAATAAGGATGGCCGAACGCGGGATTGAACCGTCGTCTTCCCGAATGCGAGTCCACAGTTTGACGCCAGGAGTGCCAACAGTGTGCATCTCAAAAAGTTTTTGACATTGGAATCTCTTCCCAGGTCGCCTCCATACTAGCCGACGATGAGACAGTGCAGACTTCAGTTCATCGCTGAACACAATTCGACGCCATTCATCAGAAGTCCATGCTCTCCTGTCATGGTACCGCTGCAAACGCAGCCGTTGTTTGTTAATAGCGGACTACTAATGGGACCGTAATTAAGTAGTCCGGATTTTGCTAGTCTCCAGCCACTGGTGCAGGATGCCACAGAATATTTTACTATTACCTGTTCTCGGATGACGGGCATAGACATGAACGGATTACGAAATGTTTGGTGCGCAATACGAAGACTCTCCCTTGTCGTCGCCAGTCGGTCTTGACGACTAGTAGGCCTGCATTCAGGTTCCCACGCACTTCAAGATCGAATTTCTCTCACATTCGAACACTGCAGAAATCCAAACGTACGATTCGACCTGCCGGCAAAATGTAGACCCACAAACTGTGTTAGGTGCTGGGAGAAAATCCAAAGAGATTTTGGTCGTTTGTAAAGTACGCCAGCGGGAAGACACAATCACTGCCTTCTCTGAATGATAGCAATGGAAGCACTATCGATACAGAGCTCCAGAATCGGAACTATTAAACACATTTTTCGAAATTCCAAACAAGAAAATGTAAATATTCCCTAGTTAGAATCAAGAACAGATGCCAGTATGAGTAACATAGAAGCAGATATCCTCGGAGCAGTGAAGCAGCTTAAATCACTCAATACAAGCATGTCTTGCGGTCCATAGTTTGTAACAACAGGGAACGCCTATGCAATAGCTCCATACTTAGGGCTCGTATGAATATTCCTACCGAGAGCCTGGAAAGTTGCCTACATCACGCGAATACTCAAGGAAGAAAATAGCAGGCATTAAATTACAGGCCACGTCTATAGATACTGTCGGAAGTTCCATACGGCTTTTCGTAGATGATGCTGGAAGATCTGCAGCGGATAGGCACTTGGTGCAGGGAGTGGCAACTGACCCTTAACATAGACAAATGTAATGTATTGCGAATACATAGAAAGAAGGATTCTTTATAGTATGATTATATGATAGCGGAACAAAAACTGGTAGCAGTTACTTCTGTAAAATATCTGGGAGTATGCGTGCGGAACGATTTGAAGTGAAGTGATCATGTAAAATTAATTGTTGGTGAGGCGGGTACCAGGTCGAGATTCATTGGGATAGTCAGACAGAGATTCCGAAATCAGATACTGGATTGTAAGGCGTACCCAGGAGCAGATGTAGACTCAGATCACAATATAGTAGTGATGAAGAATAGGCTGAAGTTCAAGACATTCGTCAGGAAGACTCAATACGCAAAGAAGTGGGATACGGAAGTACTAAGGAATGACGAGATACGTTTGAAGTTCTCTAACGCTATAGATACAGCAATAAGGAATAGCGCAGTAGGCAGTACAGTTGAAGAGGAATGGACATCTCTAAAAAGGGCCATCACAAAATTTGAGAAGGAAAACATAAGTACAAAGAAGGTAGCTGCGAAGAAACCATGGGTAACAGAAGAAATACTTCAGTTCATGATGAAAGGAGGAAGTACAAACATGTTTCCGGAAAATCAGGAATAGAGAAATACAAGTCGCTGAGGAATGAAATAAATAGGAAGTGCAGGGAAGCTAAGACGAAATGGCTGCAGGAAAAATGTGAAGACATCGAAAAAGATATGGTCGTCGGAAGCACATACTCAGCACACAGGAAAGTCAAAACAACCTTTGCAGGCCGAAGTGGCCGTGCGGTTAAAGGCGCTGCAGTCTGGAACCACAAGACCGCTACGGTCGCAGGTTCGAATCCTGCCTCGGGCGTGGATGTTTGTGATGTCCTTAGGTTAGTTAGGTTTAACTAGTTCTAAGTTCTAGGGGACTAATGACCTCAGCAGTTGAGTCCCATAGTGCTCAGAGCCAGAGCCAAAACAACCTTTGGTGACATTAAAAGCAACGGTGGTAACATTAAGAGTGCAACGGGAATTCTACTGTTAAATGCACAGGAGAGAGCAGATAGGTGGGAAGAATACATTGAAAGCCTCTACGAGGGTGAAGATTTGTCTGATGTGATAGAAGAAGGAACAGGAGTCGATTTAGAAGAGATAGGGGATCCAGTATTAGAATCGGAATTTAAAAGAGCTTTGGAGGACTTACGGTCAAATAAGGCAGAAGGGATAGATAACATTCCATCAGAATTTCTAAAATCATTGAGGGAAGTGGCAACAAAACGACTATTCACGTTGGTGTGTGGAATATATGAGTCTGGCGACATACCATCTGACTTTCGGAAAAGCATCTTCCACGCAATTCCGAAGACGGCAAGAGCTGACAAGTGCGAGAATTATCGCACAATCAGCTTAACAGCTCATGCATCGAAGCTGCTTACAAGAATAATATACAGAAGAATGGAAAAGAAAATTGAGAATGTGCTAGGTGACGATCAGTTTGGCTTTAGGAAAAGTAAAGGGACGAGAAAGGCAATTCTTACGTTACGGCTAATAATGAAAGCAAGGCTAAAGAGAAATCAAGACACTTTCATAGGATTTGTCGACCTGGAAAAAGCGTTCGACAATATAAAATGGTGCAAGCTGTTCGAGATTCTGAAAAAAGTAGGGGTAAGCTATAGGGAGAGACGGGTCATATACAATATGTACAAGAACCAAGAGGGAATAATAAGAGTGGACGATCAAGAACGAAGTGCTCGTATTAAGAAGGGTGTAAGACAAGGCTGTAGCCTTTCGCCCCTACTCTTCAATCTGTACATCGAGGAAGCAATGATGGAAATAAAAGAAAGGTTCAGGAGTGGAATTAAAATACAAGGTGAAAGGATATCAATGATACGATTCGCTGATGACATTGCTATCCTGAGTGAAAGTGAAGAAGAATTAAATGATATGCTGAACGGAATGAACAGTCTAATGAGTACACAGTATGGTTTGAGAGTAAATCGGAGAAAGACGAAGGTAATGAGAAGTAGTAGAAATGAGAACAGCGAGAAACTTAACATCAGGATTGATGGTCACGAAGTTAATGAAGTTAAGGAATTTTGCTACCTAGGCAGTAAAATAACCAATGACGGACGGAGCAAGGAGGACATCAAAAGCAGACTAGCTATGGCAAAAAAGGCATTTCTGTCCAAGAGAAGTCTCCTAATATCAAATACCGGCCTTAATTTGAGGAAGAAATTTCTGAGGAAGTACGTCTGGAGTTCAGCATTGTATGGTAGTGAAACATGGACTGTGGGGAAACCGGAACAGAAGAGAATCGAAGCATTTGAGATGTGGTGCTATAGACGAATGTTGAAAATTAGGTGGACTGATAAGGTAAGGAATGAGGAGGTTCTACGCAGAATCGGAGAGGAAAGGAATATGTGGAAAACACTGATAAGGAGAAGGGACAGGATGATAGGACATCTGCTAAGACATGAGGGAATGACTTCCATGGTACTAGAGGGAGCTGTAGAGGGCAAAAACTGTAGAGGAAGACAGAGATTGGAATACGTCAAGCAAATAATTGAGGACGTAGGTTGCAAGTGCTACTCTTGAAGAGGTTAGCACAGGAAAGGAATTCGTGGCGGGCCGCATCAAACCAGTCAGTAGACAGATGACACAAAAAAAAAAGCCCTTAGAAAACATAGTCCATCAACAAAGGAGATGGCTTACAAAACACTCGTTCGACCTATAATTGAGTATTGCTCATCAGTGTGGGATCCGTACCAGTTCGGGTTTACGGAGGAGATAGAGAAGATCCAAAGGAGAGCGGCGCGTTTCGTCACAGGGTTATTTGGTATGTGTGATAGCGTTACGGAGATGTTTAGCAAACTCAAGTGGCAGAATCTGCAATAGAGGCGCTCTGCATCGCGGTGTGGCTTGCTGTCCAGGTTTCGAGAGGGTGGGTTTCTGGATGAGGTACCGAATATATTGCTTCCCCCTACTTATACCTCCCGAGGAGATCACGAATGTAAAATCAGAGAGATTCGAGCGCGCACGGAGGCTTTCCGACAGACGTTCTTCCCGCGAACCATACGCGACTGGAACAGGAAAGGGAGGTAATGACAGTGGCACGTAAAGTGCCCTCCGCCACACACTGTTGGGTGGCTTGCAGAGTAAAATGTAGATGTAGATGAACAGGTTTTTGGACCACATATTGTGTTCGAACATTATAAAATACATCGAAGGGAACGGTCTGTTGACACGAGTCAACAAATATTTAGATAACATCGTTCTTATGAAACATGATTAACTCTTCACTCACACGAAGTGTTGAGCACTAACGACAAGGGATTTCGTATTTCTAGATTTACAGAAGTCTTGACCCCGTACTTCACAAGCGGCTTGTAGTCAAATTCCATGTTTATGGATTATCATATAGATTATGTGATTGGATTAGTGGTTTGCTGTCAGAGAGGTCACAGTTTTTAGTAATTGAAGGAAAGTCATTGAGTAAACTAGCGTTCCCCAGCATGATGTTAGAGGCTTCTGCTGTTCTTTACATATTTAAATGATTTGGAGACAATCTGAGCAGCGGTCTTAGGTTATTTGCAGATGATGCTGTCGTTTATCGTCTACTAAGGTCGTAAGAAAATCAAAAGAAATTGCAAAACGATTTAGGGAAAGATATCTGTATGGGGCTGAAATTAGAAAATGACCCTCAGTAATGAAAAGTGTGAGGTCGTCCATATGAGGGCTAAAAGGAATTCGTTAAGCTTCGGTTACACGATAAATCAACCAAATCTAAATGCCGTAGACGCAACTAAATACCTAAGAATAACAATTACGAACAACTTAAATGGAAAATAATGCCTAGAAAATGTTGTGGGGAAGGTGAACGAAAGACTTTGTTTTATTGGCAGAATATTTAGAAGATGCAACAGATATGCTAAAGAGACTCCCCCCACTACGCTTGTCAGTCCTCTTATGGAGTATTGCTGCGCCGTGTGAGAAACTTACCAGATAGGATTGATGGAGTGCATCGAGAAAGTGCAAAGAAGTGCAGCATTTTTTGTGTTATCGAGAGATGAGGGAGAGAAGTCATGGACATGATACAGGATTTGGGTTGGGCATAATTAAAAGAAAGGCGTTTTTTTTTTTTTTTGTTGCGGTGGAATCTTCTCACCAAATTTCAACGGCCAACTTTCTCCTCCGAATGCGAAAATATTTTGTTGACGCCGACCTACATAGGGAGAAACGAGCATCATTATAAAATAACGGAAATCAGAGGTCGCACTGAAAGATAAAAGTGTTCGTTTTCTTTTGCGCGCTGTTCGAATGTGTAACAATAGAGAATTGTTGTGAAGGTGGTTCGATGAACCCTCTTCAGGGCACTTAAGTGTGATTTACGGAGTATCCACGTGGATGCAGATGTGAATAACGCGATTTCTACGTGACCTTGACAATGGTCGCTCAACATCTGACGCTGTTCATACCCATTACATAACCTACTTCTTATAGAGCCTTCTACCTGTCATAGAGAATTGCAGCTGAATCATTTACATATCCGCCGAGGTCGAGTACGTGTATTAAGCTATATTGACGCCGGATCATGTCTTCTGGATCCTTCAGTCTTTTGGCAGGCAATGTACATCAAACATTACCATTCTTGAAGTTTTACCAGCGTACCTGGTATCCAGTAAATGGAAATGCCTTGTGGCTAGGGCCTCCCGTCGGGTAGACCGTTCGCCTGGTGCAAGTCTTTCGAGTTGACGCCACTTCGGCAACTTGCGCGTCGATGGGGATGAAATGATGATAATTAGGACAACACAACACCCAGTCCCTGAGCGAATAAAAACTCCGACCTAGCGGGGGATCGAACCCGGGGTGTTACGTATGGCATTCCGTCACGCTGACCACTCAGCTACCAGGGGCGGACACTCGTATCCAGTGAAATTTGAGGATCGTAGCCGGATGACGTGTACACATGCCGCAATTTTTCGCGTGACACCCAGACAGCCATGTGCAGGTGAGTATTATAATGGAGAGGTCTGTGTAAAGCCATGATTCTACACCTGACGACACGTCAAACGGATGCCAATTTTATTTGTTTTAGCGGACAGAGAGCGTGCACGCAACGACGCCATCATGCATGCACCTGCATGCCTCAGGTGGAGCAATTTTCGACATGGAGCAATTTTCGACATGGAGCAATTTTCGACACAGGAAGCTAAATTTGATACAGGCTGTCATGCAGCCAACGCCTATTTGCATGTTCTGGCGTGTAAATTTTTGGTATAAACGTCACAACGTACTCCAGCACTGTACATGTAAGAAACTCATATCAAGAAGTGTGGCTGGTTATATGAAAAAAAAAAATGGTTCAAACGGCTCTGAGCGCTATGGGACTCAACTGCCGAGGTCATAAGTCCCCTAGAACTTAGAACTAATTAAATCTAACTAACCTAAGAACATCACAAACATCCATGCCCGAGGCAGGATTCGAACCTGCGACCGTAGCGGTCGCGCGGTTCCAGACTGTAGCGCCAGAACCGCTCGGCCACCAGCGGCCGGCGGTTATATGAAAACCGTGGTAAGATGTCGACGTCATCTACACCTATGTCATACTCCGCAAGCCACCTAATGGTGTGTGGTGGAGGGTACTTCTTGTACCACTAACTGAACCCTCTAACATTTTTCAACTCGCAAATAGCGCGTGGGAGGATTGATTGTCGGTAAGCCTCTATATTGACTGCAACCTACGTTCTCAATTATTTTCTGGATGTATTCCAATCTCTGTCATCCTCTATAGTTTTTGCCCTCTACAGCTCCCTCTAGTACCGTGGAAGTCATTCCTCCATTTCTTAACAGGTGTCCCACTATCCTGTCCCTTCTCCTTATCAGTGTTTCCCACATACTCCTTTCCTACATGAGTCTACAGAGAACCTCCACGATGCTTCTGAGAACGAACTAAATGCCATCAATGAATGGAAATGCTCTTGGCAGCGAAGTTGTCGTCCAAAGTGCCTGAAACGGCACTGCATCCACGAAAGCGCCCCCGGATTTGATCAGCCTCGGTCAGTTACCTAGAACCGCATCCCAGCGGATCATGGATTATGTGCAGACGCTCTTCGCAAGAGGAGAAAACCTTCATACCATCTTGTGACTGTGGTGTGGAACGGCAGACAGTTGATCGTGTTGTATCAACGTGCCCCACAAGTGTCTTGGGGGAGATCTTACATTATTATGAACTACATAAAAGACGTCGATATCCGCCTATAGCTGTAGTCATTTGTGTTGCAGGAGACGCGTGCTGAAATGTCCAAATGGTTCAAAAATGGCTCTGAGCACTATGCGACTTAACTTCTGAGGTCATCAGCAGTCGCCCAGAACTTAGAACTAACTAACCTAAGGACAACACACACATCCATGCCCGGGGCAGGATTCGAACGTGCGAACGTAGCGGTCGCTCGGTTCCAGACTGTAGCGCCTAGAACCGCAGAGCCACTCCGGCCGGCTGCTGAAATGTTGTAGTTTAATAATCTTTGTATGTGTAAAGCAATTCGTGAGATTCCTAAACTCATAATGAATGTCATACTGAGCCGTGGCACCATAGAACATCTTTGGCGCTGGCTGTGTTGCCGCTCTTTCCGGCTAACCTGTCTTTGACGGCTCGTGATTGGCAGACACTCGTTATTTAAGGAGGAAGTTGCTTTTACGGGGAGGAGCGGACTTCCGGGGAGAATCGCGCGACGGAGAGTCTGCCGGTGCTATCCGCGACCGGCCTGTGCCGCTGCTGCAGGGCTGACAAGGGAACCTTCCCCTCGCACCCCCCTCAGATTGAGTTATAAGTTGGCACAGTGGATAGGCCTTGAAAAACTGAACACAGATCAATTGAGAAAACAGGAAGAAGTTGTGTGGAACTGTGAAAAAATAAGCAAAATATACAAACTGAGTAGTTCAAGGCAAGATAAGCAACATTAAGGACGATGGGAACGTAGGAGCGCCGTGGTCTCGTGGTAACGTGAGCAGCTGCGGAAAGAAAGAACCTTGGTTCAAATCTTCCGTCGAGTGAAAAGTTTAATTTTTTATTTTCAGTTTATGTGACAAACTCTTATGTTTTCATCACTTTTTTGGGAGTGATTATCACATCCACAAGAAAACCTAAATCGGGCAAGGTAGAAGAATCTTTTTACCCATTCGCCAAGTGTACAAGTTAGGTGGGTCGACAACATATTCCTGCCATGTGACGCACATGCCGTCACCAGTGTCGTATATAATATATCAGATGTGTTTTCCTGTGGAGGAATCGGTTGGCCTATGATCTTGCGATCAAATGTTTTCTGTTCCCATTGGAGAGGCACGTCCTTTCGTCTACTAATCGCACGGTTTTGCGATGCCGTCGCAAAACACAGACATTTAACTTATTGCAGTGAACAGAGATGTCAATGAACGAACGGACAGATAGTAACTATGGAAAAATAAAGTAAAATTTTCAGTCGAGGGAAGACTTGAACCTAGAACCTCTCATTCTCGAGCTGCCAACGCTACCACGGGACCACAGCGGTCCTAAGCTCGCATTGTCCATTATGTTGCTTATGTCCCCCATGGACTACTCAGTTTGTATATTTTGCTTATTTTTTCACAGTTCCACACAACTTCTTCCTGTTTTCTCAATTGATCTGTGTTCGGTTTATCAAGGCCTATCCACTGTGCCAACTTATAACTAAATCTGAGGGGGGTGCGATGGGGAGGTTCCCTTGTGAGAAGTCGCTGATCCTACGCAGCCGTGCCACGTGGGACAGGCTGTTGCGATGCGCTCGCCTCGGTGAAGACTGGAGCTCAGGTGTTTGGACTTCGGATGTAAGGGGCCTGCCTGTTACTGCGGAACTGGGTGTAGCCGTGGCCGTGGTATGACCTGCGCTGTCCACGGGCCATCGATACTGGTACACGCCGATGCGTCTCCCGTAACCGTACACCGTGTCTGACGCCTTCGCTATAGCGGCGGCCGTTGGCATTGTTCGAACGGTGAGCGTCGCGAGCTTTACTGCAAGTCTAAGACTGCAAAATTGTGTTAGTCGTCGGTAATTGATAATTCACTGTGTCAGTATTTGCAAGCTGTGTGTCATTTGGCTCAGGTGTGTTCAAACACGAACCGTCATACTGCTCTGTGTGTGTGTGTGTGTGTGTGTGTGTGTGTGTGTGTGTGTGTGTGTGTGCCGGCCGAAGTGGCCGTGCGGTTAAAGGCGCTGCAGTCTGGAACCGCAAGACCGCTACGGTCGCAGGTTCGAATCCTGCCTCGGGCATGGATGTTTGTGATGTCCTTAGGTTAGTTAGGTTTAACTAGTTCTAAGTTCTAGGGGACTAATAACCTCAGCAGTTGAGTCCCATAGTGCTCAGAGCCATTTGAACCATTTATGTGTGTGTGTGTGTGTGTGTGTGTGTGTGTGTGTATTACTTTAGAGTAATTCTGTTACCAGAGAAAGAGGCACGTGTTTATTAAAAGCGTTTCGCGAACCTGGTGTATAATAAGTGTTACTTCTGATGAATCTTAAAAGTTCTCAGAGCCAGATTACGAAATTTACTATTGCACAATCTGTTCTGCGTTGAACTAAGTTGCAGATAGACGCATTTATGTATGTAGATGCCGGCCGGTGTGGCCCTGCGGTTCTAACAAGGGAACCTCCCCATCGCACCCCCCTCAGATTTAGTTATAAGTTGGCACAATGGATAGGCCTTGAAAAACTGAACACAGATCAGTCGAGAAAACAGGAAGAAGTTGAGTGGAACTATGAAAAAATAAGCAAAATATGCAAACTGAGTAGTCCATGCGAAGACAGGCAACATCAAGGACACTCTGAGCTCAGGAGCGTCGTAGTCCCGTGGTTTGCGTGAGCAACTGCGGAGCGAGAGGTCCTTGGTTTAAGTCCTCCCTCGTGTGAAAATTTTAATTTCTTTATTTTCGCAAAGTTATGATCTGTCCATTCGTTCATTGACGTCTCTGTTCACTGTAATAAGTTTAGTGTCTGCGTTTTGCGACCGCACCGCAAAACCGTGCGATTAGTAGACGAAAGGACGTGCCTCTCCAATGGGAACCGAAAACATTTGATCGCAAGGTCATAGGTCAACCGATTCCTCCACAGGAAAACACGTCTGATATATTCTATACGACACTGGTGGCGGCATGTGCGTCACATGACAGGAATATGTTGTCGACCCACCTAACTTGTACACTTGGCGAATGGGTAAAGAGATTCTTCTACGTTGCCCAATTTAGGTTTCCTTGTGGATGTGATAATTACTCCCAAAAAACAGATGAAAACATAAGAGTTTGTCACATAAACTGTAACAAATGAATCCAACAGTTTCACAGTCGCACACTTTTCCCTGTGCTCTGTCATACATATGTTTCTAACGTTTTCAAATTTTTCCATGTGTAGACCGTGAAATCCTGCATATGTCCAAGCAAATCTGAACATGTCCTGGAATTTTGGAGAGCGAAGTTGATTATGTGTGAGTGTCTGAACTTTGACAATTGACTGAAAATAAAAATTAAACTTTGCGCTTGAGAAAGAGTTGAAGCAAGGACCTCTCGTTCCGCAGCTGCTCACGCTAACCACGGGACCACGGCGCTCATGAGTTCAGTCTGCCCTTGATGTTGCCTATCTTGCGCATGGACTACTCAGTTTGCATATTTTGCTTATTTTTTCATAGTTCCACCCAACTTCTTCCAGTTTTCTCGATTGATCTGTGTTCAGTTTTTCAAGGCCTATCCGCTGTGGCAACTTATAACTAAATCTGAGGGGGGTGCGATGGGGATGTTCCCTTGTAAGCGCTTCAGTTTGGAACCGCGTGACCGCTAGGGTCGCAGGTTCGAATCCTGCCTCGGGCATGGATGTGTGTGATGTCCTTAGGTTAGTTAGGTTTAAGTAGTTCTAAATTCTAGGGGACAGATGACCTCAGCAGTTAAGTCCCATAGTGCTCACAGCCATTTGAACCATTTGTATGTAGATTTGTAGACCCACTGGTTTGCAAGCAGCCTCTCTTGTACGGTCATGCAGTCAGTTAAGGTAACTTCAAATGTTCAAATGTATGTGATATCTTATGGGACTGAACTGCTAAGGTCATCAGTCCCTAAGCTTACACACTACGTAACCTAAATTATCCTAAGGACAAACACACACACACCCATGCCCGATGGAGGACTCGAACCTCCGCCGGGACCAGCCGCACAGTCCATGACTGCAGCGCCCGAGACCGCTCGGCTAATCCCAGTTAAGGTAACTGTTGCTGTCAAAGAGCTAAAGTTGCATCCCGCCTAGATAACCAGGCGTACCGTTATTTCCATTCCTTTCTTAACTGTAAGGGCTTAACAGCGTCACCTCTTTTGGCTTATAATTAATATCTATTTTTTATGGTACGGAGTACACCTAATTTGATCTGTGTGTATGATAGTATGCTTGGTGTTGTTGCCACCAGAATAGTCATGAAGGCCTCCTCGCTAACAGAACGCGCCCTGTAATGTGTGTACCACCACAAAACCTTTAGTCTTTTATTAGTGTTAATTCATTTGCGTTTTTTTTTAAATAATTGTAAGGATACTGCGTTGGTTCCTCTTATAAATCATTAAATTTTTTTCTGGTTCTTCGGGATGACTTGGGTGGATTAAATAAAATTCTAAGAGAAGTGTTCTCTGAGCAAATTACATCAAACCTGGTGACCTATTAAGCTGATCTAAGTTTTTGTGATAAATTTCTCTCATTTATTAATGTGTTTTGAGCATATTAGTGTGCGATGGCCCTTCTGGTCAGCTTCTGTAATTAAATCAAACATTTGCTTATTGATTATCTTGCTACAATTAATTTGAGTCTATGCATCATTTGTAAAGGATTTTTCTGCAGCAACTTACTGTCAGTGTGAGTGATATTCTTTGAACCATCTGTCCAATATTTTGCCACATTGTAAAGTTTCGGTATATTTGTTTTAATGAGGGCAGAGTCCTTGAGTAAGTGCCGGTTATAATTAATTTATCTTAACGAAATTTACACGTGTTGTGACCAGTGTCTGTGCTCGGTGCTGTGATATCAAAAGTAAAGTTTTAAATGCATTTTGTATCCAGCAGCCTGCAGGCTCTGCAGTCGCCTTTCACATACGATGAATAAATAAATAAATATGTCCACGTCTTTGAATGTAAACAAGCCTAATGTGGTGTCACCGCCAGACACCACACTTGGCTAGGTGGTAGCCTTTAAATCGGCCGCGGTCCGTTAGTATACGTCGGACCCGCGTGTCGCCATTATCAGTGATTGGAGACCGAGCGCCGCCACACGGCAGGTCTAGAGAGACTTCCTAGCACTCGCCCCAGTTGTACAGCCGACTTTGCTAGCGATGGTTCACTGACAAATTACGCTCTCATTTGCCGAGACGATAGTTAGCATAGCCTTCAGCTACGTCATTTGCTACGACCTAGCAAGGCGCCATTATCATTTGCTATGTATCTTGTGATGCATGTACTGTCAGACCGATGTTCACCAGTTATGGATTAAAGTTAAGTATTCCAGAAGCTACGTACCTTTTTTGCTACTCTCTATTCCTTTAACTGTTCTAGACCTCACGCCAGCCTGCGTGAGCTTAAACGCGTGCCTTTCGGTTTCCTCTCCTAGTGGCTTGGCTGTCTGGCCAAGTCACAACACTTATAACATGCGATATGTGAAAACACGCCCTTGTAGGGTAACACTTACTTCCGCCGATTCCATCATATTTAGATGGCTATACTTAACGCCCCTTTACTTGGTTTTGTTCTACGTGATCATATAAAAAACTGTATTTTCATCCTTCATGGCGACTTCTTGCTGTTTTATATTTATGTGGTATTTTTGCTGATACCTTTTCTTTGACCAGCTTTTGCAAAATCTATCAATTGTTACATAGGTTTAGTGTCTGTTGTGAGAGAACTCAGTCGTCTTACACCCTTCATGCCACTAAAGCAAACACTAAAATAACCACTAATAGGCTATACGATGGGCGTTTAATAAGTGATGTAGGACTTTTTTTCCACCAAGAAGATTATTTCTATACAGGATTCCAAGACATTGTTTTATGGACCACTCTTTTTTTGTTTGAAAACCCTATTATTCAACATTATCCTAATTCAATGCAGCAGCCTTACACCACCAAACTGGCAAGGTCTGTATACTCAAGTGGTCGACATTGGCACCAGCTACTTGCTGCATCAATAACCTCCCCATTACCCACGAACTGCATTCCGTGGAATGCGTCGCTCTTAGGCCAAACAGATGGAAGTCGGAATGTGCAAGATACGGTCTGTAGGGTTGATTTGGACGAACTATCCTATGAAGTTTTGTGAGCTGCCCTTGGGTGCACTGACTTGCATTGTCGTGGAGAAGAGGTTTGTATTTTTTAGCGACGAACAGGCTCAAGTCCGACATTGCAAGACGTTTTCCGCGAGCTTGTTGCGATGATGACACACGTCTCACCCAACGGCTCATATTGCTTTTGCTCTCTGCCGTCTCCCATGACATGCGGTAACCGGGTGTGAGTAGGTGCAATATTCTGGTTTTCCGTCTAAAGAAACTCAGTGGCAGTTTTGTGTATGGTATGCAACCCCGTTATAGATGCAATTTTGAAGGCTACTTGTAGCGACGCTACGTATCAGAACTTCTTGAAGCTGAAGGAGCTGAAGCGGGAATACTCGACGATTTCTCGCAACCAAGTTCGAAATTGCACGAGAAAAACATGTGTTGCATTACTTGCTGAATGCCCATCCTACAAAAGCACAAAATCCATCCATATATACTCAAGAGCCTAAGAAATTGGTACATCTCCTAATATCGTGTAGGGCCCCCGCGAGCACACAGAAGTGCCGAAACACGACGTGGTATGGACTCAACTAACGTCTGAAGTAGTGCTCGAAGGAACTGACACTATGAATCCTACAGGGCTTCCTATAAATCCGTATAAGAGGGTAGAGATCTCTTCCGAGCAGATATGCTCAATAATGTTCATGTATGGGGAGTTCGGTGACCAGCGGAAGTGCTGAAACTCAGAAGAATGTCCCTGTAGCCACTGTGTAGCAGTTCTGGACTACTGGGGTGTCGCATTGTCCTGCTGGAATTGCGCAAGTCCGTCGGAATGCACAATGGACATGAATGGATGCAGGCGATCAGACAATCCTGATGTACATGTCAGTCAGAGTCGTTTCTAGATGTGTCAGGGGTCCCATATCACTCCAACTACACTCGCCCCAGCACCATTATAGAACTTGCACGAGCTTGAAGAGTCCCTTGTTGACATGCAGGGTCCATGGATTCAGTTTGTCTCCATACCCGTACACGTCCATCCGCTCGATACAATTTGAAAGGAGACGTCCGAGCAGCCGGCCACGGTGGCCTAGCGGTTACAGGCGCTTCAGTCCGGAACCGCATGACTGCTGCGGTCGCAGGTTCGAATCCTGCCTCGGGAATGGATGTGTGTGATATCCTTAGGTTAGTCGGGTTTAAGTAGTTCTAAGTTCTTGGGGACTGATGACCACAGATGTTAAGTCCCATAGTGCTCAGAGCCATTTGAACCATTTTTTTTCGTCCGACCAAGCAACATGTTTCCAGTCATCAACAGTCCAATGTCGTTGAGAGGCCGAGGCGATGCGTAAAACTTTGTGTCTTGCTGTCATAAAGGGTACATGAGTGGGCCTTCGGCTCCGCAAGCCCATATCGATGAGGTTCCGTTGAATGGTTCTCACGCAGACACTTACTGATGCCCCAGCAATTAAATGTGCAGCAATTTGAGGAAGGGTTGCACTTGTGTCACGTTGAACGATTATCTTCAGTTGTCGTTGGTCCCGTTATTGCAGGATCCTTTTCCGGCCGCAGCATTGTCGGAAATTTGATGTTTCACCGGATTTCTGATATTCACGGTACACTCGTGAAACAGTCGTACGGGAAAATCACCACTTCATCGCTACCTCGGAGATTGTGTCCCATCGCTCGTGCGTGGACTGCAACACCACATTCAAACTCACTTAAATCTTGATAACCTGCCATTTTAGCAGCAGTAACCGATCTAGCAACTGCGCCAGACACTTGTTCTCTTATATGGGCGTTGCCGACCGCAGCGTCGTATTCTACCTGTTTACGTATCTCTGTATTTGAATATGGAGGCCCATACCAGTTTCTTTGGCGCTTCATATAAATATGCGTCAGAGTATCATCTGCAATATTCTGTCGTTTCTGCGCACGCCTTTCCTTCAGCATATTGAGGATTTTAGTAAAACAGCCACAGTGAATCGATTGTCACTGACCGACTGGCGTCGTTGGCGGTACTTAACTCGCGCACTGACATGTGAGACGCACCTACAACAAGCAGTCGCTTTATAGCAGAAAACCGCTGCAGTAAAACATCATCCAATTGCGCGACAAATGGAGTTCTTCCTTACACAGTAAACGACCCGATAGATAACGTATAGGTACGGCAGCGTTCTGAGAACCGAGAAAGGAGACGGTAACGTAAGTAAAGAAACGAGAGAGCGCCGCCGTACGCTAGTCACGGCCACATAACGGCGGGTCCCGCATAATAGACTCGTAAAAAGTCGCTCTTGCAAATTGGAGTCATTAAGCGACGCTGCGGTGTGGAGGTGGCGGGGACGCACCGTGACGCCGCCGGTGCGAGACGCCTACACTGGTTGTGGGGAGGGGGGGGGGGCGAGGTTTGCCGGCGTCTGCGCGCGACGCCTCACCTGATATGCAAATGCTGCCGTAATCCGCCGCTACAGCGCAGCGCGCACCGGCCGCGGGGCGCCGAACGCTTCAGTGGCAACCATGTCGGCCACTTAGTCCGCTCTGCGCTTTGCAGGTCACTAGTTGCGCTCTCAAGCCGTATGGCAACACGTTTATGGTACATCAACTCGTATGGTACATCAAGGGTGTTACAAAAAGGTACGGCCAAACTTTCAGGAAACATTCCTCACACACAAATAAAGAAAATATGTTACGTGGACATGTGTCCGGAAACGCTTACTTTCCATGTTATAGCTCTATTTAGTTTCGTCAGTATGTACTGTACTTCCTCGATTCACCGCCAGTTGGCCCAATTGAAGCAAGGTAATGTTGACTACGGTGCTTGTGTTGACATGCGACTCATTGCTCTACAGTACTAGCACCAAGCACATCAGTACGTATCGTCAACAGGCTAGTGTTCATCACGAACGTGGTTTTGCAGTCAGTGCAATGTTTACAAATGCGGAGTTGGCAGATGCCCATTTGATGTATGGATTAGCACGGGGCAATAGCCGTGGCGCGGTACGGTTGTATCGAGACAGATTTCCAGAACGAAGGTGTCCCGACAGGAAGACGTTCGAAGCAATTGATCGGCGTCTTAGGGAGCACGGAACATTCCAGCCTATGATTCGCGACTCGGGAAGACCTAGAACGACGAGGACACCTGCAATGGACGAGGCTATTCTTCGTGCAGTTGACGATAACCCTAATGTGAGCGTCAGAGAAGTTGCTGCTGTACAAGGTAACGTTGACCACGTCACTGTATGGAGAGTGCTACGGGAGAACAAGTTGTTTCCGTACCATGTACAGCGTGTGCAGGCACTATCAGCAGCTGATTGACCTCCACGGGTACACTTCTGCGAATGGTTCACCCTACAATGTGTCAATCCCCATTTGAGTGCAAATGTTCTCTTTACGGATGAGGCTTCATTCCATCGTGATTAAATTGTAAATTTTCACAATCAACATGTGTGGGCTGACGAGAATCCGCACGCAACTGTGCAATTACGTCATCAACACAGATTTGCTGTGAACGTTTGGGCTGGCATTGTTGGTGATGTCTTGCTTGGGCCCCATGTTCTTCCACCTACGCTCAATGGAGCACGTTATCATGATTTCATACCTTTACAAGTACGACACAACATGTGGTTCATGCACGATGGAGCTCCTGCACATTTCTGTCGAAGTGTTCGTACGCTTCTCAACAACACATTCGGTGACCGATGGATTGGTAGAGGCGGACCAATTCCATGGCCTTCACGCTCTCCTGACCTCAACCCTCTTGCCTTTCATTTATGGGGGCATTTGAAAGCTCTTGTCTACGCAACCCCGGTACCAAATGTAGAGACTCTTCGTGCTCGTATTGTGGACGGCTGTGATACAATACGCCATTCTCCAGGGCTGTATCAGCGCATCAGGGATTCCATGCGACGGAGGGTGGATGCATGTATCCTCGCTAACGGACGACATTTTGAACATTTCCTGTAACAAAGTGTTTGAAGTCATGCTGGTACGTTCTGTTGCTGTGTGTTTCCATTCCATGATTAATGTGATTTGAAGAGAGGCAGTAAAATGAGCTGTAACATGGAAAGTAAGCGTTTCCGGACACATGTCCACATAACATATTTTCTTTCTTTGTGTGTGAGGAATGTTTCCTGAAAGTTTGGCCGTACCTTTTTGTAACACCCTGTATACTCTGCAAATCACTGTACAGTGCATGATGGAATGTACTCTTACCAATATTGTACAAGGGCTACTTGGGAAGTAAGGTCCGAAATGAAAACCACAACTTAAATCCGGTGCAGATTTACGCAAATCTGTTGTACAATGTCTGTAGTATCTCTATCGATCGCGTCACGTCGCTCTTTTCAGTTCTGAGCACGCAGTGAGCACGTAAAGAAGCCTAAAGCAATAGTGTTTCTCGGCAAGTACGGGTGCCCGCTGAGAGGTTGGCATGATTTCATGTGGTTCCACATATTCCCACTTGTATTTGCCTCTTCATGACAATTTTCGCCGCACACTGAAGAAGGAATGAGGATGCCGCGACAGCTTTTCGATGGGAAGTGCTTGATCACTCACTATACAGCCCGGCCTTGGCTCCCACTGAGGTTCATCTCTGCTCACATGAACCGCTGGCTATGAAGACAAAGTTTTGGCACAGACAATGAACTGCAGACCAGCGTAGGGAAGTGGTGGAAAGCACACGTCTGCCTGTTATGAAGAGGGTAATGGAAAGCTGGTACAACGCTGTGACACTTATCTAAGTCGGAGCGTTGACTCTGTAGAGAAGTAGTTGGAAGGTGTAAAAAATAGCAGCAAATAAAACACTGTGGTTTCCGTTCTGCGAGCGATCGGACCTCACTTCCCTAATAGCCCTCGTATTAGCGATTATCAGGAAAAACCCCATTCAAATATCTACCAACGATTTAAAGATATTGTCCCACACTCACTATCTTCTTCCAATTAGTTATTATCGTCACAGCGCGGAGCAAATACAGTATGTACGAAAAGACCCTGCGCGGAGTCACGGTTTCCGATTGGGGGGGGGGGGGGGGGTCCTTTGTGCTCTGTCCCTTTTTCCTATTTGAGCTAAAACCATGGGGTAAAAAGTTTTTGATTTAGGCCGGAGCAGTGGCCATTCGAACATCTGTCTTCCTGTAGCCGTGTTGCATAATTTTAATCAGGGTTTGAACGACGAACCGGATCTGGCGCCTAGGCAAATTGTGCGAATCTATTAATTCCTTTTGCAAAATGTTTTAATTGTACCGAAATTAATGCTCAGTTAAAATCATTATTTATATGTGCACTTATCGGATGTTACGTGCCAAAATAGTCGCCCTTAAATGGGAACGGAGCGGGACTGCTGCTTCAAATTTGGTCAACTGGTGTATCGGACCTTGGTCTAAGATTAGTTTTAACCGTTTTAAAAATTATCTTCTTTCGCTTGGATTTTTCGTGCAAAAACACGTTTTTCTGGCAGGTTGTTGAAGCGCACCACTTCTATACTTTAGCCTTTACGCGAAAATTCAAAACGAAATTTGTCGAGATACTATGATTTAAACTCTAGCTAAATGCAGCGCGAAGAACTTGTTCTTACGTGAACTGAATGTGCCAACACAGTATAAAATGAATCAAATAAACAATGCATTCTTAAGATAAAAATGAATACTCGCTTTCAAAAATCTAGCTTCATTCGGATTTTACGGGCAAAAAACAAGTTTGTAATGAGGTTTTTTCTATGCGCCTCTTTTATATGTTTCAAACTTGTGCGAATCGGTTGAAACTTTGTAAGAAGGTAGATAAATACATGTAATTAACGGTCGTCCTGTTGTTTTGTAAAAGCTTTGTCTGTTGCCACGATGTAAGCAACGTGGATCGAAAGACAATAAAAATGGCCTATACCGGATCAATTGTCGCCCGAGTCAACAAAAATATACGTCTGTTACCAATCTTTGGCGGTCTAAGGTCAAAATTATGGCAGAGTTGGGAACCAGAATAAACTCTCCTGTCATAGCATAAAGAAAGCGAACACTTCCTTGGCAGAGTTAGGGAGACGGCCGCTGTGGCCGAGCGGTTCTAGGCGCTTCAGTCCGGAACCGCGCTGCTGCTACGCTCGCAGGTTCGAATCCTGCCTCGGGCATGGCTGTGTGTGGTGTCCTTTGGTTAGTTAGGCTTAAGTAGTTCTAAGTCTAGGGAACTGATGACCTCAGATGTTAAATCCCATAGTGCTTAGAGCCATTTGAACCAATTGAAAAGTTGGCAGCTTCAGAGATATTTAAATCAAAGCCTCTTGACATATTGACGCTTTTTTTTTACGCGTGCAAGCTACTGCCACAGCACAGTGAGCTCTCTAAGCAGCAATATGTTGGCAGCCCTGTATCTTATACTTTATAGGTTGAAGTCCCGGCTCATACGCACAAAATTGACATGATTTTCCAGTCATAGTAAACGATATAGAGTATCATATGGCAAAGAGCATAGAGTAATACAAAAAAAAACTGGATTAAAAAATTTTGTGGGATGGAATATGTGAAGATGTTTTAATTTAAATGTTTTTGAAGCTGCCGGGTAAGTCGAATCGAAAGCTAGTTCCCTGCTTTTAGATCCTTAACTCTGCCCAGAATATATTCCCCCTTTTGGGATTTTTCATTCGGTAATCACCTGTTTGGGTCTGTACCATGCACCCACTTCCTACTGGATTAAACTAGTTTTCTCTTTCTAATTGATTGATAATTTATCATTCTTTTTGGCGATCTGTTTCTTCTATCAATACGATCCTTCGTTTATCATTATATTATATCTTATTAGTAACTGAAAAGATTTTTAAATTTGATCTTATTTCATATTACAGCGCCTTACATACATAATGGAGCTAACTCTTTTGCCTGGATACGTGATTGTTTTTTCCGTTACTATCCCACTTCCTAGAAGACTGAAGACGAACATTTGCTCTGAAATTTTTTCGTTAATTATTGTTTTTGATCTGGATTTATTCTTCCGTTTGCAGACCACTACCTTTGTCTAATTTGTAGATATAGTTAAACTGTATTACACTGAGTTTTGGCTCAATCTATGAACTGTTATTTGTAAAAGATCTGTTTCCTGCATAACTGTCTGTTCATCTGTATATTATAAAGTATATAACGGTATGCTAGACCCTGTTGTAATTTCTAACTGTATTTCATATTTCCACTTCAAAACTAGGTCAGTAATACACAAATTAAATAAAATAGTTGATGGACTACGCCCTTGTCGAGCACTTTGATTTGTTAAAATTGCAACGGAAGTTTAGGAAGCTAAATTTATAACTGCCTCCGAATTTACATACAAAAAGCATTGATTTGCTACAATTTCAACCGAAATTTCCGAAACAGAATTTACAACTGTCTTCGTATTTTATACAGAATTGTATTGGTATCAGTGAGAAGTTTAGGAACATATTTTATTTCTAATATTTTCCACAAAAAGGATCTTTTATCTTATGAAAGGCTTTCACGTAGGCAATAAATGTTAAATGCGTTTCTAAGACAAATTCCTGACGTTTTTCAATAATTTGTCGTATTATAAATGCGTTATCATCGTACGAGTGTCCATTTCTGACGACTGACTGTTCTACAGAAATAATTGCGTCAGCAGCAGCTTGTGATAATTGATTTTGTATCCTACATTTAGCGAACTTTTTCTTCTTTAATATCCCTTAACTGTTCTACTGTTTTTTTCTTTACACATAGAAATAACTGAAACTGTGTTCCAGTCTTCAGATACGGAACAGTTCTTCCAACACATATTAAAAGAAAAAAAAACGAGAAAACAAAATTCGAAAATCAGCCCTCTGTATTTTATTAATTCACCTTAATTACAACCCGTCCAGTAATTCCCTATTTTATCTTCCGTGTCGATCGTAGGGACATTCGAGCTACGATGAGGATCTTTGACTCACGGCTGGAGGCTGCTGCGGAGGCACTGTCGGGAGTGGGCGGTACAGGCAGCTACAGGAAGCGTGTTATGGTTGTACTGGACTATGGAATCCGTGCGGAGACTCGAAGGTTGAGGAACATCTGTATCAGACCCGGCGTTCTCGGACAATGCTGACTGAAGTGAAATCAGCAAGGAGAGAGTGCTACGTTACATCGGCACAGCTAAACTTCCAGGAAGGGAACCGTTTTCTTGTGGAGGGCGTTAGCATCAGGAACATTAAAATTATTGATACATACCCTCTGATACTTGAAGTGTTGTGCTTAGCTGAATTTTACTCGAGTGCTGTCTTCTTCAGTTCGTGATCATTAACTGCATTTGAACTTACTTAGTGAATTCTTCCGTTCGGTTACACGAATTGTTCATACAGAACTCACTATGTTTTCCCATGGGTACTACTATTGTAATTAGACGCATTGGTACCTACTAGTGGAATTAGACACTGGGAATCGTATTTATGAACATTTTATCACCGTATGTAGCTGACATCATTATAAAAGTCGTTTAGTATAATACGCCATTAAGCTCCACAACTTTAACTTTGATACTTGGTTTATTCACTGATGATTGTGTCTTAAGGAGTGTGTTGCAGTTGTTGCTGTTAAAAAATGTGATTTCTTTCTGTCGACTTGCCGAGATATTTTTGAAGAGGAGTGGAAATCTGTTCGTCACTAACTTCGTGGGATGCAATTATTCTGTTTTCCAGGTTATTAGATTTTAGTTTTTGCCCAGTGTGAGTTGGTACACACCAGACTGTACATAAAAAGAATTCTGAAGAACTTGTCGGAACTTTTCGCTGTAATTTGGAGAGTAATTCCAATTATACTGATGTATTATTGCTAGTGGTGTGGCGTACTCGGACGTAATATAATGGCCACGGGTCCAAATTGTTACGGTAGTGATTGTAATTTTTGTTTCATGAAAGCTAATCCTGTAGTTTTCAGATGACCAAAATTATTGTCTTACGTAATCTGCTATAATGCCCATATGGATTTTATGCATTGTATCGCGTGACCTGTGGTTGTACAAATTATATATTGATTTCGAAGCAATGAAGAACGTGATTGCTCACGATTATTTTATCAACTAATTTTACCTTCTTTAACAGTCAAATAGTGGCTGTTTCTTACAGTCATTTTATTACTTCGAAATCACTCTATCGTTTCTTTCCCAAAATCCTTTATTAACTAGTCGTTACTCTGCACGTGATTCAATCGTATCTCACGCCAAATAATCCAGTGGCATGCAACAAAGTTAGCAGTTTTAATGGAACAACTTTCTCCACTCTCTTCATCAAACAATAAATTTCTTTAATATTCTATACACTGCTTTTCTGTTATTGTATTAATGTTTGAATAATATTTTTTCGTTTTATTCCAACACACGTACAAGAGGTATTACTAGATTGTTTTTAGCGCATTTCATTTTGTTCTCTGATAAAGGGATGATTGATCTGGCCGTGTAACACTAACCAAAACGGTCTTGCTGTGCTGGTACTGCGAAGGGCTGAAAGCAAGGGGAAACTATAGTCGTAATTTTTCCCGAGGGCATGCAGCTGTACTGTATGGGTAAATGGTGATGGCGTCCTCTCGGGTAAAATATTCCGGAGGTAAAATAGTCCCCACTCGGATCCCCGGGCGGGGACTAATCAGGAGGACGTTCTACGTATAGGAGCGTGGAATGTCAGAGCCCTTAATAGGCCTGGTAGGTTAGAAAATTTAAAAAGGGAAATGGATAGGTTAAAGTTAGATATAGTGAGAATTAGTGAAGTTCGGTGGCAGGAGGAACAAGACTTCTGGTCAGGTGAATACAGGGTTATAAAAACAAAATCAAACAGCCGTAATGCAGGAGTAGTTTTAACAATGAATAGGAAAATAGGAATGCGAGTAAGCTACTACAAACAGCATAGTGAACGCATTATTGTGGCCAAGATAGATATGAAGCCCACGCCTACCACGGTAGTACAAGTTTAAATGCCAACTAGCTCCGCAGATGAAGAGATTGATGAGATAAATCATTCAGATAGTGAAGGGAGCCGAAAATTTGTCATGGGTGACTGGAACTCGATAGTAGGAAAAGGAAGAGAAGGAAACGTAGTAGAAGAATATAGAATGGGAATAAGGAATGACAGAGGAAGCCACCTGGCAGAATTTTGCACAGAGCATGACTTAATCCTAGCTAACATTAGGTTCAAGAATCATAAAAGAAGGTTGTATACATGGAAGAAGCCTGGAGATACTAGAAGGTCTCAGATAGATTATATAATAGTAAGACAGAGATTCAGGAATCAGGTTTTAAACTGTAAGACATTTCCAGTGGCAGATGTAGACTCTGACCACAATCTATTGGTTAAGAACTGTAGAGTAAAACTGAAGAAACTGCAGAAAGGTGGGAATCTGAGGAGATGGCACCTGGATAATCTGAAAGGACCAAAGGTTGTAGAGAGTTACAAGGAGAGCATTAGGGAACGATTGACAAGAATGGGGGAAAAATTGATTAAGAAAATCCAAACCTACGTTTCTAGCATTTGTAGACTTAGAGAAGCTTTTGACAATGTTGACTGGAATACTCTCTTTCAAATTCTGAAGGTGTCAGGGGTAAAAAACACGTAGCAAAAGGCTATTTACAATTTGTACAGAAACCAGACGGCAGTTATAAGAGTCGAGGGACATGAAAGGGAAGCAGTGGTTGGGAAGGGAGTGAGATAGGGTTGTAGCCTATCCCCGTGTTATTCAATCCTATATTGAGCAAGCAGTAAGGAGAACAAAAGTAAAATTCGGAGTAGGAATTCAAATCCATGGAGAAGAAACAAACTTTGAGGTTCGCCGATGACATTGTAATTCTGTCAGAGACAGCAAAGGACCTGGAAGAGCAGCTGAACGGAATGGACAGTATGTTGAAATGAGGATATAAGATGAACATCAACAAAAGCAAAACGAGGATAATGGAATGTAGTAGAATTGAATCGGGTGATGCGGCGGGAATTAGGTCAGGAAATGAGACGCTTAAAGTAGCAAATGAGTTTTGCTGTTTGGGTAGCAAAATAACTGATGATAGTCGAAGTAGAGAGGATATAAAATGTAGACTGGCATTGGCAAGGGAAACTTTTCTGAAGAAGAGAAATTTGTTAACCCCGATTCTAGGTTTAAGTGTCAGGAAGTCATTTCTAAATGTATTTGTATGGAGTGTAGCCATGTATGGAAGTGAAACGTGAGCTGTAAATAGTTTAGACAAGATGAGAATAGAAACTTTCGAAATGTGGTGCTACAGAAGAATGCTGAAGATCAGATGGGTAGATCACATAACTAATGAGGAGGTATTGAATAGAACTAGAGAGAAGAGAAATTTGTTGCACAAGTAGACTAGAAGAAGTTATTGGTTGGTAGGGTATATTCTGAGGCATCAAGCGATCACCAATTTAGTATTGGAGGGCAGCGTGGAGGGTAAAAATCGTAGAGGGAGTATAAGATATGAATACACTAAACAGATTCAGAAAGATGTAGATTGCAGTAGGTATTGGGAGATGAAGAAGCTTGCACAGGAAAGACTAACATGCAGAGCTGCATCAAACCAGTCTCTAGACTGAAGACCACAACAACAGGCTGTTTTTAGGCTTCACGTCGGGATGCTGCGGTGCCACTTAGAATTTATCTCAATTTATTTGTTGATCTTATAGCGCCTATAAATAATTATTGACGCTAAAAAACAGATCGCATGCATTCATATAACGCAACGTACATCCGTTTCCTTCATCAACCCAGACATTGCAATGAAGATCCACCCGCCGGCCGGAGTGGCCGTGCGGTTCTAGGCGCTACAGTCTCTAGCCGAGCGCCCGCTACGGTCGCAGGTTCGAATCCTGTCTCGGTCATGGATGTGTTTGATCTCCATAGGTTAGTTAGGTTTAATTAGTTCTAGGCGACTGATGACCTCAGAAG
This sequence comes from Schistocerca americana, assembly GCF_021461395.2. NCBI lineage: Eukaryota > Metazoa > Arthropoda > Insecta > Orthoptera > Acrididae > Schistocerca > Schistocerca americana. The sequence goes on along the minus strand of NC_060122.1, from coordinate 202,599,075 downwards.
TTAAGTCGCATAGTGCTCAGAGCCTTTTGAACCATTGGAGATCCACCGTTCACAGTTTGCATTTAATTTGTGAATGAGATGGAATTCAGAGAGCATGCTGTAATAAATTTACATGATAACTACCTTTGGGTTGATGTAAAAATCACTGGATAAGGCATCAGGGGCGATTAAGGTATCGATGTTTGGGCAAGAATTGTGGATGACAGAAAATAGTGTCATACACTATACCGGACAAATGAAGAGGTGTAACCAGTTTCTGCGCGAAAAGATACATGAGTTATTGGAGACCGATACCCATGCAAAAAGGCAAGTCGTCTTTCACGCCCCAAACGACCGCAAATGGAAATGGCTCTGAGCACTATGGGACTTAACATCTATGGTCATCAGTCCCCCAGAACTTAGAAGTACTTAAGCCTAACTAACCTAAGGACATCACACAACACCCAGTCATCACGAGGCAGAGAAAATCCCTGACTCCGCCGGGAATCGAACCCGGGAATCCGGGCGCGGGAAGCGAGAACGCTACCGCACGACCACGAGCTGCGGACCAAACGGCCGCAACTAACACAAACATTTACTACTAATGAGCGATGGAAATACAGAGCACATGGCATCTCAGTTGTTCTGTTACATTTCTGGCTGGTGAGACGTTTAATCGCATTGGCGCATTCCACATTCATCGACTGCGCGCACTCGTATCACGAGAGTGTGTCCCAGTCATGTGACCAAATGAGAGGATAGTCAGGTGTGATCTTCCTAAAACGAAAAAGTCATGTGGACGTAAGAAACTACCCTAAAACCACTTTGAGCACGAACTACATGTATGCACTTTTACAAGAAAATTATACTCGTGGTAGCAATAGTCGACAAAATCGTCTCTTCAAAGGTAAGTGTTCCACACATTGATGAATAAGAACTCTGTGTACTTCATCATAATTTCACTCAAAATTTAGTTTATGTCATTATGATTCTTTTACTCTAATATTCAAATACTTCACTCTCTTCCACATTGTTGGAATAACTCCATTCAGCAAAAATGGTTCAAATGGCTCTAAGGTCATTGGTTCCCTAGACTTAGAACTACTTAAACCTAACTAATCTAAGGATATCACACACAGCCATGCCCGGGCCAGGACACGAACCTGCGACGGTAGCAGCAGCGCGGTTCCGGACCGAAGCGCCTAGAACCGCTCGACCACAACGGCCGACGCATTCATCATAGGGCATTGATATTTTTCGTCCGTAGATCTGATATACTTAAATTTTCCTTGAGACATTTGAACCTCAATTCATCTATGATAATAATAGAAGCTGAAGAAATTAATGGAGATTTGTGCCACAGCATGGACGGGAGCCCTTGCTTACTAGGCAGATGTACACCACCACAACAGTACGGGTGATGTAACTGCATGGACTGGCCTAGTCCAGAGCCTGCCCCCCTCCTCCCCATCAACCCAAATAAATTTGGTAGGCGTGTTTCTACATCTGAAAGACGATGTCTATTCAAATTTCACGCCAGGTGCATGAGGGTGGCGCTAGTAGCGCCACTATGAAAACGCAGATCAGGCCGGCTTTGAACACCTGATTTAACGTTAATGAGAGTTAGTTATGTTTCAGATCGAACATGGTGAGCTGATGTTAGCTGCGAATGCCTTTGAGGGGACACAGACGTCAATGAAAACACTTCGCTGACTTTGAACGAGGTCATGTAATAGGATTACTAGAAGCTGGATCTTCGTCCTCCAGTACTGGCAGGAATGTAGCCACTGTACATTATTGGTGGTAGCGGTGATCACGAGAATGTACGGTAGAAGATGATCGGGCTCCGGACGGCCACGTGACACTACCGAGGGGGCAGACCATCGTGTTCGGCATAAGGTTCTGACCCATCGTACTGCATGTGCAGCAGCAATTTGAGCAGCACTTGATATCGCAGTGAAATAATGAACTGTTGCAAATCAGATACTTCAAGAACAGTTCCGAGCCATACTACCTGTAGCGTCTATTCCAATGGATCCACCGCCATTGGGACTGCATAGGTGTCAAGCGAGAACTTATAGGAGGACAGGGTGGAGGTCTATTTTGTTTTCTGATGAATGTTGGTTCTGCCTCGGTGGTAATGATCGCCGTGTGTTGGTTACTAGGATGACAGTTGAGAGCCTGTAACCAGCCAGTCTGCGTGCTAGTCAGGCTGGACCTGTACCTGAGGTTTCGGTCTGGGGTGCGATTTCATATTACAGCAGGAGCATTCTCGTGGCTATCCCACACACCCTGACGGCAGATTTGTACGTCAGTCTGGTGATTCGACCTGTTGTCCCAGGAAGTTGTGGTCTTACGTTAAATCAGTAAGTGGCTCGAAACAGCATATCCAGACACTCTGGGATGATGATGGCATTAAAAAAGAGGATGACACGCGTAAAGCTGAAATACTAAACACCTTTTTCCAAAGCTGTTTCACAGAGGAAGACCGCACTGCAGATCCTTCTCAAAATCCTCGCACAAACGAAAAAATGGCTGACATCGAAATAAGTGTCCAAGGAATAGAAAAGCAACTGGAATCACTCAACAGAGGAAAGTCAACTGGGCCTGACGGGATACCAATTCGATTGTACACAGAGTACGCGAAAGAACTTGCCGCCCCCCCCCCCCTTCTAACAGCCGTGTACCGCAAGTCCCTAGAGGAACGGAAGGTTCCAAATGATTGGAAAAGAGCACAGGTAGACCCTTCTTGGTCGAGCAGATGCGCAAAACTATAGACCTATATCTCTGCCGTCGATCTGTTGTAGAATTTTAGAACATGTTTTTTGCTCGAGTATCATGTCGTTTTTGGAAACCCAGAATCTACTCTGTAGGAATCAACATGGATTCCGGAAACAGCGATCGTGTGAGACCCAACTCGCTTTATTTGTTCATGAGACCCAGAAAATATTAGATACAGGCTCCCAGGTAGATGCTATTTTTCTTGACTTCCGGAAGGCGTTCGATACAGATCCACACTGTCGCCTGATAAACAAAGTAAGAGCCTACGGAATATCAGACCAGCTGTGTGGCTGGATTGAAGAGTTTTTAGCAAACAGAACACAGCATGTTGTTATCAATGGGGAGACGTCTACAGACGTTAAAGTAACCTCTGGCGTGCCACAGGGGAGTGTTAGGGGACCATTGCTTTTCACAATATATATAAATAACCTAGTAGATAGTGTCGGAAGTTCCATGCGGCTTTTCGCGGATGATGCTGTAGTATACAGAGAAGTTGCAGCATTAGAAAATTGTAGCGAAATGCAGGAAGATCTGCAGCGGATAGGCACTTGGTGCAGGGAGTGGCAACTGACCCTTAGCATAGACAAATGTAATGTATTGCGAATACATAGAAAGAAGGATCCCTTATTGTATGATTATATGATAGCGGAACAAACACTGGTAGCAGTTACTTCTGTAAAGTATCTGGGAGTATGCGTGCGGAACGATTTGAAGTGGAATGATCATATAAAATTAATTGTTGGTAAGGCGGGTGCCAGGTTGAGATTCGTTGAGAGAGTCCTTAGAAGATGTAGTCCAACAACAAAGGAGGTGGCTTACAAAACACTCGTTAGACCTATACTTGAGTATTGCTCATCAGTGTGGGATCCGTACCAGGTCGGGTTGACGGAGGAGGTAGAGAAGATCCAAAGAAGAGCGGCTCGTTTCGTCACAGGGTTATTTGGTAACCGTGATAGCGTTACGAAGATGTTTAGCAAACTCAAGTGGCAGACCATGCAAGAGAGGCGCACTGCATCGCGGTGTAGCTCGCTCGCCAGGTTTCGGGAGGGTGCGTTTCTGGATGAGGTATCGAATATATTGCTTCCCCCTACTTATACCTCTCGAGGAGATCACGAATGTAAAATTAGAGAGATTCGAGCGCGCACGGAGGCTTTCAGACAGTCGTTCTTCCAGCGAACCATACGCGACTGGAACAGAAAAGGGAGGTAATGACCGTGGCACGTAAAGTGCCCTCCGCCACACACCGTTGAGTGGCTTGCGGAGTATAAATGTAGATGTAGATGTGGCGCCATTCATGTACAGCAATCCATGGCGTGTTTTCCAACAGGATCACCCTCTCCTACGTACCCCGCGGTAATCCAATATACTCTACAGAGTGTCGACATGTTGACTTGGCTTGCTCGGTCACCAGATCTGTCTCCAGCTGAGCAGATATGGGACGTCATCTGACGACATCTCCAGCGTCATCCACGTACAGCGTTTACCGTCCCTGTACTGACCGACCAAGTGCAACAGACATGGAAATCCATCCCGCAGACCGGCATCCGACAGCTGTACAGCACAATGCATGCACTTTCGTACGTTTGAATTCAACATTCTGGCGGTTACACCGTTTACTGTTGTACCTGCAGTTCGTATTAACCTGTGCTACTTCATCAAATCACTGCCTGCTCCCTATGAATGTGATACTGTAGGTTCCAACATGAGAACAGTAATATTTAGTATCAAAGACGGTATTTCATTCCTACAGCGTCCAGTGTCCAACAAAGATTCACAAAAAAATAACCGGACACTGTGTGGCACGAGGTACCACTAGAACTTTTCACACTGGTATTCTAAATCACGAGTCTGTTCTCGACAAAAACTTGCGACTCTATATTAGAATCCGCATCTCTCATGTCCTGTTCAGGTTAAAATCTAATCATCGGAGCAATAATTTTTCACGACTACATAGCACCGCGTGTCACAAGGACGTACTGCAAACGTGGGCAGTACTAAAGGGGATCCTAGAAGGTCAGTGTTAGTACTCAGTACTTCCTGTTGTGGCATAATATAGAATGTGGATGGATATCAAACAGTTTTGGTATACATTAAGCGTCTTCAAAATTATTATATTGCCTCTGGGCAGTCTGTTGAGAGTCGCTCACGTGCTTTGCTGCAGTAACGTCTCACGGCTTCTTTGTGTTTAAATACTGAACTGGTGACAAGACGAAAGATCATTCATATCAGCGAGAACTGAAATGTACAAAACGCTATCGACAAATGCGATGGTACGGCAGATGAACGAGAAATGTTTATTATAAGTTGTAATATATCCGCCGTCCGCGGATAAGAAAATCTCAGAGTGTGAGTTATAGCGTTTGTATTTAAACTTAAGTCTTTCTTCAAAATTTAAAAAACAATATTCGTGAGTTAGGACTGATCCCCCAAGCCTACCAATAACTAAATCAGAGATTCTTCCAAACAAACTGTCTGGAGTAACCATAAAACTTCACAAAACCAAGCCCCCGGCGTCTCGTGAAGAGCGGCGCGGAGTCCACGTTCGCCGGCTTATGTGGCCGAGTGGTTCTAGGCGCTTCAGTTTGGAACCGCGCGGCTGCTACAGTCACAGGTTCGAATCCTGCCTCGGGCATGGATGTGTGTGATGTCCTTAGGTTAGTTAGGTTTAAGTCGTTCTAAGTTCTAGGAGACTGATGACCTCAGATGTTAAGTCTCATAGTGCTCAGAGCCATTTGAACCACTTGAGTCCACGTTGCCGTCACCTGAGTCCGAGTAGAGGCCCTGCGAGGATGGCTCCGGTACGCTGGCGGTGGTGGACGATGACGCGGCGGCTACGATGACACCAGTGGTCTCGCTCGGCGTGAACCGCCTCTCCAGGTTTTTTTTCCGTTATTGTGATTTTGATACCCGTACAACAGCAGGTAGGCTGACAGCAGCACATTACGCCGCTCTTCAGCCGCCTCTCCAGGCTCCTGCGCCAGCCTAAATACTGCTTGGCGCATGGATATGGCTGGCTCTATTTGCAGTCACGTGTCGAGCGGAAGGAAAGAGGTCCGCGGCTGTAGCGACCTCTTGCGACGCCGTGGACGCCTCCTGGTGGTCTCTGGGAAGCGTCTGTGTATCCGGGACGACCGGCCAGGCTGACCCCTACTCCGTCCGGGGCCCGCTGTACCGGTCTGCTTCGCGGGAAGCGAGAGTTGCAGGCGCTTAGTCTGGACACAGTACGTTCTGTGATCATTATAAGCTTTTGCTCACGAAATACAGCTGTACTCCACAGCTATGAAGAAAACATTTTTATTCTTTAAGAAGAACCATTTCCAGTTATATATCAAATGTTGGACAATCAATAGAAACAAAATTTCGTAATCAATTATCTCATTCAAACTCAGTTGTCATAATAAGTTATCGTAAGTGAATGTGGATGCTCCTTATACTAGTTTTTCTTCCACCTTCTTTTTTCCTCCTGTTTGAGAGAAAGTAGCGCAATTACCAAATCATCCACGACTCGGCCGCCTTAAATTTCGAACCATACTAATAATTGCACATTTTTATCCAGCAATCTATCGAGGATTTCCATTATATTGCACCGTTCTGCTTTACACTAATACTGTTCGCCAAAGGCCTGCTTCACACTGCTTCTCTATAGTCCATTATTGTCTGTGAATGGTACTCTTCCCGTACTCTTTGAACAGCTAGATATTATTGAAAGTAATATAATGTATCGATAGCCAGGGAGACTACTAATGAAATAATTGGAAGTATAAAAGTAATCAATATCAAATAGAAGTAAGTGTGAATATACACATCCCTTGCAACTAGTACTGTTCCATCTTCTAATAAGTGAACTCCGGTTCGTATTTATACAGAAATTACATAGGCAACGCTACAGAATCTTGGTACATACAGCGGGTGGACAAAAATATGGAAAGCTGAGAAGACGTTATCATGCCTAATATGGTACAAAAACCCACTGGTATTTAAAAGAGCTTCCTATTGTCACGGAATGGATAAATGTAGGCCCTGTGTCGTTTTCAAGAGTATCTTATGCCATTCTTCCCGAAAAATAGTGCCAAGTTCAGTAACGATGATGGATGTGCTTGCGGTGGCCGGTGGAATTGCAGTAATTCATCCTAGTACTCGAAACACCACTCCTGGACGATGCGAGCTGTGTGAACATGTCGCCTTGGAACGCAGCATTACCATTGGGAAACAGAGATTTTACCACCAGATTGACGTGATTGGCGAAAATGGTCATCTAATCCCAGACAGTAAGGCGACCTTACACAGTACCCGTGGAGCTAATGGTATATCAAACACATGGCTTCCAAACCATCACTGAACCCACGGGATGTTTCACCGCTGACGCGTAAACTCGGCCAGAAGTTGTAAACAAAGTGAAACAACACTCGTGCAATCAAATGACTTTCTGTCATTGTTCCATAGCCCAAGTGGCTTCGGCACCGCGTCTTCCCTTTACAGGTATCTGCATAGTTCGATTTATCTGCATAACTGATTGTAATTTCAGCCGTTCACTCCTTATGGAGCTCACTTCGTGTTGGTTTATAGCTGAGAGGTTTCGCGAGTGCAACATTCAGTTTTTCAGTGACTTTTGCAGCTGCCGTCTACTTATTTTCCGTCACAAATCTCGTCAAAGACCGCCTGTCACGACGTAGCGCATGATGCTCCTCCGATTTCCCTGTACGCTGTATAAATCTTCGGTATGGAGCCACTTCAAAAACCAAACACTTCGGCTACTTGCTTACGTTAGCACCCACCATGCGAGCATTAGCAGTTTTCTCATGTTCAAATTGATATATCTCCGATATAAAGCCCTCGCATCTACAGAGAAAACTTGTAACGTATTGAGGACATTGCACAGGCATCGTTTCTGACAGAATACACCAACGCCAGCTGCATGCTTGGTTATCATCTGCGTTTATGTTCACGTATCCATTTCTGTAGTGTTCTTCATATTTTGTTCAAATCCCTATGTACTGACAACGGGTTTCGTCAAATGCTCGAGCGCGAAGGCAGTCTAAATCACGTTTTGTGGTTGTCATAAATCTAAAGAGATTCATCACAAAAAATTCTCCAATATGCGCATGTAACCTTTTTTTGTGTTCGTAATGAGTGTGCAGATGTATAACGATAACATTTTCCAAGTGAAAGTTGGTAATAAACATTCACAGAAATTAAGAACAAGTAAAGGTCTTTTAAAAGTCTGTCCCATGTCACCGTCATTACTTAACCTATATAGATATTAGCCTAAGAACATGGTCTCGTAAATCTAATAGTATGGGATTAGAAAGAAGAGATGGAGTTTACCTACATCATTTATTGTTTGCTGATGATCAAGTAGTCGTAGCACAAGATAGGGAGGATGCTAACTATATGTGCAATCAACTAGCAGTAGCATACAAAAGTTGGTATTTGAAGATTAATTACAAAAAAACCGGTTACTAGACTAACGATTCAGTTGAGCTATACATTGAAGGAATGAAAATCAAAAAGATAAACACTTTCTATTATTTAGGATCCATTTTAGAACTGGAGGAAAAATCAGAGTCAGAAATCAATAAAAGAATTAGTAGCGGACGGAAGGACATTGGGATGCTTAATCCAGTCTCATGGAGCAGGAATGAAACGAGCAGAACTAAAAAATTAATATACAAATCCATATTAGAGAGTGTGGTCCTGTATGGAACGGAGACCTGGACAATTAACCTGAAGCACATTAAAAAGTTACAAGCTCTGGAGATGGACTTCTGGAGAAGATCGGCAAGAATCTCCAGGAAAGAAAAGATAAGGAACACCAAAATAATAAGGAGTATGGAAATACAAGAAAGAATATATGACGTAATGGATAGGAAGAAATTGTAGTGGTACGGGCATGTACGACGAATGGAGAAAACCAGAATACCCAAATTGATGCTGGAGTTGGTACCGGAGGGGAGAAGAAGAAGAAGAGGACGACCTATGACCACCTGGCTCCAAAATGTACAGCACACAATGAGGAGAATGGGCGCAGAGGAAGAGGACACACAACATCGATACACATGGAGGAATATTTTGAAAATATAGTTCAAAAACGTTTATTCTTTGTATTGTAATTTCCGAGTAAATTATTATGTTGGAGATAAGCCTCTGTAATGAGGAAAAGCTCAAAATAATAGTAATAATAATCATGAGTAAAGCACAGAAGAGATATCAGTTGTGGACCTTAGAATTCTAAAGCCAGTGATGTACGCTCTCCTGTTTTACGATGTTTGTCAACGGCCTTCTGTCTCTGCGGTTTCTGCCGTGAACTCGCCAAGAGGCACAAGAGCATCGAAACAGCTGCTAGCGGTGCAGGCCTGCACGTGTGTGTGCACGTGCGTGAAACGCTCGACCAGCGTGCAATCCTGTTCGGCGTTGCGGCGGCATCGCAAGCGGCAGCGATTCTGATTAATTATTGCAGGATGCTTCATTATGCGCCGCGCTAATTGAAATTGATTTGACACGCCCAGCACGGCTCTGGGTTTTCTATAAATCAGTCAGCTCAGTCGTGGAACAAAACAGCGGCCGCGGCTTTGCAGCAACGCCGCGTCCCGAGCATGGCGACGTGTCGCTGCCACGGTAGACGCGTTACCGCCACAGCACGTCTCTCAGCCTGTGGAGAGCACGCGGACCGCTACCTGTGCGGGCACCGTGATCGACATCCTGGTTCGTCATCCGTTTTCAGAGCACAAAAGTCAATGAATCATTCACCATATACTATCTGACCAAATGTATCCGGGAATGTATTTGATGTGTTGGCAGAAGAGCCAACACCGTGTTGCTAGAGGAGGCCGAAATGCACGCGTTTACGCTCACGCAGACTGGCGTGTGGTCTGGAACAATTAAAGGAGTTGAGTCTAATAAATAAAGAACGTAGTTCTTGGAATACTTAACTTTAATCCATAATTGGAGAACACCGCTCTTGTTGATACATTACTAACAATCTCAATATAAACTGGTAATGGCGCCTTGCTAGGTCGTAGCAAATGACGTAGCTGAAGGCTATGCTAACTATCGTCTCGGCAAATGAGAGCGTATTTGTCAGTGAACCATTCCTAGCAACGTCGGCTGTACAACTGGGGCGAGTGCTAGGACGTCTCTCTAGACCTGCCGTGTGGTGGCGCTCGGTCTGCAATCACTGACAGTGGCGACACAAGGGTCCGATGTATACTAGCGGACCGCGGCCGATTTAAAGGCTACCACCTAGCAAGTGTGGTGTCTGGCGGTGACACCACAGTATTAGTGGACATTAATATGGCTCACTTTCGTGACTTTCGGCACAAAGATGGGTACAGTTTCAAAGAGGTATCTGATTGTCTACTAAGGAATGACAGCACATTCTTCCTCAAGAGCGTAAACCAGAGAAAGTGATCACACTGAACGCTGGGGTCTGGTGCGAAGACGGCGTTCTGTCTCATCTGGAAGATGTTTCATTAAGTTCAGGTCGGTACAATGGACAGGCACTTCTACTCAGGAATGTTATTGTTCGTAGACTATTGCTTCACAGATGCTGTTTAGTTCTCTAGAACTCCTCCAAGGTATCAGCTTCATATACGAGTTTCCCGCGACCAGACGGTGCTGCGACTTCCCAAAGATGGCACATTACAGCAGCACTTGTTCTGATTTGCAAGTACGCATGTGAACATCGATCAGACTGAAACAAAGCAGACGAGCTTGGGAAATTGTGGCCAGTGTGGCCGCTTCAGACATCCACAAGAGGTTAGTGAAAAAACAGCGCGAAGTCGCAGACTCCTGTTGCGTCCTGTCTCACAGTTCAGAGACTGTTCTGAAAAGCCGGCCGCGGTGGCCGTGCGGTTCTAGCGCTGCAGTCCGGAACCGCGGGGCTGCTACGGTCGCAGGTTCGAATCCTGCCTCGGGCATGGATGTGTGTGATGTCCTTAGGTTAGTTAGGTTTAAGTAGTTCTAAGTTCTGGGGGACTGATGACCTAAGATGTTAAGTCCCATAGTGCTCAGAGCCATTTGTTCTGAAAAAAGATAATGGACTGGGCAACTGCACACAAACCAATGCCCAGGCAACGGTTTTGTATTCTTCTAGTGTCTAACTGCTTTGGTCACAAGCCAGCAGAGGCTCTGAAAGCGATGTCGCTCCGTTGGAAAAGCCACACGCAATGGTCGTCTGATGCCATAGCCCAGTAACGCCAGATTTCACCGCACTGTTCTACAGGATACGTACTCCGTTGTCCCACATCGAATTCTGTGGTTGTTGCTTGTTTGTCAGCACTGACAATTCTACTCAAACAACGACGCTCTCCGTCGTTAGCTGAAGGCTTTCGGCCACTCTGTTGTACGTGCTGAGAGGTAATGCCTTACGTTTGGTATTCTCGGTAGACTCTTGATCTCGGAATACTGAATTTCCTAACGGTTACCGAAACGGTATGTCCCATGCGTCTAGCTCCTCCATCTACGTGTTTACTCTGCTATTCACAATAAAGTGCGTGGCAGAGGGTTCAATGAATCACCTTCAAGCTGTCCCTCTACCGTTCCACTCTCGAACGGCACGCGGGAAAAACGAGCACTTAAAATTTTTCTGTGCGAGCTCTGATTTCTCTTTTTTTATCGCGATGATCATTTCTCCCTGTGTAGGTTGGTGCAAACAGAATGTTTTCGCAACCGGAGGAGAAAACTGGTGATTGAAATTTCATGCTAAGGTCCCGTCGCAACGAAAACCGCCTTTGTTTTAATGATTCCCATTCCAGTTCACGTATCATGTGTGTGACACTATCGACCCTATTCCGCGATAATACAAAACGAGCTGTCCTTCTTTGTACTTTTTAGATGTCATCCGTCAGTGTCACCTGATGCGCATCCCACACCGCACAGCAATACTCCAGAATAGGGCGGACAAGCGTAGTGTAAGCAGTCTCTTTAGTAGACCTGTCTTTGGTTTGCTCTACCCACAATATTACCTATGTGATCGTTCCATTTAGGTTATTTGTAATTTTAATCCCTAAGTATTTAGCTGAATTTATACCCTTCAGATTTGTGTGACTTATCGCGTAATCGAAATGTAACTGATTTCCTTTAGTACTGATGTGAATAACTTACACTTTTCCTTATTCAGGGTCAATTGCCATTTTTCGCACCATAAAGATATCTTATCTGAATCATTTTGCAAGTCGTTTTGATCATCTTATGACTTTACAACACGTTAAATGACAGCATCATCTGCAAAAAATCTAAGACGGCTACTCAGACTGTCTCTTATGTCGTTAATATAGATCAGGAACAACAGAGGGCCTGTAACACTTCCTTGGGGAACGCCGGATATTACTTCTGTTTTACTAGATGACTTTTCTTCTATTACTACGAACTGTGACCTTTGTGACAGGAAATCACGAATCCAGTCGCACAACTAAGGCGATATCCCGTAGGCACGCAGTTTGGTTAGAAGACGCTTGTGAGGAACGGAGTTGAAAGCCTTCTGGAAATCTAAAAATATTTACTCAATTTGACATACCCTGTCGACAGCATTTATTACTTCATGAGTGTAAAAAGGTAGTTGTGTTTCACAAGAACGGTATTTTCTGAAACCGTGCTGACTGTGTGTCAATAAATCGGTTTCTTCGAAGTACAGTACTTCATAATGTTCGAATACAGTATATGTTAAAAACCCTACTGCAAATCGACGATAGTGATATAGGCCTGTAATTCAGCGGATTACTCCTACTTCCCTTTTTGGGTATTGGTGTGAGTTCAACAATTTTCAAGTCTTATGTACGGATCTTTCTGTGAGAGAGTGTTTGTATATAATTGCTAAATATGGAGCTATTTTATCAGCATACTCTGAGAGGAAAATGACTGGTATACAATCTGGACCAGAGGCCTTGCCGTTATTATGTGATTTCCGCTGCTTCTTTACTCCAAGGATATCAACTTCTATGTTTCTCATCTTGGCAGTTGTCCTTGATTGGAATTCAGGAATATTTGTTTCGTTTTCTTTGGTGAAGGAGTTAATAACTCTGCTTTAGTGCTTTAATAACTCTGCTTTAGTGGCACTGTCATCAGTGACTTCACCGTTGATATCGCGCAGTGAAGGTGCTGTCTGCGTCTTGCCCCTGGTGTGCTTTATGTATGACCACAATCTCTTTGGGTTTTCTGCCAGATTTCGAGAAAGAATTTCGTTGTGGAAATTATTAAAAGCATCTCGCTTTGAAGTACGCACCATAATTCGAACGTCAGTAAAACTTTGCCAATCTTGGGTGTTTTGCGTTCTTTTAAATTTTGCATGCTTTTTTCGTTGCTTCTGCAACATCGATCGGGCCCGTTTTGTGTATCATGGGGAATCAGTACCATCACTTATTAATTTATGTCGTATATATCTCTCAATTTCTGTCGATACTATCTCTTTGAAAACATTCCACAACTTTTGTACCCTTACGTGATCAGATAGAAAGGAGTTAAGACTGTCTTTTAAAAAGGCGTTACGAATATTTTTATCAGCCTTTTTAAATAGATATATTTAGCGTTTCTTTTTTATGGTTGTAGGTGTTACGGTATTCAGCCAAGCAGCAACTGCCTTGTGGTAGCTAATCCCTGTATTCGCCGCAATACTCACTATTTGTCCAGGATTATTTGCGGCTAAAAGGTCAAGTATGCTTTCGCAACTATTTACGCTTCGAGTGGGCTCATGAACTAATTGTTCAAAATAATTTTCTGAGAAAGCATTCGTATAATTTCGGATTACGTTTTATGCCGGCCCCCGGCCTTAAACGTATAACTTTTCCAGCATATCGAGGGTAGATTAAAGTCATCACCGACTACAATTTTATGAGCGGCGTACTTATTTGAAATGAGACGCAAGTTTTCTTTGAACTGTTCAGCAACTATATTTTCTTAGTCGGGTTGGGGGGGGGGGGGGTCGGTAAAACGATTCAATTAATAGTTTAGTCCGATTGTCAGGTATATCCTCCTCCCATACTGTTTCATACGAACTATCTACTTCAATTTCGCTACAAGGCAAACTACCTCTGACAGCAATAAATACTCCACCACCAGCTCTCTTTAACCTATCCTTTCTGAACACTGTTATATGGTTTGAAAAAATTTCGACTGAACTTGTTTCCGGCTTTAGCTCTCTGTACCCACAGCTACTTGAGGTTCAGTGCTTTCTATTAGGAGTTGAAGCTCTGGTTCTTTCCCCACACAGCTACGACAGTTTACAACTACAATACCAAACGTTTCTACAACTAATGTACTGTGTTTTACCTGGCCACTTTTAGACGGACGTCCCTTCTGTGGTTCCCTCAGACCATCTAACCTCAAAAACCGCCCAGTCCCATCCACAAAGCCCCCGCTATAGGTGTAGCCGTCTCCTGTGTGTACTGGACTCGTGATCTATTAAGCGAAACCCGGAAACCTACCACCCGACGGCGCAAGTCAAGGATTCTGCCGCCTACACGGTCACAGAACCGCCTGAGCCTCTCATTCAGACCCTCCACTCGACTCTGCACCAAAGGACCACAGTCGGTTCTATCGACGATGCTGCAGATGGTGAGCTCCGCCTTAATTTCGGGAGCAAGACTTGCAGTCTTTACCATTTCCGTTAGCCGCTCGAAACCAGAAAGAATCTGCTCCGATCCAAAGCGACACACGTCACTGGTACCGACATGAGCCACCACTTGCAGTTGGCTGCAGCCTGTAGTCCTCATGGCATCGTGAAGCACCCTATTCACATCCGGAATGTCTCCCCCCGGAATGCACACGGAGTGCACACTGGCTTTCTTCCCTCCTTGGCCCCATCACGCGCCTAACGTGGGAGCTCCCAACTACCGGCAAACCCACCCTCTGTGAATACCCAGACCTTGCGGGCCGAGAAGCTTCCTCTGGAACAGGGTGGACGACTGCATCCAGCTCAGAGACATCGTGAGCCACAGATGACGCCCGAAACCTTTTCGTCAAACTAACCGGGGAGGCCCTACAATCGGCCTCTCCAAAAGATTTTCGCTGCCTGCCAGACTTTTGAATGATCTCCCACACGACCACGGGTGAGGGGTCAGCTTCAGTGCAGGCAGTACCCGGGGCGGTCACAGCAGTGGACCGATCGGACGTCCCACGCATCCCCGCGTTCGATCCCCCACAGTGACGCCCCTTGGCAGAAGCCTCAAGCTGTGTGACGGAAGCCAAAGCAGCCTGCTGGAGGTGTGAGCGGTGGGTCGCCAACTCAGCTCGCATCTGTACACCACAATCACAGTTCCTATCCATTACTGCAGTCGCTCCTGTTTGAAGCTCGTAAAAATATGTAACAAGCAAAGAGTGCACTCGTCTTATTAGTAGCAGTAACTAGCGGAGCTGTTGTAGCGGATGGTCTAACCGACACAGCTTCAAGTACCATTCCGGAATATTGAATTTCCTAACGGTTTCCGAAACGGTATGTCCCATGCCTCTAGCTCCAGGTACCATTCCGCGTTCAGAGTCTGTTAATTCGCGTCGTGTGGCCGTAATGATTCACTTGGATCACCTGAGTTCTGGTGACAGTTCCGCTAATGCACTCTCCTTGTATGACTTGTGTACACGATACTAACACCATTTGTACATGTGCATATCTTCTACCTCGCTACTTCCGTCAGCCTAGAGTAATCCCGACTGATCGAACGCTGTGCGAGGAGCGTGACGTCAGTACGTCCAGCTGTTATTGCCAGTAGATGAATTCTAACGACTCCACTGCTTCATTAAGATGATTACGCTAAATAAAAAGCCATAAATTATGTGTTGAAAAGCTGAGTGAGGAGCGCTGCACCATGAGCAGCGACGTCGTTCAACGAGTGGGGCTGAAACTGCGATCTGACCGATAACTGACAATCAACCTCTTACACCATTGTTGCGACATCGCAAACTCTGTGGAATGTGCGTACTGAAAACGCATACTAGCCAAGGCAAATAATTATATTTTGCATTCCAGTTGGGAGTTTCTAGCGTCTACCACTTAGCTGATCGTCTCCCTATAGCGCTCGCACCGGCTAAACAATCCCGTGACGAAACGTGTCGCTCTTCTTTGGATCTTGTTCATCTCCTTTATTAATTAAACCGAATGAGGGCCAAAAATGGCGAGCAACATTCAATAATCAAAGAAATGTTTTCTTAGTCATTTCTTTAACGTGAATCTCAGCTTGGCACCTGCTTTTCCTGTAATTTGTTTTATGTGCTCATTAGATTTTAGATCGCTCCGGATGGTTACTACTCGGTATTTCACGGTACCTGTAGTTAACTTTCACCTAAAATGCATCACGAATAGTGTAATCGTATTCTAGTAAATTTCTTCTTATCACAAGCCACATTTATTTATATTCAGGTCAGCTGGCATCCGCGCATCTTTCTGCGGTTTGGTACAGTCTTTTGGCACTTCTAACTTCCCATAGGCAATCGCCTTATCTCCGAACGGTTTCATGTAGCTTCCGACGCTTTCCACTAGATCATGGGTCACAAAACTATAGCCCACGGGTTGGATACGACCCCCGGCGTCAGTTGATCAGGACCACCGACGGTACTTAAACTTGCCCGATAAACTGTATTCAACACGAGTCTACCTTCCCCACTGCTGGTGATGCCAGGACTACGTGCAGCCGATAAACCTGACATCGGAATTCTGCAGCTGAAATTGTGTATTGTCAACTACTCAGACTCAATTCGGAGATTTTCGAGCAATAATATGGCCACCGTCACGAGAACCTTTCTTCCTACCAGCAAGTAGGGAGCTCTATTACAAATTTAGCCCGTCACCAGCACCCCAACAAATGGTGATGGATGTCTTTGCACACATGGATCAACGGACGTGTTCTCGTGTCACGTTGCGTACAGATTCTGTCACGTTGCCGTTCATACATGAGCCCTTGTCCCATATTACCCCGATAACATTAATTCGGTGACGCCCTCAAACGCCGTTAATTCCAGGATTTTCTTGAAGAAACTCAGTCTAAATTCTGTGACTTGTCTTATCACGTAGAAGTGAGGTGGCTAGCATGTGGTAGAGTCATGTTTCCTTTCGACAAGCTCTGAAACGAAATAGATGTTTTTCTCACTGTAAAAGAGAGCTGATCCACCACTGTCAGATCCTGTCTCGATGTCAAAAGTTGAACCTGCAGGGAAAGGTTAACCTCATCTCTACAGAATCATCAAAGGATTTCATAAAAAGGCGTCATTGTCTGAAGCACAACTGGAAGGAGAAAACTTTTCTTATTTTCACTTGAAAGATTTTCGTGCTAGAACTTCCGAAGATGTCAACCTTAATTTTTCAGAGAAAAGTTATTGGTGACTTGAAGAAGCATTTTTACGAGATCTTTTCACATCTTGACAATATTAAGAGGTACGTTCTCCTGTTCCAGAATCCTTGGTTATGTGCCATGTAAACTACAGCTGGAGGTAACTGATTTGTAAATAAACGTCTTGCTGAATAAAAAGCGCAGAGAAGGAAAACTTGTTTAATTTTACAGCTACTTACCTGATGATGGAATCAGTGTCTGCAACAACTTAAGTCTGTGAGCAAACGTTTCCAAAAATGAAATATCTTAAGTCAGCACAATGAACGAGATTGGCTAATGCATATTTGAAAGCTGTTATCTTGATTGGACATGGCAACAGCAAACCAAACATTTACGATATCTAGAAAGCCAAAGGTCAGTTTCACAATTTCGCACCGATTTGCTGCTTAGTTTATGAGATTCAGATATGTGCACACTAGATATGATGTAACTGTCTTTTTGCTAACGTCGCCTTCTTTGAAAACTTTTTTTGGATACAAATTTTTGGTTGTCCTTGTTTTTTATGCGTTGCATGTCACTCACCCATAATTAACACTGAGTGCTGTACATCGTTTCTCGATTTTTCTCCCAGAGGTTTCGTTTCAGCTTGTAAGAATTGTACAGAACGATGACGTCACCCGTGCTTTTTATTTTGTCAGTTATCTTGCCCGCAGTGAAAAATGTTTGGCGATCTCTGCACTAGATGATTTATATGTATTGTAAATAGTAACTGCACACTTTCGTGTCGGGTTCTAAGCAGAGAAGCTGAAAAAACTAGTGCAACGTTATAAAAAGTGCTTCATAGTGAGATTAGGTGAAAATCGGTAACTTTGAAGGAAACTAAAACTGGCAATAGAAGCTTCGTCTGAAGAATATAACTTTTTAATGATTCAGTGCCCATTAATTATCGATTATATCGTCTATTTTGTTTACGATTTTGCAGTGTTTTAGTAAAGATACGTGACTCAGGGAGGAGAAGTTTTGACATGATACCCAGTTTGTATTTTCCAAATGGGAATATGTCCTCTGTGGTCTGTACAAATTTCCAGTTTATTTGTTGTTGGCCAATTTCGACTTCTCAGTTGTTATCAAACAGTTGATAGTTCTGGTGAGAACAGCAGTATCTCCTTTTTCTGCAAGTATATCTATTATCTGATGACATGTTTATTTTGATAATAAACAGTTTTAATTCAGTACCAAAACAGAAATTTTATTTGCACCGGTATTCGCTGATTTATCGCTGCACACGTAAAGTAATATTCAACAATAAAAGCATAGTGACACGGAACGAGCTGTGAAAATTTACATCCGGTGACAAAAAGAGGTAAAACTTTTTATTGCTTGATGAGGGAAAACTACGCCCTTACGCGTACGAGGCCACCATTGTTGCCGAAACAATAATCTTTGGTCACATTAGCGTCAGCAGACACGTTATGAGTTTTCTTAATGGCAGCCCATAGATCTTCCGTTATTGGGCAGAGATAAGCTTGTAAATGATGTACAACTGGAGCAGCGGCAGGGCAGTACGTCATCCGAGGGCGCAATGGTGCTGAAAGGGCCGGCCAGAGATACTGCTGCAGTAAACTGCTAAGTCCTGTCGCAGGGTTAGTGGTAACCACTCGCTAACGGGCGTGTTTGCTTAATCAACATGGGTCGCATGAAAACTTTAGACCGCTCAGACATTTGCAGCACGGTGCATCATTGTGTACTGTATGGTGAAGAAGTATGTAAAAAAAAAAAATCATTTATCTGTTTCTCATTTTATTTGGCGTACCAAAACGAGTCTATCTTTCTTCGCCACATTTATTACACTTTTTGCTACCACAAACGACGTGCGAAATGTAATTATCACTGTTGCGTTTGTGAAACAGTGTGCGTTCTTCCTTTTTTATCCATATTCCTCCGGTTTTTGTTCTTTGTTGTCATCAGCACTTATTCGGCTTTTGTGTGGCTTCTCTGTGGTCAGAAAACAATACCTCTACACGTTAATGTGGCGTTCTCTTAATGTACCGCTAACATAAATTACTGAAAAGGTGTGACACCGTCGCTAGAACGGCACTGTGAGATTGGTTAGGAATTAATTTCTCGTGTTCGTCACTTTTCCTCCCATTTACAAGTTACAATTTTTAGTATGACATGCCCGGATGGTGGGATTTGTACTGCAATTTTTTTTTTTTTTCAAGAAATGTTAGATGAATAGTTTATTCGAACTTTCGTCCATACTTCCTCGTCTACTTCACAATTTCAGTCGATATAACAGCTTTGATTGTAAGCTACACTCCTGGAAATTGAAAAAAGAACACATTGATACCGGTGTGTCAGACCCACCATACTTGCTCCGGACACTGCGAGAGGGCTGTACAAGCAATGATCACACGCACGGCACAGCGGACACACCAGGAACCGCGGTGTTGGCAGTCGAATGGCGCTAGCTGCGCAGCATTTGTGCACCGCCGCCGTCAGTGTCAGCCAGTTTGCCGTGGCATACGGAGCTCCATCGCAGTCTTTAACACTGGTAGCATGCCGCGACAGCGTGGACGTGAACCGTATGTGCAGTTGACGGACTTTGAGCGAGGGCGTATAGTGGGCATGCGGGAGGCCGGGTGGACGTACCGCCGAATTGCTCAACACGTGGGGCGTGAGGTCTCCACAGTACATCGATGTTGTCGCCAGTGGTAGGTGGAAGGTGCACGTACCCGTCGACCTGGAGTCGGACCGCAGCGACGCACGGATGCACGCCAAGACCGTAGGATCCTACGCAGTGCCGTAGGGGACCGCACCGCCACTTCCCAGCAAATTAGGGACACTGTTGCTCCTGGGGTATCGGCGAGGGCCATTCGCAACCGTCGCCATGAAGCTGGGCTACGGTCCCGCACACCGTTAGGCCGTCTTCCGCTCACGCCCCAACATCGTGCAGCCCGCCTCCAGTGGTGTCGCGACAGGCGTGAATGGAGGGACGAATGGAGACGTGTCGTCTTCAGCGATGAGAGTCGCTTCTGCCTTGGTGCCAATGATGGTCGTATGCGTGTTTGGCGCCGTGCAGGCGAGCGCCACAATCAGGACTGCATACGACCGAGGCACACAGGGCCAACACCCGGCATCATGGTGTGGGGAGCGATCTCCTATACTGGCCGTACACCACTGGTGATCGTCGAGGGGACACTGAATAGTGCACGGTACATCCAAACCGTCATCGAACCCATCGTTCTACCATTCCTAGACCGGCAAGGGAACTTGCTGTTCCAACAGGACAATGCACGTCTGCATGTATCCCGTGCCACCCAACGTGCTCTAGAAGGTGTAAGTCAACTACCCTGGCCAGCAAGATCTCCGAATCTGTCCCCCATTGAGCATGTTTGGGACTGGATGAAGCGTCGTCTCACGCGGTCTGCACGTCCAGCACGAACGCTGGTCCAACTGAGGCGCCAGGTGGAAATGGCATGGCAAGCCGTTCCACAGGACTACATCCAGCATCTCTACGATCGTCTCCATGGGAGAATAGCAGCCTGCATTGCTGCGAAAGGTGGATATACACTGTACTAGTGCCGACATTGTGCATGCTCTGTTGCCTGTGTCTATGTGCCTGTGGTTCTGTCAGTGTGATCATGTGATGTATCTGACCCCAGGAATGTGTCAATAAAGTTTCCCCTTCCTGGGACAATGAATTCACGGTGTTCTTATTTCAATTTCCAGGAGTGTATTTTGACAACTCTTGGTTCCATGTGCCTTGTTAATTACGACCTCTTACAAGTTATATGCCTTCTGTGTATAAAACAACGATTTAAAATACTGCGCATACCTCCAAGGAATGCAGCAAATATAATTCTAGTAATTCATCAGATTCTCTCTGTGGCATCAACATGGAGGATTCTGGTTCGATCACCGGTAAGGCCAGAGAATACTTTTTTTATTTTTTGAAAAGAAGACAAAAAGCTGTTTCGATTCGTTAGAGGAACTACTGCCTGGAACAGAAGTAACGAGTTCGGACATTCTGCTACTCCTTCCTCCACTTTACAGTCCGTATTGCCGTTGTATGGAGAACTTGAGAGGGAAATCTGCATCTACATCTGCCTACGAATTCTGCAAGCCTCCCTGCGGTGCATGGCGGAGACCATCCTGTACCAATACTAGTTATTTCCTTTCCTACTCCACTCGCATATAGAGAGAGGAAGATACGACTAATTAGTTTTATCTTCGTGGTCCTTACTTGCAACGTACGTTAGCGACAGGAGAATGTTTCTACGATCAGTTTCAAATGCCGGTTCTGTAAATTTTCTCATTAGTGTTTCTCGAAAAGAACGTCTCCTTCCCTCTGGGAACTCCCATTCCAGTTCCAGAATTGTCTCCGTAATACTTGAGCTTTGTTCGAACATACTGGTACCAAGTCTGGCAGCCCGCCTCTGAACCGCTTCTTTGTCTTCCTTCAGTCTGACCTGGTGCGGATCCCTAACACCCTAGAAGTTGGCAAAAGCCGTACTTAAGAATGGATGGTAGGTCGGCGGGCTAGTCTTCACTAGCAGGCAAGTTAATAGCTGTAACATGCAAGTACCGCTATCATTCCTGCTTCGAAAAAATTTGTACAAAGCATTATTTGCCTGATCAACGCCCTCCCCTCTCATTATCATCCTGAAATACAGATTATTATACAACATTTTCTCCTTCTGCTTTGCTATGTTTTGAGATCATATTACGGTTTCCATCTTATAATGATCTTATAAAGGAATATACAGTGAACATTTTTTGCAATGAATCTTAGAATAATCGTCGCCATTTACCTTACATAATGTCTTGTGAGGTAATCTAGCTCCGAAACAGAGAAATCCAATCCCTCAAACGAAGCAACAGGTGTGAGATGGACACCTCCGATGATCTATAAACAATTGTACGTAAACAAGGTACACTTCTTTGTGTTTGAGCCCGATGCAAAATATGGAGCTGTGAGCTATATAGAGTGTGGATACCAATATTGACGCTGAGTACTGTAGAACTTTCAATAAACAGACCGGTGTCGATGAGCAAAGGAAACGTCTCAGAAGTGACAAGCACACTATTAGAGTACCAAAATAAAAGTTCAAGTCCAGAAAAGCGACATTGTATTCAATTACTAAGGAAACATAAGCCATCAAGGCGAGATCCAGCTGTCGGAGCTGGTCTTTATTATATGTAGCAGAACATGGACCTGTAGTGGCAACTTCTGCCACCGAATGTATCAGGATGACCAAATGTAGCGGGAAGAGGTAGAAGACACCGTATTAAGACTCGTCCGATCTTTCCAAATGATTTATTGTTTCCAACCACAGTGACCTCGTACACCTCGGTCTGCGTCGCAGGGCCCCACAATGCTGAGGAAGTACCCCAGTTGCCCGTGAACTGCAAATCTGTGTCGAGCCGGTCTTGGCCAGCCGTGAAGTTCCGATGGCGTCAGGATGCGCCAGCTTCAGCCTCAGCTGTCCCCGTTCTCGTTGTCTCAGCGCTGTTCCGAGGAGCCACCAAGTGGCCTGCTGACAACTGCAAGATTGTCCACGCCGAGTTCTCTCGCCGGCGAGGCTTAGGACGCGGTGACAACAAGCGCCCGCGATCCGCAGCCAAATCTGCGACCCTAGTCCTGGACGTCACCGGTGCGTGTTGAAGCCCGGAAGACTGCCCGTGGCAGTGAGCCGAAGAGTGGCCCAACGCTGGCTGGCGGCCTACGGACCCCGCGTCGGCCTCAGAGGGTCGAACCAACGACCTGCCGTGGACTGGGACGCTCGCGCCCCATCTGTTGCTGCATGTAGCTGATGGTGTCACACGCTCTGCCGTCCAGGAGAGCTGTCACACTGGAATGAATCTCGTTAGAAACCCGCAGTTATTTACACGCAGCTGTGCACCTCTGTTTTGCCATATGAGCCACTTCACGTCACGTACTCGTAACATGCTAGGTTGGCTAGTGGGCCCCTTCTGCCTGTGATTTGCGACATGCAAAATCGCTACATATACTCTTGCAGCAATTTGACGGCCCTGTGGCCTCTATTCTACTTCAAAACTGTTGGTATGCGTAACTCTCTGCAATCTGGCCCGCACCTGGCTGTAGTTTGTGCTCGGTATATTGCACAAAACTAACTTTCCCTATCCTAAACAGTGGTGGCACTACAGACCATTTCGATGTGACGTGTTTGCCTCCACCTCTGGGATCGCAACAGCCGAAGGCGTAACAATGTGCCATACAAATGATATTGCCGCCACTCTCTTATTACGTATTGCTGGAGTGGCGGGATGTTAGACATCCCATAAATGAAATTTAAGAAAGCTACGTGCATTTTACTCGTAACTTTTCTGTTTTCCATTATAGTGAACCAATCAAGTTTACTTCTTTATTAAGCTGAAAGGTGAAAACATTTAGCTCTTTTAGCATATTGAAGAGCTTGACAAATGTAATGTTCTGAGTACACATCTTCAAAGCTTTTAGTAGTCGAGAAATGTGTGAGCCCAGTTTCTGAGACACACTGCATTTTAGACCCTTTTGTTCGACCCTTACGTGACACTCAAAGTGGAATTACACTGCTGTGGAATTCTTGACCTCTGAGTTTAGTACATTTTCGTCCGCGTTCCTGGATATTTTTACTTTAATCATCGATCAAAATCACTATTTACTGTACTCTTCTTTACAAGAAGCATTCAATAATAGAGATAATGTCATAGATATTCCACGGAGTATGACAAGCTTCTGTATGAAGGGTCTTTATCCTTACTGCTTGTATCATAATTTGGATATGTCCATTTGACAATGATCCTTATTGCCATGTGGCACTATTTTTATTTAACTACCCTGTCGAAGCACGTGAAGAAATTCAGTCTTTCCGTTTAATGTTTTCATATTTTTTGCCAGTGTATGTTTTTTTTCCTTCTTCTTCTTCTTCTGTGAGGCTGTCTGTGTGTGGGTCTTTTTTACTTTGTCTAGATGTGTGTCAAACAAGGAAGCAGCCTAATCATTGGGAACTGTAAGCTGTTACAGTATGCTTATTTTTTGTTTAATGTTTTCTTGGTTCAAAGGTATTTCAGTTTCCCTTTGCAGCACTGACCTATTTACTGGGTGTTTATGGATCTTCAGGTGACATGAGGACGCACGGCTTGTGGTGTCTGTCATTGTATCTTTCCTATACGGTTTGAATGTGCATGTGTTGTTTGTTGTTTATTGTGTGTTGTAATATTTAGCCGGCCGGAGTGGCCATGCTGTTCTAGGCGCTACAGTCTGAACCGCGCGACCGCTACGGCCCCAGGTTCGAATCATGCCTCGGGCATGGATGTGTGTGATGTCCTTAGGTTAGTTAGGTTTAAGTAGTTCTAAGTTCGAGGGGACTGATGACCACAGCAGTTAAGTCCCATAGTGCTCAGAGCCATTTCAACCATTTGTAATATTTAGATTCAGGTAATTGATGAGTTTGTCTTGTTCATATTACATTGTAAGAGTAATTTTCTCATACAGATTTCTGAAGCAATTTTGAACGTCTGTTACTGTGTCATCTACGTATCTCCTATAAAGTTCAGTTTTCTTTTCGTAGGATTCTTGACTGCTAAATAATTTTTGTTCCAAGTGACAGATATACACGATCGCTTTGCTTGGCCATCTCGCTGCTTGTAAATGTTGCCATTAAAAGTAAAGCTGTTGTAACTTACGGTTAGCTGGATAAGTTCCATAAATTCAACAGTCTCTGAGCATGCAAACTTACTATGTTCTATAAGGCACTTTTGGATTACTGTTACAGCTTCTTCTATGGCTATGACTAAGTAATGGCTGCCAATGTCGAGTGATAGAAACTGATCATCTTGGGAAAGATTGTTTTGCTTTTAGCTCTTCAGATAGAATCATGCTGCTTTTAACAGAATGTGCTATTTCCTCATATTTTTTAAAAGCTGTCACAGAAAGTGAATAATATAATCATGAAACATTATACATATGAAACAACATTTTCTGTAAACAACAGTATGCTACTAACTAAAGAATTAACAGCCAAAAATTTCGCCCAAGATGCTCATTTTATATCACATTACATCAGCAGCCTCTACGCAGTCATACCCATAGAAGAAGCTGTAACGAAAATTCAAAAGAACCTTACAGAGCATAAGAAACTTGCAGACTCAGAGATTGTTGATTTTATGGAGCAGAGAGATAGTCTACCAGTAGGATTATGCGTATCTGTTACTACAGCTGACTTTGCACAAAAATTATTTAGTAACCAAGAACCCTGCCTAAAGAAAATTGAATTTTATAGGAGGCATGTAGATGACACAGTGATAAGACAAATTCATCAATTACCTGTATCTAAATATTACAAGACAGAACAAACAACACATGCACATTCAAAACGTGTAGGAAAGATACAGTTGACAATGAAATTCAAAAGTGAGATCAAGCAGATTATCAAAGTAGATGTACATTCCAGTGGTACTATGTTTGGTTATTTCTGAAAAACTCACATAGTTACAGGCGAGAAATATTCTGGGAAAAGAAGCAAATCGGCCACTGTTGGTAAGGTAGGCTTACATCTTACACAGATTCGGCAATCATTACTAAAAGAATTTCTTACATATATGTTAAAACAAAGTATCCATTTTACAGCATCTTAAGTGCTTGAGACCATTCCCTTAACCACGTTGATAGCATTCCACAATGCTGAAAGATGTTTAAACGATTATTTCTTTTTCTTTTTCTTACAATGTAAATTGCTCTTACTGTCCACACACTGAATCACACATCATAGGTAAGATTTCAAAGCGAGAAGATGTGAAAACTACGTGAAACTAATGCAGTGACAGTCTAATAAAACAAGAACTGCATTCTTGGTGGACGTATACCTCTATGCAGTTCTGTTTCTTTAACACTTCAATAAAAGTTCACTTTGTTGATACGACAGCATGCCTTGTTTTTTCCCCAATGCACACTTTAATGGGCTAACAAAGAACCAGTAGATAAGTTCTCTGCAAACGTGAACATTAAAAGTGTTGTGCATACGAGTTGAGAGCAGGAAATGTGACTAATAAGAAGCATTAGTTTCGGAGTTCCAACTTCATTGGCTATCGATGCAAATATAGTAAAAGTAGAATATAATGCATTACGAATGCCTACTTTTCGCAACACACTCTTCTCTTCTTGGTTATTCGAAATGTATGAACATGTTGACTGGAATACTCTCTTTCAAATTCTAAAGGTGGCAGGGGTAAAATACAGGGAGCGAAAGGCTATTTACAATTTGTACAGATACCAGATGGCAGTTATAAGAGTCGAGGGACATGAAAGGGAAGCAGTGGTTGGGAAGGGAGTAAGACAGGCTTGTAACCTCTCCCCGATGTTGTTCAATCTGTATATTGAGCAAGCAGTATAGGAAACAAAAGAAAAATTCGGAGTAGGTATTAAAATTCATGGAGAAGAAATAAAAACTTTGAGGTTCGCCGATGACATTGTAATTCTGTCAGAGACAGCAAAGGACTTGGAAGAGCAGTTGAATGGAATGGACAGTGTCTTGAAAGGAGGATATAAGATGAACATCGACAAAAGCAAAACAAGGATAATGGAATGTAGTCTAATTAAGTGGGCGATGCTGAGGGAATTAGATTAGGAAATGAGACACTTATAGTAGTAAAGGAGTTTTGCTATTTGGGGAGCAAAATAACAGATGATGGTCGAAGTAGAGAGGATATAAAATGTAGGCTGGCAATGTCAAGGAAAGCGTTTCTGAAGAAGAGAAATTTGTTAACATCCAGTATTGATTTAAGTGTCAGGAAGACATTTCTGAAAGTATTCGTATGGAGTGTAGCCATGTATGGACAAGAAGAGAATAGAAGCTTTCGAAATGTGGTGCTACAGAAGAATGCTGAAGATTAGATGGGTAGATCACATAACTAATGAGGAAGTTTTGAATAGGATTGGGGAGAAGAGAAGTTTGTGGCACAACTTGACCAGAAGAAGGGATCGGTTGGTAGGACATGTTCTGAGGCATCAAGGGATCACCAATTTAGTATTGGAGGGCAGCGTGGAGAGTAAAAATCGTAGAGGAAGACCAAGAGATGAATACACTAAGCAGATTCAGAAGGATGTAGGTTGCAGTAGGTACTGGGAGATGAAGAAGCTTGCACAGGATAGAGTAGCATGCAGAGCTGCATAAAACCTGTCTCAGGACTGAAGACCACAACAACAACAACATGAACAAAACCGAATTATATTAACGAGGCCAAATGTGTCATGTTACTAGAGCAAATACGAATTCAAGAACGTTAAAACAATCGGAATTAGAATTATGTTATTCATGCAAGCACTGTGATTCTTAGTATTTAAAACAACTCTTGTACGCTCACGACAGAAATAATGTGCAAGAAGCAATCGTAACCAGTAGTCTGCTAATGTGTTGCGCTATTGAAAATGACAGTATGTCCCGCACACTCTGGTTTCAAAACAACGTACAGCGTAAGTCTGTAGTATCAACTAGCTTCTTTTTTTACCTCCATGATAATTCTGATAATGTGTTAATCTATGGTTATCTATTGTTTTCATTTACTTTGTGTTTCTTATCCGTTCCCGATTCACAAAAGTCAGTAAAATTTTCTATGAAATTTTTACTTTTAAGATCAACTTTTTCAGTGAAAATATCGTTTAGATGATTTTTCGATACATGTCTAATTTTTAAAGAATGTTCGTAGTATGTAAATTTGGTATTTCGTGTAGGACTTGTAATGCATTTTCCATATGCTGTGCTTTGTGAATTTGGATTTTTAGACGTAGGCAAACGATTAATTGATTGGTGTTGCAATTTATTGTGTGTTCTTTACATCTAATGCTGAAGTTTCTTGCCGGTTAATCGAAACTGAATTTAGTGCAGTTGTTACACGAAATTTTGTGTACGCCTGGTAAGGCAAAGTCAGTAATTTTGGTTCTTCCTGTTCGAATTTTCGTCTTTACATTGTTGTTTCTTCGGAATACTAGCTCATGTTTGTTTTGTTTGAGATCTGATTTATTTTATTCAATACTTGTCCTAAGCGTATTGTCGGTACACATGTTGGTTTAGTTTTGTTTTCTTTTTTTAATTTTGTGTTGTGTTTCGGTTAATTTTTAGGTTTCGGTGTTTTTCTTACAGTTTTAGGGTGAAATGATTTTGTTGGGCAATATATTGGAGTGTTGTAAGGTCATTTTGTATTTCTTGGTGTTCGAGTGGTAAACCGATTATTCTATTGATCATTAAGATAAAATATGCATATTTTTACGGTCTTTGGTGACAAGAGCTCCCATTAATTACGTTGTCTGTAGTAGCGGGTTCCATAGACTTCAAACACATGATGATTTTTAATTTGCTGATTTAAAGGTAGAGAATGTTTATGGATTTGTTTGTTTCTGTTTAGACTGTGTACTTATTTTTTTTATGCGCGTGGCTGAGCTCTTGATGAACCGATAGGATGTCTTCATTGTTTCTATCTATTAGTACCAAACTGCTACCTACATATCTATGGTAATATATAGTTTTGTTAAGTAATGGCCATTTCGAGTTGAACTCACCAGCTGTGACATCTACAGGTTTAGCTGAGAATGGCATTATAACTGAAGCAAGCATGAACTAAGGAAGGAGCACTACTAATTAAGCTATCTGCAGCTTGCCTGGAAAAATTAATTATAAAATGTCATATTACGGTGTACTCTATGCTGTGGGCCCATCTGAAAAAAAATATACTACATGAGAAAGTTACGTTTATAGTGGAACATGGACGGGACAAAAGCATCACTTACCTGGACCGAAATGGTACAAGACACAACAACAAATGCACATTCAAAATTCATAGGAGCAATACAGTGACCGACACCACAATCCGTACAACCTCACGTCATCCGAACATCTATAAACAGCCAGCATGCAGTCAGTGCTACATAGGGCACCTAACTCCCTCTGAACCAAGAAAACACGTAACAAGGAATAAAGATAGTGAAACAGATTGCAGTTGCCAATGATTATATACTGCGTCTCTGGTTGATACAACCCCTGACAGAATGAAGAAATACATAGACACAAACTGCACCACAGAAGAAGAAGACAAAAACAACTATTTATCTAGCATCCCAACATTGACATTATACCTCTGACGATTGCAAATATTTTCAAGCACCAAAAAGTAAATATTGTGTTTTCTACATCAA